>NC_088389.1:62293125-63628750 GCF_037993035.2 Macaca fascicularis
TGGCACGCGCCTATAATTCCAGCTACTCAGAGGCTGAGGCCCAAGAATCACTTGAACCCAGGAATTGGAGGTTACAGTGGGCTGAGACTGAGCCACTGCACACTAGCCTGGGTGGCACAGGGAGACTCTGTCTCAAAAAAAAAAAAAAAAAATATATATATATATATATACACACACACACACACACACACACACATTAACTTTGCTTTACACAATTACTCATTATGATTTTGACAGCATCTCTCTTCCTTTGTCCCTTCTTTCCTTCCTTTCTTTCCTTTTCTTATGCTTTCCCTCTCCTCTCCACTTTTTAAGACATCTCTCCCTTAAGGAATTCCCATTCCCAGTGATATCTCATCAAAGAAGCACATGAATAGCTGACATTATGTAATGCTTTGACATTTGGCATTCCCAAGATATTACCCCACCCCTGATGCAGAATAAGTTGTCAGAGCATGAAATTGGTATTTTTACATATTCTTAATGTACAGATGTCAGTCTGAAAACCATTCACTACTATTATGATTACATTCTTTGTCTCATTTTCTTTGTATGCCAAGATTTGTTCTTGTGAAATCTTTTCTTTTGGGAGTTTCAAAGAGGGAAGACGAAACTTTAATAATCCAGTTTACGGATGCTGCCAAAAGGAAAAAGTAAACTTTTAAGTCTCCGACCACTTTTGGCAATGACACTCCTGGAACAGAAGTAAAGATGTAACAAGAAGGACCAGATGCAAACTGGAAATACAATCAGTGGCCCACTCGATGGTGCCAGATTCTTCAGCTTGTTCCAAATCAGATATGCCTGCAGTTTACAGGTTTGTTACTCTGTGTTAATCACATAAATGAATAGCCTAGGCTTATGGGAGGAACAGTAAGACTAAAAAATAACATAGTAGAAAATACACAAGGTAAGAAGCAGAAGGGATTTAGAAACACCCTGGTCCATTCTCCATGTATTCAGTGATGCAGAGATGAGGGGGAAAATATATTCTAGACAAGGTCAAGGAAGGTCTCCCTGAAGAGATGACATTAAGTGGCGACTTGAAGGAGAAGGAGCTGGGCATGCAGAAAGCCAGAGGGTAGAACATTCCAGGCAGAAGGAATAACATGAACTAAGGGTCTGAGAAAATAATTCCTAACATTTATTTAACACTTACTATGTGCCTGGCGCTATTCTAAACACATTACATATATTACCTCACATATTCTTTTTTTTTTTTTTTTCTCCCAGAGACTGGGTCTCACTCTGTCACGCAGACTGGAGTGCAGTGGCATGACCATAGCTCACTGTAGTCTCAAACTCCTGGGTTCAAACGATCCTCTCGTCTTGGCCTCTCAAAGCACTGGGATTACAGGTGTGAGCCACGGAGCCCAGCCTACCTCATGTATTCTTCACACCAGCTCCGTGAGGCAGAGAATATCATTGTCTCCATTCTACAGGTGGGGAAATGAAGCACACCACGGTTAGGTAACCTCCCCAAGGCTAACAGCCAGTAAGTGCTAGAGCTGGGATTCTAACCCAGCAGTACAATTCCAGAATCCACATGCTTAACCATTTTGCCATGCTGACAAAGTTGGGGCTGAACCCCAAGTCTCCTGACTTCTACTTCAATGCCTATCCCAGTCGTATACATGTGTATTGGTACTTATATACACTCCTAACTTTCCCTCTCAGGAGTCTATATAAACAAGGGACATCTGAAGGTGCCTTCTTTAATCAAGTTGCTAGAATTGAGGTGCGCATGGGGAATCTGTGTTGGCACTCCACCCTGAGGAGGGCTGTCACCTGAAGTGATAGGCTTCACATCTCACGTGGAAATGTCCTAGGTGTATCCCCCAGTGCAGGCAGCCCTGGGAAAACTGGTTGAAGATGGTGGCAAGGACAGAAATGATGGCTCATTGCCAGTCTATTTGGGGCCTGAGGTGAAAGCCCAGGGCTATGGTAGATTCAGCTCAGTGATATGTGGTCAGAGTCCAGGCCATCCCAAGGAGGCGGGTCATGGACCATGGTAGTCACGGAAAACATCTAGAATAGGCCAGAGCTCCACAAGGAAGGACTTGAGCTAAATTGGCAAGTTGTTAAGCACTCCAGGTTGTTTGAGACCCATGCTGCCTCCTACCTGCCTTTCACTTCATTCATTCATTTGTGCATTTAATTATTATTTTATCTGGCCATTTATTTATTCAACAAATGTTTACCCTGTGTCTGCCACATGCCATTCCTCTGCTAGGCAGTGAGATACAAAGATGTAGTCCCTACTCTAAAGGAGCTCAAAGTCTAGAGAGATGGAAGAGAGCATGGTTCAGAGAAGAATTCCTGGGGAAGGCAACACTGAATAGAGTGTCTCTGGAAAGAGTAGAGAGGAAAGACCAGTGAAGATAAAGGAAACAGCAAGTGCAAAGCTACACTGACATGAGGGAGGCTGGCTCTGTTGGGTACATGCCAACTTTGCTCATACACCATGAAACCTGAATATGGAGGGTGTGAGTATCAAGGGGTAGAGAGCAAAGCCAGAAAGAGAAATATGCTACCCTACCTTTGTTACAAGGCAGTGGTTGAGCAATATAGGAGAAAGTGGAGAGGATGCAGGCCTGGGGATCTGGAGACTGGGGTCCAACCTGAGCTCTGTGCTAATTCAGTAGGTGACCTTGGGCAGGTCTCTTCTGCTCTCTGGACTTCAGTTTGACCCTTTGTAAAATGACAGGGTAGGATTATGATGATGTCTTAGGGGCTCTCTTCCAGCTCTATCATTCTGTGATTCTAAATCCTTTTATAACAAACTCTAGGAGAGGAGCTTTTCTCTTGCAAATGGAGTGTAAAGTTAATCCTGCCTGTGCTGAGGCTAACTAATGTGCGTGTGTGGTTTATCCTACTTCATTAAACCCTGATTCCCCACAGAGCAATGCATGAGGCAGCCTAGGCAGGTAAATACTGAAGTGTTGCTGCACTGGGTCTGTTAGTGGAAAATCATTTCCCCCAACTCTTTCTCAAGTTTATCAACACAAAGCCTATAACCCCGATTTTCCACACTGTTACCTTGCCACATGTGCAGATTTAGACCCAGTCATAGGGTATGGTAAGTTGTGTCCTCATACTTCATTTATGTCGGCATCCTCCACACCCCACAGTGTGCTACCAGTGACACCATTGTTATCCATATGAAGAAACAAGTTCAGACAGGTGAGGCCACTTGGTAGGCGAGGCACAGCCCCATGTGATGTGTGACCCATATAGTGAGGGCAGTGCTTCTATTGACTGAATACTCGCCAAGGAATGCAAAAAGGCAAGCTCTGAGGTAAAGTTCCCATGTGAAAAACTTCCCCAAGGTTCTTGCCATTTGTAAAGATCTTGCAGGTTCCAAGTCACTTTTTTCTTTTTTCTGAGACAGGCTCTAACTCTGGAGTGCAGTGATGTGGTCTTGGTTTACTGCAGCCAGGCGATCGTCCTGCCTCAGCCTCCCAAGTAACTGGGACTACAGGCATTACCTTGCCCAGCTAATTTTTTATTTTTTGTAGAGATAAGGATTTGCCATGTTGTCCAGGCTAGTCTTGAATTCTTGGTCTCAAGTGATCCTCCTGCCTCCGCCTCCCAAAGTTCTGGGATTACAGATGTGAGCCATGACACCCAGCCACTTTTTTTTAAGACTAAAAGAGAACACTCGTTCTGGGTTGTCTGTTGAAAGCAAATGGTAATTGTCTTGGGTTCCCTGAATTCTTCTTTTGTTGTGAAGTATAGTACAGATACTGAAAATGCATAAAGCATATGTATATAGTTTAATGAATAATTAAAGGTGATCCCTGATAATCCCCATCCTAGTAAGGATATAGAATATAACATTGGGTGAAAAAAGCAAGACACAGAGAATACATCCAGTATAATCCCATTTATATGAAGTTAGTAAAACTGACAGGCTTGACGTTTGGCTGAAGCGGCCCACTCTTTGCACGGTCCTATGCGGTAAGTAGACCTGACAAGACTTTGTCCTCTTTCACCTCACTGAGGATGAACCCTCTGAGGACAGAGAGGGACAGAGGCATTGAATGTTAAAGCTGGAAGCCAGGCGCGGTGGCTCACGCCTGTAATCCCAGCACTTTGGGAGGCCGAGGTGGGCGGATCACAAGGTCAGGAGTTGGAGACCATCCTGACCAACATGGTGAAACCCCATCTCTACTAAAAATACAAAAATTAGCCAGGCGTTGTCGTGGGTGCCTGTAATCCCAGCTACTCGCGAGGTTGGAAAAAAAAAAAAAAAACCCAGCTGGAAGGACTATCCTATGACATTCATTCACTCAATCATTCTAATTTCTCAGATACTTATGGGGATTTACTACGTAGGGGATCTCTGGGGGATAAGGTATAGGCAGATCTTTTGTAGATCTTGTCTTGGAGGAACAGGAAAAGCTAGAATGAGTTGAGTCCTAAATGGAGGAAAGAAGTGAGGGTTGAGGAGGTGCCTGGCTCTGGGCCAGAACACACCCCTCAGCCCCTCTGAAAGAGCTGGAGGGGTGCGACCCACCAAGGGTACAAGGCAGAAGAGACTCCTTGGGCCTCAGGAAGAATGGGTAGGCTACTGCAGATGAACCCAGCCAGCCTCACTGATCAGTCTCTGTATTCAGTCACCTAAGGGTGCTTTATGTGCAAACAATGAATCCCAGAGGAATCAGAATTAGGCTGCAGAATGTGAGAGGAAGGGCCCTGACACTGCCTGCTCCAGTGCCTTTATTTTGTGGATGAAGAGACTAGGTCCAAAGTGAAATGGCTTTTCTTTTTTTGAGACGAGAGTCTTGCTCAGCCACCCAGACTAAGAGTGCAGTGGTGCGATCTCGGCTCACTGCAACCACCGTCTCCCGGGTTTAAGTGATTCTCCCGTCTCAGCCTCCCAAGTACCTGGGATTATAGGCACCTGTTATTATGCCAGACTAATTTTTGTGTTATAGTATAGATGGAGTTTCACCATGTTGGCCAGGCTGGTCTTGAACTTCTGACCCCAGGTGATCCACCTGCCTCGGCCTCCCAAAATGCTAGCATTACAGGCATGAGCCACTGTGCCTGGCATGGCTTTTCCAGTGTCCCCTGGATAGCTTGAGGGGAGCCCTAGGACTGGAATCCAGATTCCTGCTTCCCTTACCAGTGTTCTTCTTCTGCCCAGACACACAACGGTATTTTCCAAGATGAGTTTTTAGAATCATCAGTTTTAATGGTCATGAAATTTGGAAAAGATCTTAGTGGTAATCTCTCTAGTCCAGAGGGTCCCAAACCTGCCTGATCATCAAATCACATGAAAAATTTGTTTTTAAAAATGTAGATCCTGGGATCCCAGCCCCCAGAGATTAGGGTTTTGGGGTCTGATAGAACTGGAATTTGTAGGCCAGGTCGGCCATGTGTATATTTTAAAGCTCCCAATTCCTACCCTCCACTTCCAGCTAATACTGATGATTAGCAGGTGGATTCTATCCAGTTGACAGAGGAAGAAACTGAGGCCCAGATAAAGTGAGGTAGAGTGACTGTGCAAGATCACATGTCATTCCATCACAAATTCTTCTATTGTTCAGAATAGAATTGAGCCAGGCTGCATGTCTAAGAGCCTTGACATATTAATAGTGTTTTCTTTCAATATTGTTTTTTTGGTGAACATGTTTCATTTTTTGAAGCAGCTTAAAAGATTCCCAGCCATGCTGCCAGACCCTCAGATTTGTGCAATGTTTACAATGACTTTGTTGTTCATTAAACAAATTTACCTAGACTTACCCAACATGAAAGAAATCATCTTGTTTACAGTGAGATCCTGACAAAAAAATGTGTAGCAAAGACAGACAAACACACATAAACCTGGATTGCCGGGTGGGACATGATTTGCTGCCACATTCAATTTTTCTCATTAGAACTTGTTTTATTTGAGCATGACTCAGTACCCCGTGTAAATGCGAGGTTGTTAATCTTATTACTATATGGAAAACAAATTAATTAGTATGCATGCTTTTGGAGATGAGTTGTTAGGTTGGTGTTGGAAAGATTAGGAAAATACACTCATTACTCCAAATGATATCTGATAATACACGTCTGACTTCCACTTTAAGATCTGTTCCAATATATGGGCAACAAATATAGCTAATACAAATCAAGCGTTTGTGTTCAGCAGCTAAATGTTCATGTTGGCCAGATCTATACACATGCTGGCCTTCTTTGTTTTAAAACAAAGGACAGTTTGTCACTGTCCATCAGCCAGAGACTCACCTGCAACAGGCAGTTTCTTAGGTCCCAGCTCCCATCCAATATCCAAACTCAACTGAGAGTGACCTCTTCCTCTGCTTGCCTACCACACTTTCTATCTCTTCTTTCAGCAGTCATAATGAACACACCTCATTTTTGCAGGAAACTGTATGCTCCCCAAGGGTAGAGACTATATTCCAATTGGAGATTTAAATGCGTATTGATCAGAATACCCCACTGCAGGAAAAATACATGAAGAAGAACAAGGAAGCCCTTAAAGTACCAGTGCGGAACAATCACCAGTATATATTGTTAAGCGGACACATAACTCTGCAAGAATACGGTGACACTGATTACAAGGTTACCAGGGAGGTATACTGGGTGGTTGAGGGGCAGAGGTAGGAAGAGACTTTCCCTCAGGTTCCCTCTGTACCTTTTAAATTTGAGCTATATGTATGTACTCCCTAGTCCAAAAAAAGAGCAAATTATAATTTAGAAGTAAAATCTAGTAAAAAGAAAATATTTGCTCAACGTAAAACAACAACAACCAAAACACACACACAAGAAAACCCCACCACAACAAAATAAAACAAATAAAAACAAACAAATGTCATTTGGGGTATTACACTTTGGGAAGTCCTTTAATAAATAAATCTGTTTCACATTAGCTTAGTGTTACCCAGACTTATTTCACCAGGGAGCTCCAAAAGAAACATGAGGTATCTAGTGTTTCTCAGATAGTTCTCACTGCTTTTAAAAAATATTCACTTATGGGCCAGGTGCAGTGGCATGAGGGCCAAGTGCAGTGGCTCATGCCTGAAATCCCAACACTTTGGGAGGCTGAGGCAAGAGGATCGCTTGAGCCTAGGAGTTTGAGACCAGCCTGGATAACAGTGAAACCCCATTTCTACAGAAAATTTAAAAAAAAAAAAAAAAAGGCAGGAGGATCACTTGAGCCTGGGAGGTTGAGGCTGCAATGAGACATGATTGTGCCACTGCACTCTTGCCTGGGCCACAGGAGTGAGAAAAAAAGAAACTATATTTACTTATGAATACCTCACAAAACACAAGGGACCCACTGATGTGCTCTAGGTAACATTTTAAAACAAGAGCATAGATCCTAAGTCTGGCTGTCAGCTCTGTGAATGAACCTGGGCAAGTCCTTTCTCTTCTTTGGGCCTCAGTTTCTCCATCTCCAAAATAAGCCAGTGGTATGAGATTCTCTCTGACATTCCTTCCAGCTTTGAAGGTCAGATTCTCCGGCAAAAAAATATATATCAAAAGTCTCCTCCAAACTAAGCACATGCTGTAAGTAGCAATTGGAGGCTGGCAGAGGTCGATGATACTTGTTAAAGAGAAGTTACAAACATACCCGATGTGAACACATTTTCCCAGCTTCTCCGAAAACCTGGGGGATTAAAAAACAAAACAAACCCCAGAAGACATTCCAGGAGGTTATAAGAAACCAATGCATCATCTTTGGTTCACAACAGCTGATGATATTACCAAAGTCTCAGCACTTCCACTTACTCACTGTCCAGCCTATTGGGCAAATCCCTGAGACTCAGTTTCCTCAGCTGTAAAATGGGTATAATAATTGCTTTGGCGCTTTCCCAAATTCTTGGCATAGGCACTTAATTTATGACAGCAACAGAAATAAGAGAATCAAGAGCCTGCAACAGGCTTGTCAAGCCATTTGTAAAAATGAAGTAAAAACGTTGCTTATCAACTTACATTTCATTTATTGGTAGATTTCCCTTGGTTGTGGCAAGAGCATGGTATGAGACTATCCTACTCATCCATTACTAGAGACAAAGTAAAAGTATAAAAAGCCTTTGGCAAAGCGATTTGCCCATATATATCAAGAGCCATGCAAGCATTCAGGCCCTTTGACCCAGCAAATCTAGATCTGGGGATTTTACAGAAATGACAAAAATAGGAGAACGTGATATGTATGAAGACATGCACTTTGGGATTATCTGTGATAGTGAAAAATTGCAGTCCTTCTAAATATATAATACTAGGGAATGATATATCCACTCAAAAGAGTATTAAGCAGCCATTAAAATAATTATTAAAACATTTATTTTTAAATGATAATTATGAAGACCTGTGGCATTATAATGATAAACTGTCAAGTGAGAAAGCCGAATGAATACGAAGCTGTAACTACACTCATAAATCACCTATGTAAATTTCGCCTGAGGTAAGAAGAGCACTGAACAGTTCATTTGTTACACTGGTAGGATTATGGATAATTTTCTTTCCTTTTAATTTCTCTTATTGTTGTAACATTATAAACTAAATAAAAATCTGGGAAAAAATACAATAAGGCAACAGATAGGTACACTGTGTTGTATCCTTCGTAAATCCTTTCGCTGAAGAAAGGGATTAAATGTGGCTTACCATAGCAAATCATAAAATAAGACTCACATTTTGCATTTCCTCTAGACCCTCCTACCCTTCTGAGAATAAATTAAAATATAAGCACCAGAGTTGAGTTTTTAAAATCCAGGATTATCTCATTATTCTATTTAAAACATATAAGGAGAGAAAACACACTTTTTTCTTCTGGATTAAGTTTCCCTGGCCAAGTTCCATATGTCTGTTCTTCCCTATTGGCAGGTCATGGGTCTCCCTTCCTACCACAGGAGTTTCTCAACCTGTTGACTTCTCTCGGCTATCGCACAGATGGTGGTGAAATCATTAGATTGAAGGAAACCCAACAGTTCTTGCTTTGTGAAATGAGCATGCTATTTCTGCCCAGGCTACCACTTGGGTCTGGGATCAGGATCTCCTGAGATGATGTGCAGGAAGACACAGAAGTGCTTTGCAAATCCTCCAGAGCTGTGTCCATTTGGATCTTTTTTCTTTAGGAGTCAATGTAACATAATGGAGGACTACAGGGATAGAGTGGACTTAGGGGAGTGGAGAGATGGGGCCTGGGTTTTAGGCAACCCTAAAGTGTTAGTGGTCAAACGATTTGTGTGGAAAATCAGACTGGCTTTCAAATTCCAGCTCTGCCATCTCCTAACTGTGTGATCCTGGGCAACTCCCAGTGTCTGAGCCTCAGAGATGAGGCTTCATCTGTGAATCCGGAGCACTAACAAAACTGGCTGCACAGGTTTGTTTTGAGGATGGAATATGATCATGTATGCAAAGCGAAGTGCCCAGTGAGTGTCCAAGAGATGTCCGTTTTCTCATTAGTCTTGCCCCTCCCATGAACTCACTGTAGAACCTGTGGCAATTCTATTTCCTTCTCTGGGCCTTAGTGTCTCCATCTGCAAAATGGGAGAAGGGGTGGACTCAACTGTCTCCCAGGGCTGTTTTAGCATATGGGCCTGTGGTTTCACAGTGGTTCTTGTAGCAATGTCCTTTTCTTTTTTTCTTTTTTTTCTTTTTCTTTTTTTTTTTTGCAGTTTTTACTTAAACAGAAATAAAATGGGCATATGGGCTGTCTATTTATTTTCTTTGCTACACAGCCTTGCATTGTGACTGGTAACTCTGATGGCCAGCTGGGCTGCTCTTTCCACAATGGCTTTATGGTTCTTGGAGGAAACATTGTAAGCAATCTCAGCACAGTACGATTTGATGCACTTCAGCAGCACTTCCAGCTCCTTGATGTTGTGGACCAGGAACTTCTGTAAGCTACTGGGCAGTGTGTGCTTTATTTTTTTGTTGCTCCCATAACCAATGTTGGACATCAAGAACTGGCTCTTGAACCTTCTATGAATCCTGTTGTCAATACCTCTGGTTGTCAATACCTCTAGGTGTCTACCAGTTACACTTAATTTTGACATATCAGTCTGACTGCTGCCAGATGAATGTCTTGTTCCTCTTTGAAAATCTTGGGCTTCATCTGATCTTTGACAAACCTGAGAAAAACAAGAAATGGGGAAAGGATTCCCTATTTAATAAATGGTGCTGGGCAAATTGGCTAGCCATAAGTAGAAAGCTGAAACTGGATCCTTTCCTTACTCCTTACACGAAAATTAATTCAAGATGGATTAGAGACTTAAATGTTAGACCTAATACCATAAAAACCCTAGAAGAAAACCTAGGTAATACCATTCGGGACATAGGCATGGGCAAGGACTTCATGTCTAAAACACCAAAAGCAACGGCAACAAAAGCCACAGTTGACAAATGGGATCTAATTAAACTAAAGAGCTTCTGCACAGCAAAAGAAACTACCACCAGAGTGAACAGACAACCTACAGAATGGGAGAAAATTTTTACAATCTACTCATCTGACAAAGGCGAACCTACAAAGAACTCAAACAAATTTACAAGAAAAAAAACAAACAACCCCATCAAAAAGTGTGCAAGGGATATGAACAGACATTTCTCAAAAGAAGACATGCATGCAGCCAACAGACACATGAAAAAATGCTCATCATCACTGGCCATCAGAGAAATGCAAATCAAAACCACAATGAGATACCATCTCACACCAGTTAGAATGGCAATCATTAAAAAGTCAGGAAACAACAGGTGCTGGAGAGGATGTGGAGAAATAGGAACACTTTTACACTGTTGGTGGGATTGTAAACTAGTTCAACCATTATGGAAAACAGTATGGAGATTCCTCAAGGATCTAGAACTAGAAGTACCATATGACCCAGCCATCCCATTACTGGGTATGTACCCAAAGGATTATAAATCATGCTGCTATAAAGACACATGCACATGTATGTTCATTGCGGCACTATTCACAATAGCAAAGACTTGGAATGAACCCAAATGTCCATCAGTGACAGACTGGATTAAGAAAATGTGGCACATATACACCATGGAATACTATGCAGCCATAAAAAAGGGTGAGTTTGTGTCCTTTGTAGGGACATGGATGCAGCTGGAAACCATCATTCTCAGCAAACTATTGCAAGAACAGAAAACCAAACACCGCATGTTCTCACTCACAGGTGGGAACTGAACAATGAGATCACTTGGACTCGGGAAGGGGAACGTCACACACTGGGGCCTCTCACCGGGAGGGGGGAGGGGGGAGGGATTGCATTGGGAGTTATACCTGATGTAAAGGACGAGTTGATGGGTGCTGATGAGTTGATGGGCACAGCACACCAACATGGCACAAGTATACATATGTAACAAACCTGCACGTTATGCACATGTACCCTAGAACTTAAAGTCTAATAATAAAAAAAAAGAAAGAAAAGAAAATCTTGGGCTTCATGAGGAGTCTGAGGGTGGCCATTATGCGAGTAGGAAGTGTCTGCCACCTCCATAGGCAGCACCGAGGAAGAGAGGGCAATGTCCTTTTATTTTATTTTATTTTATTTTTTTGAAACGGAGTCTCACTCTGTGGTCCAAGCTAGAGTGCAGTGGTGTGATCTCGGTTCACTGCAACCTCTGCCTCCCGGGTTCAAGCTATTCTCCTGCCTCAGCCTCCCAAGTAGCTGGGATCACAGGCACAGGCCACCACGCCCGGCTAATTTTTGTATTTTTAGTAGAGACGGGATTTCACCATGTTGGACAGGCTGGTCTCGAACTCCTGACCTCAAATGATCTGCCCATCTCAGCCTCCCAAAGTGCTAGGATTACAGGCATGAGCCACCGTGCCCGGCAGGCAATGTCCTTTTAAAAATAGATTATATGCGAATCTGTAGCTCAATGGGACACAGCCATGGGAATGGGGTTGCAGAAATTTTCTGTAAGATTAGGCTCTCAGCTCCATAATCCTGCCCTGGCTTTACTCCTGAATGTGCTTCCTCTAGTTAACATTCCAAAACCACCCAACCCTTCCAGCTGGGATTATTCCAAAGACATCCAAAGACATAGAGGAGATGTTGTAATGCCCCTCAAGGTGGCACATTGAGGGTTCCCGTGAAAAGATCTGTCTGAGCAGATCTCTTTCTCTGGAATTTCAGAGCAGATTTTTTTCACAGGATCCTTTGCTGTGCCACCTTGTTTGTTCTTTCCTGAGGGTGATGACTCCCAAAGAGCAGAACTTAGACCAGTGGCAAGAAGCTGTATGGAAGCTAATTTGTGCTCAGTGAGGGAAAGGACTGCCTAGAAGGCAAAGGGTTCGTGAGCTCACTGTCCCTGGAGGTATTCAACCTTAGAATGGACCACTGTTCGCTTGGATGCTGTAGAGAGGCCAGCCTGGATACAGTTCATACAATTAAATGAGGCCCACTATCCCAAGTCCCTATGCTACTAATGAACTATTTACCAATTGATTATCATTTAATTAGCAATATAGATGATCCCAAATTTACGATGGTTTTACTTAGGACTTTTCCACTTTACGATGGTGTGAAAGCAGTATGTGTTGAGTAGAAATCATGCTAAATTCTGAATTTTGCTCTTTTCTCTGGGTATCATACCAGAATATGCAGTGAGATACTCTCTCAATGCTGGGCCGCAGCAGTGAGCCTCAGCTCTCAGTCAGCCCCGTGATCATGAGGCTAAACTATTGATACTCTGCAGTGTGTTGTGTGGCCAGACAATTTTGCCCTACTGTAGGCTAATGTGAGTATGCTGAGTATGTTTAAGGTAGGCTAGGCTAAGCTATGGTGTTCAGTAAGTGTATTAACAACATTTGTGATTTAAGGTATCGTCAATTTACGGTGGGTTTATCAGGATGCAACCCCATTGTAAGTTGGGACACATTTGTACATTAATTTTTTTTTTGAGACAATGTCTCACTCTGTCACTGAGGCTGGAGTGCAGTGGTGCCATCACAGCTCACTGCAGCCTCAACCTCACAGGCCCAAGTGATCCTCCCACCTTAGCTACCTGAGTAGCTGGGGCTATAGGCATGCATCACCACCCCTGGCTAATTTTTGTAATTTTTTTCTAGAGACAGGGTTTTGCCATGTTACCCAGCCTAATCTCGAACTCAAGTGATCCACTCACCTTAGCTTCCCAACTGCTGGGATTACAGGAGTGAGCCATTGCGCCCTGCCCGTACATTAATTAATAAACTACTGGTTGCACCATCTTAAATGCTCTGGCCTATTCTAGTTTCTCTCTCAGGAGAATACCCCCTGGAAGACTCCTGAGGGTGCGGGTTGGTGGAGAATCAGACTGAACACGTAGGATTCATCTTTCTGAGCCTTCTCTTCTACAGAGTGAAATTCTGCAATTTATAGGGTATGTGTCTCTGTGTGTGTATGTGTGTGTGTATATATACACTAGAATTCACCTCATTAATGCACTATTGACTGCAATTTTGTCTTTTCATTTTTTCTTTAGGGTCTGAGGGGTTTTTTCCCCCTTTCAGCTCTGCCTAGCTGTGTTTTATCCCAGCAAATCTAGATCCGACATTGTCTTTTCAGAATTTTAGCAGCAGTATCATGACAGCTGTTAACCTTATGGCTCTCAGATGTGCTTGAGTTGAATTTTTTGTTCTTTGCTTTCTCTCCTTCAGTGCTGGAAAAGGATATTTTAAAAAGAAACACAATTTTTCAACCCATGAGTACTGTCGGCCTCTTCCTTTATAAACCTGCATTCATACCTCCTGTCAAATTCTGGTCCATTGGCTCCTCTACCAAAGGAGAAATGCATTTAGGTTACCAAAAAAGGTTTTCTGCGGGCACAGTGGCTCACGCCTGTAATCCCAACACTTTGAGGGAGGCTGAGGGAGGTGGATCACAAGGTCAGGGGTTCGAGACCAGCCTGGCCACCAAGGTAAAACCCCATCTCTACTAAAAATACAAAAATTAGCCAGGCATGCTGGCAGGCACCTGTAATCCCAGCTACTTGGGAGGCTGAGGCAAGAGAATCGCTTGAACCCGGGAGGCCAAGGTTGCAGTGAGCCGAGATCACACCATTGCACTCCAGCCTGGGTGACAGAGTGAGACTCTGTCTCAAAAAAAAAAAAAAAAAGGATTTTCTGTAAGCAGCACTGGGGAATCCAAACCCATCCTAACAATACTTTGTGAAACAAATCCCAGCTGTTATATCATTTGGTCCTCACAACTGCCATGAAAAATAGGTTGAGTGGGTGGCACTTATTCTCCCCATTTTATAGGTTAGCAAACCGAGGGACACAGAGGTGATGTCATGCTTCTAGGATGTGGTGAAGTGAGAGCTAGAGTCATGGGCTGCAGAGGACCAGTGCAGGGAGGATTTTACCTTCACCACATTTATTCATTCATCAGACTCTCAAATGAGCGTATTTATGTGCAAGTCCTGTGCTGTTTTGGGGTTGCAGAGTGGGATCAGACACTGTCTCACTGCTTTCATGACAGGAAGGGAAGAGGACAAGGAGCCATGACAGTGTGATAAAGACATTCTCATAAGTGTGGCACCCAGGGGGAGTCTGATATGCTCACTAGTGGAATAACCCTAGGCACAGTGCAGACACAAAAGCCCACAAAAGCAGGCATAGTTACTCCTGCTCATCCAGGGGGGCCAGCAAGAGAGTCTTGCAAATCTCCAAAGGAAGTTCGGATGTTCCCATGAGTGTTACCTGGGAGTAGCAAACCCTGGGGTTTGTAAGTGGATCAGAACTTAAGATTGCTCTAGGCTGGGCGTGGTGGCTCATGCTTGTAATCCCAGCACCTTGGGAAGCCAAGGCAGGTGGATGGCTTGAGCCCAGGAGTTCAAGACCAGCCTGGATAACCCGGTGAAACCCTGTCTCTACAAAAAATACAAACATTAGCCAGGCGTGGTGGTGCATGCCTGTAGTCCCAGGTATTCAGGAAGCTGAGGCGGGGCGATTACTTGAGCATGGGAGATAAAGGCTGCAGTAAGCCATGGTGGGACCACTGCACTCCAGCCTGGGTGACAGAGTGAGACCTTGTCTCAAAAAAAAAAAAAAAAAAAGATTAATGCAGTTCTTAGTATAGCTCCTTGAGGACTCTGTTTCCTCAACTGGTCTCAGCTTCATCACCAGGGAATTCTCTCTTTTCTCCTGCCTTACCAGTTCCTAAATAAGCCAAGCATTTTCTCCCTCCAAGCCATTGCTCACCATATTGAACTGTTGGTCTGTAGCATCCTTCTCCCCTTCTTTTCCAACTCACTCTTCCAGACCCAGATCAAATGCTGCCCCCTTTAAGAAATCTTCATAGATTTCCTTAGCAGGAAGGGAGGACTCCACTTTTGTTTTCCTAATTGTATATAATTAAAAACCTGGGCCAGGTGCAGTGGGTCACGCCTATAATCCCAGCACTTTGGGAGGCCAAGGTGGGCAGGTTACTTGAGGCCAGGAGTTGGAGACCAGCTTGGCCAACATGGCAAAACCCTGTCTCTACTAAAAATACAAAAATTAGCCAAGTGTGGTGGCATGCACCTGTAATCCCAGTTACTTGGGAGGCTGATGCACGAGAATCACTTGAACCTGGGAGTTGGAGGTTTCCCAGGTTGAGATCCTGCCACTGCACTCCAGCCTGGGCAACAGAACAAGACTGTCTCAAAAAAAAAAAAAAAAAAAAAAAAAAAATGCCGGATCAAGTTCTTCCATGGATTAAAGGCTTATTTCTTCAGTGTGACTTCTAGCAACTTGAGGCAGGAGGCTCTCCTCTCTCTCCAGGACTAAGCACAAGGCTGTCTTTGCTGAATAGAATTGAATTAAAATGAGAGGAAGGGGGCACATCCATTACCCTTTGGTAATGGATGGTTTTTTGTCAGATGGTTTTTTGGTCCTTTTGGGGCAAATCGGAATAGTTTGTCTATATGGCTGCTGGTACTTTGAGGATCTGGATGTTGCCAGCCTCACAAGTTCTAGTTCAGGGTGTTTAGACAGGTGTAGACCTGGTGAGTGGGGCAGGGGTCAGTGAATCACAGTGGCTTAGTCCTTGCTCTGAAAAAGCTTTTAAGCCAGTGTTTCTCAATGGATGGTCCAGGTACTTCCTGCATCCGACTCACCAGGGGAAGTTACTAGACATTCAGGTTCCAAGCTCGATCCCATAGCACTACACCAAGCTCGCTGGGGCTGGGGCCCAGGGATCTGCATGTGATTCTTCTCACACTGAAGTGCAGAAACTACTGTTATAAGGGAACAGAATGACTTACTGCCAGAAGAGCTGGTGCCCAGAGGATAAGTCCTGCCCATGGGAGCCAGGAAACTAGGAGGAGTAGTGAGAACTGGACACAGACACTTCATCTCCAATCCATAAGGTAATAGGAAGGGTGAGCTCAGGGCTATGTGGCCTGAGCAGAGAATGGTGGCCACCAGCTGCGGCTCTGGGGGGATCTTTACAGCCTGAGAGGATTTGGTAAGGTTCATGAGGAACATTCCAGGCTGAGGGTGGTTGGTTTGTTTTTCCAGACTGAGGTTTGTGAGGGAACTTTGTGCAAACTTCCCAGGGGAGAAGGTTAAAAAAAAATCCAAAAAACTGATGGAGAGTAAGCTTCCCTACGTTTCTCTCCTTTGGTCCTAGGGCCTTTCTCTTACCTCTTCCCTTTGGCCTGTGGGTCCATTTACTCCATATAGTAAGGGGAGAATATGTTTTAGCTGCTGCTCTGACAATCTTCATGAGGTACAGCAGGGGCCTGCCCACCCTAGCCATCTTTCTTCCTTTGTCCCATTCCTCAAACCGCTGGGAATTCCTTCCCTCAAAAGCATTTGCCATTCCTACATTGCTCCCAAACCCTTGGGCAGCTCTTTTCTTAGCATTTTGCTTGTATGTTGATATCCAGTAGCCTCTTCTGCAAAGTGCAGATTTTAATTATGCCATCTGTTCCTTATTTATCTAGCAAAGTCCTACTTACCCTTCAACGCTCATCTCAGGTCACCCTCTAGACATGTCCCCTCCAGCCTCCCCCTTTCCAGAGTCTGGCTTCAGTACCTTGCACAGTTCTCCCAGATCTCTCTTTGCTTACACACACCCTCACTCTCTTACCATCTAAGTCGAGGCCTGTTTCCCTTCTAGACAGTTCCTGGGACTCAAGTGGCATTGTACTGTGGCTCCTAACCCAGGGCTGTGTACCCCTTCCCAGGGCGGCTTTGAGGATCAAAGGATGTTGTGTAAGGCTTGCGGAAGGCATCTCTGTAAATGTTCTTGCCCTCCTCCCTGACTCTCATGACAGGGGAGGGTACTGAGCTGACTTGCTAGGCCAAGCGGTCAGGGAACTCCAGTGCCTCAGGCTTTCTGACTGGGTCTGGAGAAAGAGTGGAGGGTTATTCCCTTGGGGTATGTGGTCCTTCAGGACCAAGGAGCATGACCTGCCTCTCGCCACCCTCTCCCCTCCATGCCAGCTGGGATTCAGCTTCAGCCTGGGTGGCCAGAAGGGGCAGAGTTTTCCTCTGGGTCTTGGAAGCTGCCCCAGGTGGTACACCCAGCCACCCAGCCTACACAGAAGACCTCAGAGGAAATGGAGGAGCCAAACGTTCACTAAACGGGCTTTGGTGAAAGGAGCCAAGACAAAACCCAGCTCTGAGCTTAATTAGAAAGAGTGCTTAATCCCTCCCCCAACAAATGCAGATTGCCCACAAAGGAGAACAGGAACCCAGTGGCCAGGAAGACCCGCAGCCTTATAAAGAAGCACTTTCGGCTGTGTAGGGCAGCTCAGCTATGATCTGATACAATGACTATTGTCAAGGAGGGTTGTTTTTCCATGTTTTTGTATCCTTTTCTTCACATTTTCTTTTGCTACCTAATTTCATGCATCAGAGGTCAAAAGACAAAAGGTCAGGCCTGGTTTAGAGACAGCAAACTCCCCACCACCAAGAACGTGTGTCCCAAACAGCACTTTGAGGCACCGCCTGCAGACACCGGCAAGTTTTCATCCCTGATTCTCTTTTGTCACTTCATGGGGTACATGAGTCTACGTGCAAACTGCATGAGAAATGAGACACCAACTACTGTACCAAATTAGGAAAAAATTAACTAAACTGTTTCTATCTCATACCTTGTTTATAAGAATTTGTACCTAACAAGGAAAAGCCCATCTTGGAACTCTCAGCCTGCCTATGGTAGAGAACTTTACACACACACGCGCGTGCACACACACACACATGCATATGTATGTAAATATGTACATACATAAAATATATATACATATACACACATATATCCTATAAAAATAAAATCTGAGCACATATTTCTTAAATGTTTTGCTGGGAGGATTTATAAAGATCTGTCCAGAAAATTACCAATACTTGTTCTAAAAATTGTTTTAGTTGAAAGGATAGCAGCATTTCAGTATGAATAATTTAGCATGATTATTTTGGTATGTATTTAGTATGACTATTTTGTCCTCAGACTGCAAATGTTTTCAATGTCTCATTTTGGATTCTTAGGTAATAGTAGATTGCCGGAGTTTCCTTATGTGATAGGTCCACACAATGTGTTTATAACGAGGATACAATGTCATGATTTCCCATTAGAAATATTTTCATGATTTAGGGGGAAAATGACTTTCTGATTCTATGTTCATAAGCTCCTTATATTAGATATTTCAAATGGTTTTCATCTGACTGAAAATAAATTAGGGGATATCTTTAATTTTTCTTTGTGTAGAGGATTTTTTTTTTTTTTTTTTTTTTTTTTTTTTTGTAGATTTGCATTCAGTGCCAGAAGGCTCCCACCCCCAGTACAAAGTGAAGGAAAAGTTAAGGCTTTGGAAGTGTCTCTGGTGATGGCTAAACACTGAGACTGGCTTCAGAGCTCATCTCAAAGGTGCTTTGGCCCAAGCATGGCTCATCTTTTCCATCTTACTCTGGGCTGGGTTGCTAAAGATAGCGAATCAGCAGCAAATCTGAAAGATTTTTAGAGCACAATTTTATTTCCGGCACATTCTCAAATCCAGACTTCATATCCTGTAGTCCTCTGACCTTCCCAAAAGACTTTCCTCCCAAAAGAAAAAATAGAAATCAGCCCACAACCTGCCCTGAGGCTGAGGTATTCACTTGGCGATTTGCAGGTTCACATGGCAGGCTCCAGGGAAAGCACCCCAATCCTGGGGTGATCCTCTCCCACAGCTCTGAAGTTACTACAGAAAAATGGAGAATGAAGTAAGCGAGAATATTAAAGGGCCTACCTAAAGGCGTGCCTCACTTCCGTTTAACACTCTGATCTGCGTCCAAAACTAAAAGAATCGTTTAGCTTGTGCGCTCACCCTCACTCAAAATCGCTTGTGAAGTAGGCTCTTTTATGTTCCAATACTTCATGGAATCAAATTATATCACATTAAAACGTTATTAGTTTAAAACACATTAAATAAATGCAAGTCTGGGCCGACGCATGAATATTTAAAGCTCACATTACACGGTGAAATAGAAGAAAAGGGGGTGAGGAGAGCTAACAGAACATCGTATAAGTACTGATAGAAATAAAACATGCTATGTGCAAACTTTCTTTAGCAAAATATGGTTTTATTACTTACATTTATTATGGTATTGTTAAATTTGAAAATAAATATAAAGAGTAATGAACTGATTTACACTTGTTTTCAATGTTAAACAACCAGAATGCCAGTAAATCTTTTCAATGCCCTATTTTGGATTCTTAGGTGAGAGTGGATTGCTGGGACGTGTTGGCAAATTTTAAATACAACTGATTGCCTGTTTTCCATATTCATATATTGCGAATGTAACTCCAGGAGAGTGAATTTTATCTCAAAATTCTCCAAGAGTTGCCTTCAAATAGCGTCTCTGTGCATATGCATACGGCATACACTTGACGTCTGCCATGTGTACCTGTGCGCTGGAAACCAGTCATGGAACTGAATTGAATTACTGGATTTGAGTTGAAATGAACCCATCCAAACGATCCAGGTCTGCGCTCTTTGAGGCTTCTCTCAGTAACATTTCTAATGAAAGCAAGAAAAGCGGTAAAGTAAAACAACAACAGCAACAACCCACCATGAGCCCCAGGTTACCCGAACACAGACCCGTCGCGTATTCTAGCGCAACACAAGTATTTCCGGGTGGCGAGTCGCTGGCACATGGTGCCCCAGCGAGCCAGCACCCGGAGCTGGAAGCCCTGTATGCGCAGAGGACCCCACTGCCAGCTGAAATGGGTGTTTTGACCCAAACCAATCCTCAGCTCCTTTCTGCCGCGGGCGCCGCCTGAAACCCCGAGGCGGCTGCTGGCCCGCGAAGTGCGCTTTTTGTGCTCTGCGCTGGGGAAGTTGCAGTTGGAGAGGCGCCCCCATCCATCCCGGCACCGCCCCTAGGCAAGACCCAAGTTTATACCGCAAGGGACCAACTCGCCGCGACTCGGCGTCCACCCTCAATGCTGACACCGTTCAGGCCCGGCAAACGAAGCAGGGAGGGGCTGGGCATTGGGGGCGCCGCCTGCCGAAGATGCGGTACCACGTGCGCGCTGCGCGGACCCCGAATCCTGTGAGTCCAGCTCCGGCCACAGGCTCTCGAAGAACTGGGCCCTTAGCTTTAGGGCGGGGCCTCTTCTTTGCCTCCTGCCTGGATGTCGGCTCCCATTCAGGCTCTGCGCGAGCTCCGGAGCCGAGTCCCAGTGCCAGAGTCGTTCCCTGCGGCTTCTCCCAGGACTCGCACAGAGGGAGGCCCAGCGGCGGACTGCGATGGCCCAGCCTTTGCTAGATTCCGGGCTAGGCGTCTAGGGAAGAGGGGCACCGGGCCGGAACTGAGCTCCAGTTCGGGCTCCACTAGCCCTGGAGCCCCCCACTATGTTTCCTGGCTGAGTTAAAGAGCCCGACCTTGGCCCCTCGCCTGGCAACGTCGGCCTCCCCCTCCCTTGCCCTCAGCGTCTTAGCTGGAGGGAAGCTCGCAGCGTGCCTAGGCCAACCCCTTCTGCGTCTCTTTTCTTTTCCTGTCACTCTCTGTTTTCGGTTTCTGCTTTCTCCTTCTCACAGAATGCCAGAGCGAGCAGGGGCCTGGAGGAGCCTCCGCACCAGCCCCTTTTCGGGGCCTCCAATCTGCCTTCCCCACAGTCTAGTCTCCCCGTTCCATATTTCTTTCTGTATAGACTCTGCTTGTATTTCCTCGCCAATTGAGCCAGCATGTGTCTCTGCTTCTAAATTTGCCTCTCCTCTTGTCCCTCGTGTAACATTAAACAAACCAAGGTGTGTTGAGCTGGAGAAGTCCTAGCAACGTGGACAGAAGGAATGGCTTATTCTGTCCTCGGAACATTTCCGGTCACTACAGTTCGGTTTCCCCTTGAGGCGGCGCCAGCGCCGGTTCCGCCCCACAGGCCACTGCTACGGAGGCGCCCGCTCGCTGTCTCGCTCTCTGGCGGTGTCTGCGTGTGTTCGGGTGTGGGCACATGTATCTGTGCTTGCAAACCAGGGCGGGCTCTCCAAACCGAAAGCTGCGCGGAGTTGGGTTTCTGGGATTCTAGGGCTGCGGTCAAGGGAGATGGGGGATTTTCCCGGGATCCCGACGCCCATCTGAGCCTAGACTCCCCGCGTTCCGGCCCCTTGTCCCGTATCTCTAGGGCCACAGCGTCAATTCCGTGTCCTCCGAAGTGGTTCGTCACCTGCTCCGCTGCGGGGACCCGCCCCTTGGGCCAAAGCTGCGGGAGTCCGGACGGTCCGAAGCACGCTGTCCAGGCGCAAGGGGAGATCGACTCACAGGGGACGGGTTGGGCAAGGGGACGGCGGCTGGGCCACGGTACCCCGCGAGGGGGGCTCTGTGATTCTGACCCAGCACCGGCGCCTCCGGGCCCGCGAGGTTTTGACGACCAGCGGGCGCCCCCTCGGGAACCACATTTGTTTCCCTCTGGTCTCGAGCGTCCAGAGCGCGATGCGGCGGAGCACGGCGAACCCACGATTCGTGATGCTTGGCCTGATCCTCTGCCCTTCATGGGTGTGGGCAGGAACGGAGTAGTGGCTGAGGTCCCCTCCCTAATCCCAAAGCCCCACAAAAGCCAAAATACACATGCAAACTCTCACCAAAGCATCTCACAAACACAAAAACTAAAGCCAACACATAACCCCAGCCCCCATCAAAACGTACAGCTCAAAAAAATAAAATCCAAATCGAGGGAAACAAAGCACACACAACACGAAATTCCCTAAGGCAACACACACACAAACGACACCCACTCACACCAAATCAAAACACATCTAAACACCGCAGAGAAGGAAAAGCCTTACAAACGACACACAAAAAGACAGCCTGCAAGGACAAAGGACAAAATCACACAAAATCAAAACTCACCCCAAAGACCAGGACTTACAGAGCAAAACCCGCTAAAATCAATCCCACGAAAAAACAACACGCAAAACACCCGAAACAAAAGAATCTCCCATGGATAAATGAAAACTCACAGAAAACAAACAAAAACAAAACAAACCCTCTACATGGAAACAACAACAACAACAACAACAAAACACCAACACCCCCGCCCCTAGCCCGGGGTGAAATGTCAATTCCGGGAGGGCTTTTGATCTCCAGGCGCGGACAGGCCGCACCTCCCAGGCGCTGCCTCCCGGCGTGGGCTGGGGCTAGGCTGCGGAGGGAATGAGTCGAGCGCTCGGAGATGGCCAAAAATCAAATTGCGGGGTAGGGACACGGGCCGGCAGGCTGCAGAGAGGAGGCGGCGCTGGGGAACTGCGCAGACCACTTGGTGGGGGGGCCGCCCGGGAATCCACAGCCACATTTCCGATTGTGGCGAAATCTGCTCAGTGGATATGTGATGTCCAGTTGCCGCCGGGGGCCCCCCTTTCCTCGAGCTCTAGGCTCTTCCCCCTAGGTTGCGACCCAGCCTCGTGACCACCCCCTCCAAAAAACAAACAACACTCTTGCTGAGGACGATTCACTCTCCAAAACTGCCATTGTCCGGCGGGCCGAGAGTCCTCCTACGGAGCGCTCCCCCGCCCTGGAGAACCTTTCCCCTGCGACCACCCTGCTGCAGGGCCCCACAGGCTTCCAGTGGCCAGGTCCAGCAGCTGAACTAACTCGAGGCTGGGGAGGGTAACAGGGAGGGGAGGCTTGAGCCTGGGCTGAAGAGAGAGGGCTGGACATGCCACACCTCTGCCCGGTCTCTCTGGATCTGATTTCCTCTCTGGAATCAAGTCCTGGGGCTCTGGGACTCCACAACGTCTCAGGGCTCGGGGGCAATGCGATTCCATTTATGGGCAGGGTTAAGGTGTCTGGAACTCCCGCCAATCTCCAGGAGCTACTGAGATGTTCTGCTCTGCCCGGGTGCTCCAAAGCGGAAGCCCGGATTTCATCTCCAGCATTTCACAGCTTAACCTCCATGCTCTGGGCCAGAATGGAACTTGATGTGGGGAGGGGTTCTGGGACCAGGAGACTGGATGGGACCTGGGGGCTTTAGGGATCTGGCGCTGCCCTAGGGTCAGGGGCCCAGCGATAGACAGGGCCCCAGCAAATTGGGGTGGGGGGTGGATGGCTGGGAACCCTGGGGTCGGGCGCCGCCCTAGGGGTGAATCTGAGTAAACCGGAACGTCCCCTCTGTGCCTGGCAACACTGCCAGCCTTTGCAACCCCTTTCAAAAGCACCTGCGTGGCCGAGCAGTTAATTTCTTTAAAAACAAAAACCCGGCCTGCGCCCGTCTAAGCAGCGGGATTTGCACATGGAGATGTCACAGGCCCCGCGCACAGCGCAGAGGGCCGCGACCCCCAAGCGAAGGGCTTAATAGAGGGTGCGGCTGCGAGACCCGGGCTCCCGGGCTCGGCTTCGGTCTGCCCCTTCCCGTAGGTGCGCTGGCTAGCACCCGGCGCAGTCTGAAGCCTTCCTTCCCTCCCCCCCAACCCCTATAAAAGTCTAGGGCGGCGCGGCAGCAGCACTGCTGCTCTCCCGGCTTCCCGCTCTACTCCGGCCCGGCCCGGTCCGCCACGTCTGGCGCGCTGAGCAGGCCCGGCAGCGCAGCGCCTACCCTTTCCTCGCTCCGGGCCGGCAGTGCGGGGCGGCGCGCTGGGGGCGCGGCGTGTCTGGGGACATCTTGTGATGTTGGCGAGAACAGGACATGATCTCACATGGCGAGAAGCTCTTTAGTTCCTTAATCATTTCACGGTGCCTTCGGACGCTTTTTTTCCACCTAAAACGTTTAGTTTCAGCTCAGTGATCAGCTACCCCAGCTCCGCGGGGGAGCGGAAGGCTTGAATTATTCCGACCTGTGAGCGGCCCCTGACACCAAAAAGAAAAAAAAAAGAAAAAAAAGGCACAAAAAAGTGGAAACTTTTTTCCCTGTCCATTCCATCAAGTCCTGAAAAATCAAAATGGATTTAGAGAAAAATTATCCGACTCCTCGGACCAGCAGGACAGGTAGGACCGCGATGCGGGCTCCAGACGTGCAAACTCCGGGACACAGCCAGGCCCTGGTCCCCACGCAGGGTGACCCTGGAGGAGGAGGGGGTGCCCGCATTTTCGTAGAGACTGTCTATCTAACTGCGGCCTGTTTGTTATGTTTTTTCACCTATCTGTTCACACACTTCTGCATCAGTCCAAGTATCTGTGAGTTTGTTTGTGTTTTTCTGTTTCTGAATGTTTATGCTGGTGTCCTTTCGGGGGTCTGCAAGTTAGGTCCTGTGTGTTTATATAAGGGGCTCAGTGTGTGCCTGACTGACAATAAGTTTGTGTGTCCCTGTATATGTATTTTTAAAAGATATAAAAATATATGAGTTTGTGTCCAACAGTTTGCCTGTGTGTGTGTGTATCTTTATACCTGTGAGGTATTCGTATGTGTTTATAAGTTAGTATTTGTGTGTATATTCTTCTAGGTATCCAAAATGTGTGTCTACTATGAGTGTTATTTATGTAATTGGGAAATATCTGAGTGTACATCCACTATTTTAAGGGTCTGCGTTCACCTGTTATATCCCAAGTGATTTTGGAAGTGAGAAAGAGGTGGCTACACTGACCTTTCCATTTTTGGATGTCAACAGCTGTCCAATGCATACATGCCAATGTTCACATTGTGTCTCTAGGCAAACTCTTAGACGTGGGTCTGGGGCCTATGGAGACCCGTGGTGTTTAGCATGTGCATAGTAAGGCCCAGTTTCCATTCTATTGGGAGACAGAACCAGGAATGAAGGTGTGAATTCGGGGCATGTGCCTCTTGGTGTGTAGTGGGCACTGTTGAGGCTACTATTTCTACAAACAGGTCTCCTGTGGTAGGCACAACCTTGAAGATGAGAGTGGACACCTGTGGCGTTAGTTGTGACATTTTAGGGACCCCCAGCCTCCCTTCACTTTCACCTAGACAAGCCTCTGACACTGGCGTGTGTGAACACACACACACATACACACACTGTGTCCTCAGGTTTTATCCTGTGGGTGCCGCTCCAGTGGAGCACAGTGGGTGGGTGCATGTGCATAGTCTGGGCATTCAGCTCTGGTGCCTGTGTGCACACAGGCCTCTCTGGCATAGGTCCCCATGTGCCTCGCACAGGCCTGAGAAGTAGGTAGCAGGATGTGTTTATGTCTGAGAGGAGGTATCAGAGACAGTAGGCCTCCATCTGCCCTGAGGCATGAGTCAGGTATGGGGGCCCTCTTTCACTCACTAGGCCGCTGTGAAACTCCCACACAAACACACTCCTGGCCCTGGCAAGAAGTCCTTCCCCCATCCCTGTGCCCTCTGAGAACCCCCACCTCTACTCCAGCCTCAAATACAAGCCTAAGAGCAAAAAGGATAAACTTAGACCCCAAGCCCAGGACAACTCCTGGGGCATAACTGTATTTCCAAAATCGTAGCTGAAGAGAAGTGAGGGCAGAGATCTGAGGCAGAAGAGTGTTTCCTGGATGAGGGCTCAGGAAAAGGTACCTGGAAACCTCTCTGCTCCATCCTCAATTCTCAGAAGGCCCTTCTTCCTGGGTTTCTCAGCAGGTGGGCTTTCAGAGAGACCTGAGCCTGGAAGTGGGCATTGTGTATTTGTTGGGAATGAACCGGGGATGTGTCAGTGTTGTGGAGAGGGTCTCTGCAGTCCTCGGGCTGGCTCTCCCCACAAGCTGTCTAGAAGAATGTAATTCATGACG
Organism: Macaca fascicularis; assembly: GCF_037993035.2. Taxonomy (NCBI): domain Eukaryota; kingdom Metazoa; phylum Chordata; class Mammalia; order Primates; family Cercopithecidae; genus Macaca; species Macaca fascicularis. Next base: position 62,319,173 of record NC_088389.1, read on the forward strand.
GTCGATGGGCTCTTTGATTAGTTCAATCGCCTGAATAATCGTTTAATCAATAAAGCATTTCATTCCTCAGCACGGTTGGACTGGGTGGGGCTTGGGGTGGGGTGAGATAGGGGAGCCCTAGGCTGGCCAGGGCTTAAAATCTAGCGAGCCACGCCCCCTCCTCACTGATGGGTTGGGGAAGAGCTGCCTGCCTGGAAAAGGGCGACAGTTCAAGTGAGACTGCACTTCCACCTGTCCACTCCAGCCTGGGTCAGGGCTGGAGAAGAGAGGGAAGCTGAAAAGCTGTCCAAGCTGGTGCTCAAAGGGGTGTCCAGGTCTGGTTCCTATGAGAGCTTCTTCCTTCTCCCAACTTCTAGGTATTTCATGGGCCGATAGACTTCCTTTTTCTTCCTTCAGAACCATATTCCATTTCTTACCCCAACCTCAGTTTCCCTATCTGCCCAATGGGGAGGGAGTGTGTCCTTCTGGCTCTAAGCCCATGATAAGGTCAGGTCAACACTAAGCAGGGAGCCACTTAAGGACCTTCTCCTCTAATGTCTTCCTTGCTGTAGGGAAAGAAAACAGAGGTTCAGAGAGGGGCAAGGACTTGTAGGAGATCATAAAGCATGAGTAATGGAGGGAATAGGAATGGAAGGTGACCTCTCTGCCCTTAGACCTCCTGTTCCTGCTGGGAGAAGAGACAGATTCCCCCCTCTCTCCATGGACTCCCTTGGAGAAAAACTACTATTGGGCAAGTAGTAGTCTCTCCTTGCCATGGGAGCCCTTGAGTCCTTAGGCCCAGGCAGGTCTGGATGGGTTGAATACTTTCCCACTAGACATTGGCATCAAGTCTCACAGTTCTGGAATGAGCCTGGGATGGAGTGATAGATAGTAACAAACCCCTATCCATGAAGCTTCATCTCACAGAGCCTAAGAAGTCACATCTCAGGGTTTGTTCTCTGTATTAAATAAACGGGGAAGCAGAGACTTTAGAAGGGGCTGCCTGTCTCAAGTCTTTGGGAGACAGAGTTAGTCCCAGCACCCCTGGCCTGCAGAACATGCTGGTAATGATAACACACCCCGACTAAGGCGGTTTTACACGATTCTTGAAAAACCTGGTTAAATTCTCATTTTTTCTCCATCCTCTTCAAGAACTCCTGAAAACAGAGCCAGGTCAAGTAGAGCAGACTCCTGATCCAGGGGCAGGAATCATGCAGGAATCTGCCGTGCCTTGACTTTCTGTATAATTTCAGGTCAATTTCGTTCCCTCTGACACTTAACTTTTTTATTTTTTAAAAATGAAGTTTAGAGAGAACTCAATGGGTTGAGACAGCCATGCAGGCAGCATCCCTGATCTTTCCAGAACTGAGCAACCAGTCTGAGCCCTATTGGGCCCCACTTTGTCAGAAGCAAGAACAGGGGAATGGGCTGGACTTGGGTTGAGGGAGTCGATGTCAGGCTAATAGATTACTGTTAGCAGCCCCCACATCCTGAAGCGGCGGAATGCAGTGCTCTGGGAGGCGTGGAAGGGAAAGCCGGGAGGGGGTGTGTCCCCAGTGAAGCGAGGTCTTTGGCTTCTCAAACATTATTCTCAATGGGCTGTCTTTCAGTACTAAAACTTTCAAAGGCAATTTGGTTTACATAAATGAGTTTCTTCCTGGATAGTTTCCTTTCGCGGTCTCCTGTCCCCAGCGCCTAGCACAGGGCCCGGCCCAAAGCTCTGCTACTGGGAGAAAGAAAGTGCATCACTGTAGATCACAGAGAAGCCCGACTACGTTGAGAGCCGCGGTGAGACCAACCCCGCGCTAGTCTCTTTCTCCTGGACCAAGGCTGCGGCTCGTGGGCGTTCAGAGACAGGACTGAGACGCAGTAGCCCGGCTCCACCGTGGACTTGCTGTGCAGCCTCGAGCTAGTCACGTAACCTCTCTGAGCTGTCGTTTGGTGACCTGTAAGGCTGGGCTAGGTGATCACGGTATCAGGTCTGGTCGCGCCTTTGGGGTTGGAACTTCCCAGAGGCGGCCCGCTTGGGCGGTGATGAATCACCCCCACCCAGGGGGAAACTCCTTCCCCCAAGAACGCCGCGAGGTGCGGGAGGGGGCTGCTCTGGGTGCACAGGTAAGGCGGGTCCTGTGTGTGCCACGCAGCAGAACACTGTCCCGAAGCCGGACACCTACTGTGTGAAACGGGGAATCGGCGCCACTCCTGCTCGGGCCGTGCCCTGGGGCTTCTATACAAGGCTCACGGGTGTCCGAAGGAAAACCTGCGTGTGCGGGCATATTCCAGCCGAGTTCTTCGATTTGGCAGCATCGCCCCTCCCTCACTATCCCGAGAGCGGCTCTGGAGAGGCCCTTTTGAGAAAGGTTTCCAGCCCGTAGCCTTTCTTCTACCCCAGACTTGCTGTGTGACTTTGGACAAGTCGTATCCTGCCTCTGGGCCTCGGGTTCTGCACCTGTGAAATGGAGAAAGCACAGCTTCGGGACCCTTTTAGCGCTAAGATTCTAGAGAACCTGGGTTTGTAGGCCTGAGCTCAACAAGAGAGGCTGGGGGTGGGGGTGTCACTGGCTGCATCCCTCAGGGCGTCCCACACTCCGGCCTCTCCAGTAGGTGTGCAAGCCGCCATGTTGAGTCTGAGCCGAGGATCTGAATTCTGGTCATTTCCGACCCACTGGGCGCTATCGGTGAAGCCAGTGCGGGAACTCTATTCCATCCCTGTCCCTCTGTGCTGTTGCGATCTTCCTGCTCCAAGGCCTGGGGTGAAAGGGGAAGATCCGGACAGGCGGGGTTCCAGACAAAGAAGAGATAACGCCGCCACTCCACCCCAGCGCGCACTGCAGCCTCCTGGGTCCCCAGAGGCCCGCCTGGGGCCGTTTTCAGCAGCTGTGCCCTGGTGGGGGGTGGGGACGGGTGTCAGCGCCGGAAACTTGTCTACTGGTCAGGGACAGCTGGGTGTGGAACAAGGACAGAAGGTGGGCCCAAGGGTCGACCCAGTGCAGGAGTTTGAGAAGTAGAGCATGAGTAGATAGAAGGCAGAGGAAGGCAAACCGAGGCAGAGAATAAAACAAGAGGATAACCCAGGAATACTCCCATGATCACCCTGTACTCTATCTTCCTTACAAGCCCAGTCCTGGAGCAGGCATCTCAAAGCCCTTGTTTGGGTGGATTTATGTTTAATATTAGCGGAACATCACTCCTGAAATACAAAGTGAGTCTTCAGACCACTTCCCTGAGTTGCTGGGGGCAAGGGAATCCTCAGCGTATTTCTTGCGCCAGGGCCCAGATGACTCACAAAACTAACTATAGCTTCCTGGGTGAAGAATGACTATCACATGCTTCCTTTTCAAGGTCCAGTTTCTTTGATTGTTGTCTCAGAGCCTTAAACCCCACCAAGAAACGGACTCTCTAGTCAAAGATCCTTTCTGTAGCAAGAGAGTTCTGCTACAAATCCATCCATTTTGTCTACATAGGGACAAGAACTTCCTCTGTAGACGGAAGGTCGGGTTTTCCCGTCAACTGGAAGCTGCCCTACTGTAGCGCGCCTGGCCACTTTGCTTGACCCTTGCAGATAGAATGCGCCCACACACCCGCCCGCTTCAGGGGCCCTTATTAGCCCTGGACGCGACTTGGCTCATTCGGTTCTCAAGAAACTTGGAGCTGGGTGCGGAATTACTCCGGTGGACAGAAGCGCAACACCAGCTCCCAAAGCGTCTGGCAGTTCTTGATCTGAGGCAGGAAAGAGGGCCAGCCACTCTGCTTGGGCAACCTGGCCCAAAGCCTTAGCCCCTCCACCCAGGTGCGCCCTGGTGCGCCCCAGTTACTAACTTTAAAAGAGTGTGAGATTTTCTCCCCTTTCCCCCAACGTGTCTGCCTTTGGGTAATGCAGCATTGAGGGCCCTGCAGGTGGAGTGAGGGAGGCGGGTGGACGAGGAGGAGCCAGTGGTGGTTTAGTAGGTACCTGATAAAATTAGGAAATAAAATTAGGAAATATTTCCGTGGAAGGAGCCTTTATTAAAATCTAGTTAACCCCACTCTGCCCATTTTACAGATGAGGAAAGTGAGGTCAGAACTGGCAGATATGCACACACTCCGATGCACACAGTCCAATTCCATCACGAGCCTGATGGTGCTGGATCTACTGTGCTCCTTGTCTTCCTCCAACATAGATTGTTTTTTTTTTCTGGAGACTTCCCCCATTCTCACCCTTCACTCAGCTGCTCTCAAGCCCTGAGAGCGTCCCAGGATCCCAACGTCGCGTTGGGGAGGTCGAGCCCGCGTGGGACCTGCGGCAGGGCTCTCCAGGCAATGCGTGGGCCCCCTTCCCCCTCCCCACCGCAGCGATCCACTAGGCCTTAGTCCAGGACGTTTGTCAATGAACGTGGCGCCGCCGCCTGGGCCCCGCCCCCCATTCTCTCCCATTGCCCAGGTATCCGCTAATCAGGCGGAGCCCGTGGGCTGCTTAGCCAATGGGTCGGTGTTTCGGGCCAGGGCCGGCTACCGCCACTCTGATTGGCTTGGTGGAGCGTGATTGGCAGGTTAGCTCCCGCCCCGCCCCCGCCCGGAGGGAGCTGAGCCCCGGGCGGCGCTGTCCACACGCAGCGGGTCCTGAAAGCGGCTCCGGGGCGGCGCGGTGGCGCACTGTGCGCGCCGAGCAGGCGGAGGGCTAGCGCCGGCGGCGGCGGCAGCAACGCAGGCAGTCAGAGCCGGCTGCGGCTCCGTCTCAGCCCCGGCAGCCCCGGCGGCCTTGGTGGCGGGAACCCTCTGCTCTCTCCTCTGTTCCTCACTCCACGCCTGGGGCAGGCGCGGCGGCCGTCCCGGAAGAGGCAGCGGAAAGACAGTGGAACCAGACCCACGAGGGAGGGCGGCGGGGCGCGAAGAGTTGGTAGGCACGAGGTAGACACCCCGGCGAGGAAGAGTCCTTCGCTGGTGTCCCCGTTCCTGGTCCCGGCGATGGGCGAGCAGCGGGAGCCGCGGGAACTTTGAAGGCAGCGGGTTTCAGGGTTGGAGGGCTGCACGCTCCCGGGGACTTCGGAGTCGCGGCCCTAGCGTCAGGGGCGGAAGCATCTCCAAACCCGCAAGAACCCCGCGCTGCCGTAGAGGAAGTTCTTTGCAACTTCGTAAGAGACGTCGGAGAGCCAGTTGGAGAGAGGCCGAGGGGAAAGTCTGAGCCCCAGAGACTCGGAGAAGCAGAGAAAGAAAGGATCTGGCGGAGACCGAGGGGTCGAGGAAGGACCCCAGAGGCATCGAGGCCGCGGAACCAGCCTGGCAGCCCCCGGGTCTCGCTGCCCCCTGAGTGAAGTCAAGGGCCGAGTGTTCCGGCGGCCTCTTCAGAGCTGCTCCTACCCGGGGCCGGGGGCTGCTGGCTGTCCCGGAGGCCGGCCGCTACGCTATGCCCCCGAAGCCGCGGGCGCCTTGGCCGCAGCTACCCCGGGCTGGGCCCGGAGCCGCCGCTTGAGCCAGCCAGGGAGGGAAGCCAGCCGGAGTTGGGCACCCGCTCCCAGCCGGGCTGCGCTAGCACCGTTTCCCGCCTCTCCGCACAGCTCCCGGCGGTCTCCAGCAGGGAGGCTCTGAGAGAGACCTCGAAGCTCCAGCAGTGTTTTCTGAGCCCAGCTCGCACAGTGCCTGGCCTGGTGGCGCGGCTACCTATCCGCCCTGGGCAGCCCCTTGGCGCCGGGAGGCGGCGGCGTGGGCCGGCCTGCAGTCTGGAGCGCCCCGATGGAAATACACTGTAAGCACGACCCGTTTGCATCCATGCATAGTAAGTAGGCGGCGAGCTCGCTTCTCTCACTCTCCCGCCGGGACCGGGTTGGGGGCGCCGGACCGTGGGTCAGGTACTAAGGCCGGGAGGATTTCGGACCTCTGCAGCCGCGCAGACAACTTTGCAAAGTGCAGGGATCCCAGGCAGGGGACCTGAAACAACGCGCTTGGCCACCGGGGCTGGAGCACCTGGTTCGGGAATCCCGCCTCCGGCAACGCGTAGCGTGGGCAGCGAGCTGCAGCCTTTCAAGGCTCCGGCGGCGACATTTCAGCTCTTTCGGACAACCTTGGCTTGGACCCGTAGAGGGCTCCGGGCCAGGCCAGTTGGAGGGCAGTAAGTTGTAGGGAGAGGTCAGTCTGAGTCTCAGACAGCGCCCCACACCCCTACTCCGATGGCGCCTTTTTCAGCCACGGGGCTGATCCAGACTGGAGCTTGGAGGGAAAGTGGGGCCCTGACCCGTGTCTGTATGTGTGGAGGAAGAGGTTGAGAGCTAAGCGAGGACACCGGGGCTAGGGCTCCAAAGGTGTCCTGGAGTTGAGAAGGGGGCTTTGAAAAATCAACGAAGTAGCGGTTTCTGAGTTCAGCTTCTGCTTAGGAGCTGGCCAGTTCATACAGAGACCCTTAAAGACCCCATTAGGTCCTTCTCTGCAGGACGCCTTTTCTCATGGCTTCTCCCCTTTAAAAAAGGAGGATAAGAAAGCAAAAAGAAAGAAAAAGGAAGCCAATTATTCACCACGCAGACACCCCCACTTCTGAAAGACGCAGCGTGTGTAGGAGACGGGAAGGGTCATTTCGGGCGAGGGCAAGGCCGGCCTGGGTCCCTGGCTCGCAGGGATCCTGCCAATTCACCCATTAGCACAGCCTCCTGTGAGATGAGCGCTCCTCTCACGGTGAGTTAACGCCGGATTAGATTCGGAGATTTCAAGGAAATTCCAAGTGGAACGAATCGCGTTTCCTTTCTGTTTGCTGCAGAGCCAGGCTGGAGGAAGGTGCCAGGCTTTGGCAGCCTCCGCTCGGGTGCCGCTCGGGGTCTCTGCGGGCTGCAGGTTAGGGAGTTGCTCCCGGGCTAGAAGCCCTCCCCATGCCTGCCCCCCCCCCCCCCCCCCCCCGCGCGCCAAAGCCTGGGATCCAGCTTTCCTAGTCGCAGGTCCCCTATTTAACAAAGGCAGCAGAGACCCGGCTGGAGAGAAGGCGAGCTTCCCGTGGCGAGCATGTCCGTGTCTGCCACCGAGTGCTGAGTGGTCTGGCAAGCAGGGGAAAGCTTGTCTACGCAGCCAGGGCTGGCTGCGGGCAGCTCAGTTTCTCTTTGTGTCAATTTTCTGAGTCTGAAGTAATCCACCAAAGCGGTGGGGAGCTCTGTGCAGAGGAACTGCCCGTTCTGGTTCCAGTCCAAACGATTCCTCAAGGTTTGGGGCCTGTGCCCAACTGGTTTCCAGTCTGTGGTGACCCCAGTGCCCTCCACAGCCTTTTCCGGCTCAAACTCCAGCCTGGCTCTGGGGAGGCTCTGATCTCGCAATGGAAGCCCAAAACAAACCAGTTGGGGAAATGCTCTGAGAGGTGGGCAAGCCCTTGGCTCAGCCAAGGAGCAACTATGGGGACAGATGGGGAGCACCAGCCCCTGCGCTTCTTTGCTCACCGGTGGAAATCCACAGGCCCTCACTGTGTCCTTCTGCCCAGAACTCTGTGGCCCTGAGGTTGTGCCCTAGCTCTTGGGGAGATAGCATCAGACCTGGTGGTCTCTCGGCTAAGCATCAGTGTGGAGAAGGCAGCTCCTTTCAGGTGCGGGTTAGCCAACCGCTAATGTCTGTGCCTCCTTGTCCCGGCCGTCAATCTGCCCCCTCCGTGGGAATTGCTCCCTCCCATTTTCAGTCTCCCTGGCAGCACAGTGGGGGCTGGGCCCCAGCCAGCCTAGCTTCCAGAGCTGGTGCAAGACCTTGGCTTCTCTGGAAGCACTCTCGGTTCTGAGGCCCAAAGCTGTTTTCTTGCACAATGTAGGCCTGCTCTGCGGCCCCAACTTGCTAGCAATGGGGAGTGGGGGGCGCAGTAGATCCTGGAAGGTGGCTGAGGTAGTAGAGGATCAGATCAGGTCCCACATCCTCACCTTCCTCCTGGCCCTGTCAGTTTCTTCTTCCTGTTACCTCTCCCTGCCTCCATCCCCCTACCACTGCTTCCCCCCACCACTGCTTCAGAGCCGGATAGCTTCTTTGGAGAGGGGCAGGGGCTTCCAGGAAATGGCCTTCTGAGTTTGGAGGAGTCCCTACCCACTATTCCAGGCTCATCATTTTCATCAGCACAGTAACCTCCTGCTCTCTTCCTGAGCTGTTTCCCTAGGTATCTTTACCAGTTATAGAACACTTATAGCCAGTGTCCTACCTGAGGGTGGCCTAAACCTTCAGCTTCACCCATTTTACAGAATATGATATTGAGGTCAGAGAGACAAAAGGACTGACTCAGGAAGTTCACATTGGCAAAGCTGGAGCTGGTTCTTGGGTCTCCCTGACCATCTGACAAAGGCATAAAAATGAGGCTTCAGAGGGTTCACAGAAGGGGAGAGGGAGGGACTCAGATTCCAGAGAGAGGGCAATGGGTATGCACACATGCAAAGCTCTCTCTCTGTCAAGTCTAACCATATCTATGTCTACTGCCTGACTTTCCACATGTGTCAGTACCTATCTGTGCATTGGAGAGTCCATTAGGGAGACTTATTCTCTCCCCTTTCCCTGTGCCCCTGTTTGCCTGTCTCTGTACCCCTTCATTCTTTCTGGTGCATCTGGGAAAAATTTTAATGATCCTATGGGGGCCCTGGAGCTCAACCTGTGGCTGAGTCAGCAAAGACCCTTTCCCCAAAATCCTATGCTCAGCTATGGTCTTTGGTGGTATTGGGAGGGCCTGTGGTGGGTAGCATGTCCTTATCAGGGCCTGAGGAGCATCTGTGGAGGCCAGCCCTTTCCAGACCAGAGCCACAAGGGCCTCAGGAGCCTCTGCAATTCAGTCTTTCTCTCCTCACTCCCCTCCAAACACTGCCCAGTCTGCCCTGTCCTGTGGCCTGTCTTTTTCTTTTATCTGTGGGTCTGTTTCCTGGTCTTCACCTGATTTGTTTGCCTCTGTCTCTGTGTCAGTCCCCCTTTCACAGGATGCGTCCTTACTTAATTGGAGTCCATAGGAAGTACAGGCTGGGACTTGGGTTGTCCAAGACCAGAAAACAAAGAAGTCTCTAGACTTCTCTGTCTAGAGAAGTCCCCTGTCCTCCAGAAGCCCCTTCCTGGGCTTCCTCCAGTTTCTCTTCTTGTTGCCTCTCGCTGTGTGCCACCTTCATCTTTCTTTTCTTGGCCTATTGTAGCTTCTCTATTCCTTTTCCCTCTCCTCTGCCTGCCTAACCTGCTGCTTCCTTTCCAGGCTCTGTCTCTCCTGCTTGTCTATCTCATTCAGTTCCCACTTTTGCACTTCTCTCAACACACCTCTTTTTTCCTCTTTTTGTTCCCCATCCTGTCTTGCCTCATTCAGACTTTGGACTTCACTTCTGACCAGTTCCAGAGTAAGTGGCCTTCCTCACACCATAGTTGTAAACCTTCTCACCACCACCCTCTAAGAGCTCCATTGGGTGGGATTGTGATGGTGGAGAAGGCCAAAGGGGCTTGGGGACCTTTCAAGGAAGTTGAGGAAGGTAAGAGGCTCCCAGGTCATACCAAGTCTGGTGTCAGCTGTGGACCTATAGATGAGATTGTGAAAGAGCATTACTAGCTCAGCCTATGTGGTCAAGGGTAGAGGGTTTGGGGACCTGCTCTCACCTTGAGAGACCAGGCTCTAGGAGACCTTTAGGGTTTTTCCCATGATACAAAACAGCCTGCAGTGCTCACAAATGTCCTGCAGGACAGCTTTTGGAATGTAAGTCCTCTGAAGGTTGCCACTGTGTTTTGGGCAGAAAGTCTCAATTGTCAGTGACATAGAGAACAGACTATTGCAGATGGACCATAATAACTGGACTCCCAGGCCATATCAAAAGTGTGCTGGGCGTTTAAGCTTCCTTTGCCTGCCCTTTGTTTTCCCAGATGAGCTTATACCAATTTTGAATTCATTTTCTTTTACTTAAATCCAGCCTGCTCTTGAAAGATCTGTACAACCTTTTTAAACAGGTGTTCCCAGCCCCAGAACAAAGCCTTCTGAAGGCTCTTGACCAGGGTGGCTACAGTCTTTCTGTTTTAGAAAAACTATGCAATTATGTTTCTAACTGCAAAATCCTATTTGGAATGGTTTTCCTTTTTCTTATATCTGGAGTGTTTTAGAACAATCAAAACTGAATAAAGATCATTTTGAAAATCAGAAATCCAGCTTAGAACTGGAACTAAGTACTTCAGTTATCTATAAAATTGTGTTTTTCCTTGAAATAAGCCTGAGCCTGAAATATTTTTGGGAAATATTCATGGGAAACTTGAGTGGATTGCTTGGACAGTTTTTAGGAAATACGTTATATTACGGGGGGTTTTGCTCCCTTTATTTCAGATGTGGTTCATGAACCTGGGTAGTAGTTGAGTACTGGGAAGAAATAACTGAGATGAGGTGGATATTTCATGTTTTAGAGTTGGAGTGTATATATGCGTGTGAGACCTTTGAGGTCTTTCCCTTGAACTGTCCAGTCCTAGCCCAGTCTCGGTTCAGGGAATTTCTCCTTCCTTTGCCTCTGAGCTGCCAGGAGCATCAATAAATGCTTTGACTTGGCTTTGGGCTCCAGTCAACAGCAACGTCAGTGAGTGACTAATTAACAGCTGTAAGGTCAATGATGTTGCTGCATTGGATCACTCTGTGTTTACTGGTTTGGTTCTTCATTTACTTGGGTCCTTGGGTCCTTCCAGTTGGACCTTGATGTAAGAGAAGGGTGGAGGAGGCACTTTCTCAGACTCCTTTTACTTAAAATCTATCCCAGGACCCTTGTAAAACTTGGGACCCAGAGGCTTTTGTAGGTTTCTTTATTTTCCCTGCACCAAAATAAAGCTGTTTGTCAATTGCAAAACATTGTAAAAATTCCAGGGAAACTCCTTTATAACAAATCCCCGTGCAGTGGAGTGGAATGTACTATGTGTAGAAGATGCTATGACCCATTTCTTTTGTGTGCTTTGAGAAAGCACAGTGGTCAAGTCTGCATGTCAGCCTCACCTTAAAGGGAGGGTTTTAAACAAGGCAATGGTTGGTGTTTTCCTCAGTACTCTGCAGATGCTGTTAAATTTTTAAAAAATTCCTTAGCCCTTAAATTAGATTGCTGATTTAAAAATTTTCCCTGAGATATATGTTTATTGGAGTTGTTCTTTTCACTTTTAAAGACATTTGTTAAAAGGAAACAAGTTTTATTTTTTTCCTCTTTAAATGTGATGTATTTTAAAGCATATTTTCTCCCCAGGATCTTCCCTAGACTTCAGCATCACATAATAAGTTGTGCCCATTTCGTTTACATTGAGGTCTTCACACATTTCATTGTTTAGAAAAATTACGGGGAAAATGCTAATAATATTATGGGGATGTTTGCTGTCAATAGCTCAACAGTCTGGCTGCAGATGGACAAAGGCTAAGATTAATTTTAAAATGCAATCTGGGGACTTCGTGTAGTTTGCACGATTGGACTCCAGGCGCAAGACATCCAGCCTGCTGGCCATTTGTGATCAGAGGGGCTCTGGGTCCTCACAGCGGTGCTTCTCCTATGTGACTGGTTCTAACCACCCTTTCCCTTTCCTTTTGTTTCTGATCTGTTTCAGGACATGGAGGAGTGAATCAGCTTGGGGGGGTTTTTGTGAATGGACGGCCACTCCCGGATGTAGTCCGCCAGAGGATAGTGGAACTTGCTCATCAAGGTGTCAGGCCCTGCGACATCTCCAGGCAGCTTCGGGTCAGCCATGGTTGTGTCAGCAAAATTCTTGGCAGGTAAAGGCAGGAGCTCAAGGCTTCCCTTGATCTTTCAAATAAAGACCTGAAACAGGACCCAGCAGCTGTCCAATATGACAGTATCATAGTGAGAATCATGACGGCATTTTGTTTCACACGCAGAGCGCTTTAGAGTTTGCAAAGCCCCAATTCCAAGTAGCCCTGGGAAACCCCTGTCTCTAGTGACATGTGGAATAGGGTGACTTAGTCAGGAGGGTTGACATGTTTTCTGAAAGCCTGGTGAATTGTTCTAAAGAACTCAAGAGAAAGACGTTCTTGGGAATTTCCCTTATACATCCTAGGCGAGGCCGGGTCCCTGAGTAGGACTGGTTGGAAAATCCTTAATATCACATAACCAGAGTTCAGTGTTTCATTTTAATGTTTTTGAAAGCATATTCCACTTTTAAAAGTCAGCCATTACTTTCAGTTTTGGGTTATTATCAACCTTGTTATGTTGGGCTGCAGTATTTTCCTTCTCTATGTTTTTATTTCCATTGTAGTGACAAGCATCCAAAATATATGTTAAATTAGAGAGGAGGAAAAAAAAAAACCCAAACACCAACTTTCAAATGTGACATTTGAAACTTGCCACTTGACCTGGTGATTTGCTGCAAACAAAATAGTAACAATGAGGCTTCTCCCATAGGGCCATGCAGCCTTTTAGCACTCCCGTTTATTTTCTCAGTGGCCTCCGCATGATCCAATGAAGCACATTTTAAGATGAGAAAACAAACCTAGAGCGGCAAAGTGACTGACACAGGTTTATCTAGTCAGGCAGTACCTGGGTTGTGATGACGCCTAAAGGACTCCTAGACCATGTGGGTCTCACCATACCCCCGAAACAAAGCCACAGATTTGTTTCTGGGCATGAGATCTTGTTTTAGGTCTGCCCTGGCAGGCAGGAGCTTTCTTGGGTTTAGCTGTTCAGTGCTTTCTCACTATTTCTTTCCCCGGGTCAGAAAACAACCTTTGTCCTGTAACTTGCATTATGGTTTGAGCACAGACGCCTGAATAGGAAATAAATATTTTGAAGTATGTCAGTGACATTGTGACTTTCTGCTGGCTCCTTCCCTTTCATCTGCTGGAATTCAAGAAATTCTCTCAGATGGAAGGAGCAACAGCTTCTAATAACCTTGGGGAGGCTGCTTGCTTGAGGCCAAGGGAAGAAGTTTTAGGACTAGCGGTCTGGCAGCTCCTTTGGGGACCTTGATCCCAGGGTTCATTCCTCATCCTTCAGCCCAGTGCAGGTTACCTGAGCTGTGGGGGCTGTGGGCTTCACTCCTGTTTAGCACTCAGAAAGCAAATGAACCCCAGAGTTAGGGGGCGATTGCAGGACATTAGCACGGTTTTCTTGTTAGATGGTTGTTTTAGGCAGGCGGATGGGAGCGAGAGAAGAAAAGTGGAAGACAGAGAGATAGAGAAAAGAAAAAGAGAAAAAGAAGACAAAGAGAAAAGAGAGTGATTTTTAAAAGGCAGAGAAATAGAAAGAGAGATAAATGACAAGACAGGAGAAAGGGAGAGAGAGCACAATATTTTAGACTATCTCAGCATCAGACTTCTAAAGCCAAAAGGCTCCTAGATATCTTTTTGTGGAGCCTCTTCATTGTACCGAGAGAGAGAGAGAGAGAGAGGGAGAGAGAAAGAAGGCCTTTCCTTTGTTTTTGCTGAGACATCTTTGCTGAGCCGACATTTTGCTCGCTGTTTGAAATCTCAGGGCAAGATACTGAGCCTTTTTCAGAGGGGACATCCAAACACGGGGTCCTCATGTTCTGGTGCTGTGGAGCCTCCAAATCTCCCATGGAGACTGAGGGGGACAGGGACCCTTCCAAGCCCAGCCGGCAGCCTCCCATAGCCAGAATAGATTTGTCACTAGGTAGAGTGGCACTCGGAAGTTACGCGCCGCTCCGGTGCCTGGCCGTTTAAGTTGTCAACAATAAATTGGAATTTCATAGCTCATTATTTTCATAACTAAGAACCACAGTGGACAAAATGTCACTCTAATTAGAACTGCCTTTTAAGAAACAAGTTCAGCCCTAAAACAGTGTAACTGGGAATTTCTGAACTGGGGCTGTTCAATCCACAGATATTTTTTTTTTTTTTTTGGTCACCAATGAATTTGATGGGCACACGAGAGGTGACAGATTGTAGGAAGAGTGCGATGTGTGGTGGCTATGGTTTTCAGAGTGTGTGGCAAGGCAGGCAAAGTCCCTGGGGCACACAGGGACCCCTGTCATCTCGGGAAAGTGGGCGGTCTGCCAGGAGTGTGGGCATTCAGTCTACAGAGCTCAAGCCTTCGGAGGGGCTTGAGAGGCACAGCACAGTGGCATCTGAGGCCGAGTTAAATTCACCCAGGGCCTGGCTGCTGTCTTTTTTCACTGGAGCCTGGTTGAGAGGTTCAGGTCATTGGAATTGGGTGGTAGGTTACACAGTAATAAGAAACACTAGGGATTTTAATCCCCTGCACGTGCTCTTTATTTTATGTTTTGCAAAGCTTGTTCTCAACCGTCTGTATTTTTGTCTTCAAAACAGCCTCACAAAGCAAGCAGGGCAAACATTCTTCCCCTATTGTATAAATGGGAAAATTGAGGCCTAGAGAGGCTAAGTAAGTTGGCTAAGATCACACAGAGAGTTAGCGTCAGAGCCACCTACACCTCTTGACTGCTAAACTAATGCTGTTTGCACTGAAGGACATTGTGTGTTGGTGACTGCCGTTCGTCTTTTGTCTGTAAGCCAAGGGGCTGCACGGCTGTTTTGCTGAGATGAAAGGATAGTTATTAAATCTGAATCCTCATTTGACACAGTTTCGAGTTGGGGTTTCGGGATTGTCAGGGTTGCCTTCCAAGTGCCTGGCCCATGTGTCAGTCAAAAAGACGACGGAGATCTCTCATGTCAAGGCCGCAGCCTTCCACAGTTGGCACTGCTCAGGTGGGATGGGCAGGTAGCCCTGTGTGCTGCCGCCCACCAGCCATGTAAGTTGGGGCTGGGCTGGGGGGGGGCCTTTAGCCTGCCACCCTCTCAGATTTGCTATGTGAATGTTGCAGTCCCATTCAACTAACATATTTTGAGTATCCAGGACAGGGTTGTCTAAATGTCCGTAACCCCTTCCCTGAGATTCTGCCTGTCCTAACAGACACTCGGTGACTATTGAGTGAGTGAATGAATGAAAAATGCATGTGAAAATGCCTGGTCTGGTAAATAGTAAAGTTCTTGGCAATTGCAAGGGATCATTATTATTATTATTATTATTTAAAATTTTATAAGCAAAGCAGCAGCTTGCTCTAGCGGGAAGAGCACTGAATTTAGAGTCAGGTTTGAAAGCTGGGGCTGTCCCTAACTATAGAAGGGAGTTAGGCAAGTCACTTAGTCTTCTGATCATTTATTTTTCCTTCTATAAATCCCTGTGGCCTTGCAGGGTTAGTGTGAGGATCAAAATAATTCGAGGAAGAGCTCTGTAAACTACAGGGCGCTGTGGCTGAATTACAATTAGTTGTGTTATAGTAAAAATTGACTTTACATTATAAAATTGATAGGACAATTGGAAGCTGCAGAGATTGCTGTGTGCCTTGATTTAGGGTGCTTTTCTAGACTTCTGGCTTTTTTGGGATATTGTTAAAAAGTTGTTTGTGAGTAATAACTTTTTGGCAATTACAGGAAAATTGCTGAAAGCAATTGTTTAGAAAGAGGGAAGATAGGTTGAGTTTTTGCCTTATGGTCAAAAGTTGCAAATGACTCACTCTTTTCAATGAAAAACAGACATTTCACTATCACATCACTGCTTCCAAATTATTTCATCTCTTTTAGGATATTCACTAACTTGGCCTTACCCAAACTTACCCAGGCTGAGAATTTCAGCATCTCTATAAATGTGACCAGGAATCTTGGGTAACATTTTCTACCCATCTCAGAATCACCTCGTTCCCTTGCCTATCATCAACTCTTGTGAGGTTTGAAAATTACTAGTCATTTAAAAAATGTCTTTTTGGTTTTTTAAAAAAGATTCAACTGCAAGTTAATTTTCTTGGAAAAGGAAATCAAGAATTCTTCTGTAAATATTGAGAGAGACATCCAGGGATGGCTCAGATTCAGAAAAGGAATCATGTCATTTTTTTTTTTTTCCGCCTGAAATGATCTTTCATGGCACTCTTCTTGGTCTCGGTTTTACTGTAAAATCCTGACATCCTATTTTCCTTAATGAGCAAATGCTGATAGCATGGAAATGTCCTTAGAAACAGCCATTTACCTCAGGGGAGGTCCCTGGAAGAGTTGCTGTGACTTGTGGTTGGTTTTTCCGATTGCTTGGGTTTTGACTTACAACACGTATTTTCAGATAATTCTGCAATTCAACATTCCTTTTAATTTTACACCAAGATTATTATTTTTCTCTTATGGAAAAATAAGTTGCATTTCAGGGGATAGTTTCATACAATGCTGGAGATTGTGCTAGGGCTTGGAAGAGCTGGCAAATCAAAGGTGTGAGGTACCTTATTGGGGAAATTTTAGTTCAAGAGGCTGGGCCACAGCCCTGGCTTGCCCATTTGGTCTTGTGTGACCCTAGGAAAACTGTTTAACCTTGATGAATCTCTGCTTTATATCTGTAGGTCAGGACCTTTTCATTTATTTGTTCATTCACTCATTCATTAATTCAAAGCAATTTATGTACTTTAGAACTGTGGGAGATAAAATGGGAAAACTGACTCAAAAGTTTTCTGTAAACTATAAAATGGTAGATCAATGTGAAAGAATTTTGTTAATGCTTAGCCAGTGCTGTCCAAAAGAAATACAATGAGAGACTGGCTGGGCGCAGAGGCTCATGCCTATAATCTCAGCACTTTGGGAGGCCGAGGCAGGCGGATCACCTGAGGTCAGCAGTTTGAGACCAGCCTAACATGGCAAAACCCCGTCTCTACTAAAAATACAAAATTAGCTGGCCGTGGTGGCGCATGCCTGTAATCCCAGCTACTCGGGAGGCTGAGGCAGGAGAATCACTTGAACCCAGGAGGCAGAGGTTGCAGTGAGCTGAGATCATGCCATTGCACTCCAGCCTGGGCAACAAGAGTGAAACTCCATGTCAAAAAAAAAAAAAAAAGAAATACTATGAGAGCTGTGTACGCAATTTAAAATTTTCTAGTAGCACATTAAGAAAAGTAAAAAAAAAAAAAAAAAGAGGTATTATATTTTAATTATATATTTTATTTAACTCAATATATAAAAATGGCTATTTCAACATATAACTTAATATCAAACATTCAACATACTATCAAAATTATTGAGATATTTTACATTTTTTTGGTACTGTTTTAAAAATTCGGTGTGTGGGCCGGGTGCGGTGGCTCAAGCCTGTAATCCCAGCACTTTGGGAGGCCGAGATGGGCGGATCATGAGGTCAGGAGATCGAGACCAGCCTGGCTAATACGGTGAAACCCCGTCTCTACTAAAAAATACCACAAAAAACTAGCCGGACGAGGTGGCGGGCGCCTGTAGTCCCAGCTACTCCGGAGGCTGAGGCAGGAGAATGGCGTAGACCCGGGAGGTGGAGCTTGCAGTGAGCTGAGATCCGGCCACTGCACTCCAGCCTGGGCGACAGAGCAAGACTCCGTCTCAAAAAAAAAAAAAAAAAAAAAAAAAAAAATTCGGTGTGTGTTTTATATTTACAGCACATCTTGATTCAGACTAGCCATATTTCAAATGTTCAAAAGCCTCATCTGGCTGGTGGCTACTGTATTGGAACGTGCAGATCCAGACGATTCCTGGACCAAGTAGCCCATTATTTTGTTGCCAACATCCACTTTACTGGTTCCTCATGGCTAAGCTTCTTTCTCTTTGGGTCCTAGGTATTATGAGACAGGAAGCATCAAGCCTGGGGTAATTGGAGGATCCAAACCAAAGGTTGCCACACCCAAAGTGGTGGAAAAAATCGCTGAGTATAAACGCCAAAATCCCACCATGTTTGCCTGGGAGATCAGGGACCGGCTGCTGGCAGAGCGGGTGTGTGACAATGACACCGTGCCTAGCGTCAGTTCCATCAACAGGTGAGGAGCTGGTGCCTGTGGGGGCTGGGGATTTGGGGGGATGGCAGGGTGTTCTGGAGGCTCTGCATGTGCCTTTCCTGAAGATCTGGTCTCTCTTTTCACCAAAGCCCCTTAGGGGTTACTGAACAGGAGAGATGCTAATGGGGCCCACTGGGTCTCTGTTACCCTTCTCTTCTTCTTTCCAAAGTGGGTAGGAGTGCTAGGCCCAGGGAGAGGGGAGCATGCCAACACTCTGGCTGCTCGAGGTTCTTCTGAGCCCAGAGTTATTTCTATCCCTCCCTTTACCACCCACCTATATGTGTGGAACACTTCGCAGTGAATTGTCCTGACTAGGCCTTCACAAATGTTGCTGTCCCTGTAAACCTAGGCTCAAGGTCTTGGCACTGGCCCATCTCAAAGGTTCCCAGGAAGAAAATCCTGCCTCCAGTTTGGGCGGAACTTGAGCCAGTGAGTGAGGGGAACATAGCTCTGACTTGGAGTTGGGAGACTTGGCTCCTTGTTCCAGCTCTGCCACAAACTCGAAGTGGGACCTTGACAAGGCTCTTCCATTCTCTGAGAGCCCAGAACCCCAGTGGTTCTGATGTGCGTCTTCAACTCCAGGGGTGTTGTCCAGGATGCTAAGATGCTCTGGAGCAATGGAGTTGTCCTTTTCCCAACTCACACATGGAATCTTACACATGGAGAGAAAGAACCAGAGAAACACCCTGGGTGTCATGCACAAGATCTTCCTGGGAGCCACACAGCTCCCTTTCCTTTCCAGTCTGATCCAAGATACATGGAAGGGTGCTCTCAGAGCTTTAAAAATAAACGTATGGAAGAAAGTTTTCTGTTGTAGATGATGCAATCTCAACTCCATTTAAACCCACAGAGTTAGGAATGAAGTTCAGAGATGAACAGAAATGATGGTTCTCTAAACTCTGCAGAGAAAAGAGAAGGCAGCAGCCTGGAAACCTGGACAGTTTCCATTTCTCCAAATCACACCCTACCATCATCAGTGCAGAGCTTGTGTGGGCATAGAGGACCCTCACTCCTGGCAGAAAGAGGTGGTCGGTCAGACTAGAGTGAGAGCCTCTTGTCCTGATAGTGGATCCTTCTGTGATGACTCAAATGCACAGATCGCCGTGGGAGTGCATGTGTTCACATTTTGAGTCCTGCTATTTTGTAAATGGTTAGCCTGTTTTTCTTCTCTTGGCAAACCTTTACAGAGGCCCTGACATCATGCACGGTGCAGGGGAAATAGAGGAGAATCAGGCACACAGTTTCTTGGTCTGTTCTAGAGGGGCTCTTTGTCCAGGGTGGGGTTCTGACATGCACTTAGAAGCCTGATGCACCTGGACAAACTTACTGAGGAGGTAACAATGATGATGGTAGGTTTTGGGGAAGAGGGGATAACTCTTGTTCTTTTTTCTGGATTATAAGAGGCTCCAGTGTGTTTTATGAGCCCCATACTTCTGGCTCTTTGCAAGATTTCCATGACACAAAACAACATGACAGGCAGCTGGCCTGCTCTGCAGAGGAACATCAGCCAAACCCCTGGTCAGGCTTTGGGGACCCACAGGTTTCCCAACGTAGAGTACACATATAATCGGCGGTTTGCAAGATAACCTTAGGTAGTCCATGGGGGTCATAAAATCTAATGCCTTACATGGGGCCAGGCAGATAAGGTAATGAGGGAAGCAGGCCAGCCATAAGACGATGGGGAGAGGTTGGGTCCCTGGCAAGCTAGACAGCACAAGTTCTATTAAAGGAGCACTGCTTCTTAGCTCCAGCCGAATGCTGCCAGGAACATGGGTCCAGTGTTTGCCAGATTTTTTGCATTCTTCAAGAGAAGGCAGAAGCTGGGGCTTGTGTAGATGTATGTATGTATATTTCTGTATATGAAATCTTTATATTTAAATTATTATTATTTTTTTTAGAGATGGGGTCTCCCTATGTTGCCCAGGCTGGTATCGAACTCCTGGGCTCAAGCAATCCTCCTATCTCAGCCTCCCAAAGTGCTGAAATTACAGGTGTGAGCCACCGCACCTAGCTTAATCTATATTTTTTTAATGGAGGCAACTAATTTCAATGAAAAATGCCTTGAAGGATGAGCATAACTTATTTACAGAGCATTGGTTTACATCCTCCATAATGCAAAGATGCAAGGATTCACATTGTTTTGTAATACATTTGTTTTAATGTATTTTAGAAAAATGTAAGTAACATGCCAAACCAGTGAGTTTGTGAACTTTGTGAACGCCCCCTCAACACTCCCACCTACCCACTTACAGTAGGGAACTCTAATTGCCTTACACAATAACTTTATTTAAGTCAAAAATGAAGTGATGTGAAAGAAATGTATGAGGCAAATAGAGCAGTGGTTACAAATAGAGCTGCGAAGGGGCATGGGATATGTGGTCAGGAGAGATCACTGACCCACTGATGATTTCTGCCTGGACCTGTGCTGTGGGGAGGTTCTAACTGCTGGCTGCAGGACCATGGCTAGCCTCAGGGGCGTCCTGGGTGTGCTGTTCAAAGCCATGGCCAGGCAGTCTGTGCCGCTAAGGTGCTTTCACGTCTGTGGTCTCCTATAGTCCTTAAGGCTTGACTCTATCCTGTGGCAGGTGTAGCAACAGAGGCCAAGGTGGAGAGTGCAGAGAACAGTGACTTGGAGATAGACATGGGGGTAGAACCCAGGTTTCCCGATGATAAGAGGAGGGCTAGTTTCTTTCCACCACCGTCCTGTAGGACTCTGCGAGTGACAGAACTGAGGATCTGTGAGACGAGAGATAAGGGGGAGGACAAGTATTTTCTTCTCCATTTCAGAGCCTCGCAGGCTACCCGTTCTGCCGCCTGGCTGCCTGCCCTCTCTCATCCTTAGCCCTCTCCAGTGCTCCTCGCTGGGGGCTTCTTTTTGGGAGTATTCTCTGGCTCCTTCCTGCTGTCTTCAGTGACAGCTCACTAAGTGTAGGACAATCTCATGTGGCTGCCTTCCCCACCCCCAACCCCCCAAAGCCAGAGCCATCCCAGCATACAGTTTTATTTTTCAGATGAAGGCAAAGCTCCCACTGCATTCAGATGAATGTAGCTTCTAAACGCCTGCCTTGCAAATGACACTGTGTAAGAGGGTTCACAGCTCTCCCAGCCCCTGCCTCCCTCGGAGGTAACTTTTCACTCTTCCTGATTTCAAACAGCTGCGGAGGAAGTGATGGCTGGATTTGTGGCTATTCTCATAGCCACAGGGGCGTCTCCATGGTTCACCCCTAAGAGTATGTGCCTTCCTGTTATCTTCCAGGGCACCAACCTAAACCATGACTGACAAGAGGTTGAGCATCACTGAACTAGTTCTGTTAGGCTGGTGGGGGATTTCCTGGGACATAGATCACCTTGTTCATTTGACTTCTTATGGACAAACATGTGCTGGGAGGCTGCACAACCTGCAGGGATCGCTGGAATCCAGCCTGAGTGTCCACTGGAGGTGGCCATCCCAAAGCTGACCCAAATGGTGGGTGGAATGGGGTCTTCCTTCTTCTATTCCAGCACCGTGGCCAAGGGGTGAGGACTACAAGTGGCACTCTCAGTTTAGAGGAGCAGCTCTGTTTAGCCTTTCAACTGGTTGGGTCATGTGAGAACGTGGGGCCAGTATTATTGGGTGTTCTGATTTTTCAAGAGAAGCTAGAAATCAGATATTTATGAAAAATCTCCCAACTTAAAAATATTAGCAACTAATTCAAATAAAAACAAATATACTGTAAGCAAAACTTGTCCCAGGCTGGAGGTGGCCCTGGGGAAGATGTTTTGTTAGTTCTGCTCTTAATTCTAATTTTGGTGGCAGGCCTTCTGAGATTGTTTATCCATTTCCTCTTTCTTTCTTTCTTTGTTTTTTTGAGACAGGGTCTCACTCTGTTGCCCAGGCTGGAGTGCACAGGCGCAATCATGGCTCACTGCAGACTTGATCTCCCAGGCTTGGGTGATCTTCCCACCTCAGCTTCCCATGTAGCTAGGACTACAGGTGCCACCACCATGCCTGGCTAATTTTTTGCATTTTTTGTAGAGATGGGGTTTCATCTTGTTGCCCAGGGTGGTCTCGAACTCCTGGACTCAAGCGATCCACTCACATTGACTTCTATCTGTGTCCTCTTTCTTCTCCACAACAGTCACAAGCCTGGGTGCCACCTGTGGGGCCCCTCACAGCTTGGAACAGTTGGACCCCTGGGTTTTGGATTCTCAACTTCTTACTGCATTGATGGCAATTTGGTCAGTGCCATAGATGTGGGTGTTTCTTCAGCCTTATTTTCATGTTTCCTTTTTCAAGGCACCATGATTTTCTCTTTCACTGTAATTTTGTGAGGACTGGCGGTGGAGCGGGGGGCGTGGGATGATGGTGAGAAGCCTAGCCTTTCAAAGAAGGAAGAGTGATGTTTCCATGGGATCCTTAAATGCCACAAAGTCCCTCAGAGTTTTAAACCTCAAATTCTAAGTGGGTTTGAAATCCAAATAACCTTTATGCCTCACATAGGAAGTATTTAGCAGAGGGACCGAGCTTCCTTTGAATGTGGCTTAAAGTAAAATGCTGGGGCATGGGATCTGGGAGTCTGGGCTGACTCGCTGCTGTGCAACTCTGGGCAAGTCATTTGAGCATCTTGGGCCTTAGTTTCCTCATCCACAGGAAGAGTTTGATGCTGAGCTCCCTTCTCTCTTGGACAGTCTAGTGTGCTCTGCAGTACGGCAGCCGGGATCCTGCTCACGCTCAGCAGGTAAAGGATGTGCAGTTTGGTGTGACCGCCAACTCAGCCCAACCGTCTCTGGCTTAGGAAAGGTCCTGAGTGTGCTCTCATTGGATGAGTCTTGACAGCCTGTCATTTTTAAAATTTTAAATTTGTTTAGAGTTGCTATGATTCAATTACAGTCTTGTTCTTCCCACTACAGTTTCTTCTCGGTGGAAGCTGATGCTCTTTGTTTTTACTCGGTGACTGCTGAAGGCAGATGAGCAAAATCTCTCACCCCTGGGGGCGGCTTCAGAAGCTTCCCTGTAACTCTGAGATCGCCCTTTATAAAGAACAGCCCAGCTGCAGCCTTAAAACAGAGTGTGAGAATGGTTACCTTCCCCTCCCCAGCTTCCAAGGGGACCACTTGTGCTTTATTATTATTATTATTAATTTTTATGGGTGCATAGTAGGTATATATATACATATATTTATGGGTACATGAGATATTTTGGTACAGGTATGCAATGAGTAATAATCCCACCATGAAAAATGGGGTATGCCTCGCTTCAAACATTTATTCTTTGTGTTACAAACAACCCAATTACACTCTTTTATTTTTAAATGTACAGTTAAATTATTACTAACTATAGTCTCCTCTTGTGCTATCAAATACTAGGTCTTCTTCATTCTTTCTATTTTTTTGTACCCATTGAGCATCTTCACTCCCCCACCGCCCTCACCTTGTGCTTTTTAAAGCAAATGTGAAAAATATGAACATTTTAGGACTGCAGCTAGTCATTAATCTTTACAAAGACACCACTGAAAATAACAGCTTACATTTATGGAGCACCTAGTATGTAGCAGCCACTGTTTTAAGTAATTAATTGATTTAATCCTAATAGTAACCCTATGAGATAGGAATGATTCTTAGTCCCATTTGCAGATGAAGAGACTGAGGTACAGAGAGGTTGAGTAATTTACCTAAGATCACATAGCCGGTCAATTGCCAGAGGACTGGAATTCAAACTCTAGTGGTCTCTAGTTCCAGAGCCTGTACACTATGCTACTGCTGCCTCTTAATGACCTATAGCAATTAATAATGCTTTCCAGTCATATTTATAACATTTTAAAAGAAAATGAGGAAAACATAATTTTCTTTGCTTTGTTTACATACAAATTTAGTAGCCAGGCAATGATTTGAAAAGTAAGGATTTTAAGCTGAATTACAGTGGCTTTTTTTTGCCATATATTTATATGTAACTATATTTATGTCTGGTATATCCATATATTGACATATCCAGCAATATCTCTGTAGACACACACACACAGACAGTGATATACACAAAAATGTAAACATTAGATCAGATGCCAGCTTACTTCCAGGTGACTGAAAAGACAACCTCACTCCCAGAACTTTGTCCAATATGCTTCGAGTTTGCTTAGTTAAAATAAGTGGTTGGAATATTAGGGAAAACAAACCAACAATCTGAATGTATTTGAGGGAACATTTAAGCTGACTGATTAGAAAAGGGCAAGAGGCTCCTTGCTAAGCTCAAGTAGCCAGGCTCCAGATGACCTGCGTGTGTGGTGAGACTATAGGGTGAACAGAAAAGTCCATTCCCAGGCTATCAGCTGAGGACACGGAGTGCCCTTGGTGCCCAGCACCAAGCTGTAAGATCAGAGAGGGCAGAAGCTACTGCCCATTGAGTTTAAGGGGAGGCACCCACCTGTTACTTCTGTCCTTCTTCTTCATTTGTACAAGCTGGAGACCCAGTGCATCCTCAGAATAAACTTTCAGATATTAATGGTCTGGAATGTGAAAAAGCTTCTGAGAGAATGTTGCATGAAAAGCGCAAGATGCAAAACTGTATACATGGAGGCTGGGCGCGGTGGCTCACGCTTGTTATCCCAGCACTTTGGGAAGCTAAGGTGGGCGGACGATTTGAGGTCAGGAGTTCGAGACCAGCCTGGCTAACATGGTGAAACCCCTTCTCTACTAAAAATACTAAAAATACAAAAATTAGGTGGTGGCATGCGCTTGTAGTTCCAGCTACTCTGGAGGCTGAAGCAGGAGAATCACTTGAACCCAAGAGGTGGAGGTTGCAGTGAGCCAAGATTATGCCACTGCACTCCAGCCTGGGCAACAGAGAGAGACTCTGTCTCAAAAAAAAAAAAAAAAAAATAGCTGGGCATGGTGGCGTGTGCCTGTAATCTCAGCTACTTGGGAGGCTGAGGCAGGGGAATCACTCAAACCCAGGAGGTGGAGGTTGCAGTGAACTGAGATCGCACCACTGCACTCCAGCCTGGGCAACAGAGCACGACTCTGTCTCAAAACAAACAACAACAACAAAAAACTGTATACATGGCAAATCCTGATTTTGTTAAAAGAAAAATGGATATTTCTAAATATGCCCAGGAATGTTGGTATAAAGGAAATACACCAAAATATGTTTTTTAGATGTCTTCTTTATACTTTCCCATGCTGTCCAAAGAGTCTACAATGAACACATATTACTTTTATAATGAGGAAGAACTCTAATAAATGTCCTTTCAAAAGGTAATAGTTTGAGACTGGAATAGAACTTTCCCAAAGAAACTGGACATTTTATTATGACCCACTCTTCTCCCAAATGCCAAGGAAGGAGCTTTCTGGTAGATCCCAAGGAGCTTTTGACGTGGCCCTGTTCTGCTGCTCTCAGATGCTCCGGGCTTGCGGTCTTGCACATGCATTGTCCTTGCTGGAAGTCTACAGACTCCCCAGAGCCTAAGGTTCTGCAGAAGAATGTTAGAGCGGTCAGGTGGCCAAGGGAAGGCAGTACTGCTATTATCTCTTTTATGTACAGGGCTTTTCCATAAGATCTTTTTTCTTTTCCAAAAATGATTTGATTACTTAAAATAAGTAGAGTGGTCTGTTCCAACTCCGTCATTGTATCGAGGTCCACAATGGAATGGACTTGGTCAAGATCACAGTGGAGTTTCTATTAGAATGTGAGCAAGGTCTCTGAAAAGACAGGCCAGGATATCACTGGCTCCAGCCCTGTGGATCCTTTCCATGAGGTCTGGGGCAAGGTAGGCTTCCTCTTAAGAAAGCCAAATCAGATGTCTCCTGGCAGCACTTTGATCCTCCCTAGTATCAGAACAACACATACATCCCTCCCTTGGCAACTTCCTAGGGGAAGGGGTGTTATCCCTCCTTATGTGTTCTCTAGGGCAGAGAAACCAGCACACGAGCACTGCCAGAGGACAGGGAGGTTACCTAGTTCAGTTCCTTCATTCCACAGACGGGAGGCTGAGGTCTAGGGTAGGGAAGGACTCCCTAAAGTCAATGAGTCTCTTATGGAGCTAGAGCTATACTCGAGATAGGGATGCTTACTTGTAATGTTAACACATCGTCCTCTTTCTTCAGAAGAGGCACTTGAAGCCCAGAGATGGGGTGCAAATTATACAAAGACACCCAGGAAAACAGAAGCAAAGTTGGGACTAGTCCATAAACCTTCCACCCTCCAGATTCCAAGCCTGGGTTTATAATCTCCCTCCACCTCTGCCCCTCTGCCTCAGCTCGATCCATGGCCCAGTTTGGGTATGAGTTTTCTGGTTGTCTGTGCATAGCTGGTTGAGGTCTCTTCTCCTTCCTGACGGTAAATAGCCATTTTTTTTTCCAACTGCCCACAGGATCATCCGGACAAAAGTACAGCAGCCACCCAATCAACCAGTCCCAGCTTCCAGTCACAGCATAGGTAAGAGGAACTTTTAAAAAAAATTTAAAAATCTAATGGGCTCCAAATATTCTAAAGAACTTTTAATCATTCTTATGGACAGATAATTCTGCATAAAACACTTCAGCACACGTACTAATGCGCCTTCTTTGTCATTCTCCAAGGGCTGAACCTGGTAAATGAATTTTATAAATACTGCTAAAAGGTTTTGAATTTTACTGATTATTATGATAAATAGCTTTCACCATGAGACAGAAAATTGAAATCTAAGCCAAAAAAAAAAAAAAATCCACTAATGGGGGTCTATAGAATGTCAGATAATTAAAGTAATAAATCAAGAAAGGGATACTTATTCATAACATTTTCTGCATCATTAGTCAGTAAGTAGTTTTGAATGTGTTTTTTTCTTCTATCAACCAGCCCTTCTACAATTCTTTGTGCACTTGCAGTCTTGAGTGAAGATGTGGCAAAAGTTCCCAAACTTACTTTCTCTCTCTCTTGCTTCGATCTCATGAACTCTGTGAACTGTCAAGGGCTGCCAGTGGGGTTTCAGGCGCTCACAGGTGACGTCTGGGAGTGGCCGTGACCCAACAGAGGAGTCATACTTCTTAGTGCTCAAGAGTTCAGAAATGTCCTTTGTCTTCCCTTCAAAGATTGTGAAATGACACGTGTCTATTTAAGGTGTATTATTTCTCCACTTGGGATACAAGATACACCACTGGTTAGCTGAGGGAAAAGTTATTGTACTATATAAGAAAGTGGGCAACGATTCAGCAAGTCTCTGACACTTCTGGTTGCCACAGTCAATCCTGTAGAATCACACCTCAGATTGTATAACATTTTCACACTTTTGTTACTCCTTCTTTAACTGAAGACTTGAACTCACACGGTGATGGGGAACGGGCAGAGGCCTGGCCTCTGGTTCCAACTCTGTCATTAACTCACCCAGTAAAATGTAAAAGTCCTCTCACCTCCCTGAGCCTCAGTTTCCTCATTTGTTGATGGAGGGGCGCTAACCAGGTGCTCGCTGAGGCCTCTGATCCTCCATGGTTGGCTCTTTGGATAAAGGTAAGACAGATTTCCTCTCTGCCATGAAATAATTCCTCATTTAGTAATCCCTTCAGAAAGTGTCTGCTAAGTCCCTGCGGTGCAGACCTTGGCATCAGAGGCCAAGCCTATAAGAAAGGGAAGACACGATCCCCATTCTCAAGGTAAAGGGAGAATATAATGAAGAGAAGTTTGCAAAACAGAGATGAAGCTCAAGAAGAAGGGATGGGTGCCGTGGGGGCAGAAGGGAAGGAAGCACCAGCTCTGTTGGGCTAGGGTGAAGAGGGTGAAGGAAGGCTTTCTGGGAGAATATTTGTGGCTGAGATTTCACTTGTAGCTGACCAACGATTTCAGGTCACATAGCACTGAAAATCAGATAGGTGTAACTGCTAATATTCTTTCATTTGGTTTAGAGGAATAATTCTACTGTAGGTCAGCAGCATGTTTTGTTCTGTTCCAGAAATTTTTAAATTAAACTATATCTCGCATACATATAGCCCCTTAGAGTTCACAAACTTACCGAGAAGTGATGAAACTGAAACTTAGAGAGATGAAATAACTAGCCCTAGGTCATGTTGCCGGTAAGTGGTGGAGCCAGAAGTGGAATCTGGGTCTTTTGAGCCTAGAGCAATCACAAAACACCAAAATGAATGTCATGGGCTCTGCCAGCAACATGATGAGCCTTGGTTATACATGGTGGTTGTTGTTTAAAGTACCAAGTGACTTGGGATCTTCTTTCTTCCTCTGTTTTTTACATGTTAATACAGAAAAGGTTGTGGGATTTGCATAAATCTATTTTAAGGAGCTTCTTCTGGTGAAGAAAAAGAGAAGTTAACAATTTCTGCTTCTGTGTCTCTTAAGGAAGATGTAAGATCAAACTGAAATGTAAGAAGAAAGGCATGGCTCCCTCTAGGTTTGTAGGAGCCAGGAGCTGGATCTGCTCCAAAGGGAAGCCATGAAGGGCTTCTCAGGCAGTCACCGCCATTTCTAGTGATTTCCTACTCTTAAGAGTCAAAGATGGCTCCACCTGCCTCCAGCTGGTTATAGCCCAAGGAAGTGTGTCTGAGATTGGTCTGTAGGTTTTAATGAACCAAGAAAGAATTCCCACAGCCCAGAAATGGCAATTCAGCTGTATAGCTAGAGAGGCCCCTGCTGATGGACTGATCTCTCCCTAGGATTCTGGGGCCAGAAGCTAATGTGAAACTTGCACAAAAGTTGCCCCCTGCCTCCCATCCAATTCTTATTTTTAGGAACTTTGAGACCTAGCCTCAGTCACAGTAAGTCACCGTGACTTACACACAGTAAGTTACTAAATATAGACTTTAAGTAAGTAAACCCAAGGCTAAGTTCTGATGTCGCTGTTTATTAGCTAGATGACTGAATCACTTTCCCTGTGGAGCCTCAGTTTCCTCATTTGATAAATGGGGATAAATAATAGCACTCTGGGCTGTTGCAATCATCAAATGAAAAGTACTGCATTCATGTGAAGTATATTATTGCTCTTCATTATTTATTAGTGAGAAGCAGATTAGTTATAGGGATTAAGGCTTTAGTCTCTGGGTTCAAATCGCCACTCTGTGTCTTTTATTTTTTATTTTTACTTTTGAGACAGGGTCTTGCTCTGCTGCCCTGGCTGGAGTACAGTGGCACAATCATAGCTCACTACAACCTTGACTTTCTGGGCTCAAGTGATCCTCCTGCCTCAGCCTCCTGAGTTGCTGGGACTATAGGCTTGTGCCACCACACCTGGCTAATTTTTAAAAAAGTTTTTTGGTGGGTCTTGCTATGTTGGCCAGGCTGGTCTTGAACTCCTAAGCTCAAGTGATCCTCCCACGTCTGCCTTCCAAAGTGCTGGGATTACAGGCGTGAGCCCTGGCACCAGGTACTCTGCCTCTTATTAGCTGTGTGATCCTGGGTGGGCCACTTGTCTTCTCTGAGTTTTACCTTTCCAATAGGATTATCACATTTCCTAGCTTCTATTATTTTTCTCAGAATTAAATGAGATAATGCCTCAATGCCTGGCACAGAGTAAGTTCTCAGAAAATGTTTGTTATCCTTATTGTCATAATTAATATGAAAAGTCAAATCCAGGGAAACTGGAAGGAGAAAAGGCAGGGAGAAAACTGTAAAAAGAAGGGGCACTCTGTGGTTTGGAGTTTGTTAGCCGAGCGCGTGAGTTTGCGCTCAGGTAGTTGTGTTTGCACACAAGGTTGGGTGTGCAGGCAGGTGGGGAAATGCCTAATGAGTATTCCAGGTTTTTTGTTTTTGTTTTGTTTTGTTTTGTTTTAGCACTGGCTGTTGGTGGGCCCCGGCTCCCTTCTTTCTCCTCTCCATCCCCTGCTTTCTGTATCCATGGAAAGGCTGGAATTTGAGCGAGTGCCCTTCCTGTCCCCGTGTCCCCCTGTTCCTTTCTGCAGGGGTCAGTCCTCCTCAGTGCCCACCCCTCTCCTTCCTCCCCCCAGCGCAGAGAGCTGGAGCACATGGCCCATCTGAGGCCCGCGCTGGTGGCCCCGGTGTGGCCGCCTCCGCAGGGCGAGGGTCCTCAGAGCCTCCTGCCCCTCTGCACTCGCTCCCTCCCAGCCGCCCCCAGCCCCGCGTGCGGTGACAGCCTGCCCGCGGCCCTCAGCCCTCTGCGGCCCTTACAGCCCGTCTTTCTCCGCGCAGTGTCCACGGGCTCCGTGACGCAGGTGTCCTCGGTGAGCACGGATTCCGCCGGCTCTTCGTACTCCATCAGCGGCATCCTGGGCATCACGTCCCCCAGCGCCGACACCAACAAGCGCAAGAGAGACGAAGGTAAGAGAGGCCCGCGCAGCCCCGTCGGGGATGAGCCTCATGGGGTCCGTTTCGGGCGCTCGGTCGCAGGTGGCAGCAGAGGTGCCCGCGAGCACCCCCTTTACCTGCAGAAGAGCGAGTCCCTCTGCCCGCACTCTGTCCTTTTCATGAACACGGGAAAGGGCTGAGCCCTCCGCAAGGGCAGACAGGCAGCAGGGTGACTGTGGCATTCTTGCTGGCCTTCCCGGTGGTCACCCCTTGGACAGAAGCAGCGGGCCTGGCAGAGCCCTTGTGGCCTGAGCTTTGGCCTTTAAGAAGACCCTGTGTGCGTGCAGATATGCCGCCCGAGGGCAGGGTGTGCTGGGCTCCACACCCAAGTCCACTTTGTGGAGAAGCTTTGGACCGGAGAGAGGGGGCTGGGCAAAGCCGTGAGAGGAGCACACGTTGGGTGGGCTGAGAGGTGGGTTCTCTGAAAGGCCCTGCACACGTCTCAGCAGAGAAGGCCTTCAGCCCTGGTGATGGTGTTGCGGGCGGTGCTGAGGAAATTAATAATCATCTCATCCTTGCCCTTGGGTCTGGAAGGAAGGAGTGCGGGGGTGTTGGGAGGGATTACAAAGATGACAATCTTCCCGGTTGGTTTTTCTCAGGCCCTCCACGGGCTGGGCCGTGTGGTGCCTGGGTCCCCAGAGCCAGCCACCTCCGTCCTGGACGCAGGACACCTTAACCGGGGCGCCTTTCAAGCCCTGAATGGGCTGCCAGTACTGGCTGACATTAATGGGTTTGAGAGAAGAAAAGACCCCCTGGGAGTCTGTAAAACCTTAGTCAGGAAAAGGAAAAAAAAAAAAAAAAAAAAAAACCAGGGCTGTGGTCTAGGGCCGGAGAGCAGCGTGACAGAAATCTTGATTCAATTATTCTGTTCCTCAGCACAATTCTCTTTCTCAGCTCCGTGTAAGGGATGTGTGTTCTCGTGAGCACATGCCTAAGTACTTAAGATCTGTAACTAGAAAATTGAGTCGGCCCAGCCGTGGATTGGCCTGTGGCCTGCGTGTTGCCAGCAGTACAGAAGCAGAGCCGGTCGCCTGGGTTTGGAACCGTGGGGGTGTGTGGGGATGATTCACGGCTTTTGGAACCTGCCTGGCCTCTCTCTTCTGCTCCTGCCGCTCCTGAGCAGATGTCAGAAGCCTTTAACTCAGTAGGCTGCGGTGCTGTGTTGCTGCAGGAGGCAGTGGGCCTGCCATCTCTGTTGGTTTATGAGGTTGATAGTGTCATCTTTTCTCCCATTGTCACCTGGACTCACAGCAGATGTGCCTAAGCTGGAGCCTGGATATATTTGTTCACGGTGGAGGGACAGATTGTGTGAGACTTCCCCGGAGGCTGAGGGATCCAGGCGGAGGTTTCTGGGGAAAGAAAAAATATAGTTTGATGTTTATCACCAAACAGACAGGTTCTGGCCTGGAGGCATTATTTTACTTTGTTTTCGGAGTGCTATATTGGCTTGCAGTCTGACCAGCAGTCATGGTTTTGCCCCTCAAGCTCCTTTACAAGGTATAGCATCTTCAGAATGTGGGTGGTGTTGGTCTTGACTACTTTGTACTACTCAGATCACTCCCAGAGGACTGCGGCCCATTTGGGGGTATTGACCTTTAAGAGGGACAGTGACAAATGGGATTGTGTCCTGGATGAAGAGGGATCTGATACAGCATCTGGGACACCTTGAGGCTCTAGGGATATTTTGGCACTCTCATATGTGCAACTTGGTTCTTTTGAAACTGAGGTGAAATCACCTCTGCATCGGCCACACACTTTAACTTTAAGGCCATGCAATGAGATCTCATTCCTTCCTCCTTCCATGCCTCCAGATACTTGAAGGCAGCAATCCATTCTCACTTATTCTGCTTTTCTTTGTGCCAAGGTGTTCCCAGATGCTGTTCCCAGAGCCTCAAGGTGTTCCCAGATGCTGTATCAGATCCCTCTTCATCCAGGATACAGAGGTGATTTCACCTCAGTTTAAAAAGAACCAAGTTGCACATATGAGAGTGGCCTAGGGATAAAAGGAGATGCCTCGGGAGGTAATGAGTGCCCTATCTCTGGGGATATGTAAGCAGAGACTAAGTGGCCACTTGTCAGGCTGCCATACAGAGTATCAAGAATCAGATGTGGTATTGGATGATCTTTTTTATTTTTTAATTGAAATTTTTTTCTTAATAAATAGACACGGGGTTTTGCTATGTTGCCCGGGCTGGTCTTGAACTCCTGACCGCAAGTGATCTGCCTGCCTAGGCCTCCCAAAGTGTTGGGATTACAGGCATGAGCCACTGTTCCCAGCCTGGGTGATCTTTGAAATCTTTCCAGTTCTGATATATATGGTCGAGTCCTGATCCTCACGAAGACTTGGGGATAGTCCAGTCGGCGGTGGTCTGTGGTAGAAGGGAGAATGACTTGATGGTCCTGGAAGCTTATAGGAGTGGAAAGAGTGGGGGACAAACCCAAGCAACCAGAGCCTCCCCCTCACTCCTGCCCCACACCACTGAGAGTGTGTACGTTTGATCCCGGGGTGGGCAGCAATGGCCAGGCTCACAGCAGGGAAGTGTCTGTCGGGGTATTGCATAAGTGCCCGCTTCTGATCTTTCCTATCCTTTCTCTCTATCTTTCTGGATCTCTGCAGTGGCTCTAGAGGGAGGTAAAGAGGCAGAGACTGTCACTTCCATTTTACTAGGGGAAGTGATGGAGGCTACACAGCCATACAGCTGATATGGACTGGGGAGTTGGGAGGAGCTGGAGTGCGCCTAACGCCTCAGTTCCCTAGTATTTTCCAGCTACCTGTTGCCCCTCGGCCTTTTCAGAGATGCCCTTTGGAGGCAGAGCAGCCTGGGGCTGGGCAGAGCTGGGGCCGGTGTGGGGAAGAGTTTCAGTCAGAAGGGCATGATTAGCAGGTTGGATGTGGAGAGAGAAGTGAGACCTGAAGGCCAGAGGTTGGAGGAGAGCAGAGAACGTAAGAAGCAGCCACTGGGGAAACAGGGACATTTCAGGCACACTGGCTGGCTGGCCCACAGAGGCTGCAAACCATGGATTTGTGGGGTACTGGCCTCCAGAGCGGTACCATCAGCAGCCTGAGAGAAGAATCATGGGGTAAGAGAGGCAATGGTGAGCTAAGAGGAAGACAGCTGAGGGTCCTTGCCCATTTTTCAGATGAGGTGACTGAGTCTTTGCAAGGTGGAGTTGCTTACTCTGCTGCCTGGTTCGCAGTCATCCC
Source organism: Macaca fascicularis (assembly GCF_037993035.2). Classification (NCBI taxonomy): domain Eukaryota; kingdom Metazoa; phylum Chordata; class Mammalia; order Primates; family Cercopithecidae; genus Macaca; species Macaca fascicularis. The sequence continues at coordinate 62,352,319 of NC_088389.1, forward strand.
CAGCTTAGACTTGAGTTTTGTCCTGAGGACATTTCCTGGGGCCACCTTCCTGCCCAGATCTCAGCAGAGGTGAACGGGTGATAGGATCCAAACACAGAGGGTGAGCTGGTGAGCAAGACTGACAAGCTCAAATTCCTCTGATGAGTAGGGCAGCGGGTGAGGTGACACTGGGGGAAAGAATAAGGCAGGGAAGGCCAGTTTTGACCAAAAGTATCTGGGGGGCTCCTCATAGGAGGTGGCATTTGAGAGCTGGGTAGAGGGAGGAGAGGGCATTCCAATCAAAAGCAAGAGAGATTGTGCCAAGTCTGGGACTCTGGTGAGCATGTGCAGGGAGAGGACCAGCACAGCAGGATTTGGAAAGGGAGAGAGGTAGAGAGAGGTGGGTGGCTTAAACGTGGTCAGAGGCCTCGGAACATTTAGTCTAGAAGCATTTAGGGAGATAGTTTTGAGCTATGTGTCTTAGATACTCAAGAAACATTCACTCTGCTGAGTGTTTCAGATAAAAAGGTAACGTGAAAGTGACTAGCTCCGCACTATCCAACAGAAGGAGAATGCAAGCCACATGTGTAATTTTAAATGATGTAGTAACTACATTAAAAAGAATAAAAAGAAACAAGTGGAATTAATTTTAATAATATATTTTATTTAATCCAGTATACTCCAAATATCTTTTCAACATGTCATCAATATAAAAAATTTGATACTATATTTTCTCTTATTTTTGCTGCCAAGTTTTTGAAATCTGGTGTGTATTTTACACATGTAGTACATCTCAATTTGGATGCTAAACGTTTGACAGTTAAAGTTAGATGTAGTCCTACCAAAACAATAAAGCTGTGTTTAGTGGGAAAAATATTTTATACTGCTTCTATTTTAAAATTAAAATTAAAATCAAATCAAATAAAAAATTCAGTTTCTCGATTGTACTGGCCACATTTCAAGTGTGCAGTAGCTACATAGGGCTAGTGGCTGCTGTGTTGGACAACACAGCTCTAATACAAGTGCTTGGCACATAGTAGGTGCTCAGTAAGTGCTCCTTGGTAGAGTGGATCAGTCACATTCCTTTAGAGAGTTCACAATTAGTAAAGAGGGTAAGAGGAGGGACCGCTAGTTTCCTCAGTCAAGGATGCTTTTGTTTGGTATTTTGGGCTTCCATAGAAAGCTCTGAGAAGAGCTCTGGAGCAAAGACAAACAAACTAGAATATTGTTAGGCTGGTGGATTGGCAAAGGCCCTTTCAGTATAGAGATTCTAGAGTTCTTCCTAGGATGTCTGCCTCCAAGACCAGACTCGGGGATACGGCCACTATGTCCAAGTCTCAGATGAACTGTTCTGCAGCAACAAGTAAGATCTCTGTGGCCTCTGGAGGAAGAGCTGGGGCTGGTTAAAGGAAGCTGCAGGAGGCAGATTATGGCTGAATGCAACATACAGCTTTCAGAAGCAGCCAGGCTGGGCCAAGAATGGAAGCTTTATCTTAGAAAGATAGTGAGCTCTCCACCATCAGAGGTGTGAGCAGGGGCTGGACAAATGAGGACCAGAAGAGTCAAGGAGGACATTCTGGTTCAGCTTCTGTGACTTTTGAGGCAGGCCTATTCCAACCTGGGTGGCCAGTGCTTCTGTGCCAGTACTGTGTCTACGAGTGCATCTACCCCCTTGTCTTTCCCTTCTGCTGCCTGACCCTGAGGCTGCCACTCATGTGGACTTGACAGGGCAGGGGCCACAAATCATTTCTATTCCCAGCCCAGCCTCTCGGCATAGCCCCGGTTCCCAGGGATGCCCAGGAGGCCTGTGGGATGGCTCCGAGGGTCAGGCTGGGGTGCCACCCAGTTATGAGATGTCGCTTTGTCTCTTGGTTGGTCTGAACTGAGAGCTTTCGTGGAGGAAACTGTGACATGGCTCAGGAATCCTGCTGGGTGAGGGGAATGGAGGCTGAGTCGGCACCTCCCTCTCCGGAAGGCCCAGAGGAGGTGGTGGCAGGGAGAGACTTGGCAAAGCAGGCCGGGTTGTGAATAGCGGCCATGGGTGAAAGGGCAGCCTCAGACCCTCGGTTCCTTCCTGGGCCTTTGATCTCTGGTGAGACCTCCTTCCGCCGCTCTCCCCGCTTAGGTCCCCTCCCTGTCCCCCTCACAATAACCCACAGGGCCCTGAGTTTGAAAGGCCCTGAACACACTGAGGTCAGCGGAGTACAAATCCCTTTCACCAGTTCAGAAAGCTGACCCGTCCAGCCAGTGTGGACTGTGGGGGCCAGAGGTTTCTTTTTGGGCAGTAGGTGTACATTGCAAGGGAGTTTCCAGCCTTCTGAGGAGGGCACAAGAAGGACAGCAAGGGTCCAGAGGTGGCCTGTCCTTTCCAGAAGATGCCAAGTCTGATGAGACTCTCATTGGGAAGTTTGTTGGAGGGCATTTAGCCAGGTGCTCCCATTATGACTTCCTTTTTGGGGATGCCTGTTTCCTCTCTGTTTTTGTGTCTCTCCGCATGTCTTTGGGGGTGCATCTCATTCTGTATTATTTGGCTTTGTTTATTTCCTGTTTATTGAACCTTCCTCTGTGTCTGTTTCTGTCTACTGGTCTAGCTCTCACTAGCTTTCCTTTTCATACATATTCTCTCTCTCTCACACACACACTCTCTCCTACTCTCTCTCTCCCTGTCCTTCTCTCTCTCACACTCATTCACTCGTTCAATTTCCTTTCTGTCTTCTTGTATTCTCTCTTGCTATCTCTCTCCCCAAATCCCCTCTTCCCCTATCTCTTTCAGGCTGAATGCCCCCTCAGCCCTGCCTAGCAGACCTCCACGGGAGCTATGGCCAAAGGGAAGGGGTTTCAGAAGCTCACAGACCGTGCTGGACCCCTGGGCCCTCTGACACGGGCAGGCCCTGGTCTTTTCTCTCCTAGGACCCTTTACCTTCCCTGGATGCATAGATGCTGTCTGCCGCTCCCAGGATCAGGACAGAAAATGGAAGCAGGAAGTGGGGAGAGCCCTCTCAGAGCTCCCGGAAGGGATGGGTGTGTGGAAAAGCTCAGGATTCCTGAGTCAGGAGTAATAGGCAGCCCCTGTGGGATTGAGAGTTCACAGATCTCTGATCCCTGGAGAGACCCAAATAAGGTGTTGAGTCAAGGCACAGGCTCATGGGCAGGGATGAAATGGTTTGAGGACTTCTTGTAGCAAGTTACTTTATCTCTCTGCGCCTCCATTTTGTTATCTGGCGAATAGAGTTGATGCAAGCCTTGTGGGTTACTGTGAGAATAAAATGAAGTGAAGTGACAGCTGCCAAGGGCGTGGCCCCAGGGCCTGGCTATAGTCAGTGCTGAGTAGATGACCACTGAGAGGCCTGTGTTTGAGGATGTGAGGCCCGTCATGGCAGAGGACAGCAGGCTTCAGCCACGGTCCTGTTGGCAGCTGGAACTGGCTGGTTCGCCCACCACCACCTTCCTGTTTGGAGCCGTGGAGCCATGGGGCGATTCCATGGTACTGAAGAAGCCGATTGCCTGCAGCCAGGAGCCGGGGGCATCCAGGCTGAACAACAGTGCCCCCAGGTGTCGGCTACAGAACGAAGGGCCACTCACTTTCCTCCTCCTTTGCCTTCAGGACGCTGAGTCTCCCCACCTGCTTCATGACAGAAGAAAAGGGTCAGGCCCCAGTTTTCCCTGAAGAGAGGCACAGGGAGCACAGAGGGGTGGAGGCCCCCAGGGTGGGGGCAGAGGGCAGCACTCTGGGCCTGAGAGGGCTGGGCCTCTGAGGGGTGGTTGGGGCCACCAGCCTGGACCTTGAGACTCCCCCGTGGGAGCTGAAAGGGCCTTGGAGAGCACCTGAGACGCCCCACTCCGTCATTCACATGGGAAAACAGGCTCAGAGAAGAGAGGCGGTCTGCCCAGATCACACAGTAAAACCCAGAAAACCTAGAGGGAGAGGATGGCTCCATGGAAAATCCTTGGCATCCCTTGCCTTTTGATGTGACAAATTCAGTTATCCTCTCCCTCCTTTCCTTCCTTCTCACAGGGCGGACCGCCGTCCCCACTGTTGACAGCCGGCCCCATCAGTCTTCTCTCCCCATGGGGTACTGCCCACACGTCCCCCGGCACTGACCTCAGTTCTTGAGAGAAGCCCTGCCCTTCCCTCGCGGGCCTCCCTTTCCCCCTGCTCATTCCTCCTGTGCCTCCAGTCCCTGTGTGTTGGCTCAGCTTCCTGTCTCCAGGCCATTGCCCACTCAGGGCCTGCTATCTGGAATGCTGTCCTTGAGCCTGGACCTGGCCTGGCTCTCCGGAACCAGCCCGCTCCCCTGTGGGGATTTCCAGTGTTGGGTCATTGGTCCTTCACAGCTGGCTGAGACCCAAGGATTCTTTAGGGTCCAGTGTGGAGTATGGGTGACCAGGCAGGCTCTCCATCTCCTTTTCCCAGAGTGGCTTTGGGGGCAGGAAGGAGGTTACGACCATTTTGTCTTGGACTCTGCAGGGGCTTTCCAAGGACAGGTCGGTCCCCTCCCTGGCCCTCTGTGAGCTGTCCCCTGGATGTCCCCTCATGTAGAGGGCTGGGTTGTTTCCTGAGTTCTCTTTTTGTCCAGGCAGGAGTCCGTACCAAGGTTCCGCTGGGGTGTGGTCATGGTGGGGGCATCACATAGAACCCAGGGGGGAAATTGGCAGCCTGGCAGCCGTGCTTTCCTTGGCTTGCCCTGTATGGATGATGATTTTGAATTAGTTACCAACATTGCAAAATCAGGAAATTTCATGTATGGAAGGATGCCTGGCTTCTTTTGGGAAGAAAAATCAGATCTGGCAACCCTGGGGCAGCTGGCAGCCTGGCAGCCCACAAGGCAACAGTCATTTGGGGCTGCTGGGCCTGAGTTCTCACGCGCTCCCCACTCAACTTGCTCTCGGCACTTGTGCTCTGTTTTTCTCGGCCCGAAGGTCTTTGAGCTTCTGGAGTCTTAGCATGAACTCTGAAGAAACCAGTTTGGCTCAGTCTGCCTGTGGCAGCTGAAGCTAACAGGAGGCAGGTCCTGGAATTGGCTGGTGGGGCCGAGTGCGCGTGTGTGTATTTGTGTGGTCAGGGAAGTGGGTAGTCAGGCTCACAGGCCAGAGGTGGGTAGGGTAGTGGAGGCAAGAATTTAGGGCGGGGGCCAAGCAGCCACACTCCTTGGCAGGTCATGTACTCTATACCCTGTAGGTAGGGTAGTCCAGGCACAGAAGGCGCAGGCTTGGCCCAAGGGTATGCAGGGGGCAGTTAGTGACAGAGATGGTGAGGACCTGGTTTCCATCTCCCTGCCTGGCTCCCTGTGATCTCTGTCCTGATCTTATAGCCATGGGCACCTCAGTTGAGACCCAGATAGACAACTGCTGGAGGCCTTTGTGGTAACACAGGGCATCTGAGGCCAGGTGGCCAATTGGAGGGGGCTCCTGGGGCCTTTCTGTAGTGCCCAGGGCCTGTCCCACGGGTGGGGGCTCAGGTTTCGGTTCCTCCTCACTCCTGGGTCCCCAAGTTTCACTTTGATTCAGTGAGCAAGAGCCCCCGTGAGAGCCAACGCCACTGAACCCCCACCCTCTCTGTTTGCACACCTGGTTTGCCCCAGCCCCTCCCCCTCCTCTCACCCCCAGTTCCTTTTCCCAGGGGGCGGTGTACGGGTGTTCAGGAGAGTCCTGGGGTATGGGAGAGGGTAGGGTGCTGCCATGTTGGGATCTCAGTTCAGGGAGTCAGTTTGAGGCCAACCAGTACAAGAGTGGTGGGGCCGATAGAGGAGGAGGATACAGTCTCATCTGCTGTGGGCAGTCCCCTGCCAAGACGGTCTGAAACTTGAGGTGAAATGGTCTTGGCTTTCTCCGCCCTGCATGCCCTGCTGCCCCACGGGGAAGAGAATCCCACAGTCCTTTCTCTCTGGCTTGGGAATACGGTTTAATCCCTGGCCGCACAGTCTGTGGCTCAGAGACTTTACAAGGCTTCAAACCCCTTACCCTGCTGTGTCCCTTCTTCCTGTCCCTGTCTCTGTCTCGGCATCAGTTTTTCCATCTAAAATGGAGATCAAGGAATTGCTGAGGTTTTTTCTGGCACCAAAATTCTGAGTTTCTCCTGGTTCCGTCTCAAGTCCTCTTGGCATTATTTTAGAGCAGCAGTTCTCAAATGTTTGGTCCTGGGTCCCTTTAAACTCTTAAAAATTATCGAGGACTTCAAGGAGCTTTAGTTTGAGGGTTAATTAATATGGATGAAAGTTAAAAATATTTATTCATTAAAAATAACAGTAACAAACAAGTAACATAAAAGATATTTTTGAAATAAGAAAGAACCAAATCTTCCAAACCCCCCAAATTTAGTATGAATGGCATTGGCTTATAGTTCTGCAGGTCTCTTCAGTGTCTGACTTAATAGAAAACAGCTGGACTCTCATATCTGCTTCTGTATTTGCTCTGTTGTGATGGAACACATCTTACAGCTTCTGAAAACCTCCACTGTAGACTCGTGAGAGAATGAGAGTGAAGAAGGCAAATCACACCTTGGCATTAATATGAAAATAACAGGTGCAGCAAACCACTATGGCACATGTATACCTATGTAACAAACCTGCACGTTCTGCACATGTGTCCCAGAATTTAAAATAAAATTAAAAAACACACAATAATTTTGCCCTCACAGATCACCTGAAAGCATCTTGGAGACCCCTTCTTCCAACCCTGGCAGGGCTCCCTGGACTACACTTTGAAAATTTCTGCTTCAGGCTGCTGCAAAGTCTGAACTTGCCTACTTATCACTCATATAGATAAGGAGAACAGTTAAGAGGTTTCAGTTAAAAGAAAGGTGTCATCAGTCGTTTCTCCCATTCTTAGCTCCTGAAGACAGTGGGAGCCATGGCAGGTCTTTGAGCTGAGGAGGGAGTGACAAGACACACTGGGCTTTGGAAATCCTCCACTAGCCAATTGGGATATGTAGTGCTTCTTGCTTCTATCCCAGGTTGAGCTCCCACAGAAAGACGTAGCTACCGAGCCTTCTCCCCTTCCCAGCAGACTGTCGGTAGGGCTTGAGGTCTGATTTCCCTCCAGAAGGCTTCCTTCTGTACCAGCAGCAGCCAGCTTGTGCCACCCAAGAGCCTGGTGAGTGGATGTTTCAGAACGCTGCCTCGTCTCCCCATCCAGCTTAGCTCTGTACTGGCCTGCAGCCTCCTGGAGACCCCATCTGGGGCATATTTTTGATGGGAAAAAAAACCTAGCAATGCTATTGATTGGGAATGAAACAAAACAAAATAAGGAAGTGAGTTTGGTATTTATCTTGACTCCTGGCATTTGAGGAAGAGCAGGTGTAAAAGGTGGTCGAGCAAGGGGAGATTTTTGTTCTGATTCCACAGGGGTTTCTGGGTGTTTCTCGAATGTTTCTGGGTGACTCGTGTGTGTGTGTGTGTGTGTGTGTGTGTGTGTGTGTGTGTGTGTGTGTGTGTTTGTGTGGAAGGGGAGGGTTGGGGGGTGGGGGCGAGGTGTGTGTGTGCCTGCATGTGTTTAAATTTCACTTTGAAATTTCCAGTTTTCATTTTTATTAGTACAAATTAACATTTGTATTAGTCCTTCCTTGGGGCATTTTATCCCAGTGATAGAGTAAAATGGGTGAGAGGGAGAACAAGAGAATGTCTTAAGGTAATTTGAGAAAAATTGAGAGAGGAAGAAGGATAAAAGGTGTGAGAGAAGGTATGTGTGAGAAACAAATTGCTTGTAGCAACATTAACTGATCTATGAGAGGAAATAGGCAGAGAGAAAGGCATAGCCCCTTGAGGGACTGAACAGTGGAGGATGAAAGTGAGGAGGGGGTCAGACACTTCCCAGCACCAGCCACCAGGTGGCAACATCGACCCAGGACAGCTTAGTTGCTGTCCAGGATTAGGGACAAGAGGGGTAGAGTAGCAGGACAGTGTGTGCCGGCCATTCGTGAGCTTAGTATGCTTGTAACTGGGTTGGAGGTGGGCTGATCATTCGCTGAAGTGTCACTTCTTTGTCAGCATTCAGTCAGGGAGGGGGAGGCTGGACCATTGCTACTGGAGATTAATCTGGTCCTTTCTCACCTCCATGGTCCAAATGTCTTGATGTAAACCTTTCTGGGAGTGAAGTCCTTGGTTCTACTCTAAGCCTTTACTTGCTGTGTGACCTTGGCCAAGTCACTTCTCTCTGAGCCTTGTTTTCCTCATATTAAAATGTGGAAATTGGAACAGATGATTTTTGAGGGTCTTTTGGGTTCTGACACTCTGTGGTGTACCAGAGAGCACTAGAGCTAGAGTTAGATTCTAGATCTTTCTCTGTCAGCCACATGACCTTTGGCAGGTCACTTCTCACATCTGTGGAGATTATAGTCACATATCCCTCATAGATTTATATAAAATAAAAGATGGAAAAATGCTTTTGAAATCTTTTTGGTGCTTTAGGAAAAGGGGAGTGTTGTGATTTTATAATTTTTGCCAGATTTTTTTTTTTTTTTTTTTTTTGAGACAAGGTCTGGCTCTGCTGCCCATGCAACCTCTGCCTCCGGGCTCAAGCCATCCTCCTAGCTCAGCTTCAGAGTAGCTGGGACTACAGGCACGAACCACCATGCCTGGTTAATTTTGTAGAGATGATGTTTCACCATGTTGTCCAGGCTGGTCTCAAACCCATGAGCTCAAGCAATCCACCTGTCTTAGCTTCCCAAAGTGCTGGGATTACAGGCGTGAGCCACTGCACCCAGCCTTCTCTGGAATTTAAATTAGCCAGAAGCAGGGGCTCCACCACTTTCACTGCTTAGAAAGTTTGTGCCTCTACATGTGACCACAGAAAAAGGCCTGCCTTATGGTAAGTGTTTGCTCAAGGTCACTGCATCTCTGTGGTAAATATCCATTGAATCTGCTCCTTTCTCTCCATCCCCATTGCTACTGCCTTGGTCTAAGCACTCTCTCTCTTCTCTCATTTGGACTATTGCTGTAGCCTGCTGGCTGGTCCCCATCTCCAATGTCATTGACTTGTCCAAATAATAGTCTGCCCTCCACATAGCAGCTGAAATAAAGTTCTGATCAATGACTTGCCTGAAGGGTTTTAACCTTCAAATCTGCCCATTGTTCTCAAAAGCCATGCAAACTTCTTAACAAGGCTGCCAGGCCCTCTCCACTCTCCTCTTTTCACAACTGCTCTAGTCATACCAAACCTCTTTCCATTCCTTAAACACCAATGCTCTGTCCTGTTTGCAACCTAGGAGTCAGACAACCAGGGTTCTAGTGCTGACTCAATAATGACTACTCCTGGGACCTTGGACTAATCTCTGAGCCTCAGTTTCCCAATTGTGCTTGTGATTGGACTGTTATATGAATTGAATGAGATGATGCATGTGAAGTGCTCAGGATGACCCCACATATAATAAGTGCTCAATAAAGAGTGCCTTTTATTATGCTCTTCCCACTGCTTGAAAAACTGTCTTCCTCTCTCACCCTACCATTTACCTGGCTGACATCCCAAACTTCAGGATCTAGCTTGTGTCACTTCCTAAGTGAGGACTTCTTACATGCTCCCCTCCAACCTAACTCCCCACCAGCACACAGAACCTGCCTGTTCATCAAAATATCACATTTGTCACTTGCCTGTTTTCCCAGCAAGACTGTGAGCTCCATGAAGGCAGGAACTGTGTCTGGAGCAGTCACCAATGTCACCTTAGTGTCCAGCACAGGGCCTGGTTCACAACAGCAAATATGTACTGAATGGGGGCCATGGATGTCACAGAAGCCATGGGCTCATCTGGGGAATGAGTGGAGGCTGCTGAGCAGAACACAGAGCCTTGCACATCAAACATCCCCCAAGTCCTGCCTGACCCCAGAGTCTCCATCCTCCAGGATCTTGTGACAGCCATTCTAGATGGGGAGGGAGCTGTCTCATGATCTAAACACACACATGCACACATACGGATGCTGGTGCCTATGGTCCTCTTTCTGCCTGCCGTACCTAAGCATGTGCTCCAGATGTGTATAGATCACAGCCCCAAAGAGGAACTGCAATATGGGATAATTATATTGGCTAATATTTACTGAGTGCTGACTATGTAGATTTTAAATTATTAACTCATGTAATACTCACAACCACTGTACCAGGTGGATACTCTTATTATCCCCATTTTATAGAGACATAGAGAGAGTGAGACAATTTCCCAAGGTCACAAAGCTCAACAGCGGCAGTGTTGGGACTAGCACCTGGGTACTTACTGGCCATCCCAGTCTGCCTCTCACAGAGGGTGTCACAACAGGATGACATCCGTACGAGGCTGTGTTCTCCAGGGGAATGTCCTCAGCTCTCTCCAACATGGGGCTCTGATTCTACTTTTTCGCAATTCTGCCTATCCCCCCATCAACCTGTCTGGCTGAGTTCAGGGGGACCTTGGCTCAGAGTCTGTTGCATCACTCAGGGGTATGCCATTTCCAAAGCTTTCCTAACACTGTTGTGCACACTTCCCTGTCACACCTGCAAGTTGGTCACCTTCAAGTGCAGTTGGCTGGTCACATGTGGGTTTTAAGCCACAGCAGGTGGCGCAGTGGGTAGACTGGGGTTTAAGCCCCGCCTTTCCTTTTACTAGCAGGGTGAGCTTTGACAGCAAAGGGCTTTAGCTTCTTTGGGCTTTGATTTCCTCACCTGTCGAAGGGGGATAATAATTCCTGCCTTTTCTGGTAATTAGAAAATGTTGCCTATAATATTTTGATTAGCACTGACACATGACAAGTTTCAAAAATATTATCTATTATTTTATTTTTTCTATTATCAGAGCAAAGTGTTTTTACTCTGAATCTAGATTCCTCAAAAATATCTTGTTGAGAATGTTCTAAATTCCCAGATCTTTTGTTTTCTCTCTCTCTCTTTTTTTTTTTTTTTTTTTTGAGACAGGTTCTCACTCTGTTGCCCAGGCTGGAGTGCGGTGGTGCGAACACAGCTTACTGCAGCCTTGGCCTCGTGGGCTCAAGCGATCCTTGCACTTCAGCCTCCTGTGTAGCTGGGACTGCAGGCATGCACCACCACACCCGGCTATGTTTTAAAATTTTTTTTGTCAAGACAAGATCTAGCTGTGTTGCCTAGGCTGATCTTGAACTCTTGGGCTCAAGTGATCCTCCTGCCTCAGCCTCTCAAAATGCTGGGATTACAGGCTTTCTCTCTTTTTTAATGGTCATTTTATTTACATTGCTAAGTTTCATGATAGGATTGTTCAGCTTAGGGTCAGAAGAAAAGGAAAGAAATACCAACTGGAATTCATGCTGGCAGAATTTCAGCTCCATGTTTCAGAAACACACATAATTCAAGTTGTAGCTGAGGGCAGCTGTCAGAAGTAAGGTGAGCCTGACACAACACTGGAGAAGCCGGGGTTTCTCATCCTGACTCAGCCGTGGCCTTGTGGTGTGGTCTGAGTCAGGTCCTGCCCTTCCGGAGCCTAGGATAGGATGCACTGAGCCTGGACAACCCTTCCAGCTCCTGATCCTTTCTCCTCCCCCGCTCCCTGCGGCTCCCCCCCTCCTTCTTCATCTTCTCGCTGTTCGTTTCCTTTCTGTCTCAGACACAAACGCCATCCAGCACTTCTGAATAGTACTTTTGTTCCGTGAACATCTCTTTTCTGAAAAGGACGATTGGTCAGGTTTGTATCTTTTAACTGCTGGCACATTTTATCAGTTAAGAACCTGCGTACCTCCCTCTCAGGAGATCACCTTAAGGAGGCAGGCAGGCAGGCAGAGAGGCAGAGACAATGGGTGAAAAACAACTGTTTGGGGGCCTAATTTATGGTCTCTCCAGCAAACGCCTTCTTTCAGGGGAGCCCCGTTTCCTGCTCTTCCCCATGGCCCCAAGCACCTTCCAGCAGACTCCAGAGTATGACTCCTTCCTAGCTCCCCAAAGAATGGGGAGACGGAACGAGCAGAGCCTGTGCCTGAGCCATCTCGTTCAAGGCCTTCAAGGGCCTCCTGGCTTGGCACTCCCTTGCTGGTGATCTTGAACCACCCATGCTGGGCCTCGATTTTCCTACTGGCAACAGAGAGAGCAGGATGCCTTCTTCAAATTCTTGTGGAAATTCAGCGAGAAGCAGTGCATGAGAAAGTGCTTGGTAAGCTGTAAAGCTCTATTGCCTATAAGAGTATCATTATAGTTCATCTCACATACCCACTCTGTGGCAAGGGACACATTTCTGAACATCTCCAAGGGTCAGTTTCCCCATCTGTAAAATGGGGACTATATACTTAGGTCATACAATTACTGTGAGAATTTCGTGACAGAGGTAAAACACCTGGTACAGTTCTTGGCAGTGGGAGGTGCCCAGGTCTAGGTTGGGCCGTTTTCCGTTTCCCTTTCTTATTCCTTCACAGCGCCTTTCCCTAAGTACAGTGTATAGCCACGCAGCCCCAGGCGTCTGAAACCCAACTGGCCACTCTGTGGCCTGCACCCCACTTCGCTCCTTTGTAGAAAAGGGATAGTTAACAGTATCTGCTTCCGAGGGTTGTGGGGGAAGATTAGACCATGCTCATCCGAGGCTCGACACAGAGTCAACACCAGGTGGACGTTGGTGATGCTGCCAGGCCTTCCTCCCTCTGCACACCCAGGCACTGGGCGTGGGCTGGACGGGACCCCGGCCACCATCTCCTTCGAGCCTATTCGTGGCCGGTGAAGAAAGCCAGGCATGAGAGGAGCAGGAAGCGAGTCGCTCAAGGTCGCAAGAGTCATATCCCAAGATCTTTGAGGGATATCCAGGGATCCGCGGTGCCACTGTGCGAATACAGCTCGGCAGAGAGGCTGAGGTCCCTGCGGGGAGGCCGGTCCCTTCCTCCTCGGCCCCGCGGTCCGGGAGCCCCGTGGGCCTCGCTCCCGCCCACCGGCCGGGGGTCCTCGGGGCTCGGGCTCCGACGGAGGAGCCCCTAGGGCCGGGGGCGGAGGGCAGACGCCTTCCAGGATGGCACCTGGATTTCCTGCGCGACGTGGAAGGAGAAATGAATTCAGCTGCTGCAGAACGTGGCGCAAAGAGAAGGCAGCGCGCGGCGCCCCCGGGAAGGAGGCCGCCCGCTCGCGCCGGCCTCCGCCAAGCATTTGCAATTTAATTGACATTGGCGGCAGGAAGCCAATCAGTCTAAGTCAATTGACGTTCCGAGATAAAACTAATCGGCGGCCGGCGCTGCCCCCGCCGGCGCGGCCGCGGCAGGGCCCGGGGCGCAGCGTGGAGGCGGCGGCGCGCCCTGCAGGTCCCGGCGCTGGCGCGTGGCTCGGCCCGCTGATTGCCGCGCGGCCCGCGGCAGCCGGGAGAGGCCCGTAATGAATGACTTTATTTGCCGGGGCCCCGCTGAGAACAATTGAGTTTGTTATGGTAACAACGGATGCCAGCTTTCTGGGGCCCCGGGGGGCGCGGGCGCGGCGGCAGCCGGGAGCTGGGCAGCGGAGCAGATGATGCTCGCCGGGGCGAGGGCGCCGGGCGGGGGCCGGACGGAGCTGGCGTCGGGACCTGGCCTGGAGGGGCGAGGCCAGTTCAAATGGGGGACGCGCAGCGTGGAACCCGGATGGGAGTTCTTGATCATTCCTTGATGTTGGACAGGCCGGTCCTCCTGGGTGCGACTGCCACTCTTTCTTCCCTCTGTCCCCGAGCCTGAGTGGGTTCTGATCTTGCTGGATGATGCCCTGACATAAACTTTTTGTCTCTTGCACCGGTGGAAAATTAGAAAAAGGCACAAACACAAAGGCATCCCTTTTTCCAGTGACCTGCAGTGGCTTGGGAAGTTCGGGACTGGATTTTGACCCTGCCACCTGCGCTTTGCGCCCTGGAGAGAAGGCCTTCCTTCCATCTCTGTCTCCTATGTGTATCCCCATGCTCTGTGGCCAGACGCCCGCCTCAGAAAACTCTTCTTGCCCCACACAGAAGGCTGCCGCATGGAGATGGCTGGCTCTGAGGCCCCACAGCCTTCTCCTGCCTCCTGCTTCCGACGTTGAGTTCCAAGGGCAGAAATCGTCTCCCATTCATCCCAGACGCCCTCAGTGCCCAGCATAGGGCCTGGCACACACATGAAAGTAGTAAGTGAGGGAATGGGCTTCTCTCTTCTTTGCAGAATCTCTTGCTTTCCCTCTGGTTACAGACGCCAGAGTTCCCTTTTCCAGTTCTGTTTTCAGGCATGCTGGCATTCCCTCACTCACTCCTCACCAAACAACTGAGAACCAACCTTTCATCCAAACAGGCCCTGGCCAGGGAGAGATCATGTAACCCGTGTGATGAGTGTGTGGCAGGCACCTGCTATGTGCTCAGAGTTGGCAAAGGTATAATAAGTGCTTGCTGAGGGCCTTTCCGTTTGTCATGGCACTCAGCGATCCCTGGTGCCACCCGGTGACAATCATCACCCCACTCCCCATTTGCAGATGGACAAACTGATGCCCAGCGTGTTTGAGAGGCATCATGATGCAGTGGAATGGGTCTAGGCTGGGAATCTAACACTAGTTTGCTGTGTGAGCTTTTTTCTTCCCCTCTCTGAGTCTCAGTATCCTTATTTATAAAATGGGGGAGTTGGAGATGATGGCCTCTGAGGACCAGTTGAGTGTGAGTTGTCTACAGGGAAGAGGGACTCAGGTCCCTGCTCCCAGTCCAGTTCTCTTTGGCTTTAAAGTGTGACCACTGGGGAAAAAATTGCCCTCCATCCTCAGCTGTACAAGGCTGATTGGTGAGAGCGAAGCACTTACTGTGTGATAGGCGAGTGTGGTGAGTGTGTATGTACTAATACTGTTTTCCTTTGGCTGTTGGAAAAAATGAGGCCAGGTGCAGTGGCTCATGCCTGTAATCCTAGCACTTTGGGAGGCCGAGGTGGACAGATCACCTGAGGTCAGGAGTTCAAGAACAGCCTGGCCAACATGGTGAAACCCAGTCTCTACTAAAAATACAAAAGATTACCCTGGCGTGGTGGTGTGCACCTATAATCCCAGCTACTCAGGAGGCTGAGGCAGGAGAATTGCTTGAACCTGGGAGGCGGAGGTTGCAGTGAGCCGAGATTGTGCCACTGCACTCCAACCTGGGTGACAAGAGCAAAACTCCATCTCAAAAAAAAAAAAAAGAGACAGAGGTTCAATAACCAGTCCAGGGCCACAGAGCCAGTAAGTCACAAGGCTGGGATTCAAACTCAGGCACTCTGTTTTCAGAGCCTGTGCATATAACCACTCTACTAGTTGGCAGAGGCAGCATATAACCCCCGTAACACCCCTCCCTTGCCCTACACCTCACCCCAGTCTTAGTCCCACCTGCCTTGCTCTTGGAGCTCCAATGCGCATTCTGCATGTTTTCAGGGCAGCAGCAGCGTTGATTTTTCAAGGTGATTTTTCTCTCCCTGGCCTTTCCCTCTTGACCTAGGTACAGACAGCTGAGAGAAGGCTCCAGCAGGGAGGAGAAGCTGCTGTAGGAACCTGGGACTCTTCTTGGCTCGGTCCTAGCTGGAATCTTGTATTTGGGAAATGGTTTTCTAAAAAGGGCAGAGGGAATCCAGGTCTTGTCTTTTAGGAACAAGTTTTGCTATTCATGATCAAGGAAGTACATTTATTTCACAGTTGTTTTTGGTATCTGTCTTTCTGTCCCTCAAAAAGGGTCTGGAGAACTCTTTCTCTCTAGAGATATCCCCTTTTTAGCAAGACAAATTAGGAAGATAGTCCCTAATATGGGATAATCTCGAAGGGTGGAACTGGAGGCGCCTTGGAATCATATATAGTGATTTTAAATCGTGTAACCCCAGCCGGGTGAGGTGGTTCATGCCTGTAACCCTAGCACTTTGGGAGGCTGAGAGGGGCGGATCCCTTGAGCTGAGGAGTTCAAGACCAACCTGGGCGACATGGTGAAATCCCATCTCTATAAAAAATACAAAATTAGCTGAATGTGGTGGAAAAAAATCATATCAACCCAATGTTTCCTCTTTAAAACAAGTATTTTGTAGTGCTTCCTTTGCTGTCCTAAAATGAAATTTAGAGGAAATCCACCCATACACATAATTTAAAAAATAGATTTAATGCCCCAATTGTAACAGAAAGAGGAAAGAAAAGTAAAATCATAATAAAATGATATATTTTCATTATGTAAATGCTCAGACATGACTACACCAGAAGACATAATAAAGTAGTTAGTTGCCTGCACTTAGGCGTAGAATCTCCATGAATGCAGCAGCTACAAATGTGGACAGCTGTGTTTTTTGGCAACATAAATATCTCTGGCGGTGTTGCCATCAGCAAACTGATTTTCTGAAATTATGAATATGTCCTGATAAAATTCCAACCAAAGCAAAGCATAATCTTCCCTCAATGTATTTGGTGATTGTATCCTTGGAAAAATCAGTGTAAATGAAAACACCAAGTCTTTGTGTATATCAGTAATACAGAGTTACGTTCATGACTCACATATTTATAAAGAGTTTTCACCAACTTCAGTGTGTGATGGATCATTCCATAGATGTGTGAGATGCAGGCCAAGTATTTACTGGACTGTGCTGGGTAGCATCCCTGGCCCCATCCATTAAATGCCATAACTCCTCCCCCATAACAATATTAGTAATAATTCATAGATTTCCCAAATCTCCTCTGATCTCCTCATGCTTATGGACAAC
The DNA here is from genome assembly GCF_037993035.2 of Macaca fascicularis. Taxonomy (NCBI): domain Eukaryota; kingdom Metazoa; phylum Chordata; class Mammalia; order Primates; family Cercopithecidae; genus Macaca; species Macaca fascicularis. The sequence continues at coordinate 62,368,872 of NC_088389.1, forward strand.
CACTGGAATGAATGGATTTCTCTCTAGGGTGTCTTTCTTTTGGGAAGTTCTGTGGAGTCTGTTAAAAAGCAAAATCTGCATGTATTGTGTACTCATTGTGTGCAAGGCCTGACCCAGAGACACAGAAGCATAGCCTGATTTAGATGTGGAGCTGTGAAAGCTATGTGACCCCACTTCATGGGTGCCAAGCTCCCAGGGGCCTCAGTCAGTGAGCATACCCCCACCTGCATCTTATCCTTGTCTGGGATGCCCCTTGCCTCCTCCTTCATGCCCCCAAATCCGAATCTTGGCTCAGATGCCACCTTATCCTCCCAGGAAGCCTTCCCTGACCCCCCATCCTCCTGTACTGGACAGGTTCCCTCTGTCTCTAGACTCTCATTGCCTGCGGTTGAGGGCTCTCTTAGGATACTTTCACAAGCTAGGACTGTAAGTCCGTCTCCAGACCTTCTCTCCTTGACAGAGAATGGACTCCCTGAGGGCTCAGACTGGGTTCCCTGGCAGGGATTGAGGCCAGAGCACCAGCAACAGATCAATGTATGCTGGAACCAAGGGATTCACCTTAGCCAGGTACCCCTCTCTGTACACATCTTGTTCTTTTTATTTTTTTAATTTTACTTTCAATTTTTTTTTTGAGACAAAATCTCAGTCTGTTGCCCAGGCTGGAGTGCAGTGGCATGATCTCGGCTCACTGCAACCTCCGCTTCCCGGGTTCAAGTGATTCTCCTGCCTCAGCCACCCAGTACCTGGGCCTACAGGTGCACACTACCACACCTAGCTAATTTTTGTATTTTTACTAGAGGCGGGGTCTTGCCATGTTGGGCAGGCTGTTCTCAAACTCCTGACCTCAGGTGATCCGTCTGCCTCAGCCTCCCAAAGTGCTGGGATTACAGGGGGGAGTCACAGATCCCAGCCCTTGTTCTTTCTAATTTAGCAAATGGCTTCTGTTTTCCTGTCCTCACTCTCAGTCCTTACTGACTCTCAGGAGGTGCTCGCTGTGTAGACAGCACTCTCTCACATGCTCTGACCAGTGCTGTAGGCCTGGCACAATTTATTGACTCCATTGCACAGACGTGTTGAGAGAAGTGTAAGAACACACAGCTGGCAAGCGGCAGAGCCAGAGCTCGCTCTCTGTGCTCCACCACTTTTGTCACTTAAACATTTACAAGGCAGAGCCTTTTCCCTGGGGTGTCATTCATCCATTTACTGGATGCCTGCGGTTGAGGGCTCTCTGAGGATCCTTTCACAAGCTTGGACTGCAAGTCCATCTCCAGGCCTTCTCTCCTTGACACAGAGTGGGCTCCCTGGCAGGGCTTGGGACCAGAGCACCAGCAACAGATCGATGTATGCTGGAGCCAAGGGATTCACCTTAGCCAGGTACCCCTCTCTGTACCCATCTTGTTCTTTTTATTTTTTAATTTTACTTTTAATTTTTTTTTTAAATAAAATTGATGTGGTATTGGGCACTGTGGTCTCAGAGGTAGGTAAGGCCTGGGAGACCCCATTGTTTTCCCTTAGGGGTTTTCCTCAGGGACCCCTTTGTTTTCCCTTAGGCCAGACATGGAAGGGGAGCATCAGATATCCCCTGGGAGGGTGTGGCCACTATTTCCCAGCAGGAGGTCACATGGAAGCAGCTGTCTCCCTTCTCCTTTTTACCTGGTTTTGTTTGTTTGTTTGTTTTTTTGCCAGTTTCAGTGAAATTCACTCTATAAGTATTTATCGTGCTCCTGCTATGTGTGCTAGGGATTGTCCTAGTTGCTGGGAACACAGCAATGAACAAGACAGACAAAAGTGTTTGCCCACATGAGTGACATTCTAAGGAGGAAAGACAATAACTAAATAAGGAAAATAAGCAGCATGCTGTTCAATGCTCTGGAGGAAAAGCTAGGTGAGGAGACAGCGAATGAAGCAGGGCTGAGTGGGAGCCTTTGCTGTTTTTGGAGGGTGGTCCTAATGATGAGCTGACGTTTGAGCAGAGGCCTTAATGGAGGGAGGAGTGAGCCAGGCAAATATCTGGGGGAGGAAGTTTCCAGAGAGAGGAAACAGCAAGTGCAAAGACCTCAAGGCCGAGTGAGCTTGGCATGACTGTGGAACCCTAAGGAGGCGAGTGTGACGGGAGCAGAATAAGCGGGGAAAGAGTGGGAGGAAACAAGGTCAGAAAGGTGGGATTGCAGGGTGGATACTCAGATTGGTACCAGTAAGGCCTGGTAAGCTGTGAGGGACTGTGGGTTTTGCTCAGAGTGGGAGTAGACGGCAGCCTAGAACCTCCAACAGGGAACTTCAGAGGCACATTTCCTCCCCTACCTCCAGTGAGTCATTCACTCCAGCATACCTTCCCTCCTAATCACCTCCCAAACCTACCCCCTTCTCTGGGTAGCCATTCCGACCATTAGCTCTGTCCTGGCTGAGGGCTTCCACTCGACCCTGGACCTCAGTCTCATCTCCCTTCAACAGGGTCTCTACACTGTGGCCAGATTAGACCGTATGACCCTCCTCCCCCAACCCTTCTGTGTCTGGAATTGTGAATGTATTGATATCATCAGACAAGGGACTGACTGCAACAGAGACAGGAATCTGGGGTGTGGGGATTAGGGCTGCTGGTAGATGGGTTGTCATTTTGTCCGGGAGGCAGTGCAATGCAGTGCAGTGGGTGGCCCAAAGCCCCTCCCCCAACCCTCAACCAGCCCCTAATCCCCAGCCCGGTCTCTGGCTTCGGCAATGGCTCCCCCCAGAGGCACCTGCTTTATTTATGGCTTCTCCCCAACTCCCCGCAGGCAGAGGAAAGTCCATTAGTGTGTTTGCAGACTCTGCCAGCTCTGAGCAGATGCAAAGCTTATTTGCAAACTGTCATTGCCCTGGCCTCCTCCAGAGACTCTCATGCTGGGCTCAGCCTTGTGCCTCCAAGAGCCACCTCCCTCAGGCAGCCACCGGGGCAAGCCGCTTTCCTGATTTCCCTAAGCATAGTCTTGGCTTGGAGTTGGGAAAATTAAATTAAATGCCAGGAAGGAACCATAGCAGTGCATTGGGCCATGTTGACAGTAGAGAATGAAGTCCTCTCTGTTGATAGAAGCTCATTGTTTTGACATAAATTAGGGAGGCATTGAGAGAAAGTGGAAAAAGTCTTGAGCTGAGGACCTGGGACCCAAGTTCAAGTCTCTGTTAGGCTGCTGAGTATCTTGGTGATTTGGGGCAACAGTTTATTGCCTTCTGAGCCTCAGTTTCCAAGTTGCACAAGGAGCTGCAGACAGGCTTGGAATCCACTCCAAGTTCCAGAATTCTCTGATTTGAATTTTGGGGATGTTTCTTTCATCCAGTGAGCTGGGGACAAAGCGATTTGTCCAAAATGGCTCAGTAATTCTGAAATTACCTGGAAACTGGCCTCATTGGGGTACAAGGCACTGAGGAGTTGAGACACCAGGGCTCTCAGTCTCACTTGGCCTGATCACTCTGCTGTGTGACCCTGGGCAGGCCATGTTCCCTCTCTGAGCCCATTTTCTCATCTGCAAAATGGAATCGTAATCTCCTGCCCATCTCCTGAGATTATCATGAGAATCAGATAAGCTGATGAATGTTTCATGTTCCACAGGAATATGTATTTGAGGGGTGTGATTGTTATTATTTTGTTGCTGTTATCCTTTTCAGATGTCTAGGCATGGACACTTGCCAGTGTAATACAAGAATATGCCCATATAGGGTACAGAGCCCAAACAAGTCAATTTAACTACAGGAGAGGGAAATAATGGTGCTTCTCTGAATAATGAAGAGCCCTTCTTATAAGTTGTGCTTGTTCAGTTCCACGCCCTCATAAATCCACCATTCCTGTGTGTGTATTTGGTGGAAAAACACACCACAGACATACACAAAAGCCTCTTGAGTTCTTTTCAACTGGGACAGGAGATGACACACGTTGGCAGACAGAGGCTGATCTCTGTGTATCCAAGAGGAGTCAAGCCAGTCCGAGTACATCTAACAGGTCAAGCTCTGAAATGAAGAAGCAATAAGCCAGTGAAATGGTACTATCACCGAAACATGATTGATCAATTGAATTCTATCAGAGACAGTGGACAGTCAGATTAACTCAGGCCTGATAGGTTCAATGAGTTAAAGCATGATGTTCATTTCAGCTTCATTTCACCAGTCTTTGCTTGTGAAATTGGTCTATCAATAGAGGTTGAAGATCATATATATATATAGATATCGGGGACCATCTTATGGGGAATATAATCTTGGTAGTTGGCTCCTGGCTGGGGCTGCCTGCTGCAGGTAATGGAGACAGAACAGGGACTCCATCAGCCCCATCGAAATGGCCTGATATCTTCTCCAAATGAAAAGTATTTTTGGATCTCTGATGATTTATCTTTTTTTTTCTCCCTCTCACTTTGATCTATGACAAAACCCATACCCATCTTGGAGAAATATAGTGATTTCTCCTGAAAACATTTGTGCAATGATCAGATAGATACACTTCAAATACGAACCTTCTTTTTAGTTATATCATCCTTGGGAAAAAAAATACAGACAGTAATTTAAAAACTCAAATGGGGGTAATGCAAAGATATCAGAGTAAATATGATTTTTAAGCGCTTTTATTTATTTATTTGTTTCTATGCAGTGGGGGATGGGAGACAGACTGCTGTGTGCATGAAGGCCATAAACGGGATGTATGCAGAAGTCCTTCCAGGTATAATTAAAATGAAGCCTTTCGCATTCTTTGATCTCATTTAAAAGCACAATTCACAGAAACAAATCACCCTTTTGCTCCCAGTAATATTTCATTTGCTTCAGAATATTTTCACTATGGCGGTTAACATCCTTTCTAATTAGTGTGCATATCCCTCTGTAAGGTGGGGTAATTAGGGACTACTGTACGAGGTAATGGACTTGGACAGTATGGATTAGAGAGAACAGACTTGCCCTGTGGCAATGCATCAGGTATTACTTCCTTTCTGCCTCTTCTTTGAGGTCGTCTTGATTCATTTTAGCACAAAGAAATCCCATCTCTTCATACCAACACCATGAAAGCTTCAATAATGTATTTGCACTGTTTGTATATCAGAGTGTATATTAGGTTCTGGATAATGGATAGTGATGCTGAACAGCTCGACAGAGAGGGAAGAGCCTCTCACACTTCACCCCCTTTCCCCTCCTGCAACTCCTGAATTCTAATCATGCTGAATTATAGCCGTTCCCCTGCACCATGCTTTCTGTGCCTCCAGGCTGTCGCAGATGCTGTTCCCTCTGGTTGGAATGCAATTCCTCTTCCCTGGGCATTTCTTTGGCTAACTCCATCCTTAAGACTCAGGGTAAGCCTGGACGCAGTAGTTCATGCCTGTAATCCCAGCACTTTGAGAGGCCAGTCTGGCCAACATGGTGAAACTCGGTCTCTACTTAAAATGCAAAAAATTAGTCAGGTGTGGTGGTGCATACCTGTAGTCCCAGCTACATGGGAGGCTGAGGCAGGAGAATCGCTTGAACCTGGGAGGCAGAGGTTGCAGTGAGCCAAGATGGTGCCGTTGCACATCCAGACTGGACAACAGGGTGATACTCTGTCTCAAAAAAAAAGTCCCCAAAAAAGACTCAGGCTACATCTTTTCCAGGGGGCGGTTCTTGGGCTACACTTGCCCTTAGTCTGGATTAAGTGGAGTGAGTGAGTGTGGAGCAGACTCTGGAACCAGACTGCTTGAGTTCGGACCCTAGCTTCTCTACTTCTTAGCTGTGTGATCTTGGGCAAGTTACTCTTTTTTTTCCTTCCTTCCCCCTATCCCCCAATTTTTGGATCCTGTGACTAGGCAAGTTGTTTAACCCTCTGCCTCAGTTTCCTCATCTGTAAAATGGGAGGAAGCAATAACAGACTTGACATCTTAGGGTTTTCGTGAGGATCCAATAGGGAAGGTGCTTAGAACAGTGTCTCGCAGAGTGAGCTCTGAATAGGGTCTGGCCACTTCCATTAGGCTCCTAGGGCTATGTCTGCTTCTTAGGCTCCTAGCACTTATCGTACTACATTGCAATTATTCACTTGTCTTCGTCCTCCACTAGGAGAAGGGGGCTAAGACTTGAAGCTCTCTGTAGTTCTGGTGGGAAACCCAGGGCCAGATACTTGTATGTTGCTCAGGGATCAACGGATCCAGGATGCTTGAGGCAGGAGTCAGAAGCCTCATATCCAAGCTTACCTTGAATCTGCTGTCTGGCCCCTGACAGATCCCTTTGCTGTCTGGCCTCCCCTTTGCCATCCTCAAATGTGGAATCACCAGCCCTTGGGGCCTTTCCCACACTGACAGCCTGTGACTCATTGGGTAACACCCAGCACGATCAGATTCACTCTGGTCAAACCTGAACGTATTTGGCAATTTTACAATTTCACGTTTTCCTTCTCCGAGAAGAAAGATTGAGTGAAACTAATGGCTGAATAATGGTAGTTTCAATGGAATCTTTCTCCATGCCACCTTGATTTTTCTCAGTCTGCAGCCCCAGTTTAGGACAGGATTTAGAAAATGACTCAGAACATTGATTTTTGTTCCGGGCCACCAAGGGACATTTCCAGCCCAGCCACCCTCATCCCCAGCATGGGGCCTGGCTCATAGTAGATGTCCTAGAAGCATTTGCCAACTTAACTTGATTACCTCTACCTGGAATCCCATCTCTTAGCTTGGCATCTTGTTTCCCAGTCCTGACTCTTATTGTCCCTCCTCCAGGACCCCCCTCCCTGTTGTTAGTCATCTCCAGGTCACTGTAAGCACCCCAAACAGCACCATGCAGAGAATTGAAGCTCTGTAATGAGTTTGAGCTTGAGTCTGTGAACAGCATTTTGTTGTTGTTGTTGGACTCTGAGCAATATATGACTTGCTGCATTTTCCTTTTGGTATATGCTGCCAGGGAGCTTAGAGCTCAACTGAGTTTTAGTAGTTTATCATCCACTCTAGTTCAAAATTTTATGAACAGCCTCAAACCTGTCTTAGAAGTAGGTGGGACATAAACTCTTAGTTGTTTCACTTTTTCCTCCTCTGAGATCACTGATATAATAGAGGTCACTCCTGAGTTCTCCGATGATGCCAGCCACTGTCCTAGTGCTGACTTCGGAGCCATACAAGCCTTTCTAGCTTAATCATTCAGTCAACAAACATTGATTAGCATCTCCTATGCTTGAGGTAAATGAGACAGGGGCGCTGTCCTCAACTCATACTTTAGCAGGGAAAAAAATACTAATTCTAGAAACAGCTCATGTTTATTGAGCGCATACTATTGAGTTATGCTAAGTATTTTACATGTATTCTCATTAAATTCTCTCATCAACTCCAGACACTATTATGATTCCATTCTACAGATAAGAAAATTGAGGATTAGAGCAGTTAAAGAAGTTGCTCAAATATCATGGGCTTGTGAGAGACAGAGTGCTGGGATTTGAACCTGGACCCACATGAGTTCGGAGTGCCCAGGCTTCCCCACTGTTCTGTACCGGGTCTGCCACAGTGCTCAACTTCACTTTAGTGCATGTAGGAGCTGTGCGAATGCTCTGCTGTGTTATCTTGGGCAAATTACTTCATCTCTCTGTGCCAGCTTCCTTAACTGTAAAGTGGAGATTCCAGGAGGACTGAGTTCACAGGATGGTTTGTGAAGAGTAAAATCCAGGCCATAATGGTGGCCTGTGGAACATGCTGAGGAGACCCAGAAGAAAGGGTGGTGAATTCAGCCTTTGGATTTGGAGGCAGGCTTCAGAGAGGAGGCAGTTTTTAGACTGAGTCTTGCTGGGCAGGAGGGAAGGGCATGCCAGCAGAGGGTGCAGAATGTCTGGGGGCACTGGGGAGCAGTGGTGAAGGGACACATGAGGGCTGACAAACGGCCTGCTGGGGTGGCTTTCTGGGGTGAAGTGGGGGGTGACCCTGACTAGAGGGGCAGGTCGTCGAGGCCTCAGGGGCTCAGGCTTTGTCCCCAGGGAGCCTTGAAAGGGTTTTCTTGATGAAAATGAGGGTGACAGCAGCTAGCATTATTTGGACACTAAACTCTGTGCCAGGCGCCGTGTTAAAGTGTCATGGAGATTATCTCATTTAATCCTCACAAAAGCCCCACGAGTTGTCCTGCATACTGTTACTTTCAGTTTACAGATGAGGGGACTGAGGGCTTTCGTCTTAGCAGCTGACAGGAAGAATAAAGGGAGGTGTCCCGAGTGCTGGATCTGCAGATAAGAGACCTACGTACAAATCCCAGCATTGCCACTTTGAGCTGAGTGACCTCAGTGACTCAAGCTCTCTGAGCCTCAGTTTTCTCATCTGTAAAATGGAATAAGAATACATACTTCATAGAGATGTTCTGAGGGTCAAAGAAACTGAAGAATGCACAAATAACTTGGCTCAGTGCCTGGCACTGAACAGTGCTCTCTCTGGGGTGAGAACAGGGGGTGTGGGGAGCTTTGCAACCCTGTTATCTCTGTCAGCCCCACTTCATTCTTTGCTATTGACAGACGATGCTCTCCCAATCTTGCACAAAGAGTTTTGCTAACATAGTCCCAGAACAAATCCCCTGGCTTCCTATCCCTTTTAAAAAATTATTATCATTTTTGTTTTAAGAGACAGAGTCTTGTTCTGTCACACAGGCTAACGTGCAGTGGTGCCACCATAGCTCACTGAAGCCTTAAACTCCTGGGCTCTAGCAATCCTCTTGCCTCAGCCTCTCAAGTAGCTGGGACTACAGGCCTGCACCACCACACCCTGGCTAACTTCTTAATTTTATTATTATTGTTATTTTTGAGACAGAATCTTACTGTGTTGCCCAGGCTGGAGTGCAATGGCATGATCCTGGCTCACGAAAACCTCTGTCTCCTGGGTTCAAGTGATTCTCTTGCTTCAGCCTCCCGAGTAGCTGCAGGTGTGCACCACCACACATGGCTAATTTTTGTATTTTTAGTAGAGACAGGGTTTTACCATGTTGGCCAGGCTGGTCTTGAACTCCTGACCTCAGGTGATCTGCCCGCTTTGGCCTCCCAAAGTGCTGGGATTACAGGCATGAGCCACCACACCCAGCCATTTTTTATTTTTATTTTTTTGTAGAGATGGGGATCTCACCATGTTGCCAAGGCTGATCTTGAACTCCTGGCCTCAAATGATCCTCCCACCTTGGCTTCCCAAAGTGCTGGGATTATAGGCAGGAACCACTGCTCTCAGCCTGAAATAATTATTTAAGTTATAAATCAGCATGGTCTGAATTTGATGGATCTCTGCTTTATAGGTTGTTTTGAGAATTAGCCATTGCAGCCACCTGAAGATGCCAACTCCAAGCTCTTTGGGCTCACTTGACCCAAACTGGAAAAATGCCCCAAGTCACATCAGTTCATCTTGCCAGTCACCCCAGCTCTGTACTCCTGTGGCAGATGACCCATCAGGACCTGCTCTGTCCTGCATCCTCACAAGGGAGGCAAGTCTAGGAGTACAGGCAGTGCCAGAGGCCTGTGGTTACAAGCAGCAAACTGGGCTCATCTAGAGACAGCCCTGGACCCTGGGGTAAGGTGGGGCTGTTGTAGTGCATAAAACAGGAATGGGATCTGGGAGTTATTCTCACAGTTTCTTCTTTTCTTTTCTTTCTTTCTTTCCTTTTTTTTTGAGACTGAATCTTGCTCTATTGCCCAGGCTGGAGTGCAATGGTGCAATCTTGGCTCACTGCAAACTCCATCTCCTGGGTTCAAGAGATTCTCGTGCCTCAGCCTCCTGAGTAGCTGAGATTAGGGGCGCCCACTACCACGCCCGGCTAATTTTTGTACTTTTAGTAGAGTGGGGGTTTCACCATGTTGGCCAGGCTGGTCTCGAACTCTTGACCTCAAGTGATTCACCTGCCTCGGCCTCCCAAAGTGCTGGGATGACAGGCATGAGCCACCGCGCCCAGTCTATTTTCATAGTTTCAAACAATTTAAGAGTAAATATATCCCTGTGAAGAAAAAAGAGAGTTATTCCTGTCTCTGACTTTCCCCCAGCACTCCCACTGCCCCCAGCCAACAGGCCTCTCATCACATGAGTGCTCATTCAAGAGAATGGGATCCTCTTGGTTGGCTCAGGCAGTCTCTTAGGGGTGGGATGGATTATAGCCAGGGAGTCCCCTATAAAGACTGCACAACAACCAAAATGGGAAAATAAGTCAATGGTCATTTAATACTACTTAGCAGACAAAATCCGGGTGGATTTTGGTGGAGAAAGGGGTTAGAAATGATCAACTCAGCTACCTTAGCTTACTATCGGTGCCTCTGAGGCTCAGAGGGAGAGGAATTTGCCTGGGCCCACACAGCAAGTAAGGGCAGAGCTGGGGCTAGAAGCCAGGACTGCTGGCTCCCAACCCTTTTCCCACTGGGCCCTGCTACTGCCCTGCCATGCTAAGGAGCAGCTGTGAGGATGAAGGAAGCTGTATAAGGGCTCTGGCCTAGGCCTGGGTTGTGGAGAGGAACTGGACTCTGAGAAAGGCTAGAGGCTGACCTGGTGGCTCTAGCCTCCTTTCCTGGGGCTCTACAGCCTCCAGATGGGGTTACATTCCAAAAGCCATGATGCTAGAAGGGATTTCAGAGATTCATGTTTGTTTTTATATTTTTCCTCCCAGTGAGTGTCTACAGACATAAGGTGCATGATAATTTTTAAAGAAACAAACCAGAACCCTCCAAGAAAAATGCAAAACCCCTGAATCTGCTGTGCTCTGAAGAAAATGGAATGGGTTTATGATCTTTTAAGACACACAAGAGACAGCTTTCTCTTGACAGATGGGAATCTGAGGCTATTTTGCTTCCTCCCTTTTTGCGTGACCAGACCCGATTGTGTAAAGCTTTTAGCTTCAAAGCTGGGTTGTGAATAACATTGGTTTAACCTGAAATTTAAAGCCAGCATTTCTTTGCTCCCTGAGACGGGGCTTCCTGCCCCTTGCTCCCCTGAAGCTAGCTTCCAGAATGTTAATTCTACGAGCCATGGTTGACTAAGCCCAGCACTGGGTCTATTACATATTATTTGATTTGGAGTAGAAAAAAAAGATTTAAAGATACCATGCCCCCTGTATACCTTTGTACTTTCGCCCATGTCTGTCCATATATTTAAGCATACCATTCACATTGTGAGTTCAGACTTTTCTCCCTGGAATAAAATGGGTCTGAGCATTTCTGTAGCCTGCCTCCAAGACCACATTCTCCAATTAAGTCAGACAGCATCTTCACGGTGCAGATGAGAAATGCTACGGAAGCTTACACCGGAGGCCTGGAGGTTCAGACCTGCCCTTGTGCAGGGGCTGATTTGGGGTATTCATTTTTGCAGCTGTCTCTGAGCATATAATCTGTTTGTTGGTTCATTCTCACTGAGGACCCACTGTGTGCCACACCAGAGGCAGGACAGAGGGTCCCTGACCTCTTAGGACCATATGCTTTTTCCTTCAGAGTACTTACCTTGGTTGATACTTGCACCTTTACTGGTCCGATTATTTTCAATTACTGTTTGCCACCTCCTCTGGACATAACTCCATGAGGACGATGGCTGGGTCAGCTTTTGCCCATCACTGTGTCCCTGGCATTAGCACTCACTAAGCTTGGTGGAGGGAAGAATGATGAATGAGTGAGGTCAGATGGAGGGATCCTGACATTTTCAGATCAGACATGCAGAGTGATGGTGCATGTCACACTAGTCACAGGTAGTACCAATTCGTTCATTTATTCCACAGATATTCGCTTTGGAGGAGAGAGAGATGAATTACCTCCCACCTTTCCCCCGAAGGTAGCTCATAGCACAGTGTGGGAGTGAAGGGTCCAGGGGACGTGGTGTCTAAGGTAAGGGAGAAAGTGGTCAGAGCCCTAAGAACGGGAGCTGGAGGACCGGCTGGGGCATGAAGGAAGGAATCCTGGAGGAGGAGACACGTGTGCCTTCTGGCTGTGTCTGTCTGAAAAACAATGCCTGTGTCCCTAGGAGATGGTTTCCATTCCATATGGGCACAGTGGATCACCTGCGGCTCAACAGGCCAATCAGCGTATCACCTTTAAACACCCACAAATGCAAGCTCCTACTTCCGCCGGCCCCTAGTAGCAAAAGAGGAGGCTTGGGAGCTGAGTTTAGAAAGCATGCCCTGACCTAAAGGAACGAGCGATTTGGGCCCTGGGACTGAGAAATGTGGAGGGCACATGCTTCCTCAGCACTTCCAGTAGCTCCTCAAGACTCCTGCAGCAAGGCTCAGATCCTCTCTCTGGCCTCTGGGGTTGTCTGGCTGGATCCCTCCCAGCCTCTCCAGATTCTCCTGGGGCCTCTTCCCTCTCTCCCTCTGTTCCTTTCACCCCCTTCTCTCAGGGCCTTTGTACCGGCCCTTTGTCTCCCCGGTCTGGCACCCTCTCTGCCCCACCCCCTTTCCCTGGTCACTCCTCACTGTTCCATGCAAATCCTCTTGGAGACTTCCCTGACTCCTCTCACAGGAGGCCACTCCCCTCCCCATTACACATGGTCACATAGATATGTTTTTATGCTCTCTTTTCACCCTAGCATCAGTCACAGTTGTTTGTAATCCTATGTTTATTCGTGTGATTACTTGACTAAAGCGGGCTGCCCTCTCTAGATTGTAGAGAGAGAGGTTTGTCCTGGTCATCACTGTATCCCCTGTTTTTGTTTATTTTTAAAATGTATTTACTTAAAAAATATTACCTGATACAGAGTAAATATTTTATCAATATTCGTTAAACCAATGAATAACTGACTATGTGTTTTGGAATGTCCGAAGCCTTCTTAAGGAAATGACAGACACTATTGCCTTTATTTCCCTAGTAAAGGAAGCAAGCGAGGTGCTGGTGGGGCGAGAGTGGTGAGGGCAATCGTGGGACAGGGTGAGTGCCCAGAGAGGTGGGCTCTGCCCAGCTCACAGCCCTTCCAGGAAAGTCTACCTGCCTCAGCCTCCCAGGTGCTGGAATGACAGGCATGAGCCACTGTGCCTGGCAGCCTGGATATCCTTACAGGCTCAGTTGACAGGGGCTGTGGCTGACTCTCAAAGAAACAGAGCAGGATGCAGCCAGTTCGCTTCTGGGGAGACTCTGCAGAGAGGGGCGCGGGTCCAGCAAGGCTGCCTGTGCTCAGAGGCTGTGTGGTGTCCTCGGGGGAGGGTCTCCTAACACCCGCTGTGTGTACGCTTGAGGGCCTGTGTGCCCTGAGCCTTTACTCTGTGCTGGGCTCTACTGGGTGACCAGACAGTGACCTTGCCCGCAGGGGCCCTCAGTGGATCCATTCCCTCTGAGTTTGGGCTCTGAGCTGTGGAAAGAGCCTGGCCCATGAGTCCCGTGGGAAAGGGATCAAGCCTGAGGATGTCTCTGGGAGGATGGCCTGGCTGGCTGGGAGAGGCCCCCTAGAGGGGCAGAGTTGAGGGGGTGTGATGGAGCAGCCTGGGTGGGCCGGAGAAGCTGGGCACTGCCCTGCTGGGGACAGAGCCAGGCCTCGGCAGGAGTCGTTAGGAGATGGCTGACAGGAAGGAGGCGTCGCTAAGAGTTTTGGGCCTGGCTGGCAGGGTTGGGGCTGGGAAGTATAACCAAAGCTGGTGGAGGGAGAAGCTTTTTGAAAGTGATGTGCCCCTTCTGACAGGGAGGAACTTGGGGGTGCACTGGGGACCAAGGCCAACATCATGCTTTCGCAGGAGTGACTGGGACCAGGATGACTGGGCAGAGCCACAGCTGAGTAGGAAAAACTGAGCCGTCTTTCCTGGTGTGCGTGTGCCTGTGCATGTGTGTGCAGAGAACCTTTGAGAAAAGGATCATTTGGTGGGTGCTGACCAATGGAAGAACACTGTAGGGCAGACAGACTGGGCCATGAGCTCCCGTACCTGCTAGTCTTGGTGACCTTGTGGGAATGGTCCCTGTGGGGATGGGCCATGATGGGAGAAGGGTCTCTGAGGATGATGTCCTCTGGGCAGGAGCAGGCACCTGCCTTGTGGAAGGCCAGGGTTACGGGCTGCTAGAGGAGGGGCCTAGGCTTCAGGCTGGGGAACGTTGGTCAGAGAGACCAACTTCTGCCTTGGCCCACATGTGGGAGCATCTGGTGACTCAGGCTGTGGCCCAGCCTACAGTATCCTCTTGGGTCAAAATTAGTGGGGAATCCATTTTCTCAGAGGGCTCGTGAGCTGCCTCTGAAGGCCCTTCCTATAGAGGATGCTGGGTCCTCTGAGCCTGTTGGCTTCTACAGGGGATCTGAAAGGCCAAAACACAAAGCTGCTATCTTTGTTCAGATGTCAGCCCTGCATTGCAGTTGTCTCCAGATAAGTACAGTTGAAGCACTGACTTTTGGCTGAGTCTTGGTGACACCACATCCCACTGCTTCATGCTCCTTAGTCTGGCCTCATTCCTCACATGAATGGGAGCTGGCCATGACGGATGAAGTCCAGTCTAGGGCAGGAGTGTGCTGGTGGGGGCGGGGGTCAGACAAGGCCTTGAGTAAGGGCACCTTTTAGCATGAGAGCAGACCCATGCTGGTTTTCCCCAGGGCTTCCTGACTGCAGGAAGATGTCCCAGATGCCTCACCTCTGGGCCTGGGTTTCAAAAAGCCTCTGGTCAGCCTTGTGTGAGCAATGTGGTTCCAGAGAGCCTGGGGAATGATGTACCCCGTGAGGCCATTTGCTCGCTGGAAACATTTGCCCTCTGTGCTTGATTTTATTTTGAACAGTTCCAGCTTGAGACTCAACAGAAGATATTTCATCGCATTTGTTTCTTTATTGATAATTCATAATATTTCTTTTGACATGTAAGCATCATCACCGGAGACTGTTACAGTGTGAATAGCTAACAATACAGAACACAGAGGGAATTTAATCTTATACTTACTTAATTTACATTTTGTAATAGGCAGTACATTTAAACTTCTGAAGCCAAACCAAACCAAAGAAAAACATGCCGTGAAAAGTCTCTCCCCCTCACCTCCACCCACTCACTTCCTACCTCCCTGAATGAGCAACCACTGTAAATGTCTCTCATATATCCTTTGGAGACATCCATATTGCACATAGTCTTATTTTCTTCCTTTTTACACAAAAGGTTGTACATTATACATGCTGTGCTGTACCTTGTTTTTTATTTTTTAACATAACAATGTATCTTGAAGATCTTTTCATATCAATTCACAGAAGGAAGCCTCATTCCTTTCTGCGGCTGCACAGTTTTCCATTATGCAAGTATGCCTGGCTGTGTTAACCAGCCCCCGCCCCCAAATAAACTCTTGGGTTGTTTCCAGTCTTTTGCTACAAGAACCTTGTACATACATCACTTCTCACATGTGTAAGTTGAGCTGTAAAATAAATTCCCAGAAGTGCAATCGCTATATTGAAGGGAAAGTGCATTTATGGTTTTGACAGATTTGTCGACTTGTCTAGCACAGGTGTTGTTACCACTTCCACCAGAATTGTATGAGAGTCCCGTTTTCCTACAGTCTTCCCAGCACAGTGTTTCACTGACCGATCACATGATGTGGTAGCAAATGTCCAGGGTAAGGACCTCAACTCTGGGGAAAACTGTACCTCCCAGGAGTGTCTTTAGGACAGGAGGGGCGGGAGCACCTGATGACTAGGCCTGCGGGTCAACCCAAGCTCGAATTCTCAGGCAAACCAATAAATCTCTCTAGGTCTCAATCTTCTCATCTGCAAAGTGGGGAGAATAACCTACTTTGAGGGTCATCATGAGGATTAGATGAGATGATGCATGTCAAAAGGACTTTGCACAGTCCCTGGCACATGGCTTCGGGAGGCTGGCCCTGCACTTACCAAGCAGGTGACCTTGGCCAAGGCGGTGCCTTACCTGCCGGTGTCTTCTCTGGTCAGGGAGGGAGTTGGGGTTAGGTCCTCTTCGTAGTCTCAGGGTCTGACCTGCCTTTCTTCAGCAACATGTATAACCTCCATTCACCCTTCCTCTCTCCTGCTCATCAAAGGTATTCAGGAGTCTCCGGTGCCGAATGGCCACTCACTTCCAGGCAGAGATTTCCTCCGGAAGCAGATGCGGGGAGACTTGTTCACACAGCAGCAGCTGGAGGTGCTGGACCGCGTGTTTGAGAGGCAGCACTACTCAGACATCTTCACCACCACAGAGCCCATCAAGCCTGAACAGGTACGCCCCGTGATGCATGCCCGCCACACCTACCACTGCCACACCGGCCCAGCCACTTTCCTGAAGGCAGAGTCATCTGGCAGGGGGGTGTGGGTGAGGGCACACCAGGTTCTTCTCAGAGAGGTCTCTTCAGTGTTCTTGGCCAAACTTGGGCAGTCACTACATCCCACAAGGCCGGGAGGGCTTGTCTGGGGCTCCAGTCGCTGGCCAGCCGGGGGGTGGGTGACTTCTCTGGCTGCTCTCATGTCCTTTCCAAGGACTCTCTGGATAGAAGATCTTCCGGGACACTTAAGGTGGTCTTGGGTCATTATCTTGTCAGTCAGGGTGATGGTGGAAATATGTAACCAGCACGTGGCCTGGGGGCTCACTGGCCATGAACAATGGAATGACGGAGCAGGCGGGTATCCCACTGTCTGCCCTCTCACCGGGTCACCCTGTCATGCTTTTAGTAACTGAATCCAAGAGTCTGGAGATAAAGAAATGTCTCATTGCACAAACTCCCACCTGGGTTATTTGCAAGAGAGGGAGAAAGCAGGAGGGCCAGCCCTGGCTGACTGGCTGTCTGCTATACCCTGGGCGGAGTAGTCACTACCTGTGACTATAGAGATGGGATCACGAGGCTCGGCCCAGTGAGAGGCTCCTGAGGCCTAACTAACGTCCCTGGAGTACCAGATTCAATTCATAAGACTATTTCCTGACACCCAGTGTGTGCCAGGGGCTTGACAGGTAACCTTGCAGGCTAGACATGGCTCTGGACCGCCAAGCGCTCCCACCTGGTGGGCCAACCAGAGAGACCCCACAGACAATAACTTTCCCCAGCACTTTCCTCGCTGGTACTAGTGGTGAGAACTGGCGGCACTGAGCTTCCACTAAATGCTAATTAGAGGATGCTTCTGAATTTTCTCCAAAAAGTCATTCCAAATAGTGTAGGCTCCCTGCACAGCTCCCATGGAGAGGCAAGGTGCTGGAGAGAACCGTGGGTGGTGAGGGAAGAGCAGGGCCTCTGGGGCCACCTGTCTGTGACAGTCTGTCTGTGTCCGAGCAGTTTCTGTGAGAGCTCTTGCAGACCTTCTAGCCACTTTGTTTTCAGAGGGTTAAACCAAGGTCCAGAGAAGCAGAGCAACTTACCTAAGGCCATCCTGCAAGACATGCATTCACATAACAAATACGATGAGTGTCTACTTTGTACAAGCCATGGAGCCATGCACCGGGTCACATCAGTGAACAAGATGGGCTTGGACCTCCCCTCAGGGAGCTAACAGACTTTCAGAAGAATCCCAATAAAAGAATTTCCTGAAGGGTCATGGGTTACTGGTGTGCTTGGTGCTGAGGAGGAGGTGTCTGAGGTTCTCTGAGAGCCTAAAGGAAAGGCTGAGCCACAGTGGCCTCCTGGGAGAAAGGTATTTATGCTGAGCCTGAAGGGAGCAAGGAGAAGGGGTGTGGGGGTGGAGGGAAAGTGCCTGGCAGAGGGGACAGCAAGTGCAAAGGCCCTGAGTTGAGAGGGAGGCGGCAGGAATGAGGAACGGAGAGAGCGGGTGTGGCTGTGGCTCAGGGATGAGCGGGGGGTGGTGCTGGGGAGGTGGGCCTGGTCTTGTAGACTGGGGTGAGGATGTTAGTCTTTCTCCTGCAAGTCGAGTGATGCCTCCGCTGGGTAGGACACGGTTATGGTGCTGGGCATAGCCGCCCCCACACACTCTAGATCCTGGGCTTCAGGGAGGAGAATCTGTTTCCATCACAAGCACCCTCCCCTCTCTGCTCAGAGCCCTTCTGGGAGAGGGCAGAAGGCACGTTTTCTCCGACACGGGAAGAGAGTGAGAGGGGACTGGATCAGGGAACCTTCCTGGATGTGGCCTGTCCTTCCCTCCAGAATGTGGAAGAAAGTTTATCTTCTTCTTTTTTTTTTTTTTTTTGAGATAGAGTTTCGCTGTTGTTGCCCAGGCTGGAGTGCAGTGGTGCCATCCCAGCTCACCACAACCTCCGCCTCCCAGGTTCAAGTGATTCTCCTGCCTCAGCCTCCTGAGTAGCTGGGATTACAGGTGCCCGCCACCACGCCCGGCTAATTTTTTTGTGTTTTTAGTAGAGACGGGGTTTCACCATGTTGACCAGGCTGGTCTTGAACTCCGGACCTCAGGTGATCCACCCGCTTTGGCCTCCCAAAGTGCTGGAATTATAGGCGTGAGCCATTGCGCCCAGCCAGAAAGTTTATCTTCTTTTTTTTTTTTTTTGAGATGGAGTCTCACTCTGTCACCCAGGCAGCAGTGCAGTGACACAATCTCTGCTCACTGTAAGCTCCGCCTCCCAGGTTCACACCATTCCCCCGCCTCAGCCTCCTGAGTAGCTGGGACAACAGGTGCCCGCCACATATGCCTGGCTAGTTTTTTTTGTATTTTTTAGTAGAGGTGGGGTTTCACCATGTTAGCCAGGATGGTCTCGATCTCCTGACCTCGTGATTCACCCGCCTTGGCCTCCCAAAGTGCTGGGATTACAGGCGTGAGCCACCGCGCCCAGCCAGAAAGTTTATCTTCTAATGGCTGACAAGATCATGTAATTTTAGGGGTAACAGGAACCACAGAGGCAAGATTTCAATCCTCTTGTTTTTTTAGAGGCCCAGAGAGAGGACAGGGCATGTCTGAGGTCACCCAGCAAGTGAGTGGGGAAGAGAGTGGATCCAGGCCTCTGCACTCCACCTGGCTTCTGCAGCACAAATGTTTCTAAGAACCCCTAATTAACGCAGACACTTCGTGCGAGACTCCCTCTGTGTTTCACATGACTGTCATGGAGACTCAGAATCTGTACCATAGCTGCTTTAGCTCAGAGTGCCCAGGAAGACCATGCAGACTGCAGGGCCTCATCCCTGAGTGGTCTGGAAGCCGCCCATTGATTCACTCACTCACCTGCTCATGTGCCACTCCTCTAACTTCTTCCCTGATCGTGGGCTGAGAGCCAGGCACAGTGCCAGGTGCTCATCAGCTCTGCCCAGTCTCACAAGGGCAGTGTGCTGTGGACTCAGAGCCCACAGGACAAGAGAGACTGTTCAGAGGGCCCTATGAGGTGTCAGCCAGAGAGGGGGACGTTACCTGGGTTGGGAGCATTATGGACAATGGCACTGAGGGGGCAGTGTTGGATGGGGGGCTTGAAGGACAGGTCCCATGGGCTCATGGAGAGATAGGGTCTGATAGGGAGGAGACCTGATTACAAACTCTGTGAGGACTCAGCATCTCCAGTGTCCTTCAGAATGAGCGGGCACGCCTGCAGGCCTGTCTCTGACTGTGCGCTCTGAGACGGTGACTGCAGGTGAACTGTGTGGCGGGATAATGACTGACCCAGTGTTTTCTGGTTAATCTGCTTCACCTCCCTGTAATGTGTCTTAATGAGGAGAGATGGAAGGTGAGGCGGCGGGGCTGCCCTGCACACACACACAGGCACTGGACTATGAATGACGTACCCTCGCGCCCGATTCCCAATCACTTAGGACAAATGACGCCCGAGCAAGGGGCCGCAGGCTGGGAAGGGATGTGCGTCAAGGGTACAGGTTCCTTGGGCCCCTCATGCTAGCTCTCTGAGAGGTGAATGTTCCACAGGCCTTGCCTGTGAGCCGCAGCGTGGCATGGCGGTGGTGACAGGAAGGGGGCCTGAGGTGCTGGCCACGGAGGCTGGCTTTCTCTTCCATTTTCGAGCAGATCGAGCTGTCTCAGTTTGTGTCTGTGTGGCCTAGTGCCCTGGATGGGGGCCTTGCTGTCACTTTCGTTGAGCAGCTTGGTGGGGAAGAAAGAGCACTTACTGGCCTTGGGGTCGGGAAGCTTGATTTGAGTCCTGGCTCTGCCCTGCTGAGCAAGTCACTGTTTTTCTGGACCTCAGTTTCCATATCTGTGGTAGGAGTAATCATGATTTTGATGATGACAAGAAGAACAGCAGCAACAACTGAAGCCGAACATGACAACAGCGATCCTCCTCACCTATACACCATAGCGTTCAGTTCACGTCCATCCTCTCATTGGACCCCCAAGGCAAATGCCTGCCAAACAGGCTGGGCACGATTTGGGAGCCCCATTATACAGATTGGAACTTTTTTTTCACAGATTGTTTACTCAGGGAGTTTCTGAGATTGTTGAACTGCAGAGCTGGAATCTCATCTCAGGGTCTTCTGTCTTCATCTCATGCAAGATGGTTCCATGGGCCTCCAGGTCCAGGATGATTCCAGGGGCCAGTTTTCTGGCTGGTTGATTTCCAGACCTGGCCTATTGCAGTCAGAGTCTGCCTGTCATTCCAGAACTCTCAGAACTTGCCATAGGTTTGGAGAGGCCACATCCTCCCAGATCCTCCCACCCTGTCCCCCATGGGAAGAACATTCCTCATTGGGGCCAGGCAGGGGTCCTGACAGTTACTGCTGTTAGCTCGGAGCCTGCCCCACCTTGCAGCTTTTCCCGCCAGGATCTACCTGGGTGGGTGGGCCCAGGCTGCTGGCTTTTATAGGGAAACGTAGTAAACCCTTTGCCATGGGTGGAAGGGGTTAATGTTGACCACTCCTGGAGCAGTGAAACACTTCCTTTTCAAAATGGTTTTTGAAAAAGCAATTCTCTTTTCCCTACACGTGGAGTGAGTAAAAATCATGTTGGAGGAAGAGAAGAAAATAAAGCTGCTGGTGGTGAGTGTGTGTGTGCGCACGCGTGTATGTGCGTGCGTGTGTGTGTATGTTTCCAGCAGTGGAATCTGTTTCAGTAAAACTCCCATTGACGTTGTCGTCGGCTCAGCGCTCCTGGTGGCAGCGGGTCCCTCCTCCGGCCGCCACAGGAAGGCCGTGGAGCACAGCCTGCCGTATTTACTCTCGGCAGACTATTAACCAACACCAGGCTATTAATCTGGCTTTTGAGCCTTCACTAAAGCCCATAAAAGCTCACAGTTGTCAAATGGAGTTCATTTTAATTTCCTTTCAATCACAGTAAATTATTCAGGTGATAAATCAGCTGGAGCAGCCTCCTGGCTGTAATAGAAACCCTAATTCCTGGCTAATTATCCAGCCCATTGCTGCCAACAGATCAATACGGGTGCAAAATGGAACGGGCCAGGGCCCTCCCTCCCATTGGGCCAGAGACAGAGAGACAGCTGGGGAAGGGGATGAGCTGCTGACCTCCCAGGAAGTTCAAAGGTCACAGGGGGTTAAACCAGGAGAAGGTCTGTCCCTTGTCTAACAGAGATAGCCACCAGAAATGCCTCCTGCTGTCATCAGCTGCTTTGCCCTCTCAGTGGTGGCACTTCTCCAGGCTGGTAGGCCGAATAGGATTCTAGCATTGCCTTCTCCTGTGGGCATCCTGTTCCTGGGAAGGGGCTGGTTTGTGCTTCTGAGCATGATTGAGCTTGGTCATCAGGGGTGGCCTGAACCTCGACCATGAGGCAGAAAAACGGCTGGGTACCCTGGGGAGAAAGAGGACGTGCTTTTTTTCTTCAGGGAACTCGTTTTCCTTCATTGTGGATCTATATCCCACCATGAGGAGGGGAGAAGGAGAGGAGGGGGTGGGGAGACAGGTGGGCCAGGCTGAGAAAGGGGAAGGCTTCCTGGAGGAGGTGCCTTGAGGGAAGGGCAGAATGCGGCCCTGTGGCGATAGCAGACGGCTGGCTGGAGAAGACATTCTAGGCCGAAGGAGCAGCACAGGCAACGGACTGTGCAAAGGGAGGAACGCAGGTGTGGGCAGAGAGCTGCAGGGGGGCCTGAATGGTTGAAATGGGGGGCAGTGAAAGGAAGTCAGGTACAGTGGGGTGGAGGAACAGGAGGGCACCCCAACCGCAGAGGGCTGGAACGCAGAGGTGAGGTGTGACTGCTTTGAGGGCGGTGTGTCCCAGAGCCTGGGATCTGTGGCCTGGATTATTCTGCTCACCTTGGAAGCAACCTTCACTGGGACCTCTTGCCTTGTCCTGTTTCTGCGACTACCATTGGATCTCCTTCTTCTTGAAGCCCGCCTCCCATAAAAGTCCCTCATGGTTTCCCACCACTTGAAACCCCAACCCCAGACCTTCATCCCCATCACACCCCTTCACCATCCCCATCACACCCCTTCACCATCCCCATGTCCCTCTGCTTGCTCACGAGACGCTTGGGCTGTGGCCAGGCCTGACCCTTCACTGCCCACACAGGCTGGGCCGCTTCTGTGTCCAAGGGGGCTGCTGCCCATGGCCCTGCCTCTCCCAGGACTGGCGTGTGCCTGTGTGTGCGTGTGTATGTGCATGAACGTGTGAATCCCAGGTGAGGCTCTGAGCACGTTTGGTGACAGGTACTACAGTTATTACTTTCTTAATTTTGTGGCTCACACTCTAAACTGCTGCTCACTGTTTCCCTGCCTGGAACATTCTTTCAGCCTGTTTCTAAAACCTACCCTGTCCAGGCCCTGGAGGAGTCCTGCCTGCCCTGTGAGGCCTTCACTGACCCTGCACCAATTTGGCCTGCACCAACTTGTCTCTTATCTGAGCTCATAAATGCATTGGGTTTTATTGATTGCTGTAGTAATTGCTGTAGCTACTGTGTATTCATTGCTTACGGTGTGCCTGGCTCTGTTCTGAGAAGACCGTCACTTACCCCACCTCATTACCAAGTCACAACTCCTATCATCCCCATTGTGCAGACAGAACAGCTGAGGTTTGGTGAGATGAGTACGGTGACTTAGCTAAGGGCACACAGTAAATGTGGGGCCAAGATCATAAGCCAGGTCCTTGGCTCCAGAGCCCCAGCCACTGGGATACCCCCAGTTGCAGCACAGGCTACCCACTGACTCTTAGAGATGGATAGTTTCCTGGCGATGCAACCTGGGGGTTCAATTTTCTCATGCAAGGAGCTGAGCATGAGTTAGGAGGTGCCAGCCCTGCCACATGAACCAGTGTGGTCTCAGAAAGCATAAACAGAAGTCTAGGGTGGTGACTGTCCCATTCTCCTCTGAGCTGGTTCTGTTCCTCTCACCCTGCCTCTCTCCTCACAGGGCTGTGCTCAGGGCCAAGCTCCTTCTTTGCAGACAAAGTAGTTTGTGCAGAAGAGCCAACTGAAAATTCTTACATAGGAAGCATGACTGGAGAAATTTGGGCCATTTGGTCTGATGAAGAGAAGGCTTGAGATTGTGAGCAAGGAAGAAGACAGGCTAAAAGAACTCAGTAATAGCCCAAGCTTTCTGACAGTGGAATGGGCCTCCTTGTTAAGTAGTGAGCTTCCCGTTGCTGGAGGCATGCAAGTAGAATCTATCCATTTTCATATATGTGGTTTTAGAAGTTTAAGAATCCAGAGAGCTTAATTATCTAAATGCCAACACCTTTCCAACCTGAAAGAATGATTCTAAGATAAGAAGAATGAGAAGGGTTTGGTGGGAAGAGGGGAAGGGGTAGAGAAGACCTTTTACACTGAAGCACCAGGAGAGGCACTGGAGGGCAGTTCCCCCCAGGAATTCTCACTAGGGTGGACAGAGAGGGTCAGTCTGCATCGCAGGAGCCATGGCCCTGAGCAGCAAAGGGGTGGGGGCTGCAGGGTCTTGGGAGGCCATTGGATGATTCCAGCTTCTCTAGTGCATGGAGCAGGGCTGGGGTTCTGGTGAAGATGCCAGGGCCAGGATACTGGTGGCTGCTGTCAGCCTTGCTGCCTCCAGACAGTATCTGGCCTCCTCTGCCCAGGAGTTCAGGGCCAGGTCCCATGGGGGAGGGGTAGGCTGGTCAGCACAGTGGCAGAAAGTGGTATGTGGTGTTAGTGAGGTGGGAGGGGACGTGTAAGTCCCCCCGCATGCAAGGGGACTTGTGTGCCGGGGCCAGGGCCTTGGATTGTATTATCTTGAGAGCAAAGAGAGGCCTCTGTGAGATTTTAGACCAGGGAGTATCAGGATCCAATCCAACACAGAGTGGAAGATTATTCTTGCAGCTGTAAGGAGACTTGGAGGGCTGGGGGACCAGGAGGCTGTTTCTAGGGTATAAGCGACATTGCTGTACCCTTGAAGATGGTTGCCTGGGGCTGGCTTCTCTCCAGTCTGTAGTATTGCCCAGGAAATGTAGCCCCATCATGCACGACTTCTCTCCTTTCCCTTCTGCTCCCCCACCTCCTCCCACTTCCCTCCACCAACCCCCCAAATCTCCAGCCAGGCCCCCATAGTTCCTAGAATTAGCTTGAATTTGATTCTGAGCTTCCTGATGGTCAAAGCAAAATGGGAAATGGAATCAGTTGTGTTCTTCTCGTTGTCCGCCAGTGGAGAAGAGTCCAGTTCCTCAATGGAAGCCATGGTTTTTTTTGTTTTGTTTTGTTTTTCTGACATTTAGAGTGGAAGGAAATTTTCACATGGGCTTTCAGTGGGTAGACCAGTGAGGCAATGATCACGGTCCTCAGTAGCACATTTAGAGGCCCTGCAGAAGGTTGTATAGAGCTTGTCTTATGGATAAGTGTGATGCCCACAGGCTAATCAGTGCATTTCTACAGGGGCAGGGCTACTGTGACCATGTGGCTCAAGAAAGCAGCCTTTCTGATAGCCCAACTAAACTAAGAAAAATCCCAGACCCTCTCGGGTAGCTCTTCTTAGATTTTCCAGCTTGATGCTCTGGGAAGATACGCTTTGGGGCTTTGAGACCTCCTGCCTCCCAAAGGGTACCCCTGGGAAAATGTCCTCCTTAGGTGGAAAAGGTTCAGTCTATAGGAAGGTGCCTCCAGTGGTCATCATCAACTGCATCAGCTCAACTCTTGATGAGAATACGAATTTCGTAGTTTGCATTGACTTCTCTGGTGGGGGCTTGGTAGGTAGGGGCTTGGGGAGGGAGAAGTCATATGTTTTAGAGATTAAAGAAGGAGATGGTAGGCTGGATGTGCTTTTTTTCGGGACTTCCCACTTACCATAGTACACATAGAATTTGCATCACACACTGGGATAAACAGGATGCTCGTGGCCAGAGGCAACTGGCCTATAGGCTTTAGCTTTCCCACATGTCCCCTGGTCATCCAAAGGCTAAGAGGGTTTGATATCTTGGCACACTATTTGTAAGGCTCTGCTTTTGTGGATAGGAAGAGTTGGGGTTTGGTTGGAGCTTTGAATCTTCTTTCTTATTCTTCCTCTGTAGGGTTGCCAGCCTAGCGAAAATGGACAAGGTACTGATTTGGGTACTGAACAAGAACCCAAATACTCACACCATACCTTCCCAACCATTTATAGGGGCTCTGAAAACCTGAGTTGGGTAGCACCACTTAGCTTTAAATTAAGCACCCCTTAGAGGAGACCTAAGTGAAGCTTCTGGTACATTATTTCCCAATCTGACTGCCCTGTAGAGCAGACCCTCCCTGGCTTACCCACCCAGTTGCAGGTGGGGAAGATGGAACTGAGAGATGGGACTTAACTGGGCCTTCCTATGGGAAGCCTGAAAAATGTAGAAGCTTGAAGTTCCAGAGAAAGGCTTCTGAGTCACAAGGCACAGTGATGCCACCCACCAGGGAGCACAGCTCACTGCATGTCTTGGGCTCTGACCAGTGGGATAAGTGACTCCTCCCATGGCAGGGAGCTATAAGAGGGTGGAGGCAGGGGACAGGGCTTCTCATCCCAGTTGTTCCCAGCAGGAGGAGAGGAGGTAGAAATACCTTCCTGAACACTGAGCTGCTGAAGATTTAACTTGTACGCTCTTTTGCCTTCAGAATGAGATAGTCACAAGGATTATTCCGAATTGTTGCTCCCTAGATCTCTAGAAGTGCTGGGTACCTCTAGATCAGCCATACTCTCCCTTTATCTATTTATTCTATTGTCATCATCTCAAAGTGATCCAAGGATGAAAATTACATGGACTCTATGGGACCTCAGCCTTCTTCACTTGCTTTGCTGCCAAGAATATTGCCTGGGGATGCCCATTTGTTTCTAAGTAGCTTGTGAAATATTTTCTAAACAGCTGAGTAGTCTGTCTTCCTGTGGACCAAGCACAAGGACGGCTCCCCAATAAAAATCGTCCCTGCTTTGTAATGGTGGGGGATGTTTGAGGGAATCCTGGGCAAGCTGCCATAGTGAAAAGCGTGGGGTTCTGGGCTTTAGTGATGGCTCTTGGGCTAGTCACTCTGGGTCATGGGTTTTGCATTTGGGGTGTGAGATTTCCCTGGGTCATCCTTGAGATCCATTCCAGCTCTAACATTCTGTGAGTGATAAGACAAATGGGAAATCCGTCACTTATTTTTATTTTGACTTGTTTACAGTTTTTCCTTCTGTCTGTTCTACTCTTTTTGATGACAGGCAAATTCTGTGTTTGTGGGATTTAAAGATTACAAGTGAATTGTCAAAGAGCTGCCTGCCCCTTGCTGGGATGTTCTTTCATTCATTTATTCATTCATTCATCCAAGAAATTTTTACAGATATGACATGTCAGTGACATGGACCACCTGTGCTGTGTTATGTGGCATAAAGTAACAGCAATTGATGCAGCCAAAGGTACTGTGTGAGAATTGACTTTTGAGTAGAGATGTTTCCCCTCAAACAAGGCTATCCAATATTTGCAATTCAAAAAAAAAGGACAAAAGAACAGATAATTCTGGTCTTACACCATGTTTGTTTTGAGGGTGTGTCGGAAGTTTGACTTAAGGAAGTCGGCTACTTATAAAACTCTTAAAAAAAATAAAAATAAACATTTATTGTTTTATGAATTATTTTTTTAAAAAGAACATAGATGTCTGGTTCTTATAACAAAGTCTGAGCTATCGTAGGCTCTCCTATTGCAAACAACTGGATCAAATAAAACAATAAAGCATTATATATATGTATATATTTATATATATATATATACTTTTTTTTTTTTTTTTTTTAAAGAAAAAGAGGGAACTCCTCAGCGGTTGGAACTTAAAAGGCAGCTCAAAACCAGAACTTTAAGTGCATGAGCTAATGTCCTGGTGGCCCAGGGCATGTGTTCTCAATATAGGCTGTAGTGAACAGGGGCTGGGGTTTTGATGCTGATGTTGAGACAAAAGATGTAGCCCTAGAATTGTGTGATATATGGGAGTAGGAACCAAAGCTCCTGCAAAAAACTAGAAACCGGCAAGGGCTGCACTTTCCATGAAATGGGCACGAGATAAGTTTTACCTATAGGCTGAAGGAGGCAGTAGGGA
The DNA here is from genome assembly GCF_037993035.2 of Macaca fascicularis. Classification (NCBI taxonomy): domain Eukaryota; kingdom Metazoa; phylum Chordata; class Mammalia; order Primates; family Cercopithecidae; genus Macaca; species Macaca fascicularis. The sequence goes on from NC_088389.1 coordinate 62,396,012, forward strand.
AATGTGATTCTACATGGGACTCAGAGAAAAACAAAACTTTCTAAAAAATTCAAGAATAGAAATAACATAAAAACTGGATGTATATTAGTGAAATCCCTGAGATGCCTCGCAGATGCATATAAAAAAATTTCATCTGGATCCTTCCACAATTTAGTATGTACAACATGTCTACAGAATAAATAATAACTACTAAATAAGCTCACAATTTAAAAATGTCAAACCACCCAAGAAAATGAGGGAAAGTTAGGAGACATAATCAGGAAAATGAGTATTCCAAGAACCCAAGATAACAGACAATTTGAAAGAGATTAGAAAATGATTAAAGAGATGAAAAAGACTAAAAACCATTATAAAAGAATAAAATGCCATGAAAAAAGAAGAAACAGACTAGAAAGAGAAGCAATTAAATTTTCTAGAAATAAAAATTATGATGGTCAGAATTAATTAAAAGTTCAACTGATGGATTAAATACCAGATAAGACATAGCTGAATAGAAAATTAGTGATTTGGGAAGAGACAGAGCTGAGGAAATTCTCAGGAACACAACATAGAAAGCTAAAGAGTTGGGAAATATGAGAGAAAAAGGTAAGAGATAAACCAAAATATCATGCGAAAGTCCAACATACACCTAATAGTTGGTATGGAAAAATAAAAACAGAGAAAAGAGGCAATATTTGAAGAAATAATAGCTAAGAGTTTATGGAACAAAACTGTTGCAAGACATGTATCATTAGATTGAAGAAGCATGCTAAATCCCAAGCAAGTTAAATAAAAATAAACAGACATCTAAGCAACACTTCAGTGAAACTGAAGAACATCAAAGACAAAGAGAAAATTATGCAAGCAACCAGAGAGACAGTATAACTTTTAGACTGACAGGGCACTTTTTTTAGCATTGTTAAAAGTCAGAAGACAACAGAAAATATCTTCGAGTGTTCAGAGATAGTAATAATTACCTCGTACTCAGATAAATGATCATTTAATAGTGAAGGCAAATAAAGACATTTTCAGATAATGGCAGGGAGAGTTTACCACTCACAGACTCTTGCTGAATTGCTAAATCATGTACTTCAATAAGAAAGGTACGAGAGACTTGCAGTTTCAGCTCTGACAAGTGAAGTTTTGACACCATCACTCTGATCTTTACAATAAGAAGTAAAGCTGAACAAAAGGAAAATCAACACGTTTTCTTGGCTTATCAGAGAACTGAGGTCACAGAGCAAACAGCTACTCCCAAATCTAGAAAGTCGTAAGAGTACAGAGTTACAACTGAGATCTGCCAGATTAACATGAAACCTTAATATGTCTAATTACTTCATGTATCGTGTACAACTTTCAACAAAATATTAGGCAAGAAAAAAAAAAAAAGTAAGAAGAGACAAAGTAAGCATGAGAACCAGACTCAGACTTTGGAATTATTAGACAGGTAATTTTTTCTTTTTTCTTTTTTCTTTTTGAGATGGGATCTTGCTCTGTCACCGAAGCTGGAGTACAGTGGCATGATCTCAGCTCACTGTAACCTCAACCTCCCAGGCTTAAGTGATTCTTCCCTCTCAGCCCCCCAAGTAGCTGGGAGTGCAGGCAGCACCACCACATCTGGCTAATTTTTGTATTTTTTGTAGAGACCAGGTTTCACCATGTTGCCCAGGCTGGTCTTGAACTCCTGAGCCCAGGTATTCAGCCTGCGTTGGCCTCCCAAAGTGCTGGGATTATAGGTGTGAGCTACTGTGCCCAGCCAAGATAGAGAATTTAAAATGACTATAATTAATATGTTAAGGACTATAATGGAAAAAGTAAACAAAATACATGAACGGATGAGTAATGTAAGCAGAGAAATGGAAACTCTAAGAAAGAATCAAAAGAAAAATAAAAAACACAGTAACAGAAATAAAGATTTTCTTTGATGGGCTCATCACTAGACTGGACACAGCTAAACCAAGAATTAGGGAGCTTGAAGATAAGACAATAGAAACTTTCCCACACTGAAAAGCAAAGAGAAAAAAGGATGAAAAAAACAAAACCAAACCAGAAAACCAGAACAGAACATCTAAGAATTGTGGGGTAATTTTAAGAGGCATAGCATATTTATAATTAGGTTGCCGGAAGGAGAAGAGAGAAGGAAGAAGAAGAAATATTTGAAATAACAATGGCTGGGAATTTCTAAAAATTAGTGACAGATGCTAACCACAAATGCAGAAAACTCAGAGAACACCAAAATATCTACATTAGGCATATAATATTCAAATGTCAGAATATCAAAGACAAAGAGAAAATCTTGAAAGAAGCCAGAGGTAAAAATCACCTTACTTATAGGGAAACAAGAATAAAAATTATAGTGGATTTCTTGTCAGAAACCATGCATACAAGAAGAGAGTGGAGGGACATATTACAAGTGTTGAAAGAAAAAACTCACCAACCTAGAATTTTATGTCATGGGGAATTCTACTTCAAAAGTAAAGGACAAAATAAAGACTTTCTCAGTTAAACAAAAATGGAGAAAATTCATCACCAGCAGACCTGGCCTAGAAGAAATGTTGAAAGAAGTTTCTCCAGAGGAAGAAAAATGATACAGTTCAGAAACTCAGATTTACATAAAGGAAAGAAGGGAGTTGGAGAAAGAATTAATGAAGGTAAAATTAGACCTTTGATTTTTCTATTCTTAATTGATCTAAAAGGTAACTGTTTGTGTAAAGTAATAACAATGTATGGAGTGATTTATTACATATGGATAAGTGAAATGAATGGCAGCAATGTCCTAAGGGACAGGATTGAGGAACTGAGAATATTCTATCAGAAGGTACACGATTGAAGAGGAATAGTATCATTTGAAGGTGAACTTAGATTAGATATAAATGTATATTGCAGACTCTAGGGAAAGTACTAATACTAAAAAAAAGAAATATAGTTGAAATGCTAACAGAAGAGATAAAATGGAATTGTATGGCACGTTCAGTTGAAACCAGAGAAGGAAGAAGAGGGGAGGTAAAGAAACAAAGAACAAGTTCAACAAGTAGAAAAGTTACAAACATAGTAGATATGAATCCAATTATATCAATAATCACTTTGAATGTGAACGGTCTAACTATACCATTGGAAAGATTGAAACCCTGTCTCTACTAAAATACAAAAAATTAGCCAGGCCTGGTGGCGTGTGCCTGTAATCCCAGCTACTTGGGAGGCCAAGACAGGAGAATTACTTGAACTCGGGAGGCGGAGGTTGCAATGAGCTGAGATCTCGCCATTGTGCTCCAGCCTGGCTGACAGAGCAAGACTCTGTCTCAAAAAAAAAAAAAAAAAAAAGGGAGATTGTCAGAGCATATTTAAAAAACAAAAGGACTCATCCATATGTTGCCTACAAGAATGATACGAAATACAAAAGGAGAGAATGGGATTTAAGAAGTGATGGTAACCAAATACATAGATAAATGAACAATAATCTAAATAGGTTTGTCCAATAAATAATATCACCTGTAAAAATAATTAATAGTTTCGGAGATTTTAAGCAAAGTAGAAAAAAAGGCAACAATAATATGTAAGATTGGGAAGACGCTTATCTAAGTTAAAACATTCTAAGATTTTTGCATTTCATAGGAGGAAGATAGATATATTGATAAACTTAGGCTGGGTTAGGTCAAGGATGCAGGTGAGCAAATTAAAGATAACAAAGGGTAACAATTATGGTAGTAGAATGCATAATGTGCAAACCAGAAGCAGCAAAAAGAAATATTTAGAATACTTAGTGGATCCAATAGAAGGTAAGGGAGAAAAAAGGTAAATTAAAAATATAAAATTACACAATAGAGGATAGAAATAAATAAAAATATTTGAGTAGTCTCGATAAATAGATTGGATTTGCAAGATAAATAGAAGACATGTAAAATAACCAAGAGCCAGAAATGTGGTGTTTTTAGTAATTAACCTAAAACAAAATGGTACTGAAAGGTTGCAAGGACTGAGACAGGAAAATACGGACCAGGCAATACTAACCAAGTAAAATGTGATAGATTAATCTCATTATCAGATGATATAAACTTGAAGGCCCAAAGTATGCTCAAAGACGAAGAGGATTATTGCTTAATGATAACAAGAACAATTTATAGGAAAATATAACACTCCTGAATCTGTATGCACTTAGCAACAGTGTTCAAATATTTAAAGCAAAAAGTGTCAATGAACAAATGAACAAATCCCATGATATTTTGGGGAGACTAAAATGCCCCTCTTGTTAATGAATAAATAAAGCTGACAAAACATTGGCAAGGATATTTGGAAGATATGCACAACATAATTAACAAGTTTAATAAAATAGACATATGAAAGGACAACAGTTAGAGAATACATTTGCTTTTTGAACACATGGAAGGAATACTTCCATGAATGCCCATTTATCCTGCCCCTTACTTATACCACCCTACCACCCTACTTCCCTACCCCCAAATGTGTCTTATAAGGAACTTGTAGAGGAAGTGGAACTGGCTGGCCTATAGAAAAGAAAACTCATGGCTGGGCGCAGTGGCTCACGCCTGTAATCCCAGCATTTTGGGAGACCGAAGTGGGCGGATCACAAGGTCAGGAGTTCGAGACCAGCCTGGCCAACATGGTGAAACCCCGTTTCTACTAAAGATACAAAACATCAACCAGGCATGGTGGCACGTACCTGTAATCCCAGCTACCTGGGAGGCTGAGGCAGGAGAATGGCTTGAACCTGAAAGGTGGAGATTGCAGTGAGCCGAGATCACGGCATTGCATTCCAGCCTGGACAACAGGGCAAGACTCCATCTCAAAAAAAAAAAAAAAAGAAAAGAAAACTCAGTGGATACACAAGAATGTGATCTGATCTAAAAGGGCTCCTGTGGAGAAGGAACAGAAGCAGACTTCTTTGTAGTTCCAAGGGGCAGACCCAGGATTTAGGTGGAAATTGGAGAGAGGCAGCTCTCGTCTCAGTTGAAGGAAGCCTTCCAAGCAACGAGCTGCCTAAATGCGGATTGGGCTGTGAATCCTCTGTCACTGAGAGTGTCTGCTGTGGGCAGTGAGGCCACTTGGGAGGAAGACTGAAGAGGGGTTTCCAGTGTCAGATTGGGACTTGGAAGAGGTAACCACTAGGGTCCCTTCCAGCTCTGAGTTTTGGCATCCTGTGATGTGTGTGGTTGCATTTCCTCTCTTTTATTTTGGAGAAAAGATAAATTTGTTGATTCTTTCCCGATGTCTTGGCTGTGAAACCAAATGGGGTGACTTTATTGAAGACCATCACATAGTACAGCTCAGTGTCAATGCTTTTAAGAAGGTGCAGACCATTCTTGGGTCAGGGCAACAGAATTGGTGATGTTTTCATTTCAGGCTCACCAAGAGGACAGATAACTTTATCTACCTATTGATTATAGTAGTTCAAGGGTTCCTGGCAAGAGCCGGCTCATCAGGATGAGAGCATGAAAGGAATATGATGACAAACAAGCTTTCAGAAGGAATTTAGGGACTTAGACGAGTTCTAAATTTCAGGTTAAGGTCCTATCTGTGGCCATCCATGGGGCTGGAGCTGTGGAATAGAAACTAAGGCCAGTGGAGTCAAAGAGGTGTTGCTTAGGGATGTTGAAGGTAGGTGAAGATAGTGGTGGGAGGTCCCGAGGAAGGGGGAATCTGCCAGGAGGAATGGCTGCATTTCACTCACAATATGAGGGGATTGGCTTGGGCAGATAATGCGGAATTCTGAGGAGATGCTGTGGTAGGATGGTGTGGTGAGCAATGGCATGGAATTGTGCAGACCCCATGCCTGGCCCAGAAAGGCCTGGGGAGAGGACGGAGTTGTGCTTTCTACTGGGGAGTGCGTCAGGGACCCATGCCTGGAGGACTGCTGGAAGTAGTATAGTGTCGTGGTTAAGAGCACAAGCTTCAGAAGCACCTGCTTGTGACTTTGCAACCTATTATGTTAGTTTTGAGCTCACGTAATCTCTTGGGAGATTGTGGTAATAAAAGTGAACGTAGGCTTACCTCTGGAGTCTATGTGATTTTTCCTTTATTCCTAGCTTTGAGAACACTGGTTACCATCACATCTCAAACAAACATGAGCTTTTCTTCCTTTGTGTACAAAGTTATTATTTCCAACCTACTTGGCTTTACCACTGCTTTATCCTCAGGTTTCTCATACATAACATGGGGATAATAACAATGCTTGTGTTGGCCAGGCACGGTGGCTCATGCCTGTAATCCCAGCACTTTGGGAGGCCGAGACGGGCGGATCACGAGGTCAGGAGATCGAGACCATCTTGGCTAACACGGTGAAACCCGTCTCTACTAAAAATACAAAAAATTAGCCAGGCGCAGTGGCAGGTGCCTGTAGTCCCAGCTACTTGGGAGGCTGAGGCAGGAGAATGGCGTAAACGCGGGAGGTGGAGGCGTAGCTTGCAGTGAGCGAAGATTGCGCCACTGCACTTCAGCCTAGGCGACAGAGTGAGACTGCGTCTCAAAAAACAAACAAACAAACAAAAAAAACAACAACTTGTGTTGTAGATGGTTATACTGATTAAACGAGATGCACATAAAGAGGTTTGGCAGAAGGTTCAGCCCATAGTAGGTACTCCAAATGTTCCTTTATTATCATTGTTATCATTATTAAGGAGCGTTCTGCCACATCAGAGGTTCTGCAGGGCAGAGAGTCAGGGTCATGGTAGGAAAGGGATCAGGAAAGCTCAGGTGGGGAGGGCTGGGTTGGGCAGGAAAGGAGTTGGAGAGGAGGCAGGAGGGAGTTTGCGCAGGGAGACAGAGTGGCTAAGAATGGTCTTGGTGGGAGGGATGAGAGACAGACCAGCAGGCCTTATCTGACCTGCAGTGATGCAGCATTTGCGCTGGGGAGTTGCTGGGAACTTTTTCTTCCCTAGGCTTTCTCTGTTTTTACTGTTTGCTTGGCTACAGATTACACAGGCAAATAAGCCCAGGCTTCCAGGGAAATATTCCATTAAAGCAATCAAAATAACAATTTGTAGCACTTTTAGAGCTTCTGCCTGAGGAGCTAAGAAATCTTTGTACTAAATTATTAATTCTGGGTTGTACTGCAAGGATTTTCCCCTACAAACAAACAATTTAATATTTCCTTTTTGGTGCAACAGAGGACGAGTTCTCCGGTCTCCTAGATCTGCCTCAAAAGGAGGGAGGAGGTATTTAACCCAGACTGTGATACTTCTAAGGAAACTGCCTGACAGAATGTGTCGCGTCCTTCTCAGAGGAAGGGATGGACTGCCAACCTTGGTAACCTTGTTCTCAGGGACACTTGCCACTCCCACTTATGGTCGGGCTGCACCTGTGCCGGCCACATGACCAGGCGGTAAAAGCCAGGGCTCTGGAGCCCCTGGTCCTGGAACCTGGCATGCGTAACTGCTGGCTGTGTGATTGGGACAGTTTGCTTCCCCTCACTTAGCCTCGGTTTCTCCATCCACAAGAGGAGGGTGGCCATGCCAATATGCTGGCACAGAGCTGGTGTGAGGCTCCCATGTGTCTCCAAAGTCTTGGACAGCACCTGGCACATGGAAGACATTCAAAGAATGTTATTTATGATCATTTACATTCTCAGGGAATGTGTCAATGATATAGAAAGGCTCTGCCTTTCATAAGGGGCAATGGGGGTGGGGTGCACAGAGAGTGGGTGAGGAAGAGGGTGCCAGGTAGGGAAGTGGAAACAGGAAGAAGAGAAAGAACAAAAGCATGGAGACATATGCATATGTGTTCAGTCTCGGAAAGGGAGAGTAGTTTCAGGTGGCCAAATTGTGAGGTGTGGTGGGGGCATGGGTGATAGTTTTGGAAATTCTATTAAAAAATATATGTAAATGTTCACACACATATGTACGCTCAAATATAATATAATGAAACATAATATAATATGTAATAGAGTAATGTAATATCTGGACAGTGCATATCCTTAAATACCTTTACTTGAGGTCATTTGAGACTAGCCTGGGAAACATAGCGAGACCCTGTCTCTACAAAAAAACTAAAAGTTAACCAGGTGTGATAGCCACTTGGGAGGCTGAGGTGGGAGGATCACTTGAACCCAGGAGTTCAAGGCTGTAGTGAGCCATGATCGTGCCACTAGACTCCAGCCTGGGTGACAGAGTGAGACCCTGACTTTAAAAAAATGAAAAATAAATAAACAAATGAATACATAAAATTTGAGGAAACTGAGGAAATGGCACTTGATCCAAAGCAAGGTTGAAAAGTTTTACATTGCATTAGCCTGACAGGACATTTATGGTAGGTTTGGAGCCACAGTGTAATTTTTCGTGTCTTTTAAACATCAGGGCTTGTCACTTTGGGTGTTGGAGGATGAAGATCAGTGGTGGGCCTGATGGCACTGCCTCTGGAGTTGCTGGGAAGGGGAACGTTGCTTCCCAATGGGACACCATTTTAGGAATAGGCATATTCATTTATATGGGTTCCTCTGAACAAATTCATTCATGAATAGAATCTGGATATCAAATTATAGCACATGGAATAAATCTGGAGAAATCCTATGATATATGCGCCCTGGGGGCAGCACTACTCATTCTCTTGCTGTTATCCTTTTTCTGGGCTTCTGATCCTGTTTAGAATGGGTTTTTGGGATTTGGAAAAAGTAACCACTTCCCTCCTGTTTTGGCCCTGGGCATGACCGAGTTATCGTTTTACACTGTGGCTCGGGGGTTAGGAGCTAAGGAGCAGGAAGTGGCCATGGGGCTTTCCAATTTGGTTGGGCCCTGCCTGCTGGTGGTTGGCAAAGAAGTTGCCTCCAGTGTCTCCTGGGGATGCTTCCCAGCTAGCTCACCTGTGGATTTCAAGTAACTCAAAATGGACTTAAACTGCAAAGGGTCCCGGTGACTGTAACCTATCTCTAGCATGTAGTTTTCCCTTCCATTACTGGTAGTCAGAAAGCTGCATCTATGCTGTGGGCAAAACAACTCAGACATGTTCACACATGGCCTTGAGAGATGAACCTCTCATTGCTTTGGAGAAGCTTAGCTACAGGAAAATCTTACAGGACAACTGAAATTGGCCATTAGATCCCCTCATAGGCAGGTTTGAGGTCAAAATCTCCAGATGTTTCAACCTGATGAATGTGGCCCAGGTTTTGGCCAGTTCTGGGGAATCTTATTTTCCAGCACTACACACTGAGGTCAACTGCTTGGGTTTCTCTAGATCTCTGACTGGTTCCCATGAAGAGTTCTCTGATTTAAAAATTCAAGCTGTCCATCTGTGCACCGGGAGAAACACACGGAAATGCTCGAGGCAGCGCTGCTTGGCATTGCAGAGTTGTGAAGCTCAGGGGCAGCTGGGCCGTGGCCCCTCTGCGAGCCTCAGGGAGTCACTTCCTGATGGAGCACTGCATCCTGATGGAGCACTCCTCAGGGGGTCACTTCCTGATGGAGCACTGCATCCTGATGGAGCACTCCTCAGGAGGTCGCTTCCTGATGGAGCACTGCATCCTGATGGAGCACTCCTCAGGAGGTCGCTTCCTGATGGAGCACTGCATCCTGATGGAGCACTCCTCAGGAGGTCGCTTCCTGATGGAGCACTGCAGAGTTTCCTGCATGCTGTTCCTTTAGGGGGAGGTGTATGTGTGCATCTTGGTGTAGAGAACTCAAAGCTGAACGCTTTCTAGTCCCTGACCATGCTGCTTTGTAACAATACAGTGCAAATGATGTGCCAGGCACTGATCTGGGCACTTTGCCCGTATTAACTCATTAAGTTCTCTCAACATCCCTGTGAGGCAGAGACTTTATTTTAATTTTACAGAAAAGGAAACTGAAGAACAAAATAGTTAAGTAACTTTTCCAAGGCCTGCAGCTGGTAAGTTGTGCTGCTGGGATTTGAAGAGCAGCTTCTCTATTTCATTCAAAGAGTGGCCCAAACAATTGGACTGGCTGATCCAATTTGCCAGAAACAATAGCTGTGGATCAAGCATTCTAAAATAATAGTTACTATTTTTAGGATCTGCTTCTTGTGTTAAACAGATTTATAAATAGCAATGCCCTTTGATAGGTTACCTGATTTGGTTATCTTGGCATAGATTTCATCTTGGAAGGTACGGGTGCAGTGGCTTACACCTGTTATCCCAGCGCTTTGGGAGGCCAACGTGGAAAGATCACTTGAACCCAGGAGTTTGAGACAGCCTGGGTAACATAGTAAGACCTCATCCCTACAAAAAATTGAAAAATTAGCTGGGCATGGTGGTGCATGCCTGTAGTCTCGGCTACTAGGGAGGCTGAGGCAGGAGGACTGATTGAGTACAGGAAGTGGAGGCTGCACTGAGTCATGATTGTGTCACTGTACTCCAGCCCTTCCTGGGTGAGAAAGTGAGAGCCTGTCTCAAAAAACAAACAAAAAATTTTAAAAAAAGATAGTTGTCCAAAGGGAGTTGTGTTTTTTACCATAAAGACAGGAGTGTGGCTGTACCTGTCCCAAATATCTTCCAGTTCATAGCCCTTGTGACTGTGTTATATAGAGAGGAACTTCGGCATCTCCGTCATCTGTAGATCTGTGCGTTGGAGATCTGTGATTCTTCCTAAAGCAGTCTTCTGAGGGGATTCCTGTCCCTGTCTGTGGGTAGTTGCAAGGCTCACTCTGTGTGGCTTCAGGCCTGGGCTCCTGTCAGGTCACTGAGTTTTCACAGGAGGGTGGTCGGTGCCACTCCCAGCTCAGTCTGTGTTTAACTATGGGCACAGAGCAGCATTCCTCCTGTCCCCAGTTGGAAATAAAAATGCTTGGAGAACATTTAATTTATGTGCCTTTCATTTATTTTAAAATCATTCCCGGATAAAGCCATTCAATTGAGTAACTGACCCGCCAGTATGGTCCCCTTAGAGTTACTTATACTAAACCCATATGGGGACACCCTAAGAAATCACGTTTGAAAACCATCCCTGGATCTGAAGCGCATTTGGCACTTTCTCAGCTTGCTCTTTAGGGGTCTTGGGGAGAAATTCCGCCTGGTTTGAGAGTTAGTCGGAGACCCTCTGAGTAATGGGCGGTCTGCATCTCATGGACTCTGTGAGGTCGTGAACCAGCTTCCCTTCTCCAGCTGGCAGTGAGGAGGGCCACATGCAGTCCTTCCTGGAGTGAGTTTAAAAGCCTCCAGCCTCATCTCCCGGCTTTGAGGATGTGAAGAGCATGGTGGTTGAGAGTGGGCACTAGGGTCAGGCTGTCTGGGTGCCATCCCGGCTCCATCACCTACCAGTTGCACCGTTTGGGCAGGTTACTTGGCCTTGCTAAGTCACAGTTTCTTCATCTATAAAATGGGGATAATGAGTGCTTGCCTTATAGGGCTGTTAGAGGTTTCAATAAGGTTCCTGTGACATGTGGCACATGTTGACATGAGCATGTCCTATGTGTTTGTTGTTGGGTCCAATTATTATTACTTTTTAATCAACTTTTATATTTTCGAGACAGAGTCTCTTTTTGTCACCCAGGCTCGAGTGCAGTGGTGCAATCATAGTTCATTGTAACCTTGAACTCCAGAGCACAAGCAATCTTCCTGCCTCAGCCTTCTGAGTAGGTGCAACTACAGGTGTGCACCAGTGTACCTGGCTAATTTTTTATTTTTGTAGGGATGTGGTCTTGCTATGTTGTCCAGGCTGGTCTCAAACTCCTGGCCTCCAGTGATCCTCCTGCCTCAGCCTCCCAAGTCCCTAAGATTACAGGTGTGAGCCACTGAGCCCAGCTCTAGTCACTTATTATTGGGTCCATTTTATGTTCTCCCTTTTTCTGTCCTTTCTTCCCTCCATACCTCCATATATTTTTTGCATCCTTGTGAGCTGCTTATATCTTTTCTGGAAAGTAGTGAGGTATGAAAAAATCAGTGAACTAATACAGTTAATGAATGTAACAATGGCTAATAGGTGTAGGTTCTTTGGAACCTATGCCTATTCTTCTCAAAGTCTTCCATGTGTCTTTTCTTATTTTATTATGAAAATTCTCTTGCAACATTAATTTACCCAGAATTCTTACACAGTGATCCTTAGGCCTTCTTTTCTGGTATTAAGTAGTTTGCAAAGATGTAGCGCTGTGTGTGTGTGTGTGTGTGTGTGTGAATGTTGAACTAATCCACAAATCCTCAGCAATATCTTTAGGAGAACTGAAGTTAGCAAGTAAGATCAGCTTTATTGTACCGTGAAGTTCCGATTTTCGAAAGTAACATGGGGTGTGTCAAACTCCAGTCTCATGTCCTTGAGGCCAAGCGTAGCCATTTGAAAAGAGGAATAGGAAAGAATGGGAAACAGATTGGAGCCACCACCTATGGGATGTTAAGAGCCAGCCAGGTAGGCACTATTGAGATTTGGGGACCTCAGACTCCCCCTCTTTGCTTGGGCTCCCCCCTTGGCCTGCACCCACCTCAAGGCAATGTCCCTGGGGAGGCAAACTTGGTGAACACATAAGTCAAGGTGATTCTGGTCATGTCACAGGGAATAGGAAGAAAAGAATGTGAAGCGGTGGAGGTGGGTGGTGGTGGGACTGAGATGGAAATTTATGGATTTGGCAGCGCTAGGGTGGGCCTGCATTGAAGAAGGGTAAGCACAAGGACCTAGCAGGCCCTGGGTGGGGAAACTGAGGGCTGGGGGCAGAGAAGGAGAGCTGGAAGACAAGGGTCAGTGGGTGTTACGCTCCATGGTTAAAGGCGGAGGCACTTGCAGCCGTGTAGGGTAGCATCAGCTGTGCTGAAGGCCGTTGCCTGGCCACCAAGCCCTGCCCTTTCATGTCACTGCTCCTCCTGGGCTCACTCTCTTGCAGGAAAAAGCTGGGCTCCACAACCTCTAGCAACTCCTCTGCTAAAAGCTCTGCTTCCAACATCATCACTTGTAGCTGCCTAATCTAGGTTAAAATTTTATTAATTGCATGATCGTGGGAAACTCACTTCATCTCTCTGTGCCTCAGTTTCTGCATCTGCAAAAAGGAAGAAAAATGAGAACCACACCCCTCTGGTAGAAGCAGAATGAAGCCCAATGTGAAAGCTGTGTCAGCAGCTGAGCATGACTCTTACAACAGAGCAGGGACTTGCAGACGTCCCACCCTGGGTCCCCCTCAAGCCCACCTAGCACATGGAGAGGGACTCTGTGTGTAAAAGGTGCTGTGAAATTACCTGACTACTTTCACATCTGTAGCCTTGTTTGATCGCTATGAACACTTCTGTGATATGAAGGCAGGCAGATGCTATGATTCCCATTTTGCCTGTGAAGCAAGTGTAAGCCAGGGAAACACAATTTCTTTGCTCTTCCTAACTCCAAGTGTTGCTTTTCCTGAGACCTGGGCTCTGATTTGAGGCCTCCTGTCCTATAACAGTGTCCTCCTGAGCAAGTCTTTCCCCCTCAGCTTCCATCTGAAAATTGAGCGGATGGGAACGGGGATACCACAAATCCCTTTCAACTCAGATGCTACCTAGAGCTATGGGCCTGACCTAGGAGGCCTGGGTCCTTTCCCTGAGCCGAGGAGAGGGTCAGGCTCCTGGACACGAAGGTGGGCACACGAGTTCATGTTTCAGCCATCAGCTGCCTGGGCACACTGCCAGGGTATTAAATGAGATAATGAGATAACATGTGCAAAGTGACTAGCACTTGATGGAGCGCTGCTATCATTATTTTTACTACGGCTATTATTCTTCAGGAAGCAGAAGTGAGTTCAAGTACAAGCTCTTTGTCTTACTAGCTGTGTGACTGGAAAGGGTCTGTCTTGGGAGGTACCCTGTGCACTCCTGCATCATCCAGCGAGCCTGGCACGAGTCTCATGTCCTGGAGGCCAGGTGTAACCATTTCTCCATCTCAGTCCCAGCCCCGTCCCCACCTCCACCGCTTCATATTCTTTTCTTCTCATTCTCTGTGACGTGACCGGAATCACCTTGACTTGTGGGTCCACCAAGTTCGCCTCCTCAGGGGCATTGCCTTGAGGTGGGTGCAGGCCAAGGGGGGATCCCAGGCAGAGAAGGGGAGTCTGAGGTCTCCAGATCCTCCCCAGTGCCTACCCGACTGGCTCCTAGTATCTCACAGGTGGTGGCTCCAGTCTGTTTTCTGTTCTTTCCTATCCCTCATTTTAAATGGTTATGCTTGGCATCCAGGGCATGAGCTGGAGCCAGGACAGGGGACTCACACCAGGCACACTGGGTGATGCACGGGTGCACAGGGTACCCCTCAAGATGGACGTTCTCAAATCACACAGCTAGTAAGAGGCAAAGCTTGTATTTGGATTCACTTCTGCCACTTCCTGAGGAATAATAGCGGTAGTAAAAAGAACAGATAGCAAAGCTCCGTCAAGTGCTGGTCACTTGGCACACATTATCTCATTTAATGCTCAGAACAACTCTGTAAGGGAAAAACTATTAGGAGGTGTGTTCCACAGGTAGGCAGCTGAGGTATAGAGGGGTGAGGCCGGCAGTCTGTGATGGGTGGTGCTGGGGTTCTAACCCAGCTCTGTTTGCTTCCTGAGCCTGCTGGTTTAGCCGCTGTGCAGGCCACGCCCTTGTTCCCTAATCTGTGCTTTCTCTTACCCTACAGCTGCCTTCCAATATGGTTTAGCGTTTACTGGGCATTTTCACTCTGTTGCTCACCAGCAGCAGTTCCAGCGCTTCTGGGCCAGTTCCTGCCTTCATTCCCCCTTGTGCCTGGGCCTCTGTCTATCCCACTTAACCTGTTTTTAGGGCTCTGATTATCCACTCTCTACCTGGGCCCAGAATCTTCTCCTCTCATTTCATTTCTTTAGGATATTTTCCGAGTACCTGCCGGGTGCCAGGCACTGCTCTAGGTACCTGGAGATTCAGCAGAGAACAAAGCAGATGAAAATCACTGCTCTTGCCCTGGACAGAGATGGTTTCCGACCCTGAGGCCTGGGTCCCTCTCCAGACCCAAATTTGATTCTCCCCGGTGCTGTGCGCTGAGAGCCCTGCCTTCTCCTGCCTGCTGTTCCTGGGACAGCGGCACATCCTGGTGTCCACTTCTAGAGGGCCTGTTTTCCCCTGGAGACCTGACCTCCTCCTCCAGGCGCCCTGGGGATGTGGTCGTGGGCTCAGGGCAGGTCCCAGGGCTGCTCCTGGGGGTCGTGTGCGCAGGCACCTGATTTACCGCGCCTCACCGCGCCACATGTCTTTAAAATTACAGTGCCCATTTCCTGCTGAAATAATTTCCACAAAGAGTGGCTCCTATTACCGCAAGAGGCGTGCAGACGTCATGATTTATTATTATTTATGGTCCCAAGGCCTTGTTTATGCAAGACGGGTTAGGTGCGTGCGATAGAAATGCCATTATGCAAATGACATTGAATGTCCTTACTGCGCCTAAATAATTTTTGTGTTGGACGATTAAACCTCATCTGTTATTGATATGGGCTGCAGTCGGGCCATTACAGAGTCCCAACAGTACTTACTCCCAGTAATGGGAAAATTGAGAGAGAGAGACCAACGCAATTGCCTCAAGTGGGCCGTGATGGTCTGGAAGGAGTAGAACATCTCGGAGGCTGAGCAGGGGAGCCTCACTCCTCAGGATAAATAAGGAAGGCAGCGCCGGGCAATAAATTAAGCCCTGGCTGGAGTGGGTGCCTTGCAGGATTTGCAGCCTTCCAGCCCTGTGATTTAGCTATTTGATTTAGCCAGGGGACTCCAGTGAGGGCCCGCTTAGAGGGGAGGGTGACAGGAGGAGGGTGGCCACGATGATGCTGGGCATCCAATCTGCTGCGCCCACACGACGCCAGCATGCACCCGCCCGTGAGCGCTCTCTCACTCTCTCTCTCTTTCTCTTGCTCTTTCTCTCTCTCCCTCTCTTTTTTTTTTGACACAGCTGTGAAGTCCCATTTTGATCAGTGTTGATAGCTTATGAATTCCAAAATTGACAAAATTTACAGAAAAATGAGGATAATCCATCTTCCTTAGCAGCCTGTCAGGAGCTGGCCATACTTCATAATCTCCAATTACAGATGCTATTTTCCGACATTTACATGCAGATATTAGAACCAAATGAAAATGAGAAACAAAGAGGGAATGGAAATGCAGCTATTTATATGTATAAAAGACAAACAGGTAAATTCAAGACATTTAGATTGGATTTGGGGTCCCTTTAGGAGGCTGGAAAGAGACAGCCTTGAGCACGTGGGGTTTCAGAACAAAATGGCAAGACACATGGTCTCAGCAGGCCTACGCGGGGTCTGGTGGTTTGGGTTAAAAATGGGCCAGCCCTGCCCAGATGGCTAAGGGTGCTTGACTGGGGATGGGGGACACGTAGGGCATCCCCCAGGGCTTTAAGAGTCTCTGAGGATCACCCACAGCGCATAATGAGCAGTAAAATCCACACATATTTCACGAAAGGGCCAGTTTAGAACCTTCCACACTTATTTTAAGAAAGAAAGGGTGCTGGGGCAACTACCATTGGAGCTTGTTCTCCAGGGCAAATTTCAAAAAGTTGGCCCTTTCTGGTGACAGAATGTACACACTCCTGCTGAGAAGGGGACTCAGGAATGGGCCGCTGCTTGTCAGAAAGGCCCTGGCCAGGTGCATAGGGAGTTGCACCAATAAACTTTTAAAATGGGATATAAATAATAAAATTAATGGGGAGAGAAGGAGTTCTGATATATGGATCATCCGCTTCCTTCTCGAGGCTAATCTGGCTGAGAGAGGAGGGTCTGGGAGGAGGCTTTGTAATGAAAATGTTCTTCCCATAAAATTGAAGGGAGAACAGCCTTGTTGCCCTCGCAGCTGTATGTGGCACTGGCTTCTGGAAAGCTGGGGATATTAATTAGCACTGCTTTGGATTAAACTCTCCCAACCATGTCGGATGGTGCGATTTTTCTCTTTGTGAGCTTGACAGAGGGTGGCAGGAAGGATCCTGCCTGGGTTTTCCCAGCCTACTGTTATTACTGAACTTTTATTTGGGGATAAAACCTCTTCCTTTCCTGGAAATAAAAATGAGATATTCCAGGGTTTTCCAGGGCAATTGGGCAGAGAGAGGCTGTTTTGTTGGACCAGGCAGAGGAGGTAGAGACGGTTGGATGGGGAGATGTGAACATCTCAGTTGCTTTTGGCTTGAAAGCTTTTGTTTGTTTGTGTGAAGCCTATTTCTAGCCAGCAGTTTTATGTTATTTGAGGTTTGATTTGTGGGAAAGAGGTGAAGGAAATAAAATCAGGAGTTTAAATTAATGTATGTGTGCGTGAGGGAGAAGAAGAAATTATTTAAAAAATCCAACTCAGACCAAGCCTTTAGACATGTGTTTGTTTACATGTCTAGCCTCAAGGCAAATGGCTTGCTTGTCTAAGTAAATTATAGTATTAGCACAAAAAAATAATTATACGCTTTGTTTCTAAGTATGAAATGTAAGATTCATGGAATTAACACATAACCGCAAAATGCAAATATATTTCTTTAATTAAAAGCAGAGGCTCTTAAGTAACGTTAACCCTGATAAAAAGGCATATAAGCAGAAACACAATCGTCACTGTGCTAGTTTTGTCTAGATTGTTAACATTAGCTAAAATTTGGGCTTACGCATCATAGCCAAATCCTAAGCCTAGTGTCTCCTTCCTTTAGTTTCTGATCTTTCTAGAAGCCAGAGTATCACCTTCAGTAAAGAACAGAGAGGGCTTGAACTAAGCAAACAGTCAGATGCCTGGTTTTTCCTTAACGGTGCTAACAGTGCCACGTGTGACTGTTTATTTCTCTATTGTTTTGCACTAATGTTAAGATGAATTGCTAATGTTGGCATTAAACGGGAGCACCGCTGTCCTCTGAGTTGACAGCGTAGGAGCTTTCTGTCTAAACGAGGAGAATAAAGGATAAAGTTAACCTAATCTGCGGCTAAACCTATCTGGAAACCTTTTCCGTAGGAGGTCATTCTTCAGCCAGGATTTGAAGGGGCAGATAGACAAGAACTGGAGGAGAGAAAGGGAGAGGGCGCCCGGCAGGGAAAACATGGCCATGTCAAATGTGCAGAGTCAGGTGGGTTGTCTAAAGAGGTCATCAAACACAGGAAGATGAGCCTGGCCTAGCAGGTGGTGTCCGCGTCAGGGCTCCGGCGCGTCCTGGAGCAGTTTACAATCAGCGTAAAGAACGCAGGCTTTGGAGTCAGACAGAAACTGAGTTTAAACCCCCGCTCTACAACTTACTCAACTTCTCTCAACCTCAGTGTTCCCATCTGCAACTTGACGGGATTAGTAACAGTGGCAGAGGGGGTTTAGAGTGGTGTTTCAGAGCTTGGACTTCGGAGTCGCACTGCTGGGGGGTGAATTGGACACATTATTTTGGCACCCTGTGTCTCATTTTCATCATCTGTAAAGGGAGGGTAGTAATACCCTGTAGGGTTGTTGCAAGGATTAAATGAATTATTAATAATACATTATAACACCTAGAACAGTACCTGGTACACAGTAAGCATCCAGTCAATGCAAGTTATTCAGCCTCTTAGTAAAGGTGCGTGAGGGTCTAGGGAGAGCTGGTAGAGTCTTCTGAATGGCAAATCAGGGAGTCTGAATTCACCATGAGAGGCCTGGCCTTCGCAGCCTTCCCTTTCTGGTAGTTCCTTTGCACAGTTTCTGCTTGGCTCTAGGAATCCTTGGTGACCAAGAGGGCGCTCCCTCCTGAGGCTGGCTGGGCATGGCTTTGCAGAGCATCACGTGTTAGGAGGTTCCTTCTGACAGAGAGTGGAAGGGCAGAGAGGTGGCCTTTGGCCTGAGGAGTGTGTGTGTGCACGTGTGTGCATGTGTGTGTGCGTGTGTGCTTGTGTGTGTGCGCGTGTGTGCTTGTGTGTGTGCGTGTGTGCATGTGTGTGTGCGTGTGTGCTTGTGTGTGTGTGCACGCAGGTTCCCACATGGCCAGAGGTGGTGGTGGTGGGGAGGGGCATCCAGGCTCACCTCCCCGCCCCCACCCTGCCACCCTATTGATCTGGCCGTGCAGAGGGAAGTTTTCTCTTTTCATTTCTTTATGCCCCAACATAACCTCTGTCTTCCTTGTAGCTGGAAAGTCATGCCAAAGAATGTGAACTATGAGGATCTTGGGGTGCTCCCTCTCTTCCCATTCCAGGTACTTGAAGATGGGGATCCTCCCTTTGTACCCCTCATTCAGGCTGCTTTGTGGCCAAGAGTCCTGTAGTCCCTTGGAGGTAATGGCCTCCCTTCCCATTACTAGCCATGTAGTGGGAAGGGCAGCTGGGCCCCATCATGGACTGCCTGGAAGAAGCCTGTGGAACTTGGCCACCTGGAGATGGAGCTTTGTCCCTGGAACTTTCCTTCCCTTTGTCCACATCAGGCTCTGGAGCTGCTCATGACCCAGCCAGGCAGAGCTGTGGCAGGTGCAGAGGTTCCCCAGACAGGGAGTCCCCATTCCCCTTCCCCAGAGGAGTCAACGCTACTGGGATCTTCCTGTTTAGGAGGCTTTGACTACTGGGTCCTGGGCCACTGGGTCCCAGTTCTCATTCTCCAGAAGTGGAGCTTTGTGCTCTAAGCCTTGTCAGGATAACCTTTCTGTCCACATATTTGGGAAGACCTGTGAACTTGCAAATAGCACACTGGTTAAGGGAAGGAGAAAATACCTAATCACTTTCCATTTCTAATGAACTTAGAGTGAGCCCTGACTTGACTGTGAGAACAGTATGAATCAGTCAGGTTTTAGGCTACCAGGAGAGCAGAAGCAAGCGTCATACACCCCAGTCTGACAGCATGTCCGGTGGAGGAGTGGAGGCCCTGGGGCCCCGGGCTGGATCTAGGCAGGGAGGGCACTGGCACCTGCAGGACCTTTGTTGGAACTGGAGTTCCAGCGAGCACACCCAGGACCAATGTAGGGAGTCCAACATTTAGCACCTTCTTACACCGGAGTTGTGTGGCTGCCTCGGAAAGTAGTGAGTTCCCATCACTGGAGATACCCATTTGGTGGATTTCAAGTGCCAGGTAAAGATAAGCCTACAGCACTCCTGAGTTCCATTAGGCCCTGAGATTTGGGGCTTACTAAAATTCTATAAGAGGACAGGGGAAGAAAAGGGCCTTCTGATTAGTCATTGCTGAAAAGTTGCTCTCAGACAGAAGTTACAATGTCTGACTTTGGTGGCCTCCCTGGACTTCCCCTGCTGGTACCCACCACCACTTGGAAACTTGTCTGGGTGTGTGCCTGAGGGGTGCCTGGAAGGCTGTAAACAGAACAGGGGGAGATGAGTCACTGAAACTTTATAGGTCTCTTCTTGGAAGCCCCTCAATTCTGCTGCAAATCTTTTTTTATTTTTTTCTTTTTCTTTTTTTTGGAGATGGAGTTTCGCTCTTCTTGCCCAGGCTGGAGTGTAATGGCGCAATCTCCGCTCACCACAACCTCCGCCTCCGGGGTTCAAGCGATTCTCCTGCCTCAGCCTCCCAAGTAGCTGGGATTATAGGCATGTGCCACCACGTCTGGCTAATTTTGTGTTTTTAGTAGACATGGGGTTTCTCCATGTTGGTCAGGCTGGTCTCAAACTCACAACCTTAGGTGATCTGCCCACCTCGGCCTCCCAAAGGTCTGGGATTACAGGTGTGAGCCACCATGCCTGGCCTGCTGCAAACCATTTTGACCCAGGCCACGAGCACAGTTCTGAAGAAACAAATGACTAAAGAGCGTGTTTGAACCATGTCCGTGGCAACCTCTGATGAATAAAAGCACCTTGACATCACTCATCCTCTCAGTGACCCTGGAAAGCACCTCTGGCACTGTTGGAAGAGCCAGGTCATGGTACCTGTCCCAGTTCATTTGGTTCCACAGGCATTTATGTCACATCTGTTCAGAGCTGGGCACTGGGCCAGAAGCTGCTGCCACAAAGATGAGGGAGACACAGTCTCATCCTTATGAAGCTCACACTCTAGCTGGGGGATGATGTCCCTAAACAGTTAAATGTATAATGCAGAATAATAAGTGCTGTGGCAGAAAGAAGCACACTCAGCTGTTTTAGGAACACAGAGAAGGGGAAATCAGTGAGGGCTTCCTGGAAGAGGAAGGCCCTTCAACATCCTTTGTAGTCCTTCCCCCTAGTTAATATTAATGGTAGCACTTTGTAGATTGTGGAGTACTTTTGCAAGCATCATTCAATTAAACATTTTATTTTGAGATAATTGTGGATTCATATGCAGTTGTAAGAAATACTGCAGAGGGCTCCTATACACCCTTTACTGAGTTTCCCTCCGCAATAACATCTTGTAAAACTATAGTACAATAAATTGACAATTACAGACATTGAGTCGAGATACAGATTATTTCTGCCACTGCAAGGATTTGGCCTGCTGTTTTTTCAGTAGACATTTTCTAAGTATTTATTTATGAGTCTGGCACTGGGGACTTAAAAACTGAAACACAAAAGGCCTGCCCTCCAGGGTTTTATTCCGATCTCCCCTCTGGGTTTCCTCACAACTTGTGAGGTAGGTCACATATCCCCCTTACAAATGAGAAAAGGTGCCAAGAGTGAGAGGTGCCCGGCCTAGTTTCACACAGCACAGAGTTGGCCGTGTCAGGCTTGAAGTCTGTCCTCCTGGCCCCAGGCCTGGTGGAATTCCTCAGCCACGCTGCCTCCCCTGGTGGCTGTCAGGCCTCTGGATTTGGGGACCTGGGGTCAAACGGGCAACATCTTCACCATCCCACAGAGGGAACCTAAGCCCTTCCTGGGGCCATATCAAGGAGAACCCCATTCCACAGAGTGAGGACCCCATCTTGGTGGGCACAGACTTTAGTGAGCCAGAAGGGCCCCAATGGATTTGGTCCATCTCCCTCATGACAGATGGAGTCACTGAGGCCTGGCAAGTGGAGGGTCTGGCCCCAGTTGCATGGGAGTCCAGGGCAGACCCAGGTCTCCAGGTCCCCTGCCAGCCCGTCAGATCTATTGTAATCAAGGCAGAACTACTCCTTAACATACACTTCACCAGGTGGAGTTTTGTATATCTAGGTTTAAAGAATGCAGGGCATTCCTCCTTGCAGATTCAGCGCTCTTTCCCCAGCTGGAGGAGGATTGTGGGTGTGTGGCCGGGACCCTTCACGGAGGAGTGTCTGAGCTGTACCTTCAGGGGTGGCAGTGAAGTCCCCTCCAACTCTAACTCTGCTTCTGGATAGGGGACCAGTGCTGCAAACGGGGTGGGCAGCAGGGCTCCCCTCTCTGCGCTCTAGTTCTGCATCTGTCCACATCCCAGGACTCCCGGGGCACCACGGACCTGCAAGGACTTTGCAAATTGGAAAGTGCTAGGCAGTCAAGAGGACTTAGACTTCTTGTGTTTGGAACTTTGGCATGATGCAGGGGTGATGGCCTTCAAGGAGCAGGGCAGGGCGCCAGGAAGAGGAGGCGAGAGAGCAAGCTCCTGGCTGTCCTTGGCCTCTTGTGTTCTCTCGTTATTCCACAGGTATTTGTCGGATGGCTGATGAGCGGTGACAGGCGGTGCCATGAGTCAAATATGTGTTGTTTTACTTTATTTATTTTAACTGTGGAGACTTTCTCTTTTTTTTTTTTTTTCTTCTTTCTTTTTTTTTTGGGACAGGGTCTCCCTCTGTCACCCAGGCTGGAGTGCAGTGGTGCGATCTTGGCTCACTGCAAGCTCCGCCTCCAGGATTCAAGCAATTCTCCCACTTCAGCCTCCTGAGTAACTGGGATTACAGATGCTCACCACCACAGCCTGACTAATTTTTGTATTTTTAGTAGAGATGGGGTTTCACCATATTGGTCAGGCTGGTCTCGAACTCCTGACCTCAGGTACTCCACCTGCCTCAGCCTCCCAAAGTGCTGGAATTACAGGTGTGAGCCACCATGCCCAGCCATAATTATGGAGACTTTCAAAGTAGACTTGGAATAATTTAATCAGCCTCCAAGCACCCCTCCCCGATTCAACTCATGACAATTGTTGCATGGACATCCTTCACCCCACACACTCCACTTGTCTTTTAATGGTTTTATTGAAATATAATTTTTATACCATAAAATTCACTCATTGTAAGTGCATGAGTCAATGGTTTTTAGTAGATTTAAGGAGTTATGCAACTATCACCACAGTTTGGTTTTAGAATAGTTTCATCACTCCAGAAAGATCCCTCATGCTGGTTTAGAGTTAATCCCTGATCCCACCCCCTTCTCCAGCCAATCATGGATCTGTGCTCTGTGCCTGTAGATTTGCC
Source organism: Macaca fascicularis (assembly GCF_037993035.2). Taxonomy (NCBI): domain Eukaryota; kingdom Metazoa; phylum Chordata; class Mammalia; order Primates; family Cercopithecidae; genus Macaca; species Macaca fascicularis. Next base: position 62,419,099 of record NC_088389.1, read on the forward strand.
ACTTCTAGCATTTCTATGGACTATCCTTTATGTCTGGACTTTTCCACCTAGCATAATGCTTTTGAGGTTCATCCATGTTGTAACATGTATCAGCACTCCACTCCTTTTCACTGTTGAATAGTATTCCATTGTGTAGATATACCACATTTTATTAAATGCACTTTATTTTTCAACAAACTTCAGACATTATGTCACTTCACCTGTAAATATTCTAGAAAGAATCTTTAAAAGACACGATCTTTTATTAATTTATTTATTTGAGACAAGGTTGCCCAGACTGGAGTGCAGTGGTGTGATCAAGGCTCACTGTGGCCTCAACCTCCTGGGCTCAAGTGATCCTCCTGCCTCATTCTCCAAAATAACTGGGACTACAGGTGCATGCCACTATGCTCAGCTAATTTTTAATTTTTTTGTGGAGATGGGGTCTTGTTACATTGCCTAGGCTGGTCTCAAACTCCTGGCCTCGAGCTATCCTCCTGCCTCAGCCTCCCAAAATGCTTGAATTACTGGTGTGAATCACAGTACCTAGCCAGACAAGACCTTTTAGAAAGCATAAGTGCACCATTACCACATCCACAAAGTTAGCACACCCTTTCATGTCATCAAATACCCAATTGGTGCTCACATTTCCAATTGTTTCATTATATGTTATGATTTTTGTTTTTTTTTTTTGAGACAGAGTCTCACTCTGTTGCCCAGGCTAGAATGCAGTGGCTCGATCTCGGCTCAGCACAGCCTCCGCCTCCTGAGTTCAAGCAATTCTCCTGCCTCAACCTCCCGAGTAGCTGGGATTACAGGCACACGCCACCACAGCCAGCTAATTTTTAAATTTACAGTAGAGACAGGGTTTTACTGTGTTGGCCAGGCTGATCTCGAACTCCTGACCTCAGGTGATCTGCCTGCCTCAGCCTCCCAAAGTGCTGTAATTAAAGTCGTGAGCCACTGTGCCTGGCCGTGTTTTTTTTTGATTATTTCTTTTACAGTTTGTTTGAATCAGGGTCCACATTGTGACATATTGATTTGTCTCTAAGCCTCCTTTAACCTATAGGTTCACCATCTCTCTGTTCTTGATTTGCCATTCATTTGTTGAAGAGGGACGCTAGACTTTGTCATGTGGCCAGTGATAGAGGCAAAGAGCATCAGCAGTGGAAGGAGACTTAGAAATCCTCCAGTGAAAGTCCTCAGACAGGTGGGGAAGCAGAGGCCAGTGAAAGGAGGGGCTTGGAGGCCCCTCTGCCTGCTTGGCCTCAGTCCCTGGAGCCAGGCCCCAGAGACACGTCTCACCCACTCCAACTTCTGTCCTCCCTCTGGGTAGATGTAGAGGTGGGCAGGTGTCTGGTCCTTAAGAATGGGAGTGGTTGGCCTGGCTCTGGCCCAGCTCCCAAGGGACACCTGTGGCCTGGCAGTGAGGCTACAGGAGCCTAGCAGGTGATGGGGAGGCCTCCTGGCACCAGATGGCCATCTGAGGTGACCAGCCCTGCAGCCTTGCCCCATGCGCTGCCCCTCTTCGCGCTGCCCTCCTTCTCACGTGTCTGTGTTTCTTTTCTCCTCCATGCTATGGCAGTGGTGCCCCATGCTGATGAGACAATACTTGGTGCAGCCCCGGGCAGTCCTTTTCCAGGTAATTTCCTAGGGACCCATGTGATGCCCAGTGCACGCTCTCCTGGGGCATGTGCCTCCTTGAGTCTCTGCTAGAATTCCTGAACCTCTCATATTGCTTAGTTTCCAAAGTGCTGTCCCTCTCCTTGCCCCTCAGATTCTCATGATTGTCGAGGTAGGCAGGCAGCTAGGGACTAGAATTAAAATTTCATTTTACTCACGGTGAAAATGAGGTTCACAGAACTGGCCCAGCTCACCTACAGCCACACAAGTGAGAAAGGGGCAGAGCTGGGACAAGAACCTTGTGTTATCACTCCTAGTTCAGTCTTTTTTCCACCACTGAGTCAAAGGTTATCAATGATGCAGTTAAAAATGAACTAAGGGCCAGGTGCAGTGGCTCACGCCTGTAATCCCGGCACTTTGGGAGGTTGAGGTGGGTGGATCACTTGAGCTCAGGAGTTCAAGACCAGCCTGAGCAACATGGCGAAACCCTGTCTCTACAAAAAATTAAATAATTAGCTGCTGTGCCTGTAGTCCCATCTACTTGGGAGGCTGAGGTGGGAGAATCGCTTGGGCCTGGGAGGTTGAGGCAGCAGTGAGCCATGATTGTGACACTGCACTCCAGCCTGGGTGAGAGAGCAAGACCTTGTCTCAAAAAAAAAAAAAAAAATTAACTAAGGACGTCCATCCCTATCCCTGTACCTCAGTTTTTCTATGTTGGGAAGGATGACCCTGACTGTCCTTCTATTATAGTTCTGATGTTTGAGAGGACAAGCTGTTCCATCATCTGGAGCATGGTGTCTGTGAGGATGGTCCACACACCTTGGGCTGGTGGTCTTGACCTTGAGGTCTTATAAGAGTCTGTGGTGGCTAGGCGTGGTGTCTCATGCCTGTAAATCCCAGCACTTTGGGAGGCTGAGGCGAGTGGATCACCTGAGGTCAGAAGTTCGAGACCAACCTGACCAACATGGTGAAACCCCATCTCTACTCAAAATACAAAAATTAGCCACGTGTGGTGGCGGGTGCCTGTGATCCCAGCTACTCAGGAGGTTGAGACAGGAGAATCACTTGAACCAGGAAGGTGGAGGTTGTAGTGAGCAGAGATTGCATCATTTCACTCCAGCCTGGGCAACAGTGCGAGATTCTGTCTCAAAAAGTAAAAGATTCTATGGCAGCAGGCAGAGGAAGTTTTATCCCAATTGGTTGCATTGCAGCAGGAAACTGTGAAATGCTGACTTCAGTTCATTTCTGTTCCGGGGTCATAGTCAAGGACAGCACCAGGGGGCCCTGATGAAGAGGGAGAAGAAGCCTAAAATGACATCCTAAGAAAGAACCCCAAGGGCTCAGAAAAGTAGGAAATGTAGAACACAGCTCTTGCCTGTGATTCTCAGGGGCTGGGGTTGGGGGGTGGCAATGTACCCAAGTATGTAGGTGCACCAACACACTTACACATCTGTGACTGTGTGCATACCTCTGCACCCCACCACTCAGCCTTTGGCTTCCAAAAAACTATGAGAAATGGAAGTAGAATGCCATTGTTACCAGGCAAAGAGGCACCAGGAATGCCTTTCCTCTTCTCTTTCTTTCTCTTTCTCTCTTTCATTCTCCTTCCTTCCTTCCTTCCTTCCTTCCTTCCTTCCTTCCTTCCTTCCTTCCTTCCTTCCTTCCTTCCTTCCTTCCTATCTTTCTTTTTCTATCAGTTCAGCTTTCCCAGCCTTCACTTTCACAAAGAACTTGAGGTGGCCTGCAAAATAAGCAATTATGTGTATCTAAGTTAAGTTTGGGAAAAAAGCTCAGAAATTACGTAGAAAAAAGGGGAAGATCATTGTACCAGGAGCCAGCAATGGTGGTTGAACACTGAATTTGACCGAGTTTCCTGGCAGTCAAAGCAAAAAGATATATGAAGTGGTTTCCAGTGTTCTTGTTGTTAGTCAGAGGCAGATTCATGACTCACCAGTGGAAAACTTTGCTGGTGTTGAATTGTAGGAGGGATTGACAAGGAATTTGAATATTCTAGTGGGCAGTGTCTCCAGAGGTTTTAAACAATTTTCTTTTATGGCTGTTTTCTTTTTTTGCCTCATAAAAGTGTTGAATGCCTGATATTCCATCAGAGACTGGTGAAAAAGCACCACGCAGGGGCTTTAACATGTTGGGCAGGGATGTAGCTTTCTGGTGACCTGACTTGATGTGGGGTAGAGGTGGAAGGAGGGCAGGGGATGTTAGCGTATCACTTAGTGTTCTTGTTCAAATACTTCCCAGTTAATTTTTGAATGTTGTAGCTCATAACATGCTACTAGACCATTATTCATTCATTCATTCATTCATTCATTCATTCAACAAGCACTTAGGGGGCACTAGGGATATTCCATGTTCCACACTCTCAAGGCAACCTGGAGGGAGATAGACACACAGCCACTCTGCATTGTGATAATGGAGGTCTGTACAAAAAACCACCAAGTATGGAAGCATAGACAAGGGAGAGATTGTTTCTTTGCAGGAGCGTGGAGCTCAGGAATGGCTTCACCAAGGAGGTGACATGTGAACTGGGTCTTGTGGATAATGTAAGAGTTCTCTAAGTGACAAAGTGAGATGGGCCCTCCAGGTGGAGGTAGGACAGTGTCTGCAATGGCTGAGGAGCTGTGGTGTAGCAATGTTCCAGGGAACCCAAGAGATTGGGGAGAATGCAGTTGCCTTTAAAAGTCACAGACACCACATCACCTAAGTGATGAACTTAGGGAACAATTAAACACCAAAACTAAATGACAGCTTCCCCTGGCTCATGCGGGAGCAGAGTAAGAACTGAGGGAATCCCGCCAAAGAAGAGAGGCTGGGCTCTGGGCAAGCCCTGCAAAGTGGTGATGGTGAAAGGCACAGATGGCTGGGCGCAGTGGCTCATGCCTGTAATCCCAGCACTTTGGGAGGCCGAGGCAGGTGGATCACTTGAGGCCAGAAGTTCAAGACCAGCCTGGCCAACATGGCAAAACCCTGTCTCTACTAAAAATACAAAAAATTAACCGGGTGTGGTGGCGTGCGCCTGTAATCCCAGCTACTTGGGAGGCTGAGACAGGAGAATCACTTGAACCTGGGGGTCAGAGGTTGCAGTGAGCCAATATCGTGCCACTGCACTCCAGCCTGGGTGACAGAGCAAGACTTTGTCTCAAAAAAAAAAGAAAAGGAAAGGCACAGATGGTGAAGTGCAGCTAAGGACTCGTTTCTGAGTGTCCCGCCGTCCCCCAGGTTTGCTTTGCTTTCTGGGAGCCAATGGTGGTTGGACACCTGGATTTTCGGACCTCCCACTGCATGCATAACATAAGTGGAAGATTTCTTGTCTTAAAAAATAGATGATCCAAACCCAGCTTTTGAAGTGGCTGGATGAGCTTTGTTTGATACTGAATTTGTTGACTAAAACAAAAATCAAATAGCAAAACAAACCTTTTCCATCTGGAAATTAAATATGTTAAGAGGCAGGATATATCCCTGTTGACCACCCTTTTTGCGGTTCTCTTAAACCCAGGTTGGCTCTGCTTTCTTGGGGGAAATAAAGGCTTTCCCTTGCAGACCCAGCAGCCCAGTCCATGTCAAAGAGAAGAGGCTGAGGTCTAGGAATGGGCTAAGCCCCAGGGTGGACTGGGGAGGGGCGCAGGGATGCTGACTCTTGGCTGGGATGCTGCCTGGCCTTAGGAAGAGCACTCCTTCCTTCGTTCACCGTTCATAGTGCAAGCCCTTCACAATCGAGTTCCAGCTAGTCTACCGTTCCATCTTTCCCCTTTACACTTGCACCCCCTCTAACTATTGCATGTGCCTGTTTCTGGGTCACTCCTGTCCTATCACCTCTGAGCCTGCCTTCAGCTGTTCTCAGTCTTGAGAGTTAGGGATTGTTCAGCCCCAGGTTAAATACAGCCTGCATCGAGAAACCCTTCCTGACCACTTCACACCCCATATACATTAATGACTCTGTGCCTTTGTCCCTCTTGGATGGAATTTCTTGGGGTTTGTGGGTGAGGGTTAAAGAGTGTGTCTGGTCTTCACACATCATATTGCACAAAACAGGGCTCAGTAAAGGTTGAATGAATGCATGCCCACTATGCTCAGGCCTTCACTAGGGCATTCGGGAACACAGAGAAGAGGGAGGAACTGGGACCTATCCCTGGGGACCAAAAACTCTAGAAGATGCCATCTAGGAAAAGACCCTTGTCAGAGACATTTTGACCTGCCATCTTTGCACACAGCAATGAACTGAAGGAGTTGATTCTGCTGAGTGGAATTCTAAATTCATGCCCACTTCATTCTCAGAAAATTAGGAGGTTAATGCCGCGACAAAGTCTCATTCTACAGAAGAAGTCTAGACAGCAACCTTTTTCCAATAGCTCCTGCTGCATGGAATGAAGGCAGTATTTTCCAAACTTTGCTGGCTGTGACCTATAGCAAGAAATACATCTTAATCTCTACCTCATACACACATACCCACTGACATGGGAAACAAAGATTCACAAAACAGGACTTATTCTTTCTATGTGGGAGACACTTGGATTTTTTTTTTTTTTCAATTTCATTTATAAAAATGTTGGGACCAGCAAGTTGATTTCACTGTGTTTTAATGAATCAGGTACTCACAGTATAAACATCATTAGGGTCATTGTCGAGGTTTTGGAGTCAGAGGGACCCAGGTTTGAATCCTGGTTTGGGCACCTAGAAGCTGTATGAACTTAGGCAAGTCATTCCTGCTGTATCATAAAAGCCTCAGTTTCTTCATCTGTAAGATGCGGATGTCATAGAGCCTGCTTCAAGGGGTGACTGTGAGGATTAAATGGGATAGTACAGCTAAAGCTCCTGGTACAGAGTGAACACTCAATGAGTGTGAGATTTTGATGCAATTGTGAAGACTGTGGTTGTCATTGTTCTGGCACCACTTGGCGGGGCAAGCAGAATGAGGGTGGGACTCACACTCCTGCGGAATGCTGGTCAGGAAAGACTTCTTGGAGGAGGAGGCACTGAGACAGGGCAGCAGGATGACTGGGTCCCACCACTATCCCCACAGAGAGCAGGAACCCTGTGTGAGCATCCCAGGCCAGAAAAGGCACTCCTCCTTCCACGAAGGGCAGACTTGTTCCCAAGGATTTTTGGCTGGACCTAGAGCTGACCACGTTAGATGCCTTTGCCTTCCACATTTAGGTCTCTAATCCACCTGGAATTGATTTTTGTGTCTGGTGTAAAGATCCAATTTCTTTTTTTCCCCCGTTTCCGAATGGATAACCAGTTACCCCTGCTCTGTTTATTAAAAAGTCCATCCTTTCCTGCTGATTTGTACACCATCTCCTTCATATATCACGGTTCCATATGTGCACGGATCAGGGTCTGGACTGGATTCTGTTTCATTGGTCTATTTATCTACCCCTGTGCCAATACCACCCTGTCTTAATTACTGTAGCTCTATAGCGATTCCTGATGCCTGGTAAGCCTGTCCCCCTGGCCTTGTTCTTCTCCCTTAGAAGGACCTGGGCTTGCTTTGGGCCTGTGCTCTTCTCTACATGTTTCAGAACCAGCCTTTGATGGGTGAGGATCGAAGAGCCCTGGGGAACTCTGGACATGCTGTCCTCAGCACGAATCATCTAGAGCCTGGGCCTGCAGCACCTCCTCAACTCCCTGCTGCCATCACCCCCAGTTGAAACTTTAGCTGCCCAGGAAGTAATCTCTGATTTGAAGGGAAAGACACCAGGAATGTGCCTGGGTCTGAGCCCCTTCTGCCTGCCGTGTGCCCAGGGGCTCCTTTGGTTTCCCTCCCAGTGGCTCAGTCCTCGTCATTTTGCTCAGGGTGCCTGCAGCTCCTTCCAGAAGACTGCGTGCTTCCGTGTCCCTGCCTGACAAGGACATAACCCTGGACCAACATGGGTGTGTCCTCCATCAGCCAGGGTCCTGGAGGAAAACTCCCCATATCAAATCTTCACATGGACAAACAAACTTGTTGGCTTAAATGTTTGCAAATTCCCTTCCTTCCTTCCTCCCTCCCTCCCTCCCTCCCTCCCTTCCTTCCATCCTTCCTTCCTTCCTTCTTTCCTTCCTTCCTTCCTTCCTTCCTTCCTTCCTTCCTTCCTTCCTTCCTTCCTTCCTTCCTTCCTTCTCTTTCTTCCTTTTTTTGACAGAGTCTTGCTCCGTCACCCAAGCTGGAGTACAGTGGCATGATCAGGGCTCACTGTAGCCTTGATTTCCTGGGCTCAGTCAGTCTTCCCGACTCAGCTTCCTGAGTAGCTGGGACTACAGGTGAAAGCCACTACACCTGGCTAATTTTTGTATTTTTTGTGGAGACAGGGTTTCGCCACGTTTCCCAAGGTGGTCTTGAACTCCTGGGCTCAAACAATCCACCCGCTTTGGCCTCCCAAAATGTTGGGATTACATGCATGAGCCACTGCACCCAGTCACATATATTTTCTTTACCTGAAAATAGGCCCTGGGGTGGGGTGGGAGGAAAAGACTAGTCACTCGTGCTTATAATTTAGTCTATCCTTCAGTTGAAAGATCCAGGTTGGTGCCTTTGCTGCCTTCTCTGGAGACCATTCTGACAATGGCTTGGATGACAAGGAAATGACTCATTGCAAACTCTGATTTCATGAAATGGCTTAAAGAAAGGAGCATGATTCATGGGCTAAATACACATGGTTGGTGTGGCTTGCTAAATTAGATATGTGCACCCCGTGGTTTTCAGCATACAGGTGTTTACCTGCTTCCATAATTCAAAAACACTTGCCAAATGGTGGCTCAGTTGGTTTGACATATTGGATTAGGGTGGGAATTCATGGTGACCCACCCCAACTGGTATTCTTCCCTGTTGATGGTGGGTGAAGCCCTCCTCCCCTTGAGTCTCACTTTATTCATCTGTGAAATGAGGATTTGGACTGGATGATCTCCCAGATTCCTCTTAACCCTTGTTTCTGTGATTCCACCTTTGTGGTTTAAGAGCACAGAAATCAGAAACCATTCTTTCCATTCTCTTGGCAAGAAGACACTTATTTCTGCCTTGCTTTTGGTTACGGACCCTCCCTCCCTGCACTGAGGAGTGTGGGGTCTCTGGCCGACTGGAGCTGGGCGAGGGCAACATGAAGGCCAGAGGGAGCCAAGTTTGGATTCTCGTGAAGTTGCACTGAGTCCTGCCCACCTTCTCTCCTGGGAAGATTGTTGATTCTGGACAACTGTCTTGTTCCACCAAGCTGACTCTGCCTTTTCAACATTGGAGGTGTTCATGAGCCCCTTGTGGGCTTTGGCACAGGCATGGACTAATCTGGCTTGGTGGCTGAGCTCAGAACGTGGAGTTGGCATTTGACTAAGATACTGTGGAGTCTTGGTGCTGAGACATCTCTGTTTCTTCTTTCAGACCACAGAGTATTCAGCCATGGCCTCGCTGGCTGGTGGGCTGGACGACATGAAGGCCAATCTGGCCAGCCCCACGCCTGCTGACATCGGGAGCAGTGTGCCAGGCCCGCAGTCCTACCCCATTGTGACAGGTGAGGGCACCTGGGGCGTGGGGGATGAGTGAGGGAGGAAGAGAGAGAGAGGAGTGTATGGTGGAAAGAGTGGCTTCTTGGTGTGTTTGGATGTCATTGGCCAATTTTGTTTAAACGAGGTTATGAGGTCTGGGAACAGGTCAGATGCTAGGGCCAGGGTTGCAGCTGTGATGAGACATGGCTGGATATGATTCCAACAAAGCTGGGGAGAACAAATGCCAAATGGACTGTGGGCTGGAGGGGACTTGGGGTGGGAGGCAGGAAACCTCCTGCCAGAGGGGCCCCTGTGAGTGGGGCTGAGTGTTCAGAGGCCTAAGGTTTATTGCTTTCATGAGAAAGGCCACCCTGGTGGGCACCAGCCTCAAGGAGGAACGGGATTCTTTGCAGATTGCTGTTGGCAGGCAGAAACTGAGTCAAGAACGGCAGGCGGCGTAGGCTGGAAGGTGCTTGGTGGATGCAAAGCAGCCACCCTCTGGAAGTCCCAGGGCCAGACTGTTTAGCTGTCTTTGTAGAGATTGGGAGTGTGGGTCCTGGAGGTGCACTGTGGTGTTTGATCTTGCCATTTACTAACTGTGCAGTCTTGGGTGAGCCATGTATACGTTCTGGGCTGTGACTTTAAGCTGCACAGCGGGACTAGTGCTAGCACCTGTCCCAGGGGGCTGTTGTGAGGATTAATGGGTTCGTATGTGGAAGGTGCTTGGACTCTCATCTGGTACACAGTAAGTACCCAATACATGAACTGTTAGGATTCTTCTCAGAACCCTCTCCCTGTGGCAGGTCACCATGGGGCTTGCTGGCTTGCTGCTGCAGAAGGGCTGGATGCGCGGGCCAGGACGGGCAGACCCCTGGCCCAGCTGTGCTGGGATAATGTGGAGCCGACTCCATATGGACAGACTCAGCTGCCAGCTCTTGGTTGTCCAACCGGGCAGGCAGGAGGCCCTCTCGGATACTGCACAAATAGACAAGGGGCTGGCGGGCCACACTTGGGCCAGAGCCGTGGGTCCAGTTTGAGGTAGCAGGATGCCCATGTGGACTGATAGGTAGGGCACAGTGAATAGTGACAGTGACATGGGACTCGTAGACATGCAGGTGAACTGTGGGTGCATCAGGGAAGCTGGGTTAGACTCGGTCAGAACAGTGGAGGGTGTCACTTAGGCCAAAGCAGCAAGACAGGGAGGGCCCAGCGCCGAGACCTGGGCTGACGGGTCAGCACTGAGGCTCAGGCGGAAGAGCGGGGCCCTATTTGCAGCTCTGAGCACCACGTGAGGGCCAGTCAGGTGGCAAGAGTGACTTTGTCCCCCATCCACCTGAGGTGGGCCAAGAGCTTGGAGTGCACCCAGGTCTGAGGTGGGAGATGTTAGTGACGGGCAGGGAGCCGGGGAGCCCCAGCTGGAGTGAGCCTTTGCTGACCCCACAGGTGTCCGAGGAGGTCCCCTCTCCTGGTGTCACAAGAATCCATGACAAGACCTTTGAAGGCACTCCCATTTCACAGATGCAGAAACCAAGTCTCAGGGAGGGGCAGTGGCTTGCCCAACATAAGGGGTAAGGGGGAGTTAGAGCTGGCCCTCTGGCTTCTAGATCCTGAGCCCTTTTTCCTTTTTTTTCAAGGAACTACAAGTAATTATAGAAGTGGGCATGGCAGAGTGCAAAGAAGCCTGGATTAGTGAACAATAATAGCAATTGGCACTTCACTGCGCGCTTATGGAGAAGCAGGCATTGTGCTAAGTGAACTCACTTTACCTTCAGAGGAACCCTGGGAGGTGGGACCATTATGATCATGTCCATTTCACAAATAGAGAAACTGAGGCTTGGGGCAGTTGAGTGGCTTGTTGAGATCACGGCTGGTGAGCAGTAGAGTTGCAGTTGAATGCCAGGGCCTGTGCTGCTGGCCACGCTGCCACGCAGATCAGCTGGGGCTCATCCAGCGTGGTCACCGCCTTGCTGTCTAACTCTGGACACATCTCTGAGCCTCCGTTTCTCCACCTGTAAAAGGGTCATGGTCTCTCAGTGTCCAGGTAAGGATCAAATGAGATCCAAGAGGAGACTGTTCTGCAGAAAGGAGGGTTTGTTACTGGGATCCAAGTTTATAGAAGATTGGGTAGGCGGATCACAAGAAGATGTTATAGGGTTACCTCGGAGACATTGTGGGTTTGGTTCCAGAACACTGCAATAAAGCAAATATCTCAGTGAAGTGAGTCACACACATTTTTTGGTTTCCCAGTGCGTATAAAAGCTATGTCTGGCTGGGCGTGGTGGCTCACGCCTGTAATCCCAACACTTTGGGAGGCTGAGGTGGGTAGATCACCTGAGGTCAGGAGTTCGAGACCAGCCTGGCCAACATGGTGAAACTCCGTCTCTACTAAAAATACAAAATTAGCTGGGCGTGGTGATGCATGCCTGTAATCCTAGCTACTTGGGAGGCTGAGGCAGGAGAATTGCTTGAACCTGGGATGTGGAAGTTGCAGTGAGCCAAGATTGCGCCATAGCACTCCAGCCTGGGCAATAAGAGCCAAACTCCATCTCAAAAAAAAAAAAAAGATATGTCTATGCTATACAGGTTGAGCATCTGAAATGCTCCAATATCTGAAACTTTTTGAGTATGACATGATGCTCACAGGAAATGCTCACTGAGGCATTTCAAATTTTGGATGTTCAGATTAGGAGTAGAACTGGTGAATATAAAGCAAATATTCCAAAATCCAAAACGATCCAAAATCTGAAACAGTTCTGGTCCCACGCATTTTGGATAAGGGATACTCAATCAGTACTGTAGTCTAGTAAGTGTGCATTGTGTCTTTTTAAAAGACACATACCTTAATTTAAAAATAGTTATTGCTAAAAAATGCTCATAATCATCTGAGCCTTTAGTGAGTTGTCTTTTTGCTGGTGGAGGGTCTTGCCTCGATGTTGGTGGCTGATGAGTGATCAGGACGGTGGTTGCTGAAGATTGGGGTGGCTGTGGCAATTTCTTAAAATAGACAACGATGAAGTTTGCTACATCAGTTGACTCTTCTTTTCATGAAAGACTTTTCTGCAGCAGGGGATGCTGTTTGGCAGCATTTTATCCACCATAGAATTTCTTTCAAAACCGGAATCAGCTCTCTCAAACCCTGCCACTGCCCTACCAACTAAGTTTATGGAATATTCTAAATCCTTTGTTGGCATTTCAACAATGTTCACAGTATCTTTACCAGGAGTAGATTTCATCTTAAGAAACCACTTTCTTTGCTTATCCATAAGAAGCAATTCCTTATTCACTAAAGTTTCATCATGAGATGGCAGCAATTCAGTATATCTTCAGGCTCCACTTCTAATTCTTGTTCTCTCGCTGTTTCCACCATATCTGCAGTTACTTCCTCCACTGAAGCGAGTCATTTTCAGCCCTCAAAGTCATCCATGAGGGCTGAAATCAACCTCTTCCCAACTCCTATAAATGTGGACATTTTTACCTTTTCCCTTGAATCACGAATATTCTTTTTTTTTTTTTTAGACAGAGTCTTGCTCTGTCACCCAGGCTTGAGTGCAGTGGCACGAACTGGGCTCACTGCAACCTCCGCCTCCCGGGTTCAAGCAATTCTCTGCCTCAGCCTCCCGAGTAGCTGGGATTACAGGCACCCACCACCACACCCGACTAATTTTTGTATTTTTGTTAGAGACAGGGTTTCACCATCTTGACCAGGCTGATCTTGAACTTCTGACCTCGTGATCCACCTGCCTCAGCCTCCCAAAGTGCTGGGATTACAGGCGTGAGCCACCGTGCCCAGCTGAATGACAAATGTTCTCAATGGCATCTAGAATAGTGAATTCTTTCCAGAATGTTTTTAATGTTCTTTGCCCAGATCCATCAGAAGAATCACTCTCTATGGCAGATATAGCCTCACAAAATGTATTTCTTAAATAAGAGAACTTGAAAGTTGAAATTACTCCTTGATCCATGGGCCACAGAATGGATGTTGAGTTAGCAGGCATGAAAAACAACATCCATCTCCTTGTACATCACCAGCAGAGCTCTTGGGTGACCAGGAACAGTGTCAATGAGCAGTAATATTTTGAAAGGAATGTTTTTTTCTGAGCAGTAGGTCTCAATGGTAGGCTTAAAATATTCAGTAAACCACGCTATAAACAGATGTGCTGTTATCCAGGCTTTGTTTTTCTGTTTATAGATCACAGGGAGAGTAGATTTAGCATAATTCTCAAGGACTCAAGAATTTTTGGAATGGTAAAGGGGCACCGGCTCTAACTTAAGGTCGCCAGCTATATTAGCCCCTAACAAGAGAGTCAGACTGTTCTTTGAAGCTCTTGAAGCCAGGCATTGACTTCTCCTCTCTAGTTATGAAAGTCCTAGATGGCATCTTTTTTCAGTATAAGACTGTTTGGTTTATATTGAAAATCTGTTACTTAGTGTAGTCACCTCCATCAGTGATCTTAGCTCGATCTTAGCCTCTACATCAGCACTTGCTGCTTCACCTTGCACTTTCATGTTATGGAGATGGCTTCTTTCCATAAAACTCATGAACCAATCTCTGCTGGCTTCTAACTTTTCTTCCCCAGCTTCCTTACCTCTCCCAGCCTTCCTAGAATTAAAGAGAGTTAATGCCTTACTCTGGATTAGGCTTTTGTTAAAGGGAATGTTGTGACTGGTTTGATCATTTTCTTCTTTTTTTTGAGACAGGGTCTCACTCTGTCACCTAGGCTGGAATGCAGTGGTGCAATCATGGCTCACTGGTCTTGACCTCCTGGACCCAAGCAATTCTCCCACCTCAGCCTCCTGAGTAGCAGAGACTATAGGCGTACACCACCGTGCCCGGCTAATTTTTTTTGTAGGGACAGGGTTTTTTATGTTTCCCAGTCTGTTCTCAAACTCCTAGGCTCAAACAATCCTCCCACCTCGGCCTCCCAAAGTTCTGGGATTACAGAATGAGCAACTGTGCCTGGCCTGGAAAATTTTTTTATAATTTTAGAGTGGGAAAAGTCTTTTTTAAACTAAATTCCAAATACAAAAGACAAGACAAATAAATTTAAGTATTAAACATTTAAATCTTTTGTATGTATATGGAAGAACATCCAAAAGGCAAAGAACAAAATGAAAAAAAAAAAGGTATAGAACACAGATGACAAAAAGCTAATGTCCTCAATATATAAAGAGCTTTTAAAAATGAATAAGAAAAAAATCCTTTGCCCATTTTTTTCTACTGATCTTTTTTTCTTAAAGTTTTGTTCAACCTGAACATCTTTTCATTGGGAAAAAATGTGGATGCCCAACAGTATATGAAAACACGTTCACCTGACTCATAACTTTAAAACTGAAAATTAAAACAATCATGAGACACTTAAAAACATCTTAACAAAGATTAAAGTTCAGTGTTGAAGATGGCATAAGAAACATATATTTTGAAACACTGTTGTAAGAGCATACATTGATGCAATCTCTTTCGGAGGGAAACTTGGCAATATCAATCACTTTTTTTTTTTTTTTACAGCTACACGAACTGGAATGGGATCTATCAAAGTTTTAAATGCACGTTAGCTTGCTTGACTCAGAACTTGTATATGCACATTTAGGAATTTATGTCACAGGTATATTCACATAGATGCACAACAATATCTATTTATGTATAATCCTTACAGAATTATTTATAATGGTAAATAAATGCAAACAACGAAACATCCATCAATAGGAGCTGGCTAAATAGATGATGGCTCTTTCACACAATAAAACACTATGCAGCCACCAAAAAGAATTAAATAGAACTATCTGTACTGATGTAAATAAGTGTCTAAGATACACTTTCAAGAAATATTAAGTATTTAAGTATTTCATTTATATGAACAATGAAAGTTTTTCATTTGTGTGAGAAAATATAAAGGATGGACACACAGATGCACGTGCACGTGTGCACACACACATACATCAGATGCTTGTATATGAAGATCCAGTGGCAGAGCTTTGAGCCCTTTCCTCTGCTTTTGGGGGCATTATGGTGCTGTGGTAGGGATGCACTGCAGTTGAGATCTCCACCCAGATCCACCCAGCATCCCCTTGGGATAGCAAATATTCACAGTGTCCCTTTACTCTCCTGAAATTATGTCCATTAAGAATGTAGGTCTGTCTTCACATCTAATTTCAAATAAAATCAAAACAATGCCCTAGGAGGTAAATGAGATAAAAGCAAAGTTATGTATAATTAAATAATATGTACTTTGATATGTAAATACTCTGTATGTTTAAACTGCAAGACATAATGAAGGTGCCCAGGGCTTTCCCCGTGCACAGAATCACAGCGAATACAACAGCCCCAGATATAGCCTTACACACAGATATAGACTAGGGACTAATACTGACTTATCCTGCCAGCGTGATTTTACAAACAGGTGAGGAACCCTTGGCAAAGTTCCAAGTAAAACAAAGTACAGGCTTTGCTCCATTTACACGGTAGTTGCATTCCTAGAAAATTCAGGGTATATTAAGACCATGGAAATTGGAAGTTCACATTTATATGTAAATGAAGTTCAGTTCCAGATTCAAATACTTATAAACAGATTTCTCACCTACCTGAATGTTTGGCAGGACAGGAGAGTTGTGAAGGATGGAGAAAAATTCTTTGCTGTGTGGGATTGTTGCACTGCAAGGCAGTAACACCCCTCAGGCAGGGAGACGCCCCCATAGATTTTTCCAAACACCCTCTGTAGGTGCAGTTACCGACCCCATCAAGAACTGTTAAACACCTTGAAGGAATGCCCCCAGGAGCTGTTGGGGGGTAGGGGGCTCTGTTTTACCACGTGGCATTTATCTAATTCCACCTGTGTTAGTGGATTGCTGACACAATGCAGAGCTCTTCAAGGGACAGTCGGAGCCTTCCGGCCCCACCTCTCTCCTTTTCCCCTCCCCATAAAGCCCAGAGCACTGTAGGTGCCCAGCTGGATGGTGAACCCAGCCCAGGGCTCTACCCGGGGTCTGGGGGACAGATGGCTTCTGTGCTGCTCTATCTCAGCCCTCACACTCCGGGCTGCTCAGGGAAGATCTCATTCGAGAAGGATATATATGCCACATTAAATATTAGGTTAAACACCTGCTCTACCAGCTAGAGCACAGGGCCACAGTTCCGAAACTGCTCACCATTTGCAAACTGGTGACATGGCCAGCCTGTTACTGCACTGTGAGCAGTTTGGGCCTGTCCTGATTGGGACTAATTATCTGCAGGTGTGTCATTGGGCCACAGGCCTGCTGATGGGGGAGCCACCGTGCTTACCTGCCGGAGAGGACAGCGGGTAGGGCACCAGGCTCCCCACTTCTGCTCACCTCTCTACTGGTGAAGGACCTGGCAGACTTGCCCCTAGCTGGGTCCACTTGACCTTTTGCCTGAGAGAGCAAAGGAATGGGGCCAGACTGTATCTCGCCGGCCTCTTTCCCTGAGGACCATCTCTTTGCATCAGTAAGCTGGCATGTCAGGAGGAGACAGAGGGAGGCCTCTTGTGGGCCAACAAGTTTGGGAAACACTAGCCTGGTAGATGATCTGGGCCCTGGAGACTGAGGCTCCCACTGGACACTGCCCCTTTTTAGTAGCAGAAATACCCACAAAGACAGACAGAATGGCTGCCGAGTCCCTGAGTCCACCTGCTCAGATTTGCAGCATACTTCAGGTTCAATGTTTGGAGCCTCAATACCCAAAACTTGGCAGCCCAAGAAAGTCCACCCTCTTCTGGCTTTTCATCTGAGCAACAGCCAGGGGCTGAGGGAAAGAGCACTGAACAGGAGTCAGAGGAACAGGTTTCTGTCTGGACTTTGCACCTAACTGGTTCTGCCTTTGGACACATTGATCATCCTCTTCTCTCCAAGCTTGTTTTCCTATCTATGAAATAGGGGTGGTAATTCTGCCCCTGCCTCCCTTGACTGTTTCAAGGATAAAATGAGCCAGTGGAAGGAGGGGGTTGAAGAGCCACCGAAGGGGCATCTGAGTGTGTGTGGGCAGTTGTGGAGAAGGAGGCTTGGAGGGGTTCAGGATCCAGCGTTGGCGAGTCCCAGCCTTCCTCAGAGCAGATGTTCTGACCATACCCGGGCAGGGTGGGAGGATATTGTGGTCCCACTCCTCACTCCACAACTGGGGAGACTAAGGACAAGAGAGGGAAGTGACCTGCTCAAGGCCACATTCAGTGAGTGAGAGCTGGAGCCCCAGTTCCAGCTCCCCGAGGGCCCTCGCTTCCACAGCCTGCTGACATTATATGATTGAATGGACTAAAAAAATCCCAGTTCAAATTTCCTGGAGGCATCTCTTTTAGTGTGCAATTGAGAATGTCAGCAGGGAAGCCAGATTGCCGGAGCTGGAAGCCCACTTCACTGCATTCTAGCTGGGTAATCTCAGGCAAGTTACTAACTTCTGGGCCCAAGTTCCCCATCTGTAAAATGGGACAGCACTAGAGTTTTCTCACAGCTTCTGGCAAGGATTATATAAGTGGTTCTTGCGGAGTGCTTAGCACAGTGCTTGGCACAGGGTAAACACCCCATAAATGGTAGTTATTACTATGTGTCTGGGCTCTTGTCCAGAGTCCCTTATCTCTGCCCTGGGGGCGTAAGACAAAGAGACATATGCCCAGTGACAGCTCTCTACGTGGGGATGCTCTCAGAAGGGTCCTGATCCCGCAGAAATCCACAGAAGGTGGTGGAGTCTCGGAGACGCCATCAGGACGTCTGACTGAGGGGCAGGGATGCAGAGCTCTGAATTTTTTCCACTTGTTTAGAGTCCCGGCGTCTATCTTCAGAAGCAGGGACATCCACTGTGGGTTTGGGGATTTGGGGGAAACAGTAAACAGTGCATGGCGTTGCTTTCAGCCTGTGAACCCACGGACTCCGGACCTGGAGCATCTCAGGGGCTGGGGAGCCCAGGCTGGTTTCTGTGCATGGTGGAGCCCTCTGCTGGGCTGCGCGACTGTGGGGTTTTCCTCCTCGGGAAATATGTTCTGCCTCCTCTGTCACTCTCCCCTCTGGCCGAGTGCCAGGCCGCTCCGAACAGCCATTTGTCCATATTTCCATGGGGCGTGCCTCCTTTGACCCACTTTTTATGAGCCTTTTTGAGGCTCATCAGACGTAACTAAATACCTCTTCTCTCAGAGTGAAATCATAATGAATAATGAAAGCAAAAATATAAGAAACGCCTTGTGTATCCAGGCTGCCAAAAGGTGCTGTGAAAAATTACAAGAGCTACAGTGCAGCATGATACCCTGCAACTGAGTGTCGGCCACGGAGCCGTCCTCGGAATTCCATGGAAGATGCTAGGCTGGCTATCAGAGTTGTTCTGTGGGCCAGGCATGCGGCTCATGCCTGTAATCCCAGCACTTTGACAGGTCAAGGCGGGAGGATCACTTGAGCCCAGGAGTTCGAGACTAGCCTGGGCAACATAGGGAGACCCCCCCCATCTCAAAAAATAAAAAACTGTTTTGTGCATTGGAAAGGAGATAATATCAACTCTTAGAGCTCACTGGGCTCTTGCTCTGTGCCCGGCTGGGAGTACCATGTGTCCCTGGTGGACAATCCCTGCCCTCACTGGGCTTACCTGTGGGGCAGAGCCAGGCAATTTACAGTAAACACAGAATAAATTTGCAATGTAATTTTACCACGGCATGTGCTCTGAAGAAAATAAGTGGGAGAGAAGAGAGAGACTCAGGGAGTGGTGCCCAGCGGGGTGGGTCTCTGTAAAATGGTGGTGTTTGATCTGAGATCTAAGTGTTGAGAAGCTTTGTGGGGAGCTGCGGGAAAGGCATTCTGGCAGAAATTACAGCTTCAGCCTTTTAAATGTACAAGTGAATGAATGAATGAATGACATGCATACCCTAAAGGATGGGGCAGATTTCTCAGTTCTTTCTCTGCTGACAGCTAGGCTCAGCCCATAAATCAGGCCTCAAGGGCTCCTGGAGTTAGAGAAAAGCACAGAGGTTAGGCAGCCTGATTCTTCACACAGCCCGGGGTCAGTTCCACATCAGGGCTTGGTCACCTCTGGTGTTGGGGATTTCCCTGCCTCAAAGGCAAAGTCTCTTCCAGCAGTACTTACCCGGAGCTGTTCTCAGTTGAAGTGATTTCCTTTCCCACTGTCAGGCCAGAAACTGAGGTATCTATAAAGTCCAGGCGGACATCTATGCTTTGAACTCATAGACCAGGCACTGCCCAACACGTCCCTCAGCCTGGTGTGTGCCCCCGAGGTCCAGCCCAAAGGTGCTTTGACTTGCATAGAGTTTTTTCAAAGTTAAAAAAAAATTAGACCTAACATTTTACAACCAGAGGAAATACACCCCAATGTCCATCCATGGGGGCCCTGTTACAGACAGAATAGCTCATCCACACAATGGAGTGCGCAAGAACGAGGAAGCTCTTCATATCTTCATAGGGGATGTAAATAATGTATCTTTGAGATATATTATTTATGAAAAAAGCAAGGTAAAGAAGAGTGTATACAGCATGCTGCCTTTGTGTAAAAAAGGGACAATGGGAATGCATATTTGTGTTTGTGAGAGTTAAAGAAACTCTGGAAAGGTGCTCAGGACTTAACCATGTTTAAGCAGAGGGTATGGGGAGAGCACTTTTTACTGAGTGCTATTTACATTTTAATTTTTTGAACCTTAACATATCAGCTATCAAAAAGTTACATTTAAAAGTGCCTTAAAAATCAGAAGATTTGGGCCGGGCGCGGTGGCTCAAGCCTGTAATCCTAGCACTTTGGGAGGCCGAGACGGGCGGATCATGAGGTCAGACCATCGAGACCATCCTGGCTAACACGGTGAAACCCCGTCTCCACCAAAAAAAAAAAAAAAAAATACAAAAACTAGCCGGGCGAGGTGGTGGGCGCCTGTAGTCCCAGCTACTCGGGAGGCTGAGGCAGGAGAATGGCGTAAGCCCGGGAGGCGGAGCTTGCAGTGAGCTGAGATCCGGCCACTGCACTCCAGCCTGGGCAACAGAGCGAGACTCCATCTCAAAAAAAAAAAGGAAAAAAACAAAAAAATCAGGAGATTTAACATAAAGAGGGTGGATTGCTTGAGCTGAGGAGTTCAAGACCAGCCTGAGTAACATGGTGAAACCCCGTCTCTACAAAAAACTGCAAAAATTAGCTGGATGTGGTGGTGCGCACCTATAGTCCCAGCTACTCGGGAGGCTGAGGCAGGAGGATCACCTGAGCCCGGAGGTCAAGGCTGCAGTGAGCCACGATCATGCCACTGCACTCCAGCCTGGGTGAAGGATCGAGACCCTATATCTAAAAAAAAAAAAAGAATTAAAATGTCTAGCTTCTTTTGGAAAAACGGAAGACTTGGCCACCTTGGGTCGACATTCCCATGTAGCCACACTTGGGGAGAGTTGAGAAGTGGTGGCCCCTGTAGCTGAAGCAGCAGGCTCCTGTTTACCCCAGACCCCACCTGGCAGCTTAATCCACTTACCTTACCTCCTGGCCCCTGTAGGCACTGGGTTTTCAACCCTGTTCTAACCCGTCACCCCATCCTTCCTGTGTCCTCTTACCCTCATTCCTGCCCAATAGAAACCCCTCTCTCAAGCCAGGAAGGGCAGCCCACAGGCTCTCCAGCTAGCCTTCCTTGTCCCTGACCTCAGGCCTCTGCTCAGGCTATTCTGCCTGCTTGGGATGGCTTTCTCCAGTATCAGCTCAGTGTGCAAACCATCCACCGGGAAGGGCCTGGAGCAGCGAGTGCGAAGTTCTCAAGAATGTGCGGCAACCCAGCGTTTCATCCCAGTGTAGTGCCATCACGCTCTCTCCAGACTCAATGTTGTGGGCCCTTTGCAGTAGCAGTGGCTGCAGCATGAAAACTCCATATCCAAATTGGACTCTCTCCAGAGATACAGGGCTATTTGCATTCCAGAACGATTTGGGGGTGAATTCTATTGAAATTTAAAGTATTTGTTTTTTCACTGGTAAATAGACTCACAATTATAGATTCTTGGATTCCTAGAAGCCTAGAATTTTGGAATCTTAGTTTTTGGAAGGCTACTCGGAGGTTCAGAGATGGCAGAGATCTGACCATTTTAAAGCCGAAATGAAACTCAAGCAACTTCGTAATTAAAATGCATGTAGAAGAAAAATATGGTTTGCTTTTAGGTTAGCTCAGTGTTCCCAATAAATATTTGTTGAATAAAATGAATTAATATTTGTGTAAAGTGCAGCATCAATTAAACAAATAATTTCAGTGGAAAGTACTCCAGTTGTTTCTGACCTTACATTTTATAGAATAAAAAACAAACGAAGCTGGACAGCCCTTCTGGTAATGCTCTCATAGATTTTTATACTTGTGAGTGGCTTGGGAGCCGACCCTTCCAAAGAGCCTTCAAGCAGGTCTCTGGGCCTCCAGCGTCCAGCCCACCCTGCTGTGATCCGTCTTCCTAAAATAGCGATTTCATTAGCTTGTTCTTGTGGTCAGAGATCCCCACTGCCTTGTCATTGTCTGGAGGAGAAAAGGTGCAAAGGACAGCGCCTGGGCAATTTGCAGAGTTTCTGCCATTCATCACCCATTCACTCATCTCTCCATTAAAACTGAACTCCTCCTTCACATCAGACGTCAGCCTAGTCTAGGTCCTGAGGGTTTTAGAGTTCCTGCCCTCAACCAACCCACAGTCTGATGGGGGATACACAGCAAAGCAAAGCAAAACAAAAATGAAAAAGAAAGGGAAATACTATGGGAGAAGCCAAGTGCTTTTGACAATACGAAGGAGGGAACAGTCGCTTCTCTTTGTGGGGTTTGGGGAAGGTTTTATGGAGGAAGCAACATCTAAGCTGCTCCAGGGAAACCATCCACCCTTGGCTTCTCTGCTCTGAAGTTTGGTTTAATTTCTTACCATTCTCTTAAAAAAAAAGCAAATCTTTTTTTTTTGGAAACAGGGTTTACCCTGTGGCCCAGGCTGGAGTGCAGCAGTGTGATCACAGCTCACTGCACCCTCGTCCTCCCAACCTCAAGGGATCCTCCCACCTCAGTCTTTCAAGTATCGGGGACTACAGGCGCACACCACTATGCTAGCTAATTTTTTTTCTTTTTTTTTTGAGAAGGAGTCTTGCTCTGTTGCCCAGGCTGGAGTGCAGCGGCCGGATCTCAGCTCACTGCAAGCTCCGCCTCCCGGGTTTACGCCATTCTCCTGCCTCAGCCTCCCGAGTAGCTGGGACTACAGGCACCCGCCACCTCACCTGGCTAGTTTTTTTTTTTTTTTTGTATTTTTTAGTAGAGATGGGGTTTCACCATGTTAGCCAGGATGGTCTCGATCTCCTGATCTCGTGATCCGCCCGTCTCGGCCTCCCAACGTGCTGGGATTACAGGCTTGAGCCACTGTGCCTGGCCTAATTTTTGTATTTTTTTGTAGAGACAGCGTTTCACCATGTTGCCCAGGCTGGTCTCAAACTCCTGGGTTTGAGCAATCCTCCCACCTTGACCTCACAAAGTGAATAATTCCTTTTTAATTGCAAAGTAATACATGTTCACTGTAAAGTAAATTCAAATGGCACAGAAGTATGTACAGCAATGTGTCCCCACGTCTCCTCAGTCTATTCCTAATCCATTCTGTAGATGTCATCAGAGTTGACGATTTGGTATGTATTCTTCAAGAACGTTTGCTGTGCATAAAGAAACATATCAATATGTACACATACAGTTTATTTCCTATAAATGGGTTCAAACTCTCTGCATTGTTGTTTAATTTTTTTAAGGTTATTCATGTTTTAAGGACACTCTAGCTGTCTGTAGGTAAAGAGCTTCTACCCTGTCTAGTGAACTGGATGAACCAGCATGGACTTTTCTCTAGCCGTGTGGCTGACCAGCCCCGATCCTCAGGGCCAGGGGGCGAATCTCTCTCAGTATTTGATATGCAGGACTTCAGAGATGAACAGGCCCAAGAAGGGCAGAGGGCAGGGCACCCTGACGTCCACAGGAGGCCCAGGGTTGTTGGCATACAGACAGCTGACTTGGAGCCTGGCTGTGGCCTCCCCTGTGCTATGCGGGGAGGGGGGCTGCCAGGAGGACAAGGGGAAGCCATGGGGAGGAAGCTTCAGTTTAGTGAGAAGAAGCACTTCTGAGCAGTTTGAACTCTCTGAAAGCTGAATAGGCTGCCTCAGGAGATAATAACAATGATAGCTAATGTTTAATAATAAGCATTTGTTATGTACTTTGGTTCATTTAATCTTTTACTCTTTAAAACACAGGCACTATTTTGGTCCCAAGTAACAGTTAAAGAAACCTCGTGAGTTCACACAGCTAGTAAGTGGTGGTATGGTTTTCTCCTAACTCCTCTATGGTCCTGCCTCCCTTCGTAGCAAGCCCCTCAAGCAGAGCTCTTTCCCGCTCACCGGTAGCACAGAGAGGCCGGTGTCCACCGGGGTCTGGGAAGCTGATCAAACGTGCAGTCCTGTGTACGGATGCTGGATCAGACTGCCTGGCTTTGAATCCCAGCTCTGCCACTTATGAATTGGTGACCTCGGTTTCTCAACATGTGTGTGCGTGTATGTGTGCACACCTCAGTCACCTCATCTGTAAAATGGGGATAGAACTCGCTATGTAGATGAAGTGAGTGGATAACTTGCAAAGCACTAAAAGTCCTGCCTGGGCTTGTTACGTGTGGCTTTGAAAATCTGGAGCCGGGGAAAACAACCTGAGTCAGAGAGTCAGACTTAGGGGTCCCCTGCAGAGGGGCTGGTGGGAGAGCTTGGGCGGGGGGTTGGGGGGGGGATCTGTCCAGCGTGGAGCAGGTCTGATGGCTGCCTGTCGTGGATGTTCCATTGACCTCCTGCAGTTTCCAGTTGCTGCTGTAACAAACTACCCCAATCCCAGGGGCTAAAACAATGCAAATGTATTATTGTAAAGTTCTGGAGGTCAGAAGTCCTAAAATCAAAGAGTGGTGGGCTGCATTCCTTCTGGACGCCCTAGGGTAAAATTCGTTTCCTTGCCTTTTCTAGCTTCTAGAGGACACATGAATTCCTTGGCTCATGGCCCCTTCCTCCATCTTCGAAGCCGGCAGAGTAGCATCTTCTCTCCTCCTTGGCCTCTGCTTCTGCGGCCACATCTTCTCTCTGTGCCTCTGACCCCTTTGCCCCTGTTTCTAAGGACCCTTGTGGTTCCATTGGGCCCACATGGATGATGCAGATGCTCTCCACAGTGCACAGACCTTAATTTAATCACGTCTGCAAAATCCCTTTTGCCATGTAAGGTCAAATAGTCACAGGTTCTGGGAATTAGGATGTAGACATCCTGGGCAGGGGGGAGGATATTTTTCTGTCTACCACATCTCCAGGGCCAAATATAAAAGCCTCCTTGAGCGCCCTGCATCCCATAGTTCCCCGGATGACCCGTTGTCTGTGAGGGACTGGCCAGCTCTTTTGCTCCATTTCTGCCTGTTCTTTCTCCACTCTCTCCGTGAGCATTGGCTGATTCTCACTCTGTCTCCTCCATCTGCCCCAATGCCGAGACAAGCTGTGCCCTCCCCAGGTGCCCAGAGTCGAGAGACTGGAGTATTGGTGCTGGATAACCCTAGAAATCACCAAGCACAACTCCGTCATTGAACAGATGGGGATGCTGAGCACTGAGAACTCAAGTTCTCCCAAAGTCAGACACCTCTGGAACCCATATCCCTTGACTCCTATTCTAGTGCTCTCTCCTCCATTTTGAACTCAGCCTTTGTCCTTGCAGAATGGGACTTTTTATTTTCCTCTCCTATTCTCCTTTCTCAGCCTGGTTGATCCACTGTCCTCTATCTGCCTATCTATGAAGCTGCCCAGCGGAACCCTTTATCCAGGCCTGTCTTTTTGCCATCTTTCAACTCAGCCATGCCCAGTCCCTGACTCCAAGCCTTTGGTCTTGCTGGTTCCTGTACTTCGGATGCTTCTGTCATTTGCCCAGGGGTGGCGGCAGTCTGCTGCGAAAGGGAGAGGGGGGCCTGACTTGGAGTCAGGATCACAGATCTTCATCCTAGCTCTGCCATAACTCCTGGTAACTTTGAGAATTCCCTTCCCCTCTGTGAACCTCAGTTTTCCCATCTGCCCAGTGGGAATTACAAATCCTGGCTCATTCTTACCTTGCAGGCCTACGGTGAAACACACATGAAAGAAAATGTGTGGTAATGGCCCAGAAGCTGTAAGGGGCTGGGTCCTCTCTTGTGAGCTCACGGACAGCCAGCCACCTTGACTGTGCCGGGGTCCTGCCTGCCCGGCAGGAAGATAAAGATGAGCTGGTCCAGGGCTTTGCCTGTAAAAGGATCTCACAACACTGCTGAGGGATGTAAGAATCAGGAGGCCTGACAGTCCCTGCCCATGTGCCTTCAGTGCATGTCTCCTTGGAGCAGTCCCCAAGTGCTGCCTCCTCCAGGAAGCCCTCCGCAATTACCCTACAGTCAGAAGTCATATTGCCCTTGATCAGCCCACCATTATGCCTGTTAGCCCATTGTGCCTTGATTTGTAATTCTTTGTGTCCAGCCTAAATTTCTCCTTAGTCTACAAGATTCTGAATTGTCTCTGCCTTCTCCAGCACAGCCTAGTGTGGAACTTGGAATATAGTAGGTACTCAGGAAGTATTTATTGAATGAATGAATGGATGAATGGATGAATGGATGATGGATGAATTAATAAACCAGTGCGCTGTCTATTATGATTGGTCATTACTAATTGCCCTGCACTCCACCCTTCTAGGTCATTGTCAAGGTTATTGACATGATTCAGACACTCACATACATATCTTTGATTAGCATAAAGGCACATTCAAATTCAAGATATTATCATAATTATTATTTCTTCCTAACTGCATTAGCTTCTACCGGTCTGCTGCCCCCCCTTTTTTTTTTCTTGGCCATGTTCACAGCTCAGGGAAAAAAAATCTCTCTCTAATGTATCTCTATTAGCTTTTATTTTCATTATCTGTGAGGCCATAGAACTTCTACTCCCACCCTGAGATCATCTATAAATGTTTGGTAAGGCTGTTTCTGGCATGAATGCTTAGGGGCACCTGCTGCCTGTCTGGATGAACCTGTCCAGAAAAGTGTTTGCCTTTTCAGACCCATTGGTTCCTTTTGTATGCCTCTGTGAACCCAGATTCAGGATGGGGTCACATGCCCATCTTAAGGATAGTGTGGCCAAGCAGCCTATTGAGGGGGTTGTAGGATAGGGGTTTAGGGGGCTCTTCCCCCAGAGCTGGTTTCAATCCTGAACAGCCAGAAAGGCAGGCCCAAGCTAGACTCCCATGAGCCAAGAGTCACCAGCAGGAGTCATAGCTGATGCTCCCATCCACTCCCTCTGCACCATGCATTGTTCTAAGCACTTGACTTATTAATAGCTTGTCTAATCTGCATAACAACCCTTTGTGGGTGTCACTCTTCTCATCTTCATTTTACTGGTGCAATAACTGAGGCACAGAGACGCATAGAAACTTGCTCAAGGTCACACAGCTTGTAAGTGGTGTAGCCAGGTTTCAAATGCAGGCAGTCAGACTCCAGAGACCACGCACTTGACCCCTGAGCCACACTGTTCTCATAAAGCCTGGTGAGTCATGGCAGCCTGGAAGGGTGCCAAAGAAAGTCTGAGTTGGACAGACCCCTATCTGAAGAACAGAACTGATAGGTGGATCTTAGGCCATGTGTGGGGGCCGGGACTGATGGGGCTTCTTGGGTGATATCTGGTTGAAGGGCAGTGGGTTGACTCAACCCTGAAAAGTTGGCATCCCCTTGGGTTAGCCTCCTGCTCAGACAGACCTCATGCAGCCTGACCAGGCCTCAGCAGGCCCTGGGTGAAGGTTTGGTGGGTGAATGGGCAGACACAGCAGGTATGCTTGTTCCTTCTTTCTTGGGAAACATGCTGTGTATTCTCGCATGTTCCTGCCTGGGCCAGTCCACCTGGACCTGTCCGAGCAGCCTCAGGGCTCTCAGCCCCTGCAGTGCAGCCTCCCAGCCCCCAGGCTGTGTGTTGTCCATTGTGGGGAGCCCTGTGCTTCAAGGAACTCCCCACCTAGACCAAAGCTTTCTTCTGTTCTTTTGCTTTCCAGCAAAAAATAAAAGCATAAGAAAGATAATTGTCACTACTTAAAAGCAAATATTTTAGAGATGGGGTCTCACTATGTTGCCCAGGCTGGTCTCAAATTCCTGGGCTCAAGTGATGCTCCCACCTCAGCCTCCTGGGTAGCCAGGACCACAGATGTGAGCCACCCTGCCCAGCCAACTGCTTTTCTTAAATAGACTTTCTTCCTCCTTCCCTGGTCTGGGAGAGAGAAGGCCAAGTGCCAGGGTAAGGGTCATGCCATTTAGGTCTGGTTCTCTTCAGGAACAAGTCGTGAAGTCCCCAGTTCTTCACACCCGCACCCCACAGGGTTCCTACTTTCTTATTCTCCATTGCCTGGCCTGCCTGGGAGGAGGAAAGATGCCAAGTCCCGGTGGTGAGGGGTGGGGAACCTCAGCCCAGGCCCCGGGGCAGGCCAGCAGGTGTGATCCAGGTATGATCCAGGTGGCTGGATTTGGGGGAAGGGGAGGGGCGAGGCCAGAGTCTGCACTTAGGGCTCTGCGCAGCGACTCTTTTCTAGCTGGACTGGCAGCCTTATGGGGTCTTTCACAACCAGTAATATCAGCCCTGGATGTTGTCGTTGCTCAGAAGGTGTTGCCCGAAAGAGAACTATGGTTGGCACAAATAGCCATCTGTGCCAACGTAGATGGGGGTAGATTTCTAACAGATACCTGTGGCTTCATTATTTTAAAATCTTTCTTGTGCTAATAAGGCCGATGGAGTAAAAGTCCCTGGTGGAATCCAGCCTAAGGCTCCGCATCCCCTCAATACTCTCTACCTGGGTCCCGCAGCCCCATTTTGGCTCCTCTCCACCTGGGCCCACAGGGCCTCTAAGGGCTGGGCCCATCAATGGCCTCGTTTCTCTGTGGCCTGAGCACACTTCCAGCAGGGACAGGCTCTGCCCACGGCACCCTCCCGGATGAATCCCTTCTTTGACCTTTGTAATTATTCCTGTTCAATCTTCCTTCGTGTTTTCTTCCTCCTCCCTTTTTGAGGTGCTCAACTCCTGCACTCTCTCCAGTGTATTAAGGATGTGAGTGAAATTGATGACTGGGATGTCTCAGGTCTTTATGATGATGAATGACTTTCACTGCCAAAGCTTTTATTGTCTGTGATTTGGGAAGAAGGGGGAACTGATATATCAAGGCTGCCTGTCACACCATTTAATACAGTTATAAATCCTGACGTCACTAACTGGTGGTCAGGAGCTGGAGAATTCCACCAGCCACCGTTTTGCCGAGCCTTTATGGATTTTCTCCTTTCTCTGGCCTTTCGTTGCTTGACTATCACAATTGTGTTTTGGGAGGGGGGATGGGGACAGCTAGATAGTGAATTTAAAAATCGCAGGGACACCCTGGTCTCGGGAGGAGATGGGAGCCCTCCCTCACCCTTACTCTGAAAGAGGGAGCAGTTGGAAGGCCTTTGATTCCACTGTGAGCAAGGAAATTGTTTGGTGAGACAAACCCCTCAAAGTATGCTAATGCGTTCTTGCATGTGCATCACTCTCTACAGTTTACCTGGTGATTTTACATCAGTTATTTTTCAGACCCTCCTACCATCTTGGGAGGGCAGCAGGGAAAGACTTGACCCTCGTTTTACAAAAGAGGAAACTGCCGGGCGCGGTGGCTCACGCCTGTAATCCCAGCACTTTGGGAGGCCGAGGTGGGCGGATCACGAGGTCAGGAGATCGAGACCACAGTGAAACCCCGTCTCTACTAAAAATACAAAAAATTAGCCGGGCGCGGGGGTGGGCACCCGTACTCCCAGCTGCTCGCGAGGCTGAGGCAGGAGAATGGCGTGAACCCGGGAGGCGGAGCTTGCAGTAAGCCGAGATCGTGCCACTGCACTCCAGCCTGGGCGACAGAGCAAGACTCCGTCTCAAAAGAAAAAAAAAAAAAAAGAGGAAACTGAGGCTCAGCAAGGTGATGTGCCTTGGCCAGGGTTATGCCACCTGGGCTGATGAGAGGAGCTCCCTGGGGTGAAGCAACGGAGCATCACCATTAGGCGTTCAGGGCGTGGGGTCAGACAGCCCTGGGCTCCAGTCTCAGACCCCCCTACCTTTTAGCAGCTGACCCTGGGAAGGCCACTTACATTTTCTGATACTCCATTTCCTCACCTGGAAGTGAGATGAACACTCTCCTCATTGGGTTGTTCTGAGGGTCAAATGAAATCATGCACATGGGTTTCTAAGCTAGGTTCTTGGCTCATCAAAAGTGCTCAGTAAATGTTTTTAAAAGGTGAAACGATAAGGAGAGGCATGTGACAGATGTCACAGGCGCACAACGGGGGCCACTTCCCAAGGCTGGGTGGGAAGGCTTCCTGAGGGAGGTGACACCTGAGCACACGGAAGTGAGCAGGAATTAGCCAGGCTGGGGAAACAGGCCAGGAAGAGCATTCCAGGCAGAAGGAACAGCATGATAAAGGGTGAGTGAGGAAAGCAGCTGGAGATGAGGGAGGGGTCAGGCCCCCGAGACTGCCAAAGACATGGGGGCAGACCCTGCAGGTGCTGTGAGGGAACTGGAATCCCCAAGGGAATCTCTGTGGGGTCCTGACAGAGGGTGGACGTAAGGATGAGACTCGCTGGAAGACATGACCTGCTCCAGGTGGCTATAAAAGCCCAGGAGAGAACGAATGAGGACCTGGACCCAGGCTGTGGAAAGGGGGATGGAGGAAACGTTTTGAGGGGCGGAACTGGTAATAGTCACTTCTGGGGAACAGGTGGGAGGCCATCAACAATGGCTCCCCTTGTTGGAGTTTGGGGGACCTGGGAGATAATGGAGATAATGGAGCCAGTGGGTGAGATGAAGACCATGGAAGAGCTGGTTTGAATATTTGACCTTAGGGTACCCCAGGGACGCTCAGGTGGAATGTCCGGAGGGCAGTGGGGGCGGGGTCAGGGCTGGAGGCATGGACACAAGTGGTGGAAGGATGTGATCACTCATTAGAGAGCTTTAGACAAGGATGATTGGGAGGAGCAGAGCTGGAGAGGGACTCTGGGAAACCAGGGTGGCTGAGGAGGAGGACGCCGTGGAGGAGGATGCCATGGAGAAACCCGGAGTGGGGGAGCGAATGGTGATTGACACGCCCACCACAGATGTGCTCCATCTTGGAGGCTGTAGCAGTCACAGGACTTCATTGTAAACAACAGAATTCTCTCTGGCTGGTTAAGCGGAAAAGGGATTTTCTAAGGATGTTAGGACGCTCAGGGTCTCCAAGAGGGCCACAGAACCAGGCTTGGAGGCTTGCCAGGCATAAAGCCTGGCCCATGCTACAGGACTACGCTGTGGAGCAGCCATGCCATGGCCCGTGAACGCAGACCCTTTGGCTCACACAACTTTCGCTGGACACCGGATGTCACCACTAGGACCTCGGCCTCAGCAGATGGACTCCATGTGGTGCCTGCTTCTTTGTGTCGCCAGCTTCTGAATTAAAGACTCACACACATGTCTACTTGGGGGACCCAGAAATATGCCTGCGCCCTTGCCGCAAGGGAGTCTGGGAAATCACGTCTCTGACTTCAGCCTCAAGAAGCCTGAACTCTTAAAGTGGAAAATGCCCCAAACAAAAGAAAGATGTTCGGTGATGTCAGGAAGCCAAAAATGTTTGAAGATTTAGAGAGTGAGCAGAGAGATCCAAGGTAACAAGGCTGGAAAGAATCCATTGGCTTTGGTAGTTAGGAGGGCCTCGTTCTTCCAGCCAGTTATCTCCCACAGCCCATCGTTTCCACAGGATTTGAGGCAGCATTAAATGAAAGCCCAAGGGCATCTGTACATGGGCCAGAAACCACCTGAAGAAAGGAGGAGATGGTTGCACTGGATTTGGGATGGGGCTTGCAGCAGTTGAGCCCTGAAGCTCCAAGAAAGCCCTAATGAGGAGAGGACGAGCTGGACCTAATGAGCTGGACCAGGAGGCCATGGGGTGGGGGCTATCCTTCAGGACTTCAGTGAGTTGCAGTGGATGCCTGGACTGGGGAGACAGTAAGGGAGAAGAATGAAGCAAGGACCTGGTGGCCCGGCCCCAACCCTATAGTCCTGGGGGTTGGCTGGCAGGCATTTTCCTTTGGCTAGCCCTTGGGTAGCTTCTGGCCTTTGGCTGGTGGCTTTTCTCAGTGGAGAGGATGGAAACTAACACTGACTGGGCTCAAAGAAAAAGCCTCCTGTCCTTATGGGCACAAAATCCCTAGCACTGAGTGCAGGCTGGACTCAGAGGAGTAGCCTGGTAGATGTTTTCTGAGTGAAAGAAAGAATGAGCCTAGGCATTTGTTTAGCTTCAGCTCTGTGCCAAACATGGTGATGGGCACCACAGGGAAACAGAGGTGAGCAGGACATAGTCCCTGCACCAGAAGTGTTAGGTCTAGTGTCTTCTACTAGACAGCTGTCCCAGCAGTCTGACACGTGCTGGGCTGTGGAGCTGTGTGCAGCGTGGGCTCTGAGAGCACTGAAGAGGGAGCATAGGACTGTGGGGGACAGGACCAGGGCAGTTGGGGGATCTTTCACAGGAGATGACATTGGTAGCGTTTGCCCAGTGCCCGCCAGGAGACTGTGGCAACATTTGCTAAGGCATGGAGGCCAGTTGGGGGAGAGCAAGCCATTTAGGGCTGTGGTACTGGTGGGGGTGCTGGACCCTATACCACCCTAGTAGAGATGCTTGGGAAAAGGCAGGAGGAGAGGGCATGAGGGATCTGGACTTGATCCAGAGGTGATGGGGAGCCGAGGAGTGCAGGGTCCTATGGATCAGAGGTGGCTGGAGCCAGGCAGCAGTTCAGTTGGCCTGCAGTGGCGATGGGTGTCTGCAGTGTGGCTGGAGTTGGCTGTGGATGACACCCCCAGACCCTGCCCCAGGAGTGTTAGTGGGAGAGGCTGGGCCAGTGGGTGCCTGGATGTTCGGGTCAGGCCTTCTTGCCCAGGGGCGCCCCCACAGCCTGCTGGTTGCCCTCATTATGCCCCTCATGTGGCGAGGAGAGCCGGGAGCTGCAATCAAGATGCCGGGTGCCTCCTGCTGGTGTGCGGAGAGCAGGCAAACCACATGAGATCCCATCTCGCGCATAATGTGCATCCGAGGACAAAATTAGATTGAGAAGTAAATGGAGCCGAAAATTTCCGAAGCATTTCCCGTCAAGAAGCTGTTTGATTGCATGTTTTAATTCTCCTAGTCCTCCTGCCCAGTGAGCTTCAATTTGGTGGGGGTGGCTGGGGCAGAAGGAGCCTGTGATGGGAGGGGTTGCTGGGGTCCTGGGGCCTGGAGGCCAGAGGGAAGAAGAGAGACCCTTTAC
Source organism: Macaca fascicularis (assembly GCF_037993035.2). Classification (NCBI taxonomy): domain Eukaryota; kingdom Metazoa; phylum Chordata; class Mammalia; order Primates; family Cercopithecidae; genus Macaca; species Macaca fascicularis. Next base: position 62,451,471 of record NC_088389.1, read on the forward strand.
ACATGTGAATGCAGACCCCACACGCCTCCTTCTCCAGGTGATGTGGCCCAGACCTCAGACAACCCTGTGAAGACAGCGCCACTAGCCCCAATTTGTAGACAAGAAAACCGAGGAGCAGAAATTAACCTGCCTGAGGCCACAAAAATAATATGCAGTTGGCTGGGCTGGCAAGCACTGGCCTGTGGAACTTTAAAACTAAAGCTCATACTAAGTTGGATTGCATGTTTGAATGTTTCTATTTTCTTTCTTTTCTTTTGTTTTAACCAGAGAAGACTGCCTTATTCCTCTTTCTCATTCTCTTTCCTTTCCTCTCTCCATCCTCCATTTCCAAACCCAGGAACAAATCATGGGAGGCAGCGCAACGGGCATTGTTCCTATTTTCAGGTTTGTAAAGTGAGACTCATCGAGGCACAGGCATTTGCTGGTAGCACAGAAGGAGAAAGTTAGTGTCAAATTCTGTAAGTCGGATTTCTGTGTGTGTTCCCCCGACCGGCAGGCTCAAGGACGGCTCAGCTCCGTCTCCTGGGCTCCAGAGACACGGCTGACTCTGGCCAAGTCTGCAGAGCCCAAGAAGATGCTGGCATTCTTAGATCTACTCACAAAAGAAAGTGTTGTAATTCTCTTCATCAGGGACATGAGCACCCTGGACTACTGGAAGAAAATTGAGAATCAGTTTCTGGAGCTTGAGAGGTGTTCTGTGAAGACAGAGGGAAGGGCAGGAAAGCAACAGAGAAAACCTGGGAAAGGAAACCTGGATCGGGATCCATACTGGGTCCAGGACCCAGATCTGGCTGTGCACAGCCCTCTGGGCAAGACCCTGCCCTTGCGAGAGTTTCTTCTCACCTGCCAAATAGGCAATTCGTGATTTTTTTTTTTAACAACTGTTAAGGTTTTGTGTTTTTCTTGCTTTTGTGTGTGTGTGTGTGTGTGTGTGTGCGTGTGAAGAAACCTTTATTCAGATGAATCTTCCTGGGAAGCTAGTTAGAAGTGAGGTTCACTGGTTGAAAGAGTGGGGGCTCCAGAGGTCCCTGAGGTCCCCTGGAGGCTCAGGGGAACAGATCTACCCCTCCCCCAAACTGGTTGACCTTTAGCATCCTTCGAGCTCCGGTGCTCCCTGATTCCACAGCAGTTTTCGAGCCAGCGTGAAGGCAGCTCACAGTTGCATGTCCTCTGCTCAGTCCAGCTCTCAGTTCCTACCTCTGGGCCCACAGCCCTCACACCTTACCCACAGCTGCTGCCTGGGCCCGAGGAAGCTTAGACTGAGTCCAGGCACATCTGCCCCTCGAGGCTCACAGGAGGCAGCAGTCAGAGGCCCACTGCACTGCCTACCCTGCCCCAACTCAGCCCGAATCTCCTTCTAGGTCCTGAAGGCACCCTACTCACTGAGGCCCTGTTTCAGTGCCTCCTCCTCCAGAAGGTCTGCAGTCTGACTGCAGGAACCGAATCTCAGATCTGCTCTTTGCTACATGTGAGAGCTTGAGCAGGACCCTTCACCTCTTGGAGCCTAAGTTTCCCCATCTATGGACAAATTGAACCCAGGCCTGATTGGCTCTTGTACCTGTCCCCACGTGGAGTTCCCTATTTAGCGGCATCCCTACCCCTGCACGGTACAAAGCACTTTCACTTCCGTGATCCATTCTGGGCTCTGATTGCCCACAAGGAAGTCAGGGCAGGGGCGATCAATCATGTTTTACAAAGGGGAAACCGAGTCCCAGAACCAGCAGTGGCTTGCAAGCAAGAGCCTGAGCTAGGCTGGTGGCAAGCAAAAGCAGCCGGTGATTCTGTGAGCTAGTTCAGCCCTGGCACCTGATCTGCTTCTCAGGGAAGGGAGGGCTGGAGAGGGATGGGCTGGCACTTCGGTAGCCTGCAGCGCCAGCCCAGCAGCACAATTTAATGCATGTTCTCAGCAGCACATTAATTTGCTGTGCACCCTGGGAGGTGCCTCTGTGGGATGGGCTTGGTTTTCCTTGGCCAGCAGTGCACCTTCTCAGCCTGCCTGTCTCGTATGGGACTCCTTGCTGCTTGGTTTGAGGAAACAATTGGAGGTGTAGGAGCTGGTGTTGCAAAATATCAGCGTTGTCTGGTTAGACTTTCTTGGTTCCAAGCCTGGCACTGTGACATTGACTATCCCGTTGCCCCCTGGACCAGCCACAGCAATGGTTGAGGATTCATGATGGGCCTCAGTCCCTTTACAAGAAATCAGAAGCCTATCAGAGGCTTGGATACTTACCTATTGACTTTTTCTTAAAATAATATGAACTGTCAGCCAGACCTGGACAAAGGGCAGAGAAGCCAATAACTGTGGATTCCTCCTGTCTCTGCAGCATTAGCTGATCTCCCTGGTGGGTGGCCTGGGGTTGGGCATCAGGTGCACAGGTGAGGACATTTAGAGAGGAGAGGGGACCTGCCTGAGGGCACAGTGAGGAAGTGTGGGGCTTTCTGATTCCTAGTCCAGGGCTGGCTGTGCCTCCATGGGCTTTGCACTTGGTCCCGCAGCCCTGATCTTATCCCTTGGCTTCAAAAGTCCAGTAGTCTCTCCCACCTCCCACCATGCCTGACTTCATTGCAAACACATCCTAGATTCAAGCTCCAGGAAGGACTTTTTGCCCAGTGGAACTTGGTGGCTAAGAGCACAGACTGCTAGGGTTTCTAATCCTAGAAACCCCCGACCTGTCTCATTTTCTGCCAGTGCAACCATGGGCAAGTTACTCCACTTCTCTCAGCCTCTGTTGCCTCCTCTGTACATTGGTGGCAGTAACAGGCATTGGAGGTAATAACTGACATTTGGGAGGACTTACATGGGCCTGGTGGCTGCCTAAGTGCTTTACATGCATTGAATCCTTTTAAACAGTCTAAGGAGGTATTATTATCTCCATTTTATAAATGAGAACACTGAGGTGTAATCTTGCCCAAGGTTATAGAACAACTAGTAATTTTAATCCAAAGAATCTGCTCCAGACCTTTTGCCCTTTATTGCTAGGCTGAGCCTCTTAACAATGACAATAATAATAGTGATCATTTCTACCTCATAGGACTGTTCTGATGACTAAATGAGGTGATTCAAGTAAGGCATTTAGAAGAGTTTCTGGCACATAGAAAGAGCCCAGTGCTGGCCGCCATTCTTCATGTATCGCATTCAGCGGATTCGGCGGCACACACAGGCGTGGGGGTGAACCGCTCCAGAGGCCTCCGCGTTTGTGCACAGGCCTGCTTCCCTCTGTGTCTCTCGTCTCCTGCATTTTGACCCCATGTTTTATTCGGACCCCGGAGCTGGTAGAGGCTCAGCAGAAATGAAGGTGTGTGGTAGGGAGGTGCAGCGAGTGTGAGTGGGCCATGGGCACCAGCCTATGTGTGTTCCCAGAGCTGTCTCACTCACTCGGCCCTTGCCACCACTCCATCAGAGAAGGGCTGTTGGGGTTCCCCTTCCTCCGCCCTTAGACAGATGAGGAAAGGAAGGCAGGGTCACCTGCCCTAGGTCACACAGCTGGTAAGTGGCAGAGCTGGGATTTGAACCCTCAGAGCCCATGCTCTTACCTGTGTGTGTAAGCAGCGGGGAGCCATCGAGGATTTCTGACAGCAGCTCGATGTGAACAGAGCTGCACTTTCAAAGCCCGACCTGGCTTTGCTCTCGGGATGGACTGAGGGTGGCTGTGGAGCAAAGGAGGCACGGTTAACAATGGTGGCCTTATTGAGTGTTCACTCTGTGCTGGGCGCTGTGCTAGGGGCCTTACGTATATTTATTAATTTAATCCATGTGACAGCACTGTGAGGAAGATAGGACTGTCCTCATTTTATAAATGCAAACCTGACACACAGAGAGGCAAAATGATTTGCTGGAGATCACATGGCCAGTGAGTGTGGAGCCAGGATCTGAGTGGAGACCACCAGCCCTGTGACTTTTGTCCCATTGCACACTTCCTACCATCACACACGACCCCCTTTACAAAGATTTAACGTCCCCAAATCCAGAAGGCCATTCTGGGAAACTCTATCCTTTCTGTGCATTCATGTATTTATTCTATTTTTTCATTTAGCAATCATCTTGTTTACATAAAATCTATCTCCCAGGAAGGGAGATTTTCCCAACCATTAGATTTGACAAGTATGTTCTGAATTAGCAGCTCCTACCCAGGGTGGGCAAGAGGTGCTGGGCAAACATGTGATGGGAATACTGCCAGCTCCGGGCAGGAGAACATGGGGTGACTGCCAAGTTTCGGACCAGCCCCGGGACTCTGATTCTGAAGCATGAGGCATCTTTGGATTTGTCTTCCATGTTCACCAGCCAGTTTGGAGATGGCTTGATATAGGCATGTACCAAATCCAGGAGTAGGGGCATGGCAGGTCTCGATCAGCAACTAACCTCCTGGAGGTCTTTCTGTTGCTGTGCACTGTGCAAGGGCTCTCCAGGGAGCCACTCTGCACACAGATGGACAGTTGGGCTTTCTCCACATGCTAATTATGATTACATGGGTTTGTCAAACACTGGTTTGTCCTATCAGTTTCTTGGATAAGAGGTGCATACTATCATGTTGAAGTGACATACTGTCACCTTCCTCTGATGACAAAGGTTCATCTTTGGGAACCAGCATTACTGAACCTCGCCTGATACAATAGCAAAGGCCCTGCACGTCTGTAAGCGGGTGGCTCATCCTTCTGCCAAGTACCCCAGACTATTGCGGCTTGGGCTTCTTATGTCTGATTATATTGTTGTCCTGTCTCTGTCCTTGCTGCCCACGTGCCACCTGTCACTTTTCCTAATGTCGGTTTCCTGGCCCTAGAAGTCTCTCTCCTAATTTTGCTGGGGACTGGGAAGCGAAGCCACTGAGCTCGTTGGAACTATGTGCAAATGAAAGTGGGCAAAAAGCCTGTCCCTAAGTCCCTCCCAGCCTCCTAGAGTTGGTGCCAGGAAGGACTTAGGGACAGGCTTTGTGCCCACTTTTGGCTACTCATAGATGGATTGCAGGGGCTGGGGTTGTTGATGGTGCATTTCAGATGGGTAGGGCAGGCCACCACGGAGGGCTGGATGCCGGCCTGGGAGAGGCCTGGTGGGACCATGAGCTCTGAATATGTGACTTGGAAAAGGTGCTGCTGGCATCATGATGCTGTCCTTGAAAGCAAGAAGTTCCTGCCATGACACCCTGGCCCGAGAGCGGCTGCAGTGGGGGCAGGGGCAACTGTGCTTCACACATCTTGGTTCATTATTATCTCTTCTTCCAGACTGCTAGAGTGTGAGTGAGCCCCTTGTGCACAGACTGTGTCTAGTTTTAAGAAAACGTTAATTTTAAATCGAAAAGTTAATTTGGAATAAAAAGTAATACACGCATGTGGTTAAACATTCAAGTCATACAGAAAAATAGAAAACGAAAAATAAATCTCCCACTCCCAACCTAAGCCTTCCCATCTGTAATTCCCTCTCCCCAAAGTTAACAGTGTCTTCTGTATATTTTCAGTAACATTTTAATTCCTCGATCCACCTCCAGATTTTATCCTCTTTTTACTAGCACAGATGGAATTACACTGTACAGTGTTCTTCCGCACTCGCCTATTCACTTAGTAGTGTACCTTGGAGAGCGCTCCACAATTTCCACAATCAAATCTACCTCATTGTTTCTCAAAACTGTGTAATAAATATTCCACCACAGGCAAGTATCAATTTATTTATCCCAGCAATAAGGATTGCTGCCTTCCTTCCTTCCCACGAAATATCTTCGTGTATTTTTCTGTGTGTTTCCATAGGTGAAGTCCTAGAAGCTGACTGGTCACAGGAGAGGGTGCATTTTGTATTTTGTGATTCACCTATTGAAATAATCGTGTGTGTGAAGCAGGAGTGACTGGCTCTGAAGTCAGCCTCAGCCTGCATCCCCCTCACCTCTTACAAGCCGAGCCGAGCGGAGCCGGGATTGTAAAGCTTGATGATATCTCCTGGAGTGGCTGTGGTACTTAAATGAGATAATATATACAAAGTGCTTAGAACAGTGCTTGGCGCTAAGAGCTGTATAAAGGATAGTTGCTATTGTTGCGGTTGTTTTGGTTACTGTTACCATCTTTGCATCCTCTAGAGCACTCAGGATGCTGTCTAGAACTTAGTGTCAGATAATGCATGAATGAGTGAATGAATGAATAAAGTCATGAGCTAGCCCACTTTGCCCTGGGAATTCTCGCGCCATAAATACCGCCTTCCTGCTGTCTCTGGAGCAGTGCCCGTCCTGGCAGGGAGGCCCAGAGCCATCAGTGTGGTAGAGCTGCTTTGCTGCTTTCCTAATTAGAACCCTGACTTTGTCATTTCATTAAGTTGGATCAACAGTTGCTGGTTCCAGGGGGCTTGTGTCATACATGTGCATGGAAATATAGACTGAGTCCCAGGGTCTGTTCTGACATGTCAGGCAGATGAAACTCAAACACACTCCCAAAATTGAAACACAGTGTTGGAGTCTGATAGTTCCAGAGATTCCAGGGAGATGGACGAGGTCAGTTCAGAGGAAGAAATGAGGAGGGTTAGCAAAGTAAACAGTTCCCTGGTTAGTGGATTCTCAGATTGTCTTCCTGGCTCTACAAATCCAGATTAGATCTTTAGCCAGGGCAGTTAGAGGGAGGTCAGTCAGAATTAGTTAAAAGTGGGGATTAGGTAATTTTGGGAAAAGAAATTTAGGGTTATTATTTCTAAGTCAATAACACCACCCAAACTAATGGCTAATAAACCTGTCGTTAGGAGCCTGCCAGATCCGCTTAATGACTGGATACAGCTCATCTGCAATTAGCACATCCATTGTCTGTAGGCAGAGGTAGGCTGTTACATCACCATTCCCAGTGCCCCTCCCCTTCGGGTGAAATATTCCCCCTCCGCATCTACCGTCAGCAGCACACCCTCCACTCATGGCAGGTCTGGACAAAGGGAGACTCCAGAGCAGCCCTGTTCAAACTGTCACACATTTCAAACACCAGCTGGAATGAACGGGCCTGGCGGCGTATGCACTACGTGTACACACGCACCAACGTGTGTGTAGCAGGATGAATCCCCGCCCCAAGTCCTGGGTATCGAGCTGTTTCTCCCTTTCTCCCTGAGGTGGCACTTGTTCACTGTCATCTGCTTTGGAGTTTGTTGAAAATCTTCAGCTCATGTCATTGTCTCTGGCATTGTTCACCTTTTCCTACAACAGGTGTCAAAATATACTTCAGAAAAAGTTAAAAGCATAACTCTTGTACAAATATAAAGTGAAAAATATGTAAAATGAAGTTTTTTTGTTTTTTGGATATGAAGTCTCGCTCTGTCGCCCAGGCTGGAGTGCAGTGGTGTGATCTTGGCTCACTGCAACCTCCACCTGCCGGGTTCAAGCAATTCTCCTGCCTCAGCCTCCTGACTAGCTGGGACTACAGGCATGCACCATCATGCCCAGCTAATTTTTGTATTTTTAGTAGAGATGGGGTTTCGCCATGTTGGACAGGCTGGTCTCAAACTCCTGACCTCGGGTGATCCTCCTGCCTTGGCCTCCCAAAGTTCTGGGATTACAAGTGTGGGCCACTGCACCTGGCCTAAAATGAAGATTTTGTTTTATTTGCCGACTGACCACTCCCATCTCCTTCTGTAAGTTCCTTATGCTTAGTCTCCTTTCACTTGGGTTTAATTCAGGGGTTCCAGGGAGTCTGATGCTGTGGGCGAGAGTGTGGAGGCCACGGCGAGCAGGCACTGCCATATCCTTCTCTGTAGGAATTGACACCCACCTTCTTTTCCATCAACATGGAGGTGAAATGATACTGCCGACTTATGGAATGTTGCTGTGGAAAAAACCCTCAGAGGCCATCTGTTCCCACTGCTTGAGTATTCAGATAACTAAGGCCCAGAAACCAAGGCTCAGAGAGGGGGTGAAGTTTACCTGAGGTCACACAGCAATCCATGTTGCCTGGAGTGTGCAGGCTTCCTGGACCTTAAGAGTGCCCAGAAGATAGAGTTGCCAGTTAGCAAAGGGCTCTGCCTTTCCCAGCCAGTTCCACCGTGTTCACTTCTAGTTTGGGCCTTGTGTGCTAAGATCTCCCTCCTCTGGGCAGGACCTCTTGCCCCAGGGCTGTCAAGGCTGGCAGACCCTCTCGGGCCATCAAGCCATTGCCAGGATGCTGCCCCCACCTCCCATCTTGTTCACAATAATTAATGGCTGCTCAATGGCTTGCTTCCTTCTTTCTCTCACTCTCACACACAGTCAGGTAGATGGAGGGGGAGTTTGGTTGGTGCCCTATGGTATTCAAAGTGAAGGGTTTTCACACTGTCAGGGTAATGAATTCTGCAAGGGTTTGAAACGAAGGACTGGGAGGATTTCTGTGTCATGTGTCTGGGAGTGACAACCCCCAGTGGTTAATTACTGCCACACGATGAGAACCGAGCTGGTAGCAAAATGAGATAAGTTCATTATGAGCTAAATTTGAAGTTAATTGGATTCACATTCCCCCCCATTAGTGTACATAGAGAGAGCCTACCTAGAAATGGGCTCTATGTAAAAGAAAAAGTTGCATCTAAGCAAAAACTGATAAATCGGGCCTGGTTATTTTGTGGAGTTTGTAATGAAGGACTTTCTGAGATGTTGATGCGACGGGAAGCATAGTTCCTTCAGAAGAGCAGAACCAACGTCACATGATTAATTTAATCTCGGCAAACATTTTCTGAGCATCTACTGTGTGCCAGGCCAGTGCAAGGCAAAGAGGGATGAGAGCAGTTCTTTATCTCCGGGGACTTGCAGTCTAGAAGCAGGAGAAGGATGGGTGCCCAATGCTGGGGGAATGTGAAGGCATCTGGTGCCAGAACGCCTCTGTTTGGATAAGGCTCCATTTCTGACCAGCCTTGGGAACTTGGGCAGGTGCCTAATCTCGCTGTGTTTTAGTTTCCACATCTGTAAAATGGGGATAACAATAGGGCTCACCTTACAGAGTTTTTGAGGATGAAATGAATCAATATCTATGAAGCACAGTGAATAGTGTTTAGAACACTGCCTGGTGTAGAGCCTTGTCTGGTGTACAGTAAATTCTACAAAAATATTAGCCATTATTATTGTTATTATCAGCTGTGCAACCTTGGGTACATCAACTACTTGGGAGCCTTCATTTCCCCGTTTGTAAAATGGGGGTTATAACCACAACCTTATGGGGTTGTTGTATTGAATGAGGTAAGACATGGAAGTGCCTGGCCAGGGCCTGGCTTGTGGGAACCTCCAAGGAGGCTGGAGCTCTGTGGGTTGACCAGTCACCAAGGTGGCCCAGGTTCAGGTTAAAGGGTCATAGACCTCACTTCTCCCTGAGAAGGGTAACAAAGAATTTGCAGACATATTTTAATCCTATTACAGAGAATACCGTTGTTACATTCCCAATAAATACCCATCTTTTGCCAGTTATCAAAGAAAGCCCAAGGCTCAGATCATTGTATTACCTGCCAGAGGTCACATAGCCTGTAAGTGGTGGAGCTGAGATTTGAAGACAGGACTGTGTGACTCAAACTTCACCCCTCCCTGCCAGGCTCAGGGGCCTAGATTTGGCTCTGGAGGCAACGGGGGAGCCTGTGTGAAAGGGAGAGCAGATGTGGGTGGCTTCATGCCCCCTCAAGCCTGCCGCCTGCAGAACTGGCTGGAGGTCTCCTCCCTGGGGTCAGGTCTGCCCTCTGGAGGCCAGAGGTCACTAGTGTCAGCCATAGCTTGCCTCTGCCCAGCCCGCCCTCTCCCCAGATGCAGCCTGAGACTTTATACCTTCCCTTTATTTCTTTGCCTATTGAGCATTTCCCAGCCCCAGCGCTAGGCAATCACTAATCTACTTTTTGTCGGTAGATTTGCCTATCTTGGACATTTGTATGGATATATTCATACAATACATAGTCTTTTGTGGCTGGCTTCTTTCACGTAGCATAGTCATTTCAAGTTCATTATGAATGTTACTACTGTAGTATGTATTGGTATTTCACTCTGTTTTATTGCCAAATATTCCATTGTATGGACATACTACATTTTCTTTATGCATTCATCAATTGATGGATATTTGAGCTGTTTCCACTCTTTGGCTATCATGAATAATGCTGCCATGAGCATTTGTGTACAAGTTTTCATGTGGACATATGTTCTTATTTCTCTGGGGTATACACCTAGGAGTGGGAATTGCTGGGTCACATGGTAACTCTATGTCTAAGAACTGCCAGACGTTTCCAAAGCGGCTGTACCGTTTTACATTCCTACCAGCAGCGTTTGAGGGTTCCAGTTTTCCCCGTCTTTGCCAATGATTGTGACAATATGTCTTTTTGACTGTAACCTTCCCAGTGGGTATGAAGTGGTGTTTCATTGTGGTTTTGATTTGCATTTCCCTGAGAGCTAATGATGTTGAACATCTTTTCATGTGCTTGTTAGCCATTTCATTTATTCTTCTTTAGACAAATGACTATTCAGATGCTTTGCTCATTTTAAAATTGGGTTATTTGTCTTTTTATTATTGAGCTGCAAGAGTTCTTTATATATTCTAAATACAAGTCCTTTATCAGACACACGATTTGCAAATATTTTCTCCCATTCTATGGGTCATCTTTTCACTTTCTTGGTAGTATCTTTTGAAGCACAAAAGCTTTTCATTTTGATGAAGTCCAGTGTGTCTATTTTTTTGTTTGTGTCATATCCAATAAGCCATTGCCAAATCCAAGGTCATGAAGATTTATGCCCATCTTTCCTTCTAAGAATTTTGTATTTTTAACTCCTACATTTAGGTCTTTGATTCATTTTTTTTTCTTTTTCTTTTCCTTTTTTTTTTTTTTTTGAGACGGAGTCTCACTCTGTCGCCCAGGCTGGAGTGCAGTGGCATGATCTCGGCTCACTGCAAGCTCCGCCTCCTGGGTTTATGCCATTCTCCTGGCTCAGCCTCCCCAGCAGCTGGGACTATAGGCACCCGCCACCAGGCCTGGCTAATTTTTTGTATTTTTAGTAGAGATGGGATTTCACCATTTTAGCCAGGATGGTCTCAATCTCCTGACCTCGTGATCCGCCCGCCTCGGCCTCCCAAAGTGCTGGGATTACAGGCATGAGTCACCGCGCCTGGCTTTGATTATTTTTGAGTTAATTTTTGTAGTGGTATGTGCATCTGGTTTCGAGTCATAATTAGAAAGTCTTTCTGCACCTGCATTAGAGAGGAGTTCACCTGTGTTTTCTTCTAGTACTTGTATAGTTTTATTTTTTTACATTTATTTCTCAGTTTTATTTGTAGTTTATTCTTATACATGGTGGGAAGAATTGATCTATTTTATCTTTTTTTCCCAGATGGCTCTCCAATTGTCCTAACACCATTTATAAAAAGTCCATATTTGCCTCAGTGATTTGAGATTCTACCTTCATCGTATGCTAGATTTCCATATCTAGCATTGAATTATTGAATTCAATGCATTGAATTCTGTGCATTGAATTATTGGGTCCATAATCCCAATATGGATTGGATCTTTTGAGCCTATTTTTTTTTTAATTTTCATTCTATTCCATTGGTTTTTTCTTCAGATGCTGGTATCACAATATTAATTATAAAGACTTTGTAGAATGTTTTAGCATCTGGGAGGGCTAGTCCCCTCGAGGGGAAACATTTTTAATAATACTGCAAGAATAGCGTTTAAGTAGAAATCATGAGATCTGAGTTGAAGTCCCTGTTCTACCGCTTATTCTGTGACATTGGGCCAGTCAAACCTCATCCCTGAGCCTCAGTTTCCTCGTGTGTACAACAGGGGCAGGTCCCTGTTCTTCCCCTTCCTCTCAGGATTGCAAAGAGTGAGTTATTTCAAACCAAATGTGTCTTTTCTGGAGGAGTGGGCTTTGTCTTGAGTTTCGCAGTTCTGCCTGGACTCCCTGCTGATAGTAAGCAAAGCCAAGTCTTGGTTATTCTTCCTGGTAAGAGAAGGCTGCTCATGAGTTAGACAAGATGTACTTACGTGCCATTAATAGGAGGAATTATGTTAGGAACGCAAATAGATTCATTTTAGTTAGTTATTTGCAAACTTATTATAGGCCATCAATAACATTCAGTGCCATTGCAAATGATACAAATAATTTCTTCCTTGGTTGAAAAAAAAATGAAAGAAGTGTGTGCTTTGAGGTCATAGCATGTTTAGAAGCATTAAATCTGGTTTCCCATCCCAGTCCAGAGGCTTGAACTAGTGCTAAGAAGGGGCAGTAGCGTCTCCTTAGCTGCCTTGTGTTGACAGGTTGTAAACTCCAACCCTGGCGACATGCCTGAGACATGTTAGGGAAGGGACTGAGAAGGTGAAACTGCCTGTGCCCTCCAAGGTCACAGACTCCTCAGCTTGGTGCCAGGAGAGTTCTGATGGGCCTCAGAGCAGATCTGAGGCTTGAATTCATGAGTGGGTTTCCCAACCGGGCGCGGGGACCAGCCTCTGGCTCGATTTGGATAGGTATTCTTAGAGGTTCTAGGCAGTGAGCTTTTAAGTAGAGAACAGTGATGACACTTACTAAATCTTGTGTCAATCAGTAATTGCCACCACATTGCTGCTTAGCAAATGCTCCCCAAACTCAGGCTTAACACAGTAATCATTTATTCTTACTGGTGCACTTGGGGTTGGCTGGGGATTGGCTGCACCAGGCTGGGCTGGGTTCCAGTCACAGTTTGGGTCCATCTCTGCTCCACATGTGTCCCCTCCTCCTTGGACCTGCAGGCTAGCCAGGACATATTCTCAGAGTAAGGGAGAAGGGCACCCAGCCACACAAGCACACATCAAGCTTCTGCTTGCCAAGTGCTCCCATCCCATTGGCCAGAGCAAGGCACACAGCTGAACCTAAACATAAGGGTCAGAGGAGGCCACTGTACTCTAGCAGGAAGAGCTGCAAAGGGTTCCTTTCGGTTTTCATAAAACTGAATGTATTTGGTTTTAAAACCAGTTTAATATATGTCCTTCCTACTTTTTGGTGTTAAATTACTATTTCTTTTTCAAGGTGATGGTGGTGAGGGTGGGATGAAGGATTACCTTCCACACTGTGCCGTGTGCTGCTCACGTCTTCCCTCTGCCTCCTTACCACAGCCTCATGAAGAAGGCATGCTTCTGTGTGGCTGCAGAGATGGCACAGGGCAGGGTGGAGACGGCAGGCTTGCAAGCCAGACTGGCTGGGTTTGAAACCTTGCTTTTTAATCTTCTAGCTGTGTGACTGTGAGCAAGTCACTTAAACTCTCTGTGCCCCAGTTTCCCCCTCAGTAAAATAGGGAACATAGTAGCTCTCTGATAGGGCTGTTGTGAGGAATAAGTGAGGATGTGTGTGCTTAACTCACAGTTCACTCTCTGTAAGTGTTGGCTGTTATCCTCCCCATTTTATAGATAAGGAAACCGAGGCTCAGAATGATTAAGGGACTCTCTCAAGGTCACACAACTAATAAATGGCAAATCAAGGATCTGAGCCTGGGCAGACTTGACATGCTTTGTCACTGTGCTCTGCTGTCTTCCTTTCTGTGGTGAGCTGCAGCCTCCCTGACTCCTCCCCACACAGTGTCATAAGGTTTGCGCTGGGAATTGTGTAAGCTATGAGGCTTCAGTGGAATAATGCTGCTCAATAGCCCACACCAGTGCCTGGCACACTGGAACAATTCAGGAGGTTGAGAGGACACAGAAAGCTGTCAGCTTCTCTGCCTTCCTTGCAAGCGACAACCCAGCCCTTTGCTTTCATGACTAGTCCAAGGAGAGTAAGTGCAGCCACAGGCGAAGCCTCTGGTTCTAGTGACTTTGCCTGCATAAAACTGAAGCCTTGGATGAGGCAAAAGAGCTCCTCTGTAATGGGAACTCAGAGGCAGAGTGATGTGTAGAGTGTGTGTGGCCATGTGCCAGCTCCTCTGAGCGCATACTGCCATCCTGGTGGGCTGGGACAGGGGGACCTGAGAATGGAATGAGCCCCCAGCATGATGGCTGCTCAAGTCCTACACAAGGCTGGAGTCGACACAGTCCATTACCTGGCTATTTCACCAAATTTTTCCATTGGTTCTAGGAGATGAACCAATTTTCTTATGATTTCCCAAGCCTAAGATGTATCCAGCTAATTATAGTCTTGGGTTTTCCCCACCCCCCAGTGTTTATTCCTCTTACGTCTCTGTCTTATTGTATTGTACTGGCTAAAACTTTCAGAACAATTTTCAGTGATAACATTGATAATAGGTTTCCTTGACATGTTCTTGACATTAACAGGAATTCTCTAAGTATCTCACCAATTAAGTATTTTTTAAGATATTAACTTCAGATTTAGTATCAATATAAGAACAAGGAAGTATACTTCAATTCTTATTTACTAAGAGGTATCATAAGGAATTAATATTGAATTGTAGCCAATGCCTTTTCCACATATTTTATATAATCATATGATTTTCCTCCTTTAATACATTAATATGATGTCCTGAACAATGCTATAATATTGAACCATCCTTGAATACATAGAATGAACCTTTTTTGGTCATGGTATACTATTATTTCTGTAATATTGCCCAATCAGTATGATAGTAGACTTTTTACATGTATATTAACAAATCATGAGACTAGTCTTTAATTTTTTGTGTGCTGACTTTGTTAAGTTTTTAGATCAGGATTATGCTAGCTTGGAAAAATGAATTGGGAAGATTTCCTTAGTTTTTTATATCCTGGAACAGTTTAATAACAGAGGTATGTGTCTCTTGAAGGTTTAAAGAACTTGCCAAAAAGAATAACAAACAAAAACTTTCCCAAGAAGCTAAATGGATGAGGCACTTATTTTTTTTTTTTTAAACATTTTCTATTTCTTCCAAGATTATTGGGATGTTGGTATTCTCTGACTCTTCTTGAATCACTTTTAGCAATTCATATTTTCCTAGAAAATTGTACCTTTTGTTGAGATTTCTACATTCATTCATGTGGAGCATGTTTCTTTATGTTTTTAAATATCATCTCTGGTTATAATGTCTCCTCATTCCTTATCTTGATTATCTGTGCTTTTTTTGAATCTTGATAGACTTGTCTATGTTATTGTTCTTTTCAAATAACAATTATTGGCTGATGTATTGTCGTCTGCTTTTCTGTTTCCTAATTCATTCTTTTCTTTCCTTTTTTTTTTTTTTTTTTTGAGACGGAGTCTTGCTCTGTCGCCCAGGCTGGGGTGCAGTGGCCGGATCTCAGCTCACTGCAAGCTCCGCCTCCCGGGTTCACGCCATTCTCCTGCCTCAGCCTCCTCAGTAGCTGGGACTACAGGCGCCCACCACCTCGCCCGGCTAGTTTTTTTGTATTTTTTTAGTAGAGACGGGGTTTCACCGTGTTAGCCAGGATGGTCTCGATCTCCTGACCTCGTGATCCGCCCATCTCGGCCTCCCAAAGTGCTGGGATTACAGGCTTGAGCCACCGCGCCCGGCCTCTTTCCTTTTTTTGAATGGAATCTCACTCTGTCTCCCAGGCTGAAGTGCAGTGGTGCCATCTCAGCTCACTGCAACCTCCACCACTTAGGTTCAAGCGATTCTCCTGCCTCAGCCTCCCGAGTAGTTGAGATTATAGGCGTGTGCCATCATGCCTGACTAATTTTTATATATATATATATGCAAGGCTGGTCTTGAACTCCTGACCTCAGCCTTTCAAAGCACTGAGATTACAGGCGTGAGCCACAGCCCGCCCCTAATTAATTATTTTCTGTTTTTATTTCGTTAATTCCTTCCTTCTTCTTTCCCTGGGTTCTTTTTATTGATTTTTATCTGGCTTCTTGAGTGCTTTGGTGAGGCACTGATCTTCTGAACCTTTGCTCTAGGGATCAAGGTTTTAAAGCATGTGTAACGCAGCAGAAACTGTTGGGGTTCAGAAATGACCCTGAGAGCAACCCACCGTTGAAGAAAGGATCCACTCCCGGGGGCAGGGGGGCTGACTCTCAGCCCCAGCCTTGCCTTAGGTCAGCCGAGTATCCTTGGGCAAGTCACCTGCCCTCTCAGGATCCTCTAATCCATCCCAGGCAGCCAGGTAGGATGTGAGCACTTGCACCAGGCAGCCGCCTTCTGGGATAATGTCCCCCATCTTGCAGGAGACAGATTTGGCAGCACCCCCTTATGTGGTCCTGGCCTCTACCCCAACATGCACGCCCATCAAAACTGTGCAATTGAATTTTCCTCTGCATGATGGAGCCAATCAGCAATGGTGACTGTCCCAGCTGAGAGACACGTGGACACTCTGGACTCACGGTCAGAAGCACAGCAGCCTGAAAGAGCTGGACACTCACCCATGGGAGTGTGTACACCTTGAGGGCTGAGGCCTTAACCTCCATGTCCCAGCGCTAGAACAGTGTTTGGCACTGGGAGGTGCTTCCTGCGTCTTCGCTGAATGAAGAAACAGCTCTAGGCTGAAGGAGGAAAAATTCAGTACTAAGCCAAATATGGGACTATAGGGTTTGAGGCAGATGTACCCCTTGTTCACTGAGGGGGGCTATTGAGGAGAGGAGGAGGGCGGCATTTGAGCTGGTCTTTGAAAGCAGGTGGTGGCAGGCTGTGTGCAGTTGGAGGAAGGGGGACTTTGTGCAGAGGACATAGCAGAAGCAACAGTGTGGAGATGGAGAGGTCCCAGGCATTCTTGGGGAGTAGAGAGTAGGGAGAGCTGGCTGGAGTCAGGGCGTGCTGTTACCTGCGTTGCCCAGCCTTCCCAAGCTGGGGGTTCCGATTTCCCAGGAACAGGCCACAGCCCTGACTCCGTTCTTGCTGAGTGGAGCGAGGGTGGCTGGAGATGTGTGTGCATGCGTGTGTGTGTGTGTGTGTGTGTTTGTGAGAGCGCGTGTGAGCGACGGGGGAGCTGGGGGCACATTGCCATTCAGTGTCCAAATGTGACAAATGTGCAGAAGCGTCCAGGGAGCTGTGGACATGAGCGGCTGGCCGCGGAGATGCTCACCCTGTGATTTGTTGCTTTGATTCCTCAGGCCGTGACTTGGCGAGCACGACCCTCCCCGGGTACCCTCCACACGTTCCCCCCGCTGGACAGGGCAGCTATTCAGCGCCGACGCTGACAGGGATGGTGCCTGGTGAGTTTGCACTGTCGGCGTCTCCACAGCAGGCAGCGGACGGGGTTTCGGTGGGGGGGCATCCCCCCAAACACCCTGGGTGACCTCTACGCTTCTGAGAAGCGGACCTGAATAAATCAGGCTGAGGTCTGCGCTCTCTGCAGCTGGGCCTGCAGTGGGCCCTGGACCAGCCAGCAGCAGCACCAGGGAGGACACCGGGGGTGGGGGGAGGGTATTTGACTGTCACTCAAACAGCCCCTCGTTGGCCACATACAGAGTGTGAACACAGAGGGTGCAGGGGCTGGCTGCAGGTCACCCAGCCAGTGCGGAGCGAGCCTTCTCCCCAAGCTTCCCTCCCTCCCGGCCCCCACCCTCTCTCTCCCACACAATCATGTGGCATGAACGAGCAGAAGGCTCTGCAGTGCTCACGGTGGCCTTACTCCTTGGGGTTGAGGATAATGTGTTCAGTACAGACGGGATGTTGGATGGTGGGTTTGTCACTTGATTCTAAGCAGAACACCCTGTGGCCATTGGAACCTGATCCCCCCAGGCTGGCGATGTGTCCATTTTAAGACATTTGGAGAGGAGGCCGCCATGTCTCCTTACATTGTGGGGTGGTATGGGGACAAGTGGTGCTGGCTGTCTGGGTGTTAAGGGCATTAGCATAGCAGAAATACCCAAAGTATTCTTTCTTGAAAGATGTTTTTAAAAATCAGGGGGAAAATCAGGCCTCCATTGGATGTTGTTACACATCTTTTATGAGTTAGCATTGTCTCCTTTTAAAAATAATTTCTAAAAGTTTTTATTTATTTAATTTAATTTTTAATAGACAAATAGTTCAGTGTATCTATGGGGTACAGTGTGGTGTTTGACAGTGTATACATTGTGGAATGATCAAATCAAGCTAATTAACATACCTGTCACCTCAAATATTTATCATTTCTTTGTAGTGAGAACCATTAAAAACCTCTCTTTTAGGGGTTGGAAATATGCAATGCATTATTATTGACTATAGTCACCATGCTCTCTCTTAGGTAGAGTCATTTACAGGGGACCACACAGCTTGTTTCAGTGCCTGGGGCTCTAAGGGCCTTATCTCCTCCTAACACACACTCTTGACTGTCTCTGGGCACTTAAAAAAGCCAGAATAGGCCGGGCACAGTGGCTCACGCCTGTAATCCAGCACCATGGGAGGCGGAGGCGGGCAGATCACTTGAGGCCAGGAGTTTGAGACCAGCCTGGCCAACATGGCAAAGCCTTGTCTCTACTAAACAAACAAAATACAAAACTTAGCCAGATGTGGTGGCATGCACCTGTAATCCCAGCTACTTGGGAGGCTAAGGCAGGAGAATTGCTTGAACCCAGGAAGCAGAGGTTACAGTGAGCTGAGATCACGTCACTGCGCTCCAGCCTGGGTGACAGAGCGATACCCTGTCTCAAAAAAAAAATAAATAAATAAAATGTAATAAATAAATAAATAAGGGAGCCACGCCTTAGAGGGCCCCACTCTAGCCCTGCTGAAGCCATGACCCCTCTCCCATGCACTGGGGAGAGACTGCAGGGCCAAACGGACACGCCCACACCCCTCTTCCTAACTCATGCTGGAGTCTCGCCCAAATAGGCTTCTTCCCCTGGGCCATCCTCCTAAAGCCAGCCCATGTCACTGGTGTGTGCATCCCTGGGCCCAAGGCCTGGCTCTCTGTCGAGAATGTGGACGGAGCTTGGATGTGAGGGCTGGGTGTCCACTCATGCGTGTGCAAGGCCCACGTGGTGATGAGGATCCTGGGGTGGGGAGCTCAGCAGGACGGATCGTAGCCAGGCCGGCTCCCCCTACAGCCATGTCCTGGCACAGAACACTAAGGAGGTCCAGAATTCTACATTCGATCCTGGCCTTCCAGGTTGTTTCGAAGATGTATTTAACAAGGTAGGAGGATGGAGCATATTTCATTTAACGGTTTGCTAGCTTGATTGATGATTTTTAAATATGAGACACATGGGAAACGGCCTCCGTGTGTACTCTTGTCCTGGGCCTTGCCAATGCCAGGGAGGTCTGCCAGGTTCCCGCCTGCAAAACTTTGGTCTGCTGCAAGGATGGACCCGTGGCAGATCACAGAGGTGGCGGGACACACACCACCCTTCCCCTTGCCCTGCCCCACCGACTCCTCATTTTCCAACCTTTAGTAAGTCCAGGCAGCCTTGGGAGATGAATCCCAAGCCGCGTCCATGAATGGCCCGTCGTGCTTCTGTAGTGCCTTATATAACACGGACTTCCCCTGAGTGCTATGACGCAACAGTCCTGCAAGGGAGGCAGGGTTAGGAGAGTAATCCCTGTTTTCCACAAGGGCCAGAGAAGCCCCAGAGAACCAGGGAATTTCCGGGGGCTGTGCAGCTTGCAGGCGGAGGACTCAAACCCCAGTCTTTGGCCCCTTCTACCTCCCTCCCAGCACTCCCCACACCCGGGGAGGCACTTCTTCCTCTGCCCTGGGCTGCCTGGGTGTGCCCTCTGAATCTGTCAACTCCAGCTTCTCTGTGATGACAGAGGGGCAGGGACAGCCCTGGAACCTGTTCTGAAAGCATGTCAGTGGTGAAGCTGAGGCCACCCAGCCGGTCCTCTCAGCTCCCCACTGGAAACCCCAAAGAGGCTGAATTCAGAGAAGCAGCTGAACTTTGCCAAGTTTATCCAAACACAGCCTGCCCTCTGGCCCCCAGGATTCCTCCAGCCCTAATTACCAGGCTCAAGACACAAATGGCTGCAGGCCTGGCAGAGCCTCCAGTGGGAATGGATGGCGACTCCTTGCCCATTAACAGGGCAGCAGGAATCACAGGCCTGAGCAGGGGCACAGCTTCACCAAGCCTGGCAGCAGCTGGACAGGGGTGGCCTCAGGGCCCCATGGGACTCTGTCCTTGGGCACAGAGGGAGGTGCACGAGTGTGGAGGGAGGAAAACAAGCATTTTGGCAGAGGAGCCTGCTGCCTGGGAGCTCATGACTTCTTCCTTCTCTCTCTCCCTCCATTCTTCCCTTCTGCATCTCTCTGTCTCCTCTTCCCCCGTCTTTTCCTCTTTCTCCTCTTGCCCCGGCCTCCTTGCTGTCTCTTTTCATGCATCCCCCAGCATTTATTCGGTGCCAGGCCTGGCATCAGGGCTGGGATTGCAAGCTCAGCCGCACAGCCCTTAGTTCCTGTTTCTCCATGGACAAACAGGGTCAGGTCTTTGGGACTCTTGTTTCCAACAAAATTTCCAAATCTGTTTCTTGGGTGGCCTGTGGACATTGTTTTTGCAGACACTACCCCCGGCACTGACCCACAGAACAGAAAGGGTCCACCCTTTGGCAGAGCAGGGGCCCTGGGCTGCCTGTCAGGCCTCACCGTGGTTGGCCTCAACTTGCCTTTCTGGCCTCCTCTCCCAGCCTCCCTGACCCTGACCGCTCTCTGGCGCCCAGCACACCTTGGACTGTCACCCATCAGTTCCTTCATCATTCTTGGACAGCTTCCCACCTTGACCTGTCAGAATCCAGCTTCACCCTTCAGGGCTGAGTGCAGACCTCCCCTGCTCAGAAAAGCTTTCCTGGATGGCCCCCTCTAGGGGAAGACGCCTGTGCCTGGCTCTGCCTCATCACATGACCCAGCGTGTTCAAGGCACGGTCCCCTACGCCACGTCCGCCACTCTCACTGGGACCTGATTAATCTCTGCACCCTTCATGGCCCCTAACACATGTCAAGTTATCTTTGTGAATGTTGGCTAAGGGAGGGAGGCCAGGAAAATTATATGGACCTGTGTGTTAGTTTCCTGTGGCTACTGTAACAAATCTCCCCCAAACCTGGTGGCTTAAAACCACGGAACTGTGTTCTCTTACAGTTCTGGAGCACAGGAGTCTGAAGTCAGTATCACTGGGCCAAAGGTGTTGGCAGGGCTGTGCTCCCTCTGGAGGCCCTGGGGAAAGATCTGTTTCCTTCCCCCTCCAGGTTTTGTGGTTCCTGGCATTCTCTGGCTGCAGCTGCCGTGCTCCATGGCAGGTGCTTTCGGTGTTTCCCTGCTTCGTCTTCACGTTGCCTTCTACTCTGTGTGTCAAATCTGCCTCTTCTCTCTTATAAGGATACGTATGCATTTTGGTCCTACCTGGAGGATCCGGGATGATCCCCCCATCGCAAGATCCTTAATCAATCACATCTGCAAAGACACCTTTTTCCCTTTCACCAGAAGTCACATTCACAGGTTACATATAAGGAGCCTCCCTTTATCAGGCTCCAGGGAGTAGGACGAAGATATGTAGGACGTGGATATACCACAACCCGCTTGAGAACTTCAGCTTAGTGTTTGTTCAGATTCTGATTCATGACCTCTTGGGCTTCTGAATCCAGAAGGCATTCATTGAATTGTGATGGTGCTAAAGGCGATGATGCCCTTTCATTGACCCCGAGGGCCTGTTGGCATGTTTGGAGAAACAAGTGGAACAAGGCTCTGGGACATCTGTTTCTCTTGCTTTTGTCTCTCTGAGGCTGCTACGCTGCAATCGTCTGTTTTGCTACGAGGTCTGTTTCACTCCCTGTGGACTGGTGAAACTGGTGGGCTGGTGGTGCAATATGGAGGGAAACCCGAAATCTTTGGGGTGTTTTTTCCGCTGTAGGCTTTAGAAAACATTTAGCTGCCACTACTTTCACTGTTTTTTCTTTTCGTTTCTTTTTTTTTTATCGAGGCAGAGTCTCCGTCTGGCCGTCGCCCAAGCTGGAGCGCAGTGGCGTGATCTTGGCTCACTGCACTTCTTGGGCTCAGGTGACTTCTTGGCTCACTTGACTTCTTGGGCTCAGGTGGTCCTCTCACCTCAGCCTCCTAAGTAGCTGGGACTACTGGCGCCTGCCACCCCGCCCTCTAATTTTTGTATTTTTTGTAGAGACAGGTTTCGCCGTATTGTGAAGGCTGGTCTCCAACTCCGGAGCTCAAACGATCCTCCTGCCTCAGCTTCCCAAAGTGTTGGGATTACAGGCATGAGCCACTGCACCCAGCCACCACTTCATTTCTAAGTGAAGACTTTTATTGTAAATGTGCTTGGAGGACACACAGAGGAAGGCATGCTTGCCTCGGCATATGCTTCCACAGCCACACTTCAGAGCCTGAAAAAGTGGACGTCACGTTTTTCCTTACTAAATGTCAGCTTGTTAGCTTGAATTTGTGTTCAGCTTGATTTCCAATTCTGTCATCGGAGTTGTCTGCCCCTTCTGGCTCCAGGGCATCCCCATGTCTGCAAAACATAGTTTCTTGGTCTTCTCTAGGGTTTGCAGATTCACTAAACTCTGCAGCTCTGTAAACTCTGCATCGCCATTTGCAGAGCAGTTATGTTGAAGAAAGCAAATGTCGCATCTTATATCAGCTTAGAAAGGAAACAGTTTTCAAATTTTATTTCCACCATGTCCCAGAAAATGCCGAAAGTTTTGCACCAAAGATTTCGTAGTGTCTTGATTGGTGTAACCAGTTGATTCCTGCCTGAAGATATTTTGCAACCCAACAGGTATTGACACGGCATTTAAAATTTTTACAAATTCTGGGCTAGAGGAAAAAGGAAGGGGAGTTCACTGCCCTTTGGCTTTAGTGAGTCTGAGAAAAAAGGTTGCTATCTTTGAGGAACCAATGGGTGCCCCATCCCACATGGTCTGCCAGAACAATGTGCACAAAGGCACTAGGTGGGGTCCCTGTGGTCCTGGGCACTCCACTTGCCATGGATTGATGGACATCATTTCTAGATGCCTTTCAATTGAGGCACTCACTAAACTGATGGCTTTTATTTTCTTAAAGAAGTAGGTGAGGGTGCAGTGTCGAGTGGGGGCCTGAGGCCAGAGGAGAGGTGGACCCAGCCATGTGGGCCGGGAAGGCACAGGGTCCACTGGACGCCACAGGAGGTGTGAGAGAGACCTGTTCCTTCCCGCCTCAGCATCTGCAAGTTCCTCTGCTTAAGGGGCCCTCTCTGCTCTTTGCCCAGCTTGCCTGGTCCCCTCTCACCTATCTGGGTTTCCCCTCCATAGGGAGGCCTTCCCCAGTGACCAAATATATTTGAGTTTCCTGTTGCTGCTATGACAGATGACCACAAATGAGTGACTTAAAACAACAGACTCTTTTCACCCTCTGATTCTGGAAATAGGTCACCCTGGGCTGAAGTCAAGGTGTCTGCAAGGCTTGTTTCTTCTGGAGGTGCTAGGAGGGAATGATTTGCTTTCTTGTCCTAGCTTGTTGTTGCTGCCTGCATTTCTTGGCTTTTGGCCCCTGCCTTCCTTGTCAAAACTGGTGACGTTGGGCTGAGTCTTTATCCGGCTGCCCCTCCTTCCTCCCTCATTCGCTTAGAGAGCTCTGTGTTTCCCTTGGACCCATCTGGATATCTAGGATAATCTGCCCATGTGTAGGACAGCTAATTAGTGCATTTCATTTCATCTGCAACCTAATTCCCCTCTGCCGTGTAACCCGACATAGTCATGGATTACGATGTGGATATTTTTGGTGGGGGGGCCACAATTCTGCCTGCCACACGCCCTCTGAACGAGGACCCCCCCATCATTCCTATCCCAGAGCTTCCTGCTCTTTTCATGTGTGGCACTAAACCCAGCTGACGTCATTTAGTGTGTGGTTTACTCGTTCCTCTCTGGCTTCTCTTCAGGTCTGTATGGTACATCAGAGCTGTACAATAATCAGGGCTATGTCTGTTTTGTTCACAGTTGTGTCCTTAGTTCCCGGCACAGTTCCTAGCACCTAGTCGCACTCAGGACACAGTAGCTGAAATTAAAAAGGAGAGCTTTTGGCCGAGCTGCCAAGGAGAGCTTTGCCAGGTGTGCTGTGGCCCTGAGTCCGGGGCTGGGGTGATGCAACCAAGGAGGCTTGGGCTGACCCAGGGCTGGGAGTGGTAGTGCTGTTAGAATGGCCGCCACATGGGGAAGCAGTGGGAGGCTGGGTGGTTAAGAGCATGTACCTGAGCCAGACTGCCTGGTTCTGAGTCACAGTCCTGCTTCTCACTAGCTGTGTGACTTGGGGCAAGTTATGTAACTCCTCAGGGCCCTGGTTTCCTCCTCGTGTATAAAATGGGGATAATGATAATAAATGTGAGCATTAGGTGATGTAATATACATGAAAACTCTTAGAATTCTGACTGGCACATATGGAGTGGCACATAAGTGTTCATTATTATTGCTACTATTATTTACACAGGGGCCTGGGCTGGATACGATGGTGAACAAAGACACCGAGCCGGCATGCTAAAGCTCAAATCAAGAGCTCTCCAGCAGAGCTCATACCCCCTGGAGCCCATGGATCAATGGGAGAGTCAATTATAGAAGAATCCAGTCAGAAACGAGAGCACTGCCAAGTAGGAGTCAGGCAGTCTCCGAATGCAGTGGGTCTGGAGAAAACGGAGAGGCAGCTGTGGTTGGTGCAACTGAGAAAGGCATTCTGGCAAAGGCGGCCCTGGAGCTGGACTGGGAACCGTGTGTGCTCGGCTATCTGGAGAGGAGGGTGGGGGCTTTGGGGTAGGGCAGAAGGCTAAGCCTAGTGGCTGGCATGGGTTCCCAGGGGTGGGAGTCCAGCCTAGGCCAGACAAGTGGGATTGGCAGGGAGGGGAGCCCACTGAGTGGAGGCTGATGGCCAGCAAGGTTAGGATCTGAGCTTGGCAACTTTTGGAGGCCAAGCAGACATGCAGGTGAGGCCTTCTGCAGGCAGGTGCATGAGCCCCAGGAGCGTGGGGCGAGGGCCAGTCCAGACAGAGATGTGCAGATGCCCCAAGAGAAGCTAAGGGTGCTTTGGCAAGAATGTGGCTTCACCATTATTAGCAGTGTGACCACAGAGGAACTCTGTGACCTCTCGGAGCCTGCCTTGCTGCTGTTTGAAATGATGGTTGTGCAGTTACAGAGACACCGTCTGTGGGAGGTAGGAAGGGTATTGAGGTTCTAGAGTGGGGAGGAGAAGGTTTCTTTTGTGGTCTGGCAAGACCACCCCTGATTCTGCGTCTTACCTGCCCTACAGGCCTGCTCTGTGCCAAGCATGCAGCCTTAGGGGTGGGGGATGCAGTACCAGACAAGACTCTGGCCCAGCTCAGCCAGGGACACTGTGCCATCTGACATGTCACTTCCACTCTCTGGGTCTGGTTAAGCATGTGAAACAGGGAAAATATATACTGCCCAGTTCCTTGGCATGGCCGGGACCGGTGAACAGGATTCAGAGGGCTACCTTTTTCAGCCTTGTATCAAGAACCTTTCCTATGATTAGTACTGAAGACATTGGAATAGGCAGACTTGGGAGGGTCCAGCGGACACTGGTGAGAACTTGGCGGTGGGGACTTGAGCATCAGACGGAGAGAGGACCAGTGCTCTCTAGGCACCTCCGTGACCTAAGCATCAGGCTCAGGGAGCGTTTGCTCAGGGAACGAGCAGCCTTTGTTCTTAACTTCCCTCCACCCCTGACTTTCTTTCTAAGCTCCTCGCTGGGGCTCCTGGTAGCTCTCTGGCCTGGCCACGCCGCCCCTTTGCCAACCTGACCCTGGGCTCTAGGGTGCACACCTGTTGCTCGTTCCTGACTCTTTGCTGCCCTCTAGTGGCCTCCAGTCACTCTGCCACACCAGGAATATAGACTTGACCCTGGGGAATCCCAGACACAGCTAGGATGAAATGCCGGAGGCCATTCACTTGTTCATTCATTCATTCTCCAAACATTTCCTAAGAGACCCTGGGTGCCAATTCTGGGCTGGGGTGGAGTTGCCGACACAGCCCCTGCCCTCAGGGAGCTCACAGTCTAGTTGGAGAGATGGATATATAAAAATTCCGATGTGCTAATGTTAAGAGCTAAGACCTAGGAATCTATAAAGCGTTCGGGAAATGCAGGTGAGGGGGCTACTGAGTCTGCTGAGGCAATGGGGTGGAGTGGGACAAATCAGGGAAGACTTATCAGAGGAGGTCATTTGAGCTGGACCTTGAAGAGTGAGTTTGCCAGTCTGTGAAGCTGGAGGGATATTGTTGGGTAAGGGACCAGTGCGTGAGAAGCCCCGGGGAACCAGAGAGCGTGGGCATCAGGGAGGGAGCTGGGAGTGACCAAAGCCTTTTGGGGCTGGTGGGAGATGAGCTGGAAGGGAAGGCTGGATCTAGGGAAGAAGGGTCCCAGTCACACCCACCCCTCAGCCCTGGAAACCTCTGGGCATGAGGCTGAGCATCCAGTAGCCTTGCAGAGAGTAGGCTCTGCTCAGGCAGATGTGGATGCGAGTCTGAAAGCCAGGGCTGCCTGTGCCCTCATAGGGTGGGGGGCGAGGGGTCTAGAGTGATGTGATCTGGACAGTCTTTGTGACTAAAGCTCCAGGAGCCCTGCACGGAAGTGATGCTGAGAGTGAGGAGAAACTGATACCCGCATGTAGGTTTTCTCAGCTCTTGCCTGCATTTGGGAAGAAAAGAATTACAAAAGCCTCAGAGATGGAAAAGACTCTGGGGACATGAAAGTCCTACTTGAATTTAGGAGACCTAGGTTCTGATTCTAGCTGCCAGATACTCAGAGCATGACCTTGGGACATGACCTTGGGACTCCCTGCTCTCTCTTAAAGCAGGAGGCAGGGCCTGGGGAGGCTGAGCTGAATGCACCCCAGGGGGCTTTCTGCTCCTGCCATTCAAAGTTTCTAAGTCAGTGATGTTTATCCCTGCTAATGTCAGCTCCTGACCGAACTGGAGGGCTCCCTGAGCCCTGTCACCTCTGTTCTAAGCGAGCAGCAAATGCTTCCAAGTTCCCTTCAGATCTGGGGCTGTGAATAATAAGGCAGTGGCCCTGGCTGTCATGTGTAATCTGGTAATCACTTCCAAGGGCTGGACTGAAGGAGAAGAGCCTGAGGACTTGCTGACCTTACACGCTGCTCCCATGTCTCGATTGGGAAGGCCCAGAAACTGCTGGGGCTGGCCAGGGCTGGTTTTCGGGGCCTGTGCACCTGGGAGGAGGGCTCTCAGACTGGAATCTGCAATCTTAGGGTGAGAGAGAGGTAGTGAAGATCACCATAATTTGTTCCATCTTTGAAAGCAGTGTCCCTTGTGGGAGCATGGAGATGGGGAGAGAGAATATCCTAGGCTCACGGGTGCTGGGAAACGTTCTTATTTCCTACGAACCCATTGCAAGGACAGCTGAGAAGCAGAGTCTCAGCTGGGAGAGTGCCCTGTCCAAAGTCGGTGCTCACTGGCCCGCCTGGGGAGTGTGCAGTGCTGGGGGAGCTCAGAGCCAGCGGCTGAGGACAGCTTTGGTGCTGCTCTGGGCTGAATCTACTTGTTAGATTTCCCCAGTTTCCAGCTCCTTCTGATGGTAGTTGGCAGGACCCGGATCCAACTGCACCGACCTGGTCATGAGTATGTGAGAACATGTGTTTGGGATCCTGACTTACAATTTCTTCCTGATGTCTTTCTACTAATGGTATTTCTTAGAAATGAACAACAAACAAAATGACTGGACTGTGATGGCTTTTTAGGAGATGAAGGGGAATGCTATCAGAGTTTGTTTTAGAAGAAACTGAAGCGTTTGTGGAAGGGCTAAGCATTGGATGGCTGAGGAAGGGTCAGGGTGGGCCTGGAGGGCTTAAAGGTTCTCCCAGCCCTGAGAGGTTGGGGGTCCCCCGTTAGTGCAGACAGGAACCTGGAGGTGCACAGCCCAAAGTGAGGGCGTCCTGAGGACAGTGATCTTGCTGAACCTTAGGCCTTCTTATCCTAATTCCTGATGACCAAGTCAGATTCTGACCAGAGACAGAGTGGACACGAATTCAGGAGATAAACTCTAAGGACTGGACAAGGACTGCAGCCCAGGAACGCACAGGGCCCACAGAGTGGCAGTAGGAGCCATCCTCAGCCCCTGCCACTCAGCAGGTGGCAGAGCAACCTGACGCCGGGCCTGGGGTTTAAGCCACACTGCTGCAGGCACCTCCCAGTAGTACTGCTTGCCAAAAGGCCTGCCAAAAGGGCAGGTGGCAATTCCCTCTGTTTTGTGGTTGAGTCTTGGTTGGGGGCAAACAGGGAGAAAGTACTTTGGGCCTGGCTTACCTGGAGGTGGGATGGGAAGGAGAGGCTGAAGTTCTAGGAGGAGCCTGGACCAGGTAGCCCCAGCCATGAGGGCACCCTATGCAGGAGTGTCCAGGGCTCAGACCAACCCCTTCATCCACTGGACGGCAGTAGTCTGCCCCTTTGAGGCTTGGGTCCCAATGCACTCCTTCCCTTTTCTTTTACTTTTTATCACATTATTTACGAGTGCGTCTCCACCTCTACCAGACTTGAGCTCCTGGAAGAGGAGGTTGGTGTCCCAGCCAAGACTTCCCACAGGATCCTAAATGAAAGTGCAGGGCCCTGGAGAGGCCCTGGGCTAATGTCCCAGGAGCTTTTTAGGAATCTACAACAATCTGAGGCCCAAACAAAGCTCCTTTTACCTCTAAAATTAAAATAGGAAACTAGAAAACTGACATTAATAAATGTTGTATTAAATGTTTACAAATTGTAACGTTGTTAACTTCATTAACTATTAAATTTAGGGCTTACAAAAATTTTGTTACATTTAAAAACCATTTTTAGATTAGATTTTGTTGCTTTAAAAGAATTTCTAAATTTGTGCCTCAATTGCTGAGAATTTGTAGCTAATCATCAATTAGATTACTTGTGGCCAAATAATTTCAAAATAAAATTATAAAAATAAGCTTTTTGTGTTTTTAGAGTGAAAAGTATCATTATTATAGTGCATTTAATGCATGATGTGCTATGGGGTAGAATGGAGAGGGGCCTCCATGTCCTAGAAGAAAGGGCTTGGGAGAGAGCCTGTTGAAATGTATTGAACATAATAAATAATTGTGGGGCCTTGAGCTGATCAGGTTGCAGTGGCCATCCATGCATCCATCCATCCATCCATCCTTCCATCCATCCATCCATCCATCCATTCATCCATCCATCCATCCATCCATCCATTTATCCATCCATCCATCCATCCACCCACCCATCCATCCATTTATCCATCCATCCATCCATCCATCCATCCATCTGTTTATCCATCCATCCATTTATCCATCCATCCATTTATCCATCCATCCATTTATCCATCCATCCATCCATCCATCCATCCATCCATCTGTTCATCCATCCATCCATCCACCCATCCATCCATCTGTTCATCCATCCATCCATCCATTTATCCATCCATCCATCCATCCATTTATCCATCCATCCATCCATCCATCCATCCATCCATCCATCCGTTTATCCATCCATCTGTTTATCCACCCACCCATCCATCCATCCATCCATCCATTTATCCATCCATCCATCCATCCATCCATCTGTTTATCCATCCATCCATCCATCTACTTGTCCATCCATCCATCTATTTATACATCCTTCTATCCACTATTACTTCCTTCCTTTCCTTCTCCCTTCCAACATGTATTGAGCATCTACATGTGCCGGGCATTAGCCTAAGGATACAAGATCAAAAGCCATGACCCTTGTCAGGCAAATCTGTGAGGGGCTATGGAGGCCAGTTGTGGTAACAGGCAAGCCCAGGGACTCTGGGAACACAGAAAAGGGGGATCGAGCCTAGATTGGGGATGTTAGACATAGAGGGGCTTGGAATCTCTGTATAGTAGGGCTGGGTGGGAGGCATGTCTGAAGATGCTTTTGCAGAGAGTTTTGCTGAGATTGAGAAAGCACATCAAAGAATAGGGGCACAGCTAAAGCTTTCCAAGTCATCCGCGGTGCTGCCCTTAGGGCAAGGGAGGAATCTAGGAAGAGACAATTTTCAGGTTTATTGTTGAGAGAGAAACATATGTTAGCCAGTGGGAGGTGGAGTGAGGAGGGAGAAGATGAGTGTTTCAGGCGGGGCAGGGACGATGAAGACAAAGGTTCTGAGATGTGCTTTGCTCCTGTACTTAACTGCACTCTTTCCGAAACCCAGCTTTAATCTACTGGGGCTGTCAGAGTTTGACTCCCTTTGACTTGCTGAGATCTGCAGCCCCTGTCTCCAAGGCCCTGACAGCTGTCAGTCTTCATCTGGACCAACCGCTGCCTCTAACCCTGAGGGTCACTCTACCTGGGATACTCCTATCCAGAGAACTTCTGGCAGTGACTGAAGCCCTCGGGGTAGTGAGAACCAGTGGAGCTCGGCTCCTACCTTCCAAAAGGAGAGCGTTCTCAAATGAGGCCAAACCATCCATGCCCGTAAGCTCATTCTACCAACAAGTCCCATGCTTCCTGACCCCCAACCTGCATGGTGCTTTAGAGTTGTCAAGGGACACACAGCTGTTAGCCCCAGTTGCCATTTGAAAGCATGTTGTGAGGTTGGAGTATGCATGTCCATCTTGGAGGCAGGCTGACTCGGTTCAGGGAGGTGGTGTTACATTGCCAGGGGGATACGGCCAGTCAGGGAGCAGCTGGTCTTGGGGCCTGGAACTTAGGGTCTCTGAGCCCCTGGTGTCCGTGGAGACTGAGAAAAATGGAGACTATCTATGGGCTCTGGGGCCAGGGAAGGTGCTCCCTCACTGACATGGGTGGCCTTCCTAACTCGAGTTCTTTTATGGCCCAGGAAGAGCTCTTCCCGCTGGGATGTTAGGGAGCTCACACTTGGAATTCTGGTATATTCCTTTCTCCCTCCCCATTCTCACCTGTCTGTGCTTGACATATGCTCCTAGACCCAAATTAAAGGCTCTCTCTTACAGGCAGCCTCCCACCGCAGTCCCTCATCTCCCCACTGTGTGCACCCCCAGGGCACTGCCGTTCAGACCCCGTGCGCCCATCTCCCGGCTGCTTCTGAGGTCAGGGCTGCCTGGAATTCCTCTCAGACCCTGGCCCTGCCTGCAGTAGGTGCTGCCTGCAGTAGGTGCTCAGTAGCTGTGGGTGGCATTTATCTGAATACAGCACATGCCCCTCCCCATCTCGCCCGGTCCAGAGTCCAGGGCAAGTTAGGGTCCGACTGTGTAATTAAACAGGGCTTGAGCGCCATTGAAACGCCCCCAGACCTTCTTCCAATATTTGCTCTGGCTTCTCACAGGAAGATGCTGAGACAATAGCCCTTGTTACCCTCTGTTTGAGTTATTTATTTTTTTCACTTTTCCCTCCTTCCCCTCTCGGGGGACTCGCCTCTCGCCCTCATCCCTCATGTTTTCCCTTTCACTTGCCTGTCACTCTCATTGTCCTCCCGGGGCCAGGAACGCGGGGTGACAGGCGAGGGGAGCCCAACCGGGCTGGGGAGGCTGGAAATATAGTCATTAATGGGACCCGTGAAGCCCAGATGTCCTCCCTGAATGCGGGTAATTTGTTTTTAATGAAAAACCATGCGGTGACCCTGAACAAATGAATTTTCTTTATAAGGAGTCTATGTGCAACGGGCACAAATAAAGGGCCCGAAACAGGGAGACTTAAATCCAGGGCTGAAAGAAAGAGAGAAAGGAAGAGGAAAGGAGTAGAAAAGAGAATGAGAGATAAAAGAGGGAGGAAAGAAAAATGTGAAATGACAACTGTGTTACCATAATACCCTTTGCCTGAAGAGCAGTGCCAGGCCAAAAATGCCTTGGGCATTGTCCTGCCAGGGCAGGGTTTCTGCCCGCTGTGGCCATCGTGAGGTCTTGTTGACAATGATGTTAAGAAGACGAACCCCCATCTGGACAGAGCTTTGCTATTCACGAGCCCCTTTTACAGAGGTGAAAACTGAGGCTTAAGTGGTTTGCTAGCAAGTGGTTCAGTCTAAATGACAAGTGAAGGACTTTGCCAATTTGGAGTGTGACTCTTAGAAACACTGTGTTACAGCCCAGAAATTGCTTTCATGGTGTGATGCAAAAGAAGGGTGTGTCACGAGCAGGTCTACGCGGGGACACCAGGTATATACCAAGGAGTCGGGTTGAAGCAGTTTCACATAGCCCTTAGAACTTTGCACGGGAGTTTTGTGAATGAAAGCTCTTCCATGGGCACTGTGGGTGTGGGATTCCTGGGAAGAGAAGAACTCCCCAGGAACAAGCCAGACACATTTGGAAAAATAAATGCAAAGAAATTGGAATCTAGCCTTGGGAAGCAGGAGACCAGCCATGTCCCACCCACCACCCCATTCAGGACCTTTTGTGGGCTGTAGAGCTGGACATTGCAGGCAGCAGCAAAGACACTGATTCAACAGAGGTCCTAGCTGAGGGCCTTGCCTTTGGCTTTGGAGAAATCTTTTCTGCAGGAGAAGCTTTGAAGGCTGTTAGCCCCGTGTAGACTGGGCTGTGCCTGCGTGGAGTGTGTTCTAACCCCACCTCAGAGAGGACTGGAGAGGCCGTTGTGTGTTCCGTAGCTGCTTTTTCATCCATCACTGATGGACAGGGCTGGACTCAACCTTAGAAATCAACCCAGGGCTGTGCAGATGAGGGCGAGGAAAGGACTTGTGCAAAGTCACATGGCAAGTCAGAGGGAGAGCCAGGTGGCTCTCTTTCTGCCCTATCGTCCCCACCGCCCTCAGTTCCTCACCGAAGCAATAAAAAAGAAGCAATTTTGTCTCCTATCTTTGTGCAGAACTGATATAAAAAGGATAGTTCCTGGATGCCCTGGCTTCTACAGCAACCCAAATCAAGACCCCCACTTCACCCCAACTTTTTCTGTGCTCTTCCTGAGCGCAGATCCTCTCCCAGGCCCTGGGACCTGGCCAGCTACAAAAACATCTTCTCTCAGGGTCTCAGGCTTCTGTGCCTGAGCGGCCCCAGGCAATGGTGGGCTCCCCAGGCCTGGCCGAGGTTGGCCTGAGACCTGCAGGCACGCCGGGGCCACAGCTCCCCCACCCAGAGTCAGGTAGCCAGACACAAAGAAGTGATTGTTTTCTGTTCCTGGGTTCAGTTTCCCTCTGGAAGCTGTGACCCAGTTAGAAAATCAGACAAATAGAAAAATCTGACCACGACCCCAGCTGAGGTTCTGAAGTCTTGGCTTCTATTTAGGCCTTTCCCTCGAATGCTCCCTGGTGAGGCCCGGCCCGCCCGCGCTTCCTCAGCCACCAGGAGCAGACCTTCCTCGCTGCTGGTTTCCTCCGTAATTGATGATTTATTCCCCACTGACTTCCAAAACGGATTTGAGGCAGCTTCGTGACCTTTCAATAACATCAGCCCCAACCTGAAATCCCTGTCATAAAGCAGGAGGACTGCCAGTGGTGCCCGGTGGGGGCAGGAGTGGACGCAGGCCCACCCCACCTGCCCGAGGATCGGCATACTTGCTTTTCACAGCGTGGCACTACTGAGCCGTCCTTCGTGCCCAGCCCTGCTCCTGGAGTGACCCACGCTTCACTGCTGGGAGCTGGGAGCTCACTTTTTTGGAAACAGCTCCTGTCTGGATGCCTACCAGAGCAGGCTTCTAAAAACATACTTTTAATCAAAAGAAGACTACCAGAAAAACTGGGACAAATTGTGATTTTGACAGTGGACAATTATAAATACTGGGAGGGGTTGCTAGTTGGCAAATAAACTCCTCTGTTGAAGTCTTGGATTAATTATACCACCAGTGGGCTGGCCTTGTGGGGTCTCTTGATTATCTTCATTTGCGGGTCTTTTCTGGTCTTCCTCCATTTCTTCCTTCTCTCCCTCTCTCCCCAGCCTATCCCCCTACCTTCCCTCCTCTCTTCCCTTCCTGCCTCCTTCCTTCACTCACTTGTTCATTCACCAGACAATCCCTGAGTCCCTCCTGGGTGCTGGGCCTAGTTCAAAGAATGGGCACAGAAATGACTGAATGAATTTCTCAAGACCTAGGAGAATCGCCCATGCTACCTGCTCAGATGGAAAGAACCCAGCTTGCATGTGGAGGTTCTGCAGGGTTGCTAAGCCCAGGGGCTAGGTAGAGACTACTGGGGGACAAGAGGGAAAGTGTGGGGAGCTCAGGCGCTGAGGGTTGCTGACCCGATGGGTGCTCTGGCCGGGCTCACCCTGGGCCTCCCTGGGAGAACTGAGGGAAGGAAGCACCTGGAAATCTTGGTCTCTGAAGTGGGTGCCTGGCCCGTGTGTGCAAATAGGGGGCTCCGTATTTAGGAGTGGGGAGGAGCAGGGAGCTGCCCTGAATGACTGCCTGCTTTGGAAATTTCTATGCATTTGTAATAACAAAATTACCATAATTTGCTCGTTAACGCAGCTAGATCAGTCAAGCATTGTTCCGTCGCGGGCGGGGAGGCCGCGGTGCCTCTCTCTGCACACTCTCCACACCCCAGCCCGCCTGCCAGCCCGTTAGAGCGCTGGAAATTAGCATGCAAATGGTCCTAATTCGGTGGGCGAGCTGTCAGGCAGCGCCTCTCCGGCCTCGTCTCTGTGAAGGCCCTGACAGCCCGGCTCCGGCGCCGGCCCACCCTCCTAGCTCCAGCCAGGAGGGGCTCCGAGGGGCACCTCCAGACTGACAGCTTGGCGGCCTCCCTCCCTCCGTCAGTGCCATCAGGCCTGGCGGCAGGCTCCCAGGGGAACAGGCAGGGCCTGCCACCATGCCGGCCGGGCCGGAGGAGGCGGGCAGGCAGGTGGGCTGGTGGGGGAGGCTGGCCCACGCTCAGGCCCACCAGCCTTAGCTGGCCTGGGCCGATGGGGGCAGGTGAGGGTGGAGTTGGGGTCCCCTGACTCAGGGTCCGGCTGGGGCACAGGGATCCTCCCACCTGCACATCCACAAGGATCAAGTTCAAGTCCTGCCCTGCTCCTCACTCTTTGTCTTCCAGTCCTGACAACACATCCCTCCTCACCCTGCCCCATACCTGGACCATCTCTGTCCAGGTCCACTCCTGGAACTCCTCTGGCTCTAGTGGAGAATTAGGGAGGTTGAGAAGCTGCATAAACCAGGACTCAGCACCCTTGGCCGTAGTCCTGCCTGTAGGTTTACCAGCCTTAGAGGGAAGTCACCTTTCTATCTCTGGACCTCAGCCTGCATTTGTATAGTCTTTTTCCCAGGGCTCCTGTGAGGAAAAGGGCTTGCTTTGTAGCAGTAGTTGACACCTACTGAGCACTGTTATTTATTTTTTGCGGGGAGGCAGGGGGACGGAGTCTCACTCTGATAACCAGGCTGGAGTGTAGTGGTGCAATCTCGGCTCACTGCAACTTCTGCCTTGTGGGTTCAAGCGATGCTTCTGCCTCACCCTGCCCAGTAACTGGGACTACAGGTGCATGCCACCATGCCCGGCTAATTTTTGTATTTTTAGTAGAGATGAGGTTTCACCATGTTGGCCAGGCTGGTCTCGAACTGCTGGCCTCCTGATCCGCCCACCTTGGCCTCCCAAAGTGCTGAGATTGGAGGCATGAGCCACTGCGCCCAGCTCCTACTGAGCACTTCTATATGCCAGTCCTGCACTAACTGCCTTTCATTCCCCGACCTGCCTGTTTTTTGCAATGCTCCCACAAGGCTGTTGTTGATGTTACCCCATTTCACAGAGTAGGAAGCGGAGGCATCAGCTTGCACAGAGTAACTTGCCCAAGTGATAGTACCAGGATAGAGCCTAGTAGGCTCACTGGTTCTAGAGCCCTTTGAACAAGAGAAAACGCAGGGGCCTGAGAGCTGGAGCCTGCCTCTGCCTGGTAATGCGCCCTAGAGCACGTTCCTGAACTGGGCTGGGCCTCGGCTTCTGCATCGGTGAAAGGCATGATGACATCACCTGACAGATGACTTGTGCCTCTCATAGTACCTGGCACATCACTGACACTAAATAAATGTAGGTTGAGGCCGGGCACAGTGGCTCACACCTGTAATCCCAGTGCTTGGGGAGGCCGAGGCGGGAGGCTCGTGTGAGACCAGGAGTTTGAGGCTGCAGTGAGCTATGCTGGTGCCACTGCACTCCAGCCTGGGCAACAGAGTGAGACCCTGTCTCTAAAAAATAAAAGAATAAAATAAATGCAGACTGAAAGAAAAGAACCCAGGTGGGCCTGTCTTTGAAGATCCATTATACTTATCCTTACGGTCTTCTCCTGATCAATGACAGCAGCGTGAAGCAGCTACCGCAGGAGAGAGAGGTCATGCAATAGGGTTTGTGGTAAAGTTTCCCCTGGGCTGTCTCCAGGCTGTTTCTCAGCACCTTTTCCCTTCCTTCTCTTGAGCAGATGAAGCCCCACACCAGGACTTAGGGTTTGGCGACTATAGAGCAGGCTGGACCTCAGTCCTCACTTGTCCAGTCAGCCGGTGACTCTGTTGCAATGAACAACCTGCCCTTCCCTGCATGCCTGCCCTGCCTGCCCCCTTGGTCTGTTTTAAGGGCACTTATGGGGCCTTTTTAACCTTCAGATAAATGGAGAGGTGAAAGAGACCCTGAGAGTAGGTGGGAGCTCACGAGCCTGAGCTTCTGCTGCATCACAGGACTACCCGCTCCCAGCATACAGACTGGCACAGGGCAGATGCCTAGTGAACATGTGAGGAGCCACCTTGAAGAACCTGTGGGCCAAGACAGGAAACAGGCACACAAACCTGGGCAGGGCTGAACCCAAAGCCGCCCACCTGCCTGCTTCAGACCAAATGCCCCCAGCCAGGGGTGGCTTCTCTTTCCTGTGTTGCTTTTCCTTTCCATCTTCTTTTTGGTTTGTTTATTGGGGGTCATGGCATGATGGATCCACGTGCCAGCCTCTCAAATCACTGCTATTGGGCTGTGTGGAACATCTTTTGGAGAGAACATGTCCTGCCAACCACAGGATCTCAGGCAGCATGAGGACCGTTCAGGGGCACATCTATTCCCACCCCAGAACGCGGTGCTGGGGACTTCTGAAATGAGGGAGGTCGGACTGCTGTCTCGGAAGTTCATTGCTGAGGGAGGGAGAATTGCCCAGGCTCCCCCTAGTGGAGAATTGGGATGCATCGTCCTCCTGCATTCCTGGTGTGTGGCCAGAGAGGACTCTGCACCCACACCCCTCCTCAGTTTACCCAGAGCTTCCACTCCCATCCTGTCATAGAATCCTCACCACAACCCCTTAGGGACCCATTTTTATGGCTTTTGTGACAGGCTTAGTGAGAGGAAGGGGCTGGCCCAAGGTCATGCAGAGCCAGGACTAGAATCCAGTGTGCCTTCCCTCCACCAGCTGCCCCCACATACTTGGCCCCACACATCTGCCCTTGGCTTTGGCCAGCTGACCCTCTGCTTGCATAGCCACATGGTCTGACCCTTCCCAGTCTTGTGGCATTAGGACTGAAAGGGCCAGAGGTGTCCACTCAGTGGGAAGGTCAGTCTTACAGTAAATCCTTGCAACAGCCTATTTCCTAGTCTCCCCATTGCCGGCCATGACCCTTTATTCTCAACAACACGGCCGCAGCAAGCCTGTGAAAATCGGAGTCAGGACATGTCCCTCCTGTGCACACTCAGAGTAGAGGCCAAAGTCCTGACCTATCTCCCCCTCCCCACTTCCCTCCCTGGCGTCCTCTCCCCCCTCCCCACCCTGGCTTCTCTCCAGCCACACAGGCCTCCTGCCTGTCCCACCCACACACCTCCCACACTCCTGCCTCAGGGCCTTTGCACTTGCTGTTCCTACTGCTTGGCCCTTCCCACAGATATTCACATGGCGAACTCTTGCTTCCCTCATTCTTTCTTCAAAAGTCACCTTTTCAGTGGAGTCATCCCCAGTCACTCCATCTAAAATTCCACCTCCTCCCAACATTTCTTATTCTGTCTCCTGCTTCATGTTTTCTCTTTAGCATCCATCATTATCTAGCACGCCAGATGCTTCGTTTTTACTTGTCTGGTTTACCGTTTTGTTTGTACCGCTGGAATATAAGCTCCATGAGGGCAGGAACTGATGTCTGCTTTGTTCAGGGCTGTATCCTCAGTGCCTGGTACCTAGTAGGCCCTCAGTCAAT
Organism: Macaca fascicularis; assembly: GCF_037993035.2. Classification (NCBI taxonomy): domain Eukaryota; kingdom Metazoa; phylum Chordata; class Mammalia; order Primates; family Cercopithecidae; genus Macaca; species Macaca fascicularis. The sequence continues at coordinate 62,489,215 of NC_088389.1, forward strand.
ATCTGATGGATGAATGGATGGATGAAATTGCGACTGTCTGCAGTGGGCCTGGTGTCAAGGCAGATGCCACCGGGGCTCCTCAGGACATCTTTGGACCCCTCCCACTGAGCCCTGCATTTGCCCTCTTAGGTGGTTTCTTCACTTTTTTTCCTTGGCCTGCCAAGATATTTTTCCTCCCCTCCTCTTCCCTCCCCTCCCCTCCTCTTCCCTCCCCTCCCCTCCTCTTCCCTCCCCTCCCCTCCTGCTGACTCCCTCCCTGCAGAGCCATCTCTCAGCCAGGTGTGTGGGCTGGTCACGGGGGATACATATGAAAGCGTAAATCTCCTAGAAAAAAAATGGGTCTTCATCAGTACAGGACTGCATGGGGCTCCTGCCTCCTGGTCCAGCCTTGGGAGCTGTGAGGGTCGTCCTAATTCAGCTCCCTCCGTGGAATGGCCCTGTCAAGCTCACTGAGTCATGGTGGTGGCTGCCCTGTGGCCTGCCTGGAGTCCCCCACAGAAGCCAGCCCTTCTCAGTGGTTAGCTTATGGTGGCTGCCTGCTTAGAAGTCAGTCTCCTTAGGGGCCCCATTTCAGAGGCCGTGGGGACTAGACACCAGCATGCTTCTGAGGATGCTGGGAAACTCTTTAACATGGATCAGTGCTTCTCAAACTTTATTGCACCCAAATCACCAGGATCACCTCACAGAGCAGATTCTGGTTCATAGAGTTGAGGGTGGATGCAGGAGGCTGGTCTTCTAACGTGTCGCACACTGAGTACCGAGTGCCTGCCTCCTGCCTCTCAAACTTGCTGTACATTGGCGTCATCTTGGAAGTTTCGACAACTATTACCATCTGCCCCCTCTCACTCCAAGCTCCTTATGAACTAGTATGGGATGTGGCCTGGTCATCTGGATTTTTAAAGCTTCCCAGATGATTCTTTTTATCTTTTTTGAGACAGAGTCTTGCTCTGTCACCCAGGCTGGATTGCAGTGCGCGATCTCGGCTCACTGCAACTTCTGCCTCCCAGGTTCAAGTGATTCTTCTCCCTCAGCTTTCTGAGTAGCTGGAATTACAGGCGCACGCCACCATGCCTGGCTAATTTTTGTATTTTTAGTAGAGATAGGGTTTCACCATGTTGGTCAGGCTGGTCTTGAACTCCTGACCTCGTGATCCACCCGCCTCAGCCTCCCAGAGTGCTGGGATTACAGGTGTGAGCCAATACGCCAGGTCCCCAGATGATTCCTTTTTTTTTTTTTTTTTTTGAGACGGAGTCTCGCTCTGTCACCCAGGCTGGAGTGCGGTGGCATGATCTCAGCTCACTGCAAACTCTGCCTCCCGGGTTCACACCATTCTCCTGCCTCAGCCTCCCGAGTCGCTGGGACTACAGGTGCCCGCCACCATGCCTGGCTATTTTTTTTTTTTTTTTTTTTTTTTTGTATTTTTAGTAGAGACGAGGTTTCACCGTGTTAGCCAGGATGGTCTTGATCTCCTGACCTCGTGATCCGCCTGCCTCGGCCTCCCAAAGTGCTGGGATTACTGGTGTGAGCCGCCGTGCCCGGCCCCCAGATGATTCTTAATGTGCAGCAAGGCTTGACAGCCACTGGCCCGGGTCACTGCATTATTCCTGCCCGCCTCCACCTCCCCTCAGGGCAGCTTTGCTGTGGGAGAGCAATAAGACTTAAAGGAATTTGCGGACACAGTGAGGAAGGGTGAGGAGCCGGGGAAGGAGTGGGGGCACATCCCACTCTCAGTTGGCCTCAAGAGAGGAACCCCAAAGGAATGAATGTAGGGTACAGACACTGAAGGAGAGGGGCTACTGAGACCCTGAGGCTGGCAGGGGGAGGAAGGGAGAGGCCCTGGGAGCTTTTCCAGCCAGAGGAGTGCCCAGGAGAGCCGAAGCAGCTGGGAGGCCCAGCCCAGGTCTTTGGCTTCTTCCTTGACCCTGACTCTGTTAGAAGAAATAGCTCTCCCTTCCCTACTTCAGCCCGGCCTGCCTCTCATACTTTTACCAGTGCACTGGCCCCAGCCTCCCAGGGTTGCAAGTAATTTATGTGCGCGCCTGCCCCTCCCGCAGACTGTGGGCTCTCCGTGGGCAGGGACCGTGTCTGATTCATCTCCACCTCCTCCAGCCCCAGGCCTGGCTTGCTGGGGGCAGGAAAGGTGTGCAGAATTGAGCAAGTTCCTCGGGGCGCAGGGGAAATCGGAGCCTGTGTGCTGCTGAGTTCTCAGCACACAGCGAAGCCTGAGTGTTGTGGTGGTAATTGTGGAGGTAAATCTTGTCTGGTCTCCTTGCAAACACTTGGTGAGGTATTCCATAAATATGTCAGCAGAAGCATTAAAATTTGATGGCAGGCAGCGCAGGTCGGGACTAGCACTGCGACTTCCCAGCAAGGTATGACACCTTCACCCTCCGTCTCATTAGTCAGCGGCGGGACATTCAGGCCTCAGCGCTGAGCCCAGCCAAGCCAGGGGAGGTGATTTCTTCCAAGGAGGACCCCTGGCTGCTCTGAGGGACAGGCCAAGGTCTGGGTCACAGGAAAGTAAGTCAGCTTTGGGCTGAGCAAAGGAGTTCCTGAAGGCCTTGGGAATGTGCCAGGAGGTTTGAGGGTCTCCAAGCTGGAGGGGACTGAGCCATTTTTGGAGGCTGGGAGCCCGTAATAAAGGCTGGGGACTGATTTTAGCTTTCCAGTCAGCCTTGTGGACATTATCTATTTGCCCACACACACACAAAGCCTCATAGAACATTTTTAAAAGGTATGGGTTGGATTCATAATTTAAGCAGGCAAAGAGTCATTTGGGCAGAAACTGGGGGGAGGAAAACTATTCCTTAGAGGCAGAAAGACTGGAAACCAATCTTGTCCGTTTCCCACCCTGCCGTTGTCCATTTGGGGAAACTGAGGCTAAGTGAACCCGGAAGGGACAGGTAGAGACGGAAGGTCAGACTCAGACTCCTAGTTTGAGGCTTTCCTTACAATCAAGAATTTTAGGCATTTGTTGAAATATGAGAAAAACATCCTGAAATATAATTTTTGCTAAAAAATAAGAAAGTACCAATGTATCCGTTTTTGCAACAGACACACAAAGCATGTGCTATGTGCCAAGGACTGAGCTGAGTATCAAACAGCCCCTCACATTTGTATAATACTTTTTAATTCACAAAGGACTTTGAAATGCATCAATATTTAGTCCTGTGAGTGTTGTAATTACCATACTGCAAATTAGGAACTCAGGCTCAGAGATTCAGGAGACTTCTCTGAGGCTGCCCAGCTAAGTGGCTGCTGGGCTTTGGCTGGGACTGACTGGCTGCACACCCAGGGGCTTTCCACCACCTCCCAGCACCAGCACGGACTGGCAGCCACTGCTGCCCTCAATGCCTGTGCAGAAAATCAGCACCCTTCTTTCTACAATTATTTACAAAAACCGTGATGTGGTTCAGAGTTGTCAGGAGTCGGGTTTATCGGCCAGTGTCCTACATTCTCAGCTGCCTCATTGGGGAGTTGAAAGCAAGGACAGTCGTGTCTTTGTGGCCCATTCCATGTCAGCACCGCATGCGTCCTGCTTACTGGCCTCTTGCTTGGAAGAAAGTGAGAACTCCCTTCCCTGGGGACAGAGGCAGTACACTTTGACTCAGCAATGATGCAGCCTGAGCTGGCAGGTGATGGGACAGATTTTGGTACTGAATGCCACTAAAGGACAACATTTGAATGTCCTCTGAAGCCCTCATTGCAGCCACTTCTCACAGGAAGCCTTCCTTGATACCCTAGCTAGAATGAATTTCCATTTCTACTCTGCTTCTGAATCCACTTTGCCTTTTGCTGGCACCTGAATGTCTAGTTTTGGGTCTAAGAATCCCCTTTAATACAGGGAGTTCCCTGAGGACTGAAGCCTAGGCGCATTTTACTGAGTATTCCCTACTGGGGGCCTAGCTCTGAGTTCTGATTGGAGTAGGACCACAGTGGATGCTGAACTAAATGGATTCACCAAAATACAGAGCATCACCAGTATATGGGTCTAAAAGTAAAACATAGTCCCCAAATCAAAGTTTAAGGTAAGCTTTCCCCAAATTTAGCATAGGAGGACAGTGAAGAACTTTAGAAACTTGGGGAGAAATGTTACTTTCTACTATGCCCTACCTTTTAAATCATTCATTCCAACTCTGAAGTTGCTCCAAGTAGAACCATGGAAAGTGTGTATGACTGCCTGTACAAACCCAGTTGAGGCTGGACACACGAGAACCTAGTGAGTTTATTTGACACTTATTACGAATACGTGAGTTGGATTTTCCTGGGAATGCAATTCAATGTTATTCCCACTCAACTCTGCAGAACCTGGGGCCGGGTGGTTAGGCCCTGGGATGGGGACTTCTGGTAACATTCTGGACATTCTAAGAAACTCTTCAGGTTTCCGGATCAAGCATCTGCCAGTGGCCAAATGGATGCAGAGAAAAGGTGCTAAGGAAAAAACCTAGAGCCTTCCTATCTTTGCAACCCAGCTTCAGTCTGGTCCTGCTCTTTTTTTTGCTTCTCCCTTTAGAAAAGTTGTGTCTTTTTATTTTAGCTTGTACTTTTGTGCTCTTTTGAAGTGAGCCGAACTGAGTGCTGTCATTATGTGGCAGGGGAGGTCTACTGAGGCCTGCGGGTGAGTGCTAAGCCGCTCGGGAGAGCACCGGTGTCCCTTTTCACTCATGGGACCTGCACAGTGGTTCCTGCAGCAAACACAGCCCGCTTCTCTTTTCTATGTGTCTTATTCCCTTTCTCTGTCTCTCTGTCTCCATGTTTCTAGCAAAGATCAGGACTGGTGTTTCACTAACTCTTTCTAGAGATTCTAGAGAATCTTTCCAAGATTCCATGACCTTTTCTGTTCTCTGAAAGGGCCTGGCTCAAGGAACATCTGCTGGGCACACTTAGTGCTCACTCAGTCTGCATTGGTGTTGTGGGCAAGGCCCTGTGCTGGGGGTGGGGCTGCAAGGACCTGTCAGTCACAGATGGTCAGCCTTGGTTCCTGCCATTGAGGAGGATCCAGACCCAACAGCAGGGGAAGCAAGATACGGTCACAGACAGCCCTGAATCTGTGTGCCCTGGGACATGGCAGTGATAGACCCAGGGCTGGGGACTCAGGGACCAGTGGGGGACTGCTCTCAGCTGGGATGATTAATCCAGAAAGGCTTCCTGGAGGAGGTGGTATTTGAACTGGGTCTTGACAAATAGGAGAATTGGACATGGGGAAGGGAAGCAAGGTGGTGTTTCGGATGAAGGAAATAGCATGAGAGATGGAGATGGCCCCGTGGAGTAGGTGTGCAGAACAACTGGTGGTGCAGTTGGCCTGGAATATGGCTTGTGGTGGGTGGGGGTGGAGTGGGGGATGCAGGCAGTGGGAGGGCCTTGACCGCCACCAGGAGGCGTCTTGGGTGTTGATCTTCACAAAGTGCTACCTGTGGGCACTCCCAGGACAGGGCACCGCAGTACCCCTCCCCCCTCATGCGTGCACACAAATCAGGTGTTGTCTTGCACCCCAGTGAGGCTTCGGGGGGTCATTTGTACATGCCCACTGTTTGCTTAGATGAGGGCAGGACAGGACAGAATTTTGGAATAAGACCACGGCAGCAAAGTGGATTAAACTTGGACCAGAGTTGTTCAAAATGTGCCATGGCATAGCCAGCAATCTCAAATGGAAATGCCTGCAGGGGCCAGGCAGGTTGCAGAAAGAAAGGTCAGCCTTGGAGGCAAAGACAACAGATCTAGGTAGATGGAAGTCCTGTGGCTACTGACACTTGCCCCCTTCAAACACCAGGAGCCCATCGATTGTTTCCTCCCGGCCCCATGTGTCCCGAGGCCCCCAGCTCTTGCCTGTGACGCATGGCCAGCTGGTGGAGTTGGACATGTGCCCTGTGGCAGAGGCACCATGACGCAGCAGTGGAGTTTGTGTCCACTGAATTCCCTAAAGGATCCTTGGATTTGGGTTTTTGTAGTTGTAGACAACAGGAAGGGGACACAACAGCCTCTTCTTTACAGAGGACCACACTGAGGCCCGGAAAGGCCACTTGGCCACCGCACAGCTGGCAGGTAGCAGAGCCCTGGCCTCCACGCCAGGCTGCCTGGGGCTCACGCAGCCGGCCATCCAGCTGTGGGGTCCGCGGCCCTCGGGAGAACCAGAAGTGAAACCCATTGTGCATTCTGCCCTCACGCGCACCCTCTCTCTCGGTTTTTCTCTTCCCGCTGTTTTTCTGAAGGCCTTCGAGGCTGACCTGAGTGGTGGGAGAGAGGTTTTTCCCAGCAATGGATCGATGCGCGGTTGTCGGGGCTGACAGGGCTGACCTTTACTGAGCTCGGGTTTTCATCTCCCTGTTGGGAGCCCAGGAAGATCTTGCTGTGGAGAGAGGGACGGTGAGAAGCCTTGGCCTGCGAGGGGGTGAGGCTCGGCGTGGGTGCAGTGAAGGCAGCTTCTGAGAGCTGAAAGCCCTTGGAGGTCACTTATTTCCATTTCTTCCAAACACACCACTTTTACAGATGAGAAAACTGAGACTTGGTGAAAAATGACTTGTTCAAGGTCACTCTGAGAGGCTTTGACACAGCTGCAGAATCCAGTGTGTGTGTATGTGTGTGTGTATACACATCCAACATACATACATCTGTATATTATAAATATTATACATATTATTGTGTATACATACACATATACATTATAAGCATGTGTACGTGTATAGCGGGAGTATCCATCCATGTGTATCATGAAAGCCTGGCCGAGGCTGCGTGTGATGCCGACGCTCACTCTAGTCGTCAACAGTTTGGTCTCGCAACATCCCGGGTACCCGCTGATCCCTGAGCCACCGTGCACTTCGTGCAGTTCTGCAGAGCCGTGGAGAGGAGCTGAAGAAACCTCATGGTCCTTTTCAATTGTTTCTTCCTCCTTCTCCTCTGCAAAGATTTTCTCTCAAAGCCCAGTTTGAATCCTTCAGAAACAGAACTTGGCTGCGAAGTCACTTTGAAAGACTTTCCGTATGCTAATTGCAGCCGGCCAAGGTCTGGAGCAGAGGTGGGAGCCCACCATCTGCAGACGGGGTCGGCCCCCAGTGCGCTCTGCAAATCCCCGTCATCTGGCAGGTGTCGTTTTGGGTTAATTAAGAGCTATACTGAGCCCGTTTACCTGTCATTTCTGAGAATTTTAGGAAACTTTGACTTCCTTGCCATCTCTGAGCTTTGAGCCAAGGGGAAGCTGGAAACACCTCTGAATCTGGTGATGCTTCTGCCTCTGGGATCTCCAGGACAGCTGCGTTAAGTGCATCTTATCATAACCCCTTTTTAAACTTATTTTAGTCAGTGTTCTCTAGTTACTGCATTGGTTTTTACAGTCGCATCTTCTATATTTGGAAGACAGTACTGTTCTGGGGAAACCCACCATTTATCTGAAATTTCTTAAGGCTCTGCTTTCTCTCTGCATCTTTGAGGAAAGATGTTCTAGCTTTGTTCTGTGTAATGGCTTTGGAGGAACTTTGAATTTGCAGGTCGGGGGCCCTTTCATCCATCGGGGTTTGGGGCTGTCAGTGCTGACCTCAGAGCTCTGTGTTCATGGGGGGATGACTCAGTTACCTCCCCAGAGAGCTGGGTTCTCGCTTGGTCAATAGGCCCCCTTCTTCAGTATGACAGAATTTTCTCTCTGTGCTGATGACAACGTTCTATTAATATATCTTGGTAGGGGTTTGGGTCACACAGGTCTATGCATTTGTCAAAACACAGCAATAGCACGTTTAAGATTTGTGTGTTTCATTATGTGTAAATTTTATATCCAAAGAAAAAACTTGTAAACAAATAATGAACTTCAGTTAATTATATGCATGCTGAAGTACTTAGGGGAAAGAGTACTGATGTTTGCATTTACTTGGAAATGAAATACACATTAAGATGAAGGAAAGGCTAGAGGGTTGGAGATCCATATGACGAGCAAGCATAAGAAAATATTGGTGGTAGAATTAGGTGGTGGCTACATAGGTGTTCACTATAACATTCTTTCAACTTTGCTGTATGTTTGGAAAATTTCAAATACATCAGCGGTGAAGAAGGGTGTGATGAGAAGATTTCCTGCTAGCCCAGCTCAACCAGGTGTTCCTTGGGATGGTGGGATCCCTGGGGTCTGGGAGTACAGTCCAGGATCCCAGGCCCTGCTCTGTTCCTGACTGGCTAAAAGACCCTGGGGATAGAAAGGTTGAGGGAACGTATCTCTAAAGTTCATCCCAGGCCTGATCATCTGTGACTATGAGTGATGGCACAGGTTGGTGAGATTCAACATAAGATGAATTTGTTGCATGAAAGGAGGAAGAAGTGCATTGCTCGGGGTTAGGCGAATGCAGGGAGTGACTGTCAGCCTTGAGATGCCCAGTGGGAAGCCACATTCCTTCTGCCCCAGCCCGGGCTCCTCTGCTCCGTGTCCTCCTCACCGGGATTATTGTGAGGATGAGGCGCCGTGGCCTTGGAACTGCTCCTTGACTGCCAGCGTTCTGTTTCTAGTCTCGCCTTCATTTTTTTTCTCCGAAGGCCACCATCCAGACAGTTCCCACGCAGCCCTTCCCTCCTGTCTTCCCAGCCTCTGAGGTACTGCATGTGCTGGGCCTCTGCCAAGTCCCTTCTCCTTTCTGAGACTCAGTTTCCCAATCTGCAACACAAGCGTGTGTTGAGTATGTCGATCTCGCCAGTTCTTTTCTGTTCTGACGCTTCGGCAGCTCTGTATTTCTTTCTGTCACTGGGCTTCCTCTTCCCACCTGCCCAGGATCAAAGGGTGAAGGGGCAGGGGGAGGAGCTGGGATCAGAGGGCTTGGGTGGGGGCAGAATTTCTGAGTTTGTTCTCTCTCCGATCAATGAGAGAAGGTACCTAGTTCCCACCACACAGGGGTTTGCAAAGAGCATCTGCAAACATGAAGTCAGTTGATCTTCTCCATACGCACTAGGAAGTAGGGATCTTCCTTCCCTCCATTTTATAGATGAAGAAACAGACTCAACAGGTGAATGCACGTGCCCAAAACCACACAGCTTGGAAGAGGAAGAGCCCGGACTGGATCTTGGGTCTGTGTGACTTCAAAGGCCATTTTCTGTCTTCTCCTCCATCATGGGCAGCTCTGGGCAAGAGCAGAGAGCAGAGCACACCTTGGGTGTGGCCTGGAGCATGGCCTAGAAGGGGACCAGCCCTCTGTTCTCAGTTCTGTCAGCAGCATCTGGAGAAGGGGATCAGCCCGGGTGCCCTGGAATCCCATCGTGGGCCATCTGCCTGCCCCTCCTCCCTGCCTTTGCTTATGCAGTTGCCTCCTCTGGCCCCACGACGCCTTTCTCTGATTCCAATAATCCCAACAGCTGGCCGGCATCACCTGGCACCTTGAAATAGGGACAAATTGATTCAAACCCTCATTTGCCACCTAGTGGGAAAATCCTATATTCTCCTTAAGGTTTCTGCCCCATTTCCAGGTGGAGACTCACTTTCCCACGATCACCTCAGGCTCAGGCTTCTCGGGACATTCTTCAGCCACTTTAGTATTTTTGAGAGATGCCAAAAGTGTGGGTCAGTTAGGAGGAGGTGAAGGGCCCATGGTGTCCCTTGTGCTGGGCACAGTCATCTGAAAGGGGTTCATTGTGGGATCTTTGTCTTGGGCCTGCTGGCTGCACCTCTGGAGGTTCTCATTTCCTTCCCCGAGAACGTCCTTCCTGCACATGAGGAACATCATTTTGTGCCTAAGGATGCCACTGCTGTGTCATCTCTCAGGTCCAGTCCCGCTTGCTTAGACCGTGGCCACAGCCACCTGGAGGGGCCCCCTGACTGCAGCGTGTCCTCCTCCAGCCTGTCCTCCAGATTCCGGCACTCACCAGTCTGAAGCCTTGGCTGATCCCAGCCCTAATGAGAGAAAAGCATTACACTCCTGCCCCACACCTGCTCTGCCCTGCAGCTGCCTCTGCTGGGGTCTCACGGGAGACCTGGCCATTCAGGGGCCACGTTCTGCCCAGCCCCACTGCCAGACCTTTGCTTGTGCCTGGAATGCCTGCTTCTCTCTGCCATCAAAGTCCTACCCACCCTTCAAGGCCTGGTTCACGTGGTCCCTTCTACTCCCAGAAAGTGTTCCCAGGCCTTCTCTGGACTGGTGACTGAGGACCTGGCTTCTCCATATCTCATGGGGTGAGGGCTCCCTACACTCAGACGGCTTCCTATGTGGCACTTCAGATAATCAGACACCATCCCAGAGTCCCTGGCAGGTGGCTGAACCAGCCTCTAGGTCGGCCTCATGACCCGTACATGGTCAAACACCCCTTACCCAGAGTATATTGCTCTCACAGGGCAGGGGCCCCATGTTGGGGGTGCCCACCACACTACCACTCTTAGCACACCAGGCAAGCCAGTCCCTGGTGGGCTCATTTCTCCCACCAAGGGGCAGTATGGTGTGGTGGGCAATGGAATAGGAGAAATTTATTTGGACCCTGGCACATAGCAGGTGTCCAACACACCCCTGGCTGTGGGTACTAATCATGGAGGTAGTGAGAGCCATCGCCTGCGTTAGAGAGTCTGCTCTGGAAGCGTGTGCCTGATTGACCTAGGAGTCTTCATTCATTCATTCATTCATTCATTCATTCAATAAATAATTATTCCTGCCTACTGGAGGCCAGGCACCATGCTAGAGGTTGGGATCAAGACGTGAACAGACAAAACTCCCTGCCCCCATGGAGCTTACATCCTAGTGGAAGAGGCAGATTAGAATAAGATGAAGGATAAACAAGACAAGCTGGATTGTGATCAGCTCTATGGAGGAAAAAAAAGCAAGAAAGAGAGATGGGTGGAAGGAGCTTCCCTTTTAAAAACAGTGATCAGGGAAGGCTTCCCCGTGCTGCAGAGAGCTGGTGAGCAACCAGGGATTGTTCAGACACCCATTGTCTGCTGTGGACTGGGCATCAAGCTGGGGTGAGGGTGGCACACAGGTGCAGAGAGGAATCCAACGGACCTGCAGGGCCAAGCACGCCCACGCACAACGGACTCCCCTGTAGGTCAGGGCAAAGCCAGTGCTGCAGAACCACACGGGAGACTGCGGCCAGCTGAGGAGGGGTGGAAGAGGGGCTTCCCAGAGGAAGAGGTATCCAAGGACCTCTACCCTCACCACTGTAAGGCTAGGAAGGTGGAGACAGGGTCGAGGATCATGGGTGACACTGACTTAGGTACATTCTGTGAAGGAATTGGGAGCTGTTTATGGCCCTTTGCAGGAGCCAAAGCCAATCTAGGGATGGATAACATGTCCACAATGAACTAACTCCAGCCAGATGGACCTGAGACTTGCACTTTGTGGGGCTGGAGATCTGGGAGGCTTCCTGGAAGAAGTGGCCTTGGAGCTGGGCCAGGCAGCAGAGGCGATGCTAAACCAAGGTGCAGAGGTGGCCTTTGCCACAGTAGCCCAATGCCCTGGGCTCGGCACTGTCATGAAGTGCCTCTGATAGGGCAGCTCCACAGGTGCCCAGAGCCCCAAGGGGAGGGCGCTGTCCCTGTCCTCCAGGCTGCGCTGTCTCTCTACTCCCCCACCGGCCCTTGAGGAGGAGGAGGCTGCGTGGCGCTGATGGATATGCCGGGACCAGGCGGCTGCGGCCCACTGTCACTAGGCTCTCCCTCTGCATGCCGGAACCTGACACCCTGACCACTGAGGCATAAAAAACAGAGAATTGGAAGGCTCAGCCTGTCAGGCTGGGAGTGGCCCCCAGAGAGGCCCGAGGAGGAGCGCGAGCGTGCGTGTGTGTGTGTGTGTGTGTGTGTGTGGACACACTCTGCCTGTGGTTGTGAGGTGCAGGGGAAGCCAGCTAGACCTAGGGAGTGGGAGCGGCTGGACCCTCAGTCCTGCTTCATTATTCCTGCCCCACCTGGCAGAGCCCCAGGGGCCCACCTCTAGGCTTGGGTTGCAGGGGAGAGAGCAGGCTCTTGGCTCTCGCTCCCGGGTTCTGGCTGGCCCCTTCCGGAATCTCTCACGCTTCGGCCCTTTGTAAGCATCCTTGTAGGAGATCGTGGAGGCAGGCTGGGGCTGCAGATGGGCTTACGGGGCTAAGTAACTCCTGTTATCTCCAGCAGGGAAGGGCTCCCATGCTCTGTACCCAGCAGTAGCCAGCTTCCCATGCCCTGTTCCGGGGCCTCTACTGAATACACTCTGCCGGGTACTGGGCACCTGGCAATGAGTCCAGGCTGAAGTCTACTCTCTGGGAGCCCCTAGCCATGGGGAAAGGACAGGCAGGCCCTACCGGCTATAAGACCAAGGCAGCAAGGTGGTAAGGGACAGAATTGTGAACTCTCCTCCTAGTGACCTAGCCAGTAGTAAAGAGGCTCTCCTGGAACCGGCACCCAGAGCCCAGGGAAGTGCCAGAGGCAGGCATCACTGCTCCATGAGCACCTGGCCAGAGTGAACCATGCTCGAGTGCCACCATGCCCCACAATGCTCTTCACACCCTGGCATACCTCACAGCTCCTGCCCAAGCACGTCCACAGCTGCCAACAGCTGCCCCCTCCCCAGTGCCCAAAAGGCCCCAACCACTCCCTCTTCTGTGCTCCCCTAGCCCTTTGGCTTGTCGTTTCATTTCAGCACAGTCATTTCAGTACAGTTCTGTCTGCCTCCTCCAGGCAGAGGGCCTGGAGGCCCTCTGGAACCTGGTTGCCCGTGGCTGGAGGTCTGACAAAGCATGCCATTTAGGGCTCAGCTGGTGCCCACCCTCTACCCAAGTCTCATCTTCCTGACGAAACTGAGGCCCCAGGGACAGCCACCCCTGCCTTCACAGCACAGAGGGCCAGGCTAGGGTTGAGGTTACCTTTGGGTTCTCTGTCCAGAGCCACTCAGGAGCAGGTGGGGGGTAGAACTGAGCCCATCCTGAGGTCCTGGATTGGCTTCACTCAGGAATGCGAACCAAGCAGTCTGCAGCCTTGAAGTTAGCAAGGTGTATCAAGACCATTTTGTGAGATGACCTGAGCATCAGCCTTCTCATATGTAAAATGGGCCAATGGCCCCAAGGAATATCTGGCAAATGGGGCCACGGAACAACATGGGAGTTCCATGGTACACATGTGAGAGTCTGCTGTTCACTCCCACTGATAAGGACGGGAAATACAGACAATGCCAGTGACAGCTGCCCACTCCATAAGGATGTGGACCTGACTTGCTTTTGTTAGTTACAAAAGCTCCTGAAGTTCATAGAAGAGGCAAATGCCATTGGTAACCAGGCTGGCTGGGAGCCAGGGCCTTTTCTGAACTGGATTTGACATTTGCTTCCTGTTTCTCTCTCCACCCACCATACACAGGGAGTGAGTTTTCCGGGAGTCCCTACAGCCACCCTCAGTATTCCTCGTACAACGACTCCTGGAGGTTCCCCAACCCGGGGCTGCTTGGTGAGTACTGGCAGAGGCCCTGCGGGGCCCCTGGGCCATCGGCTACCCCATCCAGGCCTCCTCATTGGCCTGGGTCCCTTGACATCCTGAGGTCTGGTCACTGAGCTGGGTGGGTAGCTTCCCCAGACACATGGAGTATAGTGGGGGCCTTAGGGTAGTAAACACTGCTGTAGCCCTGCCCATGCCCTCCTCCCTCCCCCAGATGTTTTGGTGGGTTAGGAAAAATGGCACAGAAGGGAAACAGAGGAAAGAAGGGGCATCGAAGGAGAAAGAGGAAGGTAGGAAAAGTAGTGCCTACCTGTGAGTAACTTGTATTTCTTAAGAATCATGAAATATTCAGGCGAGAACTCTCTAAATAAGTGTCAGTAAAGATACCAACTTGACTTGATTGGTAGTGGCTTCCTGGAGACTATCTTGATAAAGGCCCTGATGCCCAGTGATTGATTAGTGATCTCTGCATGGACATCACCAGAGCCGGCTCCGTTGGAACCTGGTTACCCGTGGCTGGAGGTCTGACAAAGCATGCCATTTAGAGCTCAGCTGGTGCCCACCCTCTGCCCAAGCCTTGGATTGGCAGATTGTCCGTGACTGGTGGCAGTCTTATCTGTGAACGTCATCAAGATTTGGGCCACTGCAAAGACCATGCAAGTCTAACTCGGCCTTCAGAAGGCCAAGAGGAGCCTTCTGTTTTGTTGGAATGAGCTTACATGAAACCAGCTAATGAGTGCCAGTTGGAGCTAACGGTTCTGGGACATGAAGTAGAGGCATGGGCTCAAACACATCACTCACCATCTGGGAGGTGGAGCTGGCCAGTCAGCCTGCAGGCAGCAACATGGAGCCCTCCCGAGCAGTCAGCTAAGAATTTTCCACTTACAGCAGTGAAAGGTCAGACATGGAAGGGCCCTCTGAGACCACCCAGGTTTATCTGTCCAACTTAACAAGGCCTCCTTAAGGAAGAACCTTTTAATTCCCTGGATCCTTAATTATTTTAGGACTGAGAAACAGGCTTCATCAGAAAAGCCATAACCTGGTGTCTTCAAACTCAAGTTGCCAAGCCATAGGTCTGTGAAAAAGGCCATGTAATCTCAGCCTTGACTCCTTCCCACACCTGATTTGGTGATTAGGACAGACACGCAGTATGGAAACCACTTCTCTCTTGCTACTACCATTCCATGCACTTGGGGCCTTTGGCTGTCCAAAGGATTTTGATGTGTCATGGATGACTTGGGGATTCAATAAGAAACAATCCCCATTAGTGCTGCAGGTCCCTGAGGAAGGAGATTTCAAGCCTTGCAGAAGACTCCTAGCTTCTTATTATCTGTGGTCTCCAAGAGGGGCAGAATCTGCAGATTGATCTCTTCTCAGACTCCTTTTTTGGTTTTGGTCAAAATCATTTCTAAGTATCGAACCAAGATATCCACTTACCTAGTGTTTTTTTCTTAAGTGGACTATTTGAGTTGACCCAGACGTCAGTCTCAGGAAACGGGAGGCATGGGCTGGCTGTGAGCTCCCTGAACCAGTGTCTTCCAGCAGGGCTGGGGGTAGGGAGATGAGGCCCAAACCTGGGAGTCCTTCCCAGGAAATCTGCCTCAGGCAGAGCCCTGATCCCAGTCCTCTGGGAGACCCCAGGGGATATGGCACACAGGAGACCTGAACACTGGCCTGTGGGAGAGGTTCGTTCTGATGGAGAGATGACCCCAAGGAGGCCATGGTGGCCCAGGGCTGCCACACATGACTGTGCACTACCCAAGGGGACAAGTGGGAGCTGAACCCCAGCCCATGCATGGCACAAAACCCTGAGCCCTGGCACGGGGCTGTACCTGCTCAAAAGGGACACCTTTTTCTCATTTATACAAGGAGTCCTAGAGGTTGATAGTGCCTGTCATTTATTTGCCTGGGAATTCAGGAAGCAGATAAATTAGCAGAAACAGCTCAGGCACGTATGGCAAAGGCTTGGTGTAGGAGGTAGGGCAATCTGTGGAGTGTGCACAGAGCAGCCCCTTGAAGGCCAGGCTGGGGAGTTTGGACCTGACTGTGTAGGTCTGAGGGGATAGGGAGGGGAGGGTGGGACTAGACCGCATCCAAGGCTTTTGCTACTCAAGCTGGAGTGAAATCTAGTTCACAGCTCCAGTTGTTCGGCTTGGGCTGTGTGCCTGTTGTGGAAAAGATGCACACTCTGTCCCAGGGAGCTCACAGGCTGTGGGTGGGAGCCTCAGGCAGGGATGTCTGTGCTGGGAAGTGCTCAGTACCTTTAGGGGGCCCAGAGACAGTGTGGAGAGGAGGAAGAGGAAGCAAAACTCCATTCATCTACATAAGCACTTGCTAATTGTACCAGGCACCCAAAACTCTTTCCACGTGGGCTATCTGATTTTGTCCTCTCAGCAACCCTACAGAGCACATATTATTGTCTCTATTATACGGAAGAGGACAATGAGGCTCAGAAAGGTGAACTAATTCACCTGAGGTCACACAGCATTCGGGTGGCAGAGGAGGATTTAAATTCAGGTCACCCTGACACCAGAGCCTATTTCTGGAACCAGTGTGTGATGTTGTACTCTCCTCTCCCTGACTGATTCGCAGTTTGAACAACACCAAAGCCAGGAAAAGAGTCCTCACCCCTCTGTAGAAACAGGCCTTGGGAGTCCTGAGTCCTGAATACTCAGGCCTGTGTGTGAGTGATGAGGCTGGCTCTGGTCCAGCTTTGAAAGCAGGTTACTGTCTGTATCTGTCAGACTTTCAGTTGCAAACAACAGAATCCACTCTGAGTGGCTTAAGCAGAAAACGAATTAGTTAAGGGATATTTGGGACTCCTAGAATCTCCAGGAGGACCAAAAAGAGGTAGGTATGGGACACCACCAACCACACAACCAGTGTTGCACTAGCATTAGCAGCCCTGCTGCCAGCCGGCACCCACCCTGCAGCTCCACTCTGCTGTAACTTTACCCAAGGTGCTCCGGACTAGGCACCAGAAGCTCTGTCCGGCCCCCAGCCAAAGCTGGATGCCTTTGCCAGCCACTCCCAACAGATGGAGTCCCCCAGCCCACTGCTTCAAGTGGGCTCCCTTCTCAATCAAGGTCATATACAAGAAAGTCTAATTGGCAGAGCCCATGTAACAGTCCTGTGCCCTAGCAGCAAGGGAAGCTGGGAGGATGGGTTCTGACTTCTGGCTCAAAGAAGCAGGCCTCCTACTACAGAATCTCTACAAACACAGGAAGAGCACACACGATATTGGGCAGCAACAAACATGAGAAATGGTCCCTGCGCTGCCCAACTCTATAACCTGCATGAGCCTAGGCAGGTCTGGGCCTCAGTTGCCTCAGATGTAAATTGAGGATAGTCATCCCTGCAGCCTCATTCCAACAGGAGCTGCACGCATGCTCTCTTGAGATGTGCAGGGCGAAGGAAGCAGTGATCCCAGCTTCCTGAAGATGGGTGAGATTGCTGGCTCCCCAACCCACAGCTTTGCAAATAGCTCCAGGCCCGTTCACCTCTCCTGGCTGCCCTGCCCCACAGTGTCTTTGGCATGGTGTGAGAGAATGCCCCAGGGCAGGGAGACCTACACGGATTATTTGTGACATCTGGGGAGGGCGCCAGGGCATGGAAAGCTGTCAGGAGGTCCCTTGGTGTGCCTGCTACATTGGTGGGCTGTGGAACAGGTGAGACTCTAAACACACGCACACACAGACACACACGCATGCACACACAGACCCACGCTCACACACTCATACACTCACACAGACACATATTCACACACACTCATACACTCATGCACGCACACACTCAGACATGCACACTACATGCACACGCAAACACACATGCACACACAGACATGCTCACACACTCATACACACACATGCACACACTCATGCACACACATGCACATGCACACACAGACACACAGACACACTCATACACACACTCACACAGACACACACTCATACACACATGCACACTGACATGCTCACACATCCATGCACACACACAGACACAAGCTCACATACACTCATACACTAACACATGCATGCACACACACACGCACATGCAGACACGCTCACACTGCACTCACACACACACAGACACACGCTCACACACTCATACACTCACACATGCATGCACTCACACATGTGCACACCCACATACACTCACACACACATGCACACACTCACGCACATGCACAAACAAGCACACACACAAGCACACACACGCTCACACACTCATACACACACGCACACACATGCACATACACACACAGACACACGCTCGCATCCCCACTCCCATTGGCACACACCCTTGCACGTGCTGCTGACACCTTGGCCAGCCTGGCTGAAGCCTCCTTCCCAGGAAAGGCCAAGGTGAGGATCAGCGATGCCAGGGGATGAAGCAGAAGGACTGGGGCGCTTTGACTTCTTGGGAGAATGTCCCTCGGCCAGGGCAGCTGTGACTCAGCATCCCACCGGGGCCCCAGGCTGGCAAGGGGGCTGGGGTCCTGGTCCCGGCAGGAAGAAAGGCCAGACGAGGTCAATTAGGATTAGAATAGGAGCGCCTGTGGCCGCTGTAAAGGGGTTAGAGAGAAAGCAGAGCCGGGAATGACTGTGTCAAGCAGTAAATTGATGATAATGTGAATTAGAGAGGAAAAATGACAGAAGAAAGGACAAGTTTATTCTAGATGGAGGTCTAATGGGCGCCAGGAAGACAGAGTGCTTTGTGAGGTGATGTTTTCATTTTTCACGGTAAATGCAGGCGCTCACGCGGAGGCCCGCTGGAGGTCTAGCCTGGCTTTGGGAGGCAGTGGGTCAGACTCCAGGGTGAGAGGTGGCCGGGGTCGAGCGCTTGGAGGGTCAAGTCAGGGATCCTCCAAGGAGAAGACTCGACTTCCATTTCCTGTCCTTTGGGGCCCGTGTGTAGGGCAGCCCTGTGATTGCCCTGCCTTTGTGCCTTGCCCCTCTCGTGCACGCATGCCCCTCTCGTGCACGCATGCCCGCCCTCCTCTGGAATCACCTGCAGGCAGGACGAAGGGCAGGCACTGCAGACACTCCATGGGTGGCTGTCCCCATCCCACAGAAGAGAGAACAGAGGAAGGCTGACAGGGGTCTCTGAGTCAGGACTGCAGCCAGGGAGGTGACAGAGGCGGCAGCAGAAAACCCATCTCAGGGAATACTTAGGCATGGGGCTGGTGTTTTTGCCACCTGGAACAGCACAGCAAGGTACTAGCTCCTCCATTGCCCTACTGCCTCCCTGGGGGGATGGGCAGGGAGCAGTACATCGGTTCATTAGGGCTGAACGGGGAGGAGAAGTGGTGCATGCCAAAGTGTCACCCCTAATCCCACCCTCTTGATTACATATTAGCTGTATGATCTTGGGCAAGTCACTTGACCTCTCTGTGCCTCAGTCTCCTCAACTGTAAAATGGGAACAATAATCATTCCTACCTGATGGGAAGCTAAGAGTTAATGGATATAAGCTGCGTAGAAAAGTAACCATCCTCACGGCTCCTTCACAAACTTACCTCATGGTGCCCTTGCAGTTGCCCCCTTGTCGCCCCCTCTTACAGATGAAAAAACTGAGGCCCGGGGGGTGAAGTCACTTGTTCAAGGTCTGCTAGCCAAGAAGTGGTAGAATGTGACTGGCAGACTCCAGGACTCAGCCCCCAGTTATGGTATAGGTTGACTCTCCCTAATCCAAAATGCTTGGGACCGGAAGCATGTCAGATTTTTCCAGATTTTGAAATATTTGCATTGTACCAGCTGAGCTCCCAAATCAAAAAAATCTGAAATCCAAAATGCTCCAACAAGCATTTCCCTTGAGCATCATGTCAATGCTCAGAAAGTTTCCGATTTTGGAACCTTTCAGATTTCAGATGTTTGGATGTGGGATGCACAGCCTGCCTCTGGGAGAGAAGTGCCAGGGTTTGGTTTGGAATTGGGTGAGAGTGCAGAATAAATATGAGCCACCTCACGTGGGGAGTGAAGAAGCTTGCCAGTCATATCCCAGCAGGCGTGCAGTCTGTGGCAGGCTGATGGGGCCCTAGCCGCTGCCCACTTGCATAAACCTGTTTCTGTATAGATGTGTAGGCCTCGAACTGTACTGTAGTGGAAAGAGCCTCAAGCTGGAGCTGACAACCCAAACCCCAGCCAGGCCCTGTGCCGAGAGCCTGTGGCTTCAGGCATGTGACCCGGGTTTGTTGAACCTTAGTTCTCCCACCTGTAAAAGGAGGACATTGGCCTACAGGCTCAACTTCTGTGGTTCCGAGAATCTGCTGGTCGCCCTGGGCCCTCCCGGGCCCCCTCATCCCTGAGAGGGAGCTTTAGCAGAGCAGGGCTTCTGGAGGCCTTGGCCAAAGGGTGCAGTCAAAGAAAGCAGCTGGAGGCAATGGCAGGAGCCCAGCGTCTGCCCGAGTGCCCTCACTCTGCTTTCCTGAGGTCACAAAAGGGGCCTGCACCCCACCCTGTCTCACACATGCTCCCCAGAGTCCCCATGTCCTCCAACCCCACTTCCTCCAGAAAGCCAACTTGCTAGAACCATCTTGCACTCTCCAGAGCTTCTTTCTGACCCTGGATCCCCTTCCCAGTCTGAATATTAACCTGTGTCAGGCTGGCGTTTGCCCCATTATTGCCCAGCCCTGCCCCCTGCAGGGTCAGGAAATGAGTGGTGAATGAATGAGTGAATGAGTGAATGGGCAGGGGGTGTCTTCACTATTGTTTGCTCACTCAGCAAAGTTGGTTCGTTTACACATCCAATCCAGCCAAGCAGGTGCCACATACAGCTCCAGGCTGGAACTGGGGACAGACTCCCAAGAAGAGCAGAACCCAGCTTCTGCCTTTTGGGGCCCTCCATCCAGGGATGGGGGAAGTGCAGAAAGAAGTAATCATAGCATAGGGACAGACTACAGGGGAGTGTGAGCTCATGGCAGGAGGCTTCCCAGAGGAGGAGACAGGGCTGTGAGATTTGAAAGAGGCATAGAAGTTTAACAGACAGCAAAAGGGGGTGAGGGTGCAGGCTAAGAGTTCCAGGCAGGAAGTACATTGTGGGGAAAGGCCCAGAGGCAGGAGAGTATGCTAGCATGAGCTAAACTGTGCCTACCCCGTAGGTTTAAATGAGATAATACCTGCACAGGCCCTAGCAGGGCCAGGCACAGAGGATGTGCTCATCTGTTCGCATTATGTATATTCGAGACAGCTGCAAGGAGTTTCGTCCAGCTTAAGCATGATATATGAGTGTGGGCAGGAGGGGCCTTCCCTGAGGGAAATGAATTCAGAGATGCTGGCTGGGGATAGATCATAGAGTACCTGCAGGCCAAACAAAGGGAACGCTTTTCATGTTTTTATCTTCTAGGTCAGGGGTTGGCAAATGATTTCTGTAAAGAGCCAGAGAGTAAATATCTTAGGCTTTGCAGGCCATAGTGTCTCTGTTGCAACTACCCAACTCTGTCATAATAGCAGTAAAGCAGTAATGGGCAATGCCTAAATGCATAGGCAAGACTGTGTTCCAGTAAAATGTTATTCACTAAAATGGGCAGCTGGGAGGATTGGACCCATAGGCCCCAGACTCCCCACCCCAGCACTAGATGGTGAGGAGCCTCGAAATCTTGTGAGCAGATTGTGGCCCTGGTGGGACTTGCCATTTGGGGAACAGACTGGACGGAGATCTTGGTGAGAGAGGATGGTGGCCTGGGCTGGGTGAGGGGAAGAAAGGACAGAAGTGGAGGAGACTGGTGGAAAGGGGACCCCAGATCTGACCTCAGTGCTCTCTCCCGTCTCTTCCAGGGTCCCCCTACTATTATAGCGCTGCCGCCCGAGGAGCCGCCCCCCCTGCAGCCGCCACTGCCTATGACCGTCACTGACCCTTGGAGCCGGGCGGGCACCAAACACTGATGGCACATATCATTGAGGGTGACAGCTGCCCAGCCCTCCTGAAGATAGCCAGATGAGCCCATGAGACCATCCCCCAGCATCCCCCACTTGCCTGAAGTTCCCCTCCTCCCCTCTTCTTCCAGGGACTCTGGGGCCCTATGGTGGGGCCGTTAGACTTCTGGACGCTTGTCCATTTCTAAAAGCCAATCTATGAGCTTCTCCCGATGGCCACTGGGTCTCTGCAAACAAACAGATTGTTCTGCAAATAACCGCAGCCCCAGCCTAGCCTGCCAGTCCCCCAGCTCTCTATCCATCCATCGTAACCACCCCAGCCTGGGAAGAAGAGCTTGCTTTTGTTGCTTCAGCAGCACCCATGTAAATACCTTCTTGCTTTTCTGTGGGCCCGAAGGTCCGACTGAGAAGACTGCTCCACCCACGATGCATCTTGCACTCTTGGTGCGTCGCCGGACATCTTAGACCTGTGGCAGAGCATCCTCTCTGCCCTGGGTGACCCTCGCAGGTGGGCTCGGAGCTGTCCTCGAGACTGAGGATGCCGCCCTTGGGTCCCAGCCTCCTGCTCATCCCTCCTTCTTTAGTATCTTCACAAGGAGTCTTACTGGGCTGGTTGTGCTGCAGGCTCCCCCGAGGCTTCTCTCCAAGAGGAGCACACTTTGGGGAGATGTCCTGGCTTCCTGCCTCCATTTCTCTGGGACTGATGCAGTACGAGCAGCTCTTTTCCAGATCAAAGAACTCAAAGAAAACTGTCTGGGAGATTCCTCAGCTACTGTTCTGAAGCAGAATGGCATCCGAGGTATTGATTACATTGTGGACTTTGAATGTGAGGGCTGGATGGGATGCAGGAGATCATCTGATCCCAGCCAAGGAGAGGCCTGAGGCTCTCCCTACTCCCTCAGCCCCTGGAACTGTGTTTTCTGAGGCATGCCCAGGTTCAGGTCACTTTGGACACCTGTCACGGACACTTCACCCACCCTCCAGGACCCCAGCAAGTGGATTCTGGGCAAGCCTGTTCCAGTGATGTAGACAATAATTAACACAGAGGACTTTCCCCCACACCCAGATCACAAACAGCCTACAGCCAGAACTTCTGAGCATGCTTTCGGGGCAGACCCTCCCCGCCTTTGTGGAGCTTAGCAGGCAGCTGGGCATGGAGGTGCTGGGGCTGGGGCAGATGGCTAATTTCGCACAATGCATGCCCACCTGTTGATCTAAGGGGCCACGATGGTCAGGGCCATGGCCAAGGGCCACAGGAACTTGGAGAGGGAGCTTGGAGAACTCACTGTGGGGTAGGGTGGTCAGAGGAAGCCAGTCGGGAAGATCTGGGGGACAGAGGAAGGCCTGCTGGAGGAGGGGCAGGAAAACACTGAGGAGTTGCTGTGTGACCTGGGAGTGATTTTTGACATGGGGGTGCCAGGTGCCACTATCTCTTTACCTGGGGCCTTAATTCCTTGCATAGTCTCTCTTGTCAACTCAGAATAGCCAGGTAGAGCCCTTATCCAAACCTGGGCTGAATGACAGTGATAAGAGGGGGATTGGTCTTCTTAGGTGACAGTGTCCCCCATATCTGTATGTCACCAGGACGGTAGAGAGCCTGAGGAGAGAGAGGCTGGACTTGGGATCAGCAGGCCAGGCAGGTCTTGTCCTGGTCCTGGCCACGTGTCTTGGCTGTGGGACCTCCGACAAAACCCTGCACCTCTTTGAGCCTTGGCTGCCTCGGTGCAGCAGGGTCACCTGTAGGGCCACCCTACAGCTCTTTCCTTCCCCTCCTCTCTCCAGGGAGCTGGGCTGTGACAGGATCATTTGGAGCAGGCCCTCCACTTCCAAGCAAGCAGATGGGGGTGGGCCCGAGGCCCGCTAATATTTGGACCAAGTGGGAAACAAGAACACCTGGTGGGCGGGAATCAGAAGGGTCTGGAAAAAGACCTAGCCTAACTTCCCTTGTGGGAAACCGAGGCCCAGCTTGGGGAAGGCCGGGACCATGCAGGGAGACAAAGCAGACTTCCTCTGGCCCCCACTAAGTATTTTGTTCCCTAAATCTCCCACAGGGTGGTGGAACAGAAGAGAAAACTAAGGCTCAGCAAGGTGGAGTCCTCAAGCAGTGACTGGCAGGGGTGGGGCTGGGACTCGGGCTCCTGACCCCCAACCCATGGTGTTCCCTGTCACCCTGGTCTATCCACATCTCCTATTCCTGAGGAGAGTTGACAGTAAGAACAGTGAGAGATGGTTCTGGGCCCCAGGCCCTAGACACTCAGTCTGTAAGAACTGCCAAGGAATCCTGGTCACCTAGGCCAGGGATGGAGCCCAGCGAGCTCACAGCAGGCACACCCACCCCCGCCCCTGCCCAGAACCTGCGGGGCAAAGAAGGCAGGTAGCTGGGGCCAAAGCCCGCCTCCAGGAGCCAGGGTGGGCTGGCCGCAGCCTCCACCTGTCAGGTAAGGTAGGAGAAGGTATGTTATCTGACACCTCTCTCCCTGCCTCCCTCCATTTAGCAGGAAGTGGTGGGGTCAGGGGTCTTCAGTATAGGCTTCTTGAGCCTCTGCCCCCTGTCACCCTTCTCTTGGAATGATGTGTACCCACATCTTTGGATCCTGCCGTCCTTGTGGTTCCAGGCTGTTGGGAGGAGGTCAGCCTCCCCTGAGCCAGCTGCCTGAGGCATGCAGCATCCTTCCTCGGCAAAGCCCACCTGGCCCACAGTGGCCCTCTCTCCCCATCCTGTTCTTCTTCTTGCCCTGTAATGTGCTCCCCCCATATGTTTTCTCTCTCACCTGAGGCTTTGCTGGTCCTCAGATTGGTTTTGTATTTGTGAGACAACCACTTGATTCCTGGGCTGCCAGGCAGAAGCACAAGCGCACACGGATGCACACGGATGTTCTCACACACACACACGCCCGCTCTCACCAATTCACAGCGCCCTCGCAGTCCGGCGGAGCTGCCCAGGAGCTTGGTGAGGATGGCTCCAAAGGACACAAGCCGTTGAGGAGATGCCAGAGAATTCTGAATGGAAAACACAAGTCCGGGGCCTCACCAGCATCGTGGCAGAAGGCCTGGGGCATTTCTCCATGGGCCTTCTGCCCTGTGTTCCCGCTCTGACTTTTGGAAAAGGACATTGTGGATTTTATGAAAATTTTCATATCATTAGTCTAGCACCAACCTAGAAAAATTTGATGATATATCAAACCCAACATCCCTTTCCCAAGGCACCTTCGTTGAGGCTAGCCCTTCCATAACTGACATTGTACGGTGCTTTGCAATCCTTGACCACACTGTGGGGCAACGAGCATGATGCCCACTTTATAGACAGGGAAATTGACATTTGGGGCTCACATGGCAAGATAGAGGCAAAGTAAATTCTCAGATCTCCAGGCCCCATTCTCTCTCCACCGAGTTGTGCTCCTGCACAGGAGTGTATGTCTTTAGACACTCCCCCACCCCCATTCCCTAGAAATCCCCCAGACTCACAATAAGGCAAGAAAGAACAGGGACCCAGAGGCTGGCCTGACCTAGGGGCCTGGAGGTTGGTGGCTTTGTTTCCTATGAACATTGAAACCTGCAGAGTCTTTGACCAAATCAACAACAGCACTTCTGAGGTTTCATCCAGACTGTTTCCCAGCGGTCCCTGAGGCTCAGAAGGTATCAGAGCCAATTCAAGGCCACACCATAATCCCTGACCAGGCCTGGACATGGGTCCAGCCCTGACTGCAGGGGTCCAGGTGCCAGGGTCATGTGCTGTCCCCTACTTCCCTTTCTTTGCCTTCCCACTTTGGAACAAGCTCCAGGCCTGGCTGTGACAGTATGCAGGAGTGCCCAAGCCAGGGCCACCAGAATGTCCACAGCCCCTGGAAACACAGATCACAATTTCAAGTCCCCTGAATGAACTGCTTCCTGGGTGAATTGGGTGGTGTAACCTTGCCACTCGGGCAGGGCACCAGACAGTATGGTGCAGTGGTGCCTGAGATGCCCAGAAGTGTGCCTGCCCCCCTGAGTGGCATTCAAGTATGAAAACGTGTAAAATGTTCTGTCGGCCTAAAGAAAAATGTCAATGGGCCAAATCTGACGCACTGGTCACCAGCCTGTGAGCCCCAATGCCTGTCAATTGCCCCCTTTCTTATTCACCTCCTGTCCTTTGTTGCAGATTTGGAGGAGATGGGAGCCCAGAGAGGTGAGAGGTGTGCTTCAGGGTGTCCAGCAAGGCAGGGGCAGAAACGGGCACGCCCAGAGCCTGCCACTCTCCCACACCTCATCTTGGGCTCTTGCAAACCTTGCGCTTTGAAGGTAGAATTAGGTAGAAGGTCAGAGGCACTGGGGATGGGACTGGGGAGCTGCTGAGTTTTCAGGGGAGGTCAGTGCTGCTTGGGCGCCTTTCACATGTTCAGGGAAGAGACTCAGATGTGGCCACAGGGCACGGAGGGGTGAAATCCATTCACCAGAAGTCACACCCCAGAACGACTGTCCAGCCTTGGCAGCCAGTGGCTCCAGCCACCCCCTCCTCATGACATTCAGCCAGAATTGAGCTCCAAGCCAGGGAAGCAAATCTTAAAAACCAACCAAGCACCCTGACACAGCCCTAGGAACACAATGAGTCTGAGATACAGCTTCCTGGGAGGGTGGAAACCAGCTTCTGCCCCTAGCCAGGCCAGGCCCAGGCAGGCATGGGTGGATCCCACAGGGCGCCAAGCT
Source organism: Macaca fascicularis (assembly GCF_037993035.2). NCBI lineage: Eukaryota > Metazoa > Chordata > Mammalia > Primates > Cercopithecidae > Macaca > Macaca fascicularis. The sequence goes on from NC_088389.1 coordinate 62,515,116, forward strand.
AGACCAGCTCCACGGTGGCCCCACTACGAGGCCAGTTCTGCAGGCTTGGCCTTGTCACCCATTGAGAGGCTGCTCTGATGGTTCCCAGCCACACACCAGCTCTCCTGGGGAAGCTATTTCTTTCGTTCTTTTGGCCTCGGAGAGATCCGAGGCAAGTACATTTCTTAAAAGGTAATAAAATGCATTATTGGAAAGTTGGACAGTCAGGCCATGACTCCTAGCCCATAGCATGCCCCACCTCCCAGCAGCCCCTTCAGTCCCTTGCCCCTGTTGTCCCCTGTTGCCCCAAACCTCAGGGTTCCCTCTTGCATATTCATGGGGGAACCACAGTGCTGATGTGTACTTCCCCACTGTCAGCTCTGCTGCACCTTGTGTGGCACCAGGTCCCGACGGGCCTCACAGAGGCCAGGCCGTGAGCCCCTTGCCTGCCTGCTCCCCTGATGAGGCAACAGCTTCTCTGAAATGAGCTGCCGCCCAGGAGCAGGCAGGCACCAGTCTGTCTTTCCTTTTCTGGTAATTCCTCAGCACTGAGGCTCCATTCTTGGGCACCCTAGGATTGAAGGGGACCTCAGAATCATGTCACTGCCATTCTAGAGTTTCAATCCAAGGGGTCCCCTTTAGCTCATCTCCAAGATGGGTAAATGCAGCCACCATTCAGAAAGCCCAGAAATTCTTCTTCCCACATCTTAGACCCCTGAGCAACACAGGGAGAAAATGCATCTGCTTACCTGTTAATATCTACTGATGGACAATCAGCGAAGCCTCAAAGGAGTCGTCTCAGGTAGGGTACTTGGCCTGTGGCAGGAGAGACAGAGGCACAAACCCACCCACCCATCAGCTTCGGGTGGCTGATCGGGGCCCAGGGAGAGAAGCAGGTAAAACAGCAGGGTGGGGGTGACTTGGCAGTCGTGCACCCCTCCCCTACTCTGAGGCCTGCAGGAGGAAGTCACGCCAGGAGGAGGCCACACCAGCCTCACCTGCCTTGACCCCCACCCCCTGCCCTGCGACCCTGTGGCTATGGCTGCTGGTCGCTCGTGTCCCCAAAATCACCATGCCTGTGGCCACATCCCTCATCTTCTCCAAAAACATCATTAAGAACAAGTGATTTTGGATGATGGATTTTTGATTTACAAATGGTGCATTTCTCTTGGAGTGGAACAGAGAGGAAACCATTTAATGGCGCCCTTCTTTTCAAGCATGAATACATTTTAATGAAACTATTTTATTGTATTTGAGGAAATGGAGAGTTGAACATTCCAACCAATCAATAGCCAATTAATTGCTATAAAGCTAAAAAGAAAATAAATAAATCCTGAGTCTATTTTAAACACTGCAAAAAGTTCAAAGCCTCAGAATCTGGCCTTCCCCCCTGTAATGTGCACGAGCACGTAAATACACACACACACACACACACACACACTCCCCTACACCTCAGACATACTCGAAACTCAAACAGCACTGAGTCTCCCCGTGCCAATTCTTGCCTGCTCTCCTCGACTTTGGTCAGAGAAGGTGAGCAGACCCGGCAGCAGCCTGTCCTGGGGCTCAGGAAGAGGCAGGCCCATCCCCTGGCCCCCAAACCCCCAGCACAGCAGAGGGTGGCAGGCAGTGAGGGCCTGGTGTTACCTGGGCCCCACTTCTCAGCCCCAGCTACTGGGCCTCCAAGGTTGGGGTGAGGATGGAGTTTTGGCTCTGGGTTTGCCCTGACTCCTGCTGGAAGACGCTGCCCTGGTTTTTCACCCTCTAGTGGCCTTGGACATTGCGTATTTGTAGAAATACAGATTACATTGCAAATGGAAACCTTTGCCAGGAAAACACATGGATTTTGCTTTTTATTCTTTGAGACATTTGACTTTGTCCTAGGGACTGACCTTTCAGCATCAAAGAAATACATATCTACTGTCTCCGCCAAAGTTTGTGATGCCTGCATAGACGCTTACTTGTAAAAAAAAAAAAAAAAAAAAAAAGTACAAAAAAACCCAACAAAAACCACAATTGAATTGCCTTTGAAAGTGGGAGATGATCTGTCTCCAACGGATTGAAAAAAAAATGCTTCTTAAAAAATGTGTATGTTTTGTATTCTTTTTTTCTAGTAGAAAATAACTGACTTGAAATATTGGTGGTTTTTTTCTTAGTGATGTGTGTTGCTTTTGTGTGTAATAATATTTGAATGTAATTACAGCAGTGCCAATTTGCCAAAGATGTTGGACATATTTTTCTTTTTTGGGGAGGAGGGCAGGGCTAGGGGTGGGACTTGGGAGAAAACAGGGGTGGGGTTTTGGTTTAATTTTTTTTTACTTTTTTTTCTCGTCAAACCTGAGATTTGTGGCTTCCTTTTAAGTTAAATGGTTGACTGCAACACCTTTATTTTAGATTAGTTGGAGAAACATGCAATAAGATTGGCGTAGTTTCAATATCTGTGTGTCCTTTCATGAGTGGCTGTTACTTGTGAAGAATTGATTTTATGTAACCTTTATGTGAGATAATTATTTGTAAATATTTGCCATAATTTTATTGGTTCCTAAAATAAAAGTAATTTTTTAAGTTCAGAGAAAGAATTTGATCTTGTTTGTTTTTACTAGTTTGAGGATGATCTTTGACAACTTTGACTGTCCCCTAAGGGGTTGTGGGGCGTTTGATGGCTGTCCTGATTCAACTGGGGTCAAAACAAATCCATGCATGAAGAATGATGTGTTACAGAATTGGGCTCTGCTCTGGGCAGGGACAGCAGGCACTGAATCCACCCTTGAATGTCCCCAGGTTTGGCAGATGGAGTCATGGGTGAGCCTCCACTCTGGATTTGACTCCTAACTTATTAAATGTCAACCTCTTCAGTTCCCAAATGGCCAGTAATTCCTACCTCATTCATTCATTCAGCACATAGTGATTGAGCATCTGTTCTGTCCTCAGCACTGGGGACACGGAAGTGAACAGGGCCAACAAGGACTCTGCTACCAGTGGCACAATCATAGCTCACTGCAGCCTTGAACTCATGGGTTCAAGCCACCCTCTTGCCTCAGCCTCTCAAGTAGCTAGGACTACAGGCGTTCACCAGCAAGCCCAGCTAGTTTTTTAAATAATTTTCTCCCTACTTACAAACTAACATATTATCAGCTAATTTTTAAAAACTTTTTGTAGAAACAGGGTCTCACTATGTTGCCCAGGCTGATTTCAAACTCCTGGCCTTAAGCCTTCCTCCTGCATCAGCACCCACAAAGTGCTGGAATTACAGGCATGAGCCACCACCCCCATCCCATACGTGCTTTTCACTTTGATCCTGTCGAGCCTCCTGGAACCCAAAGTGCCTGGATCCAGACAGAACTTAGAAGCCATTCATACCAGGAGACCTCGCCTTTGGGCCCCAAAGCCACAGGCCATATCTAGTCAGACCTCAGAGAGCAAGAGTCCACAATCCTTCTGTGCTGTCCTTAAGCCTTTGCAACTGAGCATTTCAGGTGCAAAGGAGCCCAGAGGTGGCTTTTCATCAGGGGGTAGGGCAGCTGCAGACCTGAGCCCTGCCCCTGCTGGGCGATGTCAGTGTGCAAGGGCAGGCGGGGACCACTGCGCCCGCTGGCACAGTGTGTGCAACTCAGTAATTGCCAGAGATGGAGTGGGCGAGTGACCGCGTGGGGGCCGTGGACAGCAGCTCATTCATATTTAATAAAGCAGCTGCACGGCCTCCATTCATTTCTGCAATGGATGGTGGCGAAGGTGATTCCTGAGGGAGAGAGAGGGAGCCATGGCAGAGTGCCGGCCTGGCTCCTCCCTTCTCAATGCTCCTGACTTACAGCACAGACTTCAAAGAGAAGTAGGCGTGTTTTTTAACTGAAATCGGACCCCAAACCTATGAACTGGTGAGGCAGGGCAGGTGCTTGGTTTCCTGACACTGTGGCTCTTGTCCCTGGTGTTCTGGGGACAGAAGCCTCAGGCCTGCCCTCCCGAGAAACAGGGCACCAGTCTCTGCAGTAAGCAAGGCATGTGCAGCCCCCACATGACAGCAGAATGGAGGCAGTGGGCAAGGCCTTCAGGTATGGAGGTGGAAGTACCAACCCTGACAGCCGTAGGCAGCCTCCAGCAGCCCTTCCGCACTCAGGGACAGTGAAAGAGGAGCAGAGAGAGAAGGCTGGGATCTGCCCTGGGAGGTGTTCCTCGAACTCCCCTGGGAGCCAGGCCCCATTCTGGGTGCTGGGGACAGAAGAAACCCCTGGGGGAGTGAGACTGCTGCAGGGCAAAAAGATCAAACCTCCCGCAAGCCACGCCTGGGAGTCTCAGCTCCAGGTTTTGACGGTCAGTTTGCTGATGTAAGCAGTCTCTTAACTTCTAGAAGCCTTGATTTCTTCATCTGTGTAATGGGTGAAAACCTGATAACGTTTACCTCAAGGGTGTTATGAGAAACAAGTGTTATGCATTGTGTGCAAGTTTTTCCAATTGACAAACGGGAGTTTTGCCAGGATGTCTCCTCCACTGTAAGGAAGTCAACATTTTCCCCAAGGTCAAACTCTAGTCAGAACCTCCTCTGTGCTGGGTGCAGGAGGAGGGTAGAATACAGAAATGAACCAAACAGGAGCCTGCTGTCTGGGGGCAGGTGATGTGTGTATTTTAATTCTAGGCATCACGTGGCCAGTATCACCTACAGCTGGAGCAGGCGGGGAGGTGTGGTCTCGGGAGGGGTGCCATTCAGTTGTGGGAGGGGTAGTCAGAGGAGGCTTCCTGGAAGAGATGGCTTTTGAGCTGAGCTGTGAAGGGTGGGCAGAATTTCAACAGGAAATTTTAGAGAGGGCAGGAAGGGAAGGCATTCCAGGCACAGGTAACAGTGTGAACAAAGCCCCACAGGTGGGAAAATGAGTGTGCTGGGAGGAGATACTGAACCATTTACCTCTGAGTTAACCAGGCACTGTGGCCTTTTTCCCAAGCCTACCTTCTGTGGGTGACACCAGATCAAAGGTAAGGGGTAGCCTGGGTTCGGGATCAAAGGTGAGGGCTAGCCTGAGCTCATGTCATCTCCTAGCAGATGGGTTGCTCAAGGAGGAGAGGAGGTAGCAAATGCGAGCAGAGCCTGATGTCTTCCTTAGGAGGCAGCGAAGGGGAGCGTGTTTCAGATGGGGGTGGGAGCAGATGGATTTCCAGCCCCTCAGATCCCATAGCTGCGGAGCCTCTTGGCCAGCTGTGTGGTGCTATGGGGAAGGGGACCCTTCTGGTGGACTGAGCACTGCTGTGGCCTCCTCAGCACACTGCCTCAATAGCTGTCTCTGGGAGGGACGCCTGGCCTGCAAAGCCCCGCAAGAGGAGGCCATCACTGGGAGGCCCGCTCTGCCGCAGACACAGATGTTATGACTTTAGACCACTGGGGCCATTAGCACCCCAAGTGATCTCAGTGATTTATTTGATTTATCTACATGTCTTGATTTTTCTTTAATGCACATGCGTTACACACAATTTGAAGATCACTTTTAAAAGCTGGCATTGCTCTCCTTGCTTGGTCTTCCCAGCAGATAGTGATGGGGGCCTCTGCGAACTCCACTACAGACCAGCTCTGAGGACATTTAGCAAAGAACCTGCCTATGTGAGTCTGCCAGGGTGCATAGCACAGGAACACACACTGGGTGGCCGAAACAACAATTTATTTTCTCGAAATTCTGGGGCTAGAAGTTCAAGATGAAGGTGTCAGGCAGGGTTGGTTACTTCTCAGCCTTCCCTCTGTGTCTTCACACCCTCTTCCTTCCGAATGTTCCTGTGCCTAATCTCTTCTTACACAGGCATCAGTCGCCCTGGATTAGGGCCCACCCTAAAGACCTCATTTTAACTTCATTACTTCTCAAAGACCCAGTCTCCAAATGCAGTCACATTCTAAGATACTGAGAGTTAGGACTTCAACGTATAAATGTGGGGGTGACACAATTTAGTCCATAACGCCCACTGAGAAGTAAGAGACCCCCAGATCCCGAAAGCAATCCCAGTTGGGATCTGCTCTTCGCCCATCAATCCTACCTCTGCCCGTGCTATGTCACCTCTACCCGGAGACATCTGCCCCTGTTTGTCCAAAGCCAGAGGCTTCTGCCCCTCAGATCTGAACTCCCAAATGTGGCCCCCAGGAAGACCCTTACCTCACACTTTCCATCCAGAGAAATTCCTAGTGGAGCCAAAGTTTCTTTAAAAAGTTTTAAATAAAATGAATGGGGTTATAGATGAATCTATTTCAAACTTCTATATGAAATATGACTTTATAGGCTTAAAAAGATGGAAAAGTCTCAAAGGACAAGATTAAAATATTTAATCTTGTGATTTGCTTTTTTTGGTTTTATGTATCCAAAAACATTTAACAAAATACAAAGATGAAGTTGGAAAAACAAACCTAAGAAATATGAAAAGGTATAATGCATTTAATACATGACAAATGTGCATACAATTTTATAAACAATCCTACCACCCTCAGTACAGACATGGGTAAAGGTATCCACAGGACACTCGTGAATGAACACAATGTTCAATCCAACAGTGAAAACAATTCGACTTCACAAAAATCATTTTTTAAAAATACCTAATGCTGGCAAGAGTGAGAAGAAGTGAATACCCCTCTATCCGGCCACTGAGCTCTTACAATATGAGGCCAAGGCTGCTGTTACTGTCTAACCCCAGCTGGATAGGGTGGCTCATGCCTGTGATCCCAGCTACTCAGGAGGCTAAGGTGAGTGGATTGCTTGAGACCAGGAGTTTCAGATCAGTCAGGGCAACACAGCAAGACCCTATCTCTAAAACAAACAAACAAACAAATCTCTAGGCCTAGGTGCTGGCCCCAGGGTACCTGGAGGTGCTGGGACTTGAAAGGGTTGGAGTGGGGATCCTACAGGGGGCCTGACCACCCCCAGTGCTGTGTTTTTTTCCTGGGGCTGGCTGCCTACAGTCACAGGATGACATTTACAGCCCAGGTCAGGTAGGAAACATGGCGTTTCAAGCCCAGGGGTGTCATCTGGAAGGGCATGCAAGCAGCAGAGGTTCCCACATTATCCACAAACATGTGTAAATATCGCGACGGCGCATAATGCAACCAAGAAAATCACTTCCCGTTGTTTCCCCTTCAGTGATATTTTCTGCTTGGCTGAGTTTGCTTAGCACACTGGAAAGGCCAACTCATCAGTTCTTGTTGTTAATCAAGAGCAGTAATTGTCTGAGTTCAAAGCCTCCTGACTTAGACTCTGCTGAATAGGATAACAAGTTTCAAAAATGCTAAGTAGTAGTTTCTATAAATGGGCTTTTTTAATAGGGAAGGCCCCTGAAGAGGGTTTGGAAAGAAAACCTTTCTGTGAAGTGGAATTAAAACATTGTGCAGACTTTATAGAGCATGGCAAATAAACTCCTAAAACTCCTAGAAGCTCTTAAAGCATGGACAATGTGGATGCAGACTCATTTTCTCATTCACAGTGCAAACTTGTGTATTGGTTAAGGCAATATCAACTGATGTAAGAAACATATCCCATAACTTCAATGTCTTAACACAGTAAAAATCCATTTCTCACTCACATGTCAGCCTTGTGAGACCCCAGGGAGAGGACCCACATAAGTCATACCCCATGTTAAATGTAGCATTTCTGGTAGGCAGGCAGCCTTCCACAAAGTGACTCAGGGATCCAGCCTCCTCTCTTGTTTTAACTCTGCTGTCTTCAACCTTATGGCTTCCAAGTTTACCTTGTTTGTCTGCATCAGGCCTGCAAAAAAGGAGAGCACGGAGGATCAGCCACTGGGTAGTGTTCATGGGCAGGGATGAAGTGGTAGACATCATTTCCATTCACATTCTAGTGTCCAGAACCCAGTCCTGTGGCCCTACCCAACTGCAAGGAGGCTGAGAAATGCAGTCTAGTTCTGTGCTGAGGAAGAAGAGGACATGGGTCTGTGGGACAGCTAGCCAAGCAGTATTTTCATGACGCTCATGAATTCAAGAATTTCAACCCCAGCTTTGCTCAGTTCCTTTCTACCAACTCTGGGGCAGTGGAAGGCAAAATAAGCTGATGAAAAGAATGGCATGCGTGTGTCTGGCGCAGCTCAGCCCCCTGCTCCTCACCTTTGTCCTGCTCTCGCGTGAACTCACGCTGACCCCAGGCTTGGAGAACAAGCACATTCCTGGCCTGGAAGAACTGAAGGGAGTCCCAGGGCTTGTCATCAGCAGTCCTGTTCTTGGTCTACTCTGATCTTCTGCCTTGCTTCTAAACATAGGACTATTTGGGTTGAGTTGTGAGCAAGAATGTCAATGAGCATTTACTGAGCACCAACTATAACAATCTACCAGGCAATGATGCTTAGTGAAATTTTCCCCATTGTCCCGGAATTGCACAGCCAAGGCCAAAGCTAAAAACTGAAATTTCGTGGAGCCTCTAATAGTTGGTCCAGTCACCTCCTGCAGTGTGGGGAGGTGACAATTCAGAGAATGAACTTGACCACTCAATAACACCTTCTACTCACCCCACCACCACCATCACCACACACGTAAAGACTGAGAGAGGAAGAGACAGTCAGCTTGAGGAAGATGCAAACTGACCATCTTCCTCTGCTTGGCCAACAGATTTAGTGACCTGCCCTTACATTTCCTGAAACAGGGGAAAGGAGAATGGGTAAAGATATGCATGTGCCTTGTGAGCTGTGGGATGCCATTGATGAGAACCACCCTCCCCCTGCCTAGCGGGAACCCCACCCCAAAAGCCTCTTCCTGGACCGGGAACATCTGGAAGCTGCGCAGTGGATGGTCTTTGATGAGGGTTGGGAGAAGGAACAGAGCCATGTCTCCCACCATCCAGGACCTGCCTGCAGGGGCCAAAGAGGGAGGCACATGGGATTACCAAATGAGAATAAAGACAACAAATCCTGCAGATGCCATGGAAGCCCCCAATCAGCTGAGTTTAAGCTAATCAAGAGGGAAACGGTCCTGAGTGGGCCTGACCTCATCAGGCAATCTCTTTAAAAGAAGGTCCAGTAGTCAGAGACACAGATGCCCTCCCTTTGGCCTTGAAGAAGCAGAGGGTCCGGCTGTGGAGAGGACCCCACAGCAGGGATTTGCGGGCAGCCCCCTAGGAGTTGAGGGCTTTGGCTGTCTAACAGCAAGGACCCAAGTTCTGTCAACACCCAGGGAATGTGGAAGAGGACCCCAGCCTTAAGTGAGATGACAGCCCTGTGAGACCCCAGGGAGAGGACCCAGATAAGTCACATCCCAACCCCTACCCCACAGAAACTGAAATAATCAATGCATGTTGTCTTAAGCCGGGTTTCTAGTAACTTGTTATGGAGCAGCAGAAAACCAATGCAGTTTCTCCACAGGCTGCCAGAGCCACAGCAAGGGCCCGTCGGCCCCGGGTGATGGCAGAGAACTCTGACTTCGGATTATGTTTGAGACTGAAATTTCAAAAAGAACAGGACAGAACGTTAAATACCAAAACGAAACTGTTCTAATAACTGAAAGTCATTCAAATGTTCTGGAATCTGACCAAGAAGTCAATAAAGGTGCCATCACCCTACCAGAAATGCGAGAAGGAGGAGAGTGCCATGTAGCACAGCTGTAGGGGGTGGTGGAAATTAACTCATGTCATATTTACACTCCAAAGAATTATGACCCCTTTATAAATGGATTTCATACGCAGGATCTCACTTACTCCTTACAATAACACTATGAGGTGCTGACAATTATTACGATCCTCACTTTTACGGATGGAGAGACTCAGGCTGAAAAGGCCAGCTATCTCACCCCCGGTCACACAGCTGGTAAGCCGTGGCCAAGACTTGAAGCCAGGCCATGTGTGACCCTAGGTGGAGGGAGCCCAAGAGTCACTGCTGCCCATTCAGCCCACGAACTCCCAGCACCTGGGCCCTGCAGCAAGTAGTGAAGGCTCGGTGGAGATGGGAGGGCATTTTCTTACCCTTCACAAGAAAGCCACTGGCTGGTGTCACCTCCAGGCAGAGTCTCCAGGGCCCTTCTCCTACCGCGTCTCACCTCAGCAGCTCTGATGAGGCTGGAAGTCAAATCCAGGAAAAACTAAAATTCCAGTAAAAATCATGGATCAGCTGGAATGACTTGGAACTGCTGTCAGCATCTGCATTTTAGAATGAATTGCCGGCTGTCTTCTCCTTCTTTCGGCCAGTAAACACTCCTGGATCTCTGCTCTGTGCCAGGGTCTCGGCTAGGCACAGGGACCCCAGGGACAAAGAGGAACAGGTATGGTCCCTGCCCCCAGGGAGTGCCCCATGTGGTGGGGTGGGGGAGCACATCCATAGCCGTACAGCAGATCTGTGAGTCTATGAGCAGTATCTTAGGAGGTAGACACTGTGGGTCTGGTGGGAATGACAGACTCTAGTGGACCACACAGGAACAGGGTGTGTCGCCGGTAACCAGCACCTTTCCAGAGCAGGTGGATGTGCTCTCACCACAGTCCTGCAAGGAGTGTCTGTATGTTCCCCAGATGAGGAAATGGGTTCAGATCAAGCTGTCTGGGAAGGAGGTGAGCACCCCGTCACTGAGAAGCCCAAGCCAGAGCTAGATGTCCACTTGGCAACACCAGAAAGTCTCTTCTGATAGAGACTGGACTGGGGGCCTCTATGTGTACAATGGGTTTTCGTTTTGGTGTTAAATGTTGGTGTTTTTAAAAAAAGATCACACGCACAGTTAAAAAATTCAAACATGGGCTGGGTGCGGTGGCTCATGCCTGTAATCCCAGCACTTTGGGAGGCCAGGGCGGGTAGATCACAAAGTCAGGAGTTCGAGACCAGCCTGGCCAATGTAGTGAAACCTCATCTCTACTAAAAATCAAAAAAAAAAAAAAAATAGCCAGGTGTGGTGGTGGGCGCCTGTAATCCCAGCTACTCGGGAGGTTGACGCAGGAGAATCACTTGAACCCAGGAGGTGGAGGTTGCAGTGAGCCAAGATCGTACCATTGCACTCCAGCCTGGGCAACAGTGTGAGACTCTGTCTCAAAAAAAACAGAAAAAAAAAATTCGAACAGAACAAAAAAGGAGGCAGTGGGTCTCACTTCCACTCCAACCCTGAGGCTCCCAGGTCTCCTTCCCATGACTCTAGTCTCTGTGTATTCTTCCAGAGATAATTTATGTATATGTTATATATGCATATATGTAGAGAGATACATTGTGGGTATGTGTGTATATACACATATCTCTTTATTTAAAATATTCTCAGAGTCTCGTTTCTTTGTAAAATTTCATTTTGAGGAAGTCCAATTTTTTCTTGGCAAAGCTCGAAAGAATAGTATTTTTTTCAAACCCATGTTAAATATTTATTTTACTGCCTCTAGTAGTCAGAATTAGATCAGCTATGAACGACTGAAAAATCCATAACAGCAATGGCTAAGACAAGACAGATTATCTTGTCTCACATTCGAGTCTGGAGGCCAGCAATCCATGGCTGATACAGCAACTCGGCCGAGGAGGCCCATAGGGACCAGGCTCAGTCATCTGTGGCCCTCCTGAGGCTATGCCTCTCAGCCCCAAGGCCTAAGATGGCAGCATCAGGATTCCAGACAGCAGGACAGAGGAGACAAAGGAAAGAGAACCTGCTGGCTCTCGAGTAAGGTTCCAGGAGGCTGGCACCTGGCACTTCTGCCTGTATGCCATGGACCAGAAGCGAATCCCGAGGCCACATCTGTCAGCAAGGAAGGCTGGGGAAGGTGATCTCTACTCTGAGTGGCCCTGTTTGTCCAGCTACAAATTTTACTATTCCGGGAAAAGGAGAGACTGGATATTGGATTGTGAGTAGCGGTTTCTGTTCTATCTCCATTGCCCAGTTGGTCAGAGTAGAGACACATTTCTTCATTTATTTAACCAATTGTTATCGAATAAATGTTGAATTAAAGGGAGATGACAGAAGGAGGAACTTGTGTAGAGATAATAGAGGACCCAGATGTGCTTCAAAAATTCATAAGGGACCAGCTAAGACCACCAGCCTCCAGCCCTAGAGAGAACTGTTATCACATTGCCTGTTTACTCTCATACCTATATCAGAAGGCCCTCACCCAGGACTCAGTCTTTCCATCTGAGCAATGGAAACATGAGTTTGAACCACATGATTTCCAGCCCTTCCATCTCAAAATCTCAATGAGTGTGTGCTTCTAAATGAATCGTAGTCAAGGGACCAAGCAATCATTAGGAAGCCTGAAAGTCACGGGCGAGAGATCAAAGACACCAAGGGCCCCTTGGAGCTGGCCTTCCCTGTGGTGACCCTCATCCCTCAAAAAGCCATTGGAAGCCCCCAGACACATTATTCTGCTGAGACAAAGAGTTAGGTCTCAGTGAACATAAGCATCCACCCAAAGGCTAGGCAGAAAGTAAAATACAGCAGACTACCTGTCAACAGAAGTTTCCAAAGGGGAACTATTAAAAACGGTAACTTGCGGGTTCCTAAGTTCCAAACTATGGAGGAAGGAGTGTGGCTTCTGCAAAGAGAAGCCTGCCTGCCTGATCCGTGAGTCTTCTTTGAGGAAGAATGATGTCTGAATGAGAATAAGCCAAAAGATGTTATTCTTTAGTCTTCAAATGGCTTTGGAGACATTCCCCAGGAAATCCACTAAAAACATAGCATTTTTCAAGAAGTCTTGGGACATTTCCTCTTGATTAACACACTGGCTTAGGGAAAGAAAAGCCAAAAGTAGGGGAAAATAGACTCTTCTCTGAATAGAAGACAGTAGCATTATCTAATTCTCTAGGGACTAGAATTAACGGGTTTTAATTAATATTTGGTAGTTATCAGGGAGAATTTCTTGTGAGAAAGGAATTAGGCCCATCAGAATTCGGTCAGGCTCTGGAGGAGCTGCCAGGCTACTTGGAGGTCTGAAGTGAATCAGGTGAGCTTCCATGGGGAAAAAGAACTTCAGGCTATGGGCTTGGAGGAGTAGAAGACACAGTTCAGGAGCCACATGGACATTAAGGTTGCTCAGCAGCTCCCCAGAAGCTGAACCTATGCTTTATCAAGGGACTTTCAAAATAGGGAATATGCCTATGGGATGTTTGGCTAATCACAGCCGTGGGTGTGTGGACACAGTCACAGCAGTACTGAAATGTAGAGACAGGGAGGCAGCTAAACTCTGCGGTCTGGTCCGTGGTTCGGAAGCATCTTTCGGTCCCAGGCCAGCCAGCAGCTGCTTCTCCTTCTGCCAGGACACTAGGGTTTCTATCCAACTTCCCCAGCAATGCTGAGCCTGGCGAGGGTTTTAATTTTCTATCTTGATGAAAAATGTGTGGTTTATACACTGTCGTAGAACAAATAGAATTGGGATTTATGTTTCACAACTTCCATGGTTTGTTTGGGTTTCTTCCATATGTCTTTGACAGTCCTATCACATTTCTGACAGTTACGAATTTTTTTTTCTTTCTGGGAAGTTGGGGAGAGGCAGAGAACATGTTTTTCCCTTTTTCCCACTAAGTCTTGCTTGAAAGTATGTGTGAGCATCATATGGGCCCATGCATGTGCCTCTCTTGTTGAGAGAATACGTGCATGTGCGTGTGCCGGCTGTGGGGTTACATGTTTGTGTAGAGGGCACTGGGCTACAGTGTGCAGACATGGACGTGTTAAATATAGTGCTATGTATTGGATACATGTCTGTGATGTGATGGTGGTGGTGTTTGTGTGTGTGTGTGTGTGTGTGTGTGTGTGTGTATGTGTGTGTCTGCAATAGAAAAATCAGCCAATTAGGTGTTATTCTAATTCAGATGTCATCAATGACCGAGTCTTTCTCCTCACAATGTCATGCACGCATGTGTGCAGGGGCTGCCAGCCGTTGGGAAGGGTCAACTTGTTCTCCATGCCCCAAATTCCATGTGTTTTCAATTAATTTCATATGTGTGTTTCCATGTGTGCTGCTTTATTTATGTAGGTGAAGAAAATGTCTCACTCCCAATTATTCATCGAGGCCCATCCCTTCACTCTGTGCGGCAGAGTCCTCCTCACCAAGTGCCGTTAAACACGACATCAATCCCAATAGATTGACTAATTCCTTTTTCATTATTAGAAGAGATTTACAACGTTGGAGTCAGAGTGTTGGGTGGTTTTGTTTTTTTTTTTTTTTTTTCCACTAGAAAATTCATCTGTATCCTAGAATCAGCTTGTAGCTCAATGTAAATTCAGTGTAGAATTTAGTCAGTTATTAAGTGGATTTAAGTGGCTGAACCCTGGTGTAATCTGACCAGCAATGCATGAAGGAAAGAGTTGGAGGTGTAAAAAATGTCAAATAGCTTTCTCAGATGCATTGAACTATTAATAAAGATAAAACGATCTTTATGTTTGGGGTTTAGAACATCTCTTTTATGATAGCAAGAAGCCACTTTGATTCACGACTCGTTGGTTTCAAGGTTTGGTGTCATTATTCAGAAGGTGTCAGGAAGGAAACGGAGACAAGCTCCTCAGCAGGGAGAGAGGTGAAAAAAGAAGCTCGGTGCGCAGGACTGCTCTTGCCCAGCTAGGTTGGGCAGGGAGATGTGACAGTGAGGGGACGAATACAAAAGGCAGTGGTGATCACGTCCACACCATCAGAGCCCTCTGTAGACGCATCTCCGTTTGGTCCTGAGATATGTTTTCCATGGTTCTTCTGAAGAGGTCATGGCCTCCCTCTGAGGGGCTGGTGTGCTGGGTATTTTCCATCTGCCCCCAACCCCACCAGCTCCAGGACTTTCCTCAGCCCTGCCCTGCAGCTCAGGAGGCTGATCTCTGCGGACCACCTCACCCCGACTCCCTGGCCCTCTAGCTTCTGGTGGGATGGATCCAGCCAATGGGAGACAGCAGAAGACTGGAGAGAGGAGAGTGAGAGGTCGGAGGATTTATCCCCACTCCCTCCTTGCCTCACCCCAGTTCAGACAGTGGCTGCCTTCAGGAGTTACATCCTCTTGCAGCCCCTCTTCCACGGCTCCCGGTCTTCCTCCAGGTTCTGGTGACAGCATTCCATCCCCTTGTCCTTCAGGCCTCAGGGTGGTTGTGGCTCCCCGCTGGGGCTGCACCCTCCCACGGTGGGTTCCTGGGCCCTGCCAGCTTGCACCACTGTACGCTGTCTCATCGTTAAACTCTCCTCCCTTAAACTCTTTGAGTGGGCCGACCGTTTTCTCCTGGGAGGCACTGACTCAGAGGAGCCCGATCCTCCCAGAGCTGTGTGCCTATCGTGGATGCAAGCAGGACCTGGGGCATCGTGCAAATGCTCCGTGAGAAATGTTGATGCATGGCTGCCCATGCAGCCGAGGTGTCTGCAGCACGATGTTGCGCGTGCCTCCTCTATTCCTTTAAGAAGCCTTGGTTGGCCAGCTTCCAGGGGCCGGTTTCCATGCTAGGCAGGCCCTGCCCTCATGGAGTTTACAGTCAGGGGTTAGGTGCTATTGTGGGAGGCACAGGGCTCTGAGCAGCAGAGGAGGAGAGGTGCTGGGTGGAGGGGCCAAGAGGAAGAAACAACCAAACTGAGAATCTGGAGGACAGGAAAGAGATGTCTGAGAAAAGGAGTTTGGGGAGCGACGCAGGGACGGTGGTGTTTCTGGCAGAGGAAACAGCACGTACAAACCCCTAGAGGTGAGTGAGATCAGGAGTAGGGGGCATGGGCATTTGATAGCTGTCTCCCCTTCCCCAGGGACCAGGGACCTGAAGTGCATTCACAGAGGAGGGGTCAGGGAGAGAAAACTGTGAAGGGGGCACTGGGGGACTGCAGCCCTCCCTGCCCCACCCCAAGCCCCACTAAGGGGTTCTGTCTTTATCTTCAGGGCCAGAGGGCCTTTGGACACAGCCAGATTTACATTTGTAAAAGAGCCCTTGGTCCACAGCACGGGGAATAGAAATTCGGCAGGAGGCAGGTGACTTCTTCAGAGGAACTAAGATATGATGAGCTTGCTAGCGGAATGGGGGAAGTGAACCTATACGAGCAAATCTGAACCCCCATTTTCTGGACAGGGACACAAGACCCAGAGAGGGCCAGATCTTGCTCAGGTCACACAGAGAGGCAGCAAGGGAGAGGAGAAAGGAAACAGCCAGGGGCTGGAGCCACCTCGCCCTGGAAGGAAGACCGCTTCAGAAGGGATTCCTGGGGTAGGCCCTGACCACCCACCTGTTTCCTTGCAGGGCTGGGGGGGGCTTTGGATCCACTGGACCCCACCCCGGCAGGACCTGAACCCTCACCTGGACGCACCCCAGGCACCTCCACCGGCATAAGTGACAGGAGCTTCCCACTGAAATCATGCGGATATTAAGCTAATCAAAGCCTTGCTTGGGAAGGGATGGGACTGGGAAGGCGGCCCTAACGAGCTGCTGCGTGTCACTCCCTCCACCCTGCGCGTCCTGCGCTGTCCCATTTGTCTGGCTGTAATCTACATTTCAAATGATTACATGGGAAGCTGAAGTGGTAGTGACAAGGATAAACGAAGCTTGTTAAACTAATAGCTGCACTAATGCCCAAATATGTGAACTTCCCGGCGCAGGCCGCATCCCAGCCTGGCGGAGCTGTCAGCCCCGCTCCCCCGGGCTCCGCCGCCAGCCGCGGCCACATGATGAATGGCCCTGTCGACCAAACTCATCCGGGGCCCAATTAAACAGGCAGAAATGAACTGGAGCCGTCAGGCAGCCGGGGAGGGGGGACGCGGAGAGGGGGAGGCTGAGCCAGACACAGAGAGGCTGGTAGGGGGGAGGGGAGAGCAGGGGGGAGAGAGAGAGAGAGAGAGAGAGAGAGAGAGAGAGAGAGAGAGAGAGAGAGAGAGACAGGGCCTAGGAGATGGGAGAGAGAGAGCAGCCTGGGAGAAGAGAGTCAGAGGCCCAGGAAAGAGAGAAGAGACACCAGGGTGGGAGCAGGAGGAGAGAGACAGAGACACACAGAGATAGACTGAGACAGAGAGACCGAGAGACTGGGAGGGCAGAAGGAAGAGACTCCCAGATACACAGACACAGGGAGTGGGGAGAAACAGTCAGAGACACACACAGAGACGGAGTGAGGAGAGAGAGACGGAGTGAGGAGAGAGAGGCGGAGTGAGGAGAGACAGGCGGAGAGAGGCGCGCAGGAGCGGGGGCAGAGTCGTTGCCTCTGGAGGGGGCGGCCCAGGAAGGGCCAGAGGCGAGGCGGGGAGTGGACGAGAAAAGAGGGCGAGCAGAGAAAATGTGTCCCGGCAAGTCCTGGCAGCTCGCAGCGGCAGGGAAGTCGTTCTGTCAGAAAATGGTCATTTAATGGTTTGCCGAGCCCGCGACAGATATGTCATCTGAGGCGGCTCGGCGGCAGTCCCAGGGCATTTCATTTATTAATTACCAGCTTCCAGCAGCTCCCTCGTCCCTGCTCGATGCCGTCACCGGCCCGGCCCCCGACTCCCTCTGCCAGCAACACCCCCATTACCCCATTCCTGCTGGTGCCTCCTCTCGTCCCATTTTCCGGAGGAGGCGGCCCAAGGCCAAGGTGGGAGAGCGTCAGGCCTGCCAGCTGTGGGTCAGCCTCCCTCCCCGGGGGGCCTCCTGGGCTGGGCCTCCTAGACTAGGGTGGGGAACCCAGTCCCTCCCCTGCCCCAAGCCTAAAGGGAAGCGGGAGGCTGACCTACGTGCTCTCCTTTTCTCCTTTGGTAGAGACAGGGAGATCTTGTGTTGCCCGGGTTGACTTTGAACTCCCCAGACTCATGCAATCCTCCTGCCTCAGCCTCCCGAACTGCTGGGATTACAGGCGTGAGTGTACCTGGTCCACATTACACTTTCTCATTCACAAATAAAATAATGTTTTGCTTGCCTGATAATTTTATATCTATTTCTTTTAGTGTAAACTCACTTTTACAGCCTTCAGATCTGTTATTTTCCCCCTCTTGGCAGCCCTTTAAAAGGCCTTAACTCTGATTTCCTTTCATTCAGACCCAAGGAGCTTGTCTCTGTTTCCAAGCAGAGGTAAGTGCTAATATTCTCTCACGTGGCCCTTTGCCCATGAAAAATGTTCCACCAGGAATGTTTAGTAAACTAGGAATGGACACTCACAGACCGTGCTGCTGGCGAGCCCTGCCCATTGGGCAGCCTGCACAAGGGAAGCTAGCACCTCAGCCACCCTCCCTTTCCAGCCTCCAACCCCCACCCTCCAAGCTGGCCTGGAGCTGCCTCAGAGGAAGGGAACTGACAGCGTATCTCTCTGTCCCCAGAGAGTCAGGGACGACTCTGGGCTGCCTAGGTCCCCAACTGGCAACACTCCTCAGGCCTTACTGCCCCCCAGGACCCCATAATCCAGACCCTTCCCAGAGGAAGATCCAGAATGGAAGTGAAATCCTTGTTTTTTGTTTGTTTTTGTTCCTTCCTCCTTCCCTCTCTCCTGCTCTTTCTTTCTCCTTTCCTCCTCCTCCACCTTCTTCTTCCCCTTCTTCTTCTCTTTCTTTTTCTTCTCCTTCCTTCCTTTCTTCTTCTTCTTTCTCTCTTTCTCTCTTTTCTTTCTTCTTCCTTCCTTCCCTTCTCCTTCCCTCCCTCCCTGCCTCTCTCTTTCTTTTTTCTTTCTTCTTTCTTTTCTTTCCTTTCTCTCTCTTTCTCTTTCTTTCTCTCTCTCTTTCTCCTTTCTTTCTCTCTCTCTTTCTTTCTCTTTTTCTTCTCTTTTCTTTCTTTCTTTCTTTTTTGACAAGATTTTGCTCTGTCTCCACCAAGGCTGGAGCGCAGGGGCATGATTTTGGCTCACTGCAGCCTTGACTTGCTGGGCTCAAGCAATCCTCCAGTCTCAGCCTCCCCACCCCTGACTAGCTGAGTAGGCAGCACACGCCACCACACCTGGCCAATTTTTTTTTTTTAATAAGAGTTGAGGTTTCACCATGTTGCCCAGGCTGGTCTTCAAATTCTTGGGCTCAAGTGACCCACCTGCCTCAGCCTCCTGAAATGCTCATGAAATCCCTGTTTTAAACAGGATGCCTGCTCAGAAATGGTGGCACCAACTAGAGTGGGGCAAACTCTTTCTTTCAGAGGCCCAGGGCCGGTAAGACATTGCTGAGGCCTCTGCTGGGGCTGGCATGAATCTGGAAGGTTGGTCTGAACCTCCCACCTCTACTACCTGAAACCTCCAGGAGGCTCCCTGCACATCCCGTGTTCCCAGGTGCCCAAGTGAACATAGCTCCTTCCCAGAGCCTCCCTGGGCTCCCCATCCCGGCCAGCAGCACCGCCAGCCCCACCCTCCAACTTGAGCATATCCTGTCTAATGTATCACTAAATGCGGCACAGCCACTTTTCAGCCTTCCCACCTGTCCATCCCCCATCAACTCCCCAGCACAGACATCTCTCACCTCCCTCAGGCTTACAGTTCTCCTCCACACCTCACCTGGGCGACCTTCCAAGGGGCAAAGCTTCTCCCCTGACTCCCTTCAGAGGCACAGAATTCAGGCTCCTTTTCAGCCTTTGAGATCTTTCCTGTTTTTTTCCTGCTCCTGCTACTGAGCTTTTAGCTCCCTCTGACCTCTCTCTATCTGTCTCTCCTCTCCTTCATCCCTAACACTGGGGCCTTGGCATACAGTATCCCCTCTGCCTGGGATCCCCTTCTCTGCACTGGGACCTGTAGGGAAATGTAAAGGTTGTAAAGGTAAATTGGACTGTCAAGGAGTCCAAGGATGGAAGTGAGCCCAGTGTCACGGGCGGCGGTTTACAACAGCAGCTGGAGAAGCACTCTCCTGGAGTTGGGGAGGAGCCTCTAGCACAGGATGGGAGTCTTGGCTCAGGAACCACTCAGGACCTTCCAGCCCAGGTCTCTGACTCTATGTATCTGCTTCTTAGAAATCATAGCTGCTAATCACCCTTTTTATGGGCTCCTGTCAGTGGGGCCAGGGCCGGGAGCTTCCAGAAACACTGAATTTTAGTTTATTCCTAACCTTAGCAGAAATCATGTGCTCCAGCAGTCCTCAGAAGAAAGCTGGTGGGGGCAGAACTCACCTGTTCCCTGTAGGGGCATCCAGGGCTTGTGGGGAAAATGAATATATCTTGCAAAGAGACTTAACTAAGAGAGAGCCAGTACTATAGGAGTGGGTCAAAGTCCATGAGGTCTACCAGCAGACATCACCCTTCTCACAGTAAAGATAGGTCAACTGAGGTTCAGAGAGAGGAAAGGATTTGCCCAAGATCACAGAGTGAGCCAGAGGCAGGCCCAGAGCCAGAGCCCAGGTCACATGACTTCCCACCAGGGCTCTTCCCACAACTTAGCAGAACCACTGTCCCCTTGATGTCAAAACCCTATGGAGGAGCAATTAGATTCGCATTGAAAACAGAATTCCTCAGCTTTAGTTAATCTTGTCATATTGAGATAAGTGACCTGACTGTTTTCAAAAGCTCATTAAAATATATTTTTATATGTTTATTATTATTATTTCTTGAAATGACCTAGGCTTCCAGATTTCTGGGATGAACACTCTGATTTACAAACACTCTCCCATGGATCATTTTCTGTACAGTGGACAGCCTGAGAAAAGGACCATAAGGCTCTTGGGTTATTTTTGTTAGCAATGATTTGCTTTCACTGGTGCTCTGCTCTCCTTCACTGTCTGTGATTTGACTAGCACTGCCAGTCAGTCTTAGGACAAGCCTGGCCACTCATAGTACCTCTTCCCTCTGGCAACAGTGATTGGTCCAAGAGATGGGCATGTGACCCATCAAGACCAATCAGAGTGCTTCCCTGGGACTTATATACACAAACTCCCTCTTTCTGCTGCAATGCCAGCCTAGCGCTTTCAACGGCACTTTTCTTTATCTACATTGAGGAAGCTCAATAGCAATGACAAATAATGAGGTCAATATACAAACGGAAGCAAACCCAAGAAATGGAGAGAGAAAGAGAAACCTGATCACTTGGTTTAGGCCCTGGATTCAGCCATGTCTGAAGCCAGTGCCATCTCCTGGAGGTACCCAGGGCCATGGGCGAATTAATTCTCTTTATTCTATTTTTTAGATTGATTTGGAATTTTTTTTCCCCTTGTACATGAAAGAGCTCCAAAATGAATACAAAGCCTTTCCTTCTGTTCGCCTATTTTACACAATAGTTGGCACATACAAGCCCCCTCCTCTGAGCCACTTTGGGTACAGAGTTCACACACACATTCTTTCATCACTGGGGAAGAAGTCCCCAGTAACAGGCCCCTGTGTCCCTTCCTGCCTCTGCTGTACTGGCTTCTCAAGGTCTTAGTGTTTCTTCTTGTGGCAGAGGAAATTTCTAGACCACTGGAAGTCCTCTTTGGACTCAAGGGCTCTGAGATGTTTTTGGATTATGCACAAGACTGTTTCCAGGAGGGATGAAGGAGTCTCTTTCATTCAAGTGCTCTGATCACATCACCATCCTGTCCAAAAGCCTCCAATTACTCCCTACTACCCATGGGGAAAAGTCCAGACTCCTTAGCCTGGCAGTCTAGACTCTTCACAGTCTGCCCTGGATTCCTCATCCTCTCTTTCCTACCTCTGGGTCTTTGCTTGTGCTGTTCCTCCTCCTTCCTCTGGAACACCCACCTGTGAGAGTCCCTCCTGTCCTTCTAGGCCTGGCCCAAGCCCTACCTCTTATAAACAACCTTCCTCACTCCCCTCGCAAATAAGGCAACTTGTTCTGGGCCTCCTAGGACAGGCATGTTATCTGCCCCTCTTTGTGACTTATCATATAGTCTGTCTTGTATTAAATGTATTGTTTCTTTTGCCTGACTTACTCTCTCTACCTCCATCCCATTTCCAGACTGGGCAATTCTTAATTTTATCTTTTGGGTCTCAACTCAAAGGTTACTTGCCCAGAGAAGATTTTCTTGGCTGCCTCCCCGTGAAAAAGTCTCTTCCCCTTGATTTCTTGTGTTCACAGCACTCTAAACTCTTTTTCAACAGTGCTTATTGCATTTTATGGTAAAATATTCATTACTATTAAAAGTTTTTGGCCGGGCGCGGTGGCTCAAGCCTGTAATCCCAGCACTTTGGGAGGCCGAGATGGGCGGATCACGAGGTCAGGAGATCGAGACCATCCTGGCTAACACGGTGAAACCCCGTCTCTACTAAGAAATACAAAAAATAGCCGGGCGAGGTGGCAGCGCCTGTAGTCCCAGCTACTCGGGAGGCTGAGGCCGGAGAATGGCGTGAACCCGGGAGCCGGAGCTTGCAGTGAGCTGAGATCCGGCCACTGCACTCCAGCCTGGGCTACAGAGCGAGACTCCGTCTCAAAAAAAAAAAAAAGAAAGAAAAAAAGTTTTTATTAATGCCTGTATCTTCCTATCAGAACATATGCTCCCTGAAGCCCGAGACTTTGTTTTGTAGCTAGAATGGTACCGGTCAAAATTAGTGGAATCACTGTTAGTAGAGTCAATGACTCAATAGGTATATGAATGAATAAATGAAAGGCTCCCTGAGCCCTGTACTAAATGGCAGCTTGCTGAGGTCAGGGACTATCAGTGATCTTTATATCCTTCATTGTTCCTCACATATAGTCACAGTAAGTGGTCAGTAAACGTGAATTTAACCATCAGCAGGTGCAGTTTATAGGAGTTCCTGGACTCTACCCATGGCTATAACATGAGCCAGAAACCTAGGGCCCCAATCCAAGCTGGGTCAAGAATTGACAAATTTTAATAACCACAAAGGATGTTCTCTAATCCAGGCATACTAGGGCTGCAGAAATGACTGAAACAAGCCCCCCTGCCCTTGGGAGCAAATAGTACAGTTGTCCTGAGTGAGTTTTTCTGACCCATCACCTCTCCAATGGGGTATGACATCGTTCTCGAGTTTTATTGCTACAAGATGGGCTTACTCAACTCCTCAGTAAATAGCATTACACAAGCACCATGCACGCACACACATGCAAATCCAGAGTGGACAATAACCCCAGGCGTGTTGGAGTGTTTGATGGGATGGCCGTGGGAAAGCAAGCCAGGAGCCAGTTCTAAAAAACAATATTTATTTATTACAATTGGCAAAGCAATGGAGAAAATTGCCACTTAGATAGGATTTTACATTTTGCAAAGCGTTTTGTAATCAGCACAATTTCTCCCAACAATTCTCGAGGACAAGTTGTTTTTGTCATTCCCATTTGCAGGCAAGGAAGAGATAGTAGGAGAGAGTGAGGGAAGTACTGTGCTTCTACTTATGCAGACCTCAAGAGGAAAGGAGAACTCTGGCTTAACTGAATATAGACACGTTTTTCTGGGGGCAATGTCCCTACTATGTGCTGGGCAATGGGGAAGACCTGCATAAGATTCTGGGCTTTAGCTCACCACTGATTTCGCTGGGGGTGTATGCCCTTTGTCTCATTCAGAGAAGAAAACAGTATGTAATCTTACATTGCCTCCACTTAGCACTTTGCTTGGCCACCTCTTTTTTGGAAATTCATATAAGTTATATCAGGCTAGGTAATGCTGCTGCAACAAATAATCCCAAAATCTCAGTGCCTTAAAACAGTGTTTTATTTCCACCTCAAGCCATCTGTCTGTTGTGGGTCAGCAGGAGCCGAGGGAAGTGTTATGCTCATTGTAGACCCAGGCAGAAGAACACCCACCTGTGAGAGTTCTTCCTGTCCTTCTAGGCCTAGCCCAAGCACTACCTCTTATTAGCAGCCTTTCTCACTCCCCTAGTAATAAGGCGACTTGTCCTGGGCTTCCCAGGACAGGCATGTTATCTGCCCCTCTTTATGACTCTGAATGAGTGTTGTGCTCATTCAGAGACCAAGGCAGAGGAAGTAGCTTTCACCTCAAACATCACTGGTAAATGTGCTAGAGGAAAAGAGATTTCTGGAAACTCTTGCATTATCAGTAGTTCAATTCCTTGGTGCAGAGGTGACATATCATTTCAGGGCTTACTTTTTGGCCAAAACTATATACAGACCCACTTACCCGTAAGGCATCCAGGAATTGCAAATCTTCTGTGCCCAGAAGATGGAGAGGACTGGCAATACTTCACAAATAGAACTAAAAGCTACTATGCAAGTTGAAGTTCATCCCATGCCAAGAAGAAAAGTTAAAGCCAAATCCTTGAGTTTGTCCTTACATCTGGAAAAACACCAACTTTTTAGGGAGAATGGATTTTTGCAACTGATCAATTGTGTTTTCTTAGGAAGGAGAAAAACTTGAGACCTGTGCAAAGACTGACTTGTACCAAAATCAAGAGTGTCTTGAGAGGCATTAAAGAGAAAAAGCCTACCTGGTGCAATAAGACAAGCAAAGTAAATTAAAAGGCATATAGATTACAAAGGAAGAATTAAAATTGTCTTTGTTTTCAAATGACATGATTGTTCATAGGAGATCCTAAAGAATCTACCCCAAAAAAACCTACTAGAACTAATAAATGGGTTTAGAATAAATCGATATATAAAATCAATATAAAAATCAATTGTATTTCTATACATTAGGAGTGAACAATTAGAAAAATATATTAAAAATAAATACTATGTATAAAAGCATTCAAAAGCATCAAATGCTTAGGGAGAAACTTAAAAGATGAAAACCTTCTACACTGAAACTATAAAACAATGCTGAATGGAATTTAAAAGACATAAATTAAGGAGATTAACGATTAAATTTTTAAAACATGATTGAAAGACTCAATATTATTATAACATCCATTTTCCATAAATTGTTCTAAATATCCAATTTAATCCCAGTCCAAAAGATTTTAAAATTTATTTGGAAAGGTGAAAGACCAGTAGTAGCCAAAACAATCTTGAAAATTAATTCCAAAATAAGGAGATTTATGCTACCAGATTTTAAGACTTACTATAAAGCTATAACCATCAAAACAGTGTGGCTTTGGTGAAAGCATAGACAAATAAATCAATGGAACAGAATGGAGGATTCAGACATAGGTCCACACATATGTTGTCAGTTGATTTTTAACAAGGAAGCCAACACAGTTAAATAGGAAAGAAAAATGTCTTTGGCAGATAGTGCTGGAATAACTGGAAATCCATATGAAAAACAAAGAATCTTGGCCCCATTTCACATCACACACAAAAATAAATTCAAGATGAGTTACAGACCTAAAGGTAAAAGTGAAAACAATAAAGTTCTTAAAGGAAAACAAAATATCTTTGTGACCTTGGGGTAAGCAAAGATTCCTTAGAAAAGACGCAGAAAGCATAAATCATAAAGGAAAAAGTTGAGAAAATGAATTTGATCAAAACTAAAACTTCTGCCCATTAAAAAGTACCATCAAGAAAATAAATCGGTAAGCTACAGAATGAAAGAAAACATTAACAACACATTATCTGACAAAAGA
Source organism: Macaca fascicularis (assembly GCF_037993035.2). Taxonomy (NCBI): domain Eukaryota; kingdom Metazoa; phylum Chordata; class Mammalia; order Primates; family Cercopithecidae; genus Macaca; species Macaca fascicularis. The sequence goes on from NC_088389.1 coordinate 62,540,272, forward strand.
CTTGTATGCAGAATATATTAACTCCCACAACTCAGCAAAAAGACAGGCAGCAGAATTTGCTTTTAAAAAGACAAAAGACTTGAGGAGACATTTTACAAAAGAAGATAGATAAGTGGCTAAGAAGTGCACAAGAAGTCACTTAGCGTCATTGGTCGTCAGGAAGATGCAAGTGACGATGAGAGATCACTACTTACTGTCTAGAATGGCTAAGATGATAAAAGCTGACAACACGAGATGTTGGACAGAATGTAGAACAACCGTAACTCACATATAGTGCAATTTGGAAGGTAATATGGTACAACCGCTTTTGAAAATGGTTTCAAAATTTCTTGAAAAGCTAAACGTATATCTACCCTATGACCCAGAAATTTCATTTCTAGGTATTCACCCAAGAAATAAAAACCTATGTCCACAAAAAGGCTGGTAGGAGAATTGTGATAGAAATTGTATCCGCAATAGTTAAAGAATGGAAACAACCTAGATGTCTATGAACAGGAGAATGACTAAGTAAGCTACGGTATTGTCTTCCAGTGGTGTCCTCACAATACAGACACAGGCAACAACATGGGTGAATCTCAAAAATATTATGATGAGGGAAGAAGCCAGACTCAGAATGTGTATAATATGTGATTCCACTTATTCTAAAATAGGCAAAACTATCCTGTAGTAATATAACGCAGATTCGTGGTTGTTTTGGGGTAAGGGTGAGGATTGCCTGGAAAAGTTCTGATTCAATCTACTTTCATGAAAACTGATGAGACATAGATTTAAGATCTGATCAGTTCATTGCATGTAAATTATACCTCATGGGTCAGCCTCTGTCAGCAAGGAAAGCCAGGTAATAATGTCCTCAAGATGCTCCAAATAATATCATGGCTCCATCACTAAGTAAAAAGTGACAATGAATATTGGGATGCCAGACCTTGTTCTCAGAGCATCATACATTTGTTCATTTAATCTTCACAATGACCATTATTATCCCCATTGTGCTGGGATGACAGATCTCTGCTATAGGAGGTGTTGAAACTCAATGTCATAGCATATGGAGACTGGTTGAAGGAATCAGAGAGGTTTGATCTGGAGAATATAAAATTGAGAAGACTCAAGAGTTGATTATACATTCCTGAAGATCTCAGGGCAAGGAACCAGAGTTCTTCTGGATAGCCCCAAAGGGTGGGGCTAAGGTCAATGGAAAGAACATGGTGTCTGGGGCTGGTTTCATGAGAGGAAAGAACATTCTCCTAAGCACCATCAGCCCTTCCTCAGAGCCCCACAAGAGTCTAGTGAGGGAGATATGTCTGGTACTATCCCCAGTCTACAGACAAGGAGGCTGAGGCCAGGAGAGATCACATGATTCATTGCACACTCAGTGACAGAGCCAGGGTGAAATCTTCATGCTCCTCCCCAGTCACTCGGCCTGTCCCCATTTGAATGACATCTGGGAGGCAGTAAAGCTCAATGTGGAAACTCTGGAGTCACACACAGACCTGGGTTAGTGTCTCCACCACTAACAAGCTGGGAACTTTGGATTAGCAAACCATTCTGAGTTTAATTTTCCCATCTGTAAAATGGGAATGATAAAAATGGTAGCTCTCTTAAGATCGATATGAAGATCAGTTGAGATAATGCATGTGACATAGCAGAACGTCTGGCACATAGTAAGTGCTCAGGAAATCATGGTTATTATTGTTTGCCTTGGAGATTCATTCAATGGCATAGTACCTGGTACCAATGACCTGGACACAGCCTTAAGTTCACATCCTACAAGATGGGAAACATCTGGATCTTGTGCAATGTTTGCTATGCCAAGGAGGGTTGGAGGCCTAATTAAAATTGCTACTCTGTTTGCATTATCAAATGTCAGGGTTTTTTTTTTTTTTCCTTCCCACAGAGCAAAGATTTTTCTTATCAAAAATCTATTCGCTAAAATGCTAATGATCGTCAGTGATTAGAAACTGCTGCTCAAATTTTGAAAGTTCCCAGTGGGCCTCTCAGACATGGCTTGTAACTTGTCAGTTGAAGAAATGTTCTCAACAAATCAAACTTTGCTGTGTATGTTAAAAAAAAAAAAAGAAGAAGAAGAAGAAGAAAGAAGAAGAAAAGAAAAGAAAAAAAGAGAAAAGATTTCATTTCCTTAATGCTTAACGCTTCACTGTACGAGTCCAGCAGGGACTTTTGAGTTAAGTGACAGAGACCACATTATTAGTTGTGGAACTGGTTCTAATAGAAGTCTCTCAAGGCAAGATAGTCTCAGATAGGCCCCAAAAACTGCCAACGAAAACCTGTCAAGCTTATCTTAACTTCAATGAGCATTTAGTTTGCCAAAAAGAGGCACAGCAAGCAATTTTCTCTTATTATATTCTTTTTTGTCCTTCTCCTTTTTCTTCTCCTGTGCCTTCCTCATCTGCAAGGATGTTTCTTCAACATGTAGCCAAGCATCAGATGCCATCAGCTGTTCTCTGTGGTCAGACCTGGGTACCTGGGGCCTCCTGGGCTGGGTCTGCATAGCCCCAGCAGAACCAGATGGGCTGATGATGTGGGAGGGTGGGAGTCACTTCACCCTGGGCTCTTAGCTGCCCTGGCACATGTGGACACCAGAACTCAAAGGCCTTGCCTCTCACAGGACCTCACATACGGCTCACCTGGTCTCTCTAGGTTCTGGGTGGTCTCCAGAAGATACATGACTGGACTGTGGCGGCCTCTAACTTTGGCCACAATGAGAGATTTGGTGTCCATTTATGTCTTAATGAGGCAGCCCCACTGGAGGGTTTAAAGTCCAGGGACACAGGCCTGAGTCGTGTTTGGAGCACAGGCTCTGCAGTCAGGCAGGCTTGGCTTGGGCCTAGTCTCGGCTCCACCACTGTGCTCATTCATTCAAGAAATATTATTGAGTACCTATTATGTGCCAGGTACTGTGCTAGGAGCTAGCAATAGCAAACTGAACAGAACAGGTACTGTCCTTGTCCTCCTGAAACGTGCAATCTGGTGGAAGAGACAATAATCAATTAAGCAAATCAATACATTAAATAATTACAGACTCTGATTAGTGGTTTTTTTTTTTTTTTTTTTTTTTTTTTAGAGAGTCTCACTCATCGCCCAGGCTGGAGTGCAGTGGCGCCATCTCGGCTCACTGCAAGCTCCGCCTCCCTGGTTCACACCATTCCCCTGCCTCAGCCTTCTGAGTAGCTGGGACCACAGGCACCCACCACCAAGCCTGGCTAATTTTTTGTATTTTTAGTAGAGATGGGGTTTCACCGTGTTAGCCAGGATGGTCTCCATCTCCTGACCTCGTGATCCGCCTGCCTTGGTCTCTCAAACTGCTGGATTACAGGCGTGAGCCACTGCGCCCGGCCTGACTCTGATTAGTGTTTAAAGGAAATCAATGGAGTGCTATGAGCAATGGTTCTTGAAGTGTGGTCCCCGGACCAACAGCTTCGACATCATCTGGGAGCATGTTAGAAGTGCAAGTTCTGGGTACAAAAGGAAAAACAGAAAGAATGCATAAGCTCTAGTATTTGAAAGCACAACAGAGTGACTATAGTCAATAATAATTTAATTGTACATTTAAAAATAGCTAAAAGAGTATAATTGGATTGTTTTTAACACAGGATGGGCTTGAGGTGACAGATACCCATTTACCCTGATGTGATTATTATACATTATGTGCCTGTATCAAAATATCCTACATGCCCCATTAATATGAACATCTTTTATGTACCCACACAAATTATAACTTAAAAACTAAAGAAATGCAAGTTCTCAGGTTCCACTCCAGACCTGAGTCAGAAACTCCGGGGTTAGTGGGGCAACAACCTGTGCCATAACAAGGCCTCCAGTTGGCTCGGGTTCATGCTCAAGTTTGATGACCTCCGATACAGAATGATGAGGCTGCCAAAAGCCTCTTGACTGAGGGTGGTGAAAAAGGCCAGCCCGAGGAAGTGATGCTCAAAGAGAGGCCTCAGGAATGAGGAAGACCCATGTGAGGAGTTGGAGGAAAGTGTCCCTGGCTGTGTATTTGGGCCTCAGTTTCCTTATCTGTGAATTGGGGATGACAATAGTTTCTGCCATCATAGGGCTGTAATGAGGACCCAGTGGCTAAAGGGCTTAGCAGGATTTGCAAAAAAGTAAACTCACTGTGGATGATTATTTTTCTTATTTAGAGTATGGTGCCACCAAGTCCCAGCTCTTGGGGGACCTGCAATACTAGGAAGGTGGGAGGCAGGCTTCTGGGAGGCCCAGTCTTCAGGGGTCTGTGCTGTAGTGTCGATAGAGTCAGGACCTCAGATACAAGCAACAACACTTCCAGGGGTCTCATTCCAGCTTCCACTTAATATTGGGCTTCACCCTCCATCAGTTTTGTTTTTTTTTTTTTTTCTGCTTGCAAAGAACTCTAAAGTACCGGGGATTTTGTGCATTTTTAAACAGCACAGATCCTGGTACATCATCCCAACAAGATGACGTGGGACACTTTCATCTTCACAAAGAAGGCTTGGTTAAAAATCAGAGAAGTCTCATCTGTCCAGCCAGTCAGCAGCCATGCCATGAATCTTGCCCGAGAGCCCAAGGTGCACGGTCGCTGACCTCAGGGAGCTTGTGACCTAGTTGGGGCGTATAAGACATATAAGCAGCTGCACACAACACAAGGTAGAAAATGCTATTAGGGAGATGTCGAGCATTCAGGGGACAGGAGATTGATTCCTGCTGGGAGTTTGGGGACACCTACCTGGATGTACATTCCCTCGAGGACATCCATCATTTTTTGCAGGAGCTTCCAAGTCTAAAGAGCTTATTATTCCCTCCTGCACCACTTGGGACTGTAAATCAAAAATTCAGTTCATAGAAATCCTCAGTTCTCAAGCAGAGAAGAGAGAGGCTCAAAGTTGGTTTAACCTCCCTGCCAGCCCTTTGGAAGGAAAAGGGGAAGAACTTTGAAAGCTGCCTCTGTTGTGTTTATTTCACAACCAGGAGGTCCTTAGGAAATATCTAGACCAATTGTCCCACTGTAGACATGAGAAACTGAGGCCAGAGAAGGAAGGGATGTTGCCAAGGTTACCCGCTGAGTCAGGGGCAGTGCTGGGACTAGAATCCCGGCCCTGTGGCCTCCTGTGGGGATAAGAGCTGGGGCCGCAGGAGGTTTGCCTGAGAACACTGGTCTGGACTTGCTACCAGAACCTCCTGGGACCTCTGTGCTGGGTCTTTTGGCTCTCATCAATTACCACCATTTTCTTGTCCCTGCATCCAGAGCTTAGGCCCACCCAGCTAGAACAGTCTCCTGCCCCAGAGGAGCCAGACAAATGCCCAGAGACTGAGGCAGGGGCCAAGCCTCTTCCTTGTATACTTCCTGCTTTTGCCCTGCTTCATGGCCTCTGACCATTTCCCTAGCCCTTGCCCTGCACTTTGTGGGGTGGGTAGAGTTTCTGTACCTTCTGCTGCCAATGTCTGCTCCCTCCAGACCCCAGCTCCTCCGACACGCTCCTGTCACGTCTCCTCTCCCCTGGCCTGCATGGACCTCTCACTGCGTAGGTCCTTGACTCTCACCTGGTTCTTCTGGTCCAATAACTGGTGCCCCTGCTTCCCATCCTTCTACAGCTTCACCAAGAAGAAAAACACCCACTCAGCATCGAGAAAAACTACCACATTTAACCTCGCTTTAAAATTCAGGTAAATTCACGCAGCTAGAGAAGAAAAACATAAAAATGTAGGCTCAATTAGTGAAAATTTTACTATTTAGAATTGATGAAGTGAACTGAGGTTAATTGATCATCCAGGTAACAACACTTATTTGCATCATAATCACATGTCAGAATCACTTAGTTATGAGTTTAATTTGATGATACCACTGAGCTCAGGTAAAGTATCCTGGGCCTTCATATTTGTCACATAGTTTTGTCATCTACTCCCAGTTTTAATACTTTGAAAACGTTTGGCCATATTCCAAGGTCATGGCAGTTGTTGTGATCGTGAAATTATGTTAAAGGGTAACAGAGGTCATCTATATCAGCCTCAAACCCAGGGAGGGAATCCCACCCACACCTCGGGAGTGCTTGCCCAGCCCATTCTTGAGGATTTCTGGTGCCAGGGAGTTTGCTATCAACAAGGAATTCTGATCTTTGAGTAATGCCAATTGAGGGGAAGTCCTTCCATAGATAGAGTCAAAATCTGCCTCTCTGTGGCTTACACCATCAATTACATCATCCATTACACCATCAGTGTTGGTTCTGCTGATCTAGATGTTAGTGAAGAGTCTTCCACATGACAGTCCCTTCAGTATTTTAAGATGTTGAGATTGTGAGACCCCAAGAGGCAGTATAGTATAGTGGATAAGAACCTACTTATTTGGGTTCAAATCCTGGTTCTACCACCCACTAGCTATTGTTATATTCATGGAGTTATGTATTCTCTCTATACCTCAGGTACCTTAACTATTAAATGATGACTATAGTGTTTATCTTTTGAGTTATTGAAACAATTAATGAGCTAATATACCTAAGTGCCTGGAACATACTCAGCTGTATTTAAATGTTAGTTACTGCTCTTTTCTTAGTCTCACAGACTAACTGTTCTCCATTTATTCCATTTTTCCCCTTAAAGATTACTTAAAGCTCCTTCATATGGAAACAATTTAGGAGTCCTACAAGTTTCTCAAATTGGGTACAAAAAACAATAAGCATCGTTATAAAATTAAATGAGTTATTTCAAGTAAGTCGTTGACTACAGTTGCCTGAAACATAGTTAGCCTCAATAAATACTTGCAGTCATGGTTATTGGTGCTTACTGAACTATTCTAAAATAGAGACGAGAAATTAATGACATACATGTCTCAAATCTAAGTGACTTTTGAATAACTTAGATGTGTACCTAAGTGAAATGTCTTAAATAAAGATTAGGCATGTGTGCAGAAAACTGCTCTAATTACTCAGCTCCTGCAGACACATTCCCGTCTTTGGAGACTCACAAAGTCTCAGTTACCATTTCCCCTCAGGTATCGCGCTTCACGGTGATGAATGGGAACTGAATCTTGGAATGGAAATGCCGTTTCCTTGGGGCTGCGGTGGAAGCAGGAAAGGTGTTAGACTGGTGTTTGAAATGCACAGTCTTGGACAGGAAGCCGGAAGCTGCCTTCAACAACACCCCCAGCTCAGCCCTGAGACTCATGGAGGGAAAATCTTTCACTAGCAGGAAGGAGTTCCAGGAATACCAGGGGTCGATCCTGGGGCCACCTCCAAAGCAGCAGCTCCTGATACAGCTGTCCCAGACACAGTGACTTTTCCCAGGTAAATCGACCTTGCTGTCTCAGAAACACCAGAAGCAACAAATGCTATACTTTTTTCTCCTTTTTGCCCACATCTTTTTGTTGTTGTTTTGGCTGTCATTGTTTGAGTGTGACTACATTTCACCTAGACTGCTGCATGCATTACCTCATTAGATTCACAATGCTCATCTGAGGTTGGTAGTTTTATTCCCATTTTACAGATAAGAAAGTTGAGACAGATCATTCACAACTATTTCAATTCTTGCTTTCCCACACTCTGAGAAGATGTGCATGGCCAGACTGGCTTTGACCAGTGGCATGTGAATGGAAATGAAAGAGCTCACTTTAAGGGCCAATGAGTGAATTACCATGCCCTGTTCACATTGCCTTGGTCATTGCAGAAGCAGTAACAAAAAGAAGTTTCCATAAACCTGGGTTCTGGAGTTACTACGATGAAGACAGCCCCTAGCAAATCTTTAACGAACACACAGCATGAGCAAGAGAACAACCTCGGTCATTTTAGGCCACTGAGATTTCAGAGCTGTTTGTTACTGTGGCATAAACTAGATTATCCTGACTGATACAGAAGCGTTCCATACCATGCTGAAGGTTACAGAGGTGTGGCACTGAAATATGAAGCCAGGTTTGTCCGATTTCAAAGTCCATGCTCCACCTGCTACATTATTACACTGCCTCCTTTCTTTCTACCTCCGTGGTTCTCTGCCTCACTGCCTCCTCACCCCAGCCTGCCGCCAGGCAACTGTGCTCAGAGTGTAAAAGGGTCTCACTCCACTCTGCCTAGCAGGAAGCACTTCCCTGCCCTGAACTTTCCTGTTCACTAAACACTCCTGGGCAACCACAGTTTTTACAAAGGCACCCTGAACTCCAAAGGCAGGGGTGGAAGTGGATGGAATTGCCTCTCCCACTGTTCCACCCTCTTGTACTTGCTGCCCTCCTTCCCATCCTGAGGGATCCTTCCCCAGAAAACTCCAGTCTCACTGGGTTCCTCATTTTATGTCTCCTCAGGATTAAAGTCTGGCACTCAAGGCCCTCCGTGAACTAGTTCCTGCTTCCATTCTAGTTTTCATTCGTGTCCTTCCTTTGCATGAGGTCCCAGGCACAAACATGTAGGAATTCCCTCCTCCCTGATCCTTTTCATCTTCTGTCAGTCACACACATGCATACACACACACACACACACGCACACACACACGCGCAACACATCAGTTGCTCCATCCCTCCATTCCCAGCCCCTAGTCCTCGGCTGCATCTCAGCATGAGTCACTGCATCAACCTGGTCTGTGCATGCTGTATCTCCCCTCAGACTGAGGCGCTCAGGGCAGGGACTACATCTGATTTCTTTCTGTGTCCCCCGAGACCCCTTAAGGTCTGATCTATCCAGAGTGGGGGCTTCTGACATAACAGCATAGGATGCTAAACACTAGCTACCCAAAGCCTGAACTTCCATAGTGGGCAAAAAAAAAAGGGCATTTTGCAACCTTCCCTCTGTCTCCTTTGAATGCGATCCAGCTGAAACAAACAAAAACAAACAAAACGTGCTCTTCTCTCTGAGCCCCAAGCTGGTTCTCCCCGGGCACTGTGCTTTCAAACATCATCTGCTTTCCTACTTCAAGGTCTATCTATCATCTTTGCCAGAATCTGTCCCCGAGGGGCTGTGGCATGAGAATAGTCAACATTTAACACAATCAGAGCTTGTTCCGTGGTTGGGGGGGGGCAGTGTGTGTGTGCTGGCAGGGCTGAGCACACGGCTTGTCTTCTGAACTGAACACAAACGCCTAAAGACGGGATTCTCTCATGAGACCATCCTCCTCCTTCCCCCTTTCCTATTTTCCTTTTATTGAGGAGGCAGGGCAGGACAAATGCAAATGGTGGCCCCATTCGAGTGCCCGCCTCTCCCACCATCAATTGTGCCTCTAGATTCTGGCATGTCTTGGCCACATTTAAGGGTTCTCACCTATGCATCACTACATAGCACTCAGTGGCCAGGGACTGGGAAGATACATCATCGATACTTCTTCATGCCTTCAGTAGCAAACATTGTACTTGAGCGTTCAATTTATAGAAACAGAGCTCATGGTGCAAAGTCCTAGCCTAAAGAATCCCAGTGGACCCTCATGGGATCCTAAAGAGGGGGCTGGCATGCCTAAAGAGGGGAGAGAAGGGAGAAAGACCACAGACGGACAGGTCAAGTCAGTTGAAGTGGTGTCTGTGTTTAGGCTCTCCTTTCCTTTCAAGTTCCTGGTTTCTGGTTTCAACACCTTTACTTAGAGGCCTCAACAGTAATGACAAGGTGGGTATTGGAGACCCAGTGCTCGAGTTCCTCCACAGCGACGTCCATGCCCAAATACATAATATTTCTGTACTTGACCACGGTCAAGGGCATGCCCTGGGGCAATTCAGGTTAGGTAGTGTAAGACAGAGGCAAGAAGGAAAGGCCGAGTGAGACAGTGGCTGCCTCTTGGTGTTCCCTTACATCTTCTCTTTGCGTTTCCTGGGTGGACATGCCTCTCTCCTCCCCATGTGTTACTCCCTTGGCATTGAGCTGTGGCTGCAGAAGTAGCCATAGCATGCTTTACTGACAGTCTCTAAACACCCCCAAACATGAGGCTGAGACACCTACTTACAGTGGTTCCTTGCAGGTACTGATGTGGGAGTGAAGAGATAGAATAAGGTAATCAATGAAGCTCCTACTATCCCCAAGTTCCTGCAAAAACAACCAAGCTCCAGGCACTCTGCTCCAGGTGACGCCGAACCTCCTGTGAGAAGGGGTGGCTTCCCCCAAACCACCCAGAAACAGGCTGATTGATTGAGCTGAATTCATTTTTCCTCCTGACTACAGGGACAAGTGCTTACAAATTGAATGCAATTGATGCAACGTCTGCAAGTGAAGTTATTCAATTTTCAGCGCCCGCATTCTGAGCCTTTAGCATGCTCCTCATAGTTTTAGGGCAGATAATATTTGTTTTCTTCCTGCACAAATATGAAAATGTTTCTGGCATTCTGAAAGCTCCTCTTTTGGGTATTTGCACTGAATTCCATTTCTGTAAGCGTTTGCAGAGGCTATTGGTCCTAAAAGCCAGCAGTTGGCTGGCAATCCTTGAGTGCTGTATGCCAGGCATTTTAACATGTTAGATCTCATTTGACACCCCCACAAGAACCCTCTGAAGGGGACTATTTCCCCTGCTTCCCAGATGGGGAAACGGGGACTTGGAGAAATGGCTTGCCCAAGGACACACAGCCAGTCAATGTTGGATCTGTCCCCAAAGTCAGGCCCTGTTGTGGGACTCCTCTCAACCATGAGGTGGTGCAGGTCCATAAAAGGGTGTTGGCCAGCTCCAACTTGAGTGGATGGTGAGTCATCAGGGCCCAGCTCAGGCCCCTGCAGAACACATTTATGAGTGAATGAATGAGTGGGTGAATAAATAGACAACTGAGGGAATCTCTGCCACTTAGGACAAGGCTTCCATCTCCTCCCTTCCGTGCATCATCATTCTGCTTCTCTGACACTGCCCTGGGAGCCATGGACCCAAGAGATCCTCCCAAGTCACATCTTCACCTCATAGGCCACCATGTGGTTGTGCAGCACACAGGGCGCAAGCATCAACAGCCCTATGAGGAGAAAATGATTGAAGAGCTATCGCCACTCCTGGAAGAACTCATTTCTGTGTGTGCTGAAGGGCAGTGCCTGGAACAACCGTGACTGTGCAGCTGCCATGGCAGTGTTCCACAGCCCTGGCAAACTCCTCTAGCCAAGCCCTTGACAGGCCTTTACAACAGCCTCTGGTAGCAGGCAAAAGGGGAACCAGACTCAAAGAGCAAAAGGGGAACCAGACTCAAAGGGGAAGATCATGCAGCAGAACTGGGAGCAGGCTTTCTGATACCCAGCCCAGTGCTTATCCCTCTGCCCCATGATGCATCCTCTTTAATGACTACCAAAATCATGGAGACCCATCAACCCTAGGCCCTGGTTTGCAAGTAGCTTTAGTTTTGAGTTAACAGTTAGGAGCATATGATTGATTAGTAATGTCTGCCATGAACGAAGGCCAGAGTGACATCAGAGGTGAAGTATATTTATGGACGCCTCCCCAGACCCTAACCAATATGCCTTTTTCCTCTTCAAAACAAAACAGTTTTGAAATTGCCTCTCCTTCTTCCTGCCTCCAGCTCAATATAATTTTCTGATCTAATGGCCAGAACTTGGGAAATTTCACCTTAATGCTACCTGGAAAGGAAGGATTTGATAAACAATTTAACATTGACTTCAAGATTGCAAGGGGAGTGTTTAATTTGCTCAAGAGACCTACTATCCTCAAGGACTCCAGTCCATTAGCTTTTGTCCAACTAATGACAAGTGAGTTTTCTATATTCATTAAAGTAGACTTGGGATTTGGCTTGAGGGGCAGTGAACTGGAGAGGAAATAGCACTGGACTCAAGAGGAATGTTCTTGATTACTTGCTGTACGTTTTGAAAAAGAATAAAATGATGTTTTCTAAAATCCCTTAAAGTCAGGCTTTTCTCTAATATGGGCAGATGAACCTTCCAGTGGAAACCAGGGGTCCACAGAAAGGAAGTTTGCATGTCAGCTCAAACCAGCTCAACTAGCTCAGGTCACCTCACCAGCTACTTTCCAGTGCTCTCCCACCAGGCTGGGCTGGAGGAGACAGAGATTTGAGAGGCCAAGCCTTGCCTTGGAGAACTCACAATCTAAAGGGGGAAACTAAGGCAAAAACAGCACCCTGCTGGTCCCCGGGGCCCTGCCTCTCTGCCCTGCCTGGCAGAATTCAATGGATCTCAGCACAACAAACATTCATCAGGATCCTGGTCGGTGCCAGAAGTGTTGAAAAAAGGCAAAAGTTCTCACCGTGCTGCCTCTGCCCTGTTCTCTGCACCTTTGCTTCAGCTACCCCATGAGAGACGCAGTGGGGGTTATTTCCTGACCTGCTCAGAACAACTCCCCAAATGCCTACAGACTGCCAAAAGAACGCCAGGAGGTTTCTGAAGCTGCTGCTGGCATAAAGAAGATCGTTGTGTAAATTATGAAAGAGCCCTTGAATTGTCAGGGTTTGGCAGGAGACAGATGGCTCACTCAGAAGGGGTGATTGGAGAGTTTACTGAAGACATTATTTATGAAGGTGTGGTCATGGCTAAGAAAAACTAGCAAAAGACGGTGAAATACCCTAGCAACAGAGGGGAGCTGTTACCACCCTTAGACCCAAAGGGACCACAGAAGAAAGCAGTTGTGAAATCCCACTAGGGCTGCAGCTGGGGAGATTTTGACAGACAAGCACAGTCACTGCTGAGCCAACAGGGAGGGAACCAAAGGAATAAATACTCGAGCCTCTCTCCACCACCTCCTGTCCCCTGTTGGTGTTTTCCCTTGACTTCTCTGCCCAAGAACAGAGATCCTGACTGATATTGGCCATAGACACTGGCCTTCCAGGGCACAGAGCAACAGGGAGAAGGGTGAGAGCAGGTATAGGGGTAGAGATGGCCAGCCCCAATTCCTCCAGATATTTGCTGCCATCTGCCGGAATGTCATGATAAACATTCCATTCCACAATATGATGTAGATGGCGGCCCAATGTTGGCCTGTACAATCATTGGTGGTAACGCTGCTGTAGTATTGGCCATAGACACTGGCCTTCCAGGGCACAGAGCAACAGGGAGAAGGGTGAGAGCAGGTATAGGGGTAGAGATGGCCAGCCCCAATTCCTCCAGATATTTGCTGCCATCTGCCGGAATGTCATGATAAACATTCCATTCCACAATATGATGTAGATGGCGGCCCAATGTTGGCCTGTACAATCATTGGTGGTAACGCTGCTGTAGTCAGGACTGACCCCAGTCTCATTGTTGCTCACCCCTGCCCAGCTCGTACTCTGGCTCTTCCAAACACCTTGAACAGAAGTCCTACCCTTCCTTCCCTATTTTCATGTATGCCAATCTAGAAAGTCCAGGACAAATACCACCTCCTCCTTGAAACCTGCCTGATGATTCATGAGGGGGCCTCTTTTCTCTCTCTCTCTCTCTCTCTCTCTCTCTCTCTCTCTCTGTCTCTCTCTCTCTCTCTCATTCTCTCCTGTCTCTCTCTCTCTCTCTCTCTCTCACACACACACACACCCCTGGCTCCTCTTTGGGAGTAGAAAGTGGGCTCATTCATTCCTGAATTGACCCGTGAGTCCTCTCTGTCCCTAAGGAAAACGTCCATGAAGCCATTCACCATCGTGTGCCTCTGTCTGTGCCTCCTCCACAGGCACAGGGGTGCGTGCAGGGAGCCCCACCGACAGTGAGCCCAACAGGCGGGATGTGAACCCTGGCTCCACGTCCCACTAGCCTTCAGTTTGAGGCAAGTCACTTTACCTTTCTGAGCCTCAGTTTCCCCATCCCACCCATGGGAATGATAATCCCTACCTTGGGGCTGTTGTGAGAATTCCATAAGATCCTCTATGTGGCACTCACTAGATGACAGCGTCCCTTCTCTTCCCCCAGTAGAATGAGAGTCCTCAAAGGCGGAGAGGGCACATCATGTCTGTCCTGACCCAGCCCCAGCTCTCAGGACGGCCTGCCGCTCGGAGTGGGGTGGTAGAGTGTGCCAGTTAGGAGGGCAACTTCTGGGTAGCCCCTGGGCAGTAACTTGGGCAAGTTACTTGGCCTCTCATGCTCTGTTTCCTCATCTTTAAAGCAAATAAGAGAAATAGCAGTGGTGTTCCTAGCTAATATCCATGCAGAGATTACTGGGCCTTTGGCACTGTTTTGAGTACCTAAAGTACATGAACTCATTCAATCCCTAAACCACACCAGCAGGTGATAGGGTGGCGTTTTCCTGTTCACCAAACATTTCCAGTTCTCTTCCAGGCATCTAGTAGGGTTGCATTTCCCCACTACCTTTGAGTTTAATGCGGTCGTGTAACTTGCCTTAGCCAATAAAATGTGAGCGGCAGCGCTGTCTGTCACTTCCTGGCAGAGGCCTTAAGAGTCAGGGCACGGCTTCCCTCTCTCTCCCTCTGTCATAGTGACTGCGCCCCAGGCTGACCATGACAATAGCACAGGCCAGTGCCCTTGGCTGATACAAGAAGGACATACAATGTGACTGAGACCACTTCAGGCCACTGACATCTAGGAGGTGCTCATTACCACAGCATAACATGACTGATTCTGACTGAGACCAATAGGGCCTCGAATTTATTATCTCTGTTTCATGGTGAGGAAACTGTAGTATCTACATCATGGATATGATTGATGTTACCACAATATTGGTCCATGTAAGCTGGAACATAATTAGCCCTTAGTAAATGTTAGCTATGTAAATATCCATATCCCAGATCGCTACAGACTTAGGCACAGATGTAAACACAGACATGACTCTGGGCCTGAAAACCTTTCCAGAGGATGGCTCAGGGCAGCCCAGGCCCTCACAGCCTGGAAGGAAGGCCAAGGTCTCCTCAAGCTCTTTGTGGCTCAGCTTGGCACATTTTTGCTGCTTCACCACAGGCCAGAGCTTGGGAATCGGCAGACCCCAGCAAATACCAACCCTTCCCTTGGTTCTTCTCGTCTGTTTCTGGCCATTGACCATGGCTTGCGAGTGCTCCCAGCTGCATGTGAACTGGCAGCCCTGGGGTTTCTTTCCTCCTGGGTTAGACTTCTGGCTATCAGTGGGTGACTGTCTGTTACCTCCAGCTCGCCTGCACCTGGCATAGTCTGGAAGAGCTGGAGACTGTGATAGCCAAAGGGGCAGGCACCCCTAGGCATCTCCCAGGCCCATGGTCTCTGATGCAGGCTCAAGTCACCTGCATCATGTCCTAATCATTCATAATTGACAAGGGGTGACATTACTGAGCATTACATTTGGATCATGGTTCCCAGTTTACAATGAAACATTTTCCTTTTTTTTTTTTTTTTTGAGACGGAGTCTCGCTCTGTCACCCAGGCTGGAGTGCGGTGGCCGGATCTCAGCTCACTACAAGCTCCGCCTCCCGGGTTTACGCCATTCTCCTGCCTCAGCCTCCCGAGTAGCTGGGACTACAGGCGCCCGCCGCCTCGCCCGGCTAGTTTTTTTTTTTTTTTTGTATTTTTTAGTAGAGACGGGGTTTCACCGTGTTCGCCAGGATGGTCTCGATCTCCTGACCTAGTGATCCGCCCGTCTCGGCCTCCCAAAGTGCTGGGATTACAGGCTTGAGCCACCGCGCCCGGCCAACATTTTCCTTTTTATATACTCAGTACTCACTAGGCTCTGGGCACTATACTAGGCTGAGGCTTCAGACTCCACCAACTCACAGTGTTAGTAACAACACTACCAACGATGATAGCTAACTTTCAGAATGCTGGGTCCGTGCCAGGCCTATGCTGAGCAATCTACGTGCATTACCCTAGTTTATTCTCCCAAGAAGTATATGAGATATGGGATAGGAGTTATCACCATTTTACAGATGAAAAACTGAGGCACAGAATGGTTGTAACAGGGCCAAAGACAGCTGGAAAGTGGTGGAGCCAGGATTCAAACCCAGGCTGATCTGACTCCACAGCCCTAGTTTCCCAATAGTAGTGACTGTAAATGGCTGAGGTGGAGAGAAGGAAGCTGGATCTTACGCACTCCTTACAACAGCCTTGTGACATAGACTTTTTTGTCCTCATGTTACAGACAGAGTTATAGAGATAAAAGAAGTTTGCACAGTCACACAGCAAGCAAGTGGAGAACAGGAGTCTTTCTCAAGCATGCATGTCCCTAAACCTCCTCTGTACAGGAAGTCACCAGCCATCAAACATGGAGACAGGTTGTAATGCAGAAGAACATCATAGACCAATAACACGTTTAATAGGGATACAAAGAGAGAGGAGCAGAAAGCACGGAGAAACTAACTCTGGGGTAATCAAGGAAGACTTCCCAATGGGGGCGGCATCTGAGAGGAAAGAAGAGAATCCAGAAGGAAGGCATAAAGACTCTGTGGTATCGTACTGGGGGCCCAACACCTGATGGTGAAGGTAGTGTCAGGTCAGCACTGCCTGCACCTCTTCAAGGCTGCCATTCTAAGAGCCCCCTTGCCAAATGTCTCCTTTCCTTCTGCCTGGATACTCAGACGACTCCAATGGGAGGGGAAGTCTCGGCCACTCATATTCCCCATTCCCAGACCATTTGAAGAATGGCCAGGCTGGGGGAGGGGGATGGTGGTACCCTGCAAGACCTCAGGAGACACACCTGTAGGCGCACGGACAAATTTTCTAATCACATTCAAT
Source organism: Macaca fascicularis (assembly GCF_037993035.2). Classification (NCBI taxonomy): domain Eukaryota; kingdom Metazoa; phylum Chordata; class Mammalia; order Primates; family Cercopithecidae; genus Macaca; species Macaca fascicularis. The sequence continues at coordinate 62,556,777 of NC_088389.1, forward strand.
TTCCCCACCTGTCTTCTTGTGATTGTAATTCCAGCTCCATTTATTTTATACCCACCTGTCCCCATGTGGAAGGAAATTGGGCAGGAGTAAGAAGGGAATAAAATAATAGGAACTTTTTAGTCTGGAGCAGTCATTAAATGCTCTTTTTGCCCATCAGACTGGTATTTAAATGGAGGAGGGGTCCGGGGTGGGCAGAGGGCATTGTTAACAACTGCCTCAGTGTGGCAGCAGGAGACAGGAACAATAGACTTGGAGAATGTTTCCCAGATTGTGCTGAAGCGATGGAAAACAATGGGTCCCCAAATGGAAGTAACAGTGCACAGACCCCTCCATGGGTCCTGCAGACAGCAGCAGAAACTCTGCCTTGCTCCCTTTCTAACAGGACTGAATTAATTCAGGGACTGTGCAAGCCTTGTACTCCCATTTCGATTACAGGCAGACCTAGTTTTTGCAGAACTCATTAACTAGCAGGTCTTTGGGGATCCGGGCTTCCAAGCCTTGCTGGACAGGCCCCAGGAGCCAGCTTCTGAGGAATCCAGGAGCCTGGATGTGGGCAAGGCCTGTGCAAAGGGGCAGACCTCAGAGGGCAGCATTGGCTGTTCTGAGTCTGAGGGAGGTGAGTGTGTGGAGGAGGCAGGAGGGGCCTGAACAGATGACTTCTTGCAGCCACACCAAGCCAGGGCAATGGAGGGACTTGGTGGCAGGGTAGTCCAACATTGATGACTGGGTTTCTGAATTTCCCGTGAAAAGTCATTCTCCAGTAGCAACTTAGCTCATCAGCCCAAGGCCAAGAGGGCACTGAAATCTGAAAGGGAGACCCATGGATGTGTTCGAATGCTGCTGGTCTCAAAGTTCAGCTCCAGGGCCCCCCCTCTAAAAAGCCTCTGTGACACCCCTGCTGGCCAGGATCTCCCCTCTCCTCTGTTTCTGACCCCATCCCAAGGTGGCACGCCCTTTACACTGTGTAGCCGGCATTCCCAGCTATTTCACATCTCCCTGCTGAGCCGTAGGTTCCCACAGGGAGGCTTCTTGCACACTTGGCATTCCCAGCTTCAGCAGGCTCCATGTTTACTTGCTGAACACCTGAATGGATAAATGAATGAAAAGTGACCGTAGGGGAAAAAAAATCAAAAAGATACAATATTTCACACAAATCTTCCCAACAGCCTCATACTGGGAGGCAAGTGGAGATACCCCAGCTGAGTGGTGGTACATGTCCACATTCTAGACAGGGCTCCAGAACCACGCAGGGGCAGGCTCCTCATGGGAGCAGCAGAGCACAACAGTTAACCCAGACTCTGCAGCCTGACTGTTTAATTCATTTCCTAACTCGGAACTTAACAGTTCTGTGACTGTAGCCAAGTTATCTGTCCAAATTACGTATGCCTTAGTTGCCCCATCTGTAAAGTGAGGGTGATTAAATAGTTACCTTATAGGCTGTTATTTGTAAAGTGCTTAAAGTGGTGCTTGGCACTACATAATGAGCCAATATCCCTCTCCTCTCCTCTTGGACCCGCTCAAAGTCTGCTGCTTTTCTGTGTTTCATCCCCCGCCACCCCCCACGTTCCTGCCACAGACACCTGGCCTCTCTCACCTCAGAAACCAAGCTGCACTGGGTCAGCGGGGGCCCCTGGTGGCCAAGGTGTGGAACTGTCCTACCATTGTTTCTTCACCACTTCTGTCCTTATTTAATCCCATAGGAGAATGCTGAATATACCAAGTACCCCTTCTCCTTGCCTCTTACTGCTCACAACTCAGTGTACACTCCACAAGTGGCCCTTCATACATAGACACACAACCTCTGTAGCTTGTGTCCAGCTACCTTCCACTGAACTTCCTTCTTTGTCTCTGTTATTTTTCCTCCTCCCATCCTACTCCATTTTGTTACACCTGAGAGGCTGAAGTCTGTTTGGGCTGATAAGCATACTAGTAATGCTATGCTGCACTGTTCACAAGTCCACAAATGGCTATTTACATTTAAATTTCAATTCCCTAACATTTAGATAAATTCACTAAAATTAAATAAAATTAAAAATTCAGTTCCTTTGTTGTATCACCCACATTTCAAATGCTGAATAGCCACATGTGGTTAGTGGTGACACAGTGCAGATATAAACAGTTTTATCATTTCAGGGAGTTCTATTGGACAACAGTGCTCTACATTCCTCTAAATAAGAGAGAAATGCAATTTTCAGCTTCTGAAAGGAAAACACATAATAAAGAACCAGTTATTTCCTTATCTCTATATATATGTTCAATACAGATACATACATGCCTCTGTGTGTGTGTGTGTGTGTGTGTGTGTGTGTGTGTGTGTGTACGTGGAGAGAGAGACAGAGAGAGTTTTCATGCATTACAACCACGAACCCCTTTTGAAAGTATTTGGAAGCCCTTGGGACTTCATAAAGGTGTCTATCACCTCTCATCTAATTCAACCTGCTTTTTCTAGAGCATCAATATTCAAGATAAACAACAACAAACTCTTTCTTCCTCCCTTCCTTCCTTCCTTCTTTCCTTCTTTCTTTTTTGAGACAGAGTCTTGCTCTGTTGCCCAGGCTGTAGTGCAGAGGTGCAATCATAGCTCGTTGCTGCCTCAATCTACCAGGTTCAAGTGATTCTCCCATCTCCCTCCTGAGTAGCTGAGACTACAGGCGTGCACCACCATGCCTAATTTTATTTTTATTTTTAGTAGATATGGCTATGTTGCCCAGGCTGTTCTCAAACTCCTGAGCTCAAGCAATCCTCCTGCCTCGGCCTCCCAAAGTGTTGGGATTACAGGTGTGAGCCACCCATGCCTGGCCAACAACCTATTTCTTATACAGCTTCATAGACTTAGAATTTTGTTTCCTCAATGGTAGTGTAGCTACTATGTCAGTTCAGTTGTAATCCAGCCACTAAATAGCTGTGTGATTTTGATTACCTTCCTTACTCTCCTGGACCTGCCATCAAAGGGATGATTACAGGGGATTACTGAGTCCCCTTTTAGCTCTAAGACAAGTTTTGCTTCTAGAGTTGTTTTTTTCATCTCATGAATGTAGAGAAGCTTGTATTAAATGGCCATTAGGGTCCACAAAGAATTGATTACATAGCCTTTGTGGGCTGGTGTGGGAACCAACTGACCATTTCACATCTATTTCTATAGGAACATACACTCCGAGGTCCAGACACTGGCCATGTCTCCGTTGGGGCAGTCAGCACCTAGAGCTCAGTGCTCTAAGCCCAGGAACCTGTGGCAGCTGATAATGATGACTAAAGCCTTGGCCTGGAGGCCGGGGGGCAGTGAGTAATGCCTACTGTCATTCCTTCTTCCAACACAGACACAAAATATGCTTTAAGATTGCCTGATTAGCACTAGAAAGAAAAGGTGCCACGTAGACTTTGTTAGACAAAGACAAGTGTTCCTGCATGTATTCAGCTGTTCATGGTATGTTAATGTTAATCCCATTGACAATGGCAAGAATAGGCCTAGGCTGCTATGCCCTTCCTCTGGGTAATCAAGCCTTCAAGGCAGATAGCGTGAGTGTCCACACTATATGCGACAGCCCAGGAGAAGGACGCCTTTCCTCCTGGAGAAGCCCATCATTTTCGCTCCACCCTTTCTTGGAAAAGCAGCTTGGAAGGGGACTGCTCTACAGTGTGTGGGGCCTGACACACCCCTGCTCTCAGCTGATTGGGTCAGAGGCAGAATCTACCTAAGCCGACCTCATCAGACTGTTTCCTCTGAAAATCTGGAATCAGGGCACTCCGACACTGGCCAGTGAGCCACCGGGAATGGCGTAGGAAGGCGTTGGAAGTTTGAGGGCTGAAGCTACCATTTTGTGGAGGCCTCGATGGGCCTTGCGCAAGCAGATGATGAGCAGAAAAGCCAGATCTGAGAGCAGTAGAATGAAATGGGAGCTCAGACAGAAGCAAAATGAGAAACCAGGCACCCAATAATGGACAGTGGCAATGTGGAAAGGGGAGATATCCAAAGTCCAGTTCCTAAGAGGCCTATCTGTACCTTTGGTGATTGGGTGCCACAGGAGTCCCTAGTGCCTTCATAGCTCCTACCCTTTTTTTAAACCTGAGCTCCCAGTGGGCTTCTTGCCTTGAAATGATTCCTGCCCAGGCTCTCAGAGTCTCAAAACAAGAGCTATGACCAAATGAATGGATTTTGCTTGTCTTTGCCTTTCTGCTTCCAGGGTTAATTTTTGTTTTTGTTGTTGTTTTTTGTTTTGAGATGGAGTCTAACTCTGTCGCCCACACTAGAGTGCAGTGGCATGATCTTGGCTCACTGCAACCTCCGCCTCCCAGGTTCAAACGATTTTCTCGGTGCAGCCTCCCAAATAGCTAGGATCACAGGCGCCTGCCACCACGCCTGGCTAATTTTTATATTTTTAGTAGAGATAAGGTTTTGCCATGTTGGCCAGGCTGGTCTTGAACTCCTGACCTCAAGAGATCTGCCTGCCTCGGCCTTCCAAAGTGCTGGGATTACAGGCATGAAGCACCACGCCTGGCCAGGGTTAATTTTTTTAAACACTGTTTGAGCATGGCCTGAGGTCCCCAAATGAGTAAACTAGATGTGTAGAGAAAGACTCAAGGGTGGGTTAGCAAGCATTTTGGGGTAGCTCTCATGTGCCAGGCCTAAGTAAAGGACAGAGGGGTGCCCTTCTGCTTCCATTTCCAAATCTTAGCCTGACTCCAGGGCTCTGCTCAGTGCTGCTGCTTCCTTAGGCCTTCCCAGATCTACACACACATTCACACACCCCCCAGCCAGAGCAAGGCTTGCTGTCTCCCAACTCCCAGGGGATAGTCTTGGCACCTCCATTTGGCCATTCCTACTTTCTGCCTTGTGTGACAGTTCTGTGCATCTGGTCCCATCCCTTACTAGCATGTGAGGTCCTTGGGGACAGAAGCTGGCTCCTGCTCACCTAACCAGTTCGGCTGGATTGCCTGATATTTAGACCATATGTTTGGTTTTGATGCATCTAGCCCCACAGGTGTTCACACAAAGCCACAGCATCAAAACCAAGTCTACGGAATGCTCTGCAGTATGACTGGGCACAACTCTCTGTTTTTGTAAAGGAGGACACTGAGGCTGAGAGAAGTCACTGAGAGATGCACCTGGACTTTCTGCGTTCCTGATACAGCTAATCTCACTTCTCCGAGAAGCCATCTCAGACACTGTCCGTTGACATAAACATCTCCCATCTCCCAGCCTAGCTCTGTGGGATGTTATTTCACGTACTGATGGGCAAGGGAGGCATCCCAGATAAAGAAGTAAGAAGAAGCCCCAGTTCTTCACTAGTGAAACTGGTGGATTTCCCTAGTTTGACAGATCTGCTCACTGAAATGATTGATGGGACATAATCACTGTTTGTGGCTTTTTGGGCCTTTAATGTAGGGAATGCAAGCATTTGTCCCTACGCACTTTCTCATGTCATTAAACAGCTAAGGGGCAGTTCAACATGACCTCCAAAAGGATGGATTCTTCTTGGCCAGCTCTTTAAGCTTATGCTTTTCTAATTAAGAAAATTACACATGGCTGGCACAGTGGCTCACACCTGTAATCCCAGCACTTTGGGATGCCGAGGTGGGTGGATCACCTGAGGTTGGGAGTTCAAGACCAGCCTGACCAACATGGAGAAACCGCGTCTCTACTGAAAATACAAAATTAGCACAGCGTGGTGGGGCATGCCTGTAATCCCAGCTACTCGGGAGGCTGAGGCAAGAGAATCACTTGAACCTGGGAGGCAGAGGTTGCAGTGGGCCGAGATCACACCATTACACTCCAGCCTGGGCAACAAGAGCAAAACTCCATCTAAAAAAAAAAAAGAAAACACGCACAATTATCAAATGTTCATCACCAAATATGAAAAGCTGTCGTAATAGGGACCAGATTAACTTCTGATACCTACAGCATAAGTAACATGTAAACTAAACCAATAACACAAAAACACTAAATGTTGATTAAATTTTGGTTCTGTCTTCTGGATCAGGGATGATAAATAGGTTTCCTCTCAGTTGCCAGTGGTCATTGTTTGGTGGCAGTTACTTACAGCATGTGTTAAGAAGGATCCTAAGGGAGGTCCAGAGTAAGGTGCTGATGGATGACTTGGATTTCACAGAGTAGAAATTGGGATATTGAGAAAGGTCATTTTAGCAAAGGCTCAGCCACATGGCCCATCCATGGAGACATCCACACCAAGCACCCTGGGAGCCCTTGGTTCCTGACCCAAAAAAGACCATAAGCCTGAGGGTTAGGGTGCAGTCCCACAAGCAGCCACTGGGAAATTTTAGTGAGAGTACGCCTGGAGGGCAGTGGTGGCCCCCTGTGGTTCCCTGTCAGCTGTGATGGCAGGGAACACTGAGGAGAGTCAGCTGCAATGCAGTTCTGCAAGGTCACTGTGACCCCCTCCTGCCAGGGGCTCACACTCTCTTCACCCAGGAGGGACAAGACTGTGCCTGCTTCATCAAGAAACTCAATGTTCATTAAGGCTGTGATTCCCAGCCTTGCAGGCAGTGCCAACGTGGTAGTCCCTTAAGCCCTTCACATGTCTGTCTATCCATCCTAGAGACTATCTAGATCCCAAGACCAGAGAAAGCCCAGGGACGTGCCACTGCAGCCCAGACCCCAGGAGGCTCACAAAACAGGGCTTAGACCTTGCCTTTGGCCTGTAGCCCCATTCATTCCCCTTCTCATCTCCCACTACTCTCTCACCTTTAGGGGGACGTTTGACTCCAGCATTTGAATAAAATAAAAACTGACAGTGTAGAGCCAGGTTCAGGGCTGAGCTACAAAGGATTCACACAATTATCTTTGTCAGAATTCATTTTGTCAATGCCCCTCTCCTCCTCAGGTTGCACACTACTAATATCTTTGGGAAGTTTGAAGAGACTGAGAATAAAGTGAGGGAAATGCCAGCAACCTCTCCAGGGGGAAGTGGCTCCAGAGTGGAACAAACTCCAGAGTGGCACAAGAGGGGACAAAGGCAGTGTGAAGGCAGAGCAGTGATGAGAGAAAAGCCCTCAGGGAGAAGAGCCACAGAAAGTCCCTGAATCACAGTGGGGAAGGACCTTAGAGGCATCTGCTCAACCCCTGCCCTGATGTGAGACCCCACACTCAGTCCTGCAATTCAAGGACAGCGGCCCATCAGAGTTCAGACCACTTCAGCACGTGGTGGGTGTGGGCAGCCCCTACGATGTTCCTTCAGAGTCTGGCCTAAGACTTCTTAGAGAGACCATAGGTCCAAGCCTAGAACAGCCCAGGAAAGGGCAGCCCCATGTCTGAGTCAGCCACACACAGGTTATCCCAACCATTCCCCCATATCCTTCCCACAAGTGAGCACATGTGTACACACATACACCCTCCACCAGTGGAGAATCTAGATGCTAACTATTCCTAAACCAGTGCATCCAGCTCGTATTTCTGCCCTGCACTCCAGGCCTGGGTGTCCAAGTCAATGGGCCATGCCTCCTTGAATGGCTAATGAGCATCCCAAACTTAGCACCTGATCTTCTCCCCCAACCTCCTCTATACCTAGGCTTCCTCATCCCAGCTAACCACAACTCTGTCCTTTGAGTTTCTTGCACTGAAATCCTCAGAATCATTCTTACTTCCTCTATTTCAACCAAACCCCACATCAGATCTGTCAGCAAGTCCCATCAGCTCTGCGTTTTTCAAGGTAAGTCCAAAGTCTGACCACTTCTCACACCTCCCCTGCCTCCACCCTGGTCCAGCCCCCACCCTCTCTCATCTGCATCACGTGCCACTGGCTCACAGCAACCTGGGTGAGTCTGTGAAAGTATCAGTCCAGTTACGCCACTCTTCTCAAGACCCAGTGTCTTCCCGTGTCACTCAGAGTAGCAACAGGGCACTCATATTGGTCTACAAGGCTATGCTGGATGCCATGACATACCCTTTAGACTCCTCTTCAGGGATATAGAACTTATCCTCCCAGATGTTGGGAGTGGCACCAACCACCAGCCCACAGCCATCATCTCCTCAGGCACTGCCTCAACTAAAAGTCACGCCCCCTCTTCCAGGCAACCTGCACCCAGTGCCTGATCAACACAGGAGTATAAGGCCTGGTCATCTCACCCCAACTTAGGACGCCTGTGAAAGGTGAGCCTGTCTTCAGACCTCCGTGCGGGGTTGGCTGAGGCCCCCCTTGAGACTGTATCACAGCTCAGCTTCCTCCTCTGCCTTTTCTGTTTCTCTTCCTTCTCCTTTCCTTTTTCTTTCCCTTGCACCTTCCCTTTCCTTCCCTTCCCTTCCATAGGTGTTGATCCCAAGAGAACTCCCTAATAAACCTTCTGCCCACTAATCTTCATCTCAGAGTCTACTTCCTGGGGAATGAAACCTGTGACAAAGACCCCACGTGGCCTGTCCCTCTTTCCCCTCTCTCACCTCGGCTTCCACCACTCCCCCCGCCCCCTACTTGCTCTGCTCCAGCCACACTGGCCTCATTGCTGTTCCTTAGTGTGACAGGTATGCTCCAGCCTCAGGGCCTTTGCCTGTGCTCCCCCTCTGCCTGGGAGCTCTCCCCACATGTCTCCACATGGCTCACGCCTCATCTCTTTCATGTCTTTACTCAGATATCAACTTCTCAGGGAGGCCTTCCTTGGCCATCCCATCTACAACTGCAATAGCCCTAACACTTCTATCCCCTTCCCTATTTAGTTTTCTTCTTAGCCATCACCACCAGATGCATATACTGTGCTTTGTTCATTGTCTCCCCCAGTAGAGTGTAAGCTCCATGAGGGCAGGAATCTTTGTCTTTTGTTCAATGTGGTGTCCCCAGTAACTAGAATAGTGCGTGACACATAATAGGTGCTCATTAGATATATGTTGAATAAATGAATTAGATTCAATGTTGTGAAATCCATCCTTTCAGTCATCCACCCATTGATCCATCTCTCCATTCTTCAAGCAGGTACTGAGCATCTTCTCTGGACACACCAGGCTAGGTATTGTGGGAAACTCACACACACACACACACACACACACAAAAACCCCACAACCCTCTCTGTTAATGGTTTCATGGTCCAGGAAGAACAGGAACAGTACGAGGCTGAAAGGACTCAGAGGAGCAGAAGATCCTGCCACCTGGGAAATGAACCATGGGAGCCTTCCTAAAAGAGAACATGGGAGGACAGGGAGAATTTAGAAAGGGGGACATGGAGGGAGGACACCCAAGCCAAGGGAAGGATAGGATCAAAGGTGTGGATTTAAGTGTTTCGGAGGAGGACAGCTCAAAGGGCACAGAGCTTTGGAAAACACTGGGAAGGACTCCTGGGACGGTTAGTGAGGACAGCAGATGAAGACATCAAACCTTTTACCTTTATCAGACAAATGGGGAACCCATAAAGTTATCCGTGGAAAGGACTAATATGGTTACAAATACTCTACTTTACAGGCAGACAGGGCAGTCATCGAAGGTGGCAGAGAAGTAACATCAGAAGTTGGGCTGCAGGGTCCAGAGAGCTGGCTCCAGTCCAGTGTCATCACCAACTGTGCCAGTGACATTTGGTGATACCAAACCACATTTCCTCCTTTTTGGCCCACTGGTACCTGTCTCGGTACCCCAGAGTCACTGAGCTGCAGGGACCTCAGAGGTCATCTAGTCCAGGTTTCTAAACACCAGGCTGGGAAATCAATTAACTGAGCTGTGAGTGTTTTTAAAATGAAATAGAAGAGAAAGGACTATGTCAGAGAACATACTTATAGTCAAGGTAAATTGCTTCGTGAAACTTTTGTTTCAGTTGTGTGTGTGTGTGTGTGTGTGTGTGTGTGTGTGTGTGTGTGTTGGTTTATAATATAAATCCATTTCTGTGGGTCACAGTAATAAATGTTTGAAAGCCACTGATTTAGTCCACTCCTTTTCCACTGTGTGAATTGCCTTTACAGAATTCTCAGTAAACTAGATGGCTGCTCTTGCCTGCCTCCAGGAGGAGGATGTGGACCACCTCCCAAGGCAAAGCCCCTTCTTTGTTGGCTGCTCTGTGCCTACAAAGTATTTCCTCACACTGAACTCAAATCTACCTCTTGTCCTTCTTCCCCTTGGTCTTCTCTAGCTCTCTGAATATCTCCCCCAATAAATTCAATCCCATTTCAGATGATCGCATTAACAGAATTGAAGACAACTCTGCAGGACTCGTGACCACGTTCTTTCAAGGCTTCAGAGCTCATCTAGTTCTATTGCCTGCCAGCACTCCTTCTCCAGGAAGCAAGACCTGAGTTTTTATTCCAGGCAACCACCTCAACTCCACTCACAATCAACATGGCTTGAGTGGGACTGACCCCAGCACCTGCTCCAGGGATGGCCAATGGGAGCACCATGGACACAGGGACAGGCTCCAGAGTGGACACATGATCCAAGCTGAGCCAACGAAAGACAGTCAGGGGCTTTCACTGAAACTATTAGAAAAGATGGTAGGCTGCTAAGATGGTAGACTGTAATAAGCCCAGAACTGCAATGAACATCTTTACCAAAGCCTAGGGCAAATCTGCTATTAAATGAAAGCCAATGTAGAGAAAAGTAAAGAAAGAGGACAAAGAAAAAGAGAGAGAGAAGAAGAGATGTTGAAGTCCCAATCCTCAGTACCTGGAAATTGGATCTTTATAGACATAATTAAGTTAAAATGAGGTCATTAGAGTAATCCCTAATCCAACATGACTGCCTTCATTATAAAACCGAGAAATTTGGACACAGAGACAGACACGGGAAGATGGGGTGGAGACACAAGGAAAATACCACGTAAAGACAGAGATTGCATGGTGCACCTGTACGTCAAGCATGCCAAAGAATTCCGGCAAACCACCAGAAGCCAAGAGGAGGCAAGGATCGATCCCTACAAATTCCAGAGGGAGCGTGGCCCTGCCAGCACCTTGATTTCAGACTTCCAGCTCCAGAACTGTATGAGACAATACATTCTGTTGTTCCAAGCCCCCCAGTTCATGGCACTTTGTTATGGAGGCCTAGGAAACATGTCCAGTTGCTTACACTCAGCTAGTACCTGCTGTGTGCACCACACTAATCTAAGAACATTACAAATATTCACTCACCTAATAGCCACAGTAGCCCTAGAAGGTGATGCTACTTTTATCCCCGTTTTCTAAGCCAGAAAACTGAGGCACAAAGATGTTAAGTCGCTCACCCAAGGTCACAGAGCTCGTAAGAGGTGGGGCCAGGCTCCAAGTCCAGGCAGTGCTGAGTACTAGACAATACTGTCTCTCAAGAGACTGGGGTGTCCTGATGATGCTGGTAAGGCCCTAGAACTCACGGGTCCAACGTCAGTGATGGAGTCAATAGATATTCATTTTTGCTTCTGTTTTGGGGGTTCAGGGGTTTTATTTTGGTTTTGGTTTTTGATTTTTTTTTGGAGACAGGCTCTCACTCTGTCACTCAGGCTGGAGTACAGTGGCGTGACCATGGCTCTGCATCCTCCACCTCCCAGACTCAAGTGATCCTCCAGCCTCAGCCTCCCAAGTAGCTGGGACCACAGGCACCCACCACCACATCTGGCTAATTTTTGTATATTTTGTACAGATTGGGTCTCACTGTGTTGCACAGGTGGGTCTCAAACTCCTGACCACAAGTGATGCACCCACCTTGGCCTCCCAAAGTGCTGGGATTACAGGTGTGAGCCACCACCCCACCCCACCCCGTGGGCATCCCAGCTCTGCGGACCTTGCTGTACAGCGTATGTCTCGGGCTCTTCGTCATCCCACCCTCCCCTGGGTGCACTACCATTTGAGGATGTCCTTTAATTCTTGCCTTGTAACAAAGTTTCTTAAAAATGACACATGGGCTCTCTGGATAGTCCTCGGGGATCCCAAAGCAGAAAGTGGCTGGAAGGGGCAGCAGGGAGCCTGAAGGGAGTTTCCTGAAAAATTCATCAGAGAAAATCTCTCTCCCAAGTTTGAAGCAGAGAGAATTAAAGGAAAGAGGAATGACAACAAACATACGAGAAGTTCGTGTGTGACCTTAGGGAACTGGGCATCAACCAAGGCTTGGGGATTGACTGGGAGAGACGGAAGGAGGAAAGACGGTGAGGCGGAGACCTCGTCGATGTCTCCCTCCACTGTGTGCTCTCCAGGCCCTGTCAACCATTTCTCTCCAAGCATCTCCCCAATCTGGCCCTTTATCTCCTATAAGAAATCTCGGGGCTGACCAAGTCCCACAAAAAGACAGTTCTAGTGCTCAAAGGGGAGGGAGATTTCCTGATGAGTAGACTTTTTCAGGCTGGAGCACCATGATTTTGTGCAAGAACACAAAATCGCATTCTGTAAAACCCAGAGGGCTGGAGAAGAGACGCAGGGAACTCGCCATCAGCTCCCAACCCCCAGGCTCTGGAGGCAGCCCGTTTCAGGCCAAAAGATAAAAGTGCGATTGATAAATAATGGGTGGTAAATGTTTAAAATTCAGGATCCCACACTGTCAGGATGCAACATGTTGAAGGAGGATTTGGAGAATTTCAGAGGCCTCTGATGGGAGGCAGTTTGGTGACACGGGCTGGCCTTAGTGTTGATGAGAGACAGGGTGAATGTATGACAAAGAGGCAGGAGGTTGGGAGGGGAGACAGAAAACAGAAGCAATGGGGTGATGGGAAGAGAGGACAGGAGAGAAAACAGAAAGTGGAAGAGAAAGATAAGACATGGAGGGCTGGGATGGAACAGCTCCCAGGGCAGTGGGGGAGGGTGGGACTGCCCACCATGTATGGAGGCAGAGATGCCCAGACCAGAGAGGGGGCCCATCCGGCTGCATCATGGGGCATATAATGGGAGACCCTGGGCCTGTTGGAATAGCAGAGGGGACCAGGAGGCCGACAGATGCCACTAATAAATGACTTGATAACCCTCATTAAACAGAACTTCACAAATAGCTTAATTTGAATTTCCAATACTTGATAGATTTCAAACCCAGAACAATTATTTCTGATGTAAAGAATCAATACACAGTTTCCCGAACTGAATCCTAAGGAAACGGAAACACTTCTAACAGGGTTGCTAGGATTAAAACTCCTTCAAATGCCAAATAGACACTGACTTATCTCTTTTTAAACAACTTTTTTGTAAGGCAAAGGTTAGCATTGTAAGGAAAGGCAGGATGAAAATTAATCTCACGTACTGTGACCTCCTCAGGCTGGGTTTGAATTACATTTCCACATGGCCTGTGAAGATCTTTCATGTCTCTCGCTCCATTAGTTGGTGTACTTAGCAAAGGTCGGGTAATGAACAGGCGTACTTTTCTAGCCCAGAACAAGATCCTGGCACACAGCCTTTTCCTGCCTTCCCTGGTGTGTTGGAGGTCACCGGTGTGGGCGTGAGTCATCTCTGCACGCTCCTCATCCTGAAGGTGCCTGCGGATGATGGACGTTAACTACCATTGTCGCCACAGTTCTGGGATGGCACAGGTCTCACACGCTTCCCCAGTGTTCTGGGGGCCGGAGAGAATTTAGTGGAAATCCTCAAGTGTGTCTGTTTGAATTTTCCGCAGGGGAAATTCACGTGTGCCTTTCAGGGAACGGCTTCGTTTCAAGCAGCTCTGTCAGCTGAAGTCAAAAGAGGGAGGAGGAAGCAGAGGAGGACAAAGAAGAAGAAATGGTGAGAGAAGCCAGTGGAATAAGAAAGCTTCCCATCCCCAGACACTCAGAGCTTTCTGTCTGCTGGTCTCATCCGTGGTTCACATTCATGTGGGTCCCTGAGCTTCATGGTCCACTTTGCCCCATTTCTTTGCCTTCAGAGTAGGATCTGAATTCACCCCTTTCATAAGATGGCATTAGCTGAAAGAATGGGCAGAGCTTGCGTTGGGTAATAACATGTGCTCTTATTCTTCTTCAGCAATGGAACCTCCCTGTTCCGGGGACATAGAGGGATGAACCAGGTCTGGCCTTGCCCCCGGGGAACTTACAACTGAGGGAAGGCAGACGTGTAAGTCATCGGCTAGCACCCACAGGCACTGGGGATGCGGACCATGCCTCTCCCTCCACAGCCTCCTGAGAGAACACAGCCCAGGTTTCCTGTGGGCAGAGAAGAATGTTCAACCTGTTTATGGAAGGGAATTCAACTTCTCTGTCCTGCTTTTCCTCCCTCTGCTGCTTCTATTTTAGAAGTCACCCAGCCATCTGTTGGGTTATGCTTCCTCCAGTCTCTTTCCCCAGTAGTTTGGAAGCTACACATTCTATTCCTGGTTGTTTAGTGCTGACTCTTTGAACATTTAAGCACATACTGAATGTTATACTTTTCAAAGACTGAAGAGAATGGGAATCTTTCCTATCGTGCTCCTTTCATTCCCTACACCCCAAACTTCTTTCCTAGGAGGGTCACCTGTCTTCAAACATACACAAAAAGCAGCTGTTTTTTTTTTTTAGATTATACTTGTGTAAAGGAGTAAGGAAGGTATGGATGAGAACCAAGAAGACTGCAGGGGGAAAAGCAAGGAGGAGGTTACTGAGCCCAAGGACAGGAAATGAATTGTGGCTAGAGGAGTGTTGGGGAGCAATCGGAAAAACCCAGGCACAGTCTAAATGTCCAGGGGGCCAGACACCTTGCTGACCAGCCACCCAATCTTCAGGTCCCCTGCTCTCTGAGCCCTGGCCACCTGCAGCCCAGTGACTGAGTGAGGAGGAGCTCTCTTCAGGGTACCTCCCCACTGTGCCAGAGGGGTCCCTGCATGCAGTGAGGAGGGGCTCTGTGCTGTTCTTTGGGATCAAAGCTAGCACCCCAGAACAGCCAGGGCTGGAATGGTGGGGTTGACATCAAAGATCCTCAGCTCTCTCCTCTCCATCCTCTGCCTCTCCTTTTTACTGGGCTAAGAATCTGCCAGTGGCAAGTCCTCCCAAGGGGAAGAGAAACCGTGAGATGGGATGTGAAATCAGACAACATTCAGAACCAGAGCCCGCAGCCATGGCAGATCCTCACCTCCCAAAGAACCTTTCGGAGGATCTACCCAAGTTTCCTCCCACCTTGCCAGCCTGTCTACTTATAATTATTATTTTTCCGGAACCAGCTATCAAAATGGATATAGAATATTCCTCATTCTGTACCCAGGACCTAGAGTGACCTTTTGAAAATGTAAATTGGATCATATCCCTTCCCTGTGTAAAGTCCTTTGACTGCTTCCCATCTCCCTTAAAAGAAAATCCAAAGTGCTTACCGTGCCCTGCAGGGCTCTGTGTGGCCTGGCCGCTGTCTGCTTCTCCCACTGGATGGCGTGCTGTTCTTGCCTGTTCTTGCCTTGTTCATCCCGCTCCAGCCCTGCATGGCAGCCTCTCTGTTCCTTGGAACTGCTGGTCTGGTTCCCAGCTCACTCCCTCTGCACAAGAAGGTCCCTCCGCCAAGAACACTGTCTCTCTTCTTCTCTTGTCCTAGCTCACTCCTTCTCATCCATCAAATCTCAACCTCAATGTCGCCCCCTCGGAGAAGCCTTCTCCAACCCCCCTTTTGAAATTAAGCACCGCCACCCTATATATTTTCTTTACATGGCACTGTCTTTCTTTGCAGCACTTGCCTCAGTGCGTGATTACTTTTCCACGCACATGGCTTCCTTGTTTATTATCACTCTTGTCCTACCAGGCTGCAAGTTCCACTGAAAAGGGCCCTACTTCTTCCAGCATCTAGAACACGGCCCTGTACACAAAGGCTACTCAGTCACTATTTGTTAAGCAAATGAATGAATTTATTAAATAAACATTTAGTGAGCATTGCAAGGTTGTGGTGAAGATCAAGTGAGATAAATGATTATCACCATAAGCAGCCTCATTACTATTTGTACCTGCAATAAACTTGCAGACAATCTCATGGGCCAACCACTAGCCCATTTTGGGTTACTTCCAGCACCATCCGAACAATAGCCACCATGGAAAAGGTCAGGTTCCGCCACACTTTGTACAACAAGAAGCATGTACACTCTGATCATTTGGATTAATCTCCGGACTTAGGTTTGATCTATTTTTGTCAAGCAAGCAAATATATATTGATATTTGCAAAGAGCCTCATGCATGCGGTGCCCACTAAAATATGGCTGCATTTTCCATAGTAATTGTCTCTAGAAGCTCATTCCCAGCTGCGCTGGCTCATTTAGCTAATCTGCAGTAAGTACAGTATTGATCCAAGCAGCAAGGGAGGAGCACATTAACCCGGCCCAAGGAAGGGTGATTACTTTGGCTGCACGGTCACTTCACAGACTTGGCTGAGGTCTAAAAGCCATACTGAAATATCCTGGAAGTCAGCCCCCTACCCTCACCTCCCCACCTCCCCTCCTGGGCAACACGCACATTTGCACAGGCAGGGGATCTGAGCTGGTCACAAGGAGAGTGGCAGTGTGACAGCAGCATCTCAAGGAGACATTATCCCTCCCAGGAAAGGCTCTTGTCATTCATTCCTTCATTCATTCATAAGAGATGATATGTTACAAATGTGATAATGCCCAGCGCTCACTAAGATGAATCAATATTGATATTCTCATATGCTGCTTATGGAAATGGAAATCAGTAAAATTATTTGAAAAGCCAATTTAACAGAATGTATCAAAATGTTTCTATGATTTGACCCCATAATTCTACTTCTCTGAATATATTCTTAGTAAATAGTCAGGGATGTGCAATATTGCTTATAATAATTATAAATGTTCAAAATTAGGGACTGATTAACTGACTAAGCTACTGTATATTTTTTTTTTTCAGAGAATACTCTTTGGTCATTGAAAAGTATTTGTGATTTATCATATGGGGAAGGGACCAGGGGGCAATCAGCTTTCAAAACGGTGTGGATAATGTGTAGATCATTATCCCAAAAGGTTTAAAACTAAATTTGCAGCTAGGCATGGTGGTGCACACCTGTAGTCACAGCTACTCCAGAGGCTGAGGTGGGAAGATTGCTTGAGCCCAAGAGATTGAGGCTGCAGTGAGCCATGATCGAGCCACTGCACTCTAGCCTGGGTGACAGAGCAAGACCCTGTCTCTAGGAAAACAAACTAACTAACTAACTAAATTTGCTAATATACATAGAAAAACTACTGGGTTGATAAAAGAAAAGGTGGATGCACTGGAGAATGTTATATTATTCTTCATTCTTTCTGTGTTTGAAATATTTCACAATATTAAAAATGAAAAGAAAGATTGAAAAGATGTATACCAAAATATTGACAGTGGATGTAGGATTTCAGGCTATCTTTAATTTTTCTCTGAAAGATTGTCTCAATTTTCCAGATTTTCTAATGTGAACTTGTATTCTTTTTAGGATCCAAAAAGAGAAAAAATAAAACTTCCTCTGCAACAAAGCAACATGGACACATACTATCCAGTTGGTGAGTACCTGCCAAGCTCAGGGCCTGGGAAGCAGCCATGAAAGAGCCATGGGTGGGTGAGAACAGGCATTCCAGGCAGGAAGAACAGCTTGGATAAAGGCTGGAAGGTGGAAAAAAATGTTGTATGAACAAGTTGGTAAATCCTTGTTTTGCTGTCAGGACCCATGAAAAGTGTGGTGGGAGATCAGACTAGATGGGTTGGGAACACCCAGAAATCAGACAATTGGGAGCCATTAAAGAGGGCTGGGGAGGAACAACAGGAGTGTCGTGTCAGGAGGCTCTCTGTGTTAGCATGGTCCTGCAGGCAGGAGTAGCGGGTGGTTGAATGGGCTACACTATAGCCATGGTACTCAGTGGAGAGGCTGGAATGCAGTCGGGTGGGAGAGACGTGGGCTGAGCCAGGGCGGTGGCAGCAGGGCACCCGGGAAACATCAACAGACAATCCCCTGCCTGTTTCCCAAGACCTGGCACAGGCTCTCTGGAGTGATGGGAAGAGCTCAGGCGGAGGTGCCAAACTGCCTGGGTTTGATCCTGGCTTTACCACTCACCAACTGTGTGACCATGGGCAAGTTACATAACCTCTCTGTGCCTCGGTGTTTTCATCTGCACAGTGGGGATACTAATAGGGGAGTGTCACAGAGCTGTTGTGAGGATCCAGTGAGTTAATGCACATGAAGCATCTGGTCCAGGGCCTAGAAGAGTGTTACAGCCCCTTTAGCCAGCGTTGTTCCCTCTGACCTGAAGTCCACTCAAAGTGCCCTGAGAAGAGCATGTTGCCTGCAGGACCACCCGTATCTGCAAAAGGCACAAGCCCAGGCACACAGCGTGGGCTCTGTCTCTCTGCTCCTGCCCAAACAGTTATGAAAGAGTTAAAATGTTAACAAAGTCAAGATCAAGGAGAGACTGGAGGGATGTTGTAGAAGGTGCAGTGGCCCAGCTTCCGGTCTCAGCTTGGCCATTAACTCCCTGAATCAGAATCAGAAATCAGGCTGAGGATCACTGTCCTGGCACAGAATCTCGAGGCCCCTGGCTGATGATAGTGCATCTGGGCACGGCCTCCTCTTCCGGGACCAGGGCCACTTTTATGACTCCACCACCAACCTGGGTCCAGGAAGTGAATGAGTGTGGCTTCTCTCATCTAAAGGGACCTTTAACAGCAGCTGTCCTGGGCCAAGATCCATCTACTCATAAGGAAATAAACAAAAACTCTAGTTACTCATCATATAACCTTGCACCCACCAATTCCTAATGCAAAGTGCAAGTGGCTTCTTTAAAAATTAAAGGGTTGAAGGCAGAGCTGCCTTTGGTCTAAGTGGGCAGGAGAGGTTGGTGGGAGCAGGCAGTCCCCAGCGGCCCCATGTCCTCTCCTGTTTCCAGATCCACAGAAGTGATAAACAGGCTCATTACAAAGTAAAGGATATGCACAATCAATCCACGCCTTTAGGGCTGGGCTACAATTTAAGGAGAGGAGATGAGAGGATAAATAAAAAGAACTATTTTCAAGAGAGCCATTTAAGCCCAGAGAGAGGCCATAATAATGTGCACACCAGCTCTGCTTAATTCGTCCCTGGCTCTCTCAAAATTGCCCCGAGATAATCAAAAGGAAGTGAAGAGGAACAACACAGGCTCCAATTCAGAAAAGGCTGTAGTAATTAGAACCTGAGGCCTGGACCCCGCTGTCAGGCAGCGCGGTTGGTCACCATGGGGCCTCCCACTGTCTTCCAGTGGCAGAAGGCACTTCCGTTCTTCCTATCTCACCCTTAAGTCAGAAAGCATGGAACTGACACATCCACGACTGAATTTCTAGAATCATCTCTCAAAGAGATAAATGACTTCTTCCAGCCAACGTTGTCTGACCTGGGTCTGGGAATAGATAAATTCATTTTACTCAGGAGCTGGAGCTCCATTTTTCTCCTGGTGCCATCTATAATCCCATCTCTTTCAATGTTTCAGGCACTCAGTGTGATGAATGTGCCCTCGGCATAGGGTGAGAGGTGAAACCTCACTGGAAAGATGGAGCAGCTGATCGTCTGGCCACCCCATGTGACAACCTGCTCTCAGGGCATGCTGGGTTCGAGAAGATACCATCTCATGCCAGTAGAATGGTGATGATTAAAAAGTCAGGAAACAACAGATGCTGGAGAGGATATGGAAAAATAGGAATGCTTTTACACTGTTAGTGGGAGTGTAAATTAGTTCAACCATTGTGGAAGACAGTGTGGTGATTCCTCAAGGATCTAGAACTGGAAATACCATTTGACCCAGCCATCCCATTACTGGGTATATACCCAAAGGATTATAAATCATTCTAGTATAAAGACACTGCACACGTATGTTTATTGCGGCACTATTCACAATAGCAAAGACTTGGAACCAACCCAAATGCCCATCAGTGATAGACTGGATAAAGAAAATGTGGCACATATATACCATGGAATACTATGCAGCCATCAAAAAGGATGAGTTCATGTCCTTTGCAGGGACATGGATGAAGCTGGAAACCATCATTCTCAGCAAACTATCACAAGAACAGAAAACCAAACACTGCATGTTCTCACTCACAAGTGAGAGTTGAACAATGAGAACATATGGACATAGGGTGGGGAACACCACACACTGGGGCCTGTTGGGGGGTTGGGGGATAGTGGAGAGATGGCATTAGGAGAAATACCTAATGTAGGTGACTGGTTGACGAGTGCAGCAAACCACCATGGCACGTGTATACCTATGAAACAAAACTGCACGTTCTGCACATGTACCCCAGAACTTAAAGCATAATAATAATAATTTTAAAAAGAAGCCACCACATAGATACGTCCCCTGGAAGAACCATATTTTGTTCCAAGCAGGAATTCCTTCCTCTTCCTGCCAGGCTTCTCTTTACCTGGCTGCGGACAAACTGAAGCCTGCCTCAAAGAATGGCAGGGCCCCTTCCGCGTCCCCAGCAGCAGAAGATGAAGGCTGGCTGGAATCAGAGGAAGACAGAACAGGCAACCTGATCCCCACCAGACAGTCCAAACCCTCAGCTCCTGAAGCTACAGGGGCCTAGAGAAAGATTCCCTATTGATAGTAATTCTTCTGGGGGATTTTCACATAGCAAGACCACAATGTCTCCTCATTGCCCTTCCAGGCTGGCGAATCAAGGTCACCCAAACTCCACAAGCTTCACTTTCCCCCTTCATAAAGAAGGGACCTTAATTCCTACCCTGCAAGGATTCAGAGGACCAAGAATATACACCGGTAAGATGTAAGGGTCATCACTATTCTGTCCTAACCCAGTCAAATCAAAGCAGAGACCCTGATTCAGTGTGTCTCAGTCAAAGCTCCCCATGAGCATCATCAGGAGATAGATAGATGATAGATAGATAGATAGATAGATAGATAGATAGATAGATAGATAGATAGATAGATAGATGATAGATAGATAGATGATAGATGATAGATAGATGATAGATAGATAGATGATAGAAGATAGATAGATGATAGATAGATAGATAATGATAGATAGATGACATATAGATAGATAGATGATAGATAGATGATACATAGATAGATGAAAGATAGATAGATGATAGATAGATAGATGATAGATAGATAGATGATAGATGATAGATAGATAGATAATAGATAGATGATAGATGATAGATAGATAATAGATAGATGATAGATAGATAATAGATAGATAGATGATAGACAGATAGATAGCTAGATGATAGATAATAGATAGATAGATGATAGATAGATAGATAGATGATAGATAGATAATAGATAGATGATAGATGATAGATAGATAGATAGATAGATAGATAGATAGATAGATAGATGATAGATAGATAGATAGATAGATAGATAGATAGATAGATAGATAGATCATGATGCCCAGGCCCCGGCCGGGACCAATTACATCTGATCTCTGCCAGTGGAGCTGGCATCAGTATTTTTCAATGCGCAGCCAGGACCAAGAAGCTCTGGTCCAGTTTTCTCACTCACCCATTCCTTTCTTCAGAACCCAAGATCAGCTCCTTGTCAGCCACCAAGTGGTTAACACAATTGGGTTCAGTGGGCTCTGGGGAAGCCCCTGCAGTGACCTTCACAAGCAGAGGCAAAGGAATGATAACACCTGGTCACGACTCGTCAGTAGGGATACTGGTTTGAAGCAAAGTCAATGACGACAACAAAGCAATTGTTTTTGAGCCCGTACTGAGTGCTGGGCACCGTGCTGAGTGCTTGATGTGCATGGTGTTTCCGTTCATCCTCATTTTAACCCTCGAGGTGGCACTGATAGGAAAGCAACTTTAGTGATGAGAGCACTGAGGCTTAGAGGGGTCAACAGCTGTCCATGGATACATGGATCCTATGTGGCAGAAGATCTCACCTATGGCCCCACAGCAGGGACACATTCATCACCTCACCTCCCTGAGTGTAACCTCATCTTAGTCAGGCAGAGGGCACAGGGAAACCCAGCCCAGAAGGCAGGAGCCAGCTCCAGCTTTGAAGTAGCTCTGGCAGAGCAGGAAGAGCTCATGCTCAGCTGAGTCAGGTGTGGGTCCATGCCCATGCTCTGAATCACTCCTGGCTGCTGGCTTTCAGCACATGGCGGCAGAATAAAGCAAGCTCACAGAACAGTGACCCATTTGGATGGCAAGGTCCTGACCCCAGAGACCAAGATCTTAACAATTCTAATACACAGACTCAGGCAGAGATTAAGCTGTAGAGGCTCCTCCCCATCAGTCCGTTAAGCTTGCCCCACGGAAAGTTGCATGTAATGTGTCCATGTGTGTATGCAGGGAGCTGTCCAAGGTCACTCACCAGATAGAAATCTGTCTGCAGTCTCAGGAAGTGCAATGCCCCTTTTCTTAAAATGTGGCACTGCAGGAACCTTTGGCTGAGGACAGGTTCTCCCCTGGGTAAACAATCCTGCTGGTCCAATTCGGTCCCTGGACTGTTGGCCTGGGTCAGCTTCATGGCTGCATGGTAGATGTGGTGGCTTGGCACTCAGTATCCTTTCCACCCTCCTTCCAGTGGGCTGTCCTGTACCATAGAGTCAAGAAGACCCAAAAGTACATTTCTCAGATGCCCTGGCAGGTAAAATGTGATTTGGGTCCAGCCAATCAGATGCACTTGAGTAAGTGCCTTCGGAGGTGAAGGTGAGGCAGGAGCTGTGCTGCCTCTGCTTTGCTCCTTCGGCTTGTGCAGAGGTATCTGCAGAAGTTCCAGTAGGTCAAGAAGCAGAGCCCTGGGCATCATTGTTTTACTGTTGTGAATCTCGCTGGTGACTGCTTCTGGATTCCCCTACTTCCCTGATTGTGGCAGAGGTGGGGGCTCCTCTGGCCAGCCAATTCTGCAGTGTTGTTCTGTGTGTCATTTTTGGAGACCTAGCTGAGACCCTGCTTCTCTCACCCCTCTATGATTCTGTAAGCACCTAATCCCCTTTCTTAAATTCCTTTTTTTCCTTAAACAACTAAAGTTATGTCTATTATCTGCAACGAAATGAACTGTGATTCACATATGTGCATTCCCACCAACTTACCTGACCTCAAGAGTGGGACCCAGATGAATAAGGGAGACGGCACTGCACTGAACCAGTAACCAGAGATGAAGACGTCTGCCTCTAGCCCACAGGAGC
The DNA here is from genome assembly GCF_037993035.2 of Macaca fascicularis. Lineage (NCBI taxonomy): Eukaryota > Metazoa > Chordata > Mammalia > Primates > Cercopithecidae > Macaca > Macaca fascicularis. Next base: position 62,579,694 of record NC_088389.1, read on the forward strand.
ACCTGAGTGAGTCACTTGCCTCACTTGAGCCCCTATCTCCACATCTGTGCAGTGAAGACAGCCATGCAGTCCATACCCATAGGGCTGTCAGCAAACACTCACTGGACCAGGTCCTTCAGATGCTTAGTCTGAGCAAGGAGAGGGGCTGCAAATAGGGAAATGGTCCTGGCGATGATTTTACCATACAGCGGGTCACAGAGGAGGCACAGGTCCTGCAGTCCGAGAAGCATTCTAGCGGGAGTCCGCACTGACAGGCTGGGGGAGGTACGGTGGGAGAACCAACCAGAGCAAAGACCTAAATGTATCCAAGAGTCTTGGGAACTTGGGAAATGGTAAAGTGGAGGGCAGGATGAGGGCTGTGCTGCATCAGGAAGTGTCTCAGGAGGGCAGGGCCAGGCTGGGAACTCAGGCTTTCTCCTGAGGGTTTCAGGAGCAACAGTGGCACCAGGCCAACTCCACACCTACCAGCCTCCCAGCTCGTGCCTCTTCACAGTTGTAGTACCCAACTTACTAGGTGTTTCAACATCCACAGCCAACCTGTGAAGTGGGAAAGCAAGTCCTGTTTGTCCCATTTTACAGATGAGGATGCTGAGGCTCAGAGGTAGAAGCTGATCCAAGGTCACATGGGGGGCACATGGTGGGGAAGGAAGTGGGCCAGGCTGGCCCTCCCCTGATGCTCAGTCCCGCTCTTCTCCACCAAGCCCTTGTCAGTTCTGCAGGGCCCAGTTCGTGGGGAGGAGCTGAACAGGCTGATGGAGCAACTGCTCTCACCTGGTTGGCTTCTGGCACACAGAGACCTGAGTTCAATGCTGAAGAAGGGGCCTGGGCTTCTGCACAAAGACCCGAAGGCCTGGAGTGAGAGCAGTGGATGCTCTGCCCACTCCCCACCCCAAAGTCCTGCCAGTCTCAGGATTTTAGGAAAAAGGACATGGGACCTACAGGTAGAAGGCTGATCCTAACTCTGTCACTGACCTTGGGGAGGGCTCCCACCTCACTGAGTCTCAGCTTGCTTGTCAGGAAAATGGGGATAATAAACCCTGCTTTTGTTACTTTCAAGGTTTTTGGAGAAACAAAAGTGATAGGAGAAGGGACATAGAAGCCCCTGGTCACCCGTAAGACCCAGTTGTCTGGGGTCTTCACTTGAGGCCTGGGGAAAGAGGGATGGGGGCACATTTTTCTCTCCTGCCCCTTGGTTCCCATCTCTAATTGGTGCCCCCTTCTCCCTCTGCCCAGCCTGTGGGGCTGCTCCCTGACATCTCTTTCCTGTCCTTGTCTTTGTCCTTCCTCGGGTCCCTTTTCTGAAGAATCAGGGGTAGGACCCGGGGTCATGGATGCAGAGACAATGGGAGGAAAGACCTTCAGCAGCCAAGACTCCCTCCTGCTCTCTGGAAGACAGAACCTGAGACCCCCACGAGCTAGGTTTGGTCACAATCTTGCGTGGCCAAGGTGCTCACCCTTTTGTTTCTAGCATCTTAACGCAGTGCAGTCACCGCTGCCATCCCACCATCAGCCCTGTGACGAGTTCCATCCCATTAACTCCTCCATATCACCATGGCAACACGGGCTCCCAACTCTCCCAAAGATAGGAGATAGGCATGCCACTGACACCAGGGTGGGACTGTGCTCCATCCACAGTTATGCAGGGACAGGCAGAGATCTCAACGCATTCACAGTTGTGGGAGCCACATTGCCTGAGCTCCGACTCTGCACCCAGCACAGCCCCTGCCTCCAGAAACAACCCCTCACCCAAGACACCCACGGCCACTGAGTGTGTTTGTTAGCACACGGCTTTCAGCTTAGTTTAGGTTAAGTTTCTCCATGACCACTTGCCTGCCCTTTCTCTGCATGGCACTGAAATCTAAGGTGCAAGGCAGTCCTGGAGTTTATCTAGTAATTGTATACAACAGTTGTACATTTGTATTTTCTCAGGATTCCCCAGTGTAAACTTCTAAAGTATATGAGGTGGCTTCCCTCACCTTGTAGAAGAAATGAAAGCCTGGAGAGGTTAACACGTCCGGGGTCACATTGCCTTTAAGTGGAAGACTATTTGAATTCAGGGCTGTTGTTTACTTGGTATAGTTAGCATTTATGTAGTTCTTTTAATATGCCAGGCACTGTCTGTCCTTGATGCACATTAACTCTTTTAATCCTCATATTAACCCTATGAGGTAGGTACTATCAATAGCTCCACCTTACAGATGAGGAAACGGAAGCCCAGACAGGTTAGGTAAATTGCCCAGAGTCACACAGAAAGAGATGGAGCATGGACTCAAGGCCAGGCAGTCTGGCTCCTGAGTTTGTGTCCAGAACCGCAATACTATGCTTGATTATAATTCTAGGGCTCCTCACTCCCAGCCGCACCCCATCCCACCCTGAAGTCAAGAAATTGACCACCTGGCCATCTCTCCAATAGCCACGCCTGGCTCTCACTGAACTGGCTGGCCTCTCTCTCAAAAGAACTAACTGGCTAGTTTTGAGGATTTTATCTCCCCAACCAGTCTGCTGCATTCTTTTCCAATTTCCCTAGTTCTCAAAGTGATCTCGCATGTCCACTCATCTCACTGGGCTTTAAAATGCTCCCACTTGGAACAACAGCCAGGAATTGTCTTCTTTCAGAGAGAAGAGCCTTCCAATGCCCTCACAAGGGAAGTCCCTCTTTTCCTCCTACACTCTGCCTGTCTCCAAAGACCATTAATGCAATCACTTAACAAGAGGCTGGCTCTAATAGAAAGAAAGAAAGAGGAGGAGCATTGTTAGTGGTTTGGAGGGGAGAAGAAATCATAAAATCCATCAAACCTGTATTTGTCTCATTAAAAATGTTTCTAATTTATAATGTCCTGGAATGCAGATGCCACCCAGCTGTGCGGGCCTGGTAGTGCTGCCTGACACACCCCCCCCACACACACTCCTGGGCCCCTCTCCCACCTCACTGGGACTGCCATCAATTTCTGCTCATCAGCGGCACTTACAGTAAATGGATTCATTTGTGGCAATGGGAGCTGAGAGACAAAGGTGACAATATAATTAAGGTTTTTAATTCTATGCCTGAACAGTTAAGTCCAGAACTCATGATAATTAGCAGGCTGTAATGAAAGATCTTTAATCGTTATTTTCCCTTTGTTTCCTATAATTGTTCATTTTGGCCAACTACATTTGTCCTTTCATTTGAATCTGGCTACACAGTTCTATGTCACTTTCATTATTCCTGTAAACTCTAAAGAAAACATGTTGTGGAGCTGGTCATTTACAAAGTCGCTGGCGAGATGGCCTAGGGAGCTCATCCATGCAGATCTGCTGGTGGGGGGCGTGGCTACTTTCTGGAGGAGAGGAAAACTGGGCTCCAGAAATCCACAGGACTGGGGATGTGTCTACAGAAAAGCAAGCATTCACAGGAGAATGAGGAAGCAACACGCCCTTCACAGCTAAAACTGGCCCCACCAGTTGGTTTGCAAACTGGTTCTCAGAGAGATGATTGTTACTACACAAGTTCTCCATTCTCAAATGTATGTATTGTTTTTTCACATGTTGGTGTTCCTGTTACAATGTATCTTATAATTGGTGTGTATGTTTAATGTCATGTCTATCTTTTGTATGTCCTGAAAAGTTGTCAATGAATTGACAGTGTTTCCTACAGTTGATGGCACCTTAGAGTTGATAAATCATGATGAAGGTACCATCCATACAACAAGTAACTTATTGAGGACCTACTACATCCCTGCTTTCATGGTCTCTACAGCCTGGAGGACCATCAACTCAGCCTCCTCTCCTATCACTGCTGGGTGGCCAGACAGGACATTTTTCACTTGCTATGAACTGCTTGAACCCTGATTCAACTATGGATTCAGGTAGTCAGATTTCTTATAGGCAAGTGCCTCTCAGGAACCAGAAAACGAAAGCAAGAAGGCTGGGGGCTTCTAGCAAGGAAATGGCAGAACCCAGGAATGCAAGTTCTGCCTCACAGCTGCCCAGGACTGGAGAAGGGTTCAGCTGGGAAAATTGGGATTGTGATAGAAAAGGAAAACCACTCTGGGACAGGTTATAGGGAATGCACTGGGATGTGCGGGACACCTGGGCAGACCTATGTGGCTTGTGAGACATCCCATGCATTCCCCCCTCCCTCCACGCCTTCTCTCAGTCCTGAAAGTTGTTTGCCCAAAGCCACCCTCAAGCTCATATATTTCTGGAGAGAATTAGAGATAATCTGTGCCTTTTCTGATGTACTGCCCTTCAACTCAAGGTTCTGGGTGTTGCCTCATCTCAAATTGCCTCTAACTGCCATAAAGAGGAAAATTCAGCCACCTCAACAGGAATCTTCTTGCTCTTGATCAGAGATCATGCCAGCACTTTGGGAGACCCAGGCGGGTAGATCACCTGAGGTCAGGAGTTCGAGACCAGCCTGGCCAACATGGTGAAACCCGTCTCTACTAAAAATACAAAAATTAGCTGGGCATGGTGGCACACGCCTGTGATCCCAGGCTGAGGCAGGGGAGTCGCTTGAACCTGGGAGGTGGAGGTTGCAATGAGCCGAGATCACGCCCCTGCACTCCAGCCTGGGAGTTCTACACACAAAGTCAGAGTAATTATTTAAAAATCACATGGCGCTTCCCTGTAAAAATATTCAGTGGCTTCCCAGTATCCCGAGAAAAAAAAAAAGTCTAAACTCCTATTATAAAAACAATCGAAGGAGTTCTGCACGGCTTGCTCTCCTCTGCTCTCACCTTGGGCCTCCCCGTCTAGCCCGGCTGCTTGGCCCCACATGCAGCACACTCATCTCAGCTTTGGGGACTTCTCTCATATTGTTCCCTCAGTGTGGAGACTTCTCTAACCGCCAACGGTGCGCTGCTCTCTAGTTCAGCTCAAATGTCACTTTCCCAGTAGTGCTACCTGAATTATGCCCCATTATTTTGTTTCTTGACACACTTATTCAATGTGTAATTACAGAGGAGACTGCAGGTTTGTTTACTGTGTTTCCAACCATAGACGGTGAGGCCCATGAGGAGAGGGTCTGAAGGTGTATCCTCAGAGCCCAGACTATTCACATAGATCACCGTGTATCTTCGAGTCTGCATTCTGAAAACTCCCGTGTCACTAAAAGTATTATAAAATAAATGCATTACGCGAAGGAAACAGAAAGGAAGGGAAGGGAAGAGAAGAGAAGGGAAAAAGGAGGGAGGGAGGGAGGAAAGAAGGAAGGAAGGGAGGGAGGGAGGAAAAGAAAAAGCAAAAAAGAGCCTAGACCAGCACCTGGTACAGGAAGCGCTGAATCCATTTTGTTAAACCAGAGCTAACCCTTGAAGTCCTCTGCCTACATGAAAAGGAATCTGGGCGCGGTGGCTCATGCCAGCACTTTGAGAGACCCAGGCAGGTAAATCACCTGAGGTCACGAGTTCGAGACCAGCCTGGCCAACATGGTGAACTCCGTCTCTACTAAAAATACAAAAATTAGCTGGGCGTGGTGGCACGCGCCTGTGATCCCAGCTACTCGGGAGGCTGAGGCAGGAGAGTCGCTTGAACCCGGGAGGTGGAGGTTGCAGTAAGCCGAGATCACACCACCGCACTCCAGGCTGGGAGTCAAGACCGAAACTCCGTCTCAAAAAAAAAAAAAAAAAAAAAGAGGAACCTGAGGCAATGGAGGCCCCCTGAAGGATGAGGTCTGGCGCTGTCACACAGGAAGGCAGCTGATGAAGGTGCAGCCCAGAGCCCTTCGGGGGCCTCTCAGGCCACCAAGTAGCCCGGGAGACGACAGACTTCGCCTCTGGGACACCCTGGTCATGCACGGGGAGGGGCGGGGTTTCCTCCGCGGGGGCGGTGCCCCGGCCCAGTTCCAGGGGCGGGCTCTTCCTCAGGGCGCCTCTTCATTGGCTATCCACTCGCCCAATGAGGTTCCACCTCTCTGAGGTAGACGCTCTACCCACGTGGGCCCCCCTCTATAGTCCCACTTCCTCCCGCCCGGAGTCTCAGGGGAAGCACAACTTGTTACCCGTGAAGCTGAGGCAAGTTCTGGTCGCCAGCGCACGCTCTCGGCCTGCTCTCTTCCTGCTCGAGCCCCTTATGCACAGAAAGGCTCATTCCTCGCCGAAGAGCAGGTTCATCCATTAATTCAGTCAACCAACACGCAACACCTACTGTGTGCCTGACTTTGTGCAGGCGCTGGAGGCACAGGAGGTGATCCGGTTTCTTTCTGTTGTTCTCTCTTACTCTCTTAGAACCATCTCAGACACAGCCTGGGCTTGGTGACCTCCAAGTGTGGGACATTCTTGTTTGCTCAGACGTCCCTCCTGGAGATCTCCAGTCCTCCTGGATGCTTGTCCCACAGTCCCCCTCCAGCACGACGTGAGTCATTCGTTTATTTACTCAAAAAAAAAAAAAAAAAATAGCGATCACCTACTAGAAGCCGACACTGTTGTAGGTTCTGGAGATAGCGCTGGGAACATGGCAGATGGAATTCCTACTCTCTTATATGCTGGTTGAGCAAAGACAAAAACCAAATAAATGATGAATGTGATTGTTTGCCATGCAGTGATCACTGCTGTGAGGAATGAAAGCCAGGCCCCACGGAGGAGACGATGTTTCCGCAGATGGCTCTGGTCGGAGAAACATCAGTTCTCCCCACACCTGTTCCTCGTCTTTCTGTCAGTGGCGTCTCCAGTCTCTCTTGACCAGAAAACCTGGAGTCCCCAGCTCTTCCCCAGCCCAGCCCTGTGGACTCCATCCCATGTCCCTCTCGCACTGGCCCCCTCCCTGCACGCCTTCCCGTCCTCCCCACCTCGTTTCTTCCCTCCTTTCCTCTTGTCTCATTCCTGTCCCCTTCTAACCCATCTTCGCCCGCCGCTGCCAAAGTCGCCTCCCATCCATAGCTGCTTAAAGACTTGCGGTGGTGACCAGGTGCTCTCGAGAGAAATTGCATAATTCCAGCTTGATAATCAGTGTCCTCCACAATCTTGTCCTAACCAGCCCCCCAATCTTATCTTTCATGACAATGTTTTGCACCCCCAGCATGCCACAGCGTTTACCTCCTCTGGCCCCCTGCTCACCACTAGTTTCCTCGTCCGGAAGGCCCTCCTCCGCCCTTGGTGGCTAAGTGCCGGCGCCACCTGCCACCTGCGCCACCTGCCACCTGCCACCTCTTTCTCCGAAACTCCCTCCCTCACACGCGCACACACACACCACATAACACACACCACAGCACACATACGCCACACACACACACCACTCACACACATCACTCACACACCATTCACACACACCACTCACACACACCACTCACACCACACACACCACAGCACACACCACAGCACACACACACCACTCACACACACACCACTCACACATCACACACACCACAGCACACACCACAGCACACACACACCCATCACACACACCACAGGACTCACACACACACACACACACCACTCACACACCACAGCACACACCACACACACCACTCACACACCACTCACACACCACACACACCACAGCACACACCACAGCACACACACACCACTCACACACACATCACACACACCACAGCACACACCACTCACACACACCACACACACCACAGCACACACACACCACTCACACATGATTCACACACACCACACACACCACTCACACCACAGCACACACCACAGCACACACACACACCACACACACCACAGCACACACCACTCACACACACAACAGCACACACGCACCACATACACACACCACAGCACACACACACCACTCACACCACAGCACACACCACAGCACACACACACACCACACACACCACAGCGCATAGCACTCACACACACAACAGCACACACGCACCACATACACACACCACAGCACACACACACCACTCACACCACAGCACACACGTACCACGCACACACCACAGAGCACACACTACTCACACCACACTACTCACACACACCACTTTCCACAGCACACACACACCTCTCACACCGTGACACACACACCACAGTGCACACAACCTCTCACACACCACACATACCTCACTGCTCACACACACCACTCATACAACACACACACCACAGCACACATGCACTACACACACACCACACACCACGGCATGCACACACCATCCACACACACCACACACACACCACTCACACCACGGCATGCACACACCACACACACCACACACACACCACTCACACCACGGCATGCACACACCACACATACCACACACACACCACTCACACCACGGCATGCACACAGCATCCACACACACCACACACACACCACTCACACACCACACACACCACTCACACATACCACTTACACACCACACACACACTATTCACACACATCATACACACACACCACTTACACCACACACACCACTCACACACCACGTACACACTTCACACACACACAGCACACACACGCAACACTCACACACACCACACACACCACACACACCACTCACACATACCACTCACACACCACACACACTATTCACACACACCACACACACACACCACACACCACACACACCACTCACACACCACGTACACACTCTTCACACACACACACACCACACACACAGCACACACACGCAACACTCACACACACCACACACACATACCACAGCACACACACACACCACACACACAGCACACACACGCAACACTCACACACACCACACACACCACTCACACCACACACACACCACTCACACATACCACTCACACACCTCACACACACTATTCACACACACCACTTACACACACCACACACACCACTCACACCACGTACACACTCTTCACACACACACCACACACACAGCACACACACGCAACACACACATACCACACACACCACTCACACCACACACACACCACTCACACACACCACACACACCACTCACACATACCACTCACACACCACACACACACTATTCACACACACCACAGCACACACACAAACAACACTTACACATACCACACACACCACTCACACACCACGCACACACCCTTCACACACACACACCACTCACACATACCACACACACACCACTCATACACACCATTCACACCACCCACACACCATTCACACACACCACAACACACACACTCTTACACCACACACACCTCACACACACCACTCACACACCACAGCACACACACACCACTTACACCATTCACACACCACACACACCATTCACACACTACTCACACCACTCACACCACACACCACTCACCACACACACACCACTCACACACCACAGCACACACACCACACACTACAGCATGCACACACTACAAATACCACTCACACACACAAAACAGACACACCCCACTCACACACACCACATACACTACAGCACACACCATTCACACACATCACACCACACACACAACTCACACACATCACACACACCACATACACAACCACACACATCACACACACCACATACACAACCACACACGACACACACACCACTCACACATCACATATACCACAGCACACACACCACATAAACACACTACACACTGCACATCACTCACACATGCCACTCACACCACACACCACTCACAACACATATACCATATACACCACACCACACACAAACACATCACGTGCAAAGACAACACACACATTACTCACCACACATACACCACATCACACATACACACACACCACACATATGCCACATCACACACACACCATACACAAACACACCCCCCACACACCACGCACATATAGCACACAATTGTACACACCACAGAGCTGTCATCGTGGTCCTCCTTCCTCCGAGGTCCTCAGCACCTTACCTGCGCCTCTCTTGACCCAGCAGATGCTGAGCTGCTTCAGGACAGCAGCATTTCCCAGCACATGTGGCCCCCTGAGGCAGTGCCACAGAAGGGAGTGACTGAGTGCATGTTGACCCTGTGACCTTAGACAATTTAAGCCCTCTGTGCCTCAGTTTCCCCGTGTGTAAAATGAGGACTAACTGGGTGGATATATATGAATACTTAAAACAGTGCTTGACAGTCCTGCTGACTGTGATGGTGACCGTAACTAGTCCTGGGTAGAGGAGTCAGAGAGACGGGGCGGAAGCAGATGCCAGCTCAGATCTCAGGGAGGGCCTCGGGGTCGATCCCCTCCAGGTCAGCCCAAGTCAGTCTCTCCCAGGTCTCCCCTCCTACCTGACAGGCTGGTAGGACCTGGGAGGAGACCCAGCTGGATGCTCTCCTCCCCCCAAAAAAGCTGGGGAGATGCCTATCCATATGCGTTACACACACCCCACGCACACACACACACCTGCCTCCATCCTGTGACTGAGCCCTGTTCCTCCACTCCCAGCAGCCGCCACCAGGGAAGGTGAGTCCTCAAGGTCACCCGACAGGCGCGGGGCCGCTGGGAACCAGGCGTTGTCCTCGGCTGCTGGGGTCCCGAGGGAGCTGGCCATCATGCTCTTCCAGGCGCCTGGAGAGCTTATGGCCACCCTGATGGGCTGTGTGGGGCGAGAGTCAGGCCCTCTCCCTCCCAGGATGGATGGGGTCCATTTGCCAGCACACTGAGAAGTCGAGAGCTCGCAGTCACCTTGAGCAAGGCCCTCCTCACCTGAGCAGCGCATTCCTCACTGGAGACGGCAGAAGTGCTCACGTCGCTGCCTGCCCCTGTCTGCATGACACCAGCCTGCCACAAAGAGACTTCAAGGTCCTCTGTAATCCCCACAGAGGAACCCAGGCCTCCCTCCCGGCTCAGAGCAAACTGTGGGGAGTCCCATTGCCTCCCTAGGCCCCACTTCCCCCCTGTGAAATGGTAGTACGCCCCAGCCTGGCCCCTCCTGCACAGTGTTGCAGGAGACGGGCTAGGCAGAGGGATGGGTGGGGAATGGAGACTACTCTCTCTATGCTCATCTCCCAGGAGGTAGGTGTCAGACCCCCTGAACCTGATCCCCATCCCAGGTGGTCCTGCTCCAGAGGACAGAGAGGGAGGGGTTTCAACCCCGCCGTTCCCCCAACCCCAGCTTCAAGCTGTTTGCCTGCAGCTACTCAGCAGGTAAACAACAATCCTTTGCAATTTCTTATTTTTTAACTTTTTAAATTTTTTTTTTGAGACAGAGTTTCACTCTTGTTGCCCAGGCTGGAGTACAGTTGCTTGATGTCGGCTCACTGCCATCTCCGTCTCCCAGGTTCAATTGACTCTCCTGCCTCTGCCTCCCGAGTAGCTGGGATTACAGGCACCTGCCACCACGCCTGGCTAATTTTTGTATTTTTAGTAGAGATGAAGTTTCACCATGTTGGTCAGGCTGGTCTTGAACTCCTGACCTCAGGTGATCCACCTCAGCCTCCCAAAGTGCTGGGATCGCAGGCGTGAGCCACCACACCCAGCAGTCTTTTGCAGTTTCTTCAGTGTGTTGATCCCAACAGGAAGACAAGATGATGACAAAGGTCCCGGGAGTGACATGTAACTGAGCACCTCTGTATGCCACGTGCTTTCCAGATAAAGCTTGCTGGAGCCTCACAGCTGCTGTAGGAGCAGCATCACTATTGCCCCACTTTACAGATAAGAAAACAGAGGCCCAGAGAGGTGACACGATTTCTCCAAGGGCACACAGCTTCTGAATGGTGGGACTGAGATTGAAACCCAGGTCGCTCTGGTTTTGGTGATGATCTCCACCGCCTTGGGCTTGTCCCCTGCCCTCAGGACACTCATTCCAGAAGTCACCTCGGACAGATCCAGGTAAAAGTGCCAAGAACGCCAAGCGAAGAGCTCCTCCTCTCATCATAGTCCTAAAGGCAGAAGTTGGTCGGGGGTCTCAAATGCGTCGCTTCAGCCCCTCCCCGGAGCTCACTCACAACCCACAGAATAAGCCTAAAACTGGCCTTGGTGCGGGGGTGAGGGGGCTCAAACACGTATAGAAGTCAAGGCAGGCTCCAGGCTATCCCCTACACTCCCTCACCAAGCAGAGCCACTGCCCTCATTCCCACTGCCACCCGCCCTCTCCTCCCCGGCCTCCCGACCTCCAGTCTGTCTCACTAGACCCGGCTTCCTAAAACCACACTGGGCCATGGCACTGCTCAGCGGCTCTGGAGAAAATCCAGAGTCCTTACCTTGGCACTCAAGGCCTTTACAATCTCCAGCACGCCCCCTACCATGGCTCTGGATCCCACTCACCCCATCTCTTTCCTGCCGCCAAGGCTTTTGCTGGTGCTGTTCCTTCCACCTGGCAGGCCTGTCCTCTCCCCGCTGTCACCTTACCAGGCTGCCCTGACCTAGGCTGGTGCTCTGCAGGCATCCATGGTGCTCTTAGTCCTGCACTTACCGCATGACTTGGCTATCATCTGCCCCGCTACCCTCCACTTGCCCCCTGCAGATGCAGAGGCTGTGGCTCATCCACCCCCGTGTTCCCAGTGCAGGACAGGGCCTGGCCCAGGTCAGGAAATATGTGTGCTTGGAATTAGTGAAGGAAGACAGCCAGGCCAGAGGCAGCAGGGCCCCACCCTGCCGGACCTTCCAGTCCTTCAACAAACATCTCATGAACCCCTTCCTGTGCTAGACCCTAGAATCGACCCTGAGGCAATGACTCAAGTAAGAGTTCGATCCCATCTCAAGGCTGCTCACAGGCTTCCAAGGAGCCCACAGGTTACAGTGGTTGAAAGCACAGGTTCAAATCCTGTCTCTGCTATTTATGAGCCGTTTGATCTTACATGAGTTTCCTACCCTCCCTGTGCCTGTTTCTTTGTGCAGCTACCTTAGATGGTGATTTGAAGAATAAACGAGGTCACGTGTGTGAAGGCGGTTAGGACCTGGCCCGGCACGTTGTTGATACTCGATGTTATGCTCTCCCAGCTGGTCCCTGCCCTTGGAGCAGCCTCCCTCAGGTGGACGTCCACAATCTGCTGCTCCTGGCCTCTCAGGGACCCAGCGAGCAGAGCCAAGAAGGCACAGGCTGAGGTGTCACCCCGATCGGAATGTAAGACCTGGCTCCACCAACTGGCTGTGTGAATTTGAGAAAGATACATGTGAAATGGGCCATTTCCCCAGAAGCAGAGGAGCCTTTGTTTTCCCTGAGGACAAGTGGGAGGGAAAGAATCATTGTTCTGCCTGCCTCACAGAGCCTTGTGAGGATAGAGCAAGATAGTGGGTGTTCAAGTCCTTTGTGGGCTGAAGAGGGATTAACTAATCAGAACCTCCATGTCCAGGGAGGCAGCTGGAGGGACCAGGCTTGTATGAGCCTGAGGACATGTGCAATACGCAGGAACCCTGGGACGGGGGAGGGTGGGGGATCAGGAGGTCACAGATGCCTGACACCTTGATCAGGAGGGCCTTGGTGAGCTTGGAGGGGCACAGCCTGCTGAGACCCCATCCTCCAGCCCCAGGTGCTGATTTCCTGGTCTATCTCCCCAGTGCCTGCTGAGGTCGCCATGACAGCCAGTGCCACTCCCGAAGATTCACCCTGGCCGCAAGGCTGTTCCTATGCCCTTGAATCTATTAAACAGAGCAAAGTGATTAATTATTTTACTGTCTTTATGGCATCAACTTTAACTTGCTTCACATCCAGATTTCCAATTATATAAGCCAGAGTCTTAAACTCAGGAGGACGTGTATTATTGAACTATTTATAATCAGAGTTTTTCAGAGCAGAAAAAGCTCTGCTAGGCAGGAGCTACACAACCAAAATTAATGATTTGGAGACCAAAAGACAATCCTTCCATAATCGGAGGGGTGTGAGATGCAGGCAGGGAGAACAGAGAGGTTGAGTCTGAATCAAGGATGGCAAAGCACCTTCTCCTGAAGAACACAGAGCCCCGGGGGAAGACATTAATTGGTGGGTAGGGGTCAGGGAGACACACTCATGCCAACAGCAATCAAATGTAGCCTGGGGAATTATTCTTTGAAAAAAATGATGCAACCTAGGTTACCCCAACCACAGCAACCCTGGTGTAAAGGGGGTCATTATGGATAACTAATGTTTCACAGTTTTATTGTATCCCCTCTACCTGATAATTCTGGCCGTCTAGCTGCTTCCAGTACCTCCTCAAGTATTTCTGGAAAACTCTTATGTTTTTACCAGTTATCATCTCAGCTACTGCTTCTCTTTCTTCTTCAGCTTTCTACCAAGTCATGGGAGAACGCCCCCCGCCACACACACACACACACACACACACACACACACACACTGCCTCTGTACCCACCTTGAAGTCACCTCCCACTCGGCAGCACCATCTTCGCCACCATCATCTGCACCTTGGATGGTCCACAGCCAGCCTGCGTCCCTGTGGGGACTGCCTCTCCCCCGCTTTGGCATTGTTCCAAGGAGGCTTGTGTTCCAGTATTTTTCAGAAGTTTTATCTGGACCAATCCCCTCCCCCAGAGGCCCCAGACACAAATCCATGAGAGGCCTGGACCAGTAGGAAAGTTCTCCTCCTGACTGGTGGGTGACTGAGGCTGGTTGCCAGGCTTAGTTTATCAACCTGTCTCTCCTTGCCACAGGCAGATTCCTGGAGGAACCTCCAGTCTGTCCGCCAGACAGGCTCAGCTCAGGATCAAGTTGGGTAGCTGGCACAGGACCACAGAGGGAACAGAAGCTGTGAGATTGTTCCTATTTGTCGAGCTCTAGTTATATGCCAAGTGTTGGGCCAGGCTGTGTCCTCATAGCACCCCATTAGGTACATGCCGTTAGCCCCATTTCACAGATAGTAAAATTGAAGCTCAGAGAGGTTGAGTAACTTGTTCTGGGTGCCATCGCTAGAAGATTGTACCAGGTTCTACCAGGATCGATCCCAGGTCTGTTGAATGCTGTTTTCGTCCATTTGAACTGCTATAATAGAATACCGTAGACTGGGTAGCTATCAGCAACAGAAGTTTATTTCTCATAGTTTTGGGGGCTGGGAAGGTGAAGGTCAAGACATCAGCAGATTCAGGTTATGGTGGGAGCCTGCGTCCTCATTCACAGACACACCTGTCCTCTTGCCGTCTCCCTACATGGTGGAAGAAGCAAAGAAGCACCCTCAGACCTCTTTACAAAGGCACTAATTCCATTCGGGGGGATCTAATCACCTACAGAGGCACCCCCTCCAAATGCCATCACCCTGTGTTAGGATTTCAGCAGATGGATTTGGGGGCCTTTGGTAGGTTCAAAGTTTTGATTCTCCATCCTGCTGCTTGTTTAAGAGCACAAACTCAACAACTTGTTACCAGGACTTTACTTCATAGAAGAAATAAATGTTTTGTTTATTTGTTTTCTTCATGGAACGCAGAGGGAAGAACTCTCGCCGTGACAGATGTGGGTACTGGCTTGTTCCCTCCTGGAGTGTGTGTTTGCTGAAGTAAAGCTGTAGTCTTAAAAAGACTACCCAAGAAAATGTATCATGCCTTCTTTAAAAAGCTGTGTGTGTGTGTGTGTGTGTGTGTGTGTGTGTGTGTGTCCATGAAATTTCTTCCACTTCTTCCTGGGCTGGACTACGTTTCACAGCCTTACTTGGAGGTGGGCATGGCCATATGACTGGTTCTGGCCAATGGAATGAGAGAAGACCCGTGTGTTCTAGTTACAGCTCAGTCCACAAAAACCTCCCTCAAATGATCCTCATGCTCACTCCCTTTCATCAGTTTGATACAAATGGGTGTCATGACTGTGGAAACCAGAGGTTGAAGGGACAGGGCCAGGAAGTGAAGGAGCCTGGGTCCCTAAACCAATACTGAAGAAGGACCACCCACCTGTCTAAAGTGGCCAGAATTAACAAAAACGAAAACAAAACGTCTAGGTAGGTTTGAACTTCAGATAAGCAATGAATGCCTTCTTAGTATACATCCCAGCTTAGGGACAGAGGCAACCCCAGCCACCTTTCTGGACCAGTCCTAGATGCTTAGAAAAACTGAGTAGAGAGTTATCACTTGGAAAAAATTATTTGTGGTTTCTCTAAAATTCAAATTTAACTAGGTGTCATATTTTATCTAGCAACCCTATACCTATCAGAACATGTGTCTGGTACTTTACAAGTGAGACATAAACATCTGTTGTTTGAGCCATCATATAATTAGGAGTTTGTTATAGCAGCCAGCATTACCTTAGCTAATGCCCTATCACTCTTCTGAGGCATCAGATATTAAATAATCCAGGCAGATAAGCTTAGTCTGGCTTGGTCAGTGTACATGTCATCAGCTCTTCTTGCCTGGACTACTCTAGTTCAATAAACCTTTGGGGTTTTCTCCCTTCCATGAACACATTTAGAACACCTGGAAGGAAGAGAGGACTAACTCGGTTCCTGCCCAATCCCCACCCCCAGGAGCTCTCCACTTAGGGTAATCAATAATTCCAGGAGGCTCACAAACAGGTGCAAACTAAGTCTCAGAAAGCGCACAGATTAAGTCATTCAGGGACGACAGGAGTGTGGGAGGGCTTTGGAGAACAGTAGCAGCAACACTGGGTCCCTCCTGGAAATGTGGCAACAGCCACCATCTTGGACACCCATAGAGCAAGTGCCTTGGTGGACAAATAGCCAGCCCTTCCATGCTGGGACTGGCTGGATCAGGGGCTGTGAGGTCGGGAATAATGAATCTTGTAGTTGGATCCCAGGACCTGTTGTGGGGGCTTCCAGGGAGTTATTTCCAATGTGGCCCAAAATAAAAAGCCAATATTTTGAAGCTTCATAGACACAGGTTCAAGTCCTGGCTTTGCTGAATTATATGACCTTATTATGCATGTTATTTCACCTCTCCGAGCCTCAGTTTCTATCTCCATATAATGAGATAACACCAAACAAGTACTGTAAGATACCCAAGGTGATGAACCCAAAATATTTAGCTCATGGTTTGTGCCTAGTAAATAATACTTCCTCTCTGAGGGTCTGGTAGCTGAAGGAGAGAGGTGAGAGGGAGCCTACCTTTTTTATTACTGCCCAGTTTCCACTAATATGCCCGTCCTCCACCCCTACTTCCTTGGAACATGGCCTGGAGACCACAGCAACCGTGGTTGGCTTGAAGGAGCTATGTTTCTGATGTATCCGTCTTTCTTTCTAATCAGGGACAAAAGAGTTTCCATCACCGTAAAAACTGGGTTTCAAATAGAAGCTGGGCTCCAGGACAGCCCCCAAACCAGCCTCATTAAAAATATTGCTAAATCTCTGCCCCTTAATAGCAAAATAGACTTTAAGTGGGCGAGCCTAGAAACTCAATCGCTACTTCTAGCCTTGTTTCTTCAGGCCTGAGCCTTGCTCCTTCAGAAGATACCCCCTTGTGAAATCCACACCCCAGGGATGGCAGGTGGGTACTGAGCTCCAGTATCCAAATGCTCATTTCCAGCGCCCACAACTCACCTGCTGCTGGAAACACTCCCGTTGATTCCTCCGGAGCCATTACCGTTCGTCATGTTTATCTGCATTTAGGTGCAGTGGGGATTCATACACTTCAATCTGTCTTTGCTCATGAAGCAATGGCCCAAAAAATGGTAATGACACCTCTGACGCGGCAGCATTACTGTATTCCTCACAGAGAGGGTTGCCAGATCTAGCTAATAAGAACATAATGCCCAGTTAAATTTGAACTACAGATAAACAATATGTTATTGTGCAGTGCAAGTATGTCTCACCTAAGCATGGGACATACTTATGCTTACTAAAAATTATTCGTTTATCTGCAATTCAAGTTTAACAGGGCATCTATATTTAACATCACAACATTTTCTCTGCATCCTTCTGGTGCACCTGGGCCATACCAACTAGAGAGTGTTCACAGTCAAGCAAGCAAGAACTGGGGTGGTTGGGCATCTCCCTCCTCAGCCAGATTCTAACCTAGCTTTCTGTGACACCTGCACCCATCCCAGCCATCAGCAATAGGACCCCTTGCTTTTCCCTAAACACACACTTGCCCAACCCCAGGCTTTTGCCCACACTCATCCTCTGCCTGGACTATCTGTTCCTCTGTCTCTTTTTCTCTTCTACCTTCCTGCTCTTTCAAAACTGAGTGTCCAGGCCACCTTCTCTATAACATGCCATGCTCCCCAGGCAGGTGATTCCTTTGTCCTCTGCTTTTCCACAGTGCCCAGTGTCCACCACTCTCTTAGGACAATGAACAAATGAACACTTTCACTGGAGCAGTTGCTGTGTGCAGAGCTCTGTGCTAGGCTCTGAGGCTGGCAGAGATGAGCAGGTCACAGACCCTGCCCTCAAGCAGCTCAGGATCTACAGGGGAAAAGAGATATGGATGCAAATAGCCATAGAGGAAACCATTCTGACTGCAAGGCTGGTCTCTAAGTGCAAGCTGCAGAAAGTAAATGGTAGAGCAAGGAGGAAGCAAAGCTCCGTTTCATCTTGGGGTGTTGGGGAAGACTTCCTGGAGGAGGTGGAATGGGGCTACAGTAGAATGAGTAGGAGCTTCAACAGGGGACTGTAGTTCTAGCCAAGGGAGCAAATCAGCAAAAGACTGTGGCCAGAAAGGAAAGGACTTACCTGGAGAATAGCAAGAAGTACGGGCAGCAGAAGTGTGGGTGTGATTGTAGATGTGGGTGATGTGAATATGAACCCAGAGCTGAAGGCAAGGTCAGGGTGGGGGGTTGCTGAATGACCCCAGTCTGGGGTCTCTGGATGATGTTCTAAGTCATCAAAACAATAGTGACTGATTATTTTATACTTACCTTGTAGCAGATACTGTGCAGGGCACTTTATAAATGTGTTATGTTATTTAATTTACTTCTCTCTTTAGCCCTACAGGGCAGATTTTGTTTTCATTTATAAATGAGGAAAATGAAAAATCAAGGACTGGCTGGGCACGGTGGCTCACGCCTGTAATCCCAGCACTTTGGGAGGCTGAGATGGGCGGATCACGAGGTCAGGAGATCGAGACCATCTTGGCTAACATAGTGAAACCCTGTCTCTACTAAAAATACAAAAAAAAAATTAGCCAGGTGTGGTGGCGGGCGCCTGTAGTCCCAGCTACTGGGGAGGCTGAGGCAGGAGAATGGCATGAACCCGGGAGGCGGAGCTTGCAATGAGCAGAAATGGCGCCACTGCACTCCAGCCTGAGCAACAGAGCAAGACTCCGTCTCAAAAAAAAAAACAAAAGAAAAGAAAAATCAAGGACTTTGTCCAAGGTCACATAGCCTGAGAACGTTGGAGCTTGAACGCTAATCTGTTTGATTCCAAAATCTGTGTTCCACCCACACTGTCCTACCATCCCAACAGCAATGGAGTGTCGTCACAGACTTTGAGCAGAGATACATTTGAGGCTTGGAACTGGCTTGACAGGGGAGTGGCTGCAGATGGATGAACCAATTGGCAGCTGATGTCACTCCTCAGAAGACAATGATAAGTCCCCGACACTCACTAGGCACTGAGATGGAGATAGGTTTAGTCAACTCATCTGGCAGGGCTGAGCCCAGCAGGCCCCTGAACACACAGCTTTCCTTTGCTTCCCTTCGAGAGCACCAGCGGGCTTTAGGCTGTGTTCCCACAGCGTCAAACTTTTCTTAGTCCCTAAGCTTCTGCAATGCCTTCGGGGTAAGCCCAGCGGACCTGGTATCTGCCCATGAGGGGAGGAGGCCAGCACTGAAGGAGAGGGACCCAGCCCCACCCTCTGCCTTTTAGGGTGACCAGCCATGCTAGTTTTATCAGGACAGGTTGGGGGAGGTTCTTAGAGTCAAGGACTTTCAGTGCTAAAACCAGTAAAGTCCCAGGCGAATTGGGAGGAGTTGATCACTCTACCGCCCAGTGAAGACATCTGTACAGCCACCCATGCAGGAGGGTGACAACTGCAAAGGAGGCTAGGGCACCTTGGGGTGATTCATGTGTGCAGTTGTCACCCTCCCGCACAGGTGCCTTCACTTCCTGGTGGTACCTGGAAAGAGGGAGATGTTTTTATTGTGTCTAGATTCAAAGCAGATGAGCTAAATTCTCTACAGTGAAGTCAAGACTGCACGTGGCTTTGTGTTTCTGTGTGTCTCTGTGTCTGTGCAGGTATCTGTGGAAATGTGCACAAGAGCTTGTGTGGGGATGATGTGGAAAATCCTCAACTATTTACATGAAAATAAATATCCTTATTTATTTCGAGGGAATAGAAATTTGCACAAAGATTATGTCCAAGGAAATTCATCTAGCATTTTTTTCTGAGAGAAAGGAAAAAGAAAAAGGAAACTTGAACATCCAAAAATAGGAGAATGGCTAAAGTATGAAACTTGTATACAATGAAATATGGCATACTCATTACAGACTATATTATAAAAGAATATGTGATGACGGTGGTAAATACTCCTGATGTATAAAAAGAAGTTAATAACACAGTATATGTGATGTGACTCTGTTTTTTAAATAGACTTTGTTTTTTAGAGCAGTGCTAGATTCACAGCAAAGTGAGCATAAGGTGCAAAGAGTTCCTGTACATCCCACATGCCTGCACATGCACAGCCTCCCCTGCCACCAGAGTAATGCATTTGTTACAATCAATGACCCTACATCAACACATCATAATCACCCAAAGTCCATAGTTCGTGTTAGGGTTCCCTCTTGGTGTTGTACATTATATGGGTTTGGACAATGTATAATGATATATATCCATCATAAGAATATCAGAGTAGTTTCACTGCCCTAAAAGTCCTCTGTGTTCTGCCTATTCAACCTTCTCTCTCTCTCTCCTGGCAACCACTGAGCTTTTTACTCTCTCCATAGTTTTGCCTTTTCCAGAATGTCATGCAATATGTACCTGTTCACACTGGCTTCTTTCACTCTGTAGCATGCATTGAAATTTCTTCCATGTCATCTCATGGCTTGATAGCGCATTTCGTTTTAGCACTGAGTAACATTCCATTATACATTGTCCAAACTCATACGGCAGGGTGGAGCCCAGCCACCCCCTGGACACATGCACCATGGTTTATTTATCCATTCACCTACCAAATGGTATCTTGGCTGCTTCCAAGTTTTGAAAATTAGGAATAAAGCTGCTATAAACATCCAAGTGAAGGTGTCTTTGTAGACAAAGTAAAATTTCAATTTTTCAGTTACTTTGTTTTGGGCATACACCAAGGAGCGTGCCTGCTGAGTCATATGGTAAGAGTATGCTTCGTTTTTTGAAAAACCGTCAAATTGTCTTCCACAGTGGCCGTACCATTTTGCTTTCCCACCAGCAATGAATGCGAGTCCCTGTTGCTCCACATTGCCTGCTCTCCTTGTAAATCTCCATGACAGGACACAAATCTGAGATATTATCTGGCATGTCTCCTTGTCTCCCCGGCACCCCCTTTCACCTCACAACCATCATTCCCCATGAGAGCATGTCATGCTCCACTCCGCTCCCACCACTACCCCTACGGGTAGTTGTCAGAAAGGACCAAAGAACAGAAGTCCCAAGTTCGGAGGTTTTCAGTTCAGGATCCACAGTCTAGGTGTAGGATGAACAAAGTAGGAGGGGACATGACCCACTAGAGTCAGTTATCCCCTGCCCACCCGGACAAGATAAAAGGCACCCAGGCCTGGGGAGGAGGAGAAGTCTGCAGATGAAGCTGCAGCTCAGTTGCTGGTGTGGGATAGCCCTGAACTCTGCCATCTACCCTTGGGGACAAATCTCACAGGAGGGGAGAAGACGCTAGAAGCCCCCAGATAAGTGTGGAGCTGCCGTGACACAGAGCTCCTGTGCCTACACCTAGTGCTGCCAAGGAAGCAGTCACTGGAGAATACGTGAGTGACATGGTTCATCTAGACATGAGAGGCTCAGGGTAGCCCCCATCCCTCCAGTCTCCTGAAGCCCAGAACTATATGGAAGGACATTCAGGACATTCTCAAGACTCCCGAATGGGACGCTGAAGTTGTCTGGAAGAGGTCATGGGCCAGGGAGAGGTTCATGGCTAGGACAGCCCTCCCAAGAAGGGCATGGGCAGATGCGGCCGCACCCAGTGGGTTTCCAGCCCAAAGGTGCCACTCCTGCCCAGGCCAGAAGGGAAGAGGCAGAGCCACACAGTCCCTTCCTCATCTCTCAGTGTCAACCCAGAAGGTGGTATGGAGAGAACACCCTGAAAGGCGAAGCAAACCTGAGTGTGACAGTGCTCAGCTGAGAGCATTGAGAAGTTCCTGAATAATTATGATGTCAGTAAGAAATTGCTAGATTGATTTCTCTGCATCAGGCAGAACAGGAGCACAGGATAGAAGGAAAGCCCAGCTACAGAGAAAGTCAAGTTACATTTGGGTGCATCTGCTTTGAACTACAAAATTCCTTCCCATGGACTCCACATGCCTACACACTCATCAGCTGGAAGACCTGGCCTTGAAATGTACACAGGGATGGAAAGACTCCCAATTATTTTAATATTCTGTGTTTTTGCTGAATTACCAGGACCCCCTTGGTAACTGGTTTCTCTGAAGTCTCCAGGAATCATGTCAGGACAGAGACCAGCCTGACTGTCTAATCTTAGGCCACAGGAGTGGATTT
The DNA here is from genome assembly GCF_037993035.2 of Macaca fascicularis. Taxonomy (NCBI): domain Eukaryota; kingdom Metazoa; phylum Chordata; class Mammalia; order Primates; family Cercopithecidae; genus Macaca; species Macaca fascicularis. The sequence goes on from NC_088389.1 coordinate 62,602,074, forward strand.
GGTTGCCTCCTCTCCCCAGGCCAACTCCTAGAAAGTTGGAAGATTTCTAGAAGGGTTGTCTAGGCTTAACCCCTCTCTAAACAGCAGCATCCCTCCCACCACCCACCCATCACTCTAACAACACACATCCCATAATAAGTAATGGGGAGCATCAGCAAGAGAAGCCAGAGGCACAAACTTACAAATGTGCCTTTCATCCCAATTCAGAGATGCGTGCCCTCCAAGGTCTCGACAGTGATCTTCTGGGACCACATATGACCAACCTCACACCATCATGGTCAGCGGGCTCCAACCAGGGAGGCTTTAGAGCCATTGGGATCATTTGCAAAGCCCGGTCTTAGGAGAGAAGGCAAATACCAACACTGCATAGAATTATACATGTGCAGACGGTGAGCAATCCCAGATCGGACCACTCGATTCTCTCCAGTCTCAAAAGAAGGTACACAGTGTCCTGAGATGAAAAGAGAACACAAAATAACAACAGTAAAGCTGTCTTACATCGAGAACTTGTACTCCCAGCTCTATGCAAGTTAATCTGTGCATTTTTAGCATTTCATTCTTACAACAACCTATGAGTAGGTACTTCCATTATCACTAAGTGCCCGAATATCCTGGTTTGCCAGGATGGCCCTGGTCCATGCCTATTGTCCCAATGTGCTTATTAAGAGTGCCAACTTTCACTCTCAATAGTGTCCCCATCTGGATGACTTTAACAGTCACCCTGTTATTATCCCCTTTTGTAGGTGAAGGGACAGAGGCTCAGAGAAGTTAGGTGACCTCCCCTATGTCACACAGCTGGGATGTGGTGGGGCTGAGACTTGGGTGAAGTCTGTCTGACTCCAGGGAGAGCAGACTCTGGAGAGTGCAGGCTGGTAGTGAGGTGCAGTAAAGAAGGGTGCAGCCAGACAGGGGAGGCAGGGGTGACATTACCTCCCCTTTCAGCTTTACGTTCCCAATGTTCCTGCATAGACATGTATCCCCTTTTGTAAATTTCCCCCTAAAAATTAAAGCCAGTACAGTTTGTGATTGGGATCTTCTCACAGACAAAGACAGTGAGCATTAGAGGAACAGAAGGGACCCAGTCCAAGGTGTGTGGAGCTCAGGGACTGTCAGCTCTGAGACTGTGTGAAGGAAACCACCTCCCCCAGCCTGCTCAGGCAGCCTCTGGCCAGGTGCTCTAGAGCCCTGTGTGTCTGCAGCCGCTTCTGCACCTGCCGTTGGTAGGGGGCTGGCAGAGATGCAGCAGAAAGGGCCCCGCGGGAGTGCCTGCAGCCTGGGGGCTGTTCTCTTCCACTCTCCCTCTCTGAGCAACATCTCCTCCTCTGTGAAATGGGCCTGGTAATCCATGACCTACCTGCTTCCTGGAGTTCTGCAAAAGGGAACTAAAAGGAAAAGCTGTGTCTAGGGGCATTTTCTAAAAGCCCAAGCCACACGAGCCAACCAAGCCATCAGCATCCCTCTACCCAATGAACACTGCCCAGGCCCTGTGATGTGGTCACCAGGGCCCACATGTCCAGAGCAGGCTCAGCTCAGCTGTGGGGTGAGCAGCAAACAGGGCTCATTTGGCTTGGCGTGATATGTTCTCCTGTTAATAGGAAGATTCCCAACCCATTCTTTTTTTAAACTTCCCTTATAGGAGGTGTTTTTTATTTAACTTTCAAGTAAATTTAAATGTAGTTCCCACCTGGGAGGAAAAGAAAACTGTAGCACTCAGCTCATGGTGTATTGATCATGTTTCAGGCCAGACATTCCAGCCTCCAACATGGAAAGAGGAAGTGAAGCTGAAAGGAAGGCATTGACAGGGGTCCCCATGGCGCAGGAACAAGGGTATGATCCCACTTTCAGCCCCTCCACTGGAAGGGAGGGGCTGAAACAATGCACACACAAGTGGCCAAACCTCCTCTGGAAAATAAACCCTTCCTCCAGGAACACCCTCTCCCCTTGCACCCTCTCCAACAGGAGGCAGCATGGCAATTTCCAGAGGAATGCTTACTTTGAAATGACAGTAGGACAGAGTGGGGGCCTCTGGGCCACTGCTGGGAGGACCCCATGAGACCTCTCTGCTGAGGCGAGATCCCATAGTTTCTATAAACAGCATGTGAGGCTTGGCAATAAATGGAACTGGGTTCGGAATCCAAACACCCAAATCTGGAATGTAAAATCTATATGACTTAACCTCTAAGCCTCAGTTTCCTCATCCGTAAAATGGGACCATTAAACCATGCTCTGACCACATCCCAGAATGACGAAGCCTCTCCAATCCATGAACTGGTGGGGAAACTGAATCCCATAGGAAGGGGTTTCATGATTCACCTACCCACCAGCCTAGTGCTTTCTCCTTTATCCGTTCCCCTCTTTTCATACTCTCAAAAAAGATGCTCTGTTACTTTGTCGCCAGAACACCATTCTTGTCATATCTGGAGTTTGATTCAAATTAATTCAGACAGAAGGTCTTTGGAGCTATTTCGTCCCCAATGAAGGATGCCCAATTCCTGCCCTCCCCACTCACAGATTCCGCACAGCCTCTCAGGTGTCAGTCCACGCAGGGTCACCCCTTCTCACCCACGAGCCATCTGAGTTCACACTTGGCAAGAATTCCTACACCACCGCAAGGGCATGGCTCAAAAGAAGCCCAGTGCTTTTCTCAACTCACCTTCTCAAAAGTGCACCCTTATCCCCACAAAGAAGCCAGGAGAGCAAGGTGATGCCTCCAAAGGATGCCATTTACAGACACCCCTTAGCGGTGACAAGAGCAGGGCAATGACCTTCATAGGAATCCCTCGTAGTCACATTTCAGCCCTGGCCCGCGACAGGCTCCACTGACTCCTGGACATAAATTACTTGTTCATTATCAGGCCCCGACATGGGGAAGGATGTCGGCAGCTTGATTGTGTCTGGTGTGGCGGCAGGCATTCTCAGGCTGGGCTGCCACTGTCCATGGTGCTGCTTTGCATGGGCCGGCGCTGCCGTCCTCCTCACCGGGCAGGCTCAGGACGTGAGCCACCCACCAGCTTCGTGTTTCACTTAGGGAGCCCTAGAGTCTTGGGTGCTGGGTGGCAGAGAGAATACACAAGTGCTCACAACAGGGTGGCCAGTGGAAATTCAGCAGCAATGTCAAGCTGCAGAGTCTGACTTAATACTTAGAGCCACCACTTAGAGAGCCTTTGCTATAAGCCAGGTACTGGGCTAAGTAATTTTACATTAGTTGGGATCCTTTGGTTGCAAGTGACAGAAACCCAACTCCAACCAGGTAACCCAAAAGGGAAATGTTGTGGGCAGTCCCTCAAACAGTGAAACCACAGGAAGAACAGAAATGACGCTGGACCATGAGATAACTGGAACCAGGGATTCAAGTGCAATCCAGTGTCTCTCTCCTCTCTGCTTCTTTCCAGGTTGTTCTTTTCTTTTTTTTATTCTTTTTATATTTTTAGACAGAGTCTCACTCTATCACCCAGACTGGAGTGCAGTGGCGCAATCTCAGCTCACTGCAACCTCCACCTCCTGGGTTCAAGCTATTCTCATGCCTCAGCCTTCCAAGTAGCTGGGATTACAGGTGTGTGCCACCACGACTGGCAATTTTTTGTATTTTTAGTAGAGACGGTGTTTCACCATGTTGGCCAGGCTAGTCTTGAACTCCTGACCTTAGGTAATCCGCCCACCTCAGCCTCCCAAGGTGCTGGGATTGCATGCATGAGCCACCACACCTAACTCCAGTTGTTCTTTTCTGATGAGTCAGCTGTACCCCACTCAGGCAAGACCAGAACCCCATGTGCAGGCAACTTCAAGCTTACATCTTTTATCTTTACAACAGAGAGGGGAGAGCCCTTCTTTCTCCAGCTACAGTATAAAATCCCAAGGACAGACTCTGATTGGCTGCATTGAGTCATGTGCTCTGGCCAGGGAAGTGCCGTGTCGTGACCTGCAGCCCTGAGAACACCCGGGAGCCCTTCTTGGGAGAAGGGAAACGCTCAACTGGGCAGAAAAATCATAAAGTTCATGCAGATGTTGCACACATTATCTCATTATTCCTCATAACCATCCTGTGAAATAGGCACTATTATAATTCCCATTTTGCAGGTAAGGAAACTGAGACTCAGAAAGGTTAAATTATCTGCCCACTGTCATCCAGTTAGAAAGTGGCAGGGCCGGGGGTCAAATCCAGGTCAGCTGGACCCCAGAGCCCAGGCTCTTTGCCTCCACTCATGAACATAGACTTGGCAACTTGAAGGAGACACTGGAAAATCTTCCCAGTCTTAAAAAAGCTGAGGGATCTGAGCTGAGGGTTTGGCTCCTAGACAAGGAGACATGGTGGGGATGGGGCAGAGTTGGCGGAGCATTAGCAGAGTCCTCGGTCCACAGGCCTGGTCTGTGGCTTCTGGGTTGGGTCTCTTCTTTTTGCCATGAAGGGATGGTTAGGGCAGAGATCAAACCAGAAGAGAAGGTCCAAGCAATAGCCCAGGCGAGCTCAGGAGCTTGTATGAGCTCCTCCACCTTGATGGGGGTTTGCTCCATTGAAAAGCAGTTCTCTCCGTTGCATGCCGTTCTCCTGCTAGAGGCTTTATGCATAGAATAAGAGGTCTTCTTGAGAGGTAGCCTGAGAGGCGAACAGGAGAAAGCAGCCCTGTATCTGGCCACATGTGCCAGAAGGGGAAAAGCTGCAACACTGCCCTACGCCACCCCTCACCCCTGCCAAAGCACACACAGCAACAAGAGGCTATGAGAGCAGGGCAGAGCCATTCGTCATTTTGGCCATGACTTTTTTAGAGATCATTTTCCCCCACCATCCCTCTCTCACCACATCTCTTCTTTATCAGCTGTTTCGTGGAGTCAGCACTTTACACAATCCCAGAGTGGGGATCAAGCAGGACTAAAGCTCCCATTTCATAGAGGAGCAAATTAAGGCCCAGAGAGGGTATAACTTTCCCAAGGACACACAGCTAGTGTGTGATTTTAATATTTTTGTCATCGACATCAACATCTTCTCTTCCCCAGACAAAATAACAATAGTTTAGTAAAACACATAGCAATATTTACTCAATCTCTGTATAATTGTGCTGGCATCTTTCCCCAGGTGGGGGCTGGGGTGCAGCAGGGGCCCCTCGGGGCTGCCTTTAGTTGTCTGGGACACACAGGGAAGTCTCAAGTGAAACTAGTTACCAGGGAGGAGCAGCTCCCCCGGGCACTGACTCTGAGGGGAACATGCAGACCTGAACCTACCAGTGTCCAAGCCAGGAGGACTGAGGCAAAAACCACAGAGGCAGCCTTGTCACCATGCAGATGGGGACACGGAGGCCCAGTGGAGGGGGTTTGCCTGTGTGCATTCCATATGGGCTTGCATGTGGTGCTCCTCAGCTCTTTCTGGGGGGTCCCTCTGCATCCAGAGAAGCCTTCCCTGATCTCCCTGCCAGAATGGATGCCACCTTCCTCAGAGCCTCCCTGCAGCCTCCTTACCAGCACCACATGTTATTCAATGCCTGATGCCTCACTCTCCCTCTGCCAGCCCAAGAACCACTAGAGGGCAGGATGTGGCTGAGTCTTGTCTGCTTCTCCCCTCAGGGTAGACAACAGTTGCTTAATAAGAATTCGAGGTGGCTGGTGTGGTGGCTCAAGCCTGTAATCCCAGAACTTTGGAAGGCCAAGTTGGGCAGATCACGAGGTCAAGAGATCAAGACCATCCTGGCCAACATGGTAAAATCTCATGTCAACCAAAAAATACAAAAATTAGTCAGGTGTGGTGGTGTGCTCCTGCAGTCCCAACTAATTGGGAGGCTGAGGCAGGAGAATTGCTTGAACCTGGGAGGCAGAGGTTTCAGTGAGCTGAGATCGCACCACTCCAGCCTGGTGACAGAGCAAGACTCCATCTAAAAAAAAAAAAAAGAATTTGAGGAACTGGAGCACCTCTGGATCAAGCTGCCCGTGCTGGGGGATCCCTTCCAGCTCTAGGAAGATTACCCTCTGGAGTAAAGAATCCCTGGAATCCTGGCTTCAGAGCAGAACTAATGCAGAAAAACCTACCAATGCCTGGGATGCCCAGGGGTCACCAGGGCCTCAGCTTCCAGCAGCACTGTAGCCAGGACTATGCCTGGCCATCATTCTGCAAGACGGACACCTCTGCCCAGAAAGCACTTCAGGGCAGCGAGGGCCAAGGGACTGTCTAATCCCACCACATCCTCATCCCTAAGCAGATAAAGCTGTCAGCCCCTCTTCTACAGCCACATCTAATTCCCAGGAGCCAAGCCCAGTGCTTGGCACACAAAAAGGGCTCTGCCAAACTTGCTGAATAAATAAATAAAGAAATGTACCAAAGGACAGCTGAATTGGTCAGGAAGGAAATCTAACATTTATTGAATACTACCTTTGATAAGCTATGAGTGCTCCCCGTAGCTTACCTCACTTAATACACAACCGCCATCCTCATAAAGAAAGCCAACCAAAGCTCAGAGAGAAGAGGTGACGTGCCCAGTGTCACATCTGACCACAGATGGGGCTGTCCAGTTCCCTTGGAGGCTACAAGGAGAATGTCCTGAGGACAGGAAGTAACTCTCTTGTTCACCACTCTCTCTCAGTGCCCAGCACAGGGCCTGGCTGAGAGGAGATGCCCAGCTGTCCTGTGAGGTTGTGGCTGGAGCCATGTTGTCCCCTGGTTGGTAGCAGGGGGCCATTCTCAGTGGCAGGGAAGAGACTGAAGCAGGCATGTCCCAGGCTTGGTCCCAGGGCCAGGAGGTCTCCTGAAGCAGAGCCCCTCCCCAAGGGCTGCTCCTGCCTCCCCCTCGCTGGCCCTCGTAGGAAGCACCCTGTGTTGCTGGCAAAGGGCTTCCGCAGCCAGAGTCCCTGGGCCAAGCAAACCCCAAGGTCCCCAAACTTTCCACTTCCATAAAGTGCTCTGATCTTGTCAAATTGCTACCAGAGGAGTCATAGCTGAGTGAGCACTTGCCAGGTTCCCGCAGCTCTCCCGAGAGCTGTCACCGTCCTCATCCATCATAATTGAAGCAGTCCACCTGCTCCGGGCCCATCTTTCAACTGCAATGATGGCTGAGATGCGATAGATGTGTCTTGTCATCACCTTGACTTTTTTTGGAGAATGCAAAGGTCAGTGGGGCTCCTGGGGTGGGTGAAGGTGCTATGGGCCCACCTTAGTGCAAGCCTTGACCTCAGGGTGGAGGACTGAGTGCCGCTCCCACTGAGTGCCAGTCCTCACAGTGGCCATCGGCTTTGTCAGGGCCAGAGGAGAACTAGAGCCTCCCTTTACCCCAAGACCCTAGGTGCCCACACCTGCCTACCATCTTGTTCTGCAGATAGACTCCAGAGGGGCAAGGGAGTTTGGGAGGCACTGGCTTCCATGACACCCAGACCTGGCTGGCCCTAAGATACAAACTTTTACATGTACCTCCTCGCAGCCCATACCCGGGGCCACAAGCCTTGGATTTGCTTGTCAGGCAACAGAAATAGTTGTCACCGGTTTTCTGCCCTCAGGTCCATAAATTCAAGCAATGAGTATGATCAGGTGCAGAAACACAGACTTCAGGCTGCACTGCCTCTAGGACTCCAGCCCCAGATGGGCCAGCAGAGTCACTTTCCTGAGCAGGGCTCTGCCCGTTCATGGTCCTCCTGCTCAGAGGCTGCCCAGGGCTCCCTCTGCACGCAGAAGAAAGACCAAACTGCTTGGCCTGGCACTCAAGGCCCTGGGCAATGTGCACCAAAGAAGCAGGCAGCTTGAGGAGCAGTAGGTGCTCCAAAAAGAATCAATGCCCACCTCATTTAAGAAAGAAGTTCATTTTGTATCCCAGAGACGCCCAAGATACAAAGCAATGTCAAGGGAAGAATGAGCTCGGCGTCTCCAGAGACTTCAAGTGCAGCTGGATTATCTCCAGGAAGGCTGCTGCTGGGGCTCTAGAATGAGCTCAGCATTCTGAGGGAGAGGGAGGGGTTGAAGTGGGCAGTGCTGTACATCCCTCCAGCCATGAGTTCTCTGTCACTCCCGCTTCAGCCTTACCTGGCACTGTGACCACCTCCAGCCTTTGCTCATGCAGTTTCTTCAGTCTTCAGTGCCCTGTCTTGCCTTGCCATCTGAAGGCCCCCTACTCAACTATCCTTTGATCCAACAACACATTTTCCAGCTCCCACTCTGTGCTGGGGATATGGAGATTATTAAAACATGGTCCCTGTTCCCAAAACCCCAACCAGCTGTCTCCCTCCTCCCACCTGCCAGGCTGCTGAGCACAGCCAGACAGCATCAGGCGACTGTGCAGGCCAGAGCGCTGCTCATTCTACCCACCCCTCCCACTTGGAACCAAGGGATCCTCTTGTGCCTGTGCTCAGGGGTGTGAGCAGGCACGGGGGTTCTGGATGGCAGTGGGGAGGAGCATGGGGCAGCACAGGCCGCAGTTTAGGGGGACTCTGCCTGGGAGAACCACAGAGCCCCATAGTCCCAGTTCTATACGGGGCCACTTCCCGACCCCAGAATGTCCTGGGGCCAGGCCCCTAGTCTCAGTCCATAGTTCAGTGATTTCACCCAAATACCAGTTTATTCTCCTCAGATCTGAGTCACGGTCCCTTGCTTTATCCCAAGAGGTCAGCCCCTAACAGGCAGGGGAATCGGGGCCCTGTAGCTCATCTGTGTTGAGATATATGCACTTGCACTCTGAGCTCTAATGCCATAATCATCTTGGAAACATGAGAACCTTCCCTCAATAAGGGGATGTTCACCTGAGCAAATATATTCTCCTCATTGGTGCCACATCTTATGCACTCCTGCCTACCAAAGAAGGGTTCTGGGACCCCAAGGAGGTGCCCATAGAGTGGGCAGAGGGAGGGGCAGAATGGGAGAGGCTGGCACAATGGTCCCCTTCCCTCCTCCCAACCATAGTGAGAATCACTTACAGCACAGCCCGGAAGAGCGCTTCTGCCTCTAGGAGCCCCAGAAGAGACCAGATCAGAGCTGTGCACCTGCCCCTTTGTGGGAGGGGTGGGGAAGCTGCAGTTACCAGCTGCCATACCTGTCGGGGGAGCTCAGGATCCATGCAACGGAAGGCTTCTTAACTGATCCCCCTTGGAGTGGGCACTGCAGGTCTGAGCAGAGATTCCCAAAGCAAGGACTGGAGACAAAAAAAAAGATACATGGATGAGAGGGTAGCTCGGGGTAGGAATATCTTCTGCTCTCTACCCTCTTTCTCCCTATTGACACAATCAACAGACGTCAGTGTTCAGTGAATCTGTCATAAAAATGGTTCAGTGGCATCTGTCATTTTTCTTAAGATGTAAACTCCCCATCCTAAAAGGAGAAGGCTCCATGTTTACTCCATCTCATCCATTGAAAAAACAGCAGGACAAGGGCAGTGCCACAGCTGCCTGACCTTGGGCTGGCCGGAGCCCCCTCTGATGGCACGTGCTGTAGTGAACAGGGGCTCCAGGATTGAAAAGGCGGCCCAAGGTCCAGTTTGACGGATCCTGCTGGTGCTTAGTTAGTGTCCCCATGTCTGCCTCTTTTCCCCATTAGCCTGTGAACTCACTGAGAGCAGAGTGAGGCTTGGTCACCTTTATTTCTCCAGCATCTAGCACTAAGCGTATTAGATATTTTAGGCACAATTTCATGATAGTAGTTATACCTTAATTTTGTATAGTACTGTGCTTTTAAAAGCACATTCCTATCAAGCACCTCATCTTACCCTTAAATCTCCCCTTTTGTAGTAGTGGGCCAAATATTATCCCCATTTGGTGGATGAAGAAACTGAGGTTCCATGAGGTTCAGTTAAATGCCCACACTCTCCCATGCCACCCCACCTAGAAGCACACAGCTAATCAGTAGCAGCATCTGACCAGGCCCCTGCTCTGCATCTTTTTCCAGCGGTAAATTCTGCCACACCAAGATCACCCAGCTGCAGCTAGGAATCTTTGAGAAACACCAAGACATGGGAAAGTTGCCTGACAACTGTGTCCTGGCAAATGTTATTCTGGTTTGTTTTAAAGGAAAATAAGGAAGATGGTGCAAACTAGGGACCAGTGACCTTGACATCAACACAGTCAAGACTGATGGTTGTGAGCAGCAAGGGACAGACATCAGTAGAAGGTGGCAGGGCCTGAGTGAGACCTTGGCATCCACATTTGCCAAAGTCAAATGCCCATAGACAATTACAATCAACCATGAAAATCTGTAACCAGGAAGTAGAATTTAATGTAGCGGTGTAGAAACCTTTGGTTTCTGTGAGTCGCCTGGTTCTTTCCCTCCCTGCCTGCCAAGTGCTCAATGTTTGCCTTAGCCAACTTCTTTCAGCCACCTCTATCTCTCTCTCTCTCTCTCTCTCTTTCTCTCTCTCTCTGTGTGTGTGTGTGTGTGTGTGTGTGTGCGTGTGTGTGTGTGTTTGTAAAATGCTCTAAATTACCCAGTGCCAGCTGCTGCATCCAGGGTTCAGGTCCTGTTTCTTAATGATGATGGATGGCTTTGAAGATGCAGTGGATCAATAGGGTCTGAATTCCTAAACTCTTGACAAGAGCTGGAGAGAACACACATCTCAATGCCCACCCACAGAAGCAGACGGGAGTCCTGCCCCTCACAGTCCTACTTCTTCTATGGTCAGGTAAACCAAAGATGGGGCCTCGTGGGGTCACTCCAGGAGAGGGTTCGCCATCTTAGGTCCACCGTGTGGCAGACGGTTGCCCCATGCATTCAACAAACGTTCAACCATCTTATCCGGAAAGGGTTGTGCTTGGTGTTAGGGCAAGGGAGACGGAAAGAGGTAGGAGATGGTGAGGCCTGGCCCCTGTCCTAATGGAACTCAGCACCGTGAAGGAGACCCCACCATACAGAATGACCCTGGTCCAGGGTAAGACAATCGCCTACCGCTGTGTGCTGCTGTGAGCTGGGGGTTACCGCCGGCTCTCAACATGCACCCTCTCATTTGGTCCTCAGCAGACCCTGGAGGAACTTGCTGCTGTCATCCCCAGAAGGAGAGGCCAGTGAGGTCATCTGGCTGCAGAGCTGGTGAGGCAGAAGCAGAATTTGGGCCTGGCATCCTCACCCAACACAGATGGATAAAGCTTCAGACCAGAGGGAAATTACCTGGGCCTGGAGGGAGGGGGGTGGAATCAGGGAAGGTGAGGCTTGTGGGCTAGACCCCGGGGGACGAGAAGGATTTGGAGAAAAAGAGAGAGAGAGAGAAACAGTCTAAGTAGACCCCATACCTGAAGCAAGGGCAGGGGGCAGGCAGGAGAGGTTCAGGAAATGGAGAGAGGCCACTCAAGAGAGGGACTAGTGGAGGATGAAGCTGGAAAGGCGGTTCAGGGTCAAATGAGGCAAGACCAGGGAGGGGAAGGGGATTTTCCTGAGTGGGGAAGAGGGAGCCACAGAAGGTAAGATCTCTGTGCGAGACAGTCACCACCAGGGCAGTGAGCCCAAAAGAGCAGCCTGCAGGTTGCGTCAATCACGAGACTGAATCAAGGAGCGAGGCCAGGCACGGGAGGGATGGAGAGGCCCGGCCTGTGTGCCCTGGCGCCTGGGCACCCCGCGTGGCCCCGCAGGTGCCACGGGAGGAGGAAGGAGGCCGGGAGGAGGCAGCCGGCTCCCCTCCACAGGTAAGTGATTGGATTAAGAGGCCTGTCTGACAGGATGTCCGTTCAGCCGCGGAGGCTAATCAACTTCCCCATCCTGTCTGCTAATAAATCCTGCTCCGGGGACCACTCCGCCTGATGATCTGTCCTCGGGGACCGGCGCAGCCTTCTCCTGGAGAACATCCCGCAGTCTATTAAGGCGGCCGCCGCGCGCTGTCAGGCCTCCGTCCCGGGGAGTCTTGGGAGGTGCCCATCACCCAGGTGCGCCCGCCGGGACCCCAGCCTTTGTGCGGCCACCGCGGGGGCTGACAGCCATCCCGCTCCGAGGGGCTCGGACCCCCCAGTCCTGGCCGCTCCGGGCTGCCTCAGGCTCTGCGTGCATAAATTAGCAGGCGGTGATTGTGAGATCTATAATATCTATAGAGAAGATGTATAAATAAATTAAAGCTTTAATTATTTTCTTGGATTCGCTGTCGCTCAAGAGAGCTAGTGGAAAGCTGTCGGGGAAGGGCGGAAGGCCTGATTCTCTGAAGCCTTTCTAGTTTTTTTAGCTGCAGTGATTTTTTTTTCTCTTTTCTTCCTTCTGCTCCCCCAACCCTCAAAAGGCAAGAGTTGGGGCGGAGAGACAGTGAAACAATGTCCTTTGTTGCTCAAGATAAAAAGTACATGCCTTTGACTTGCTTCCAAAACAGCGTGCCCCCGCCCCCCCATCTCCCACCCCCACCCCAACACATGCCCACCCACCAGCAGCTTTCTTTTCTGTGAACACTGTCTATAGGCAGAGTTCAATCCCACATTTTCATCAGTTCTAGAAGAACCTCCAAGGGCGTTATTAAATATGTGAAATACGCCAGAAATATTCAAGCAATCCCCATCTGGCCCTGGGAGGGAGGAAGAAAGGACTGGGAAAGTAATAAAGTGTGTTTATTTTTTAATCTAGATGACATGTTTTACATCATTAAAAAGGACAATTATTTTTAAAATTCAGCCTGCACGCTTCGACGGTTCGAGAGGTCTGCCGCCCCAGAATCCATCAGAACCTCACTCCACAGCCAGGCCTGGGTCCACCCTCGAGGCCAAGTTACATTTTAAAACATTCAAAACCATGGAGGCAATCGTGAGTCCTTTAGAAAGGCCTCATCTCTAAGGAGCAGGAAGGGAGGGGCCGTCTTATTACTGAGTCACCTTTCCCTGGAAAAGAGGGTTTCTGATCCCAAGACTCCGAGGATCCTAAGTTCAGGCAGAGTTTCAAAGACTGGTGGAAGTTAGATGGAATTTGAAATGGCTGAGACTTCACCAAACCAGTATCTCTGAAACAAAACAGCAGTTGTCTCACTACGAAAACCCTGCTGATCGCTCTCCAGACTTGGAGTTCCTCCCTTTGGGCTGCCACAGGTCCAGGGCCACAGCCTAGTGAGGGAAGCAGCCAGGAAAATGGCCAAGCCCAACACCCAACAGCCAGTTCCTAAAACGGTTTCTCACCCTCATCCCTTTTCTCTCTCTGCCCTGGACACATGCCAGGAGGTCAGTGTACTAAAGTGTGGGTCTCTTCAAAAGCATGCATCCCTTTTCACTCAGCAAGTGGATTTCTAGGAATGCAATCCTAGAAGTAATCAGAAAAAAATTATGCAAAGATTAGTCTCAAGTATGTTCACCGCAGCATCATTTATGTTTGGTCAAATCATATAAAATTGCCATTTTTTAAGTCAAGAACAGTCAAATGTTAGAAATTTTATGTTGTTCAGTTTAATAAAATTAAAACATTAAAAATACTTTTGGCCAGGTGAGGTGGCCCATGCCTGTAGTCCCAGTGCTTTGGGAGGCTAAGGTGGGAGGACTGCTTGATCCTAGGAGTTCAAAACCAACTTGGGCAACATGGTGAGACCTTGTCTCTACAAAAAAAAAAAGAAAAAAAGAAAAAAAGAAAAAGCTTAGAAAATTAGTTGGGCATGGTGTTACACACCTGTGATCCCAGCTACTTGGGAGGTGGAGCCAGGAGGATTGCTTGAGCTGTGTTTGCACCACCACACTCCAGCCTGGGCAACAGAGTGAGACTCTGTCTCAAGAAAAAAAAGAAAAGAGAAGAAGAAGAAAGAAGGCTGGGTGCGGTGGCTCGCACCTGTAATCCCAGCACTTTGGGAGGCCAACGTGGGCAGATCACTTGAGCTCAGGACTTCAAGACCAACTCGGGCAACATGACAAAACTCCATCTCTAAAATTATAATTATATATATACACATATGTGTATATGTGTATATATATGTGTGTATATATATATGAAATAAAGAAATATCTATATTTCCAATAATAAGGGGTGGTTGCTCCATTTCAGCACCTGCTGGAATACCATATGGCTTTTGGAAATAACCTTGCAGAAGTACATTTAATAGAAAAATAGTTTAGAATTATATTAAATGAAAAATAATGTGTACAGTCTGATCTCTTTTCTTTAAAAATGAAAAAGACATATGCAGGGATAATGATGGACCCCAAGATGTTGAAAACGGTTTTCTCTTGATATTAGGATTGTACATGAGTTTTATTTTCTTCTTTTTGTTTATCTTTATTTTCTGGCTCTTATAACAAATGCACACTACTTGTATAATAATAAATGTAAGCAATAAAAGCTTTTTTTAAATAACAAAGTGTGGGGCTCCAAGTTGACTCTGCAATGCTGACCAAAGCTGACGAGAGGAGACTGCAGCCCTCACCTGGCCTCTACGGCTCTGTGGCTGGCTACAGTCATGACCAGGATCCTGGGACAGGGGTAACAGAGGGCTGGCACTGAGTAGTCCTCTTGGGCCAGGTCATCTGGGCGACTGCTAACCCCACAGGAGCTCCCTGGCTGCCCAGGGTCTGGCCTCAGAGTAGAAGCAAGAGGGGTAGAAAGCACATAGACAAGGATGTTTTTCACTTGAAGAAAAGCAGGATTTCTCACATCTGAATGTGGCTCCAGAGAAAGGCAGAGTGTAACCCAAGGATCAGTCCCAGATCCACCATGGATTCACCAAGCCTCCAGTCCTCCGTCTTAATGGGGCCAGATAATATTTGGGCCATACACTGAGGTGTTTTCCTCCATATTTCCTTATAACGTTTTCTCTTGCCTCACTCAAATTGCGCAATAGGCAATCAAGTTGTTTTAGCAGAATCAGAGAGATTTAAAAGAACAACAAAAAAAGGAATCAGATGAAAGGACTGGGAACAATGCATCATTTGTCGGAGTCAGGTTTTGTTTTTTTGGTTTTTTTTTTTTCACCTAAAAGAAATTTAAAACCTGCTGGGCTGGGAGAGAGAACCATGTCAGAGGTGGGATGATGGAGAAGCCCTGAACCCTGCCCTTCCCTAGGCTTAGGCCAGAGTTACAGGGATGACAAAAATCTCAGGTGGATTTGGAGAATCTTCAAGTGGGAGAGTGCTGGGCCTCTTCCCCAGGGGAGCCCACAGAGGATCAAACCTGGCAGAGTTCGCAAGTGCCAAGGGTAGTGTGGGAGGGACAGAGTAGAAACGGCTGTGTGTGGTGTACCTGAGCAGAGAGGGCCTTAGGAGCCCTGTGGCTTCCTGTCGTGGAAGAGAGCAGCTGGATTCTCTCATGCCCCTTAGCAGCCTCTAAAGTGGGTGAGATTGCTCTTACCTCTGGAGAAGTATGCTTTGAGAATGAGGGATGGTGGAGCGGCAGTCTGGATCTCAAAGGCTGACAGCACAGATGAGTGTCTTCCAAAACACAGGCAGCCCCAGCTCTCTTTTGCCAAGGCACCGAGTGAACTCCCACCCAAAATTTAGACACAAATTCTGGCAGATGAAGAGTGAGGGGAAGAGAGAACCCAAAGTAACTGAGATCACTTGGAATTCTCTGAGATGGCCCTCCTGCAGTGCAGCTGAATGACTCCGAAGAAAACAGTAAGTACAGGGCTGGACGCAGTGGCTCATGCCTGTAATCCCAATACTTCAGGAAGCTGAGGTGAGCAGATCACTTAAGGCCAGGAGCTTGAGACCAGCCTGGCCAACATGGTGAAACCTCGTTTCTACTAAAAACACAAAAATTAGCTGCACATGGCGGCACATGCCTATAATCCCAGCTACTTTGGAGACTAAGGCACAAAAATTGCTTAAACCGGGAGGCAGAGGTTGCAGTGAGCTGAGATCGCGCCACTGCACTCCAGCCTGGGTGACAGAGCGAGATTCTGTCTCAAAAAAACAATTAAAAATAAGGCTGGGCATGGTGGCTCACGCCTGTAATCCCAGCACTTTGGGAGGCCAAGGCAGGCGGATCACGAGGTCAGGAGATCAAGACCATCCTGGCTAACATGGTGAAACCCCATCTCTACTAAAAATACAAAAAATTAGCCAGGCACAGTGGCATGTGCCTGTAATCCCAGCTAATCAGGAGGCGGAGACAGGATAACCACTTGAACCTGGGAGGCGGAGGTTGCAGTGAGCTGAGATCACGCCACTGCACTCCAACCTGGGTGACAGAGCAAGACTCCATCACAAAAAAAAAAATAAATAAAATTAAATAAAATTAAATATAAGTCCAGGTAGAAAAAGATAAAATTGTCTTTCTTGCAAACATTGCAAAAGTGTGTGACCTGAGATTGGGTGAAAGGATGGTAAGGTCCCACCAAACAGCACATTCTATGGGTGTCTGCTCAGGTGTTCAGGCAGTCAATAGGCCAGAACGGCCAGGGTGGACAGATGGGGAAGGCAGGCAGACTTGGACTCGGAAGAACCCTTAGAGACTATTGTGTCCAACCTTTTGGCTAAACAGGTGGGGAAACTGAGGCAGGGGGAACAGGGAGGTGCTTATGGACAAACGTAAACCCATGTAGCACCAGATGCAGGATCCAGCTCTTTCTCTCGTCCAGGCGCTGCAAGTGGCCACAAGACCAACAGAGCAGAGTGGGGTGGATGCACGTGCACTGCACAGCTGAGAGCCATCCCTGGGGTTGGGCTGGGCTGGCAGACCGTACTCCAGTCCAGGCTGCTCTCAGAGTCTAGCCCCTGGGTTGGGGATCCAGGTGCTCACATGCACACAGAGCCAGCTCATCCCCAGCCACAGTTTCCTGTTAATAATTGCACTAACTGTCTCCACACCCGTCAGCACTAATCTTCCGCACAGCCTGCCAGGGCCTGATTTATCAGTATGGAGGGCACGCTCTTAAAGGGTCACAGCCCACCGCGGATCTCCAGCTCCTTTAGCAATAAGTGGCAGAACATATTTTCTCTGCTAACACTACTGTATGTTAGAGAATAGATTATTTTAAGAATCAAGACTAAATTGAAACAAGGCAGGCTTGAATTTTTCCCCCAGAACCATAGGAGAGGGTCATCTATCAGTGTGACGCAGTGGACAAAGTACTAGAGAGTGACTCCAAAGCCCAGGGCTGGCGTTTCCGTCTAGTACTTACTGGCCCAAGTGACCTTGGGTAAGTCATTTACCCTCATCAAACCTCAGCCTCCTCAGCAATACAGTGGGAGTGGGGGCATAGTCCTCTGTCTAGTGCTTCAGAGTCCTAGAAATCTATCAGGGAAACACGAACCCACCGATGGGAGAATGGGGAAATACACACATACATATGGCCTTAAACATAGAAAAAACTGCTCAACTCCAAACATAGGAACTTATTTAGAGGATTTCCTATAATGCCAGCACCTTGGGAGGCTGAGGCAGGAGGATTGCTTGAACCCAGGAGAACAAGACCAGCCTGGGCAACAAAGCAGGACCTCATCTTTGTCTTTACTAAAAATCCAAAAAAAATCAGTCGTGTGGGGTAGTAAACTCCTGTGATCCCAGCTAATTGGAAGCTGAGATGGGAGGATCACTTGAGCCCGGGAGGCTGAGGCTGCAGGGAGCCATGATCATGCCACTGCACTCCAGCCTGGGTGACACAGGGTCTCACTCTGTCACCCAGGCTGGAGTGCAGTGGCTCGATCTCAGCTCACTGCAACCTCCGCCTCCTGGGTTCAAGTGATTCTCATGCCTCAGCCTTCCGAGTAGCTGGGACTACAGGCATGTGCCATGACACCCAGCTAATGTTTTGCATTTTTAATAGAGATGGGGTTTCATCATGTTGGCCAGGTTGGTCTCGAACTCCTAGCCTCGGCCTCCCAAAGAGCTAGGATTATAGGCATCAGCCACCTTGCCCCACCAAAACCCTGTCTCAAATTATACATATATATATTTATGGAATTTGTCTGGAGGAAATAATTAACTTCGTGAACAAAGATGTAAAAATTTTAGGAATTTTATTCCAGATTCTGCTTGTAATAGTGAAAAAAAAAAAAAAAAAGGAAACAAACCAAATATCTGATCATTAGGGGCTGGTTAAAGTGTGACACAACCATTTGATGGAATATTGTATATGCAGTTAAACACATAGGTTCACAAAACCATTAGTAACACAAAATTATTTGCTGTTAGGTTTTCTAAAAAGAAGGCTACAAAATAGTACGCAGGGTAAAATCTATGGAGAAAAATTAGGAAGAAATACTCCAAAATATTGACAATGGAGCAACGAGATTGACAACTGAGCAATGGGATTGTAAATGTTTTTTATCTTCTTCTTTTTGCTTATATGCATCTTCTACATGCTCTATGGTAGCCATTACATTTTTAAGTTATTTAGGACAATAATAACTATTCTTTCTCTGTCCCCAGGATGAGAGTGATAAGCAAACTGGAGGAGCTAAAGAAATCGGACTACATAGTGGATCATAATGTCACTGCCCACCCACGGGCCCTGCCTCTGTTCTGTGTCCCATGTGCGTGTCTGTGACTCTGCCAGACCTGATCATGCCCTGTTTTCTCTTACAGCTATGTACATGCCCATCTCTCTTGGAGAGGTTGCTGAAGGTGGGGACCACCACGTCTTGTCATCATCACCCAGTCAGAGCTTGTCCCAGAATGGGACCCACTGAATATATGTTGAATTACCCTGAATGGCCATCCCCTAAAGCTAGACTGCTTTGGAGGCCCCTCCCTGCCTGCCGGGTACCTCTGGAGGGGTCCGTTAACTTGTTGGGGCCAGACCCACAAGCCCTGCTCTCAGCACCGTTCCTCCTGGAAGGCCACCCACAGCTTGCTGCTCCAGGAAAACCGGAACTGCAACCCCTCCTCTGTGGGCAGTGGGTGTATAAAGGCTTTCCTGAATACGCGTTCCCTGGAACCTCTTAACCCAGGACTTAGGTCAAGGATTCTCAGCCCGCTATAGACAAGGAAACAGAGGCTCTGAGAACTGGAATAACCTGCCCACAGTAGAACCACTGAGAAAGAGAGGCTCTGCTCCCAGACCCGCGTCCAGTGCTCTGACCCCATGCTCACAGCATGCTGCTTAGCTCAGAGCAGCAGAAACCCAGACCCAAGCAGATATTCTGAAACCTGCAGGCAGTGATGGCTTTGGTCTCTAGCACCACCATTCACTAGCTATTGTTAAAGCAAACTAAATATGGCCTGAGAAGAACTCCATTCTTCTTTTTTGACATGGAGTCTCACTCTATCGCTCAGGCTGGAGTGCAGCGGCACAATCTCAGCTCACTGCAACCTCTGCTTCCTGGGTTCAAGCAATTCTCCTGCCTCAGCTTCCCGAGTAGCTGGGATGACAGGCACGCACCATCACGCCTGGCTAATTTTTTACATTTTTGGAAGCAACAGGGTTTCACCATGTTAGCCAGGCTGGTCTCGAACTCCTGACCTCAAGTGGTCTACTCACCTCAGCCTCCCAAAGTGCTAGGATTACAGCTGTGAGCCACCGCCCCCAGCCAGAGCTCCATACTTCTGCATTTGAGTCCTTGTGGACAAACTGTAACCTAGCTTAACAGGCTGACAAGATTGAAAACCTAACTTAGGAGTATGCGCCTGTAACAATAGCTGAGTTTTGGCCAATCCCAGCGGCATACTTCAACCACTCATAGACTGCTGAGTGTTCAAACTGTATTCAAATAAGGCAAACGCCAAACTGTAAGCAATCCAGCTGTTTCTGTACCTCACTTTCGATTTCTGTACGTCACTTCCCTTTTTTTGTCTATCAATTTGTTCTGACCAGGAGACATCCTGGAGTCTCTCTGAATCTGCTGTGATTCATTGCTCAATTAAATTCCTTTACATTTAATTCAGCTGAAGTTTTTAACACTATGTATCCTTGGAAAGTCACTGCCCTCCCAGAGCCTGTTTTCTCATCTGTAAAGTGGTCCTAATAACCTCTGTGTCAGAGGGTTCTTGAGAGGATTACATGTCACAGGGAAGCTCCTTGCACAAGATCTAATTCTGAGTATGCACTTTCTCTCCCTGGTCAGATGAACTTTTGACAAAGGGCTACCTCCAGACACGGCTGCCAGGTTGGGCCTTGTTCTGTTTCTCCGTGGGAATGGCTCTGCCTTCCTGTGCCCTGAGCTCAGCAGGAGCTGCCCAGCAGGTTGGCCGGCAAACAATGCCACAGCCTCCTCTCTCCCTACCTCCACTCCTTACCCAAAAAAGGGCTCCAAATGCCTTCTATAGCTTCTTTCCTGGGCAGAGAGGGAGGGTGGGAGTAATGAGAATAAGAGAAACTGACAGAGTTGGTCTCTGCCATGGGCTTCACTGTGGATACATCACCTTCTATAGTGCACTGAATGATGGCCCCAGTATCAGGGCCTAATTCCCAGATTAGACAGTGCACTTACCTTATACAGCAAAATAGACTCTGCAGGTGTGGTTAAATTGAAAATGAGATAGATGATCTTCGATTATCTGGCGAGGAGGGGAATAAAGACAGTCACAGGTGTCCTCATAAGAGGGAGGTAGAGGGAGATTTAACACAGGCAGAGGAAATGGCAGTGTGGCCACAGAAGCAGAAATTGGAGAGACGTGGCCCCAAGCCAGGAACACAGGCAGCCACCAGGGACTGGAACACGTGAGGAAAGGACTTTCCCTTAGAGCCTGCAGAGGGAGCATGGCCCCACAAGCACCTCCGTTTCCACCCGGTGAGACTGATTTGGGACTTCTGGCCTCCAGAATTACGAGAGAATAAATTCCGGTTGTATGAAGCCACCAGCTGTGTGACCATTTGCTACAGCAGCCACAGGAAACTGATACACTCACCCTCCCTGAGTCCACATAAAAGTTCTGTGATCCAGACTCATACACCCCAAGGACTAAACAAACCTTCCTGTTAAATCATGAAGAAAGGGACTCACTCTGGGTTTACCCACAGTTATTTGACATCAGATGTCACCTTCTGAATGCCAGAGGGCCAGTACAGGATCCAGCACAACTGTGGTGCTCTTGGAGAAGGGTCAGGAAATCCCAAAAGTGCTTCACCAGCCCCAGGACCCTGTGCCTGGCACGGGTTAGCTGTGCTCGTTTATATGCAGGGCAATATGTTTACTTTTGTTTGAAGAAAAAAAAAAGGGCCCTGATTATTTAAAAAAAAAAAAAAAAAGAAAAGAAAAGAAAAAAGGGTTTTGGTATGGTCCCAAATAATGCAGTTTTCGGAAATGAAACAGCAGCAGAATTAACTGCAAAAGCTACTGGGCTAGTCTAATGTCTTCCTACACAGACCAAGAAACCAATGCCCAGAGAGGGGAAGGAAGGGACTTACCCAAGGACACACAGCCAGTCAGCCGAGATGAAGCTGCAACTTGAGACTCCCAGCTCCTCCCACCCTGACACACACACAGACACACAGACACACACACTCACTTAGATTACTAGTACTCTTCAGTTTGCTAACTTTCATCCTCAAGGAGTTTGTTGCATTAGTTTCTAAGGGCTGCTGCAACAAATTACCACAAACTGGGTGGCTTAGAACAATATCAATGTATTGACCCATATTTCTGGAGGCCCAAAGTCCAAAATTAAGGTGTCAGCTAGCCATGGTCTCTCTGAGGGCTCCAGGGGAGAAATCCTTCCTTGCCTCTTCTAATTGCTGGTGGTTCCTGGCAATCCCCATCATTCCGGGACTTCTGAGTGCCTTCGCCTGGCCTTCTCCTCGGCGTGTCTCTCTGGGTCTCTGTCTCCTCATCTTATAAGGACACCCATCACTGGATTAGGGCCCACCAGCATGACCTCATCTTTACTTGATTACATCTGCCAAGACTCTGTATTGCATTCACAGGTTCTGGGTGGACAAGTTTTAAGGAGGGATGCTCTTCAACCCAGTATACATCTAGTTATGCTCTTTATCTAGACAGATGAGGATCGGGGGTTCGAAAGCTCAGCAATAGCCTAATAATTAAACATCTGAAGCCCTCTCTCTGTGCCCCTCTCTGTCCTCTGTACAGTAGTAACCTATGGCCAGTTCTTTGGCCCTATCTAGCCTGTGCATTTTTTGCAGGTAAACACTGTGTCCCCAGCCCCCTAACATAGCCCTGACACAAAGGAGGAACTTGGAACCATTTGCTGAACAAACGAATGAAATGAGACATTTGGAAGCACAGCCCAAAGAATGTAATTTCCAGAAATGAAACAGCAGCTGAATGAATTGTAGCAATGTCAGTGCTCACTTCTTATGCTCTTGTAGCCTGCTGCTTTCACAGTGGGCAACTGAGTTGCTGGGAGTCCAGCAAATTTCTGGGGAATCTCCCTGTGGGAGTCAGGAACAAAGCTGGCATTTGGCAACTGGCCAGCAGGGGGCAGGATGGTCTCAGGGACAGAGCCCCAGAGCCTGGAGCTTGGCTCCACTTACCCAGCAAGCAAAGCCTCCCAGAATCAGAGAGTTTCTGATTGCAAGGACTCTGCAACCTACTCTGACTCCTCTTTGTTCTTTTTTTTATTTCCCCCCCTTTTTTTTTTTATTGCTAGATCAGTACCAATGAGTCTTCTTTGAATGGATAAAGAAACTGAGGCCCCGACAGGGGAAGGGACTTGCCCAAGCTCAGAGAGAGTCCGGATCCGTAACTCCAGACCCCATTCCCTGCGCCAGTTCTAGTACTGCCTGCAGGCTTTGGTCTACCTGGGACCAACTCTAAACAAACAAAAAATAAAAGAGCTTGTCAATGCAACTTGGGTCTTTTTAAAGGTCTTTTTGAATCCCTGATTCAACTAAATATACACAATGTATATGCTCTGACCTGGGGATGCCACTTCCAGAAATATATCCTAGATGCACACAAGGATGTTCATTGTGGTGGTGTTGATAGTAGAGAAAAATTGGAAACAACATAAAAATTGGAAACAACCACGACAGGACTGCCTTAATAAATGATGACACAGCCAGGCACAGTGGCTCACACTTTGGGAGGCTGAGGCAGGTGGATCACTTGAGGTTAGGAGTTCAAGACCAGCCTGGCCAACATGGTGAAACCTCATCTCTACTAAAAATACAAAAATTATCCGGGCATGGTGGCGGGCACCTGTAATCACAGCTACTCAGGAGGCTGAGACAGGAGAATTGCTTGAACCCGGGAGGCCAAGGTTGCAGTGAGCCGAGATCATACCATTGCACTCTAGGCTGGGCAACAGAGTGCGACTTCGTCTCAATAAATAAATAAGTAATGACATATCTGTTTTGTGGAATACTGTATAATCATTAAAAATAAATTTTTAGAAGATGTTTTTAAAGAAAAAATCATGCTAGAAAACTGAGGAAATAATACATATTGTACATTCCTAATATTTTAAAATTCCTTGTGCATATAAAATGTAATTTGTGGTTCCAGAGGTACTCACTATTTAGCACTAATTTTCTCTACATGTATTTTTAAAAATTAGACCTTACAATATTAAAATAAATACATTAATTTTAAATTAAATATATACATAGTTTTATACACACACACACATGCTTAGACCTTAGACCTTAGACCTGGGTAAGTGTGGTCCATGCCTTAGCTCTCACAATTCAAAGTGTTCGGCATTTAATAAACACACATAGGCAAATAGTTATTAGGAAGACATAGGCACTTCTGTTCCTTGCGACCTGGTGCTCAGTGCTGCATAGCGTAACCCTAAATATTAACTTGGGACTAACATCATCAAGACCCAGGAAACGTGTCTCCAGCTCTTGCCCTCTGTCTTTGAGACAAAAGGGACTGAAACCCAATGTCACAACACCATGTGGGCTGTGCTGTGGCTGACATCAGAGATGGACGATGCTTCAGAGTACAGGGAAAATTTGAGTAGTGGACGTGCTTAAGCATGTAAGAGAATAGACAAATTAATTTGTCAAAAACTTCCTCTCAGGTCGCATGGAATGCAACATTTTCATACATAACAAGGTATAGTATCCTAGCAGTGCTAACCGTCCATTTCCTTGCTTTTCTTCATGTTCTAATTCGTACTTCCAGAGGTACTCGCTAATTAGCAGCATATCTGCAACAGCTGCACCTAACAGCGGAGGAATATTTTGCAATAGCAAACGATTCATTGTACTCTTAAATTTGCCTCTGTGTAGGTCTAGACATAATATGTATGAAATATATCAGTTCTTTACATTGACAACTATGGACCCTGGACCCTGGCCATTCAAATAGCATAGTTGTGCTATTTTTAATAGCTAATGGAAGGTAATCAAATGTTTTTTAAAAATTTTAATGTCTACTTTACAGAAATAATTTTCATCTAAATTTTTAATATTTACTCATTGTAATTTGAATTTTGCCTTTTGGTCTTAACAGATAATTTTGATCTTTTAGAAGAAAATCTTTCTTAGAAAAAATGATTTAAATATTAAATATTTAAACACACGGTATGTGGAACTCCAATTGTACTCTTGCCCTGGGCCCTTCAAATGTAAGATCTAGGCCTGTGTTTAGAAAACAGATTCTGATAGAAAATACACCAGAATGTCAAAGGAAGTTGACTCTAGATCATTAGATTGCTGTGATTTTTATTTTATTCTTTTGGATTTTTTTCTATTTTTCTAGATTTTCTAGTATTTATCTAGTCAGAAAAAAAATGATAAATATATATTTTCAAGTGTTGCATCAGCCCCCAGCCTCCTCCCAACGTGGAATAACTTTCTACCCTCAATCAGGGTCCTGGGACAGGTCTCTAATTCTGCCCCCATCCCCCTGACCACTCCAGACTTTCAGCAGGAGGGACCCCAGGGGTAGCCCCTCCCTCAGCCCTCACTGAGCACTTCCCCCCTTAGCTGGCACCCCAAGGCCTCAAGGCTTCACAGCTTCCCATAATGAGATTCAGAAAGCTGCCCCTGACTGCTCTGCGGGTCTCACTCTAGACAAACGGTATTCTCAGCCTTGGGTTTCCCACCCTCCCACCCCACCCCCGCGAGCGTTTAACTTAGTGCTGCTTTCAGGACTAGGTAGAAACTGGCTGCCCTCCCTGGAGTCTGTGCTGGCCTCACATCGCCCACAACAGGGTAGAAATGCCCCACCAGCTCACCTTCCAGAAGCCTCCTCTGGAGGCTAATCAGGCACACCGAGTGGGGGAAGGTGCCGTCATGGTTCCACGAACCGGTTCTGAGGCCTGGCAGATGGAATTTCCCCACATGTCCCTTGTGAAAACCCAGCAGTAGGAACAGAGGTGGAGAAGGCAGGACTTTCTCACTGGCTCCCATTCAGGCCCAGAAGTGCCCTGCAAGGAGTGTAACCTGACACCTGGAGCTTCCCCTGCCTATCCCGCCCCAAGCACCACTCCCACCCGTCCCAGTCTGGCAGCGAGTGGCGCTCACCCAGGGAGAGGTTGCATTCCCTTGACAGACCATATATCCAGAAGGAAGCCCTTCCTGCAACTGGGAGAGGGGGACTTGGCCACCTGGGGAACCCTACAGAGTCCCTGAAGGTTGAAGCCAGGAAGTCCTCAGAGCTACAATCAATCCCTCTGTTTACACCGGCGACACAGAAAGCTCAACTGACTGGCCCCAGGTCCCAGAGCAATCATGTGACCATGAAAACCCAGAATTTTCTCTTCCAGTGCCCCATACAGCCTGGAACTCTCCCTCACATCTGACATTTTAAATTAAACATAGGATACCTGCCACATTCTTCGAGGAGACGTACTTACACCTCAGGAGTTTTTAGAAACGTGTCTCCACCCAGAAGCCTGCACTGAGCTGCAAATTGAGCAATGGCAGAGACTTCAACGGCCTTATTCACCACCATAGCCTGGAGGTTCCCAGTATGGTACCTGGTTCATTGATTCTAAGGTGGGTATTTTTTTTCACATTTTAATATTTCTGAAATTGAGATATAATTTGCAATCCATCAGAAGTCAAAGTGTAATGGGCAGCATTTTTTCCTTCGTAGTAGGCCAATCATTGTTCAGTATGCAATTAATTGATGGCACCTTAGATTCAATGAAATACGGGAAAATAGGGTCATAGTGGCCAAAACATATTTGTCAAATAAATAAACATACTATGCTAAGCACTATGCTAAGGTTCTACATGCATTATCTTATTTACCTCTCCCCCAAATCCTCCTGTGAAGGAAATATTATTCCCATTTTACAGATCAGAAACTAAAACCAAGAGCAATTAAAACACTTGCCCCAGATCCCACAGTAATGGAAGAGCCAGAATCGACATCCAGCTCTAGGGGTCATAGTGTCTGCTGTAACCACTGAGAAATCCAGCCTTCCAGTACAATGCAAGTCCCTTGTTGCCAAGTAAAGTATGGTGACCAACCATCTCGTTTTGCCCTGGTCTGAGGGGCTTCTGGGACATGGGACTTTCAGTGCTAAAACTAGGATAAACCAGGGTAGCTGATCAGCTGATCACCAAGATCAAGAGTCCCTCACTCCTCCTGCCCATCTGTGCCTGCTCCCTCCACATAGCCTCCACCTCTTCCAGGGCCTGCACCTGTGAACAGGCCTCCACCCCAGCTCTTGGGCCCCTAGGCCTGGCAGGAATTCCCAGGGCTTGGGTCCTCTCTGAATGAACGGCCCCTCCACTCTTCTGTGCCAAGGAAGCTGCCAAAGTCCCTCTTTCTCCAAATGTCTCTCACCAGTGGGTGCCAGATCTAGATGTTCATTGGACCTGCTGGGCTCTTCCCATCGCTGATGGAACATCTGGCCAGGTTTTCCCAGAGCTTCATTGAAATGATGGACCAGGCTATGGCTCCTTAGTTCCCATTTCACACTGCTACATGGATTTCAAAGGAGCTCAACGTTCTCAGGTTCAGGAAGGCTGCTAATATTAGCACTTTTGGACCCAGATAGCAAGGACCCTTTCCTGAAAGAAACTTCTCAGCAACTCCGTCTGAGACTGCAGGAATCCAGACAAGGCCCAAGTTTGTTCAGAAGGCCAAGTTGCTGTCCAATGCTTCTCAGTGGAATCCCCAGCCCAGGGCTCTTATTACAATGCAGATTCGTGGGTCCTGGCCCAACTTGATAAACCAATCTCCAGGGATGGAGCTCAGCTGTCTGCAGCTGCAGGTGGTTCTCATACATGCTAAAAGTTATGAACCACACCTGAGGATAGTTTCAGACCATCACATGGCCCTTGTCTCATGCTTCACCTCACTCCAGACCCTCCTGCAGCTGGACCCATTCAGGGACATCCAGAATCCTAGTGCCCCCACCACTGGGACCCTTGACCCCAGCCCCTTCTTCTAGAGCCTGTCACTGATGACCCACAGTTGGTCAGGAGGTAACCAATAGCTCCATTCCTATTTAGGGGGCTGGCTATGGCCCCTGGGAAGAGCCTGCAGTCCTGCTAAAGTACTCACAGGGGCAACTCCTGGAGCGGAGCAGTACTTACTCCATGCAGGCAGCTTACACCCCCTCTCCCGAATTCCCCACCTCTCTATCACACCTCACCTGCCTTGCCTACTGTGCTCTCACCTCTCCTCACCTGAAACACTCCCAGGGCTCCCTGAATTCAGGTCTTTGGGGACTCCCTATCAGTACCTGTCCATTTTACATAAGTAGTTAATAGATGGATATATGCCACACCACCCTGACCGCAACTCCGGAAATACAGAGGTGGGGGCTGGATTTTGCCCTCTGCTATATCCCCAGTGCTTAGTACAGAGCTTGGCGCATAGTAGGAACCTGAAAAACAGTTGTGTAAATGAATATATAAATAAATCCCCACATGATCCTACAAAAACAAGAACTATTATTATCCCAGTTTTTACAGCTGAGGAACCGAGGCACAGGTTAGGGAGTTTACTCCCGCTGCTCAGCTGCTAATTGGTGGGACACAGCTGGAACCCACCTGGGGTTCCAGACCTGAAAGCTCTTATCCACCATGCCAGTGCACCCCTGGGAGAGCCCAGGAGCAGGCAGACCTGGATCTAGTTTGGTAGCTGGTTTGCCTTTTGTCCTGAGACTGGGCAACATCACCACTTATAAAATCTTGCTTCTGTTCTTGCTCCCAGGCTTTCATTTCTGCTTCTCTTTCTTTCTTCTCTCCCCTCTCTCCTTTCTCAGACGTCCCCTGCCCACTGGGTCCACAGCTCGATAGAGCCACAAAGACCCAGTGAGCCCTTCATAGGGAACTTTTCAGAATCAAGGTAGAGTCATGCTGGAAACAGAAAAAGGCCAGCATCCCACCCAGGTGAGTCAGAGAAACAGAGGCAAATAAATACCTAAAAGAATGGGTGCTTTGAAAAAAAAAAAAAAAGTCTGCCTTCACTATGAAAGAAAAATAAACAGAGAGAGGAAAAAGCAGCTCCTGAGGATGAAGAAAATGAATATTTGAAAAACTTAGAGAAATAGATATAGTAATGATCATTGGAAGCTGGCTTCCACCCTTTATAGCAAATCCTGATGAGATGCATCCTGAAGTGTAAACAGATTTGAACAATAAACTTATTGAACCACATACAATTATTTCTGGAGAGAAATGGATGAGCGGTTGGTTAGACAAATGGAAGAGGTGTGAATGATTCTTAACACTCTGATCTGGCAAAATGGTCCTTGGAAATTAATGGAACAAAAAATTATACCGGGGAAGAGAAGCATCATCAGGAGAAAGCACTAAACATAGGAACCATGAAATGAAAATGCATTCTTATGAATAAGAGAATTAATGAAATGAATTTAAGAAAAGGTCAAGTTGGGGAGAATATCAGATGGGCTGCAGTTCCACAAAGCTTCTAAATTTACTGTGGCATTTGAAGCACAGGACTTTGGAAGTATAAAGTCCCTGAGAAATCATCCCTTCCGTGCCCTTTTTCTATAGATGAGAAACCTCAGCTCCAGGGAGGGTGAGTGACTGGCCCAAGGCCACACAGTTAGGTGGGTACGAGTCCTTATGCTGCGTGAATGCCACATGTGGATCAAGGGAAGTTGTGCTTCCATCTTCTCTGGGTTGTTTTTAGTGACAGTTGCCATACTTTAGACTCTAAAGTATAGTTTATTGCCCAATAAATGATTAAGCTCCGAGCTCTGCATAGACATGACCTAGGACTTGCCCAATCAGCAGAGGTCTAGAAGGGCTCAGGCAGTGCACGTCAGGCTAAGAACACATGATCACAGTTCTTTAAATCCTTCAGATTAAACTGTCTGTTTTGACTGAATCAACTAAACAATGACCTCCTAGTTCAGATTCTGGCAAGTTCAGGGCACCTTCTCAATTCTCTCATCGGGATCCATACGTCCTTCCTCTAACGCCTGTGGCTCCATGTTGACCAGTGTCTTTCTGGAATTTTAGATGTGCCTGTATGTCAAGTGGCAGCAACTGAGGTCAGGGGCCGCCTTTTTCTCATCCCTAGTGCCTTTCGCAGCACCTAGCTGAGTATCTGGCAGATGGCCAGGGCCCAGAGCATTCTTGAAATGAAATAATTGTGTGAAATATGGTGCCAGGCCAAATGGACTGAGAGGCCAAAGTTTCCAGCCATGGCTTTATTGCGTTTATATGCCTCTTCTTCCTAGGGAAACCCAGGGTAGTTTCTACCGAGGGACTTGTAGTAAAGGGTACTGGACTGTGCTCAGTCATGGGCTTGGAGTGGCTGGAGTGCTGGTCTATAGGAGGGGAGAGAGGCTTCTCTTTGGTGATGGATGTACCCAGGGCCAAACTCCAGTTCTACTCCTTACTGCCCTGGGCTTCATTTTCCTCATCTGTAATAAGGAGATCATAGGATTTACCTTCCAGAATTGTGGTGGGGTTTATTTATTTATTTATTTATTGAGACAGAGTCTTTTTCTGTTGCCCGGGCTGGAATGCAGTGGTGCCATGTCGGCTCACCCCAACCTCCGCCTACTGGGTTCAAGCGATTCTCCTGCCTCGGCCTCCCGAGTAGCTGGGATTACAGGCACATATCACCATGCCTGGCTAATTTTTTTTTTTTTTTTTTTTTTTTTTTTGAGACGGAGTCTCACTTTGCCACCCAGGCTGGAGTGCAGTGGCATGATTTCAGCTCATTGCAACCTCCACCTCCCAGGTTCAAGCAATTCTCCTGCCTCAGCCTCCTGAGTAGCTGGGACTACAGGCATGTGCCACCACGCCTGGCTAATTTTTATATTTTTAGTAGAGATGAGGTTCCACTGTGCTGGCCAGACTGGTCTCGATCTCCTGACCTCAGGTAATCCACCTGCCTCGGCCTCCCAAAGTGCTGGAACTACAGGTATGAGTCACTGCACCCGGCCTATTTTTTTTTTTTTTTTTTTTTTTTTTAGTAGAGATGAGTTTTTGCCGTGTTGGCCAGGCTGGTCTTGAACTCCTGACCTCAGGTAATCTGCCTGCCTCAGCCTCCCAAAGTGCTGGGATTACGGGTGTGAGCCACCACGCCCAGCCTTGAGTGAGATTTAAATTTGACAGTGTGCAAAGTACCTGGCTCATAGTAGGCCCATAAATACAGCAGCTTCATTCTCCATCCTGTTTTAAAGAGACATGGTGAGATAGAAAGGGGCTCAAGCTTCAGAGCTAGGCTGACCCAGGCTTGGTTTGAAAGCCTCCTTCTCCACATACATTTGTTTGACTTTGGGCAAGTTATTTAGTATCAGCTGGCCTCTGTTTTATCATCTGCAGAATGGCTATAGTAGTACCTACTTTATGTTTTTCGGGGAGAATTAAATGAGATTAATAAAATGCTGAGACTAGGCCCGGCGCGGTGGCTCAAGCCTGTAATCCCAGCACTTTGGGAGGCCGAGACCGGTGGATCACAAGGTCAGGAGATCGAGACCGTCCTGGCTAACATGGTGAAACCCCGTCTCTACTAAAAAAAATACAAAAAACTAGCTGGGCGAGGTGGCAGGCGCCTGTAGTCCCAGCTACTCGGGAGGCTGAGGCAGGAGAATGGCGTAAACCCGGGAGGCGGAGCTTGCAGTGAGCTGAGATCAGGCCACTGCACTCCAGCCTGGGTGACAGAGCTAGACTCCATCTCAAAAATAAATAAATAAATAAATAAAATGCTGAGACTCTTGCTTGGCAATTACTTCTAAGCAAGTGGACACTAGTATGTTCTTCCGTAGTCAAGGATGTGGTATCTACGAGGCCCTCAATTAGGGTCGGGCTTTGTGGTGGGCTCTGTGGATTTGGGGTCCCAGCTGAGAGGGCCCACCAAGACCAAGGGGCAGAGGCTCTGGCTAATTAATGGTGGGAAGCCTTCTGTCCGGTCAGCACCGCGGACAGCTCCACCGTCGCTGTCACCTGGGTGTGGAGTTGTTCCAGAGGATTCCCAGCACAGATAACTTTAAAGGAATTAATTTCCTAGTTTTCAACTTCCATACGAACTGTTTCCTAAAACTGTTTCTGTGATAGAAACATCGTGCCAGTTTTCTACTCCCACCTCCTCATCCATGATCCCCTTCTTTTATGGTACAAAGAGACTCCTCGTTGTACTATATGTCTTTTTCACACTGAATCTTATTACTGTAAATTGTCCTGTTGAGTCAAAACTTTTGGGGTCAAATAAAGGGACGATTTGACAAATGTTCTTCTCAATGTCACCTTTAATCATTCATTATAACCCCGACTCCTCAAATCCAAGGCCACTACATACAGCGGTACAGGTTGTCCACTGCAATACTCCAGGGGTTGCAATACTCCAGTTGAATGACTCTCTGGGGTTTTGTAGTGCACAGCCTTCCTGGCTGTATGACAAGATTCTGATCCTATCCATATTATTAAGAGAAACATTTTCAATAAATTTTAACTGTTTAATAATTAGTCATTAAAATTTGCAGTACATTCATCTTATTTTAATCAAGTTTGTATTACTAATAGTTAAGATGATAACTCAATCCAAAAGAATTTTTAATACTTAGAGGCTTGTGTTCATAGGAAATAAAAAGTTCAATTTATATACATCTTTTTGTTGTGGAGAAGTATGATAGAAAAATCAATAAAAGACTTTCAAGCATAAAAACACATTACATTAGGATAAAATTCTGTGGGGGAAGTGGATTGGAAATACAATTTCCTACTGTTAAATAAGAGCTCATTCGTGTATTTTTTAAAAGAATGACTGTGGGTATCAAATTGTTATGATCGCTGTATTTTATTGGACACATTTAAAACAGAAATGCAAGAGTTTTATCTTGCAATGTCTATATTTATTATATACCAAACATTACATCCTTTATAATTATTTTAAATTGTTATAAAATATTCTAAACATCAACTTAAATGTTCAAGAAGGGAGATAGATTTTCAAAATTGTTTTAGGCTGCGTTGAGCAAAAATGGTTAGCCCCACTTGATGTTGTCAACTCCATTTTAAACACTAGCCTGCCCCAGCAACTGGATGCATCCTCTGCACAGAAGAAAACATATTCTCTTTTGGATGTGTTTGTTCTTTGCTTCTCTTTAGACCCTGCTCAGGCTCAGAGGTAGGGACATTGCTATGTGAGAAAGATGGTCTTTGACTACCAGACCAGATATGCCTGGAAGTTTGCTGTCATTCTTTTCCTTGCTGAAGAACTTGGGTTTTCTTCTGTGTAACCCTGGGCAAGTGCTTACCTCCCTTTAGGCCCCAGCAACCTCCCTGTCAGGCAAATGAAGGGGTTCAATCAGGCCTCTTCCCACACAGGCCCTGGGAGACTCAGGTGGTGGTTTGAGCTGGTTTCTCCCTCACCCAAGCTCCCTCACTGTGCAGCTAGTACCACACCTGGCACATAGTAGGCCTACCGTAAATATGCCTAACCATGTGACAACCCCAAGCATAGAGAGATCTGCCTTTTCCCAATGGAAAGGTCCAGAACAAAGCTTTTGACCAACTAGCATGTATAAACTTTTAAAAATATAGATGAGATAATCAAAGTTCTACTTATAATATTTAATTAATTTAAAATTTCAGTTATACATACATTTAAATTCACTCACAGGAAATACATTGACATACCAATGTAGTCATAAATTAATGTGTTAATCAGAAGTTAAAATACAACTATAAAGTCTTTGGCTAATTACAAGTATATTTAGAAACATTGCTTTTTTTCCATGTTCACATTTAATTCCTGAACCAATTGTATTCACTCTTCACGTACATCTTTGACATTATTATCTTTGTCATCACTAAAAACCACTTCTCGAGTCATCTAGCACAGCTTTAAAGAGCGAATCATCTTCACTTTCATTTAAGTCATTTAAGATACAGGACTTTTCGCATCGTGGATGATGCTGTCACTGGAAATGATACTCCTAGCCCCAAGTACCCATTCGCTATTCATGAGCTCTGCAAACGAACCACTTAGTGTATTGTTTTTTAAAGGGATCATTAAAAGGCTTGTTTACAACATCCAACACTTGCAATGATAAGGAAAAATGACTAAATCTATGCTTCGTGTTTTCATCTCCATTTTTGCTCCAGTAAGTGACCTTTACAAGCATTTGAAATATAGGATCAATTGAAGTTACTTTGGACTGATATACTGTTCCCAAACAGTGCTTTGTGGGTCAAAATTAAGTGATTGAGAGTAAGGTCTGTAACAGGAGGGATTTGGTAAGGACTTGAATAGAAGGTAAATTCCTCTTTTTTGAGACATAATGGGTGACTGGATGAAGTTGGAAGTTGAAGTCTTTGGCTAAATTCAAGATCCTCTCTCCCAGGTTGGGGTTTATGGAGGGCTGCCCTCCAGGGTCCTCAGTGTCCTTCACTGGAATCTCTCCTGACTGACCTACCCATGTACTGGATTCCAGTTTGGGCAGAGAGAGAGCCCAGTGGCAAGGGTTGTAATCCCTACCCAGTCCCCAGCCAGGGAAAGGAACCCACGTTGACCAGGTGCAGCGTCTGCACAAACAGTGCACCAAGCCTCCTCTGCTGCCACCCTGCTAAGTCTCCCAGCCAGGCTGTGAAGTGGGTGTTTATGTGCATTTAGCCATGAGGAAATTAAAGCTCTAGACATTTTCCAATAGCATTTATAGAGACATGAAAACCCAGCCAATAATTAGTCTCCCTAGTGGTTACAAACTTCTGCCCAGTGACTCAGAGCTAGTTTTGCAGTTAGACATCCCAGCTTAAATCTTTGTTCTTCTATTTAGAAGATATATGATCAGTAGCAAGTCATTGAATCCTTCTGGGCTTCACTGTTGTACCTATAAAATTGGGATGATAATGCCTACCTCATAGGGTGTCATGAGGATTAAAATAATAGTTATTTGCCCAGAAACCAGTACATCTTACACACTGCCAGTAAGAACCTGGAGCCAGTCAACCCATGTGCTGAGGGTAGAAAACTGATATGGTTTGGCTCTGTGTCCCCACCCAAATCTCATCTTGAATTGTAATCTGAATTGTAATCCCCAGGAGTTGAGGGAGGGACCTGACAGGAGGTGATTAGATCATGGAGGCAGTTGCCCCCATGCTATTCTCATAATTGTGAGTGAGTTCTCATGAGATCTGACAGTTTTAAAAGTGTTTAACAGTTCTTCTGTCACATTCTCTCTCTCTCTCTCAATCTCTCTCGCGCGTGCGCTGCCATATAAGATGTGCCTGCTTCCCCTTCTGCCATGATTGCAAGTTTCCTGAGGCCTCCCCAGCTATGCAGAACTGTGAGTCAATTAAACCTCTTTTGTTTATAAATTACCCAGTCTCAGGTGGTATTTCCTTATAGCAATGTGAAAACAGACTAATACAAGAATGTAATTTACAAAGAGAACCAATCTCTCCTTGGGAGGACACAGCTTTCCCTGGACAGCAAGTGACCACAATCTTTGCACATGCAAAATTGCAAGAAAGAAAATAAGCTTTAGTTCTAAACTAGCCACCCACCGAGACACCACGCCAGTGACTATAGCAAGGGTGTCAGCATGGGACAAGCATCTTAAAAATCATGTCCATGGCTTGTTTCTCTTATTATAAAAAAGATACAGTTCATTTTACAAAGGAGCAAAAACCACTATAATCAACTCTAATTCCCAGAGATAACTTCAGTTATTGTTTTGATATAAATTATTCTAATTATTTCTGTGTTGTTGGTTGGTGTTTCATTTGTTCACTCTTTTGGTTACAATCATAGGTTCGTATTTTCTATGTTATTTTGCAACTTGCTCTTCTGACCTAACACTCCATGAACATCTTTCTATGGCATTAACGATTATTTCACGTCATCTTAATGATTACATAATATTCAGTAGAATTGGTTGTGCCATGCTTTTTAAAAACTAGTCCCTTTTTTGGAGGCTTTTGAATTTTCATTTTTCCCATTACCAAGAAGGCCACTTTGAATTTTATGGTGATTAAAGCACTTGTTCCCATCACTTTGGATTTCTCATTAACTTAAAGGGAAAGCAATGTAATAATCACTCTCCTGATTTGACAGATGAGAAAACTGAGGCTCACAAAGAAAAAGCGGGTTGCCCAAGGTCACCCGGTAACTGGTAGAGCAGCATCCAATCTAGGTCTTCTGGGCTTCCAGACCAGCCAGATTCCGGACCTTCCTTTTTCCCTCATGGAGAAATGAATACTCCAAAGGATGCTTTTATCTTTTCCTCCCCAGGACCATCTGGGTTTAAAGGGACCACGTAACCCAAGTCAGAAACTCCGACTTCTCAGTGCAATGTAGCTCCTTGTCTTCTCTCGATCCCGTCAGCCAGTTTTGTTTTGATCATTGTAGTAACGGCGTTATTATTTTATTATTTACTTGTATTTTAACCATCACAGTGATTGGGAGGGAGAGGGGACCGAGATACTAGACATCTTGCAAGGCATGGATTGTGTTCAATTTACACTGACTTTTCCAGGAATGTAACCAACATTTAGTTTTTTAGTTTTGTTCTGTTTTGTTTTCTAGAGACGGGTCTTTCTATGTTGCCCGTGCTGATCTTAAACTCCTAGCCTCAAGTGATCCTCCTGCTTCAGCCTCCTGAGTAGTGGATCTACAGGTGCATGCCACCCTGCCTGGCTCAGTTTTTCCTTTTTCTTTTTTCTTTTTTTTTGAAAGATTATTTCACTTCCTTCAACTCAGAGTTTTGTCATTTCAGAAAATGACATCATCAATGGCAACCCCATTCATGGTATTTGAGTCACTGATTCTCTCCCTCTATCGGTCTGCATCTGTGTCTGTCACATTGAAGGCAATTCTAAGTATATTTACCAATGTACTTTTTTTAGCCCTTATTTCAAAATGTCAAAGATAAAGAGAAAATGTCATCAGCATTCCGTAGGATATTATCTTTCTTCTTACATTCAAACACTCAATATAAATAAGTGTAAATGCCTGAGTTCTTCACCGTGCTTTCTCATGTAGTTACGACCAAACATTTGCATATTGAAATACATATTTTTTAAAATTACTTTCCTTTTATTTCTCCACAGGGTCCAGCTGTGTTGAGAACCGCTGGCTTGGTCTGCCCTGACACCGACTAGAACACCAGGTCCATGAAGGCAGGGCCTTGTCTGCCTAATTCACTGCCCCAGCCCTCAGCACTCAGAAGAGCATGTGATGAAAATCAGTTGAACAAAGGAATGATGGAGGCATTAAAAGATTTTGAGTGAGGAAGGTATTTCCAGGCAGAGTTCAGCCTTAGACAAGGTGATTAGGTGATGTTTCTGAAATTCCTTTCCTCCAAGTACAAATTGGGGTGGAAACCCCAATCTGCCAGGATATTGAGAGGATTCCAGGAGATCCTGGGTCTGGAGGCGGCTGGCCCTGGTGCCTGGTGGAGGGGAGGGCTAAGTAAATGAGGGTTGTTGTTGTCATGATTAGATTTCTCAAGCAGTAAACCTTAACTCTCTATTTTCAGCTACCCCTCCTTCTCTGCTCAGAATCTGGGAGTTGTTACTAATACATTTTCCTAAGTACCTCCTATTCCCATCTATTTCCTGCCACTTCCCCCACCCTGAGCCTGGGCCACCTTCAATAATCTCACTCTAATTGGAAACTGGGGCTGTCAGGACGACCTTCCTCTCCCCTCCCCGATTCTCACCTTCGTCCCCGCCTCTGACAGATGCGCACGTCCCCACACCTCTAAGCAGAAGCCACCAACCAGGGGGGTGCGTGAGGGAAGACTCCCATGGGCGCCGTGGCGGGCAGACCTGGTGCCCCAGAC
This sequence comes from Macaca fascicularis, assembly GCF_037993035.2. Taxonomy (NCBI): domain Eukaryota; kingdom Metazoa; phylum Chordata; class Mammalia; order Primates; family Cercopithecidae; genus Macaca; species Macaca fascicularis. Next base: position 62,638,927 of record NC_088389.1, read on the forward strand.
TTCAGCTGCCACGCAGGGAGTGAACCTGGCCCCTCTGCCAATTCTCCGTGATGAAATGCCGCCGCCCCCGGGGAGCCGTCTGCAGCCTTCCACAGTGGCTCGGCAGCAGGTTTATCACACTCGCTGAGAGAAGACATAATCAATTCCCCAGCTGGCACTTTGCACTGAATACCCACTTTTTCAGCTTGATAGCAGGACTAAATTAGTTATTTAGCAACTAGGCCCTAATTTAGAGCAAGCGAGAGCCTTGACAAGGATCATTGTTCAAGGCCATCCCCCCTTTGCTTTCAGATAGGAGGCCCACAAATCCCCAGAAGGTGATAAATAGACAATTAGAAAATAGATATATTTCGTTAGATCTACAAGGCTCCCTGGTGCTGTCAGATTCACAATGAAGGGGGCCGGGGTAAATTGGTGGCCAATGAACACCAGCTGCACGGCCATCCGTCCTGCAGACACGCAGCCATATGTGGCCATTTACAGGCCATCCTGAAGAATAGATAGGACCAATAAGACCAGAGGAAACTAAAAATACTTGACAAAGTTGGCTGCTCTTCATTTAACAAGAATAAAATATCTAATGGGGTGTAATGGAAGCCATCAATCACCTGCTGCCAGAGCCAGCCATAACACCATACTTTTAACTATTAATGCAACTTTTTTCTCTAATAAGTGGGATAAACGCATCTGCTTTGTACACAGGGTGGATGTTTGGGGAGTGGAGATGAATGGGAGATGCTAGAGAGCTGTGGCAGAGGATGAATTCCGGCCTAAAAATAGGAAAGGGATGGTGGGAATGTGAAATGGTGTCGCTGCTATGGAAAACAGTATGGCAGTTCCTTAAGAAGTTCAGAAGACTTACCATATGATCCAGCAATTCCACTCCTAGGTGTTTACCCAAAATAATTGAAAGCAGGACTCAAACAGATATTTATATGCTAGTGTTTATAGCAGCATTCTTCACAATACCCAAAAGGTGGACACAGCCCAAGTGTGTACAGATGGACAAATGGATGAACAAAATGTAGTATATACATACACTGAAATACTACACAGCCTTATAAAGGAAGGAAATTCTGATATATGCTACCACATGCGTGAACCTTGAAAACATTATTCTAAGTAAAATAAGTGAGACACAAAAGAACCAATACTTCATGATTCCACTTACATGAGGCATCTAGAGTTGTCAAAGTCATAGAGACAGAAGGTGGGGTGGGGTGGTTACCAGGAGCTGGGAGGAGGGGAGAATGGGAAGTCATCATTTGATGAATATAGAGTTTCTGTAGGAAAAGATTTTAAACTTCTGGAAAGATGATGGTTGTACAACTTTGTGAATGTACTTAATGCCATTAAATTGTATATTTAAAAATGGTTAAAACCACAAATTTTATGTTATATATCTTTTACCACAGTAAAAAAAATTAATAGGAAAAGGAGAGCAGGCAAGACATTTGGAATCATCTGCTCAAATGGCAAATGATGAATTCAGCAGCTCAGGCTATTTGGTTATTTTCTACAGGATGAGGTTTGTCATTCCACCTGCTTCTTTCAACTCCAAGAAGCAGTCACTGAGCCTTCCTCTGCATAGAACAAGGTCCTAGGATGTAGGATGTGTGGGAATCTGGCCATGCCTGCCCTCAAGGAGCTTTCATTCTACTGGAGGAAACAGACACATGCAGAAAGAGCACAAAGAACCACAAGAGCCTGCAGAACTGCGCAAGTGGCGTAGGAGAGGGAAGAGGCAGAGATGGGGAAGGAGAGACAGAGCCTGGTAGGAAGGCTCTGGCACTGTTCATGTAAAGCAGGCCCTTTCGCTAGGGTGGTAACAGGCAAGATTGGGCCAGAAAGAGACAGAGGAAAGGCTCTCCAAGCAGAGGAAAGAATGTAGACAAAGAGAAAGACCCTAGTAAGTGGGACACACATAACCCATTTGTCAGGAGTGGAGGACATGTGAAGGGGAGGAATAGAAGATGAGGTGGGCTGGATGCAGTGCCTCACGCCTGTAATCCCAGCACTTTGGAAGACTGAGGTGGGCAGATCACTTGAGGCCAGGAGTTCGAGACAGCCTGGCCAACATGGTGAAACCCCATCTCTACTAAAAGCACAAAAAATTAGCTGGGCATGGTGGTGGCACGTGCCTGTAATCCCAGCTACTCCAGTGGCTGAGGCAGGAGAATTGCTTGAACCCAGGAGGCAGAGGTTGCAGTGAGCTGAGATCACACCATTGCACTCCAGCCTGGGGCAGCAGAGTGAGACCTTGTCTCAAAAAATAAAAAATTAAAATAAAAAATGAGAAAATGAAGATGAGGTGGAAGATGGGGTTGAAAGAAGTCAAGGAAAATCTTCATTTATTCATTTGTTCGTTCATTTTGCAAATATTTGTTAACTATGACATGCCAGATATTGGGATTTGTAGAAGAGAGATATATGGGTATAGAAGATAAGGTTTTAAATTGTTCAATTAAGTTCTATGTGTTTGGCCTTATAATATCAGATTTAAGAATCATCTTATAGGACACCACTCTCTGTCCCACGACTTCATTAGGAGAGAAGGGCCCAGGTCCTCTTTACCTAGAATGACAAAGTCTGCTTTTCACTCTAAGTGAAAGCCCTGCCCCTAACTCATCTCCTAGTCCTGCAATGCTGCCATGAAAGCAATTATGGCCGGTGGGGAGGAGGAGGAAAGAGAAAGCTTGCACCTGTGTCAGTTAAGATGTGTTCAGCTGTAACGAATGGGAACAGCAGCCCAAGTTGTCCTAAGCAATGAGAACATGGATTGGCTCCCATAACTGAAAGTCAGAATACAGCAGACTCCTGGGTAGATGGATTTGTTGGGTCTGCCTTGCCATCAAATATTCAAGAGCTTTCTCTGTCTGTTGGAAATAGGATACTCACTAACCGATTTCCTCTTTTTCCAGAGCACACACCTAGAGTACATTTCCCAGCCTCCCTTGCAGGTAGATGTGGCCATGTGACTCAGTTCTAATTAGTAGAATATGGGTACAAGGGCATCACCTCCAAGTCTGGTGTGCAGAGACCACCCACGTGCATGCCTCCATTGTGCCTTCCCTCATCTGCCAACCAGATCCAGAGGACCTCAAAGTCCAAGGGGATTGCAGAACCACCCACCTAGAGGAAGGTAATTCCCTGAATTACCACATGTTCGGTTGCCAGGGCTGCCATAACAAAATACCACAGACCGTGTGTTTTAAATAACACATTTCGGCCGGGCGTGGTGGCTCAAGCCTGTAATCCCAGCACTTTGGGAGGCCGAGACGGGCGGATCACGAGGTCAGGAGATCGAGACCATCCTGGCTAACACAGTGAAACCCCGTCTCTACTAAAAATACAAAAACTTAGCCGGGCGAGGTGGCAGGCGCCTGTAGTCCCAGCTACTCGGGAGGCTGAGGCCGGAGAATGGCGTAAACCCGGGAGGCGGAGCTTGCAGTGAGCTGAGATCCGGCCACTGCACTCCAGTCTGGGTGACAGAGTGAGACTCCATCTCAAAAAAAAAAAAAAAAAAAACCTTTCTTCCCTGGCGGTCTGGAGGGTAGAAGCCCAAAGATCAAAATGTCTGCATTTTGGTTTTGCCTTGTCTTGCACATGGCTACCTTTTGGCTTTGTCCTCAGAGTCTTTTCCTCTGTGTGTGTATGTCCTTGGTATCTCTTTGTGTGTCATAATTTCCTCTTCTTAGAAGGACACCAGTCAGACTGGATCAGGGCCCACCCTAACGGCCTCATGCTAACTTAATCACCTCTTTAAAGACCAAATCTCCAGTACCTCACTTTCTGAAGTACTGGGGATTAGGACTTGAGCATATTAATCTTGGGGGAACACCATTCACTAGACCCTCGTGCAAGTTTTTTTCCAGACTCCTCGTTGGGGTTTACAAGATCAAGTACTAAACCTGTTGTAAGGCATTGAGATTTGGGGTTTGTTTGTTAAGCAGCTAATAGGACTCATCCTGACTGATGCGCTATCATTCTGCACTGCAGTCAACAGTGAGATGCATCAGAAAGCTGGTTGCAAGATGGCTGCCAAGAGAATCAGGGCTTTTGGCTTCCCTGTTTACATCCATTGACAGAGGGTCACTTTCAGAAGCTCTCCAGAACAGCAAGGACCCTCCTTTCCCAAAGCCCCTAACAACCCTTCCCTCAATTTTCTTTGGCCAGAAATGGGCCACATGCCTGTGATCAAGCACCATGACTGGGAAGATGGAATCATTCTGATTGGCTTATATAGTAAAGGCACGTCAATTTCCTCCCAAGCACACGACTGCATGGGAGAGGAAGGGATATCAGCACAAAACTGGAGTTTTGTTAGATGGGGGGAAGAGAGAACAGATGTTGGGAATACAACCAACAACATCGGCTCGGACACTTTCATCAAGGTTCTCTTTGCTCTAGAGCCTTCAGGGACCAGAGCTCTGTGAAGCCCAGCCCTGTATGGGCAACTTTTAAAAGACCATATAGAATGTAAGGATTTGCAGAGATTTTTTGAGATCATCTATTTTAAACCAGTCTCTTTATTGTATGAATGGAGAAAGTGAGGCGCCAGGAGTCGGTGGTGATGCCAAGACTGGATGCAGGCAGCCTGACCCCCACACCAGGCCTTCCCTTAATCCAGCAGTGGTTCCTACATCTTACAGCTCCTCAGAAACCCCTGGGGAAATTTCTAGGAATACAGATCCCCAGACCCTGCCCCAGGTTAAATCAGAAGCTGTAGAAATGGATTCCAGCATTTTGTCTTTTTAAAAATCTTTCTAGTTTATTTTGGTTCAGACAGGTTTGGGAATTAGAATACCATACTTTCTCTTCTTTTTTAAAAAATATTTTTATTTTTATTTTTTAGACAGAGTCTTCCTGTGTCGCCTAGGCTGGAATGCAGTGACATGATCTCAGCTCACTACAACCTCCACCTCCCGGGTTCAAGTGATTCTCTAACCTCAGCCTCCCAAGTAGCTGGGATTGCAAGCACCTGCCACCATGCCTGGCTAATTTTTGTATTTTTAGTAGAGATGGGGTTTTGCCATATTGGCCAAGCTGGCCTCAAACTCCTGACCTCAGGTGATCCACCCGCCTCGGCCTCCCAAAGTACTGGGATTACAGGTGTGAGCCACTGCGCCTGGCCAAGAATACCAAACTTTTTCTAGAAAAATCATTCTTAAATTCCAACTTGCCTTAAGAACAGAACATCTTGTGAATTCAGTTAATCTAGCAGTATTTTTTTAAAGTCATCCTAGAAGACTAATCTTCTCATGGGCAAGTCATATTTTCTTAGGGTCTCACTTTCCCTATCAATAGATGATAGATAACAAACATGATCCCTGTACCCCCAGAGCTATAGTGAGGCCCCTATGAGATGAATGGGACATGAGCATCCTGTGAAACTGTTAAGCACTATTGTCTAATTTGTCAATCCATACCCGCTTCCAGCCCAGCTAAGAAACATTTAAGAAAACATACTAAAGGTACTTCTTCCATATGGACTGAGCTATCAATCTGAAAGATCTCACGGCTGGAAAGCCAGGTCCCCACAGATGGAGGCCAGACCCTGTCCTCAACCCACCACCCACTTGGGGAGGCTCCCACCCGGCCACTGCTGACTTCATGCATTATTCAGTCATAAGAGTCACCCTACAGTGGCCTGCTGGTGTCCTTCACACAGCCTGAGAGTGTCTTCAGGTAGGGCAAGCAAGAAACAAGAAGCTGAATGACTTTGAACACACCTGCAGAATGCAGATGGGCCAGGTGCTTTGGCAGCGTGGGGCTGAGTGCTCTTCATGCGGAAGGCAGAAGAGGTCTGGGCATTCGAGGGGACGATGACAGCTACAGAATGTTGGCCATCAGGTTCTTGGTAATGCCTGTGGTTTGGGATTTTTGTAGTCTTTTTTCCTCCAAGAATTTCTATTTGGGTTTATTGTAAAATTTTTTCATATTTCAGTTTTTAAGCACATGCATGCCTCTTAACCCGTTTGACCCCCAAAACCACCGTGTACATAAATAGATTACATGTTTCTTTCTCTTGAATTTGGCTTGCTCTGCTTGAGTCCTGGTCCACAAGTTTGAATTCAATGCAGTCCCTCTGCTTCCTGTTTTATACACAATGGTGAAGGCAATGGCCCTACATTCTCTTTCTTTTCCCATCTGACTTATGCCCAATAATTAATTCATTTAGCAAATTGTGTTACTTAGGATTCACAAGTAGCAGGAAACCAACTCAAATGAGCTTGAATGAGATAGATGGAATTTTGTTTTGTTGTGTTGTGTTTTGAGATGGAGTTTCACTCTTGCTGCCCAGGCTGGAGTGCAATGGTGCAATCTTGGCTTGCTGCAACCTCCACCTCCTGGGTTCAAGCAATTGTCCTGTCTCAGCCTCCCAAGTAGCTGGGATTACAGGCGTGCAGCACCACGCCCAGCTAATTTTGTATTTTTAGCAGTGATGGGGTTTCACCATGTTGGTCAGGCTAATCTTGAACTCTTGATCTCAAGTAATCCACGCCCCCTCAGCCTCCCAAAGTGCTGTGATTATAGACGTGAGCTATCGCACCTGGTGGAAGACAGTTATAAGGATAAAAGAGAAGCTCATGGAACCCAAGAACAGGAATATGGCAGGGTCCCAGTGCAAAAGCTGGGGGTACAGACTTTGCCAGGACACTCTCTTCATTTCCCTTTTATGGCGATTTATATCCTCTCTCTCTCTCTCTCTCTCTCTCTCTCTCTCTCTCTCTCTCTCTCTCTCTGTCTTCTCTAGTTCTCTGGTTCAAAGATAAAGAAATATGGTGACCAATGGTGTCTGAGCTTTGCCTCTTAATGTTTCTATTCACTGAGAAGAAAGAAATCTAGCCTTCCTTGTATCCCAAATTTTAAAAGCCCTGGGAGAGAGCTTACTGTCCCAGATAACCACTCCTGGACCAATTACTAGTGGGAACCACCCCACCATATAGAAAAAATAGGAGATTAGGGGGTAATCCTAGAAGAAGATGGTTTGGTGCTAGGGAACAAAACAAAATGTGTCCATTACACAAATATTTCTATAGTCCACCACATGTGAGACATTCATTCAAAAATATGTATTGAGCACCTACTATGTGCTAGCCACTGTGGTAGACACTGGAGATAAAGCAGTGAACAAGACATTACCCTTGCCCTCAGGGAGTTTACAGTCTATCTGGCAAGATAGATGACATATAGTTATAGTTATACCCAATAATTTATTGAAGTTATGGTGTTATGAAAAAGAGGACAGGATAGAAAGGATACATGTGGACAGGATACAGACCAAACCAAGGTCAGGACAGGATATTGGTTTTTTGTTTTGTTTTGTTTTTGAGACAGAGTTTCGCTCTTGTTACCCAGGCTGGAGTGCAGTGGCGCGATCTTGGCTCATTGCAACCTCCACTTCCTAGGTTGAAGCAATTCTCCCATCTCAGCCTCCTGAGTAGCTGGGATTACAGGTGCCCGCCACCATGCCCAGCTATTTTTTGTATTTTTAGTAGAGACAGGGTTTCGCCATGTTGGCCAGGCTGGTCTTAAATTCCTGACCTCAGGTGATCCACCCACCTTGGCTTCCCAAAATGCTGGGATTACAGGCGTGAGCCACCATGCCCGGCCAATCTGATGGTTTTATAGGGGGAAACGCCTTTCACTTGGCTCTCATTCTCTCTTGTCTGCCACCGTGTAAGACTTGCCTTTCGCCTTCTGCCATGATTGTGAGGCCTCCCCAGCCACGTGGAACTGTGAGTCCATGAAACCTCTTTATCTTTATGAATTACCCAGTCTCAGGTATGTCTTCATCAGCAGCGTGAAAACAGACTAATACAAACTCCCTGCCTTTCTGCTTTTGGACTCTGTTGACAGCAGATGTGGTGCTCTGAGCTACTGCAGCCATCCTGTGACCCTGAGCAGACACATCACCAATGCCATGAATGTGGTAAAACATAAAGCAGGTGGGAATGGCATTCGCCTTTGGTTGTACTGTTAGGCTGCTGGAGTTACAGCAGCTCTGGACTGATTTCTGGCTATGAATACCCACTTTAACGAGAATGTTCTATTACTGCAGCCCAAAGAACATCCTTACTAATTCAGTTCTCAACCATAGTCATACACCTGGAAGTTTTAAAATACAGAATGTCTTTCTGTGTAACATTTTCTTGGTAGAATGCCTCTTAGTTTAAATTTCACAGAATGTATGTATCTTTCAATATATTTCAGCAAATATTCAAAAAGGGGAAATTTATATTTATGACTTCAAAAACTCACTGCAGATTTCTCAAAGAGCTAAAAATAGAATTACCATTTGACACAGCAGTCCCATTTACTGGGTATATGCCCAGAGGAAAATAAATCCTTCTACCAAAAAGACACTTGCACTCATATGTTTATTGTAGCGGTATCCACACAATAGCAAAGACATGGAATCAATCCAGGTGCCTATCAGCAGTGGATTGGATAAAGAAACTGTGGTGCATATACACCATGGAATACTACGCAGCCATAGAAAGAACAAAATCATGTCCTTTGCAGTAACATGGATGCAGCTGGAGGCCATTATCCTAAGCAAATTAATGCAGAAACAGAAAACCAAATATCACATGTTCTCACTTATGGGTGGGAGCTAAACATTGGGTGCACATGGACATAAAGATGGGAGCAATAAATACCAGGGATTTCAAAAGCAGGGAGGGAAGGAGGTAGGCAAAGTTTGAAAAACTACGTATCGGGTACTATGTTCACTACTTAGGTGACAAGATCATTAGAAGCCCAAACCTCAGCATTATACAATACCTCCATGCAACTAACCTGCATGTGTACACCCTGAATCTACAAAAAAAAAACCACACCTCGACCGGGTGCGGTGGCTCACGCCTGTAATCCCAGCAGTTTGGGAGGCTGAGGCCAGTGGATCATGAGGTCAGGAGTTCAAGACCAGCCTGGCCAAGATGGTGAAACCCTCTCTCTACTAAAAATACAAAAATTAGCTGGACGCAGTGGCAGGCGCCTGTAATCCCAGCTACTCGGGAGGCTGAGGCAGGAGAATCGCTTGAACCCAGTGGATGGAGGTTGCAGTGAGCCGAGATCATGCCACTGCACTCCAGCCTAGGTGACAGAGTGAGACTCCATCTTGAAAAAAACAAAAAACAAAAAACCACACCTCACTATGACATTATTAACAAAACAATGACTAAAAAATTTCTCATTATATTCCAATTCCAATTGGTAGACTGTCAGAATCAACATGCACAATTTTGAGCAGCACACCAGGAAACAGCAAAAGGGAAGCACACCTCTCAGATGGGGCTGGCACTGAGAGAGACACTGTCACTGCACACAAAAATCTGTTGACAACCCAGCTGATCACTGAATGATGGAAAGGTTGTTGTAAGCATTTTGCCATCCTAATGTGATAGTTTATAACACAAATAAAGGCATTTGATTATGCTGTAATTATATTTTTAGGAAAATTTGCTTAAAGGTTTTGGGTTGACATGTAACATTGTATATTATTCCCATTTGAAATAATGGAAAATAGGCTCCAGTCAGCATTTTGGTAAAAAATGTCTGATTTTGGCCGGGCGCGGTGGCTCAAGCCTGTAATCCCAGCACTTTGGGAGGCTGAGATGGGCGGATCGCAAGGTCAGGAGATCGAGACCATCCTGGCTAACCTGGTGAAACCCCGTCTCTACTAAAAAAAAATACAAAACACTAGCCGGGCGAGGTGGCGGGCGCCTGTAGTCCCAGCTACTTGGGAGGCTGAGGCAGGAGAATGGCGTGAACCCGGGAGGCGGACCTTGCAGTGAGCTGAGATCCGGCCACTGTACTCCAGCCTGGGCGACAGAGCAAGACTCCGTCTCAAAAAAAAAAAAAAAAAAAAAAGTCTGATTTTCAGGAACGGATTGCTGAAAGTACAGATGCTTGTAATTTCATGTGGCAGGAAACCTGAATTTGAATTGTTTTAGAAATACCTCCACTGAAATACAAATCAATACTTTTCTTGTATTAAGAATCAATATGATAATTGGCTGTATTGAGAGCTTCTGCATCTTCTGCAGAACAGCAATTACTCATTTGTTTTCCATAAACCACTGAGCTGTAGGCCTGGCTGTGCATCACACCCACCTGAGGAGTCTTTCAAATATATAAATGCACGTGCCCCACCCTAGACAAATTAAACAATTTCTGGGGATGGGGCTCATGCATCCAAATTTTTGAAACTTCCCAGATCATTCCAAAGTGTAGTTAAGTTTGAGAACCATTGCTCTAAACAACAAATTTCTCCAAGAACTTAGAAGTAGGCAAATATCGGCCGGGTGTGGTGGCTCACACCTGTAATCCCAGCACTTTGGGAGGCCAAGTCGGGTGGATCACAAGGTCAGGAGTTTGAGTCCAGCCTGGTCAATATGGTGAAACCCCGTCTGTACTAAAAATACAAAAATTAGCCGAGCATGATGGTGCACACTTGTAATCCCAGCTACTCGGGAGGCTGAGGCAGGAGAATTACTTGAACCCAGGAGGTGGAGGTTGCAGTGAGCTGAGATCGTGCCACTGAACTCCAGCCTGGGTGACAGAGTGCGACTCTGTCAAAGAAAAAAAAAGAAGAAGTAGGCAAATATTGACATGACAACAAGAATTATGAAACCCACTTATTTTCTTTTGTAGCTTGGCTCCCAGGAAACTCAGCCAAGCTTAGTTAAAATAACTCTCTTGTTCCTGATTCTTCCATTAACTCTCTCCTTTCTCCAGATGTCCAGATGCTTTTATCTGGATATCTCGATGCTTTCATCTTACTTCACTTGTATTACAATAAAATTCCAAATTTTCTGTGTCCTATTATCAGAACTTCCACCTACCCTGACCAACCATTCTAGCATACATGACCACACACACACACACACACACACACCAGTGTTTATCCTACTATTCTACTGCTGGAAGTCACACCTCCTGCTTTTGACTTTTTTTTTTTTTTTTCTGCTCCAGAAGTGTGATTGCCTTAAACATGTTCTACAGTGGTTAAAACCTTGACTAATCCAATTTTCTATGAATCAGGGATATCAAATATTAATATCAACCTACTCTCTGTAGCTAAAAAAATTTTACTTTGGGAACACTATATATGGCCTCATTTATGCCTGAGTTCGTCAACCAGCTAAACTTTTTTGTGTTGTTGTTTTCATAACCTCTGACAAAGTGATATGGAATTAGACACCCTGTGAACTGTCTTTTGGCTCTAATGTGTGAGCTGCGCTTCACTAGAGGGAATAAAATAATCCACTGTCATTTCTGTTTTTATCATATTCACTTTTGGCAGAGAATTTATTCACTCTTCAATATATAGTTATTTATGTGCTACAGTCTTGCATTTTTGCATTCCGCAGAGAACGCACCATTAAAACTCTTAATGTGGCACCTCATATTTTTAGTAGACTAGAAAATAGTTACAATTTTAATTTAAATTGAAATGACTGTGTAATAGCTGGACAAATCAGTTTGAGATCCCCAGAGCTCTTAATTATAATTCTCCATTGTTTTCTATGCATAAATTTCTTTTCCAAAGTGCTCATTTTGAAATATTCACTCATTTTTTCAGCTGTTCCATGCTCATTCCAAACTCACTTATTTAATAATTTTCTATGGTTAACAACTTCATGATTAAACTTTAATGTTAAATATAAATGGTTGAAATAATAAGCTTATTAGAGTGTTTGGAAAAGAAAGAGGATTAGACATTTAAGAAATGATGAATTTAAGTATCAAGAGTAAGAAAAGGAGAGACATTCATTCTAGCCAAGAACAAAGCAGAAGCACAGATGTAATAGTATATATGTGTATATATATATGAGAGAGAGAGAGAGAGATTAGAGATATATACAGTACAGGTTTAGCATCCCTTACTCAAACTGTTTGGGACAAGAAGTGTTTCAAATTTTTTCAGATTTGGAAATATTTGCGTCATACCAATTGAGCATCCCGAATCCAAAAATCTGAAATCTGAAATGTTCCGATGAGGACTTCCCTTGAGCATCATTTTGGAGCTCAAAAAGTTTCAGATTTGGAAGCATTTTGGGCTTGGGGATTAGGGGTACCCAGCCTGTGGATATGATGTTTAAGTCTTCTCCAAGCAATGGGGAGAGGAACTTAGTATGACAGAACTGTGGGCTGGAAGCAGCTGGGAAGTGTATGGTCTAACCTACTCATTTTACAGATGCAGAATAAAAGGTTCAGAAAAGGGAAAGATATTTTTCAAAATCAAATGATTTATTAGCCAAGACCAGGCTAAGAGAAGAATTGGAAACAAACTAAAAGAAAGCAGGGAGAATTCTACTAAAGCAGTCAAATAGGCTCTTTGTGTCCACCAACACAAGTGTCAGGACTGAACAATAAATTATATCATAGCCTCCCACTTACCTGCCATGCTGACGATGTTTTTCATGGCATCCGATTTTCAGTTTAAAAACAACAACAACATAAGAAAACAACAATACCTGAGAAACTGTGAGATCAGATTTTGTTTTAATCCTTCTGGCAATGTTAAGAAGGTAAAAATATCTCCAAGAGAAAACTGATGGAGGCCAGGCATGGTGGCTAACACCTGTAATCCCACATTTTGGGAGGCCAACGTGGGCAGATCTCTTGAGCTCAGGAGTTTGAGACCAGTCTGGGCAACATAGCAAGACCTTGTCTCTAAAATTAATAATAATAATACAAAATATAGTGGGGTGTGGTGGCACATGCCTGTAGTCCCAGCTACTTGGGAGGCTAAGGTGGGAGGATCACTTGAGCTCAGGAAGTCAAGGCTGCAGTGAGCTGTGTTTGCGCCACTGCACTCCAACCTGGGTGACAAAGTGAGACCCTGACTCAAAAAAAAAAAAAAAAAAAAAATAGAAAAGAAAAAAGAAAATGGTGGAATGTCTCTCAAATAAGCCTTGAAAGTTTTGCTCAGATCCTTTGAACATTGTTGGAAGCAAGGACATCGATTCTTCCCCTCTGTGGCACACTCAAAACCCCCAGGAGACACACACACATAACACACACATGCGCACGCACGCACATACACACAAGGGCCTAATAAGAACTGACTGCTGAGCTGTCCCTGTACTTAATGAAGAAGGTTTAAACCACCTACATAAGAGCCATGGAGAGGTTACCGGAGACCCGGGATCTAATACTAATTCTGGCATTGACCTGGGTCAAGTTCATTTTCCACCCTAGGCCTCAATTTCCTCATCTGCAGGATGAGAAGTTAGATCATAGGGCCCACCCTTCCCTCTAATTTTCCATGGCTTCTCATTCCATCAGTTAACTCCATCTTCTTGCCCTTTATTCAGCATCTACTGAGCACCTTCTCAGGCAAGACTATGCTTGGCACGGGGAACATGAGAGTGAACAAGACACTGCCCCTCCCCTCCAGGGGCTCAGAGCCTACAGGAATGAGACAAACAGTGTAGAATGTGGGAGGGAAGCAAAAGGGGGTTTAGGATAAACATGAAGTTTCTGGCATGAGCTCTGAGTGGGTGGTCATGCCATCGTCCAAAATGGATGGAGTGACTGTACAATGTATCATACAAACCAGGACACTTTTGGAGTAAAAGAAGGAATTATTAAATAATTATGCTGGAAACAACAGGCTTCAACTGAGACCATCCCAGGCAACCTGGGACATATATCACCCTAAAGATGGAGGCTATGCAGAAAGTAGATTTGGGGGGATAGTAAGTTTGAGTCTAGAAATGTTGCCTTTTAAGTGACTATGGAACATCCAAATGGAGTTGTGCACACAGGGACTTGGGACTGAGGAGAAAGGTCTGGGCCAGAGAGACAGATTTGGGACCCATCAAAAGCCATTGAGTCACTGGGATCATCCAGAGAAATGTGAAGAGTATGAAGAGAAGGGGGTCAAAGTCAGAGCCTGAAATTAAGGGGAAGGCAGGGGAAGAAGCTGAAGAGCCGACTGAGAGGTGTGGTAGGAATGGTGGGAAAATCTGAAGAGGGTAAAATCAAAGTCAGGCAGCCATGCAGATGGAAGACACGGTCAGCAGAGTCAGAGGCTGTGAAGAGAAACAGTGATCACGGAGTCATCAAGTAAGTCAACGGTGCCCTTGGAGATTCCACCTCTGAGCATTTCCTGCACAGACACACTCTAAGATCACCCTAAAACCTAGAGATTTCTCACCTTACCTTTAAAGCAAGTCCCATCTGAAACAGATGCCTGTTTGTGCATCTGATACCCAAAGACTGCAGGGCACTCTCTAATATGGTTTCACTCTGTGTTCCCACCCAAATCTCATCTCAAATTGTAATCCCCATGTGTCAAGGGAGGGATCTGTAGGGAAGTGATTGGATCATGGGGGCAAATTTCCCCTATGCTGTTCTCATGATAGTAAGGGAGTTCTCACAAGAGCTGATAGTTTAAAAGTGTGGCACTTCTCCTCACCATCCTCCTACCACCACATAAGACGTTCCTTGCTTCCCTTCACCTTCTGCCATGATTGTAAGTTTCCTGAGGTCTCACCAGCCATTCAGAACTGTGAGCCAATTGAACCTCTTTTCTTTATAAATTACCCAGTCTCGGGTAGCTCTTTATAGCAGTGTGAAAAACGGACTAATACAGAATATTGGTACCAGAAGTGGGGCACTGCTATAACAATACTTAAAAATGTGGAATTGACTTTGGAAATGGGTACCAGGCAGAGGTTGGAAGAGTTTGGAGGGCTCAGAAGAAGATAGGAAGATGAGGGAAAGTTTGGAACTTCCTAGAGACTTGTTGAATGGTTTTGGCCAACATGCTGATAGTGAAATGGACAATGAAGTCCAGGCTGAGGTGGTCTCAGATGGAGATGAGGAACTTACTGGAAACTGGAGCAAAAGTCACACCTGTGCTTTAGCAAAGAGACTGATGGCATTTTGCCCCTGCCCTAGAGATCTGTGGAACTTTGAACTTGAGAGAGATGCGTTAGGGTATCTGGCAGAAGAAACTTCTAAGCAGCAAAGCATTCAAGAAGTGACCTGGCTTTTTCTGAAAATGTACAGTCATACGCATTCACAAAGAGATGGTCTGAAATTGGAATTTATGTTTAAAAGGGAAGTAGGGGTAAAAGTTTGGAAAATTTGCAGCCTAACCATGTGGTAGAAAAGAAAAACCTATTTGCTAGGGAAGAAACTCAAGCCTGCTGCAGAAATTTGCATAAGTAACAAGGAGACAAATGTTAATAGCCAAGACAATGGGGAAAACATCTCCAGGGCATTTTCTCCAGAAAATGTTTTCTCCAGGGAAACTTCTCCTGTGATGGGAGGGGCTGCGGAGATCTTCATGGCAATCCCTCTCATCACAGGCCTGGAGGCCTAGGAGGGAAAAATGGTTTCCTGTGATGGGCCCAGGGCCCCGCTGCTCTGTGCAGCCTCAGAACATGGTGCCCTGTGTCCCAGCCACCCAGCTCTAGCCATGGCTAAAAGGGGCCAAGGTACGGCTTGGGCTGTTGCTTCACAGGGTCCAAGCCCCAAGCCTTGGCAGCTTCCATGTGGTGTTAGGCCTGTGGGTGTGCAGAAGACAAGAGTTAAGGTTTGGGAACCTCTGCCCAGATTTCAGAGGATGTATGGAAATGCCTGGATGTCTAGGCAGAAGTCTGCTGCAGCAGTAGAGCTGTCACAGGGAACCTCTACTATGGCAATGCAGAGGGGAAATGTGGGGTTGGAGCCCCCACATAGAGTCCCCACTGGGGTACTACCTAGTGGAGCTGTGAGAAGAGGACCACCATCCTCCAGACCCTAGGATAGTAGATCCACCGAAAGCTTGCACCATGCAACTGGAAAAGCCTCAGGCACTCAATGCCAGCCCATGAAATCAGCCACAGGGGCTGTATCCTGCAGAGCCACAGGGGTCGAGCTGCCCAAGGCCTTGGGAGCACACCTCTTGCATCAGTGTGCCCTGGATGTGAGACATGGAGTCAAGGGAGAGAATTTTGGAGATTTAAGATTTAATGACTGCCCTGTTGGGTTTTGGACTTACATGGGGCCTGTAGCTCCTTTGCTTTGGCCAATTTCTCCCATTTGGAATGCGAGCATTTACCCAATGCCTGTACTCCAATTGTATCTTGGAAGCAACTAAATTGCTTTTAATTTTACAGGCTCATAGGCAGAAGAGACTTCCCTTGTCTCAGATGAGACTTTAGACTTGAACTTTTGGGTTAATGCTGGAATGAGTTAAGAGTTTGGGGGACTGTTGGGAAGGTATGATTGTGTTTTGAAATCTAAGAAAGACATGAGATTTTGGAGGGGCAAAGGGCAGAATGATATGGTTTGACTCTGTGTCCCCACCCAAATCTCATCTCAAATTGTAATTCCCACATGTCAAGGGAGGAACCTGGTGGGAGGTAATTGGATCATGGGGGCGATTTTCCCCATGCTGTTCTCATGATAGTGAGTGAGTTGTCATGAGATCTGATGGTTTAAAAGTGTGGCACTCCCACTCTCTTTCTCTCCTACCACCATGGAAGATGTACTTTGCTTCCCCTTCACCTTCTGCCATGATTGCAAGTTTCCTGAGGCCTCCCCAGCCATGCAGATCTGTTAGTCAATTAAACCCCTTCTTTATAAATTACCCAGTCTCAGGTAATTCTGTACAGCAGTGTGAAAATGGACTAATACACTATCTAAAATGGACTAATACACTGTCTAAAAGACCAAACTGCATCATGGACCTAGAAAGCACTTTACAACTGTAAATACCGTACTGAAGTCCTCTCTCTCCTCTACCTAACATACTTTCTGTCTACAATGTGAAGTGATTTCTCCTCACCTTCTGCCTTTGATAGTCATAGGCCTTACTGGTCTAGCCTCTACCCTATTATTCTTGCAGTTAAATTCATGAGCATGTGGTCTGAGCTTCTTGTCTCCACATCCCTGCCATTCTCTTGTCTTCCTGAGGCCAAGCTTCTGCCCCTACCACACTCTAGAAACTGCCCCAGCTCCTCCTTGACAGATCCAAGGCCCTCTTCTCGTTCCTCAGACTCCTTGTCCTTTGCAGCATCCAGTACTTCCAATTATCCCTCCTTCAATGGTCTCCACTCTTGGCTTTGATGGCTTACTGTTTCTTTTCTCATTTCTCTTCAACTTCTTCACCTACTTTTTAGGGCCATGGTTTACAAAGGCTGGGTCTAGCTGCAGTTTGCCTAAGGCTTAGACCTATTCATATATTGGAATAGGGCCACTGGGGATGCTGAACCATTGGTCAGGGTTTAATTTCTCCTTCCTGAAGCCTGATCCTACACTTGAACTTTCTATCAAGAAACTCCTCCCACTCTACAACCTAAAATCCAGGTCCTAGATTCTTAAGTCAAGGACCTCATAGAATTATTGCCTCTCATGATTTGAAGGTGACCCAAAGTAATTTAGCTCCAACACCACCTAATCCTTATAAACCCTCCTCAGCAGTGCCAATGGAGGGACTCTGATGCTTCTGCGTGAGCACTCCAGAGACAGAGAACTTGCCACTTCCAGGGCAAACATCTTTCCTTCCCAGATAGCTAAAAAGGAAGTCCTGCCTTCTATCAAGCCAAACTAGACTTATTATACCCATGCATTTGGTCTTTTTAATACTATATGAGTCTACCCAGAAGAGGCCAAATTCCTCTTGCACACATCTTCAGATTTTTGAAGACGCCTGTCCCATCTCCTCCTCAGTCTCTCCCTGCAAAGCCTGGCCACCTCCACTATTTTCACCACTCCTCACAACACAGCTTCAAATCCCCTCACAACCCTGACCCACTTATCTGAGTGTAACCATTTCCAATAGTGAAGTAAGTGTGTGTGTGTGTGTGTGTGTGAGTGTGTGTACAAAGGGAATTTCTGTAAGTAGTTCATTTTTGCAAACATCAGGGAACAATTTCCGAGAGGCAGCATGACATATGATGACATAAGAACAAGGTTATACAGAGCCCAGCACATCAGACAGTCTGGAAAACCCTTAAGTGAAGAATGCTTGTCTTCATGAAACCTTGATAATTGAGAAGGGACAATGACTATCAGAAGCAGTCAAGGTCTCCGTTAAATCCAGCAAAGCAAGGCGACTAGAAGGGGGGGCTTCTCATGCAAGGGGACCCTTTGGTCTTTAGCGACATCATTATCTGTGGGTTATTATCATTACTACAAATACTAATACACTTTTATTAAGCACTGGCAATGACCCAGGGCAAGCGAGTTTAAGTTCATATTATATCCATTTTCATTATCAAGAGAAAAGAGGAGAATGAACAAAGGACTATAATGTGAAATTCTAAAGTAGGAAAAATGAAAAAAGGTTAATTAAAAAAACCTCACAGAGTAAAGAGAAAGGCTCCAACTGTTGGTAGTCAGGAGCCATGATGGATGGTGGATCTTGTCACCCTGGACTTGTCCCCTGTGATTTCTTTTCATCTCTCTCTCTCTAAAAAAAGATCCTCCTCTTAGTTAAGGACATGGCAGGGACAGGAGAAGGGGCTAGAAGGGAAGTAGACTTTGATCTAAAGGGCCCATTTGGGCTCTGAAATTCTACAAATCAATGCTTCCTCATTCTATTACCTAGCCCAAAACAAAATCAAATTTAACATTAAGCATACATTAAAATACAAAAATAAAATGAAAATGTTAAATGCTGAGAGATGGCCCCTTCCCCAAAGCTCTTTTTAGCACCTCTAACACTGAAATATTGAAGTACACCACTCTCACCTTTGGCCTCTGGTTTATGTCATTCAGGACAAATGTGAGAAGTTTCCTGTTAGCCACCTAACTTCTTTTCTTTTTTGAGACAGGGTCTCCTCTGTCACCCAGGCTGAAGTGCAGTGACACAATCACGGCTCACTGCAGCCTTGACCTCATCAGGCTCAGGTGATCCTCCCACCTCAGCCGCCTGAGTAGCAGGGATTACAGGGACGCGCCACCATGTCCGGCTAATTCTTGTATTTTTTTATAGAGATGGGGTTTTGCCATGTTGGTCACTATGGTCTCGAACTCCTGGGCTCAAGTGACCTGTCTGCCTCGGCCTCCCAAAGGGCTGGGATTATAGGTGTGAGCCAGCATGCCTGGCCTACCAAACTTCTTTGCAAGTCTCTTATGAAATTACATCTTTTTTCTTTTTTTTTTTTTTGAGATGGAGTTTCACTCTTGTTGCCCAGGCTGGAGTGCAGTGGCGCCATCTCGGCTCATTGCAACCTCTGCCCCCTGGGTTCAAGCTATTCTCCTGCCTCAGCCTCCAGAGTAGCTGGGATTATAAACACCTGCCATCACACCTGACTAATTTTTGTGTTTTCAGTAGGTTTCGCCATGTTGGTCAGGCTTGTCTCAAACTCCTGACCTCAGATGATCCACTGGCCTCAGCCTCCCAAAGTGCTGGCATTATAGGCATGAGCCACCGCACCCAGCCTAAAATTACATCTTTTGCTCTATACTCTGTTTGACCATTTGGATTATGCTTCTATGAAGTTATTCTTCTCCATTAAGGGAATGACTAAAGTTTTCCAGAGAGATTGTCCAAATGAGGCTGAGAATTTAGGATACCAAGCAGGTTAGCAGAATGGACACCTCAATGTAGAAGAGGTGTGCTGTTCAGACCAGAACATCTTGGGAAGGAATGTTGTATTTTGAGTATTTTTATATACACAGTGAACTGTTTGTAGCTACCCCACTGGATTTACTTACCTTGCTGAAACTTTTTTTTAACTTTTATCTTAGGGTCAGGGGTACCTGTGCAGGTTTGTCATACAGGTAAACTCTCCACCTTTCCAAATTACACATCAAGCCCTGATGTCATTTGTGGTGTCAGCTATGAGGAACCCTAAATTAGGTGTGTAAATGTTTGCATATGTACAGAAACAAACCTGCAAATAAGCATGCCTTACCCAAGGTGTTCTGGGTCTGGAGTCCAAGTGCCTGCGTTCCAAAATCTAGTTTTTTCCACTAATGTGCACAGCCTCATAGGCAGTGATTCAACACCACAGCTGGTCTTAGAGAATTCTACTGTGCCTCACAGTAGGAATAAGAGGTAATATGCCAGACCTTTCTCTCATATGCTATGAGAAACAGGTGGCTTACAGTGATGATTGTGTAAAAAGGACACACCAAAAACTCTTATGTGTAAACTTGTGAGCATCTTGGTGTCACCCGTGTGCTTTTCACTAAGGCCCTAAGCACCTTGATGGCAGGATAATACATGTTTTCTTTTCCATATACCACCTAGCACCAAGTATGAAGTTCAAATTTAATAAGTGTTGACTGAATAAATGAGCTAAATGAATTTAGAAGTGAGTCAAGAATGTATAAGCTGGGTGCTGTGACATGCACCTGTAGTCCCAGCTATTCGAAAGGCTGAGGCAAGAGGATCACTTGAGCCCAGCAGTGTAAGATCTGCCTGGGCAATATAGCAAGACCCCATCTCAGAGGAGGAGGAGGAAGAGGAGGAAGAATAAATTAAATTAATATTCAATAAATGGTATTGGCTAATCATGGGGCAACATAGCAAGATCCCATCTCAAAAGAGGAGGAGGAGGAGGAAGGAGGAGGACGAGGAGGAAAAGGAGGAGAAGAAAAGGAGGAGGAGGAGGAGGGAGAGGGGGAGGAGGAGGAGGAGGAAGAGGAGGAAAAGAAGAAGGAAAAGGAGGAGGCCAGGCGTGGTGGCTCACGCCTGTAATCCCAGCAGTTTGGGAGGCCAAGGCGGGTGAATCACCTGAGGTCAGGAGTTCCAGACCAGCCTTGCCAACACGGTGAAAGTATTCACGTTGTAAGTATTCACCATCCAATGGTGAACAATTGTCATGTATCCACCATTATAGTATCATAGGAAATTGTTTTACCATCCTGAAAATCCTCTATGCTTCACCTATCACCTATTCAACACCCTCCCCCTGCCCCCTACTACCATTGGCAACAACAAATCTTTTTTTTTTTTTTTTTTTGAGACAGAGTCTCAGTCTATCACTCAGGCTGGAGTGCAATGGTGCGATCTTGGCTCACTATAACCTCCTCCTCCTGGGTTCAAGCAATTCTCCTGCCTCAGCCCCCCGAGTAGCTGGAATTACAGGTGTCCGCCACCACACCTAGCTAATTTTTGTATTTTTAGTAGAGATGGAGTTTCACCATGTTGGCCAGGCTGGTCTCAAACTCCTGACCTCAAATGATCCATCCACCTGCCTCAGCCTCCCAAAATGCTGGGATTACAGGCATGAGCCGCTGCACTGGGCCAACCACAAATCTTTTTTATGTCTTTATATAATTTTGCCTTTTTCATAATGTCCAATAATTGGAATCACTCAGTAGGCAGTATTTTCAGACTGATTTCTTTCACTTAGAAATATACATTTAAGTTTCCTCCATGTCTTTTTATGGCTTGATAACCCATTTCTTTTCACTGCTGAATAATTTTCCTTTGTATAAATGTACCACAATCTGTTTATCCATTCACCTATTGAAGGACATTTGGTTGCTTCCAATTTTTAGCAATTATGAATTGCTGCCCTAAGCATTCATATGCAGGTTTTTGTGTGGACTTAAATTTTCGAACCAACTGAGTAAAGATGAAGGAGCATAATTACTGGGTTATATGGTAAGATTATGTTTAATTTTGTAAGAAACTGTCAAACTGTCTTCCAAAGTGGATATAACATTTCGTGTTTCTTCTAGCAATGAAAGAGAGTTCCTACTTCTCCACATTCTTGTCAACATTTGGTATTTGTTTTGTGTGTGTGTGTGTGTGTGTGTGTGTGTGTGTGTGTGTGTGTGTGTGTGTATTTTAGCCATTCTAATCGGTGTGTAGTGGTATCTCTTAATTGAAAATTCTCTAATGACAAATGATGTTGCATCTTGTCATATGTTTATTTGCCATCTGTATATCTTCTTTGGTGAGGCATCTGTTCAGACCTTTTGCCCAAGTTTACTTTTATTTTTATTATCATTTTTTTTTCTGTTCAGACCTTTTGCCCATTTTTAAATTGGGTTTTCTTATTGTTGAGTTTTAACGAGTCTTTTATATTTTGGATACAAGTCTTTTTGCAAATGGATACAAGTTCTTGCAAATATTTTCTCCCATTCTGTAGGTTGTCTTTTCACTTTCTTTATGGTGTCCCTTGAAGCAAAAAGTCTTTTTAATTTTGGTGAAGTTCAATGTATAACTTTTTTCTTTTGTTGCTTGTGCTTTTGGTAGCATATCTAAGAAACTATTGCCTAACCCAAGGTCACATTTACTCCTACATTTTCTTCTAAGAATTTTTATCATTTTAGTTCTTACATTTAGGTCCCTGATCCATTCTGAGTTTTTATATGTGGTATGAAGTAGGGAATCCAACTTCATTATTTTTACATGTGTATATCCAGTTGTTCTAGCACTATTTACTGAAAAGACTATTCTTTCCCTATTGACTTGTCCTGGTATCTTTGTCAAAATGCAACTGGCCATTGTAATAATCAGAAGAATGTGACCCCCTACACACATACAACATCCTAATTCGTGGAACCTACGGATATAATATGTTACATGTCAAAGGAGAATTAAAGTTGCAGATGGAAACAAGGTTGCCAGTTAGCCCACCTTAATATAGGAAAATAATCCTGCAGTATCTGAATGAGCCCAATGTAATCATAAGCATCACTAAAAGTGAAAGAGACAGAAAAATTCAGAGTCAGAGGGAATGTGACTACAGAAAGTCAGAGTAATGTAATGTGAGAAAGACTTGCCTTGCCTCTCTTAGCTTTGAAAATAGAGGAAGGGAACAATAAGTCAAAGAATGTAGGCTGCTTCTAGAAGTTGAAAAAGGCAAGAAAATGTATCCTACCCGGAGTCTACAGAAAGGAATGCAGCCCTGTCAGTGCCTTAATTTTGGCCTGGTGGGCCCTGTGATAGACCTCTGACCTACAGAACTGTAAGATAATAAATCTGTGTCTCCAGCCACTAAATTTGTGGTTATTATGAGAGAACTAGAAAAATAATACAATTATAATGTGTTTATTTTTGGACTCTCAATTTTAGTCTCTTGATCTTATATGTATATCCTTACACCAGTACCACACCATATTGATTACTGTAGCTTAGTGGTAAATTTTGAAATTGAGAAGTGTCGGGCCTCCAACTTTGTTCCTTTTCATGATTGTTTTGGTTATTGTGGGTCTTTGCATTTTCATATTAATTTTAGAATCAGCTTGTCAATTTCTGTTAAAAACAACAACACACAGCTGAAATTTTGATAGGGATTGCATTGAATCTGTTGGATCAGGTTGGAGAGCACTGCCATCTTAACATTATGTTTTCCAATCCATGAACATGGGATGTCTTTCCATTTATTTAGGTCTTATTTCTTTCAATGATGTTTTGTAGTTTTCAGTGTACATGTGTTACATATTTTTCCTAAGTATTTTTCTTTCTTGTTGTTTTTTAAATTTCATTTTCAGATTCCTCATTGTTAGTGTATAGAAACAAAATTCATTTGTATCCCACAACTTTGCTGAACTTATTAATTCTAATAGTTTTTTTGGTATGTGTGTATTCCTTAGTGTTTTATATATACAAGATCAAGTCATCTGCAAATAGAGATAGTTTTACTTCTTCTTTCCAATATGGATGACTTTCATTTCCTTTTCTAGCTTAATTGCCCTGGCTAGATCTTCTAGTACAATGTTGAAGAGAAGTGGCAGGAGCAGACATCCTTATATTGTACTTGATCATAGAGTGAAAGCATCCAACCTTTCACCATGAAGTATGATCCTAACTTTGGGTTTTCAGGTTGAGGAAGTTCCCTCCTATTCCTAGTTTGTTGATTATTTTTATTACAAAAGGGTGTTGGACTCTGTCAATTCTTTTCCACATCTATTGGAATGATCATGTAGGTTTTTTGTCTGTTATTCTCTTAAAGTGGTGCATTACATTAACTTATTTTTAGATGTTAAGCCAACTCCCAGGGCGTTTTTAAAAACATCCATTTTTTGCAAAGTTCTATGATTCAGATACATTAATTCAGGTCATTTATAGGACATTTCTAGACATTCTAATTTCTTCTTTATAAAACTACTATCTCACAGGCATTAGTTTCACATAGATGAAACTAAAGCAATTAGAGGGATAAAGCAAATTCCTCAGGGTCATGTGTCTAGTAAGAGAGAAACCAGCATTACACCTAATTTTGACATTTTGCTCTCCCCACCCTGCCACCCTTGTGTCTCCATACTCCTCAAACATCAGTCCCAGGGCAGAGAGCTCCCACAGCACAAAAAGTACAGGACTAAGGGAAGGATTCACCCACAGTCAAGTGATCCTCCTGTTACTCTAACCCTTTCAGGTAATAGCTGATCATCCAAGGTTTGAGGATGGCATCCAAGTAACTGTTGAATTCTTTCACCTTTCAACATGCTCCTCTCTTCCCTCCAGACCCTTATAATCAAACCTATTTCTAGAGATGAGAGTTTTGAGGTATGGACCCCACCTTTAACAAGCACTAGGTTAAAGCCCAGACCAGACCTTCCAGATACCTCAAACCATTCACCCGTTGGGGGCATGAACTCTTCCCCTAGGCCCTCCTGCATAGGGGTAAGGCTTCTCCTTGTAGGTTATCTGAAGATCCAAGACGGATAAAGAAGCACTCTGAACAGTTGATGGTGCTGGATCCTCTATTTGAATACGAGGTACTCTGCCTTTTGGCTTCTGGTTGACCAGATGTCTCTGTAGCCACCACCTGGCCATCAGGTTTTCCTAGAGCAGGCTTGCACTCTTTCTTCCAAGTCCTTATTCTGAGGCCCTTCCAATCTCCACTATCCTAGATTCTCTGTATTCCAGTCTCATTTTCCTGTCTAATCCATTTTATTTGAAGTTTCCTTAGCTTCTTACCATTTTCCCAACAACATCATCAAGTCACCTGGGTTCTGAGGATCTGTATCCCCACTGATGCCAGAATAGACAGACCTTCTCAGGGTTCAGCAGTTCACACTTGCATGTTAACCACTGCCATCAGCTCACCCTCCTGCCTTATAGCATGTGCTCCAGATGCCGCATTACAAAGTCAAACATCGAAGGCACTGAATCACATCATTTTAATACATTAACCTTCAGGCTCTTGCTTACTCTTTGATTACTCCAAATACTGTTAGATGTGGCAGTGGGGGCAGGACATTTTGCCATGGTAGTGAACAGGAATTCTGTGAAAGATAGTTCTTGCAATAAACTTACTCTCCAAAGAAAGGTGCCTCATAACACCTTACACTCCAAAACAGTACCCAACGCTCTGGAAATACCAATGAATATAGGACTTAATATCATAGTACCTTCATTTCAGTCACTTTTCCAGAGTCTCCCATACCTTTCCCACAGCTTCTTTCAGTTCCTTTAACTCAGAAACAAACTAAATCTCTGCCAAGGTTCACCCCAAATCCTGATGTAGAGCCTGCTGGATGAGTATTGGGCCAGCCAGGAAAAGCTCCAGCTAGAGTACATCTACCTAGGAAAAGAGCAGTGAAGTTGCATCTGTATCCGTACCACAGTCTAGAGAGGCACACTCCACACTTACTACAGTTGGCTCTGCCCCGACACTTGGCAACAGGCACCCCAGATCTGTTGCATAATACAAAAACTCACAACAACAAAAAAACTACTAATACTACCACCTGATATCCAGATGTCTTGATCATTTTTATCTTTGTGGTTTCTAAAAGATCATTGTATCTACTATCTTATTTGACATTCATTATGAAGATGAGAAAATTGATGGTTAGGAAACAGGTAAGCTCTCCAAAAGAGATTTTAGATATCTGAGATTTTATAGATAGTAAGCGGGAGTCAGAACTAGAAGCTAAGTCTTCAGACTCCTTGCACAGTGCTTTCTGCTACTCTCTGCTAAATCTGCTCTTCAGTGCAGCTTCACCATTTGTTTGAAGAAGGGTCCCAGGATATATCTTTATTCAAATATATGTATACATATCTCAAAGTCAATGATAATTATTAATAAATCATCAGGGCTGGGCTCGGTAGCTCACACCTGTAATCCTCTTTGGAGAAGAGGGAAAGAATTGGAAAAGTTGTATTTTTTTTTCAGGAAGCTTATGGGACAACCTAAATAAATAAATTCAGATATACTTAAATTACATCATTTTTTAAGACTATCACAGAATCTCACTAGTTTGTAAAGAGATTAGTTTCACAATTATTAATAAATATTTGCATTATAAATCATTACAAAGAATAGGATTTTCTTTTTTTAATGATATAATGCTGTAGGCCCTATATTACATAAAACAGAAAGTTCTTTAAAATGCATGAAATTACAGAGGAACCTAGAAGCTGAAAGTCTTTCGATTATTTTCTTTTTTTTTTTTTTTTTTTTTTTTTGAGACGGAGTCTCGCTCTGTCGCCCAGGCTGGAGTGCAGTGGCCGGATCTCAGCTCACAGCAAGCTCCGCCTCCCGGATTCACGCCATTCTCCCGCCTCAGCCTCCCGAGTAACTGGGACTACAGGCGCCCGCCACCTCGCCCGGCTAGTTTTTTGTATTTTTTTTAGTAGAGACGGGGTTTCACCGTGTTAGCCAGGATGGTCTCGATCTCCTGACCTCGTGATCCACCCGTCTCGGCCTCCCAAAGTGCTGGGATTACAGGCTTGAGCCACCGCGCCCGGCCTCGATTATTTTCTTAGTAGGCTCTATTCTTATTCAGAGGAAAACACTCTGAACTTGTTACTTTAACAAATAAGAATCACATAACACTCAACTGTAGTAAATACACAGTAATCTGGTCTGAATTGGTGAAGTTTTCCTATACTTCAACAGTTTGCGTAAGATTACTGCTGTAAAAAGGCAATGTCTTCATAAATATCATATATAACCATGCTTTCATATATGGTACAATTTCAGGAGAGAGGTAGAAGTTCTATTTCTGGTATAAGAAAGAACATGGACTTTGGAGCCTGCCATACTTGGTTCCAATCCAAACCACTTGTAAGTTATTTGACCTTGAGAGTTATTACTTTGCCTCCCTGAGCTTGAGCTTCCTCTTCTGTAAAAAGGGACACCATCTACCTGGCAGAGTTAATGTAAAGATTAATGAGCTAATATGTATAATATGCAGAGTTGTTATATTTACCTAAATCAGGGGTCAGCAAACTTTTTCTGTAAAGGTTCAAATAGTAAAATACTTCATACTTCGCAGGTCATCAGTCTCCGTCAAAACTACCCAATTCTGCCACTGTAGCACAAAAGCAGCCATAGACAATGTGACTATGACTATGTTCCAATAAAACGTCACAAAAAGAGGCCACAGGCTGGCCCACAGGCCATAGTTTGCTGATCCTTGATATAAATTATTCAGCATAGTGTCTGGCACATAGTGGGTGCTCGATATATGATCGCTGCTGTGATCATTATTTTATTTCTCCCTATTACAGCCAACAAACACCCAAATAATTGATCCATTATCTTCCATATTGTTACTGGATCACAGATGCTAAGGTTAAAGGAAGCTTTTAAGACAATGGGATTTAGTTCAATACTTAAATCCCTTCTATGACAACATCCCACGAATGGTTGTCTAACATGTCTGAAGAACTCCAACAACAAGGAAACCACTGTATAAGCAGCCCTTTCTCTTGTCAGGTAGCTTTGAGTTGTCTCTGAAAGCTTTTTAGTGTGAGCTCAAGTTTAATGTGATTCAACTTTATGAGCATCTGCTGAGCCTCTGATGTGTTCCACACTCTACTACATGCTGGAAACACAAAGATGAGTAAGATACAATCTCTACCTCCAACTTCTCACTGGACTTAACTCAGCCTGTGTGATGGTTAATACTGAGTGTCAACTTGATTGGACTGATGGATGCAAAGTATTGATCCTGGGTGTGTCTGTGAGGGTGTTGCCAAAGGAGATTAACATTTGAGACAGTGGGTTGGGAAAGGCAGACCCACACTTAATCTGGGTTGGTACCATCTAATCAGCTGCCAGTGCAGCTAGAATATAAAGCAGGCAGAAAAACATGAAAAGACTACACTGGCCTAGCCTTCCAGTGTACCTCTTTCTCCTGTGCTGGATGCTTCCTGCCCTTGAACATCAGACTCCAACTTCTTCAGTTTGGGGACTCAGACTGGCTGTCCTTGCTCCTCAGCCAGGAGATAGCCTATTGTGAGACCTTGTGATTGTGTGAGTTAATACTTAATAAACTCAATACTTAATTAAGTTAATTAAGTTAATAATTAATAAATTTAATAATACTAAACTTAATACTATATATATCTCTCTATATATATATCCTATTAGTTCTGTCCCTCTAGAGAACCCCAATACAGCCTGCTAAAACAAGTCTCATAATCTCCCGCACATGACAGTCATTTAGATATTTGAGGGTAATGCCCTGAGTTTTCTCAGGTTCCAAACGCTTAATTTCTTCAACTGTAAGTTCCCTTATCATCTCTTCATACTGCCTTCCTCTGGATGTAAAATCCCTAAATGCCCTACAAAGAAGCCTAGGTGTGGCTGGCCAGTGGATGATGAGGCAGACTTACAACTGTGCAGATTTAGTTTAGTGCCAGCAACCTGATCATATTTGCCTCTTAGGAACTAGCCCAGCTCACTTGTCTAACTCATATCTATATTCCTTTAATTTTCCAAGTGATTCTATAGAATTAGAATTAAATGATAGGTTTTAGATGACATGGCAACCATTGATGTTTTATTTTCCTTAAAGAAAATATTTAGCCGGGCGCGGTGGCTCAAGCCTGTAATCCCAGCACTTTGGGAGGCCGAGACGGGCGGATCACGAGGTCAGGAGATCGAGACCATCCTGGCTAACACGGTGAAACCCCATCTCTACTAAAAAATACAAAAAAAAAACTAGCCGGGCGAAGTGGCGGGCGCCTGTGGTCCCAGCTACTCGGGAGGCTGAGGCAGGAGAATGGCGTAAACCCGGGAGGCGGAGCTTGCAGTGAGCTGAGATCCGGCCACTGCACTCCAGCCTGGGCGACAGAGCCAGACTCAGTCTCAAAAAAAAAAAAGAAAATATTTAGGCCAGGGGTGGTGGCTCATGCCTGTAATCCCAGCACTTTGGGAGGCCGAGGCAGGGGGATCACCTGAGGTCAGGAGTTCCAGACCAGCCTGGCCAACATGGTGACACCCCGTCTCTACTAAAAAAAAACTACAAAAATTAGCCAGGCACGGTCGTGTGCACCTGTACTCCCAGCTACTCTGGAGGCTGAGGCATGAGAATTGCTTGAATCCGAGAGGCGGAGGTTGCAGTGAGCCGAGATTGCACCACTACACTCCAGCCTGGGTGACAGAGACTCTGTCTAAAAAAAAAAAGAAGAAAGAAAGAAAGAAAAGATTTAGCCTAACTAGCAGAGTACCTATTTTTACTTGATCCAGCCTGATGGGTAGTAGAATAGCATTTGTCAGCTGAATTGATGTGATTAACTAAAAAATGTATAAAATTGATTTGAAAACTTCTACCTATCCACTAATGAGTAACAAATTCACAGCTCCAGCTGCCATCTCTCTCTTGAGTTCTAAATAAGTGATTCTTTCCGCATATCAGAAATTCCCACCTGGATGTTATAGGTATCTCAAACTCAATGTGTACAAAAGTAAACTTAATCTCAATTCTCTAAAATAGATCCCTCTCCTGTTTTATTAGTCCATCGTGGTAAATGGCTTGCCTATCCACCTGGATGTCTGAGTCAGCAACATCAGCGCATTCTTCATTCCACCATCTCATTCCCCTTTGACAACTAAACACTTCCTAAAATCTGATAATTCTACCCATCTCCTGGATTTGTCTCACACATTTATCCTTTATGCATTTCATAAACTGCAGGTTGCAACTAATCAATGTATCATGAAATAAACTGAGTAAGCTTTAATCTGCATATTTAAGAATAAGAGACTTCTCCCTCAAAATAGGATAGAATAGTTTGTGGCAGATTAACGCTCCTGCAAAGAACTAGAAAAAAATGGATTAAAATATGTTTGTTCAAACCACTATGGAAAACAGTATGGACATTCATTGAAGAACCAAAAGTAGAACTACCATTTGATTCGGCAATCCCACGGGGTATCTACCCAAAGGAAAAGAAGTAATATGAAAAAGACACATGCACACACGTTTATAGTAGCACAATTCGCAATTGCAAAGATACAGAATCAACATAAGTGCCCATCAACCAACCAGTGGATAAAGAAAATGTGGTATATATACACCATGGAATACTACTCAGCCACAAAAAGGAATGAAATGTCTTTTGCAGCAACCTGGATGGAGCTGGAGGCCATTATTCTAAATAAAGTAACTCAGGAATGGAAAACCAAATATATGTTCTCACTTATAAGTGGGAGCTAAGCGCCAGGTGCAGTGGCTCACGCCTGTAATCCCAGAACTTTGGGAGGCTGAGGCGGGCGGATCACGAGGTCAGGAAATCGAGACCATCCTGATTAACACGGTGAAACCCCGTCTCTACTAAAAATACAAAAAATTAGCCGGGCGTGGTGGCAGGTGCCTGTAGTCCCATCTACTCGGGAGGCTGAGACAAGAGAATGGAGTGAACCTGGGAGACGGAGCTTGCAGTGAGCCGAGATCCCGCCACTGCACTCCAGCTGGGCGACAGAGCGAGACTCCGTCTCAAAATAAAAAATAAAAAAATAGAGGGCCGGGCGCGGTGGCTCAAGCCTGTAATCCCAGCACTTTGGGAGGCCGAGACGGGCAGATCACGAGGTCAGCAGATCGAGACCATCCTGGCTAACACGGTGAAACCCCGTCTCTATTAAATACAAAAAACTAGCCGGGCGAGGTGGCGGGCGCCTGTAGTCCCAGCTACTTGGGAGGCTGAGGCCGGAGAATGGCGTGAACCCGGGAGGCGGAGCTTGCAGTGAGCTGAGATCGGGCCACTGCACTCCAGCTGGGCGACAGAGCGAGACTCCGTCTCAAAAAAAATAAAAATAAAAATAAAAATAAAAATAAAAAAATAAAAAAATAAAAATAAATAAAAACAATACATAAGTATGACTGCAGATTAGACACAAGACGACAAAGTTAATGAGCTAGAAGACATGTTAGTAAGTAAACTGAAGCACACAAAGGGTGGAAAACATACAAAAGGGAATAAAAGTATGTGAGACACAAGGAAAAGGTTTAACTTACACGTTAAGTGGAGCCTCAGAAGGAAGAATAGACCAGAAGCAGTATTTGAAGAGATAACAGTAAAGAATTTTTCAAAACTGAGAAAAGACATCAACATAAAGATTCAAGTCTCTCAACAAACTCCAACCAGCATAAATTCCAGAAAACAAAACAAACAAAAAAATGTACATCAAAGTCAAC
Source organism: Macaca fascicularis (assembly GCF_037993035.2). Lineage (NCBI taxonomy): Eukaryota > Metazoa > Chordata > Mammalia > Primates > Cercopithecidae > Macaca > Macaca fascicularis. The sequence goes on from NC_088389.1 coordinate 62,670,223, forward strand.
CTACTGAAAACCAGAAACAAATAAAAATAATTTTTTAAGCAGTCAGAAGAAAAGAAACATTACCTTCAAAGAAGCAACAATAAAACTGACAGCTGATTTCTCAAAACAAATGATTGAAACCAGAAGACAATGCTATGACATAGTGAAATGGTAGTTGTAAATTCAACTATATGATTACATTAAAAGTAAATTGGTCGTAATTTACTATATGAACAAATTTAAGAGAAAACCCATGGCTGGGCGTGGTGGCTCACACCTGTAATCCCAGCACTTTGGGACGCTCAGGTGAGCGGATCATGAGGTCAGATCGGGACCATCCTGGCGAACATGGTGAAACCCTGTCTCTACTGAAAATACAAAAAAAATTAGCTGGGCGTGGTGGCAGCTGCCTGTAGTCCCTGCTTCTTGGGAAGCTGAGGCAGGAGAATGGCGTGAACCCGGGAGGCAGCAGAGCTTGCAGTGAGCGGAGATCGCGCCACTGTACTCCAGCCTGGGCAGCAGAGCGAGACTCCATCTCAAAAAAAAAAAAAAAAAAAAGGAGAAAACCCATGTAATCATCTTGAAACAGAAAAAGGATATGACAAAATTCAGCATTCATTCATGAACAAAAATCTGAACAAACTAGGAATAGAAGGGCTCTTCATTGAACTGATGGCAAACATCTACGAAAAACCCAGTTAACATCATACCTAATGGTAAAAGAATTATTCTTACCCCATAAGATCAGGAACAAAGCAGGAATGTCTTCTCTCACCACCTTTATTCAACATCATACTGGAGGTCTTTGCCAATGTGATATGGTAAGAATAAGAAATAAAAGGCACAAAATTTGAAAAGGAAATAAAATGGCTTTATTCACAAATGATGACATAACTATTTACATAGAAAATCCTTAAGAATCCACCAAAAAAAGCTACTAGAATTACTAGTGAGTTTAGGAAAGTTGCAAAATACAACGCCAATATATAAAACCCAATTGTATTTCTATAATGAACAATTAGAAATTGAAATTTTAAAAACACCAGTTCAAAGGCATCAAAAACACATGGGAGGCACTGATGAGACAAATTAAAGACGACCAAATACCACATTGACGAATCAAAAGAATCAATATTTTTCCTGACATGACTTAGAAAAAGAATCAGGCCAGGCACGGTGGCTCCATGCCTGTAATCCCAGCACTTTGGGAGGCCAATGTGGGCAGATTATTTGAGGTCAGGAGTTTAAGACCAGCCTGGCCAACATGGTGAAACCCTGGCTCTACTAAAAATGCAAAAATTAGCTGGGTGTGATGGCACGTGCCTGTAGTCCCAGCTACTCAGGAGGCTGAGGGAGGAGAATCACTTGAACCCAGGAGGCGAAGGTTGCAGTGAGCCGAGATCGTGCCACTGCACTCCAGCCTGGGCAACAGAGGGAGACTCTGTCTCAAAAAGAAAACAAAACAAAAAAACCTCATATGTGCTAGTAACTGTTGGTAGTTCCTTCTACAAACATACACTGACCACAGGATCCATTAATTCCATTCCTGGATATTTACCTAAGTGAAATGAAAACACATGCATACATCAAAACCTGCACACGGATGATTATAGCAGAATAAAACCCCAAAAGTAAAAACTCAAAAGTACTTCAACTGGTGAATAAACACATTTTGGTATATCCAATTGACTACTGTCAACAATATTATTCAACAATAAAAAATGAGCTACTAATATAGACAACCACATGGATAAGTCTCAAAATCATCATGCTAAATGAAAAGAAGTTATACCCAAAAGTCCCACGTAGTAAATGATTCCACTTATATAATACTCTGGAAAAAAAACGGAACTATAGAGATGGAAGTCCTATCAGTGATTGTAAGAGCCTGGGAGAAGGAAGGATTGTCTGAAAAAAAGCAAGATGAAACTTTTTAGGGTGATGGAAACATTCCAATCTCAACTATGGTGGTAGTTACACAACTACAAATATTCATCGAAACTCATCAAAGTGTACACCTAAAAAGAGTAAATTCCAGCCGGGCGCGGTGGCTCACGCCTGTAATCCCAGCACTTTGGGAGGCCGAGGCGGGCGGATCACAAGGTTAGGAGATCGAGACCACGGTGAAACCCCGTCTCTACTAAAAATACAAAAAATTAGCCGGGCGCGGTTGTGGGCGCCTGTAGTCCCAGCTACTCGGGAGGCTGAGGCAGGAGAATGGCGTGAACCCGGGAGGCGGAGCTTGCAGTGAGCCGAAATCGTGCCACTGCACTCCAGCCTGGGCGACAGAGCGAGACTCCGTCTCAAAAAAAAAAAAAAAAAAAAAAAAAGAGTAAATTCCACCATATGTAAATTACATCTCAATAAGCCTGATCCCCCAAAAGGATTTTAATTTTAAAGTAAATGTACTAAAGAACTCCAATTGAGGTCGGGTACGGTGGCTCAAGCCTGTAATCCCAGCACTTTGGGAGGCCGAGACGGGCGGATCACGAGGTCAGGAGATCGAGACCAGCCTGGCTAACACGGTGAAACCCCGTCTCTACTAAAAATACAAAAAAAAAAAACTAGCCGGGCGAGGTGGCGGGCGCCTGTAGTCCCAGCTATTTGGGAGGCTGAGGCAGGAGAATGGCGTAAACCTGGGAGGCAGAGCTTGTAGTGAGCTGAGATCTGGCCACTGCACTCCAGCCTGGGTGACAGAGCGAGACTGTGTCTCAAAAAAAAAAAAAAAAAGAACTCCAATTTAAAGATTACAATTGTCAGAGTAGACATTTATAAGAGAAAATGGAATATGCTGTCACTTAGTAAGGCTAAGCAGTGCTTCATATATGTTTATATGTGATGGATCCTAAAGTCATTAGGGAAACGTAAATTAAAAGCAAATGAGATAGATACTACTAGTGCACTACAAGTGCTTCCATCACGTGTACTTGTTTCTTGCTGTGGCTAGTGGTCAAAAACTTCTGAGAATCACTATTTCAAACCACACCACTTCCCATAGGGAAAAATTAATCATACTTTTATATTTCATAAAAATAGGTAAATTGGACTTCAGAAAATTAAAAACTTTTGTTCTTCAAAATACACGATCAAGAAAGTTAAGCCCACAGAATGGAAAAAACATTTGCATATCATATATTATCATATATCTGGTAACAGACATATCTAGAATATATAAAGAACTCTTACAATTCAACAATAAAAACATAATCCAATTTAAAATGTGCAAAGGATCTGAATAGACATTTCTCCAAGAAAGATATACAAATGGCTAAAAGCATATTAAAAGCTGCTCTATATCATTAATCATTAGGGAAAAGACAATCAAAACCACAATGACATACCACTTCACACCCACTAGGATGACTAAAATTAAAAAGACAGATAACAAGTGTTTGATAGAATGCGGAAAAGTTAGAACCCTCATACATCACTGGTGGGATCATAAAATGGTGCAGTGGCTTTGGAAAAACTGTTTGATAGTTCCTCAAAATGTTAAATGACCCAGCAATTCCACTCCTAGGTATACATACAAGAGAAATGAAAACATGTCCACACAAAAGTTGTTTATATACAAGCATTCACAGCAGCATTCATAATAGCCAAGTGAAAACAATCCAAATGTCTATCAAGTGATAAATAGTGATATATCCATACAATGGAATATTATTCAGCTATAAAAGGAAGTACTGATATATGCTACAACATTACAAATCTTGAAAATGTTATGCTAAGTAAAAGTAACTAAACCCCAAAGGTCTCATATTGTATGATTCCATTTATATGAACCATTTATATGAATTTGCACACCAGTCAAATTCATAGAAAGAGAAAGTAGGTAAGTGGTGGCCAGGGGCTGGGGGGTGGGGAAAGGGGAGTAACTGCTAACAAGTATGGGGCTTCTTTTTGAGATAATAAAAATGTTCTAAAATGACATTGTGGTGATGGTTGCACAACTATGAATATACTTTTTTTTTTTTTTTTTGAGACGGAGTTTCACTGTCACCCAGGCTGGAGTGCAGTGGCACAATCTCGGCACACTGCAACCTCCGCCTCTCAGGTTCAAGTGATTTTCCTGTCTCTGCCTCCCAAGTAGGTGGGATTACAGCCACATGCCACCACACCTGGATACTTTTTTGTGTTTTCAGTAGAGACGGGGTTTCAACATGTTGGCCAGGCTGGTCTCAAACTCCTGACCTCAGGTGATCCACCCACCTCGGCCTCCCAAAGTGCTGAGATTACAAGCATAAACCATGGCGCCCGGACTGAATATACTTTTAAAACCCCACTGAATTGTACAGGCTTTAAAGGAGTAAATCTTATGACATATGAATTACATCGCAATAAAGCTGTTGTTAAAAAATTAAAAATCCTTTGACAGCTCTCCTTTGCCAAAAAACTTATTTTAATGGGGCATTCAAGTACTTTCATGACTTACTTCCATCTAAACTTTCAAACTCATCTACTGTCATTTCCCACTTCCACCCCAAACACATAATGACATTTTATAACTCCCTGTCTTTGCACATATTGTTCTCTCAAAAATGTCATGTCCCAAGCTGAGGTGGTGGCTCATGCCTGTAATCCCAGCACTCTGGAAGGCTGAAGTGGGAGGACTGCTTGAGATCAAGAGTTTTGAGATCAGCCTGGGCAGCATAGTGAGACCCTGTCTGTACAAAAAATAAAAAAATTTTCTGGGTGTGGTGACACATGCCCGTACTACCAGCTACTTGGGAGGCTGAAGCAGGAAGACTGCTTGAGCCCAGGAGGTCGAGGCTGCAGTGAGTTGAGATCACGCTACTGCACTCCAGCCTGGGAGAGTGAGACTGAGTCTCAGAAAAAAAAAAAAAAAAGAAAAGAAAAAAGTCACACTCCTCACTCTTCTCTTTCTGCTGAACTCCTATATATCCTTCAATGACAAATGCTGTTTCTTTCAAGAATTCATTTCTAACTCCATGCAAAGTGGGTCAGTCCTGCTATGCTACAAATACATCTGTCCCTGCTAACAGACTCTGAAATCCTTGGGTTTACTAGACAGTAGCAGCTTCAGCCTGAGGACCTAAAGCTTGTAAGTACTTAGTAAACATTTATTGAATAAATGAATGACAAAACATTCCCTTCACTACTGACCAGAAGGAGTGCTATTTTTCCTCCAACTAGTTTAATTGGTGAAATCCATACCAATATAACTTGAGTTCTAGCCTTTAGAGACTAATAAAATGAAATAAAAATACAAATTTGGGGCCAACATTGAGACTTAGGGAAATTACCATAAAGTAACATTTCAGGGGGGGTTCATAGTTTGGATACTTATCATTTGTTGACCAAACATACTTACTGAAGTCAATACTCTTTTATTCAACATATTAAATGTGTTGTTTAACTCTGGTAACCACAGCTGTGACTTAGTTAACGATCACAATAAATCCTACTTAAATCAGAGACAGGAAAAAATTATGCAAATGAATTCTTATCTGTTTTTCTGCCCAAGGCATATTTGATAACAGATAAAACATACTCCAAATAGTCTCTACTTAATAGTCAGGAAGCCATTTGAGGTTTTATTTGGATCAAAATCAAATACAAAGAAGAGAAGCCTGCTATATTCACAAATGGTTTTATTTCAGAAAGAAATTACACATTAAAAAGAGACATAGTTAAGAGCTTACATTCACATATGGAAGTGAATCTAAGAAAGTCAACAATTATTAATATACAAAACCACATGATTAAAAAAGACAGTAACAGATAATGACAGATGGGCTTGACTTAGATTCATCCACAAAATAATCTTTTGTTTAAAAACAAAAAGATATTGGTCTTAAGATAGCTCTTTAGAAACAAGTTGGTAGTTCCAATGAACTTTAAAATCAAAGAGATCAAAACAGTCTTTATGTAGCTGTATCACACCCACACTCATCCGGCAGGATGGAAGAATCCATCAATTATACCTTGCAGCTAGATAGGATGTCTTCCACTAATCTCTTGTAAACCCAGGCATCGCCCTTAAGCCGCTGCCTCCTGATACCCACCACATCCGGTTTTTGAAGCTGGCACACTTCTAGTTCAAATTGCATTGTCACTTTGCCAAAATCTGACTGTGTTTGACACTTCAGTGTATAACTGCAAAAAACAAGATAAGACGCTAGTTAGTAGGAGAACCATATTCTATATAAGAGTTTTCTAAGCCTCTAGGAGGCCAGTGGAGGAAATGAACCATTATTTCATATTAAGCAAAGTATTACTGTTTACAGTTTCCAAATGACCTAACTATGCTTTAGTAATAGAGTATGACTGGTGTTTTCCCAGAAACTGAACTAGGATCCTAAGAATAAGCATGAAAAGGCTTTATTAGAATTCACCCTTGCTCCAAAGAAAAGCCCCTATTTCATAGCTATACATGCCATTCATGCTCAAGAAATCTGGCATTCTTTACGTAACCCTTTCAACAGTGTAATCCGCAAACACTGGGCATTTCCACAACATTCACAACAAAGGAAAGGGCAAGAAAGATAATATTTCATATGTGTGAGCCTTGTCAGAAATTTCTGTCTTTCATATAAATAAAGCTGAAGCCACTAACCTGTCAGAAAGGCACGTGTTTCTGAGGTTTTTCTAATTAGTAATAAGAGGTTATGATCATCACATCACTTTATGGCAGAAAGAATAGCAGAAGAAAAAGCCCAAGGAAATGATATATTTCCATAACTGAAATGTATAGCATTTATAGCTAGAACTGCCACATTATCTACTCTGAGAATGGAAAGGCCCAGTCAAAATGAAGCCTGAAACTCATCTTAAGACATGTATGACCCTGAAAACTTGGATAAATTTAATTCATGTAAATAATTTTTAATTAGTTTACATTCTATTTTAGAGTTTTGTCTTACTAATCTTCAATAAATAGAACTGATTTTAAGCTTCAATTCCCTAAATACTTAAGGGTTCCTGATTAGGTGCTGTTCCGCAGATGTGTGGAGAAGTTACATTGTTTCTGTTACGCACTTTTTTCTGTTTCATACTGTTATGTACCAAAATATTCTTTTTCTTAGTAACTTAGTCATGTGTTTTGGGAAAGAGGCTTGATCTCTCAAAAATAAGCAGTCAACATCAGAAATGCCAAAAGGAGCACCCTGTAGTTAAGATTCTTGACAGGAAGATGAGGCATAGAACAATTTAGTCACATGTTAGAGAACAGATCATTGAGAGGCCTGTGACAGAGATATGCCCAGAGGCTCCTAAGCCCCAAGCATGAAGAAGAGATCAGAGTGGGAGAGACGTGTTCTAATGAAGCCTGAGAGGAATGCCAGGGTTCATAGAAGGAATGCTTGCCAACATTTACAGGTAAGTAAAAAGTAAAATTATATCTGTACAAGAATGTTTCTTAAAATCTTACTCTATATTGACTATTCTATTTACATGTTTAAATCCATGCATGTCTCTACTGGCTGCTTTAATAAATTTTTTTTTTTTTTTTTTTGAGACGGAGTCTCGCTCTGTCGCCCAGGCTGGAGTGCAGTGGCCAGATCTCAGCTCACTGCAAGCTCCGCCTCCCGGGTTCCCGCCATTCTCCTGCCTCAGCCTCCCGAGTAGCTGGGACCACAGGCGCCGCCACCTCGCCCGGCTAATTTTTTGTGTTTTTAGTAGAGACGGGGTTTCGCCGTGTTAGCCAGGATGGTCTCGATCTCCTGACCTTGTGATCCGCCCGTCTCGGCCTCCCAAAGTGCTGGGATTACAGGCTTGAGCCACCGCGCCCGGCCTAATACAGAAATTTTAAAGGGAAATAATTGAATGGAAATGCTTAGAAATATGGCCATCTTGGGTAACCAGAAGAGGCCTGGCTATTGAGACCAGGAGATCATAACCAAGGAGCTTTTGATGGCAGTTCCTTCAAAAGGAGAGAAATAAGGTGAAAAAACTTCCTAAAGCACTGAAAATCCAGCCCTGAAAAACAGCCAGTCATGAAGAGAAGGATTCTATATAAATCCCTGATTTGTTTGAAATGTCTCACAAATTTAATTATAATGTATAAATATTATTGTAAAGCAGAAAAATCAAAGGAAAATAGAGGATCTACAAGAAAGCCAGAAGAATTTTGAATTTTCCTATTTTGAAATAAAAAGTCTAACTTTGAAAGTGGAACAATATCTATGCTTCTAAAACTTTTATAGCTTGAACCAAACAAAAGAGAATAAATTATAAGCAATAACACTACCTTAAAAGCTTTTGGAATGAGGTGGGAGTAATATATTTTTTCTAAAGCAGAGAGGTGGGGAGATCAACTCCTATTTTCCCTTTTTTTTTTGAGACAGAGTCTCGCTCTGTCACCCACGCTGGAGTACAGTGGTGTGATCTCAGGTCATTGCAGCCTCCACCCCCGGGTTCAAGTGATTCTCATGCCTCAGCCTCCCAAGCAGCTGGAACTACAGGCATGCGCCACCATGCCCAGCTAATTTGTTCGTATTTTCAGTAGTGATGGTGTTTCTCCAGGTTGGCCAGGCTGAACTTGAACTCCTGGCCTCAAGTGATCTGCCCACCTCAGCCTCCCAAAATGCTGGCATTACAGGCATGAGCCACAGCACCCAACCGACCCCTATTTTCTCAAAGTCCAAAAGACATTAAGTAATAAATGCAACAGCTTGTAAATGTGCTTCTTACCCCTTTTGTACAAAGTCAACATGCTTCTTTGGAAGGACAGACATTATTTCATTCAAGAGTTGATCTGGATTCACTAATCTAGTTGTAGTCACATTATAGTGAAGCTTAAAAAAGAAAAAGAAGAGAAGTAAATTTTTACATCAACACAAAGACTATCACACCAGATCAAGAGTTCCAAAACTCCTCAATATAGTACCATTTCAAATGGAACTATTTCCTGAAAAATACCAAAGGAATTTACAGTCAACTCTTAGTGAGTTCATGGCACACTGGGAAAGTTTGGAGAAATGATGGTTATTAGTAACCACACCCATAGCTTCCTTTTCATACTTTCATCTTCCTCTCTACCAATCCTTTTAAAGAAATAAATATTAAAGAGCATCCATCTAACTGTTTGAGCTGTGCTTGTTTTCCCCTTTCCACACTATTTTAAGAGACATTAACAGTCCTGAAATGTATACCACAGAAAGATAAACACCATACGAAGTTTGCTTTGTACTTAGTTGGATATGTTTCCTTAATTCTTTCTGGATTATTTAAAGAATACAGGCTGGGCGTGGTGGCTCAAGCCTGTAATCCCAGCACTTTGGGAGGCCGAGACAGGCAGATCACGAGGTCAGAAGATCTCATGAGGTCAGAAGATCGAGACCATCCTGGCTAACACGGTGAAACCCCGTCTCTATTAAAAAATACAAAAAACTAGCCGGGCGAGATGGTGGGCGCCTGTAGTCCCAGCTACTCAGGAGGCTGAGGCAGGAGAATGGCATAAACCCAGGAGGCGGAGCTTGCAGTGAGCTGAGATCGTGCCACTGCACTCCAGCCTGGGTGACAGAGCGAGACTCCGTCTCAAAAAAAAAAAAAAAAAAAAAAAAAAGAATATTATAGAGTTCCAGGAGCTGATTTTATGACAGTTATATGAGGAAATAAATGTAACAGGTATTCCTTTAAAAAAGTAATGTCATGTTATTTTTTCTCATTGACTGAGAGCCTAATCCTGAGAGATAATTTCATTCCTAATTGATATTTATCCTTCATTCATTCAACAACTATTTTTTGAATATTTACTATGTGCTAGGCACTGTTTTAGCGGGTCCTGGACACACAAAAATCCTTCCCTTTCTGGTAAGTACCTTCACTGTCAAACAAAATCTTAGTTTCTATATCTTTCAGGTTTGAGTTCATTGTATAAATAAAATGCTGAGGGAAAAAAGTATCCAACTTTTCAAAATAAGAACCTATTGCCCAAAGAAGAGATATAAGTTTCTTAAGGTAGTGCTTCTCATAGTGTGATATAAGTTATACAAGGTAATTCTGGGTGGCACATGGATAAATATTTTAAAATATGTATTTGTTTCCATCTGATTTAGAAAACATATTTGTATTAAATATGTATTTGTTCCCATCTGATTTAGAAAACATAATTAACAACAACAAAAAAAAACCTAATGATATATGTTTCCTTTTAAATAAACTTGAGTTTTAAAAAATTATCTTGATTGTGGTAATGGTTTCACAGATGTTATATATAATGCCAAAGCATATTAATTGTACTTTAAAATATGCACAGTTGGCCAGGTGTGGTGGCTCATGACTGTAATCCCAGCACTTTGGGAAGCCAAGGCAGGAGGATTACTTAAGCTCAGGAGTTCAAGACCAGCCTGGGTAACATAGTGAGATCTCGTCTCTACAAAAAATTAAGACTTAGCCAAGTGTGGTGGCACGTGTCCCAGCTACTCAGGAGACTGAGGCAGGAGGATGACTTGAGCCCAGGAGGTTGAGGCTGCAGTGAGCTATGATCATGCCATTGTACTGCAGCCTAGGCAGCAGAGCAAGACTCTGCCTCAAAAAATTAACAATAAATAAAATAAAATATGTGCAAGTTTATTACATATCAGTTGTATCTCTATAAATCTATTTGTTAAAGGAGAGTCAACATAAAGAAAATACCAGATAAATAATAGTGCACACAATACACCCATATAGCAAATGTCGTGAAACTGAGTGTTAACAAAGGGACCCTCTCTTTCTTGGTTCCTGATCTAGCACTCTTTTCACCAAACTAAACTGGCTCTGTCAAGACGATATTAATAATAAACTGAACACCTTCAAATCACAATATAAATTACTGCTTTGGTAAAATAAAGAATGAATCCTAATTTATCTATTTAAATTTTGGATTTTTAATAGACTGCTTCCTAAAAGAGGACATAACTACATATGATTTGCTATCTTAAAAAACTATGGTATTATTTCTACTATCCTTGCAGCTCTTCTGGTAAGTGTATAGTTTTTAGTACAGTATTTGAAGTTGGTGGAAAAAAATAAGGTTAATTTCCCAAAGACAGTCCTTCAGTTTTGCAAAAACTTAAAAGCAATAAAAAGTGTTAAAGATCTAAAGTTAAAGTTTTTGATCTTAGCACTCTGCTAATTAGACCATGGGCCTATACATGGGGGGGGGTAAAGTGCTCAACACTGATAGTAATCCTTGATGTTGGAAATACCACCTTATACTAATAAAGTATTTAATACGCCACGTAGCATCCCATATGTAGAGTCTTGTTTCTACATCTCAGCCCTGTGAGGTTGCCAGGGTAGGCATTTTTCCAGATTTTACAAATGAAGAAACTGAGGAGATCAGGAATAAAATGATTTATCAAAGCTATATAGTACAAAGCTGGAGCCAGAACCCAGGTCTTCTCATTCCCAATCTTGTGGTTTTTCTCCTACATTCTGGAAGTACTGGAGAACTCCCTAGAAAGCCAACTAATACCACAGTAGTTTCTATTGAAAAATGCATTCAGGTTCCAAAATATTTACATAAGTGACCATTTTTAGAACATTATCCATTAGTATTTGGTAACTGCTGAGCTTCTCAATAATGTATATATACATATATATGGTTGAACTAGTTTCCTTAATTTTATTTAACATTTTTCAGTGCAATGGTACTATGGTTTTTTTAAATCCCAGTGTCAGTCCTTGAAATACTTAACTATCTCCAACCAGAGAAATTTCAGAACAAAATATGCCTAATAAACAGCCGTATGTAACGTAAACTTCTCAGCACACTACGTAAGTTCAAGGCAATGACTGCTAGTGGATAAATCCTATCTTCTTCCACTTTAAGACAGAACACAAATGAGATCTCAGAACATTCTCCTCTGAAACACCCTTCTGCCCAATAGCTCAGCATTTTCCTTCCCTCAAACCACCCAGATTTGCTCATTACGAGAGTCTCAGTGCAAAAACTAAACACAGACCCAGTCCCCAAATGATGGGCACACTACCATCTTCTCCCCCGCTCTGGGTCCACACCTCTTGGAACGTGTTTTTACTATAGCACTGAGCCCAGTGTGTCAGAACAACATCCCAGCCTGTTTTCACAGCCAGCCTAAGAGTTCCTCAAGGACACGGGCTGTGTCTCATTCATCCCTTTACCTCTTAATTACTCCCCTTCCACAAAACAAACATGTATTCATTAGGTGTTTGAATGAATGCTCAGAGAGAATCCAAGAGAATAAAAAGTACTTTATATCAACTAATAGTTTATTTTTCCTTTCCTTCCTTGACCAAATATATTGTCCACACCAGTGACACATTAACCCTTTTAAAGTATACTGGGTCTATTAAATAAGATCCACATCTTTTTAGCCAGGCCTTGAGGCCCTTCCAGCCTACCTTCCCCGTTTGTCACTCACTGTTTTCCTGACACACACCACATTCAAAGTTCCAATTATCTTCCCATGCATTCAAATATTTCATGAGGGCCTACAAAGTATCAATGAATCAGGGACACAACTAAGCTCAAGTCCCCCTCCTTAAGGCAGCTCTCAGTTCTCCATCTGTGCCCACTGCTTCCTCACCTCCATGTTGCCCCTGTGACCAATCCCTCCAACTGCTCTTGAATATTTGAATGATAGCTGTTTGCTCCTTGAAGGGAGTGACTGTATCTATTTACCGACTGCACAATAACATACATATTTTAGTTGCTCAAAAAACATATATTAACTAAGTGAATAAATACTCAAATAAAAAACACTAATAAATTCATTCAGTACCTTTAAAAAAAAAAAAAAGGCAGTCCATTAGCAGTCAGCTTCTGAAATCCATATGAAAGAATTCCAGCCTGCTTACCTTCAGTCTTCTGGGCCCATCTCTGGCACAGCCTTTCCTTTTGCTCCTGGTGAGCACAGTGATAACCTTATCCAACCCCCTTTCAAGGCTCCCAAACACTTTGGCTCCCTTTCTTTTTGGAGTCTCCTCCATATGTGCTTGGTTGAGATCCAGTTCCACTGAGCGGCACCTGAAACAAAACAAAAAAGGCATGAGTAGAGCTGGGCCTCCGGCCTGTGGGGTCCACAAGGGCAAACTTTTGTCCCTTCATACACATTAGGGTGCCTCATTCAGGTATGCCAGGGCCAGATCACCTCTCTCCTCATCAGGAAGCACCAAAGCCATTTCCTCCTGGACAGGAGCTGTCACCCTTCCACCAGGCAACTGCCACTCAGCAAAACTATTTATCCCCTTCTTTTTTAAAAAATGTCATATACATAGAAAAGTTCAAAGAAGAGTACAGTGAACACCAGTATATCCTCCTACATTCAACAATTGTTCATATTTTGCCACTTTGCTTTCTGTATGGATATAGATAATATATTAATGTGCATATGTATATAGATATATACTGATATATATATCAATGCATATATCTATGTACATAAATTTAATGTATAAGTAATACATTAAATTTACTTATAAGTAATTTAATGTATTACCTATATACATTAAATTTACTTATTTGCTAAGCCAACTGAAAGTAACTCATCTGAAGATATCATGACACTTCACTCTGAAACACTTCAGTATACATCTCCAGTGAATAAGGATGCTGTCTTCCATAAAGACGATACCATTATCACATCAATAAATTAATAATAATTCCATAATATCTAATACCCGGTTCACATTCTAATTCTCCCAATTGTCTCTAAAATAGACAATGCCTTTAAGAAATTGCTATAAAAGAATAGCAACTTGAAGGGTTACCTATGCTGCAGAACTTCTCATACAGAGGATTTTCTTTGAAACAACAGTGAGTATCTTTACGATTTGGGAGGACTACAATCTGTTAGTGGGTATCTATATTTCACTGGCCGAAGAGAAGGGTAAGATGGGCCTCAGAGAGGCAACTAGTTGGCTGGGATGGGGTCCACTGTCTTCCCAGCCTGTTGTACTTAAGGTGCCGTCCTACTGCTGATCAGTTTCACAATTCTACCCCATGAGGAAGGCAGTAGCTACATGTCCAGGAATGGCCACAGGTCATCCACATATAAACAGATATTCCTACTCTCCAACAGAATCTATGTGATGATTTACATTAATCAGGTCTATTAATATATGAAAAAGGAAATCTGGTTACATACACTAAAGATTAGAACCTAAAAAAACCAAACGCTTACCGTCTCTCAGGGCTAATGACACCTGTCATTAACTTGTCTGTTCCTGTTGAATTTACTGGCATTTTAATTGGAGTTTCTTTCAGGCACTGGTTTCTAGCTATTAGAAACAGAACAAACACAATCCATATGCAGCACATACTATGGTTCTGAAATTTCTATTATTAATAATAATGCATGTATCACATTATTCATTGACTCAGAAATAGTATAATCACTTGACCTGTGATGTCAAAGGCTCTAACTCTTTCAAGAAATGTTTCCATGTGATTTATAATAAAAACAAAATCATTTTGCCTTGTATGTGTGGCTCTTCTTTTTTTTCTTCACTGCAAATTGAGGCCATGCTTTTAATTTTATTACAAACATCATATGATAAATCTAAACAGATCATAAAAATACAAATCTCATAATTACTGATTCTTTTTCTAAAAATAAAAGTCAATCTGTATTTGTACAAGGGCCCAATTTATGCTTTTAATTGATCTAATATTAAAAGGTGTTAATTCAATTCATAGCCCGATTAAACTCATGTTAGGCAAAAAGAACAGACCCCTGTGAAAGCTTGACATAAGTTATTAAAGAGATGTAAGCTTTGGCCAGGCACGGTGGCTCATGTCTGTAATCCCAGCACTTTGGGAGGCCGAGGAGGGCAGATCATGAGGTCAGGAGTTCGAGACCAGCCTGGCCAACATAGTGAAACCTCATCTCTACTAAAGATACAGAAAAATTAGCCGGGCCTGGTGGCGGGCGCCTGTAATCCCAGCCACTTGGGAGGTTGAAGCAGAAGAATCCTTTGAACCCAGTAGACGGATGTTGCAGTGAGCCAAGATCACATCATTGCACTCCAGCCTGGAAGACAGAGTAAGACTTCATCTCAAAAAAAAAAAAAAAAAAAAAGAGATGTAAGCTTTGATTTTTTTTATATTCTCTGTTCCAGAATTTTATGTTTTATTCTAAGTAGGGTATTTGCATTCCAGATAGTTTGTGACAAATTTGTACTAACAAATCTGGTTATGCTGATTAGCTCATGATCTAAAAGTTTTATACCCTTTAGACATAATATTCACACTATAAAAACAAAGATATAATATCAAAATTTGTAAAAGAGATTAGGGGCTTGGTTTTGTTTATGACTATTTGGCTATATTCTCACTTTGCACAAGAACAAGAAAATAAGAGCAATCAGAAAGATCTATAAAAATGGTTTTCATCTTTGTATACAGACAGTATCTATCACCATACAGAACTGACCTTCAACAAACTGCCAATGCCTGCATTGTGTAGGAGTGACAAAAATGAAATTAATATTTATGTCAAAAATAACTCACAATGAAAGTAAAATGCAGGGCTGGGCATGGTGGACTCACCCCAAATTTACTTTGGGATTACTCACCCCAAATTTACTTTGGGATTACTCATCCCAAAGTAATCCCAGCACTTTGGGAGGCCGAGATGGATGGATCACCTAAGGTCAAGAGTTCGAGAGCAGCCTGCCCAACATGTTGAAACCCCATCTCTACTAAAAATACAAAACATTAACTGGGCATGGTGGTGCACACCTGTAATCCCAGCTACCCAGCTACTCAGGAGGCTGAGGCAGGAGAATTGCTTGAAACTGGAAGGCGAAGGTTGCAGTGAGCCAAGATCACGCCACTGCACTCCAGCCTGGGCAACAAGAGTGAAACTCTGTCTCAAAAAAAAGAAAAAGGAAAAGAAAAAGAAATAAAAAAGAAAAAGAGAAAAAGAAAGAGCAAGAGCAAGAAAAAGAAAAAGAAAAAGAAAAGGAAAAGGAAAAGGAAAAGGAAAAGGAAAAGGAAAAGGAAAAGGAAAAGGAAAAGGAAAAGGAAAAGGAAAGGAAAGGAAAGGAAAGGAAAGGAAAGGAAAGGAAAGGAAAGGAGAGGAGCAAAGCACCAATGGAAGCTAGCAATCATGGCTTCAGCCACTTGCTTCCTTAAGTGGCTCTTGTGTTTAAAGAGAAACGACCAATAATAATAGCTTTGACCAACACAATCTTTCTCGTCATGACAACATATGTCAACTGATAATATTTCAAGATTGTAAAATAAATTCCAAACTACCCACACTGTAAAACCTTCAGAGTTACACAAAAAGTAAAAAATGTCAATAATGGAAGGGATTATGGCACTAAAAGTTTTTTAAATAAAAAAGCCCTGGGCCGGGCACAGTGGCTCACGCCTATGATCCCAGAAATTTGGGAGGCTGAAGCAGGCAGATCACCTGAGGTCAGGAGTTCGAGACCAGTCTGACCAATGTGGTGAAACCCCATCTCCATTAAAAATACGAAAATTAGCCGAGCATGGTGGCAGGTGCCTATAATCCCAGCTACTAGGGAGGCTGAGGCAGGAGGACTGCTTGAACCCAGGAGGTGGAGGCTGCAGTGAGCCGAGATCGCGCCACTGCACTCCAGCCTGGGCAACAGAGTGAGACTCCGTCTCAAAGAAATAAAAAAAAAAAAAGAAAAAGAAAAAAAGCAAAAAAAAAAGGCCTTGAATGAGCTAAGGTGAGCTGAGATCCAGTTTATCTCCCTGCCCAATCCCATGATTCACAGAGGGTACTGTATTTACAGTAAGAGAAAGAACAGAAAGAGACCCTTTCATTGGGAAAGAATGCAATAGCAGCTACCATTGCAGGGTAGATGCTATCTCACTGAATTCTCACAACAACCACAGGAAGTGCCCGCCCCCCCCCCACCCACCATCTCACATACACACACACACACACACACACACATCAGGACACCAAACTGGTCTCACATTTTGGGGGGAAAGTGTTATTTGAGTTGATGAAACGGAAAATGTCATTAACATAAAAATGGGACTCCTAGCAAATATTCTGGCAAAGTCTTCCGTAATATCTTTATAGATAAGAAGTTAACCCCTCAAACCGGCTACAAGCTGCATTAGTGAACTAGAAGCACAAAGGTAGGATGCTGTTTCACAGCAGTTCACATGGCAATGCTCCAGAGTTTAGGTTTGTTAGAATCTTAAAACTAGAGAAGGTCACAATTGCTAGGGGAAAAAAGGCTAATAAAGTTTAGGTAACATTTTTTAAAGTGACACAAACAGGATCACCAAAAATAAAATTCCTTTGGGCTCTTATTATTTCATTACATAAATATGGCCCCTATTATGTACTAGGCATCAGGCCTAGTACTATGTACCAGACAGGTATGGCCCCTACTATAGACCATGCCATGCTGCAATAAACAAGGCAGAGAGTCTCTACTGTCATGACACTTACCACCCTATCCTCGTGAGACCCAGTCTAGAAAACTCAGTTTAGTTTTAGGTACTGTATTCTAAGAGGCAGACTGACCAAATAGAATGTGTCCAGATGAGGCCAGCAACCAAAACAGTGAAGTATCATAAAAGAAATGGTTTAAATAACTGGTGATGACTAAACTGAAGAGGAAACCAAGGGAAATGAGGAAGTTGTAGTAACTGGACAAAGACAGATATCTGGAAGGGCATCACAGATTCACCCTGTCTGTTAAGGACAGGCAGTAATACCATAGGGCAGAATAGGACCAGACACCAGAACTGGAGCTCCAGGTAAGTAAAGGCTCAATGGAGGCGTCAGCTTGAGTCGTAAGTCGGGGTAAAGGTGCGTGCAAGGTCTAAACCTGGGTATATGACCTTGGACAAATCACTTCACTCCTTCTGAGTCTCAGGTATCTTAGTTATAAAAAAGGGAGTTTGATTAAATGAACTCTAACTTGCCTTTCAGCTTTGATATCCTACGATGCTATGATTCAATTTTATAAATGTGAAAAAGAGGAAAAACTCGGTATCATTTGAGAAAAAATTGAAATTGACAAATATGCTTTCATTTCAACTAATGCAAACGACATGATAAAAAAGCATCTTGACTTCTAGAAATTCCTGAAAGCAATGCTAGTCACTTCTGACCTGCTATACGTTTACTTAATGTGGTAAGAAAAATGAAACTTCTTACTGCTTAATTCACTTAGCAAATACCTTTTGAGGGTGTAGCGTAACGATTTGGTGTAGTGAGTATTTCTCTCTTATGCTGGTTCTTATTAACTGGAGTCTTTGGCTCAGGAAACATAAAGTACTCTTCATTCTTTACAGCAGACTTAGGAGTATATACATTTTCTTTGTTCTTTAATTTATTTGCAGGTGTTCTGCATAAGGCTGGAGTTAATGATTTAGATTCTACCCCATTTGATTCTGTCCAATACTTGGTAAACTGGAAAAAAAAAGTTACTTGATAAAGCACACTGAAGAAGAAAAGTCAATTTCTTTACAACATTCCTTAATCATTTGCAAACTACCTTGTACTATTTATTTATTTATTTATTTATTTATTTATTTTTTGAGTCTCGCTCTGTCCTCCAGGCTGGAGTGCAGTGGTCAGATCTCCGCTCACTGCAAGCTCCGCCTCCCGGGTTTACGCCATTCTCCTGCCTCAGCCTCCCAAGTAGCTGGGACTACAGGCGCCCACCACCTCGCCCGGCTAGTTTTTTGTATTTTTTAGTAGAGACAGGGTTTCACCGTGTTAGCCAGGATGGTCCCGATCTCCTGACCTCGTGATCTCCCCGTCTCGGTCTCCCAAAGTGCTGGGATTACAGGCTTGAGCCACCGTGCCCGGCCCCTTGTACTATTTATTAAAATGAATTATCAAAAGGTATTATTGACAATATTAGGAAATTTGAAAATATATAGTTTTCTTTAATACATGTAGAACACTTTAGTCTGTTCTATTGACAGTAATTTTCAACATGATACAGGTTGAGTGTATATACATAGTCAGATCCTAGGCAATATTGTGAATGGCCACAAATCAATCGCTAAGAAATGCTTTCCATACCTAGATAGATTATGGCATTATGGCATAATCTATAGATAGTCACGGCTTGCCTCTGATATATACCAAAAAAAAAAAAAAAAAAGTTTAGTCAGCAATTAGGGCAGAAAAAACATGTTATTAACTACTCTAACAGAAATGTTGGATAAAAAATACTTTTTAATCCTTTTAAATTTATGGTTGAGCTTGCAAGAGAATAAGGAAAATCCTAAGAGGCCAAACTAAAAACCTGAGAATGAATCCAAAGGAGTAACCAAGGCTGAAACTCTCTGCTGCCCTAAGGGCATCTATCTTCTATCTCTGATAACCTACAGCTTGTGTTTCTACAGCCACAGAAGCCTTGGGCCTCTGTAAGGTGGTGAGTTAGATCCAAAGCTCCCATGTAAAGCCAGGAAGCGCTATAACTATAATGAAAGGCTGAGTTAAATATAAATCTGCTCTTCAAAGGGAGTAGGCAAGAAAAAGAGTGTCTTGGTCTTGGTTCTGAGGGAGGAGAAAAATGAAGCTTCTTTTAATAATTTGTAAGTAAACACAGGCCAGTCTTCAAATAAATAAAGGTCCAAATTAATACAACCTGCAAGGTTCCAAAAACCTCACGCCTAATTTTAACTTAAAGTAGTCCTAGGCTGGTTGTGCGTGAGGAACCTGGTAGAAGCAAGCACAACTCCTACCTGAAAGAAAAGCTTCAGTCCAACCCAACTCAAGACCTTAACCCAAGCCTCAGATAATTCCCATAGAGTTCAAAGAAAAATAAACCTACAAAAGAAATTCCAAAAGACACAAGCACTATGAGCATAAAGATTTCAGGTATTAAAATTATCAAATACAGAACATAAATAAGTATGTTTGCATGTTTAAAATAGCGAAACAAAAACATGAGAAAAGAACAAGACTACCAAAACTGTTCAAATAGATTTGAAAAATAAAAACATGATAAAAATGAAAAGTTCAATGCACATGCCAAATAACAGAATAAAGGAAATAGAGACATTTGAATAGAAATATAAATCTGAAATTACTCTGAATGTAGTCAAGAGAGAAAAAGATATAAGATACATGAAAGATGGTTTAAGGAAACAGAAAATGAAATAAATAAGTCCAACATAAGGCTATTCTAAGTTACAGAGACAGATAATATGGACAATGCAAAAGCAGCAATTCCCTCTACTTCTTTTCCCAAAGGAAAAGAAATCAATACATCAAAAAGATACCTGCACTTGTATTATTTATCACAGTACTTACTCACAATAGCAGAGATACAAAATCAACCCAAGTGTCCATCAACGGATGACTGGATAAAGGAAATGTGAGAGAGAGAGAGAGAGAGAGACAGAGAGAGAGAGAGAGTTAGAGAGAGAGAGAGAAAGAATACTATTCAACCATAAAAAAGAATGAAATCCTATCTTTTGCAGCAAGGTGGATGGAAGTGGAGGTTATTTTAGTGAAACAAGCCAGACACAGAATGACACATATTGCATGTTCTCACTCATAAGTGGGTGCCAAAAAAAGGTGTACACATGAATGTAGAGAGTGGAATGACAGAAAATGTAGACTTGGAAGGGTGAGGAGATGGGAAGGGGTAGGTGATGAGAAATTACTTAAGGGGTCCGATGTACATTATTCAGGTGACACTTTAAAACCTTTCACTTGACCACTATGTAGGTAAGAAAACTGTACTTGTACCCTACAAATGTATATAAATATTGTTTTTAAGAAAAAGCACACTGGGCGCACTGGCTCACACCTGTAATTCCAGCACTTTGGGAGGCCAAGTCATGAGATCACCTGAGGTCAGGAGTTCAAGACCAGCCTGGCCAACACGGTGAAACCCCATCTCTACTAATAATACAAAAATTAGCTGGGCATGGAGACAGGCACCTGTAATCCCAGCTACTCGGGAGGCTGAGGCAGGAAAATCGCTTGAACCTGGGAGGCAGAGGTTGCAGTGAGCCGAGATCGCGCCATTGCACTCTAGCCTGGGAAACAAGAGAGAAACTCTGTCTCAAAAAAAAAAAAGAAAAAAAAAAAAGAAAAAAGAAAAAGCAGTATATTATTCAACAAATTTTCCAAATTTGATTAAAAATACAAATCCCCATACATAGAAAGCATGATGAATCATAAACAGGATACATAAAAGAAATCCACATCTCTACTTACCAGATTATACAACTGTAGAGGACACTATCCACAGAGACACCACTCAGATGGTGTGCTCCCTGGAGGTGTGCAGTGCAGTAGCCCTAACAGTGAAGCTGCAGAACACCAAAAGCAAAGACATGGCCCTAAAAGGAGCCAGAGACAAAAGACAGACTAACTAAAAAGGTGCTAGACTGAGGTTAGTTTTTCAATAGCAACAATAGAAGCAAGAAGAAAGTAGAATGATATCTTCAATAACATCCTGTGAATCCATAAATATTTCAAAATAAAAAGCTAAAAACATTCAAGAGCTAATACACTGGACACATCAATAGCATGTAATCCAGGAGGGGTAATCAGAGATTAAGTGTTCTAAGGCCTTCATATTGTTTAGAAGGAAAGTAAAGATACAGATTCACGGCCGGGTGCAGTGACTCACACCTGTAATCCTAGCACTTTGGGAGGCCGAGACAGGTGGATCACCTGAGGTCAGGAGTTCGAGACCAGCCTGGCCAACATGGTGAAACCCTGTCGCTCCTAAAAATACAAAAAAATTAGCCGGAGGCCGGGCGCGGTGGCTCAAGCCTGTAATCCCAGCACTTTGGGAGGCCGAGACGGGCGGATCACGAGGTCAGGAGATCGAGACCATCCTGGCTAACACGGTGAAACACCGTCTCTACTAAAAAATACAAAAAACTAGCCGAGCGAGGTGGCGGGCGCCTGTAGTCCCAGCTACTTGGGAGGCTGAGGCAGGAGAATGGCGTGAACCCGGGAGGCAGAGCTTGCAGTGAGCTGAGATCCGGCCACTGCACTCCAGCCTGGGTGACAGAGCAAGACTCCGTCTCAAAAAAAAAAAAAAAAAAAAAAAAAAAATTAGCCGGACATGGTGGTGGGTGCCTGTAAACCTAGCTACTGAGGAGGCTGAGGCAGGAGAATCACTAGAACCCAGGAGGCAGAGGTTGCAGTGAGCCGACATCATGCCATTGCACGCAAGCCTGGGCAACAGAGCAAGATTCCATCTCAAAAAAAAAAAAACAAAAAACTACAGACTTACTTTATATTTGGTTAAATATGTTAAAAATTTAGAGTAAACATTAAAAGAATATAAATCAAATAGAAACCAATAAAATGTGGGGGGAAATTAACAGCAAAAAAATAAGAAACAAGGGGGAATACAGAAAAAGACAAATAGGAAACATAAAAAATGAAAGATATATAATAAATAAATCCATAATAAAAATAAATGTAAGTTGGGTAAGCTCACAATTCAAAAGACAGATTTTCAGTTTGCATACCAAATCTAGCTATGTTATTTATTTATTTTTTTGAGACAGAGTCTTGCTCTGTCACCCAGGCTGGAGTGCAGTGGCGCGATCTCGGCTCACTGCAAGCTCCGCCTCCTGGGTTCACGCCATTCTCCTGCCTCAGCCTCCCAAGTAGCTGGGACTAAAGGCGCCCGCCACCACGCCTGGCTAATTTTTTGTATTTTTTAGTAGAGACAGAGTTTCACTGTGTTAGCCTGGATGGTCTCGATCTCCTGACCTCATGATCTGCCAGCCTTGGCCTCCCAAAGTGCTGGGATTACAGGCGTGAGCCACCGCACCCGGCCTAACTATGTTACTTTTAAAGAGATATACCTAAATACAAGGTATGAAAGGTTTCATTGTTTCATTTTTTATTTATTAAGGAAATCTTAATTTCTTTAATTTTATAATAGTTCTTGTATCAGGTTAACCAGTTTCCTACCATCTTCTTATTCTTTAGGCATGATTTAGTTATTCTTGCCCCTCTGTATTTCCACATACATTTTAGAATCATTTTGACTTATTTTACATCCACTGAAAAGTTCAGATTACATTAAATTTAAAATTCATTTTGGGAAAAAATGAGATCTATACCTTCAAATCTCCCTATCCATAAACAAAGTATACCTCTTTTCTTTCAGAACTCTGCGTATTAGCCAAGGATCACAGCATTTATTCATAGAAAACAGCTAAGTAGAAACAGTGAGCTTTGAGGTGTTTTAATTTGTCCTACCTATCCCCATTCCCCTCTCTCCAGCTCTATAATCGTCTTAGAAACTCATAGCCCACAATCATGATGAAAACCAGCAACCTAGGAGCCACTGGACGGGGCAGAACAGGCTGGAGCTCCTTCAAAGTTTTATGCTCAGAAAATTGTCATTATTTAGCCTGGCCAGTAGTTCCCTACAAGACCCTACTATGAAAGCTGTCTTTTTTAATTCTTTGTTTGTTTTTTATTTGAGATGGAGTTTTGCTTTTGTTGCCCAGGCTGGAGTGCAATGGTGCCAACTCAGCTCACCACAAACCCCGCCTCCCAGGTTCAAGCAATTCTCCTGTTTCAGCCTCCCGAGTAGCTGGGATTATAGGCATGCGCCACCACACGTGGCTAATTTTGTATTTTTAGTAGAGACGGGGTTTCTCCATGTTGGTCAGGTAGGTCTTGAACTCCCGACCTCAGGTGATATATCCACCTTGGCCTCCCAAAGTGCTGGGATTACAGGCATGAGCCACCGCACCCGGCCTGAAAGCTGTCTTCATTTGACCTTACTCACAGCCTGCCCAGTGTGAAAAACCTTTTCCCCAGTGGCATCTGTTAAAAAGATTTAGAGGTGCCAGGCACAGTGGTTCACGCCTGTAATCCCAGCACTTTCAGAGGATGAGGCAGGTGGATCACTTGAGGTCAGGAGTTCAAGACCAGCCTGACCAACATGGTGAAACCTCGTCTCTACTAAAAATACAAAGTTAGCCAGGTGTGGTGGCACATGCCTATAATCCCAGCTCCTTGGGAAGCTGAGGCAGGAGAATCGCTTGAACCCAAGAGGCAAAGATTGTAGTGAGCTGAGATCACGCCATTGCACTCCAGCCTGGGCAACAAGAGCGAAACTCTATCTCAAAAAAAAAAAAAAAAAAAAAGCCATACTTTGGAAGGATCTAAGATCTCACCTCAAGCTGACCGTGAGGTTCTATACAAATAGGAAGTGAAATCTAAGGCAGAGTTATCGGCTGCCTGGCTGAAAGCTGAAGGCATACCCCAGATGTACACAGAGCCGGCACAAAGACTGAGAGACATATTGATTCCAGGCATCTAAGGAAACCTCGCCAAGCATTAGCTGATCGCTATGCTAACTGAGCAGAGAAAAGGTATAGTAAAAATATGGTATTATAATTTCATGGACCATCATCATAAATGCAGCCCAACACTGACCTAAATGACTTTACAGAATTAGTTCAGAAAAGTCACTAAACAACAACAACAAACAGCAATAATACCAAATCCTGAGGAGGGGATAAATCTGATTATCAGAGCTGCCACATTATATTATTTTAAATGTCTAGTTTTCAACAATTACAAGACATATATATGCAAAGAAGTGAAAAAGTATGGCCGGGTACGGTGGCTCACGCCTGTAATCCCAGCATTTTGGGAGGCCGAAGCAGGCAGATCACCTGAGGTCAGGAGTTCAAGACCAGCCTGGCCAACTTGGTGAAACCCCATCTTTACAAAAATACAAAAAAAAAAAAAATTAGCCAGGCGATGGCAGGTGCCTGTAATCCCAGCTACTCAGGAGGCTGAGACAGGAGAATCGCTTGAACCCGGGGGGCAGAGGTTGCAGTGAGCAGAGATCACACAATGCACTCCAGCCTAGGTGATAGAGCTAGCCTCCATCTTTAAAAAAAAGGATGGCCTATACACAGGAAAAAAAAAAAAAAGCAGTCAATAGAAATTGTCCTTGAAGAAGTCCAGACATGGGCCTTACCAAGCAAAGACTGAAAATCGCAGTTTTTAAATATATTCAAAGAACAAAAGGAAATGTCTAAAGAACCAAGGGAAAGTGTAAGAGCAATGTCACAATAAATAGAGAGTATAAATAAAGATAAAATTATTTAAAAGAACCAAACAAATTCTGGAGTTCAAGAGTACAATAACTGTAACAAAAAATTCACTAGAGGGATTAAACAGCACTTTCAGTAAGCAGAAGAAAGAATCTGAAACTTCTGAAACTTAGAAACAAGTTAACTGAAATTAGTCTGAGAAACAGAATGCAAATAGATAAAGAAAAATGAACAGGGCCTCAGAGTACTGCAGGGCATCATCAAGTGTGCCAATATACATGGAAGGGGAGTACCAGAAGATAAAACAAAGAGAGTAGGGCAAACAAAATATCTGAAAACTTCCCAAATTCGATGAAAAACATTAATCTATACTAATCTTCATTAATCTAAAAAGCTCAACAAACTTAAAGTACAATAAAAAGATTATCAAAAGGAAAGAAAAACAGATCAATCGCCACCGAGAGTTGGGAGGGGAAGTTAACCACAAGGGGAATGAGGGAATTTTGAGGAGTAATGAACTGTTTTATATCTTAATTTTGGTGGTGGTTATACAACTGTATGCATTTGTCACAGAATTACACACTAAAAAAGGTGACTACCTATTTAACTACATGTAAAGTATACCTCATTATACCTCATTTTAAACAAAAAAGAAGGCCGGGCACGGTGGCTCACGCCTGTAATCCCAGCACTTTGGGAGGCTGAGGTGGGCGGATCACCTGGGGTCAGGAGTTTGAGACCAGCTGCCGACATGGTGAAACCCCGTCTCTACTAAAAATACAAAAAATAACCAGGAGAGGCAGCAGGCACCTGTAATCCCAGCTACTCAGGAGGCACGAGAATCACTTGAACTTGGGAGGCAGAGGTTGCAGTGAGCCAAGATCGTGCCACTGCACTCCAGCCTGGCCAACAGAGCAAGACTCAGTCTTAAAAAATAATAATAATAAACAGGAAATAAAGGAGCAGTAAAGAGCTCTAAAATAGGATCTTGGCTTGCTTCAAATTGGATATAATTGACTTCCCTTTCATTCATATTCCAGTTATCTCTCATTAACATTTTCGGTGGCTTAAGCATTCATTAAATTTGCAATCACACCTTGGTTTCACATTACTCTGGTTGTTTTTATAATTGAAACAATAGATTCTGCCTTAAATAGTAATAAAAATTACTAACCTGTGATTTTTGGGGAGTAGCAGCACCTGTTGATAAATTATCTTCACACCAATCATAGTCTATTAATCCAGTCACATAATTTTCATCACTTGTGGTCACATCTTCCAGACTCCGATTCTTTGACTATTCAATGAAAGACAGAAGAACTTAAAGACAACAGTATTATGATTCAATATTTAAAATACAGTCATGCATCACTTAACGACAGAGACATTCTGAGAAATGTGTTATTAGGCAATTTTATCATTGTGTGAACATCATAAAAGGTACTTACACAAACTGAGATGTCAGAGCCTATTACACACCTAGGCCACACCTAGGTTATATGTTATAGCCTATTGCTCCTACACTACAAACCTGTGTAGGATGTTACTGTACTGAATACTGTAGGTGGCTTTAACACAACAATAAACATTTATGTATCTAAACAAATCTAAACATAGAAAAAGGCCGTCCCCGTGGTGGCTCATGCCTGTAATCCCAGCACTTTGGAAGGCCAACACAGGTGGGATCACTTAAGCTCAGGCGTTCGCGACCAGTCTAGGCAATATGGTGAAACCCCATCTCTACAAAAAATAGAAATTAGCCAGGCATGTGCCTGTAGGCCCATGTACTTGGGAGGCTGAGGTGGGAGGATCGCTTGAGTCCATGAGGTGGAGGTTACAATAAGCAGAGATTGTGCCACTGCACTCCAGCCTGGATAATACAGCGAGACTCTGAAAAAAAAAAAAGAAAAGAAAGAAAGAAGAAAGATAGAAAGATAAGAAAGAAGGAAGGAAAGAAGGAAGGAAGGAAGGAAGGAAGGAAGGAAGGAAGGAAGGAAGGAAGGAAGGAAGGAAGGAAGGAAGGAAAGAAAAAGAAAGAGAGAGAGAGAAAGACTAGAGTAAAAACATGGTATTATAATTTTATGGGACCATCATCATAAATGCAGTCCAATGTTATCTTTATGCAGCACAAAACTGTATTCCAGGCATAGGGCAAGGCCTTGGAAACAAAAATGAATAGGAGACACTATAATGAAGGAGCTGACCATCCAGTCAGAAAAAGGAAGTCAGAAAATTTCAGTTCAAATTATCAGAAAGGAAAATGTCTGACTCTCAAATAATATGTCTTGCAACATTCTTATGTTATATGGCATACTACTTTTCATTACCACATAATCACTATAATACCAGACGACTCTACTGCAAATTTACAAATAAAAAGATCTGACAAAGTAGAGGATGGAGGGGAAACAACTTCGAAATATATGTTTCTTCTTTGTAAAAATATACAGGGTAGTGAGTAATTTCTACCAGGAAGAAAATTAGCCTTATGAAGGATCTCCCAGGGACAGGACATTTGGGGTCTTGTGCTAACAATGCCACCAGATAACTTACGTTCTTTCATTCTTCCTCCTCTATAAACTAAGGGTATAGTAATTATACCCTGAATTCAAGACTGTGGGTGTACTTGCATTTTATTTCTCCTTTCTTTCTTTTCCCTTAATATCTTGTTAATCTAGCCAAGCAATTTTACTTGAATTTGTTATATCTCATCCTTTTCTTCCCAAAGTCATACTGCCACTATCCTAGATCAAGGACAAATCTTCTCATACCTAGACTATTCAAACAGACAATATTGTCTGTACCACTCATCTTTCCACCCTCCCAACCAAGGATGACAGAGTTCTCCAGGATTACCAGTTACCATCATTTGGAACTGGGTGCCTGAAGAGCTAGGCTGAGAAAAATCCTAAAGCTAAGTCTAGGCTTGGTGGAGGGAAGTACAGTGCTGTATGAATGACGGCTGTCACGGGTACTCCGGTAGGGACTAATAGCACACACATCACCCCTGACTGAACAATTGTATACACCACTGGACGAATTTTTCAAAATCATGTTCATGTCTCTCTCTCTTGCTCAAAAATCAATGGCTCCTCATTAATTATTGAACAAAGTCTAAAATTCTGATGTGCATTTTCAGGTTTTCTACTATCTGGCTCTTGCCCACCCCTCCAGCTCACTTGCTCGCTCGCTCGCTCTTTCTCTCTTTCTCTCTCTCTTCCCCTACTTGAACTCTTTTTAAACACAAGTCCAGCCACTGTCAACAGAATACATCAAGCAAAATTAGGTGCCCATGCTTTTGCTGATTCCATTTATCTTGCCCTGAATGTTGTGCCACTTCTTTTCCATCTTTCCAACTCGACTGTTGGTCCAGTTTGGATCCCATGGTGATCATTCCTGTCCTCTAAAGCTCCTCAGGGCACCTCTGGCCACTTCTCTGGCCCCCATCATCTACTATGATGCAGTATTATCTATGTATATATATGTCTTGCCTCAACTTGACTGTTAGAGAACAAGTACCATACTTTACACAGATTTGTTTCCCAGCAGCCCAGCATGGGGCCTGAAAATGCTAATGACACTGATGATGATGTGGTCATTTGTGATTCTTGGATCAGTCTGTATTGCTGTTTCACTGAAAGGGCCATCTATTGATTGATTATCAGGATTACTTACTTTCTTATAAACACCCCAGAGAAAAGGGATAATTCTATCAAGGGGAAGAACAGTACAACCAGACTATGTGACTTGCTTCATGTCTCAGCAATTTGCATAAAGATCAGAAGAGAACCCAAAATTTGATTTCTATTTCACTTCTTGTCACTAAAATGTCTCTTGATCTGCCATAAAATTGATTCAATAATATGACTTTGCAAATAATTAAATTATTAGGTAAATGTTCATTATGTAGTAGATGGAAGATAAGAGTAAATATCTTTCCAGGTCTTTTCCACTTATAATTCATATAAGCAGATCAATTGAGATCAGGTCAATTCAGATATAAGAAAATCCAGGCCGGGTATGGTGGCTCACGCTTGTATTCCCAGCACTTTGGGAGGCTGAGGCAGGTGGATCATCTGAGGTCAGGAGTTCAAGACCAGCCTGACCACATGGTGAAATCCCATCTCTACTAAAAATACAAAAATTAGCTGGGTGTGGTGGCATGTACCTGTAATCCCAGCTACTCAGGAGGCTGAGGCAGGAGAATCACTTGAACCCAGGAGGCGGAGGTTGCAGTGAGCCAAGACCACACTACTGCACTCCAGCCTGGGCAACTGAGCGAGACTCCGTCTCACAAAAAAAAAAAAAAAAAAAAAAAAGACAATCCAATGGCTCAGGAAAATGTCTCAGGCCCCTTAACTGAGGTGTCATAAATTTTAAAATTTAATGAAAGTGGTTTTTCTAAACATAGAGGTATAGGTATCTAATAATTTTCTCCAATTACCTTGAGCAGAAGCAAAATTCAGGGTTTTGCATTTCCCGGGACCCAAATGTGTTACTTGCACCTGAAAGTTTAAAGGGTTTGGCAGTGTGGGCGGGATGAGGGATTGGCTGATTCACGGAGTCCATGTGCAAAAGAGCTGCCTAGGCACAGAATATTTACCAGCCATTAAAACTCTCCGACAACAGACTAGAAAACCATGCAGGAATAAGATTATCTCCCTTCAGAGATTTCTTTACACAATAGCCAGTGTACTGACCAAGCAGGGAGGGAAAAAGGGGGGCAGGTTAGGTCTGGCAGTGACATAAGACCCACTATACCTGTAGCACATGACTGATGAGTACCAAAAGGAGACCTAAATGAGATATTAAAGGAATTTGAGGGAGGGGGAATTCAACAAAAGATCACAAAAGAGGTGGCATTTTAACTTTTTTTTTTTTTTTTTTTTTTTTTTTTTACAGTTTTGAGGCCTACAAAGGGGAAAAAAAGAAAAAACTTTCATCCACATAGTCTATTGTGTTATCTTGAATTTCATAGAGGGCCAACTACCTCTCTCTGAGGATGAGGTGCAATTTCCTAGTGCTAAGATTATTTACATTGCAACCTGAATTAATCTGAGGGAAGATGACATTACAAAGTTCCATACCCATCTGGCAAAGTATTTGGATAGCTGAATTTTAAGCCATGGGAAATACAAAGAATCACACAGAAAACAAGGACTAACACAAGCATTTAGGAATGACACGTGCCTCTATGTATGTAAGCTTCTTCACCATTTTAAATGGCCACGACAGGCCAGGTGCAGTCACTCATGCCAATAATCCCAACACTTTGGGAGGCAAAGGAGGGAGCATTGCTAAAGCCCAGGTGTTCAAGACCAGCCTGGGCAACACAGCTGGACTCCATCTCTACAAACAATTAAAAATTAGCCAGGTGTGGTGGCACACACCTGTAGTCCTGGCTACTTCGGAGGCTGAGGCAGGATGATCGCTTGAGCCTGGAAGGTTGAGGCTGCAGTGAGCCATGATTGCACCACTGTATTCCAGCCTGGACAACAAAGCAAGACTTTGTTTCAAAAAATAAAACAAAAAATTTTTTTGAAGTCCACGACAAAGAAAACTGAGACAAAGACAGCAAAGTAGAGAAAAATAATTTGGTTATAACTCACTCTCATGCAAGAACTGCAGGAGCTCTAGCTACTGCTCAGAATAACACAAGAAGAAACACTAATCAACATGCTCCATTTTGGTATGCAAATTTTAAAAGAAACAAAAGCCTAAACCCTTAACATAAATATCAAAATATTTATCAAAATATTTTATGTCTTATAAAGTATTATATATTCTGTATCACAGATCTTATTCCCAACAATTTATTTGTTCTCTGCAATTCAATAATGTGTCCTTTAAAAGCACTTAAATGCATGTAAATTATATAAAAGCATACTTAAAAAAAGACTGGAAAGACACAATAAATGTTAACTACATCCTCCACAGGTAGTTGCTTTATAGGTAAATTCTATTTTCCTTTTAGCTCTTCTGTGCCTTAAGCATTTTCTTTTTCTTTTTTTTTTTTGAGACAGAGTCTTGCTCTGTCGCCCAGGCTGGAGTGCAATGGTACAATCTCAGCTCACTGCAACCTCCGCCTCTCCGGTTCAAGCGATTCTCCTGCCTCACCTTCCCAAGTAGCTGGGACTACAGACGCTCACCACTACGCCTGGCTAAGTTTTGTATTTTTAGTAGAGACGGGGTTTCACCATATTGGCCAGGCTGGTGTCGAACTCCTGACCTTGTGATCCACCCGCCTTGTCCTCCCAAAGTGCTGGGATTACAGGCATGAGCCACCACGCCCGGCCTGGCTTAAACACTTTCTACAGCCATCAGGAATTGCTATTATGAAAAAAAAAGGGGCCGGGGGAGGAGGTTTGTAAAATGCCATTTTAACATTCAGAATTTTAGAGGCTGGACACGGTGGCTCATGCCTAAAATCCCAGCGCTTTGGGAGTCTGAGGCGGGAGGATCACTTGAGGCCAGGAGTTTGAGACCAGCCTGGCCAACATGGTGAAACCCCATCTCTATTAAAAGCACAAAAATTAGCTGGGCATGGTGATGTGTGCCTGTAATCCCAGCTACTCAGGAGGCTGAGGCAGGAGAATCACTTGAACCCAGGAGGTGGAGGTTGCATTGAGCCAATATCATGCCACTGCACTCCAACCTGGGCAACAAGAGTGAGACTCCATCTCAAAAAAAAAAAAAAAGACTGAAAGGATACAGTAAACGTTAACTACATCCTCCGTAGGTAGTAGGTTTATAGGTAAATTCTCATCTGTGGCTTAAACATTTTCTACAGCCATCAGGAATTGCTATTATGTAAAAGAAGGGGCTGGGGGAGGAGGTTTGTAAAATGCCATTTTAACATTCAGAATTTTAGAGGCCGGGCACGGTGGCTCATGCCTATAATCCCAGCACTTTGGGAGGCCAAGGCAGGCTGATCACTTGAGGAAAGGAGTTTGAGACCAGCGTGGCCAACGTGGCGAAACCCCATCTCTACTAAAAATACAAAAATTAGCCAGGCATAATGCACACCTGTAATTCTAGCTACTCGGGCGGCTGAGGCACAAGAATCACTTGAATCCAGGAGGCAGAGGTTGCAGTAAGCTGAGGTCACGCCACTGTACTCCAGCCTGGATGACAGAGTGAGACTCTGTCTCAAAAAAAAAAAAAAAAATTAGAGCTCAACTTTAGATCTTCCCATTTTTCTCATCAAAAATATTGAAATCATAAAATGTCTTGCCTCTGACTCCTTGACACCAGAAAGTTTACCATCCCAGTAGTATACGCACTCAGGAACAGGGAGGGCATGTGGCAAGACACAACAGGCTGTAACACTTACCTTGATGTCTGTGAATGGGGTAGCACTGGCTTGTCCACAGGAGAAAGAAGAAAGCCTTAAACGAACTGGTTTTCCCCGAGCCTTCTTGGCTAGAAGCAGAAGATAGGTAGCTGTGAGGTGATCATACTGCCACTAAAGGAAAAGAAAATCAAGTTGGTTAGAAGACTACTTGTTTGTGGAAATGATGTTCTATTTTCAATTAATTTTTTTCTTCAGTATAACATTCAGAACTTTAAAAGCCAATAGGTTTACAAGGCATATGATGGAAAACAGCAACCATCGTACCACACCTCCACACACATACAATTTCCACTCCCCCTAAGGAACAACTTTTAAACACTTTTAGCTGTTTCTTCTGTTATTAATTCTGTTTTTTTTTTTTTTTTTGAGACAGAGTCTCGCTCTGTCGCCCAGGCTGGAGTGCAGTGGCGCAATCTTGGCTCACTGAGAGCTCCGCCTCCCAGCTTCACGCCATTCTCCTGCCTCAGCCTCCCAAGTAGCTGGGATTACAGGCGCCCGCCGCCACACCCAGCTGATTTTTTGTATTTTTAGTAGAGATGGGGTTTCACCGTGTTAGCCAAGATGGTCTCGATCTCCTGACCTCATCATCCGCCCACCTCAGCCTCCCAAAGTGCTGGGATTACAGGTGTAAGCCACCGCACACGGCCTTAATTCTGTATTTCTAAACTAAATGCTTACATGGTTTAAAACTCTTTTTAGCTTCAAATATTATGTATACATTTCCTAGTATGAGAAATACGAATTTAGCTCTAGTACAACTCCCTCCCTTTCCGATACATCTTTTCCCTGTATCCTCCTACTATAATTTTATCACAATGTTTAGCTAAGTTAATATTTGCATTATGATGATTATGTAAATAGCATTCACAACTAAGCAGGGATAATGTTCAAAATATTTAATTGGTACCCTGACACCAACCATCAAAATAGAGGCCAAGAGGTCAGTAGGGTCCTGGGAGACGCCTGCCTTTCCAATTATTAATCTTTTAATTGTGAGAAGAGGGGAGGGAGTAGTGTCCAGGGTGTCTAAGGGAAGTAACAGGGCAACATGGAGGGCACTGGAGACAGTGGTTATTTACCAGTCAGTATATAAATACACCAATATTTTAACAACCAATGTGGTCATGCTGGCTGAATATCAGCTCTGCAGCTAAACCACACAGGGTGCTATTCTTGCATTTCCATTTTTTTATACCTTTGTTCTTCCTGAAGATAAAAATAAAAGAGTCAGTTATTCCTCACAAATTGAACTCCACCCTCTTCAACACTTTACCTCCTCTCAACATGTTCACACACATCTGCTAACTGCTTCCCCACTTAGAGAGATTCTACCAGATGTCTGCATCCTCTGCTCTCTGCATACTCTGGACCAGCTTCTCAGCCAGCTACCCAGTTGTCAGTCTAGGGATTCCTTTCCCCTCTATCTTACAATGTAGCCCCAGTTTCCTAGATCCTAAGTATTCTTCTTTCTTGGTTTACTCTCTCATTTTGGTGGAACACATCCTCCAGTGACTTCCTGAGGGTGCGTGCACGGGACGTAAATTTTTTGAGATCTTGCATGTCTGATAAATGACTGCATTCTATCTTCACACTTGATTCTGATTTGGTTAAGCAGAGAATTCTGGGTTGATAATAATCTTCACGGTTTTGATGGCAATATACTCTTCTTGATTCTAGTACAGCTACTGAAAAACCTATAGTCATTTAGGTTTTGATTCTCCAGTCTTTGTGTATGAACTTTCATTTTTATCTTTGAAAACTTCCTGAATCTTATCATTTCCCCGTTTTCTGAAATTCCACTAGAACAGGCCTTGGTGTGAATCTATTTTCATCTACTGTTTCATCCCAGGTTAGGCCTCTTCATTCTTGAAAACTCGTATTTTTCAGTTCTGGAATAGTTCTCTTTTTTGTTTTTAACTTTAAATTTTTTTTTTAATTTTTAATAAAATAGAGATAGGGTCTCACTATGTTGCCCAAGCTGATCTTGAACTCCTGGACTCAACCAATCATCCCATCTTGGCCTCTCAGGTTTAGAATTACAGGCATGAGCCACAGTGCCCAGACTGGAATATTTCTTCTTGTATTATTTTTCCTTTTTTTGAGACAGAGTCTTGCTCTGTCACCCAGGCTGGAGTGCAATGGTGCAATCTCGGCTCACTACAACCTCTGCCTCCTGGGTTCAAGTGATCCTCTCACCTCAGGGTCCCAAGTAGCCGGGATTACAGGCACATGCCACCACACCTGGTTGATTTTTGTATTTTTAGTAGAGATGAGGTTTCACCATGTTGGCCAGGCTGGTCTCGAACTCCTGGTCTCAAGTGATCCACCCGCCACCTCAGCCTCCCAAAGTGTTGGGATTACAGGCATGAGCCACCGCGCCCAGCTGAGCCAGGTTCTACTTTTAAAAGATTTCAAATTAATTTCATTTTCCAACACTTTTACTGAGCTTTTAATTTCTGTGGTCACATTTTAGATTTTGAAGAGCTATTTCTTGGAATGTTCATTTTTATTCATCTTATTCCTATGTCAAGAATGAAAATCACTTCTCTTATCTGAGAATATTAATTAGCAGTTTTTAGCCATTTTCTCCTGCTCCCTGCATATCTGCGTTTTTTTTTTCTCAGTATCTACTTTTTATTCTTTCCTTTCCCTACCTTACTCCATTTGTTTTGATCTCCGACTTTCATGTTAGAAGTTTTCTCAAATTTCTAG
Source organism: Macaca fascicularis (assembly GCF_037993035.2). Classification (NCBI taxonomy): domain Eukaryota; kingdom Metazoa; phylum Chordata; class Mammalia; order Primates; family Cercopithecidae; genus Macaca; species Macaca fascicularis. The sequence continues at coordinate 62,705,223 of NC_088389.1, forward strand.
TGATTTTTGGTTGTCTGTTTCTACTTAAAAGTGAAGAAGTATGTTGCACAGCTGATTCGAGGCTCTATGTGTATGATGGGGCTGCTCAATACCCTGAAGGCTCTTCTCCAAGATGAACAGGCAGGAACCTGAACTCTCAACCACTGATATAGTAGGACATTTATCTTAGCTTTTCCCTAGAGATAAATCTTCTACTATTTTCCCCACCCTCACTGCAAATAGGATACAAATCCTGGTTTCAGCATTCTCAAAGTTGAATAGGGAAGGGAATTCGAGATGGTGGTTCACTGTTCAATATGAAGACTTTGTGCATCCATTTCAGAATGGTTCAGAATGGTTCATCATCCGCATCTGAGCTGTGTCTGGTACAAGAATGCCTTGTGACCTCCAGTCTTCTGCTGGGATGGGGAAGAGAAGGCTGTTTTGCAGCACAGGTAGAGAAAGGAATCTAGGGTTCTAACTGCTTCCAATACAGGCTTTCACCCATCTTCCTGTTTTCCCTCCTCACTTCCCTGATTTCAGAAGCTCCTGGTACCTCTGATTCCTGAGCCTTTCTGGAGCTCTCATCCATTTGCTTGATGCCTTTTCTCACTGCAAGCACTTAGCTTTCAGTTTTCTCCAAAATGCTCTAACAACTACCACTTATACCACTTATCTATATCTTCCAAACTTCTAATGACATCCCTTTGTCTCCCCTTTTATTGTTTGTAAATGTTTTGCCTTTTTATCCCTTTTTGTTAAGGTTTTAGGAAGTGTTCGATGTAAACTTAGCTGTTCAATCCACTATGTTTAATGGAAAGTTTCTAAATAATATACTGAGAAAACTATGGGGCTATCTGCCCTACAAAAGTGTTAACTTTTAATAGTACTGAATAGTCTTTCATGCTATGTAGCCCCCTCACAAAGTACATGACTCAAAAGTCAACTACCAACTCTGTTTTCAGTAATGAATTTTATTAGTTAATAACTTAGATGGCCACGATCATAGTATAAGCTTTGAAATTCGCATAATGGCCCAATCAATCTAGTAGAGGAAGCATAAAATACTATCATAAATTATGAAATGTTGCCTTTAATCCAAACAGGATGAGGCAAAGAAAGGACAGAAAAGGCTTCATGCCTGGGCACAGTGGCTCATACATGTTTTAATCCTAGCACTTTGGGAGGCCGAGGCGGGTGGATCACTTGAGGTTAGGAGATCGAGACCAGCCTGGCCAATATGGTGAAACCCCGTCTCTACAAAAAATACAAAAATTAGCTGGGCGTGGTGGCAGGCGCCTGTAATCCCAGCTATAGGGAAGGCTGAGGCAGGAGAATCGCTTGAACCCGGGAGGCGGAGGTTGCAGGCAGTGGAGATTGTGACGCTGCACTCCAGTCTGGCGACAGAGGGAGACTCCATCTCAAAAAAAAAAAAAAGAAAAAAAGAAAGAAAAAAGAAAAATGAAAAGAAGAGGCTTCATAGAGAAGGTGTCTGGGAAACTATGGTGGGAGGAAACTATGTACTTATAATCACTCTCCACTTTCCAAAAACTACATTAAAGACTTTTTTCCACCCCATATCTATGATATCCCCATGTATTATAGCCAACTTTTTGAAAGAGGTGTCATAAACTGACTAGAGACAATGGCTAAGAAACAAGTTGTCACTTTCTTATCAACAATGGGATGGCATAACTCAGGCACTGTAAACAATTCCTGGATAGTGCTAAGAGTTTTAGATGGAGTTTCCTAATCATGCCTAGGATTTCTACAACCATCCTCTAAACCTTCCTTTTCCCTAGGCAAACAAAGCATCTTTTTTATAACTTTCTGGCCAGTGCCATTGTATACTTCTCATTATAAGATGCACCACAGGAGAGTTCTGTGTTCAAAAACAGATAAATCAACACATTAGTTATGCTTTCAGGTGATGTCAATCCACAAGTCTAAGACAAAGGTTTCCCTTATTTTATAGGCAATTCCCTCTTTTGAAAGTCAAATGTCTGAAAGTAAAGTGATAGGGTTACCCACGAGAAAGTTCCATTTCTAGAAAACTAAAAACATCTTTAAATCCCCAGTTAAATGTTAAAGAAGTGTCCAGGCACCTGGGTTGAGGAGACGCAGCTACTAGTGCAGAGGGGTAGAGACACGGAGGAGTGGCCCCACCCTTCCTCTGACCCTCCTCCTGAGGCCTTCAGTCTTTACACGCATGGGTGTTTACATCACAGGGATGGGGAAAATGGATCTGTCCTGGACTGAATAGGTTCTTGAACACACATGTGACCCTTAGTGAAGGTCCTCTAGCAGAGGACTGGCTGCTGCCACAATCCAGAGCCACTCAGGGCTGGAGGAACAGGGAGAAAGTAAGGAAAGTACTGTTGGGAATCTCAAAAGGAATACAATGAGATCAGTCAAAATCACAAGACATAGGAGACTCACTGCTGCATATAAAAAGCAGTACCAGAGTGCTCCTGTATGTAATATAAAAGTGGGAGTTCTTATTGAGAGGTGACAACGTGCTAGCAACCCTCGTTCTCGGGGCCTCCTCGGCCTCAGCATCCACTCTGGTGGCGCTTGAGGAGTTCTTCAGCCCACCACAGCATTGTGGGAGCCCCTCTCTGGGCTGGCTGAGGCCAGAGCTGCCTCCCTCTGCTTGCCGGGAAGTGTGGAGGGGCGCGGACGGGAACCGGGGCTGCACGCGAGTGCAGCGCGAGTTCCCGTGGGCCCAGGCGCCGGTGTGGGCTCAGCAGGCCCGCACAAGGAGCAGCCGACCAGCACCGCTGGTCCAGGGCAGTGACGGGCTTAGCACCCAGGCCAGCAGCTGCTGAGGTTGCCTGGGACTCCTCAGCACCGCCTGCACACGTGCACGGCGCTCAAAATCTCGCTGAACCTCAGCCGCCTCCCCACAGGTCAGGGCTGGGGGCCTGCAGCCCGCCATGTCCTAGCCACCCCCTCCGCGGTGGACTCCCGCGCTACCCAAGCCTCCCCACGGGCGCCGCCCCCTGCCACCCCCTGCTCCATGGCAACGGGTACCATCGACCGCCCAAGGGCTGAGGAGTGCAGGTACCGCTCAGGACTGGCCGGCAGCTCTGCCTGCAGCCCCAGTGCGGGGATCCACTAGGTGAAGCCAGCTGGCTCCTGAGTCTAGTGGGGACCTGGAGAACCTTTATGTCTAGCTAAGGGATTGTAAATACACCAATCAGCATTCTGTGTCTAGCTCAGGGTTTGTAAATACACCAATCAGTACTCTGTATCTAGCTAACCTAGTGGGGACTTCGAGAACTCTTCTGTCTAGCACTCTGTGTCTAGCTCAAGGATTGTAAATGCACCAGTCAGCACTCGGTGTCTAGCTCAGGGTTTGTAAATACACCAATTGGTACTCTGTATCTAGCTAACCTAGGTGGGGACTTGGAGAACTTTTCTGTCTAGCACTCTGTGTCTAGCTCAGGGATTGTAAATGCACCAATCAGCACTCTGTCAAAACGGACCAATCAGCAGGATGTGGGTGGGGTCAGATAAGGGAATAAACGCAGGCTGCCCTAGCTAGCAGTGGCCACCCGCTCAGGTCTGCTTCCAGGCTGTGGAAGCTTTGTTCTTTTGCTCTTTGCAATAAATCTTGCTGCTGCTCACTCTTTGGGTCCATGCTGCCTTTATGAGCTGTAACACTGCAAAGGTCTGCAGCTTCACTCCTGTCAGCGAGACCACGAACCCACCAGAAAGCAGCAGCTCCAGACACATTTGAACTCATCTGAAGGAACAAACTCCGGACACACCATCTTTAAGAACTGTAACACCGCAAGGGTCCATGGCTTCATTCTTGAAGACAGTGAGACCAAGAACCCACCAATTCCAGACACGTTATGAGTTGAATGTTTGAAAGAAATATTGTTACTCTCTCTCTGTACAAAGATCAGCAGCACCATACCAGCATATAGATCACACTAATCTAATCTAATCTCTCTCTGTCCTGTCTCATCAGCCCCAAAAGTGAAGGCAGAGGTCTCAGGATGTCACAGAAAAACATAACAGACGCTGGCTAATCTCAAACCTGGTTTTCTGAGGCTGTTCGAATTGGAAAGTATGTAGAGCCAGTATGAATTCCCTGAGCTACCCAGACAAGGGTTTCTCAACCTTGGCACTGTTGACATCTGACCTGGATAATTGTTTGTTGTGAGGGGCTCTTCTGTGCATTGAAGGATGTTTGGCAGCATCCCTGGCCTCTACCCACTGGATGGCATTAGTGCACATACACAAACCCCAGTTATGACAACCAAAAATGTCTCTAGTCACTGCCAAATGCCCCCTGAGTGCCAAAATCACTCCTGGTTGAGAACTGACCTAGACCAACACTTCTGAAGCTTTACTGACCATATGAACCACTTGGAGATTTGACACAGATTCCAATTAAGTAGGTCTGAGGTGGGGCCTGAAATTCTGCATGGCTAATAAACACCTAGATGTTGATGCTGATGCTGCTGGTCCTAGACCACACATTGAACAGCAAGAATCTAGAGCACTACTTCTCGACTCTGGCTGCATACCACAATCAGCTGGGAAGCTTTAAAAAAAATTCTGATGCCTTGGCCAAACCCCAGACCAACTGAATCATCATCTGTGGGGTTGAGACCTAAACATCAGGATTAAAGTTCCCAAGAAATTCCACTGTACAGCCAAGGTGAGAATCTCTGATTGACAGTGAGTAGCCTATATCCTACTCATCCCTGGGACTCAATGAAGTATGAACAGGGATTTAAGAATGAGAGAAAAGTACAAAGGAATAAAAAATATTACTTTCCTCACTGCATTATTGATGTTGGTCATGCTTAACTTTAAGAATAACTGAGAAGCTCTTTAGAGAGTTGTAACACCAGGAAACAACCTCTACTATGCTTTGTTATGTTTTATGCATCAGAAGGAAAGCAAATAATTTGTATTTCCATTTCACTTTTAAGTCTGACAATTATAGGTAGAGATGTCATAAAATATACCATTTTAAAGACTTTCTTTTCAATGATTATTGAAACTCTTAAGTATGTTACTTTTTTTTTTTTTTTTTTTTGAGACGGAGTCTCACTCTGTCACCAGGCTGGATTGCAGTGGCGCGATCTCGGCTCACTGCAACCTCCGCCTCCCGGGTTCAGGTCTTTCTCCTGCCTCAGCTTCCCAAGTAGCTGGGATTACAGGGGCGTGCCACCACACTCAGCTAATTTTTGTATTTTTAGTAGAAACAGGGTTTCACCATGTCGGCCTTGATCTCCTGACCTCATGATCTGCCCACCTCGGACTCCCAAAGTGCTGACATTACACGCATGAGGAATCGCGCCTGGCTTAAGTATGTTACATTTAAGATTCAGATTTTTTGGCCGGGTGCGGTGGCTCAAGCCTGTAATCCCAGCACTTTGGGAGGCCGAGACGGGCGGATCACGAGGTCAGGAGATCGAGACCATCCTGGCTAACACGGTGAAACCCCGTCTCTACTAAAAAATACAAAAAAACTAGCCGGGCGAGGTGGTGGCGCCTGTAGTCCCAGCTACTCGGGAGGCTGAGGCAGGAGAATGGCGTGAACCCAGGAGGCAGAGCTTGCAGTGAGCCAAGATCTGGCCACTGTACTCCTGCCTGGGCGACAGAGCGAGACTCCGTCTCAAAAAAAAAAAAAAAAAAAAAAAGATTCAGATTTTTAAAGTTTGTGGATCTCACACCAATTTGTCCTGGATAAAATGACATGCTATCTGGGATTTACTTGGAAATATCCCAGCTGGAAAGGGAGGAAGGGAGAAAGTGGTGGAATACAGATTAAATTGGCAAAACGTTATTAACTATTGAAACTGAATGATGAGAACATGGAAACTCAGTGTTGTTATACTATTCTCTCTACTTTGGTGGGAAAATTTTTCTATAATAACATTTTTTAAAATTTCAGTATCTAAAGTATAGTCTTCCATTAAAGACCATCCCAAAGAAAATGTCCTACAATTTATTTTTTTAGGTGGCTTAAATGGAAACTTCAAATTTTCACTAATGAAAGACTAAGGACCATACAAATCTTACAGCAATTCCCAATTCTTACTATTCCCCTAAAGGCATTATCCATGAAAAAGTAAATTACACTACCATTTCCAGATACATTCTGTTTGTCTTTACTTATTATGTCATTCAAAAGAATTTCTTTATATTTTCTCCTTACTGAAAAGAATTGTGCCTTAGCAAAGCTTTGTTTGATTTTTTTTTTTTTTTAATTGCTTAAGGACTCCACCTTGCAAGTTAAAGAACAGATAAAGCAAACATAAATTACAGGTGATAGAAGACATAGCACTGGGCCAGGAACAAAGTGAGGTACAAGTCACTCTTCACATTAGAGACAGCTGTGACTACCTTGATCTCTTAAAACACACACACACACACACACACACACACACACACACAAACAACGCAGGTATGATCTAGAGACTGAGCATCTGAAAAAGCCAAAATAATCAAACACCAGAAATGATGATGACGCTTTCATGGTATTTGGTTTGTCCACTTAGGGGTGATGTGACACTGCTGTTGCTTTCAGGTGAGAAGAAAATTGCTTTGTGTTTACCTCATTTCCACAGCAGAAACCCAGGTGCACGTTAGAGAACTTTAAAGTAGTCAAAATTAGAACTCTGTCCATTCTTTGTGCACTAGTTTGTTGTTTCTTTTTTTTTTTTTGAGCTGGAGTCTCGCTCTGTCACCCAGGCTGGAGTGCAGTGGCACAATCCTGGCTCACTGCAAACTCCGCCTCCCGGGTTCACGCCATTCTCCTGCCTCAACCTCCCGAATAGCTGGGACTACAGGGGCCCGCCACAACGCCCGGCTAATTTTTTTGTATATTTAGTAGAGACGGGGTTTCACTGTGTTAGCCAGGATGGTCTTCATCTCCTGACCTCATGATCCACCTGCCTTGGCCTCCCAAAGTGCTGGGATTACAGGCCTGAGTCACCGCGCCCGGCCAGTTGTTTCTTAATTATTTTTTCACTGTAATGCTTCTTCATCAATGTTTTAAGTATGGAGTGTTCATTTTTAAAGAAAATATCTAGCACACATCAGGATTGTGTGGAAATCATATGTAAATATTTTTTAAATGCAATATTTGTACCCATAATAAAATCATAGGTCTGAAAATGCTACACTATTTTTCATGTACTGATAAAATAAAGAACAATGAAACAAAAGATATTACTCTCAAATTCATGCTGTATTGCTGTATTTTTTTTTTCTTTTTCTTTTTTGAGATGGAGTTTAGCTCTCGTCGCCCAGGCTGGAGTGCAGGGGCGGGATCTCAGCTCACTGCAACCTCTGCCTCCTGGGTTCAAGTGATTCTCGTGCCTCAGCCTCCTGAGTAGCTAGGATTACAGGCACGTGCCACCACACCCGCCTAATTTTTGTATTTTTAGTAGAGACGGGGTTTCACCACACTGGCCAGGCTGGTCTCGAACTCCTGACCTGAAGTGATCCTGCCACCTCGGCCTCCCAAAGTGCTGGGATTACAGGCGTGAGCTCTGCACCCAGCCCGTGCTGTATTTCTTACCAGTGAAATTAAATCCTCCATTGTTTGCCTGTTGTTTCTATGATGTACAGAAAGTTCTGTTACGCAATCATCATCAAGGTGAATAAACTACAAAAAAAAATTATGCACTTTATTAACAAAAAATTACAAATATATCATTGTTTTGACATTTTAAAATCAGTATACTTTATACAATCAAATATCATTATGTAAAACATGAATTTGTCAATTTCTTGGGGAAGAATCAACATTCTCTACAATCTTTTAAGATGTAAGCATATTCCAGGAAGCATTTCAAGATAAGCTCTTTCCCAGCTCTTTATATCCCCATCATTATCTGAGCAACTGTTGTTAAAGTTCTGTTGTACAATGCTGGGCGCAGTAGTTCATGCCTATAATCCTAGCATTTTGGGAGGCTGGGGCGGGCAGATCACCTAAGGTCAGGAGTTTGAGGCTGGTCTGGCCAGCATGTGAAATTCCATCTCTAATAAAAATACAAAAATTAGCCGGGCGTGGTGGTGAGTGCCTGTAATCCCAGCCACTTGGGAGGCTGTGGCACGAGAATCACTTGAACCCAGGAGGCAGAGGCTGCAGTGAGCTGACATTGTGCCATTGCACTCCAGCCTGGGCAACAGAGTGAGACTGTCTCAAAAAAAAAAAAAAAATTCTGTTGTACAGCCCAGGGACTGTATATCCCCCTTCCCTACTGCGAGACCTGCATTGGTATTTTCTTTTCTTTTTTTTTTTTTTTGAGACGGAGTCTCGCTCGACTGTCGCCCAGGCTGGAGTACAGTGGCACGATCTCGGCTCACTGCAAGCTCCGCCTCCCGGGTTTACGCCATTCTCCTGCCTCAGCCTCCCGAGTAGCTGGGACTACAGGCGCCCGCCACCTCGCCCGGCTAGGTTTTTGTATTTTTTAGTAGAGACGGGGTTTCACCGTGTTAGCCAGGATGGTCTCAATCTCCTGACCTTGTGATCCGCCCGTCTCGGCCTCCCAAAGTGCTGGGATTACAGGCTTGAGCCACTGTGCCCGGCCTCTGCGTTGGTATTTTCATCAAAGAGCAGCCACCTAGGCATCTAAAATCAGTGGTTATACAACAGACTGGTAAAAGATTCAGACTGGTAGAGCACAGGGTACCTCTCATTATATTTATGTTTAGCACAATTCAAGGAACCTTTACGACAGTGCCATAGATGCCACATAATCATTATTATGCTCAACTACAACTTTAAAAAAGAATAAGTAAAAGCCTCTACCCAAAATTCATTTTGCTTAAGGACAGAAATTATCCAAATAATCCCTACATGATGGTACCTCACTAAAGGTAGGGCCGGAAATGGGTTCTCAGAACCAAACAAAGATCACTGAGAACAAAAAGGCAGGAATAGCCTGGCCTGGACCTGGAAGGGAGCTCAGAAGATTACACGGGAAGAGAAGCAGAGGAATATAACTTCAAAGTTCATGTTTCCAACATACGAACTCTCTTAGGCCAGGTGCGGTGGCTCACGCCTGTAATCCCAGCACTTGGGGAGGCCGAGGTGGGTGGATCATCTGAGGTCAGGAGTTCGAGACCAGCCTGATCAACATGGAGAAACCCCATCTCGACTAAAAATACAAAATTAGCCAGGTGTGGTGGCACATGCCTGTAATCCCAGCTACTCGGGAGGCTGAGGCAGGAGAATCACTTGAACCCAGGAGGCGGAGGTTGTGGGGAGCTGAGATCAAACCATTGCACTCCAGGCTAGGCAACAACAGCAAAACTCCATTTCAAAAAACAACTCTCTTTATGGCAGCCCAAGTGAGGGATGCTTTACGTTCTGCTTAAAGGCCTCCTCTAAAGTGTACACAGAACAGCTGGAATGGTTAGCATCTCCCTCCTGCTGCCTGAGGTCTGTCTCCCTGTGATCTCTGTCCACTGGGAATTGGTACAACCTGATGGCTAACAGGCTTTGGAATTAGACAGACCTTAGTTTTAACTGCAACAGGACTAATAACCATTTGGCCTTGAACATGACTACACCTCTGAGTCTCAGTTTCATCATCTGTTAGAGAGAGATGGAATGTGCCCTGCAATATATGCAACATAGAGCAAGTGCCTAGTACAACATCTCAACAGAGTAGGCCCTCAAAAAATGGTTATTTTCACTAACAGTCATAATTCTATTTCCTCTATGATAGAAGAGCCTTTCAGAAATTTGAGTATTCCTATTATAAGCAACCTTTCCTCTGCAAGTCTTCTGTTTTCTAGTTCTGCCAACCTCCACTTTATTGATTAACTCCCCTTACTATTCTGGCCCTTTCTTTAGATCACACTCTAGGTTGATACTATACATCGAAGTGCGGTATTCAGAACCAAACATAACATGAGAGGTCTGCCCAGCACAAAGCAGGGCAATATCATGAGCTTCCCTTGTTTTGAACATCACACTTGTAACAAAAAGCTCAAGAGAAAGTAAGGCTACCATCATGAAAAGAAACAGTAAAGATAAATTTCTCTCCTCAATTCATATGCTGAAACCTAATCACTAGTGTAATAGTATTAGGAGGTTGGGCCTTTGGGAGGTGAGTAGGTCATGAGTGGGCTCTGCCCTCATAAATGGGGTTAGTACCCTTATAAAAGAGGCCCCAGGTCAAAGTACAATGGTTCATGCCTGTAATCCCAGGGCGTTGGGAGGCTGAGGTGGGAGGATCACTTGAAGCCAGGAGTTGGAGACTGGCCTGGGCAATACGGCAAGATCCCGTTACTACAAAAAAAATTCAAAAATTAGCCAGGTGCAATGGCTCACAGTCCTAACTACTCAGGAGGCTGAGGTGGGAGGATCACTTGAGCCCAAGAGTTCAAGGTTACAGTGATGTATGATTAAGTCACTGCACTCCAGCTCGCGTAAAAGCATGAGACCCTATCTCAGAAGGAGAAAGAAAAGAAAGAAAAGGAAAGAAGGAAAGGAAAGAAGGAAAGGAAAGAGGAAAGGAAAGGAGAGGAAAGGAAAGAGGAAAGGAAAGAGGAAAGGAAAGGGGAAAGGAAAGGGAAAGGGAAAGGGAAGGAAAGGGGCTCCAGAGGCCTTTCCCCATTGTCCCCTTCCATCATGTGAGGACACAGCAAGAAAGAACCATTCTATGAACCGGAAAGTGGGACCTCATCAAACACCAAATCTGCTGGTGCCTTGATCTTTTTTTTCTTTATTTTTACCCTTCAGAACTGTAGCTCTATGATGACTTGATCTTGAACTTCCCAACCTCCAGAACTGTGAGAAATAAATTTCTGTTCTCTCTAAGCCACTCAGTTTATGGTATTTTGTCATAGCAGCTCAAACAGACTGAGACAGCCTTGCATTATTGACTGGTACAAGTACAACCTCATGGGTTACAGACAAAGTAGAGACCACAAAGGTTTATACTAGTGGTAATGTGAAAATCCAAAGTGCTAAGAATAAGTTTTCATTGTGCTGCTTTGACTGTGACTGCTCCTAGAACTGTAGATTCCCCCTCAAGATGGTCTCAACCTCAGAAGCCTAGACACCTTAATATCTGTTATCTTCTTGTTGATGTCAACACTGCTCAAGCAAGAAAATAAATTTTTGAGGTTCCCTCCATCATCTTAAGTTTAAAAAAAATTTTTTTTAACTGTAAAAGAACCCCTCTCTCCCCCAGCCTCCTGCCTGTACCTTTACCACAAGGCATATGTGTGAGAAAGGCAGGAGACAGAGGAAGGAGGTGCTACCATCTCTGCTGGGCTCCTGAACTGGAAACAATGAAACAAGTGGGGTAGAAAAGATACCAAGGGTCTGAAAAACATGATTAATCTCAAGCTGTGTTTTCCAAAGAGGATCAATACTTAAAGCGCTCTGAATTCTCAGCCATACATACTCAAATTAAGTACAAAACTGCATCCCAAAAGCTAGCCAATTATTTTGGATTATCCGTGCCTACTACATTTCCTGTTCACTAAGGCAGAAAATGGAACTGACTATAACTTCTATTTGATACAATACTTGGGTACCAGAACTATGTATGAAAATGGTAGGAGGAGATCATGCATAGAGTTACAGAACAGACAGCATCTATACCTTAAATATTCAAGGAAATCTGAATTTTTTAAATAGTTCACTCTTGATGAAACACAATACTGAAAGAGAAAAGCAAATCCTTCAAAAAGCAACAACAATCCATTATGCCTCTCCTGTATATAATTCATTTGATCTTGTAACAGCTCTGCAAGGCAGGCAAAAGAGATTAATGATACAACATGTAAAGGTACTCTATAAATGGCAAAACATGACCCAAACATGCACAGATTGACATTAGAATACCCATATTAGAGGTGATAAAATGAAGACTCAGAAAAGTTACTGTGATCTGCCCAAGACTGGCATTTTTCATTCCTAGCCCCAGGTTTTTCTACCATAACACAATGCCACCTCTCCATCACTCTGCTCCAGTAGCTACTTCAATAGAAACCAGATAAGCAATGCTGGCTGCAAATACACAGGATGTGGGCCCTGAGCTTGAATCAGCTAGTCTATCAGATCCATTCCATTCCACAACCCTTCAGTGTAGGTTCAAATCCTGGTTCTACACTTACTCATTGTTTGACCTTGGGCAAGTTACTTAATGATTCTGTGTCTCAGTTGCCTCATCTGCAAAAGGGGGCAATAATAGTACCTACTTCGGAGGGTTGGTGTACAGATTAAATGGATTAAAGGAGTTAAAAAACATAAAGCCCACAGGGTAGTACCTGACTCTTAAAGGTACTATCCTAAGAGTTCTACCTATATTATACCACAGTATAATATACAGAGAGCCCTTACTATAATAGTACACTATTCTACTCTACGTGCTCAATAAATAGTAGCAATTATTATATTAAGATGTAAGGGAGGCCAGGCGTGGTGGCTCACATCTGTAACCCCAGAACTTTGGGAGGCCGAGATCGGCGGATCACCTAAGGTCAGGAGTTAAAGACCAGCCTGACCAACATGGATACACCCCGTCTCTACTAAAAATACAAAATTAGCCGGGCATGGTGGTGCATGCCTGTAATTCCAGCTACTCGGAAGGCTAAGGCAGGAGAATCGCTTGAACCCAGGAGGCGGAGGTTGCGGTGAGCTGAGATCACGTCACTGGGCAACAAGAACGAAACTCTATTTTCAAAAAAAAAAACATGTGGGGAAACGGTAGACTCTTTTGGAACACTCAAAACTTTATATATTTTACTTTATACTGTGTCCCAAATAAAAAAAATATTGGGGCTGTAGAAAGTAGAGACTTTCTTCATTTTGGCATCTAACACAAACAGTAATGTATTCTATCCTATTAGGATCATGGCTGAGAAGATGTGCAAAGCCCTCCACACATGGAGAAATGATGACCCCCAATGGCTGAACACAGGCATTTGCACCACCCACTCTCTCCACCTCACAAGGGGCACATCATAGCTTCCCTGGTTCTGCTGCTACACTGCTCAGATGCTTGCACATTCTACTATTCTTAGGATCTTGGTATGGTTGCTGTTAGAATTATGTTGTATTTGCTCAATAGATATTAAAGATGTCACGTAGGGCCAGGGGAAATTTGGATAAGAGAAGTTTTAGGAGTTAACAATCATAGGAGAATTAGGAGTGATTTCAGCTCAGGCCACATGGCCCATTAATAGTGGGCAGAATAGTGGGAAGGGGCCTGGAACAAGTATAGTCTTTCTTTCCAAGATGAGCTGGCTACTGGGAAGGATATTTACATTGGTGTGATTATTCCAGAAAGCAAATACCCCACAGATCTACCAATTCTACGCTTTGGCATATCTGAGACACACCTCTAAGCTATTCTGTTGATTCATGCACATGTCCTAGTCCACTGAAAAAGTTTTGGTGAGATATCAGAGAATATCCCCAATTATCTGGAAACACTATTAAAATACTTCTCTTTTTTCTAATTACATATCTGTGTGAGGCTGTATTTTCTTCATTTGTTTCAATCAAAACGACGTTATCAAAACAGGCTGAGTGCAGAAGCACGAGTGTCTTCTAATAAGACTTCAAAGAAATCAGCAAAGATGTAAAGCAATGCCATTCTTCTCACTAAATTTATTTCATAAATAGTTGTTTTTCATTTTTCCGTTCCCTTATCTATAAATAGAGAATAAGAACTGTACAACCTTGAAAGATACAGCTTCCATAGTGGCTCTGGGCTTTGCCACATGGCTTGCTTTGGCCAGTGGGACACTAGTTAGTACAATGCAAGCAGAGGCTTGAAAAATGCTACGATACTAGGGCTTATCCTCTTTCTTCTTCCGAAATGCAGTTGCTGGCCGGGCGCGGTGGCTCACGCCTGTAATCCCAGCACTTTGGGAGGCTGAGGCAGGCGGATAATGAGGTCAGGAGATCGAGACCATCCTGACTAACACAGTGAAACCCCGTCTCTACTAAAAAAAAAAAAAAAAAATTAGCCAGGCATGGTGGCGGGCGCCTGTAGTGCCAGCTACTCGGGAGGCTGAGGCAGGAGAATGGCTTGAACCTGGGAGGCGGAGCTTGCAGTGAGCAGAGATCGCGCCACTGCCCTCCAGCCTGGGTGACAGAGTGAGACTTGGTCTCAAAAAAAAAAAAGAAAAGAAAAGAAAAGGAAATCCAGTTGCTATATAAAAAAGTCCAGGTTAGCCTGATGGACACATGTGGCCCAGGAAACAGCCAGTCTTTCTAGCGAGGCTTGGACCATTCAGCCCAGTTACAAGACGACTGTAGCCACGACCCCAGGCAAGGCGTACGTAAGAACGGCCCAGCTGAACCCAGTCCAAATGTCTGGTCCACAGAATTGTAAATTATTATTATTTTTTATTATTATTTATTTTTTGAGGAAGAGTTTCGCTCTTGTTGCCCAGGCTGGAGTGCAATGGCGCGATCTTGGTTCACCGCAACCTCTGCTTCCCGGGTTCAAGTGATTCTCCTGCCTCAGCCTCCCGAGTAGTTGGGATTACAGTCATGCACCACCATGCCAGGCTGATTTTGTATTTTTAGTAGAAACGGGGTTTCTCCATCTTGGTCAGGCTGGTCTCAAACTCCCGACCTCAGGTGATCCACCCACCTTGGCCTCCCAAAGTGCTAGGATTATAGGTGTGAGCCACCACACCCAGCCAAATTATTGTTTTAAACCACTAAATTTCAGGGTAGTTCTTAATGCAGCAGTAACTAATACACAAAATATCCATGTCCTATAGTAATATCCGCATTTTTACCAAGTGGCCGTTTGTTTGAAAAAAACCATTTTTAAGGCCCAGCGCAGTGGTTCACACCTGTAATCCCAGCACTTTGAGAGGCCAAGGCAGGCAGGTCAGGAGTTCGAGACCAGCCTGGCCAACAGAGAAAAACCCCGTCTCTACTAAAAATATACAAATTAGCCGGGCATGGTGGCGCGTGCCTGTAGTCCCAACTCCTCGGGAGGCTGAGGCAAGAGAATCACTTGAACCCAGAAGGCAGAGGTTGTGGTGAGCCGAGATTGTGCCACTGCACTCCACCCTGGGCATCAGAGCAAGACTCTGTCTCAAAAAAAAAAAAGCATTTTTTAAAAACAATGTAGAAATATTTTTAAAACTGTTTAAACTTAAATAACATTTGGTGTTGTTTATGTTTTTTACATATATGCATGTTAGACCAGTTCTCAAAGCACGGTCTGCAGATGCCTGAGAGTCTCCAAGGTCAAACTTTTTTATAATATTATTTTTCATTTTTCAAAGTGTTGACATTTGTATGGATGGTATGAAAGCAGTGATAAGTAAAATTGCTGGCAGCTGGGTGCAGTGGCTTATGCCTGTAATCTCAGCATTTTGGGAGGCTGAGGCAGGCGGATCAACCAATGTCAGGAGTTCGAGACCAGCCTGGCCAACATGGTGAAATCCTGTCTCTACTAAAAATGCAAAAATTAGCCAAACGTTGTATCAGGTGGCTGTAATCCCAACTACTCGGGTGGCTGAGGCAGGAGAATTGCTTGAAACTGGGAGGTGGAGGTTGCAATCAGTCAAGATCGTGTCATTGCACTCCAGTCTGGATGATAATAGCGAGAATCCCTCTCAAAAAAATAAAAAATTAAAATTAAATAAATAAAATTGCTGGCACCTTAGTATTAATCAATACAGTGGCACCAAACTGTACTAAAATATTGTATTCTTTGTCATATACCCATAGTTTGAAAAGAAGGCAGTTTCAATTAAGAATTTCCTTGATAAACCAGTAAAAGATATTAATTTTGTTACATTTTTACTTTGAGTACATGTTTTTAATATTCTGTGTGACGGCCGGGTGCGGTGGCTCAAGCCTGTAATCCCAGCACTTTGGGAGGCCGAGACGGGCGGATCACTAGGTCAGGAGATCGAGACCATCCTGGCTAACACGGTGAAACCCCGTCTCTACTAAAAAATACAAAAAACTAGCCGGGCGAGGTGGCGGGCGCCTGTAGTCCCAGCTACTCAGGAGGCTGAGACAGGAGAATGGCCCGAACCCGGGAGGCGGAGCTTGCAGTGAGCTGAGATCCGGCCACTGCACTCCAGCCTGGGCGACAGAGCGAGACTCCGTCTCAAAAAATATATATATATATATATATTCTGTGTGACTAAACAGGTAGTAGCATAATGTACTTCTACATACCAAAGTATGATAGTTGTCTTGAGGAAAAGCACCTGTGTGACTGAATTATAAGCTCAATTCGTCATTTTTTTCTTTCTCTTTTTGAGATGGAGTCTCACTCTCCTCTGGGGTTCAAGCGATTCTCCTGCCTCAGCTTCCTGAGTAGCTGGGATTACAGGTGTGTGCCACCACACCCAGCTAATTTTTGTATTTTTAGTAGAGACAGAGTTTCATCATATTGGTCAGGTTGGTCTTGAACTCCTGACCTCATGATCTGCCTGCCTGGGATCCCAAAATGCTGGGATTACAGATGTGAGCCACCGCACCCAGCCTCTTTTCTTTTCTTTTTGAAACAGAGTCTCACTCTGTCACCCAAGGCTGGAGTGCGGTGGCGCTCTCAGCTCACTGCAACCTCTACCTCCTGGGTTCAAGCAATTCTTCTGCCTCAGCCTCCCGAGAACCTGGGATTATAGGCATGATTATAGGCACTACCATGCCAACTAATTTTTTGCATTTTCAGTAAAGACAGGGTTTTACCATGTTGGCCAGGCTGGTTTGGAACTCCTGACCTAAAGTAATATGCCTGCCTCAGCCTCCCAAAGTGCTGGGATTACAGGCGCAAGCTACCATGCCTGGCCTAATTAGCCGTTTTTTTCAAAGAAAACCATTTTGACGAGAAAGAACACTGACCAACTATAGTTATTTAGACTTAAATGTTTAGCAGACATTTTCTCAAAAATGAACCAAGGGAACTTGTCAGTTCAAGGAAAATGACACATTTGTTGTCAATGACAGAATTTGAACTTTTAAGCAAAAATTAGAATTTAGAAAACTTTTATTTGCCACCATGATCTTCAGTGCTTTCCAATAGTTAAAAGACTTTTCTACTGAGATCAGTAGTGATTTTAAGGAATGTGATTTAATGTTGTATAATGAAATCTGTTAACGTTTGGAAGATTTGCATAACTCAGCGAACCAGTGTTTTCCAAATAACCAATGCATCACGTTATGTGGGGAAAAGATCCAATGGACAGAACAATGGATTTTATGGAGTACAAAATGTCATTGATATGGCTTCAGATTCCACATGCAATTACCCTTTAAGAAACTACCACTTTTCAAGTTTTAATGGGATATCAGAAACTGTCTGAAAGGCTATTAAAATTTTTCTTCCTTTTCCTAGTACATATCTGTGTGAGGCTGCATTTTATTCCTTGGCTTCAATCAAAACCTATCAAAACAGACTGAACACAGAAGCACGTGGGTATACAGGTGTCTTCTATTAAGCTAGACTTTAAAGAAATTTGCAAAGTTGTAAAACAATGTCATTCTTTTTGCTAAATGTATTTTATAAATGGTTATTCTTCATAAAAATATTTGTGTTAATATGTAATAGTTATGTTATTTTTTAACGAATAAATAAATATTAAGAGTATAAAGGGGTCCTCAAACTAAAAAGTTTGAGAACTACTGTACCCTCATAACTTCTCTGGGAAGTAGAAGTGGTTTAACCTACTTTTTACAGATGAATAAATAGGCTCTGCAAAGTTAAGTAACTTGCCCAAGATTCCCAGAGCACCGTGACTGACTGCACATGAGAAACACCAGGGAGCTTTTAAAAACTCCCGTTAAGTGTTCTCGGATGGGGAGCAGGCATTTCTTTTTAAGGTCCCAGGTAATTCTCATTTGCAGATGGGGTCAAGGAACCACTGTCTATTAGGTGTCAAGTCTCCTAAACACCAATCTGATTAGTAAGTCTACAAAATATATTTTCTTGTATATTTAGACCACATCATTGTAGGCTCTGAATTCACCCAAAAACCACACAAAGTTAAAAAAAAAAAAAATTCTACGGGATTTCATTTTACTTACAGGATTCTTGCTTTGCCACTCAACAGGATAGTTGTAATCTTGCATGATCCAGGGATGGTTCAATAGATTTTTCATAGAAATCCGTTTCTTTGGGTCCACCTAGTGGCCATTAAAAAGTAGTTAGAGATTAACATTTCAAATACAGAACATAGAACACCTTTCCTCCTGAGAACTAAACATGCACCAGAACAGATGTAAACTTTATCATCACAAAAATGCTGTCAAAGACCTTAAAATGGCCTTGGAATAAATTCTTTTAAAAAGGCAACAGAGGCAAGAAAACTATAGCAAACAACACAGGCTTAGAAGATAAATGTTTAACAAACATGAACTTCATTGGTATGGACATTATTCATGAAGTTCAGTCAATCTATTGTATGATGTAATAGTCTTTTGCTGGAAAACCTATTCACGGGAAATATTCACCAATTTAACATTCAAGCAGCCACAATGCAGGGCATTCATACTAAACAGGCAATCTCTACCTCCAATGAGCTTACAATCACACAGAACAAGTTGAAAAAGCACACTTTTCCATTTGTAATTTTCAAATGTAAGGAGAGAAAAATTAATCAACAAAGATTTAAGGTTTTTTTGGAGTCTAGAAGAAAGAGTAAGTCATTTTCAATCTCATTAAGGAGATTTGGTGGTCTGGCCCTACTTAATCAAGGTGAGTGAGTCTGAGGTAAATTTTGAATAAAAGATGGAGATGACTTAATAGATGGAAAAAACAGAAGATATTCTGAATACATAATGAAAAAAAAATTGCACTAATAAGATACTCAGATTTTCAAAGTGTTTCCTATCAATCTCACTTTGTCCTCATACTACTACATAGCAGTGAGGCCAGGCTCAGAACCCCCATTTTATAGATCAGACTAGGTGATACATTGATTAACTGGTAGAGTGCTTACCTAGGCTTCAGCACTCCTATCTTTCACCCTCAGAGGCTCATTCCACTAAAACTGTGGTTCTCAAAGTGTGGCCCCAAGACCTGCAGCATCAGCATCTTCTGGGAGCTTGTTAGAAATGCAAAATTTCAGTCCTGCCCCAAATCTACTGAATTACACACTCTGGGGCTGGAGTTCAGCAATCTGTATTTTAACAAGCCTGGGGTAATTCTGATATCTGCTGAAGTTTGAGAACCACTGCACTAGGTAACAGGGCCCATTCAATAGCACATCAACTCATTCAAGCATTTATTATCTTTAATTAATTAAATAAACATTAATTAATATTCAAGCATATATTATCTACTAACATACTTAATGTGCAAGAGTTGGGAACAGGCGGGACGCCGTGGCTCATACCTGTAATCCCAGCACTTTCGGAGATCGAGGCAGGCAGATCGCTTGAGCTCAGGAGTTAAAAACCAGCCTGGGCAACAGAGCGAAACCCCATCTCTACAAAAAATATATGGTTTGCTGAAAGTAATTATAAGGAATGAAATGATAAATAAAATTTAAAAACAACCAAAAAAAAGAAAACTAAAGAAAGAACACAAAAAATTAGTCAGGTGTGATGGTGTGTACCAGTGGTCTCAGCTGCTCGGGAGGCTGAAGTAGAAGGATCACTTGAACCTGGGGGTCGAGGCTGTAGTGAGCCAAGATCATACCACTGGACTCCAGCCTGGGTGACAGAGTAAAACCCTGTCTATAAATTTTTTTTTTTTTTTTTTTCAAGAGGCCAGGCTGGGCATAGTGGCTCACACCTGTAATCCCAGTACTTTGGGAGGCCAAAGCGGGTGGATCACCTGAGGTCAGGAGTTCAAGACCAGCCTGGACAACATGGTGAAACCCCATCTCTACTAAAAGTACAAAAACTGGCCAGGCATGGTGGCACATGCCTGTAATCCCAGCTACTTGGGAGGCTGAGGTACAAGAACCGCTTGAACCTGGGAACCCAGGAAGCGGAGGTTGCGGTGAGCTGAGATCACACCATTGCACTCCAGCCTGAGCAACAAAGCAAAACTCTGTATCAAAAACAAACAAACAACAACAACAACAAAAAGCCAGTGGCTCATACCTGCAATCCCAGCACTTTGAATTTTGAGAGTCCGAGGCAGGCAGAATACGTGAGGTCAGAAGTTCGAGACCAGCCTGACTAACGTGGCGAAACCTGTCTCTACTAAAAATACAAAAACTAGCCAGGCATGGTGGCACACGCCTGTAGTACTAGCTACTCAGGAGACTGAGGCAGGAAAATTACTTGAAGCTGGGAGGCAAAGTTTGCAGTGAGCCAAAATCACGCCACTGCACTCCAGCCTGGGCAACAGAGGGAGACTCCGTCTCAAAAAAACAAAAAACAAAAAAAACAGTTGGGGCCAGGTATGGTGGCTCATGCCTGTAATCCCAGCATTTTGGCAGGCTGAAGCAGGCAGATACCTTGAGGTCAGGAGTTCGAGACCAGCCTGGCCAACATGGCAAAACTCCGTCTCTACTAAAAATACAAAGATTAGCTAGGCAAGGTAGTTCACGCCTATAATCCCACCTACTTGGAAGGCAGAAGCAGAAGAATAGCTTGAACCCAGAAGGCAAAGGTTGCAGTGAGCCAAGATCGTGCCACTGCACTCCAGCCTGGGGGTCTTCTAAGGAGTGACACTCTATCTCCATCAATCAATCAATTAATACTTTGGGATTAAAAGAGAGTGGAACAAGAGCTAGTTAGAGAAAACAGACAGTGCTCAAAAAAAAAGTTAGAAAAACCAGCCGGGCGCGGTGGCTCAAGCCTGTAATCCCAGCACTTTGGGAGGCTGAGACGGGCGGATCACGAGGTCAGGAGATCGAGACCATCCTGGCTAACATGGTGAAACCCCGTCTCTACTAAAAATATACAAAAAACTAGCCGGGCGAGGTGGCGGGCGCCTGTAGTCCCAGCTACTCGGGAGGCTGAGGCAGGAGAATGGCGTGAACCTGGGAGGCGGAGCTTGCAGTAAGCTGAGATCCGGCCACTGCACTCCAGCCTGGGTGACAGAGCGAGACTCCGTCTCAAAAAAAAAAAAAAAAAACCACACCAGCTACGACATATGGTAGGTGTCTAAAACAAATTAGGTTTACAACATAATTAAGAAAGGATCTAATAGAGGATATTTTCAAGGTAGATATGAGTGGGATTTTTTTCAAGCTAATAGGAAATGATGTAGCACCACAGATATCTTAAAAGTTGAACCAAACAATTACAATAGACTTCTATTATTTAAAAATAAAGTTTACCTGCAGCATTTGTTGAAGAAGCAGAATGCTACTGGGAGAGAGCCACTTGGGAACATCATATTTTCCTCTCTACAAAAAACAAAACATTTAAGAGGTTCAGGTTCAATCAGCCTTGACACAAATTCCTTAGGTAATAACATGCTGGAGGTTTACTTTTAAGCTTGAAGACTTCTCCCAACTACAATACTTGGTAAACATTATTAACTAAAAAAAATCAATTTCTTGGCTGGGAGTGGTGGCTCACACCTGCAATCCCAGCACTTTGGGAGGTCAAGGCAGGCAGATCACCTGAAGTTAGGAGTTCAAGACCAGCCTGGCCAACGTGGTGAAACCCCGTCTCCACTAAAAATACAAAAATTAGCCAATTGTGGTGGCAAGCGCCTGTAATCCCAGCTACTCAGGAGGCTGAGGCAGGAGAATCACTTGAACCCGGGAGGCGGAGGATGCAGTGAGCCAAGATCGCGCCTCTGCACTCCAACCTGGGTGACAGAGCGAGACTCCATCTCAAAAAATAAAATAAAATAAAATAAAAAAATCAAAGAACAAAATCGAGCATATTAAATACTATCATTGCCTCTAAATTACCCACATATCAGAGAAGGGCTAGAGCACAAAGAACGTAACCACAGAAAACATAAATGTAATACAGCTTTGGAATCTGTAGTATTAAAGGGACAGCAAGTAAACACTGTAGTCCATTTTTGTACTGCTGAAACAAGTATTAGTCTATAATCTCAGACCAATTATCAGTTGACAAAATGAAGCAGCAGAAAAGCATATTTGGTGACAGGACATAGGCTATGGTTAAAAACAGGTCATCCACAAAACAGAATTTACAATCTTTGAGGAAAACTAGTGAAAGCCACTTTCTAAGTTAAATACCTCTTTTAGGACTAAAAGAGACTAAGAAGGCAAATGTATACAACCTAGTATACTCAGAAATTATGGCCAGCAAGTCATCAAAGATAAGATCAGGGACTTGGCTAAATACTAACACATGATAGAATATCTCTTATAAACCTGCCACACACATCCTCTTTCCCAATTCAGAGGAAGCAATACTACAGTTTCTCACGGCAGAAATCACATTGTTTAATGATGCTAAGAAAACAAGTTATTTGAGAAAAATTGATTGAACTGTAACTCACAGAACATACCAAAATTAATTCCACCCAGATTAAATGAAAATACAAAACCAGGCTGGGCACGGTGGCTCACAACTATAATCCCAGCACTTTGGGAGGCTAAGGCAGGTGGATCACGAGGTCAGGAGTTCCAGACCATCCTGGCTAACATAGGGAAACCTCGTCTCTACTAAAAATACAAAAATTAGCTGGGCGTGGTGGCAGGCACCTGTAGTCCCACCTACTCGGGAGGCTGAGGCAAGAGAATTGCTCGAACCCAGGAGGCAGAGGTTGCAGTGAGCTGAGATTGCGCCACTGCAGCACTCTACCCTGGGCGACAGAACAAGACTCTGTCTCAAACAAAAAAGGGAAATACAAAACAAAACCATAAGAGTACTTAAAGAAAGCATGAGTGATTATTTTTATAATCTTTCTAGACATGACAGCAAAGCCAACCACTATAAAGAATAATATATGACAAAATTAACATTTGATATTTCTGTATAACAAAACATCATTGGTCGGGCATGGTGGCTCATGCCTGTAATCCCAGCACTTTGGGAGGACGAGGTGGGTGGATCAAGAGGTGGTCAAGAGATCAAGACCATCCTGGTCAATATGGTGAAACCCTGTCTCTACTAAAAATACAAAAATTAGCCGGGCATGGTGGCAAACACCTGTAGTCCCAGCTACTCGGGAGGCTGAGGCAGAAGAATTGCTTGAATCCGGGAGGTGGAGGTTGCAGCAAGCCGAGATCATACCACTGCACTCCAGCCTGCCAATAGAGCGAGACACCGTCTCAAAAAAAAAAAAAAATCATTAACAAAGTTAACAACAAATTGAGAAAAAGCCTTTTCCAAAGGTCACAGGCAACTGTCAGACTACTGCTGACTTCCAGAGAGCCGGCTAGAGCATCTAAAACCCCCCCTTCCCAGGGATAGGCATGGAGCCCAGGCAGCAGTGAGCCTTCAGGTTGGGGTCCAGTTGGCCGTACATGAGGCTTGGTAGGGAAAAATAAATTCAAAGTTTCATTGCTATAATTCAAAAACAAACTCTGAGCCAGGCACAGTGGCTCATGTCTGTAATGCCAGCACTTTGGAAAGCCAAAGTCAGGAGTTTGAGACAAGCCCAACCAACACAGTGAAACCTTGTCTCTACTAAACACAAAAAATTAGCCAGGCATGGTGGCCCATGTCTGTAATCCCACCTATTTGGGAGGCTGAGGCAGAAGAATCACTTGAACCCAGGAGGTGGAGGTTGCAGTGAGCAGAGATTGCACCATTGCATTCCAGCCTGGGCAACAAGAGTGAAACTCCATCTCAAAAACAAAACAAACAAAAAAACTTTGTTAGTTTCTGTCTCTGGCAAGTGTTAAGGTGCCCTGGCAAGGTATAAATAAGAATGAGCTCTCAGGCTGGGCGCTGTGGCTCACGCCTGTAATCCCAACACTTTGGGAGGCCAAGGCGGGTGGATCACCTGAGGTCAGGAGTTTGAGACCAGCCTGACTAACACGGAGAAACCCCGTCTCTGCTAAAAATACAAAATTAGCCAGGTGTGGTGGCAGGCACCTATAATTCCTAGCTACTCAGGAGGCTGAGGTAGGAGAATTGCTTGAAGCTGGGAGGCGGAGGTTGCAGTGAGCCGAGATCACGCCATTGCACTCCAGCCTGGGCAACAAGAGCGCAACTCTTGTCTCAAAAAAAAAAAAAAAAAAAAAAAGGGCTCTCTGGGTAATATTGAGTGCTTTAGATAAAGGGAATAAAAATGTAATAATATTAAAAGGCATTTGTAAAATGAAAGCTACTGTTCTTCCTAGGAAACACTCATGGGTCAGTGTGTCTACTCTCATCAGAGAGGTTGATTTTTGACCCTTTCTTTTTAGATTCATTGTTTGACAATGCTTCGGGACTTTGATTATTTCTTTAACATAATCAAAAGCCAGCCTGCCTTAACATCTTAGGACTCTGAGTGATCCATACCTGTCTATTTTCTCCTTCACCTTTAAGGTGGACTGATTCTGTAAGAATTATATCCTACACAGTTCATAAGAACAGAGAACCCCAATGCCAGTACAAGTCAATGGCTTCCTCACCTACCTGCCTCCATCCTTCTAGCCGCATTCATTTACAGTTGGCGTGTGTGTGTGTGTGTGTGCGCGCGTGCTTGTGATTGTCCTTGTCTCCCTTGTGTTCCCAGACTAAACTGAGGGTCGGGCTGCTACTTCTTTTCTTTTCTTTTTTTTTTTTTTTTTTCTGGAGATGGAGTTTCACTCTTGTTGCCCAGGCTGGAGTGCAATGGCGCGATCAGCCTTCGCCTCCTGGGTTCAAGCAATTCTCCTGTCTCAGCCTCCAGAGTAGCTGGGATTACAGGTGCCTGCCACCACACCTGGTTAATTTTTTGTATTTTTAGTAGAGATGGGGTTTCGCCATGTTGGTCAGGCTGATCTCAAACTCCTGACCTCAGGTGATCCGCCCGCCTCAGCCTCCCAAAATGCTGGGATTACAGCCGTAAGCCACCTCGCCCAGCCTCTTGGGCTGCTATTTCTTGTGGCCCAATAACAAGATGTAGATGAACTGCGGAGGAAGAATTTTTCTCTGTAACCAGCCACAGGGAAAAGGCCTGGAAATTATCGCCAGACCAACTCAAAATTACCAAGTTTTCCAGAGCTTATATATCTTCTAAGCTATATGTCTACATGTAAGTGTGTATTTATCTAAAAACATAAGTGATTAACTTATTTTAAGCTATAACTAAGGTCTGAGTCCCGAAGACCTTCTGGAGCCTCAGTAAGTTTACTTAATCTAAATGGGTCTAGGTGCTGGGGTGATTACCCTTATCTTGTATCCTGCTAAGTCATAAAGGTTTGGGGAGTTCCTTTAGACTCCAATGAAATTTTTTGTGCAGGCCTGGGGAATTTCTTCAGACCCCCAATATAATTTGTTTAATCCTAAAAGGGTCCTGATAAGAATTCCTTCGTTATCTTGCTATGCTTCAAGGCCCTGGAAAAACGTAGGCAAAACTCTTGGTGGGCTCTTTGTTACACTCCAGCCTTGGTATAAGGGCACTGGCTCAATCAGCTTTTAATGTATAACCTAGCTGCTCAGTCAGTGCTGAGACAGTTGTAATAGAGGCCCGCATTAGTGAGACCTGGCCTACCACACTTGCACTTACATTTCTAACCTAGAATCCTTATTCAGTGCATTTTGTCTTTCATTCATTTTGGAGACCCTCTGGAGTTTGTCATAGACCAGTTCCTAATTATATCATAAACAATTCTGTGATGAATGTTATTCTTCATAATTTTTTTTTTTTTTTGAGATGGAGTCTCATGGTACAATCTTCGCTCACTGCAACTTCTGCCTTCCGGGTTCAAGCCATTCTTCTGCCTCAGCCTACTGAGTAGCTAGGATTACAGGTGTGCACCATCATGCCTGGCTAATT
This sequence comes from Macaca fascicularis, assembly GCF_037993035.2. Classification (NCBI taxonomy): domain Eukaryota; kingdom Metazoa; phylum Chordata; class Mammalia; order Primates; family Cercopithecidae; genus Macaca; species Macaca fascicularis. Next base: position 62,730,992 of record NC_088389.1, read on the forward strand.
TTTGCATTTTAAGTAGAGACAGGGTCTCACCATGTTGGCCAGGCTGGTCTCAAACTGCTGACCTCAGGTGATCCACCCGCCTCAGCCTCCCAAAGTGCTGAGATTACAGGCATGAGCCACTGTGCCCTGCTCAAAGTTTGTTTTTGAACTACAGCAATGAAGCCTTGAATTCATTTCTCCCCACCATGCTTCATCTACAGCCAACTAGACCCCAACCTGAAGGCTCACTGCTGCCTGGGCTCCATGCCTATCCCTGGGAAGGAGGGGTTTTAGATGCTCTAGCCGGCTCTCTGGGAGTCAGCAGTAGTGAGTCACAGTTGCTGCATGACTAGCCCTGACCTACTTGGCCCCACTTTCATATCTGAGCTTTACTTTATTCCTGAGACCCAGGCTTTTCGTGATCCCAATCCTGAGGACTTGCCTTGTTCTCTTCCTTGGCAAACTGCTTATTTGCCCGGCCTCAAATATTTCAGCTTGCTCTTGCCAGGGTCCCATAGAGAGTGGAGATCAGCTTGGAACAAAGAGCTTCCTATGTGCTGATCAAATGGCCATGAGCTGTCTGAATCTCTGATCACAGCCTGCTCCTAGAGTGTCCTCTGCCAGCTTCACTCCCTGTACTCTGGGTGGTCTCCCCTCTGCTATTTGCAAAGCTGTTTGCTGCTTACTCTCTGGACACTATCTGTACTGGGTTGAACAGTATCCCTCCAACTGCGCAAGAATCCATTTCTGTTGTTTTAACGCATCACTCTCCAGTACTTTGTTACAACAACTCTAGGAAGCTCATACACTATCTATGAGGGTTTAGCTGCTTCACATCACCTCCCTGACACCAACATCTGCTCATCTCAAGGACAAGTCTGATTCCAGGTTTCAGCCCTTTGTGGTCTGCTCCAACACACAAATAACAGACCCATAACCAGATCTATCATAATCAAAAGACATTATGCCTTTAAATTCTGAAGCTATCGTAATAAGAGACATTATGCCTTTAAATTCTGAAAAGTACTCTTAACTAAAAGGAGTACTCCACAGAAACCAAATGTAAAAATAAATACTCAGACCAAAGTACTAAAGAGAACTCTACCACACTGATTCCAAATTCCTCTTTGCCTTTTTATCACCCCTTTTAATCAACCTATTTTGAATTCTTCAAGTATCTTTTAATAGATTCCCCAGCTATAAGCTGGCACCATGGAAGCAATCCTATCCAGAAAGCAGCAGAAAAAAACAAGTGAATGAGAAGTGTGGTGTTTGGCACATTGGAACAGCAATGGATTGGAGTCATATATTATATTTGAATCCCAGTTCCACCTCTTACTGGCTCCATGGGCTTGTAAGAGTATTCCGTCTCTCTGGCCCCATTTCCTAAGAAAGGCTCTGAAGACAAATGCCTAGGTTCAAATCCAGGATCTACCTCTTACTAGCTGTGTGACCTTATATAAGCTATTTAACCTTGCCGTGCTTTAGTTTCTTCATCTAAAAAAAAAAAAAGTATAACAACAAAAATTAGCTGGGTATGGTGGTGCATGCCTGTAGTCCCAGCTACTTGGGAGGCTAAGGCAGAAGAATCACTTGAACTCGGGAGGCGGAGGTTACAGTGAGCCGAGATCGCGCCACTGCACTCCAGCCTGGGCAAGAGAGCAAGACTCAAAAAAAAAAAAAAAAAAAAAGAAGTATAACAACAATACCTACTGCATAGAATTTTTGCTAGGATTCAATGATTTAGTATACATAAAGCACTTAGCACAGTGCCATGAACACAGTAAGAACTTGATAAATGTTAGCTTTGACTGCTGCTGATGATACTATTACTACCATTATTACTATCTGTAATACAACTAATGCCACTTACAGGATTATAAGCCAAGACAATGTATGTGAAAGCACTTGGCATACTGCCTTGCACGTAAGAGACAATAAATATGTGTTGAATCTGAAATAAATAGGAGGAGATAGGAATACTCAAAAAAGTAGTATTCCTTTTCTGAGGGCCAGAGATGGGCACATTGGCCAAAACCCATGTATCCAAAAGTGTTAAATACTCGGTGCAGCAAGAAAGGCTAAAGGCATTCTGAGGAATGTCATAGGCCTTCCCAATGGAGCACTGCCCCACTGCAGCTATCTCAGAATCTCAGGATTGTCTGGTAAGGTACACATCGTCTAGTCAAGCCCTGTTCACATCACCTCCTGAAATGTACCCATCCACTTCCCCTATTTGGGCAGAACACCTCTGTAGAGTATCACTCACAAGTGGGTCATAAGGCTTCTGACTCATTACCATGTCCTGACATTCTCAACTTCATTCTCTGTGCTGAAATACTGGCCAAAATAGAGTTCAGAAACAAGCTCTGCTGCCAGGCTTAACCCAATCTCTTATTTGTACACCATGCTTTAAAATGCACAGAACACTTGTACATATATTTTACCCTGTATAGTAGAGGTAGGGACTATTAACCACATTATACAAATGGAGAAACCAAGTCTCAGCCAGGGAGATTAAGTACTTGTTCAATATTGTAGGGCACTGGGGATGATTTGTCCTACAAGGGGACATCTGGTAGTGTACGGAAACATTCTAAATTGTCACTACGTGGATATTACCCCTAGCAATTAGTGGATAAAGGTCATGGAGGCTGCTAACCATCCTATAATGCATGACAGTCCCCTACAACAACGAATTATGTGGTTCCAACGCCAACGGTGTTAATGTTGAGAAACACTGTTACAGAGCAAAAAAGGGTCAGAGATAGGACCCTTGTTTCTGCTATTCTTTAAAGAATTTTTGTTTGTTTATTTAAGGGACAATTACCTTGCAAATAAGAGCAAGAAACAGATAACAGTGGAAGAATCCAAGTGAAGAGGGGGAGAAAAGATCTATGGACAAAGCAAAATAATCCTGGGAATTCCAGTGGCTTGAAATTGTTTGCTTTTCACACTGTTCTAAAAGAGGCAGGCCATCTCTCCAATACATAATCATAATGCTATAGTCAACTCTGTAATTGTAAAAATACAATTTCATAAAGAGACAACTTGCTCTTTAAAATTATAAATTATAATTGTTAGGCAGCAATTTTATTTTCAAGCTACTCAATTTTCAATTGCTAAGTTATTTATACTTCCCTAATATTTGTATACCACAGCTGGAGTACAATCGTGCTTGTCTTTGAATGCAGTGACGACAAATGAATATAGGTGACATTAATAAGATTAATATTCAAGCCATTAGTAATCATGCTGGAAATTGCAGTTGAGCATTTTGGTTAAAAGAGTCAACAAATGCAAAAGATAAACGAAGTCTGCCTTTTAAACAAGAGTTACATACGGTGCGTCAAATATTGCTGGGTTTTTCAATCAAACCAAGAACTGAGGAAAGTGTTATTCCCAAGTGAGGAATTTTAGAACATTCTAGGCAAAGATACATACTGCATGCAAGTGATACGACACCTTAATTAGATTCAACCAGCAGACTGTATTACACTGCGACTCGGAACAATAGTTCTGAGCCAAGATTACAATAAATTTCAAAATCTATAATGTGTGAAATTAAATTCTACAATAATGCATAAAAGTCCTAATTTGAATCAATTTTCAACTTGCAAATACATGAAAAACTAAAAAATGAAATTCAGGGTAGGAGAAACAAAGAATAGACAAGTATCAGTAAATACTATTAATTAGGAAGGCCAAATTTCCACTGAACAAGAATTAGACATTTTCTACCATATTCATTCCACTGCAAAGATATTTAATTTTTCAAAAATATCAGAACTTGAATCTCACATATACTATTAGGATATACTTTTGTATTATTTTAAGGTAAGCTCTCTCCCTCAAAGGATTAATCTAGGATCCACTAGTGCATTCAAATAAATAAAAGTAGAAAACACTGAAGTTTGTATGTTGGTACATTCACCTTTTATTGATGAAACAATATATTGATAATAGTATGAATTTCATGGCTGCCATATGAATGTGAACTTGCAGTAACAACAAATGAAGACAAATAAACAGCACAGAGGATTAAGGTCCAGACAGGTAAAAAATATAGCAAAGGTTAGAGTTAAGTCAATAAATTAGGATCACCATGAATATAATGTAGTTCCATTTCAGTAAGGTATTAACAAGGTAAGGTATTCAGTCTCTCTGGCCCTGGATCCTAAGAAAGGCTCTGAAAGCAAATTGGCTAGGTTCAAATCCAGGACCTACCTCTTACTAGCTGTGTGACCTTACACAAGCTATTTCACCTTGCTGTGCTTTAGTTTCTTCATCTAATAAAAGAAGTACAATAACAAAAATTAGCTAGGTGTGGGGGGTAAGTAAAATAACAGTTACTTATCTTATCTTTGTGGATAAGACTACAAAATCTTAGTTAAGTGTAACTGAAACAGAATAAAACTAAAAACCAATACTTGGAACACTCAGGGAGTGGTCCTGTTCTATTCAAGTTTTTTGTTTTGTTTTGTTTTGTTTTTTTCTGAGACAGAGTCTCACTCTGTCATTCAGACTGGAAGGCAGAGGCACGATCTCAATTCACGGCAACTTCCGCCTCCCAGGTTCAAGCAATTCCCCTGCTTCAGCCTCCTGAGTAGCTAGGATTACAGGCGTGCACCACTATGCCCAGCTAATTTTTTTTTTTTTTTTTTTTTTTTTTGAGACGGAGTCTCGCTCTGTCACCCAGGCTGGAGTGCAGTGGCTGGATCTCAGCTCGTTGCAAGCTCCGCCTCCCGGGTTTAAGCCATTCTCCTGCCTCAGCCTTCCGAGTAGCTGGGACTACAGGCGCTGCCACCTCGCCCGGCTAGTTTTTTGTACTTTTTAGTAGAGACGGGGTTTCACCGTGTTAGCCAGGATGGTCTCGATCTCCTGACCTCATGATCCGCCCGTCTTGGCCTCCCAAAGTGCTGGGATTACAGGCCTGAGCCACCGCGCCCGGCCTTTTTTTGTATTTTTAGTAGAGACGGGGTTTCACCGTGTTGGCCAGGCTGGTCTCGAACTCCTGATCTCATGATCCGCCCACCTCAGTCTCCCAAAGTGCTGGGATCACAGGCGTGAGCCACTGCGCCCGGCCTCTATTCAGTTTTTCAATCAACAACTTAGTTTAGGGATATTTAAGAAATGTGCAAATGCTGGCAGGTGCAATGCTGGCAGAGACAGCTGTTATTACATGAGTGCAGAATCAAGATTCAAAATTTCAAAAAAAAGGAAAGCGGCTGGGTGAGGTGGCTCATGCCTGTAATCCCAGCACTTTGGGAGGCCAAGGCAGGCGGATCACAAGGTTAGGAGTTCGAGACCAGCCTGGCCAATATAGTGAAACCCCATCTCTACTAAAAATACAAAAATAAGCTGGGTGTGGTGGCAGGCGCCTGTAGTCCCAGCTACTCTGGAGGCTGAGGCAGGAGAATCGCTTGAACCCAGGAGGGGGAGGTTGCAGTGAGCTGATATCGCACCACTGCACTCCACCCTGGGCAACAGAGAGAGATTCCGTCTCAAAAAAAAAAAAAAGAAGAGAATGCTAGGCTGAAACAAGAAGAACTGAATGTGAAGAAACAGAAGTCAAAGAACTTATAGCTACTCAGAGCTGGAATGGATCTTGAAAATAATTGATTACTGCAATGCTCTAACGCTGCTGATGAAGTAAACAAGGACCACTAAGTACCCTTCCGGGGTTACACCTAAAATGCGTGGGAAAGCCGATGCACAGTAATACCTAAATGAATTAGGAGAACTAACTTGTAGCCTTAGTAAATCAGAAAAGATGGGATGTCTGGGAATATTCCCAAATTAATAGGCACAAAAAGATGCTTGGGATGGGGATCCTTCCTTCTTTAGGCATCTGTGATTCTCAGATGACTAGCAACTACAGAGCTGAGAAACAATATTTATTTCATAGTGGCTATGAGAGTGGGCTCCCAGCTTGACTGCTAGGGTTCAAATCCCAGCTCTGCTACTCACTAGCTATAAGACCCTGAATAAGTTATTTAAGGTCTCTGTCCCTTTGTTTCTTTATCTGTAAGAGGAAGACAATAATAGCAACCACCTCATTTAGAGCAGAGCCTGGTAAGTAACAAAAGCTCATGCATGTTAAGTATTATTTTTGTGACAATAGGATGAGAATATGCATGCCAGCAAGTATTTTATTTTTTCTGAGCAACCATGTGCAAGAGCCACAAAGATATGTAACACACACACTTCAGAAAACTATCCATTTGGAGGGGGAAACAAGGAAGTAGAGAAAAAAGCAGAAAGAATTAAAACAACCAAAAGAGTGTTGCAGATGCTCTAGATGGAAGAGATTTCATTCAGCACAACTCAAACACAGAACTCCATTTCTGGACACCTAAGACTTAGACCTGGTCTGCAGGTCGGCATCTCCCCCACTTTCTACATCAGTTTTTGGGGGTTCAAAACGCACTGAAAACTTTATCATTCCATTTTTTTAAAAATCCACATAACACCTCATTTTGTTTTACACAACATACATCTTTATCAAGACTTTTTATGGTCAAGGTGAATATTCAAAATCTTAGCTGGATAAAATGACTCTAGTTATCCTTTATGGCACAGTATCTCATAACCAAGAAGTAAAGTATGGTTAGAAGGCTCAATATTTACAGAAGAATGCCAATCCTAGCCCCAGTTATACTCACGGCCCCTCTTGTTCTTATTCAGCATCATAGAATACCCATAACTTCAAGTGAATTTCCAGGTAGAATAATCCCTAATTGACTGACACTTAATAACTTGGCTGAGAGGTATTATACTTATCAAGGGACTGCCTAAAGAATATGTAGTTATGCCAGGCACAGTGGCTCATGCCTGTAATCCCAGCACTTTGGGAGGCTAAGGCAGGTGGATCATTTGAAGTCAGGAGTTCAAAACCAGCCTGACCAACATGGTGAAACACTGTCTCTACCAAAAATACAAAAATTAGCCAGGTGTGGTCGTACACACCTGTAATCCCAGCTGGGAGGGTGAGGCAGGAGAATTGCTTGAACCGGGAGGTGGAGGTTGCAGTGAGCTGAGATCACGCCACTGCACTCCAGCCTGGGCAACAGAGCAAGACTCCGTCTCAAAACAAACAAACAAAAAACGTAGAGTTAACCATTTACTCATTCTTGATTGGCAGTCTTCAAAGTTGGGGCATCTGTACCACAGAGAATATGCAAGATGATCACTGAGGTGTGGAAAGAATATATTAAGACTTCTATTTATATTCATTTTCTACCTAATAAATAAGAAATTGAGCTTTGTTAATATTTAGTATATGGATCGGCACTGGTACGCTCACTAGTCCCTATATAACCTACATTATGAGACACTTTTAAGAAAGAATGGTATTGCAAAGCACTGTGCTTTACAGGAGCACAGTTAAATGGATTTACAGATTATAGTATACAGTTTAATGAAGCTAAATCCTCACTGAATAGACAAGTGGCTGAAGACTCTTGCAAAGAAACCACAGATTGAAGACTATGAATACAAGCAAACAGTAATGGAGCTGACTTTTGGTATATCAACCAAAACACAAAGTTAAAAAAAGACCTAATTAGATTTAACAAGTTGTCTGCAAAACTTGAAATTAGCAAGACTATTTTAAATAAGGACTTATATACACTATTGTTAACAATGAACCTTAAATCTTAAGTATATATAGCTATATTGCCATCACAATTCTATTTTATTTTATTTTATTTTTTTTGAGAAGGAGTCTCTCTCTGTCACCCAGGCCGGAGTGCAGTGGCGCGATCTCAGCTCACTGCAACCTCTGCCTCCCGGATTCAAATGATTCTCATGCCTCAGCCTCCAAAGTAACTGGGATTACAGGCATGCACCACCACGACCAGCAAACTCTTGTACTTTTAGTAGAGATGGGGTTTCACCATATTGGCCAAGCTACTCCTGGCCTCAAGTGATCTGCCCATCTTGGCTTCCCAAAGTGTGGGGATTACAGGCGTGAGCCACTGGGCCTGACTTTCTTTTTTTTTTTCTTTTTTTAAGATGTGGGGAATGTAGCCTGAGCTGGAGTGCAATGGTGCAATCATAGCTCGCTGCAGCCTTGAACTCCTAGGCTCAAGCAATCCTCCCACCTCAGTCTCCTAAGTAGCTAGGACTAAAGACAAATGCCACCATGCCCAGCTAATTTTATTTTTTGTAGAGACAGAGTCTCACTACATTGCCCAGGCTGGTCTCAAACATCTGGCGTTAAGCCATGTCCCTGCCTCAGCTTCCCAAAGTGGTGGGATTACAGGCATGAGCCACCACACCTGGCCTACAATTAGATTTTTAAAATCCAGAATCCAGAATATGAAAGCAAATCTCTACAGTTTTGTTTTTTTTTTAATGATGTTTAAAGTCAAGAAAACACACTAAAGCAAATTCTAGATGCATCAAACATTTAAACATTTTTAAAAAGTGAAACCATAAAAGCACTAGAAGAAAACACGGACATTTCAAAAAATAAAGTCAAAAAGCCCTTCCAAATATGACAATAAAAAATTGACAGGCTGGGCACAGTGGTTCATGCCTATAATCCCAACATTTTGGGAGGCCAAGGTGGGAGGATCACTTGAGGCCAGAGACAAGCCTCAGCAACATAGTGAGACCCTATCTCTACAAAAAATATTAGCCAAGTGTGGTGGAGCACGCCTGTAGTTCCAGCTACTCAGGAGGCTGAGGCGGGAGGATCACTTGAGCCCAGGAGACTGAGGCTGCAGTGAGCTATGACTGCACCACTGTACTTCAGCCTGGGTGACAGAGCAAGACCCTGTCTCTAAAAAAGAAAAAAAGAAAGAAAGAAAAAGACTGATGAATTCCACTAAAAACAAAAAATTCCTGCAGAGCAAAAAACAAGTCTTAAACATAACGATCAAAAACAGTGATACACTGTATTGGTGGGGGATATGGAGAAACTGGCATTATTATGCTACTGTTGGTAGTTGCATAAACCAATACGACTTTACTAGGAAGCAATTTGGCGATATCTATCAAATTACTAATTCACATGCCTTTCACCCAACAACTGTTCTAGAAATTTTCTTACAGATTTATTATATTCACAATGTACAAATTACTACTTGGAAATTACTTAAACGTCCATTAACCTAGGACTGGTTAAATAAATTATGGTACATGCATACACTGCAATTCTATGCAGTCATAAAAAGAATGAAGAGGCTCTGAGCTGGGTATGAAGTGCTATGACTTCCAAGACACACTGCTAAGGGAGGAAAACAAGGTGCAGAACAGTGTTTATGGTACGCTACCATCTGTGTAAAAAAAAAAAAAAAAAACTGGGAAGGGGGTAACAGAAAGAGAAAATATATAAATATATAATTCCTTACATATGCAGACTAATGTCTGAAAAAAAAATACATAAAAATCTGATAAACGTGGTAACAATGATTGCCTCTAAGAAACAGGTTTTATGGCCAGGCACGGTGGCTCACGCCTGTAATTCCAACACTTGGGACGCCGAGGCAGGCTGATCACCTAAGGTCAGGAGTTCGAGACCAGCCTGTCCAACATGGTGAAACCCCGTCTCTGCTAAAACTATAAAAATTAGCTGGGCGTGATGGTGGGAGCCTGTAATCCCAGCTACTCAGGAGGCTGAGGCAGCAGAATCGCTTGAATCTGGGAGGCAGAGGTTGCAGTGAGCCAAGATCACACCATTGCACTCCAGCCTGGGTGACAAAGTAAGACTCTGCCTCAAAAGAAAAAAAAAAAGAGTTTCACATGCTAGATACCTTTAATAATTTTCCAACTTTCTAGCTACTCAGGTTACTCCCCTCATCCAATCCATCCACAAATCATGTTAGCTACGCCTTCAAAAGACATCCAGACTGTTCTACATTCTGACTGTGGCGATGGTTATATGAACCTATACATGTGTTAGAATTCATAGACCTGTATATACAAAGGGTCAATTTTACTTTATGTTAATACAAAAATAATTTTTTAAAAAAGACATCCAGACCAGAAGCGGTAGCTCACGCCTGTAATCCCAGCACCTTGGGAGGCCGAGGCAGGTGAATCACCTGAGATTAGGAGTTCAAGACCAACCTGGCCAACATGGCGAAACCCCATCTCTACTAAAACTACAAAAATTAGCCACACGTGGTGGCAAGAACCTATAATCCCAGCTACTCGGGAGGCTGAAGCAGGAGAATCACTTGAACCCAGGAGGTGGAGGTTGCAGTGAGCCAAAATCGCACCACTGCCCTCCAGCCTGGGCGACGGGGTGAGCCTCCATCTCAAAAACAAAACAAACAAACAAAGAAAGACATCTGTTGTCTACCCACTTTTTACCACCTCCACTGCCACCATCTCTTATCTGAATCATTACAATATCCTCCTGACCAGATGCCCTGGTTCTCTTCTTCATTTCCTACAGTCATCTCCACACAGCAGCCAGTGTGATCCTGTTAAAAACTAAACCAAATCATGTCCTCAAAAGCCTCCAATGGCTATCCACTTCACGTAGAAAAAATGCTAAAGTCCTTATGAGAGCCTACCCAGCCCAAAGCAGCTTGACCTCCTGTTCCCAAGGTTTCCTTTCCTACTGGCCTCCTCACTTACTAAACTCAGGCTGCATTGGCCCTCTCGCCCTCCCTTGACAACACCAGGTGTGTTCCTACCTCCCAGTCTTTGCTCTAGCTGCTCCCTCTGCCGGAAATATTTTTCTCCTAGATATCCACTTGACACTCTCACATCCTTCAAGTCTCCTTACACCTCGCCTCCATGAAGTTTATCCTGACTATCTTATTTAATCATGCAACCTACTGGACCTTTCCTCTACAACTCCCCCATCTGTACTCCTGATTCCTCTTTATCCTACTCAATTTTTTTCTCTTTTCCAAAGTACATATCATCTTTTAGTAAAATTTACTTATTAGGTTTATTGTCTTTCTTTATATCCCCACTACTAGAAGATAAACTCCACGAGGACAGGGATCTTTCATTCGTTTTATTCACAGATATACCCCACACATCTAGAAAAGTGCCTGGCACATATTAGGTGTTTGGTAACTATTTTACTCTTCCCTGAGGTGAAATGACATCGAATAAATGAGTAAATGAACACATAAACAAGGGGTTGTCTTTCTGATTAGAGAACATTTGAACAGAGACCTGAAAGAAGAGAGGGAACAAAGCATCTCTCCTGGAGAAAACCATTTCAGGGGAAAGGGTAAGTACAAATGCCCTGAGGCAGGCACACCTTAGCATGTTCCAGAAAAAGGGAAAAAAAGAAACAACAAGGAGAACAATGCGGGTGGCACAAGTGAGGCAGGAAGTAAACCACAAGGGCAGTGAGGTGATGGGTGGCCACATTACACGGGGGAAACCCCACAGCACACAGGGCAAACTCTGGCTTGTATGAGATGAGAAAGAGGCCACTAGAGAGCTTCAAATGAAATGTTATGATCTATGTTAGTTAAATGTTACATGTTAGTTAAAAATCTTTCCATAAAGAAGGCACAGGTGGAGCTGAACTTCCATCCACAAAATGTTAAGCTCTCCCAGGACAAGTAAAAGAAAGAATACTCCCCAATGTAACTTTATGGGGCTAATACAAATCATGAATCTAAAACCAAACATACAAAGATAGTTCCCAAAAAAGCACCCATTAATTTTTGAGCCAATTTTAAGTCCTGGACAAAATACTAGCAAATCTCATTTAGAAATGCATATAATCCCAGCCTCTTTGGGAGGCCAAGGCAGGAGGATCACTTGAGGTCAGGAATTCGAGAGCAGCCTGGCCAACACGGTGAAATCTCATCTCTACTAAACATACAAAGTTAGCTGGGCTTGGTGGCACTCGCCTGTAATCCCAGCTACTTGGGAGGCTGAGGCAGGAGAATCACTTGAACCCAGGAGGCAGAGCTTGCAGTGAGCCAAGATGGCGCCACTACACTCCAGCCTTGGCAACAGAGCAAGGCTTTGTCTCAAAAATAATTGCCAGATGTGGTGGCTCATGCCGGTAATCCCAGCATTTTGGAAGGCCGAGGTGTGTGGATCACTTGAGGTCAGGAGTCCGAGACCAGCTTGGCCAACATGGCAAAACCCCACTTCTACTAAAAATAAAAAAATTAGCCAGGCACAGTGGCGCATGATTGTAATCCCAGCTACTCAGGAGACTGAGGCAAGAGAATCGCTTGAATTGAGGAGGGGGAGGTTGCAGTGAGCTGAGATCGCGCCACTGCACTCCAGCCTGGGTGACGGAGTGAGACTCTGTCACAGAAAAAAACAAAAAACAAAAACAAAATAATAATAGCAGCCAGGCGCGGTGGCTCACACCTATAATCCCAGCACTTTGGGAGGCAGAGACGAGCGGATCACGAGGTCAGGAGTTCAAGACCAGCCTGGCCAATATGGTGAAACCCTATCTCTACTAAAAATACAAAAATTAGCCAGGCATGGTGGTGTGCAACTGCAGTCCCAGCTACTTGGGAGGCTGAGGTAGAATTGCTTGAACCCGGAGGTGGAGGTTGCAGTGAGCTGAGATCTAACCACTGCACTCTAGCCTGGGTGACAGAGCAAGACGCCATCTCAAATAATAATAATAGCCACATTTATTAAGCACCACTCTAAATGCTTTTCATAGATTAACTCATTTAATCTTCACAACAACCCTATGCCATGTTATTTCATCCATTTTTACAAAGAAATGAAGACACAGAGAGGCTACATAATTTACCAAAGTCAACAGATAGAAAGTAGAGATTCTGGCCAGGCACGGTGGCTCAAGCCTGTAATCCCAGCACTTTGGGAGGCCGAGACGGGCGGATCACGAGGTCAAGAGATCGAGACCATCCTGGCTAACCCGGTGAAACTCCGTCTCTACTAAAAAATACAAAAAACTAGCTGGGCGAGGTGGCGAGCGCTTGTAGTCCCAGCTACTCGGGAGGCTGAGGCAGGAGAATGGTGTGAACCCAGGAGACGGAGCTTGCAGTGAGCCAAGATCCGGCCACTGCACTCCAGCCTGGGCGACAGAGCGAGACTCCATCTCAAAAAAAAAAAAAGAAAGAAAGTAGAGATTCTGAAGATTATGAATTTCAAAAACATCAATGATATTCTGATTTAATTGCTCTGGGGGGTGGAACCAATATTTTTTAAAGCACCCCAAGCAACTCTAATGTGCAACTAGGGTTACGAAGAACTAAATCCATTAGCTAACTTCCCCCACCCTGAGAGACAGTACATGGACATAGCCAAGGCAGGAGACGTTTTAGTGAGGATTAAATATAAAACAAGCAACAAGGGTCAGAAAACGATTTCCCAAGTGTTTTCCAACAGTGAAAGTCTACCATTATCTGTTTCCACATAGTCTTTCTAGAAGTCTAGGAGGTGTAATATTCCATGTTACACCAGCTAGCAGATTCAATTCTAGTTCACTTTGGAGAAATCTGTCAGCTTATTTCTTTGGGATAGAGTTCCCAAAACAAGAATAGGGTAAAATATCCTAGCAACTTATAATACAAGTTGAGTATCCCTTACCCAAATGCTTGGGAACAGAAGTGTTTCAGATTTCAGGCTTTGGAATATGTGCATTATATACTTACTGACTGAATATCCCAAATCCGAAAATCCAAAACCTGAAATGCTCCAGTAAGCATTTCTTTTTTTTTTTTAAATTATACTTTAAGTTCTAGGGTACATGTGCATAACGTGCAGGTTTGTTACATATGTATACTTGTGCCATGTTGGTGTGCTGCACCCATCAACTCGTCAGCACCCATCAACTCATCATTTACATCAGGTATAACTCCCAATGCAATCCGTGCCCCCTCCCCCCTCCCCATGATAGGCCCCGGTGTGTGATGTTCCCCTTCCCGAGTCCAAGTAAGCATTTCTTTTGAGCATCATCTCAGCACTCAAAAAGTGTCAGATTTTGGAGCATTTCAAATTTTGGATTTTCAGATTAGGGATACTCAACCTATACTAGAATACAATTATTTAAGAATAAGAAACACAGCTCTACTTTACAGAAAAGAGTAGCAAAAAGAGGGAAGAATTCAAGAGGCCAACCTAATATTTTGTAAAAGTATAACTGGATAAATGTTACTGAGCTGCACAAAGATCACTTCTGCTGACTGGAGCTAAAGCCACAAAGGGATCCTAACCCTATTCTCCTCTGTATCCTGATGTTGATGCAGTCAGGTGTGGTTCTATGGAGTCAGGAACTACTGCCACAGTCAGCATGCAGAAGCCAAAGCAACGAGTGCTACTCAGCAAAGTTCGAGAAGTTCAAGAAGTTGTTTTTCGGGAGGAAAACAAGCTGTCTTGGCTACAGCAGCAGGCTCTAGGAGGCCGGTCTCCAGCCCACTTCCTCATTTATCTCCCCTTCACAAGGAGAAGCCTGGACACACATGGGTCCCCAAAGCGGTGTTAACAGCTACCACTCACACTGCTTCTCTTTGACCCTGTAGAATCAGAGCTCCTCAGCCTTCAAGGAGTTGGAACTACTGCAATTCCATCTCTTCCCAAAGCTATTCTCTGAAGCTTGGGAATCAACTTTAAAGAATCTTCCAAGGTGGGATATAGGAAAAACTGTATCCTTAGACTTGGTGTTCTATAGAGTGGGCAACAAGCCAACCGGGTCTACCACTTTCAACGCTGTGTGCTACTTCCTAGAAGTAAGAGTTGCTTTAGGTAGTCTCCTCGTCTAATTGTTAGAGATCCAATGGTTCAGCTACATAAAACTGCCCATTCCTCCCCACGTCTCTCCCATCTCTATGCCTTTGCTCATACTATCTGTACTATCAGGAATGTTCTCACCCACATCTCTTTCTGAAATACTTCTACCCTTCTTTTAAAGACCTGCTCAAACCTCACTTCCTCTAAGATGCCCTCCCAGATCCCACCCCAACTCCTATATTAACTTCATTTACACTGTGTTATAATATGGCATTCCCCACCCTTTGCAATTTTTAGATAGCTTATACTTGTCTCCAACAAGAAATGAGGCCCTGGTGGACAATAATAAAGTTTCATTAGATCTTTTCTATGCCTTTCAGCACCTCATATAAAGCAGAAATTCAGGAAATATTTGTTAAACAATTGGATTCAAGAAGCATTCAGAAGGCTTCTCACAGTAGCTCACGGCTGTAATCTCAGCACTTTGGAAGGCTGAGGTGAGAGGATCACTTGAGCCCAGGAGTTTGAGACCAGCCTGGGTAACATAGGGAAGATCCTATCTCTACAAGAAAAAATTTTTTAATTAGCTGGGTGTAGTGGTGCAGTGCCTGTGGTCCCAGCTAGTTGGGAGGCTGAGGTGGGAGGACCACTAGAGCCCAGGGGGTTGAGGCTACGGTGAGCCATTATCGCACTCCTGCACTTCAGCCTGGGTGACAGAGCAAGACTTTATCTCAAAAAAAAAAAAAAAAAAAAAACAAAGGCCGGGCACGGTGGCTCACGCCTGTAATCCCAGCACTTTGGGAGGCTGAGGCGGGCGGATCACAAGGTCAGGAGATCGAGACCACGGTGAAACCCCGTCTCTACTAAAAATACAAAAAATTAGCCGGGCAAGGTGGCGGGCGCCTGTAGTCCCAGCTACTCAGGAGGCTGAGGCAGGAGAATGGCGTGAACCCGGGAGGCGGAGCTTGCAGTGAGCCGAGATCGCGCCACTGCACTCCAGCCTGGGCAACACAGCGAGACTCCGTCTCAAAAAAAAAAAAAAAAAAAGAAGAAATACAGAGAAGCATTCAGAGAAGCTGCTCTGCTACTCTGACCTTGGTTTGCTATGGAACACAAGATGTTCTTTCTTCCTCTTTACCTGTCTTCTTTTGTTAGTTTGCTTTGAAATATTACTCTTTAAAATAATTTTCCTATTTTCCTTCCTGTGATTTTTTTTCTGATTTTTTTAACTGAACATAATTCACATACCATAATATTCACCCTTTTAAAGTGTAGATTTTAGTATATTAACAAAGTTGTGTAATCATCACCTCTTTCTAATTCCAGAATGTTTTCATCATCCCAAAAAGAAAATGCATACTCAGGCCGGGCGCGGTGGCTCAAGCCTGTAATCCCAGCACTTTGGGAGGCCGAGACGGGCGGATCACGAGTTCAGGAGATCAAGACCATCCTGGCTAACACGGTGAAACCCCGTCTCTACTAAAATACAAAAAAAATTAGCCGGGCGAGGTGGTGGGCGCCTGTACTCCCAGCTACTCGGGAGGCTGAGGCAGGAGAATGGCGTGAACCCGGGAGGCGGGGCTTGCAGTGAGCTGAGATCCGGCCACTGCACTCCAGCCTGGGCAACAGAGCTAGACTCCGTCTCAAAAAAAAAAAAAAAAAAAGAAAATGCATACTCACAGGCAGTCACTCTCCACCCCCAACCCCAAGCAACAACTAATCTACTCTCTGTCTCTGATATATAGGATTTTAACAAAGCTTACAGTAGGTGATCTCAATTGTGGTTTTATTATACCCTGAAGTCAAAATTTTATCTTCCAAAAAAAGAGAAGAAGAGATTCTTATTTTATAAGTCAAAAGGAAAATGTGATTTTACACAGCATTCTGTTTTTGTTTTGTTAAGCTTTTCATTGAGGAAGTATATATATAGAAGTTTGTATATTGGGCCGGACGCGTTGGCTCACGCCTCAGCACTTTGGGAGGCTGAGGCGGGCAGATCACCAGAGGTCGGGAGTTCAAGACCAGCCTGACCAACATGGAGAAACCCCGTCTCTACTAAAAACACAAAAAATTAGCCAGGCATGGTGGCACATGTCTGTAATCCCAGCTACTAAGGAGGCTGAGGTAGGAGAATCGCTTGAACCTGGAAGGCTGAGGTTGCAGTGAGCCAAGATAGAGCCATTGCATTCTAGCCTGGGCAACAAGAGTGAAACACTGTCTCCAAAAAAAAAAAGAAAAAGAAGAAGGTTATATAGGTTGTATATCATGAGAGTACACTTCAATGAGTTTTCAAAACCTGAATACTGTAGTCCCCTTTATCAGCAGGTAATACCTTCAAAGACCCCCATGGATGCCGGAAACCACAGATAGTACTGAGCCCTATATGTGCTATGTTTCTTTCTGTGTGTGTGTATATATATATATGTGTGTGTGTTTGATAAAGTTTAATTTATATATTAGGTAGAATAAGAGATTAACAATAACATAATAAAATAGAATAATTATAACAATATACAGTTAAAAATGTTATGTGAATGTGCCTCTTTTTTTTTTTTTGAGACAGAGTCTTGCTCTGTCACCCAGGCTGGAGTGCAGTGGCGCAATCTCGGCTCATTACAAGCTCCACCTCCCAGGTTCACGCCATTTTCCTGCCTCAGCCCCCCGAGTAGCTGGGACTACAGGCGCCGCCACCACACCCGGCTAATTTTTTGTATTTTTAGTAGAAACGGGGCTTCACCACATTATTCAGGATGGTCTCGATCTCCTGACCTCGTGATCCACTAGCCTTGGCCTCCCAAAGTGCTGTGATTACAGGCGTGAGCCACCGCGCCCGGCCTGAATGTGCCTCTTTCTCTCAAAATATCTTTACTGTATTATATAAACTCACCAATTTTCAGACCGCAGTTGACCATGGGCAACTAAGATTGCAGAAAGCAAAACCGCTGACAAGGGGGAACTACTGTATATAGGTGTAGCCAACTCCCAGATTAAGAAACAGAACAGAAGCCTACTCCTTAACCATTCCCAAAGAATAACTATGATTTTTGACTTCTAACAGCAGAGAATAACTTTTTTGCCTGTTTTTGTACATTTATGAATGGAAGCATATACTATGCAGAATAGAAAAGTTCTACATTGAAATTCTATGCCTTGTAATACTCACCATAATCTTCTTGTATAAAGCCATTACATTATCATCATCAAATGGTAGAAATCCACACATAAGAACATATAACAGTATGCCCATACTCCAAACATCTGCCTGAGAGAAAGAGGGAAAAAGGAAAATCACTGAAACAAAAATTCAAACATATTTCAGAACGGCAGGACTCTTGATACAATCACAGAATTGTCACAAAGCTAAAAGAGAGCTCAGAGATCAACAACTTCAACCTGCTCATTCTATAGTCAGAGAACCTGAAGCTAAGGAGGCTTCTCTAAGGTCACCCAGTCAATTGGAGGCCACCCAGGAAGGCCTCCTGACTTCCAATTCAATGCACTCTCCTCCAGCTGGACTCTTAACACTTAACAGAACATAATTTCCAGTAGGCTGGGCTGTATTGGACATTATAAGAAGATGAGACAATTCTACAGTGCTACTGAAGGTTTAGGTTACACATGAAGTTTATGTAAACAGGCATGAGGATGTCTTAAAATGTATTAATAATCAGCAAGTATGACTAAGCTGTACTATAAAATTCTATGTAGAGAACTTTAATAAAGTTCAATGATTGACTTTTCAAATGTAGAGGCAGCCAGGCATGGTGGCTCATGCCTGTAATCCCAGCACTTTGGGAGGCCGAGGTGGGCGGATCACCTGAGGTCAGGAGTTCGAGACTAGCCTGGCCAACATGGTGAAACCCCATCTCTACCAAAACTACAAAAATTAGCCAGGCATGGCGGCGCATGCCCACAGTCCCAGCTACTTGGGAGGCTGAGGAAGGAGAATCACTTGAACCCAAGAGATGGAGGTTGCAGTGAGCCGAGATCACGCCACTGTACTCCAGCCTGGGACACAGAGTGAAACTCCATCTAAAAACAAACAAACAAACAAAAAAATATATATATGTATTTATATGTATATATATGGAGAGAGAGACTAGAAATTAGCCTACCAGCACAAATAGTCCTACAAATCTCAAAATCCCAGGAAAGAGCTTAACCTTTATACGTGATATCCATGTGTCCCATGAGTCCTAAGCAGTAACTATTTATTCAAGCAGTATTTGGCCTTAGTAATGATGCCACCATTAGTCGAGGAGAAGTCACAGCTCTTATTCTCATTTGAGCCTTAGGAAAATGTTTTTTTTTTGGAGAGAGGGTCTCACTCTGTTGCCTAGGCTGGAGTGCAGTGGCACAATCTCAGCTCACTACAACATTTGCCTCCCAGGCTTAGGAAAGTTTAAGAGGAAAAAAAGAAAAAGAGGAAAGAAGGAAAGGAAGGAAGAAAACAAAGAAAGAAAAGAAACAAAGAGAAAACAGAGTTAAAATAAGTTGAGCAGCATCACGTATCTGGGTAGTACTTATACTAGATAAGCCAAATCTAACCCCTAGTCCTGTTTACCAAATCATATCAGATTATTAGGACTCTACTACGATGGCTCAAGTGAACAATCTGCTTTGAAGCAAACACCTGATTACTCTTCCAAGTTGCAGGAGGTCAGAAATTGACCATTTATGCCTCAGAGATGTCAAATATTTAATCTATAAATTGAGACATGATGGCATGACACTCATTCATGGTATTAAATTCAAAGCAGATCGGGTGCAGTGGCTGACGCCTATAATCCCAGCACTTTGGGAGGCCAAAACGGGCCTCCTCCCACCTGAGCTCAGGAGTTCAAGGCCAGCCTGGTCAACATGGTAAAACCTTGTCTCTACTAAAAATACAAAATTTGGTCGGGTGTGGTAGTGGGCACCTGTAATACCGGCTACACGGGAGGCTGAGGCAGGAGAATCGCTTGAACCCGGGAGGTAGAGGTTGAAGTGAGCTGAGATTACACCATGGCACTCCAGCCTGGGCGACAGAGCGAGACTCCATCTCAAAAAAAAATCAAACCAAAGAGGTTGCACAGGAAACAGTGAGCTACATGGCCTCATCAAATATCACAAGAGGGGCCAGGTACGGTGGCTCATGCCTGTAATCCCGACACTTTGGGAGGCGAGGTAGGCGGATCACTTGAGGTAGGAGTTCAAGACCAGCCGGGCCAACATGGCGAAACCCTGTCTCTACTAAAAAGACAAAAAAAATTAGCCGGGTGTGGTAGTGTATGTCTGTAATTCCAGCTACTCAGGAGGCCGAGGCAGGAGAATCACTGAACCCAAAAGGCGGAGGTTGCAGTGAGCCAAGATCACACCACTGCACTCCAGCCTGGGCAACAGAGTGAGAGTCTGTCTCCAAAAAAAAAAAGGGTCGGGCATGGTGGCTCACGCCTATAATCCCAGCACTTTGCAGTGAGCCGAGATCGCACCATTGCACTCCAGACTGGGGGATAAGGGCAAGACTTTGTCTCAAATAAATAAATAAATAAATAAGGCTGGGCACGGTGGCTCATGCCCGTAATTCCAACACTTTGGGAAGCCGAGGCGGGTGGATCACTTCAGGTCGGGCATTCGAGACCAGCCTGACCAACATGGAAAAACCCCCATCTCTAATAAAAATACAAAATTTGCCAGGAGGGGTGGTACATGCCTGTTAATTCCAGCAACTCGGGAGGCTGAGGCAAGAGAATCGCTTGAACCCGGGAGGCGGAGGTTGCAGTGAGCCAAGATCACACCATTGCACTCCAGCCTGGGCAACAAGAGCGAAACTCCGTCTCAAAAAACAAACAAACAAACAAACAAAAAGTCAACAGAAAGATTATGTCTAGGGTTAAACTTAAAGAGGAATAAAATTATAATAACATCCTCATAGTGCTACCAACACTTATTAGAGAAAAGAAAGCAGAAAAAGTATTTTTCAGTTAACTCAAAGCACTTTTACTTCACTGTTTTGAATTGAATATGAGAATAAATTAACTAAAATCATAACTAAAGCAAATGCAAGTAAATCCAAAAACTACCAGTTGACATGAAAAATAACTGGCTCCCAGCACTTTGGGAAGCCAAGGCAGGAGGATCACTTGAGCCCAGGAGTTCAAGACCAGCCCCAGAAACACAGAAAGACCCTATCTCTGCAAAGAAATAAAAAACATTAGCCAGGTGTGGTAGTGCACACCTGTAGTCCTAGCTACTTGGGAGGCTGAGGTGGGAGGACTGCTTGAGTCTAGGAGGTAATGGCTACCGTGAGCCATAGTCATGCCACTGCACTCCAGCCTGGGAGACAGAGTGAGACTCTGTCTCAAAAAAAAGAGATAATAAAATAATTGGGAGGAAGAGAGAACTGAAACCATTTCCCATGAAAAATTACTGAAGCAATTAGAGATATTTACAATGGAACATGTCCTTAAAGCACAATCAGGACCGTGAACATCAGCATCAACTATTTTATTAGTATTTTAAATGAAGATTCTTAAAGCCCCATCTTAGAAAATGAAACCAAAATCTCTGAAGGAGTTACTACCCTGAGCTCTGCATCATTTAGTAAGTACCTCAAATGACTCCTCAGTCCACTATCCTTTAGACACTCTGAGAAGGACAGGAAGTTGAACAAACATGGACAAGAAAACAATTTAAAATTACATAGGAAAAACCCAGATACACTCAAATCAGCAGATTTTCATCACCTCTAAGAATCTTGTGAGATCAAGCATACAATTATCACTCCTTCTGGGAAACTAAATGGAGTAGTGGAAACAGTACCTCACTCCATTCAAATCTCACTCCAGCCTGGTCAACAAGAGCGAAACTCCGTCTCAAAAAAAAAAGTCTGTAGAGCTTAAGTGAAAATTATTAAATGTATATAGCATGTGAAATTCTTTTTTTTTTTTTTTTTTTTTGAGACAGAGTCTTGCTCTGTCACCCAGGCTGGAGTGCAATCATACAATCTCTGCTCACTGCAACCTCTGCCTCCCAGGTTCAAGCGATTCTTCTGCCTCAGCCCCCGAGCAGCTGGGATTACAGGTGCACATCACCATGCCTGGCTTATTTTTGTATTTTTAAGAGAGACAGGGATTCACCATGTTGACCAGGCTGGTCTCGAACTCCTGACCTCATGATCCACCCACCTCAGTCTCCCAAAGTGCTGGGATTACAGGCATGAGCCACCACGCCCAGCCCACATGAAACTCTTGTACACTGTTGGTGGAAATGTAAGATGGTGCACTCACTATGGAAAACAGTATGGAGATTCCATAAAATATTAAAAATAGAATTACAATATGATCCAGCAACTCCACTTCTGAATATATACCCAAAGAATTGAAAGCAGGATCTCAAAGAGATATTTGTACACTCATATTCCTATCAACATTATTCACAAGAGCCAAAAGGTAGAAGCAATCTAAGTATCTACCAGTGGATGAATGAATAAACAAAATGTGGTATATACATATAATGGAATATTATTCAGCCTTACAAAGAAAGGAATTGTGACACATGCTACATGAATGAACCTGAGGACATTATGCTAAGTAAAATAAGCCAGTGACAAAGAGACAAATATTGTATGATTCCATTTATATGAGGTTCCTAGATTAGTCAAATTCATAGAGTCAGAAAGCAGAAGGGTAGGGGAATAGGGTAGGCAGAAATGAAGAATTGTTTAACAGGTATAGAGTTTCAGTTTCGCAAAATTAAAAGAGCTCTGGAGATTGGTTGCACAACAATGTGATTATATTTCAGTACTACTAAACTACACATTTTAAAAACAGTTAAGATGGTAAATTTTGGCCGGGCGCGGTGGCTCAAGCCTGTAATCCCAGCACTTTGGGAGGCCGAGGCGGGTGGATCACGAGGTCAGGAGATCGAGACTATCCTGGCTAACATGGTGAAACCCCGTCTCTACTAAAAATACAAAAAACTAGCCGGGCGTGGTGGCGGGCGCCTGTAGTCTCAGCTACTTGGGAGGCTGAGGCGGGAGAATGGCGTGAACCCGGGAGGCGGAGCTTGCAGTGAGCCGAGATCATGCCACTGCACTCCACCCTGGGAGACACAGCGAGACTCCGTCTCAAAAAAAAAAAAAAAAAAAAAGAAAGTGGTGAGAGACCTAACTCTCCATTTAAAAAAAAAAAAGATGGTAAATTTTATGTTATGTGTATTTTACCACAATTAAAAATAAAAAGTATCCAGCATGATTCCAGGACCATGATAAACATTCAGAAAACATTTGGTCCCTTTCCTATAATGCACTAAGAAGCTACAACATCATTTCTGTGGTATTTCTGCCAAATATACATAACCTGAATCTAATCATAAGGAAACATCAAATAAATTCAAATTAATGTACATTCTACTATAAATAACTGGCCTCCTCAAAAATGTTGAGATCAAGAAAAATAAAGCCTAAGGAAGTCTTCCAGATTAAAAGGGACTAAAGAGACACAATATGGCCGGGCGCGGTGGCTCAAGCCTGTAATCCCAGCACTTTGGGAGGCCGAGGCGGGTGGATCACGAGGTCAGGAGTTCGAGACCATCCTGGCTAACATGGTGAAACCCCGTCTCTACTAAAAATACAAAAAACTAGCCGGGCGTGGTGGCGGGCGCCTGTAGTCCCAGCTACTCGGAGGCTGAGGCAGGAGAATGGCGTGAACCTGGGAGGCGGAGCTTGCAGTGAGCCGAGATCGCACCACTGCACTCCAGCCTGGGTGACACAGCGAGACTCCGTCTCAAAAAAAAAAAAAAAAGAGACACAATAACTAAATGCAATAACTAAATGTATCCTGCACCAAATACTAGACTGGGGGGGACAATAAAACTGTAAAGGACATTATTGGCACAATTAATACCATTTGAATATGAATTATGAATTAAATAAATGGTATCAATGTTAAATTTTGACACTAAAGTGTGGTTATAAAAGGAAAGGTCTTTACTTTCAGGAAAAATATATAAAGAAATATTGAGTGATAAAGAGATATGATGTTTCTAGCTAACTCAAATGATTCAAAACAAATGCATATATATAAACATAGAGAATGATAAAGCAAATAAGGAAAAATGTAAAAGACTGTGAATTTGAGTAAAAGATATACCATTCTATTTTTGCACTATCCTGTAAGTTAGAGATTATATCAAAATAAAAAGTCACCAAAAACAGTTCCCATCTTCTCGTGTTAGGAAGTAACTTGGTATTCCCAAAGTTCCTTACACTAGTTCCAAAAGATGCTCTCCATCAAAAGTGGATCCCATAGGCAAATAAAATCAGGACCAGCTGCTATCTGTGATGTTCCTTTCCTGAAGGATCACACTGCACAAGAGTACATTAAATATTTGGAGGCCGGGCACAATTGTTCATGCCTATAATTGGGAGGCCGAGGTGGGTAAATCATTTGAGGTCAGGAGTTTGAGACCAGCCTGACCAACATGGTGAAACCCGTCTCTACTAAAAATACAAAAATTAGCCGAACGTGGTGGCAGGTGCCTGTAATCCCAGCTACTTGGGAGGTTGAGGCAGGAGAATCGTTTGAACCCAGGAGGCGGAGGTTGCAATGAGCCAAGATCGCGCCACTGCACTCCAGCCTGGGTGACAGAGTGAGACTCCATCTCGAAAAAACAAAACAAAACAAAACAAAAAAAGATTTGGACATGTCCTAAAATAAAAAACCCGTTTAACCGAGCAGTTCCTGAGCTTTTCACAACTACAGTGTTTTTTTAAATCCTATGACACTAACATCAGCAAAACTAGTACTCCAGAGAATGGGAGGAGCTGCTAATTTGATAATTTGAGATACAGCAAATATAAATCAGGCAAAGCCCAGTCCTTCTCAGCCTGGACTCCTACACAGGGCTGCTGGCCTTGGAGAATCAGCTATGAATAAACAAAGCACAGGTTTTCTCTGTGCTAACCAGCATCTCTGAAAACTGAGCCTGGAACCTCGGTCTTTTGTTCTATCCAGCTAGACTAACCAGTCCAAACTATGGCACTATTTAATTCAAAAGCAACCACAACAAGGACACCAGAAATATCCCTGCTTCAAAAGTATATTATGTGTTACTATATTTATTGCAAGTTATTAATTTCATTTATAAGTATATATATCTCACTCACCAAATAGACTGAACTCTTTGATTAACAAGATTATTTCTTACTTCATCATTATACCCCCAATGCACAGTGCCTGACTCACTACAGGTCACCAATATAAATGCCTGTTGATTATATAATGAATTAATCAATGAATAATTACCTCTGATCCAAGATATGATTTGCCTTGTATTAATTCAGGTGCTGCATAAGCCAGACTCCCACAGCATGTCTGCAGATGGTAATCCTTGTTACCCTGTCAATAAGATAAAAATGAAACACTTATTAATTACAGCCCTTAAGAGAATTAAACCTTGATAAACATCCTTTTCTTTTTTGAGACTGAGTCTCACTCTGTCACCCAGGCTGGAGTGCAATGGTGCAATCTCAGCTCACTGCAACTTCTGCCTCCTGGGTTCAAGTGATCCTCCTGCCTCAGCCTCCAGAGTAGCTGGGATTACAGGCGCGCAGTTTGCCACCATGCCCAACTAATTTTTGTATTTTTGGTATAGATGGGGTTTCGCCATGTTGGCCAGGCTACTCTCAAACTCCAGACCTCAGATGATCCACCCACCTCGGCCTCCCAAAGTGCTGGGATTACAGGCATGAGCCACCGTGCCTGGCTGATAAAAATTATCGGCCATTTTTATTGTATGCCAATTTTTATGGCACACAACATATAACATAAAATTTACCATCTTAACCTTTTTAAAATGTATAGTTTAGTAGTACTGAAATATAATCACATTGTTGTGCAACCGATCTCCAGAGCTCTTTTAATTTTGCAAAACTGAAACTCTATACCTGTGCATTTTATGAGCACAAGCAAAGAGAAGCTAGATGAAAAACTACCCCACATTATAAAGGATTTCTGTAGCCAACGCAATACTCTGTATACATGTGTGCATGCACGTGTGGTCTCTGCTTCTCTGGATTCCCAACACCACTACAACCTGGCATGAACAAATCCTTTTCCCTTAGCTCAGTCAAATCAGGTTCATACTTCCCTAAATATCCACATACATAAATAAGCCTAGCATATATCCAAGCATCCAAGTCTTTCCATCCCCAAGTATCCCGGGGGGGAAAATTTATTTACTGGACCTTATCTCCAGTATCAAATCTTTACAAATACAGAAGAGCTCTATTTTTTTAGAGGGAAAAAAGCAATATGTTACATAGAACAGTGCCTTCAAAGTCTGTTTTCTAGATGCAGTTATAAGACAAATCACTCCCTTAGCTTCCAGATCTGTTAAAATGAGTAATCTGCTCATCCTCCTCTGCCCTCCCACAGAATATCAAGACATAATGAAAACAAAGCTACAGTCCAACAGCTGCATAGAGTTCTTACAGCTGGCAAAGGATTTGTGAATTGTGAGATGTCATTTACAACTGAAACAACATGCCCAGGAGCGCGCTCCTCGGAAGAAGGCTGAGGCAATCCTCTCCCAGGCAACCCCGCTTTCCTTAGATGTGTCTATGTGGGTAATCTGTGGCAGCCATAAATGAAGGCACACAGGGTCTGTCACAAGCCTTCTCCACTGCCTCCCATGGAGAATGACTTAAACCAGTTTATCTGTTCAAAGTATGTTTTATCTTTACATGTCTGTCAATCAAAAAAAAACCTGCCTTCTAGCATTTGGTTCCCAGAAAAAAGGTTCCACTGATAGTTTCTGAAGAGCCAAGGGAAACAGAGAAGAATCAGAAAGAGTCATTCTGCCAAAGGGGTAAAATCTGCTTCCCTTTGCACCTAGCTAATTCTGATCGGGACAGGAAACAGTAATGGGACTACAAAAGCCTGAGACAAGTCTGCAATTTCAACATTCTTAATGAGTGTAGACAGCTCATTTTTGAGATTGTGAGTACCATGATTAGAGAACTCCAGAGGAAGCCTCCAACAGGCAACCACACAGGAGATCTGCTGCAGACAGGACAGCGAGAAAGTTCAGTCACCTCAAAGAGAAGTTATGCTGGAGAACACCAAAACGTAACCATGGAATGCAAATTAAGGAAATATATAACAGTTATAAATTTAGAAGTGCACATGGGATTTTTCCTTCTTTTAAAAGGAAAGGGGATTGTTTCTCAAAATGTAACTAATTGTTAGCTATAGAACCATTTGGATAATAGATTTGCACTAAATTCTCAACTTTTATCTAAACAAACAAAGGCATCATCTAGTGGCAATATACTCAAACTGCAAGCACATTGTCAAGTCAGCATTCTTGCTATAATAGCCTCAAGTCACCTCTGCACTGCAAATTTTCACAGCATACTCATGGAGTCTTCAGCAGGACCAATCTTAGAACTAGGGCAGTGACTCTCAATCTTGATTGCATGTTATGATCATCTAGAGAACTTACAAAAACTACCGATACCAGGGATGAAATTTAACATTCTTCTCAATGGATGCAACCAAGCTCAATAAAGACTAAGTGGAAGTCAGGACGAAATCACGCACTAAGAAACAAATGCATTTACAAAGAACATAGATGCATCTTATTTCTGTACTTACCTTGGGTTTTGCACAGAGACCAAAATCAATCAGCTTTAATTTATGATATTCATCAAACAGCAAATTTTCCTGGGAAAACAAAGATATTTTGATAACTGTATACTGACTTCCTTATATCAAATCCCACCTCTAGCCATTTCTAAAAATGATTTAAGGCCGAGTGTGGCAGCTCATGCCTGTAATCCCCCAGCACTCTGAAGGCAGAGAGGAGAGGATTATTTGAGCCCAGGTTTTCAAGATCAGCCTGGGCAACACAGCAAGACCTGGTCTCATTTTTTAAAAATAAATTAATTAAAATGAGTAAAAATGATCTAAGGTTGTTTCTGTTAAAAAATCTGGATACTACAAACTGAAAATGACTAGAAACTAATGAAATGACAAGAAGTATATAAGGGAAAAGAAGGGCCAGGCACGGTGGCTCACACCTATAATCCCAACACTTTGGGAAGCTGAGGCGGGCACATCACCTGAGGTCAGGAGTTCGAGACCAGCCTGACCAACATGGAGAAACCCCGTCTCTACTAAAAGTACAAAATTAGCCAGGCATGGTGGTGCATGCCTGTAATCCCAGCTACTTGGGAGGCTGAGGCAGGAGAATAGTGTGAACCTGGGAGGCAGAGCTTGCAGTGAGCGGAGATCCCACCACTGCACTCCGTCCTGGGTGACAGAGTGAGACTCCGTCTTAAAAAAAAAAAAAAAAAAGGAGGGAAAAGAGGAGGAATATTGATCACTCTATCACTTCCCCACAAGACTCACTAGTATAAACCATTTTCTCCTATTTTCTCCTTGGTGTTCTGAGGGTCAACTACAAGCAAACACCATTTGTGCCAAAAGCAAATTTAAACCAAAAGAGTGAGTTCAAATCAACGAGTTCAGTATAAACAGGCGGAAAAAGAGTTTCCAGCCAGGTGCCCTGGCTCATGCCTGTAATTCCAGCACTTTGGGAGGCTGAGGCAGGCACATCACTTGAATCACTTGAAGTCAGGAGTTTGAGACCAGCCTGGCCAACATGGCAAAACTCCGGACCTACTAAAAATACAAAAATTAGCCAAGAGTGGTGGCAGGCACCTGTAATTCCAGCTACTCAGGAGGCTAAGGCAGGAGGATCACTTGAACCTGGGAGGCAGAGGTTGCAGTGAGCCAAGATTGCGCCACTGCACTCCAGCCTGGGTAACAGAGCAAGCCTCAGTCTCAAAAAATTAAAAATAAAAATAAATAAACGCATATATACATAAAATAAAGATACAAAAAATTAGCTGGGCATGGTGGCATACGCCTGTAGTCCCAGTTACTCGGAAGGCTAAGGTGGGAGAATCACTTGAGCCCAGGAGGTTGAGGCTACAGTGACCCTTGATCATGCCACTGCACTCCAGCCTGGGTGACAGAGTGAGATCTTGTTAAAAAAAAAAAAAAAAAAAGACATTTATAAAGTCACACACAATTGACAGATACACAGAATGCTCCTAAATGCATCCAAAAAGCCTACCAAGGCCAGGAGTAGTGGTTCACACCTGTAATCTCAGTACTTTGGGAGGCCAGGGCAAAAGGATAGCTTGAGCTCAGGAGTTCGAAACCAGCCTGGGCAACATGGTGAAACCCTGTCTCTACAAATAACTAAAAAATTAGTCAGGCATGGTTGTGTGCACCTGTACTCCCAGTTACTTAAGAGGCTGAGGTGTGTGGATCACTTGAGCCCTGAAGGTCAATGCTGCAGTGAACCAAAATTGCACCACTGCACTCTTGTCTGAACAACAGAAAAAATAAAAATAAAAGTAACACCTCCCAGAAGTCAAAAATAAGAGGAAGAAAGGCTGGGTATAGTGGTTCACGCCTGCAATCCTAGCACTTTGGAAGGCCAATGCAGGTGGATCACCTGAGGTCAGGAGTTCAAGACCAGCCTGGCCAACATGGTGAAACCCCATCTCTACTAAAAATACAAAAATTAGTTGGGCATGGTGGCTTATGCCTGTAATCTCAACTACTAGGAAGGCTGAGGCAGGAGAACTGCTTGAATCCAGGAGGTGGAGGTCGCAGTGAGCTGAGATCACACCACTACACTCTAGCCTGGGCGACACAGTGAGACACCACCTCTAAAAAAAAAAAAAAAAAAAAAAAAGTAAGAGGAAAAAAGAAATGTGATGTTATGACTGGAGCAACAACAACAAAAAATAGCAAACCTAAGATAGATTCCTAAACAGATCATTTGGAAACCTAAAACTAACAGGTAAATGATGCTGAACTCTCAGGTGAGCATCTAACTATGATGCAGTCACTTACTGGCTTGAGGTCCCTGTGAGCATAGCCCTGGCTGTGCACGTAAGCGACAGCAGATACTATCTGACGGAAGACAACCCGGGTCTCCTCTTCTGACAGGCGATCCTGGGAAATTATGTAGTCAAACAGCTCTCCTCCAGGGCAGTACTTCAACAGCAATGGAATCACAGATATTGTTACAACGTACAAAAATCACTTCACAGAAATTTAAAATCAAAAAGTACACTTAACTCAGATATTATTAATTTGACTTTATAGGGAATAGAACCGAGTAAGGCATATTCAAAAGTACACTCTCAGGATCAAACAAGTCAATAATGACTCCAGGAATGAGAACAATAACTCTTTCCTCGAACAGTTTTATCACCAGTAAGTAGAAGTAAAACCAACTACCACTGTGATTTTAAAAAGCTCATCCAGGGTTTTATATTTTTATAGCAAAGTATTAAAACCCATTCTCATCTTAATGCACTCTCATTTAGTGTAATTACCTGAAATTTTAAAACCCAGCAGTAATTATTGTTTCTCTATCCCAAAGACCAGTGGTTTTCAATCTGTACCAGAAGGAGCCCAGGTCTACAGAGGTATCTCAGACGCTGCAGAACAGGTACCAGAGCACAAAGCTCAAGGCTTTCCATCCCTTTCCCAGGGCAGTTCCACTTTTCTGTGAGCTGGGTTTCCATTTTAGCAATATCAATTAAAATTACAAATGCATATAGACTTGACCTCACAGTTCCACATTTAGTTATTGCTCTTATAGATGTACTCACTCATATCAAAAAACAGTACTTTGGTCAGGCGCGGTGGCTCACACCTGCAATCCCAGCACTTTGGGAAGCCGAGGTGGGTGGATCACTTGAGGTCAGGAGTTTGAGATCAGCCTGGCCAACATGGTGAAAACCCGTCTCTACTAAAAATACAAAAAATTAGCCAGGCGTGGTGGCGGGTGCCTGTAATCCCAGCTACTCAGGAGACTGAGGCAGGAGAATCGCTTGAACCCGGGAGGCAGAGGTTGCAGTGAGCCAAGATTGTACCATTGCACTCCAGCCTGGGTGACACAGTAAGACTTCGTCT
The DNA here is from genome assembly GCF_037993035.2 of Macaca fascicularis. NCBI lineage: Eukaryota > Metazoa > Chordata > Mammalia > Primates > Cercopithecidae > Macaca > Macaca fascicularis. The sequence goes on from NC_088389.1 coordinate 62,761,609, forward strand.
CAAAAAACAAACACCATCACTAACAAAAAATGTACCTTAAAGATCATTTACAGGCCGGGCGCGGTGGCTCAAGCCTGTAATCCCAGCACTTTGGGAGGCCGAGACGGGCGGATCACGAGGTCAGGAGATCGAGACCATCCTGGCTAACACAGTGAAACCCCGTCTCTACTAAAAATACAAAAACTTAGCCGGGCGAGGTGGCAGGCGCCTGTAGTCCCAGCTACTCGGGAGGCTGAGGCAGGAGAATGGCGTGAACCCGGGAGGCGGAGCTTGCAGTGAGCTGAGATCCGGCCACTGCACTCCAGCCTGGGTGACAGAGCGAGACTCCGTCTCAAAAAAAAAAAAAAAAAAAAAAAAAAAAAGATCATTTACTACAGCAGCAGTGTTTGTAAAAGCAAAAGACTAGAAACAACTGTCTTAGTCCATTTGGGCTGCTATAACAAAATACCTTACACCAAGTAATTTATAAACAAGATAAATGTATCGCTCACAGTTCTGGAGTCTGGGAAGTCTAACATCAAGGTGCCAGTAGATCCAGTGTCTAGTGAGGTTCTGTTGCTCACAGTTGGCATATGCTATGTATCCTCATGTGGTAGAAGGGAGCAAACGAGCTCCCTAAAGCCTCTTGTATAAGGGCACTAATCCCATTCATAAGAGCTCTGCCCTCCAGACCTAATCACCTCCTTAAAGGGCCCCAGCTCTTAACACTGGGGATTAAGTTTCAACATACAAATTTGTGGGGAACACCAGCATTCAGACCTAAATGCTGATACTAGATAAACTATGACACGGAATGGAATTCTAGGCAGTAATTTAAAAAAAAAAAAAAAAAGGAAGCTCTTTACAAACTGCTATGAAACAATGTCCAGTACTAAGTTAATAAAAGACTACAAATTGATATAGTGGCTTGCAAAAGCATTATGCTGAGCAAAAGAAGCCTAACAATAAGCAAAAGAATACTGTATGAGTCATTTACATCACATTCTAGAACAGATTAAACTAATCTGCGGTGATAGAAATCAGATGAGTAGGCCGGGCGCGGTGGCTCAAGCCTGTAATCCCAGCACTTTGGGAGGCCAACACGGGTGGATCACGAGGTCAGGAGGTCGAGACCATCCTGGCTAACACGGTGAAACCCCGTCTCTACTAAAAAATACAAAAAAATAGCCGGGCGAGGTGGCGGGCGCCTGTAGTTCCAGCTACTCGGGAGGCTGAGGCAGGAGAATGGCGTGAACCTGGGAGGCTGAGCTTGCAGTGAGCTGAGATCCGGCCACTGCACTCCAGCCTGGGCAACAGAGCGAGACTCCGTCTCAAAAAAAAAAAAAAAAAGAAATCAGATGAGTAGTTGCTGGTAAGGGCAGGGTGACTATGGTTACAGCGAAAACTTCAAAAGGGCAGGAGAAAACTTTCTGAGGTGGTAAGAGATGTTTTACACTTTGGGGTGGGAGGTACATGGGTATATACATTTGTCAAATTGCATACCTAATGTGCACATTTTATTATATCTAAATTACACCTCAATAGGAAATTTTTTTAATGTTATCCAATAAGTTTTACAAAAAGAAAACAGCCTACTTCATATTTCCAAATAAAGAAATACAAAATAAAGAGAAATAAAAATGTCTGAAATATCTGAATGTGCTCAAATGGTCTCTAAGATCAATTGTTACATGGGAAAAAAACAAGGTGCAAAGTAATAATTTGTGACCATTTGTGTGACAGAAACCAATAAGCAACACACACACATACACACACACACATATAAAATACACATACGTATAAAATATCTGTAGGTATCTACAAGAGACACAAGAAAAATACATGAATGGCTCAGAGAAAAGAAAATGTGAAGGACAGGAGCGGTGGCTCACTCCTGTAATCCCAAGCACTCTGGGAGGCTGAAGTGGGCAAATTGCCTGAGGTCAGAAGTTTGAGACCAGCCTGGACAACATGGTGAAACTCCGTCTCTACCAAAAAATACAAAAATTAACCGGAGGTGGTGGCACATGCCTAGAATCCCAGTTACTCAGGAGGCTGGGGCAGGAAAATCACTTGAACCTGGGAGGTGGAGGTTGTAGTTAGCCAAGGTCACGCCATTGCACTCCAGCCTTCAAGACAGTGTGAGACTCCGTCTCAAAAAAAAAAAAAAAAAAGAGAGAAAAAAGAAAAAGAAATGTGATGACTGGGGTGGAGCATGGTTGCTCACGCCTGTAATCCCAACATTTTGGGAGGCCAAGGAGGGAAGATCGCTTAAGGCCAGGAGTCCAAGACCAGCTGGGGCAACAGGCCAAGACCCGCATTTCTATGAATAATATAATAAAATTTAAAAATTAAAGAATATTGGATGACTGGGATGTAGGGGAAATAGAGGATTTTGTTTTTAATATATACTCCCTTGTACCTTTCTTTTTTTGAGACAGGGTCTCACTCCATTACCAAGGCTGGAGTGCAGTGGTGCAGTCATAGCTCACTGTAGCCTATATCTCCCAGACTCCTCACCTGAGTCTCCCAAGTAGCTGGGACTACAGGTGTGCACCACTATATCCAGCCTTTTTTTTTTTTTTTTAAGTGGAAACAAGGTCTCACTATGTTGCTCAAGCTGGTCCCAAACTCCTTAGCTCAAGTGATCTTCCCACCTTGGCCTCCCAAAGTGCTGGGATTACAGGCACAAGACACTGCACCTAGCCACTCTCTTGTACCTTTAAATTTTCTCCTAGATTCATGGATGCTTGGGAGATTTTGTTTAACAATTTTTTTTCTTTTTTCAGACAGAGTCTCGCTCTGCCACCCAGGCTGGAGTGCAGTGGCACAATCTCAGCTCACTGCAAGCTCTGCCTCCCAGGCTCAAGCAATCCTCCTACCTCAGCCTCCCAGGTAGCTGGGACTACAGGCATGCACCACCACAACTGGCTAAGTTTTTGTATTTTTTGTAGAAATGAAGTTTTCCCATGTTGCCCAGGATAGTCTCGAACTCCTGGCCTCAAGTGATCCACCAGCCTTGGCCTCCCAAAGAGCTGGAGTTACAGGCATGAGCCCCTATGCCTGGCCCTAAGAATTTTATTTGAACAAAGGGATCAGCTAAAAATATAAAGAGGTTTTAAAATTACCATTGTGGACCATGTAGATAGATCTACAGTGTAGTAACGGCAGAAAATAGTTCTAGATCCAAAACATTCAACGTTGTAATTTTTTTGTTTTTATTTTTTAGAGACAGGGTTTTGCTCTGTCACCCAGGCTGGAGTACAGTGCCATTATCATGGCTCACTGCAGCCTCAAACTCCTGGACTCAAGCAATTCTCCCGCCTCAGCCTCCTGAGGAGCTGGAATGACAGATGCGCACCACACGCCATCATACCCGGCTTTTTTTTTTTTTTTTGTACGTAGAGACAGGGTCTTGCTATGTTACTGAGGCTGGTTTTAAACCACTGGTTTCAAATGATCCTCCCACTTCAGCCTCCCAAAGTGCTGGGATTATAGGCATGAGAGGACCTGGCCAAAATTACGATTTTTAAAATATGCTTTTAAAACAGTACTAACCTGTGAAAATCATGTGCAAATTACATATTATTTGGCGGAGACTAACAAAAACTAAACAAGTTGAATAATACAAGTTCTAAAGATATCTTTCAAGACAAAAAGGGCAAGTTAAAACTTGAAATTGCTTGGTTTACATAACAGACACTGGAAGCTACCCAGTGCTGTGTGTTGAACTGTCACTGGTAAGCCTAATCCTTGGGTCCTTTTAAGAAGAGAGACATTTGGAAAGAGACAGAGCTACACAGAGAGGAAAACACCATTTGAAGACGGAGGCCAAGATGGGAGTGGTGCATCTATAAACCAAGGAGTGCCAAGGACTGCCAGCAACTACCAAAAACTAACAAAGAGGCAGTAAACAGATTCCCCCTCAGAACCTCCAGAAGGAACCAGCCTTGCCCACATTTAATTTCAGACTTCAAACCTCCAGAACTGTGAGACAATGAGTTTCTGTTGCTTTAAGCCACCAAGTCTGTAGTACTTTGTTCCAATAGTCCTAGGAAATTAATATACCATATAAAACTAGAATGAGGCCGGGCGCGGTGGCTCACGCCTGTAATCCCAGCACTCTGGGAGGCCGAGGTGGGCAAGGTCAGGAGATCAAGACCATCCTGGCTAACATGGTGAAACCCTGTCTCTACTAAAAATGTAAAAAATTAGCCGAGCGTGGTGGCGGGTGCCTGTAGTCTCAGCTACTCGGGAGGCTGAGGCAGGAGAAGGGCATGAACTCGGGAGGTAGAGCTTGCAGTGAGCCGAGATTGCACCACTGCACTCCAGCCTGGGCAACAGAGTGAGACTCCGTCTCAAAAAAAAAAAAAAACTAGAATGAGTCCTTCCCTCTAAGAGAAAATTCTAACATATTCTATCTAATAAGATGACATTTACACTGAATCTCCAATTTATTATATACATCTACTTGATCTAAATTGTTACAAATGGAACAAAACAGGTAAGTCGCTTAACATCTATTCTAATCTTTGAGGTGAAATGTACTTTTCTCTTTTACTACTGATAAAGTGACGAAATGTTTTTAGGTATCTGGAACATACTACTAACCTCAAGAACCATGAATATTTTGTTGGCTGTCTCTAGCACATGGTAGAGTTGACATATATGCTGATGTCTCAGATTCTTCAAGGCCTCAATCTCCGTTTTGATTCGGGGCAAATCACTCTGTGACAAAACATCATATGGAATGAGCAATAAACTTACTCCGGTGGTATTCCAAGCTCCAATACTACCAGCTTTAATACTAAGTAGCAAAAGCTATCAAAAAGCCCCCCAAAAATTGTTCAACACTACAGAAAAATATAGCAAAATTTATTTGCATGTACATAAAATGGGCATTGGAGATTTTATGAAAGACAGGTTCAATGTGGGTCAACAGTACAACATCCAGGAAACAATCTCAGACTCCTTAGGTTAGCATTCCAAACAAGGAAAATGACAGAAACACTACTCAGTTATCATGCCTAAGCTACCACTTTCAGCCTCAGCAACACCGTTTAAGAAGTATGCTGAGCAGAAAACCAGTGAACTTAGGTAAAAGGTATATGGGTATTCACTGTCTCAGTCTCCTATCTTTTCTGAGGTCTTGAAACTTTCAAAATAAAAACTTGGGTGGGGAGACGAAGATAAGCCAAGCTGAAAAAACTTTAAAGGACAGAAGCTTAGAAATATCACCAAGTAAAAAGTAAAACTTCATTATAAAAAGGGACTTAGGCCTGGCACAGTGGCTCACGCCTATAATCCCAGCACTCTGGGAGGCTGAGGTGGGCAGACCACCTGAGGTTGGGAGTTTGAGACCAGCCTGACCAATCTCATCTCTACTAAAAATATAAATTAGCCAGGCGTGGTGCCTCATGGCTGTAATCCCAGCTACTCAGGAGGCTGAGGCAGGAGAATTGCTTGAACCTGGGAGGCAGAGGCTGCAGTGAGCCGAGATCGTGCCATTGCACTCCAGCCTGGGCAACAAGAGCGAAACTCCGTCTCAAAAAAAAAACAAAAAAACAAAAAGGGACTCTGGGCCAGGCGCAGTGGCTCACGCCTATAATCTCAGCACTTTGGGAGGCCAAGATGGGTGGATCACCTGAGGTCGGGAGTTCAGGACCAGCCTGACCAACATGGAGAAACTCTGCCTCTACTAAAAATACAAAATTAAAAATACAAAATTAAGCCGGGCGCGGTGGCTCTCGCCTATAATCCCAGCACTTTGGGAGGCCACGGCGGGCAGATCACGAGGTCAGGAGATCGAGATCAGCCTAACACAGTGAAACCCCGTCTCTACTAAAAACACAAAAAATTAGCCGGGCCTGGTGGCGGGCGCCTGTAGTCCCAGCTACTCCAAAGGCTGAGGCAGGAGAACGGCATGAATTCGGGAGGCGGAGCTTGCAGTGAGCTGAGATCGCGCCACTGCACTCCAGCCGGGGCGACAGAGCCAGACTCCATCTCAAAAAAAAAAAAACAACAAACAAAAAAAACAAACAAAAAAAACCAAAATTAGCCGGGCATGGAGGCGCATGTCTGTAATCTCAGTTACTCGGGAGAATGATGCAGCAGAATTGCTTGAACCCGGGAGGCAGAGGTTGCAGTGAGCCAAGATCATACCCCTGCACTCCAGCCTGGGTGACAGAGCAAGACTCCGTCTTGAAAAACAAATAAAATAAAATAAAAAGGGACTCCGTCTAATGGCCAGTGGCTCAGGATCCAGTTGTCCAGGACTATGCAACTAGATGTCACGTCTTGACAAAGAATCAACTGCAACTTTGACTATCTTAGTATGATAATCTTTTTTCTTCGTGGGGAGGAAGCCTGATGACTAAAACCAGGGAAGTAATCGGCTGGGCGCGGTGGCTCATGCCTGTAATCCCAGCACTTTGGGAGGCCGAGGCAGGCAGATCAAGAGGTCAGGAGATCGAGACCATCCTGGCTAACACGGTGAAACCCCGTCTCTACTAAAAATGCAAAAAAGTTAGCCAAGCGTGGTGGACGGCGCCTGTAGTCCCAGCTACTCCAGAGGCTAAGGCAGGAGAATGGCGGGAACCCAGGAGGTGGAGCTTGCAGTGAGCCGAGACCCACGTCACTGCACTTCAGTCTGGGCGACAGAGCGAGACTCCGCCTCAAAAAAAAATAAGTAAGGCCAGGCCTGGTGGCTCACGCCTGTAATATCAGCACTTTGGGAGGCCGTGGCGGGCGGATCACGAGGTCAGACGATTGAGACCACGGTGAAACCCCTAAAAATCAAAAAAAAATTAGCCGGGCATGGTGGCAGGCGCTTGTAGTCCCAGATACGCGGCAGGCTGAGGCAGGAGAATGGCGTGAACCTGGGAGGCAGAGTTTGCAGTGAGCCGAGATTGCGCCACTGCACTCCAGCCTGGAGGACAGAGCCAGTCTCCATCTCAAAATAAATAAATATAAAAATAAATAAAACCATGGAAATAATCAAAATACATTAAAATCCTAGGAAATAACTAAAATAAGCATAATAACAACAGAAAATATAAAAACAAGTTTAGAAATCATGTCATACTGACGCTTTAGAATAAGTTTTGAGCATCAATGTGATAACACATTTTGTGTTATTTAACATTTTGTTTGCTATTTAAGTATTTGAAATGTTAAAGTAAGTCATATTAAAGTTATAACTGAAATTTAAACTGCTTAAGGGTTAAGCAGTTTAAACTGCTTAATCTAATTGATACTCATGTTTAAATGCTCAAGAAAAATGGTTTTAATGCTTTTTTCTTAGATTAATAAATAGAAAATAAAAAATTGAATAAAACAAAAAAACTGAAGGAAAGCCTGAATTGTCCACTGACAGAATTTCTTATACTGGTCACTGTATGATTTTAGCATATATTTAGGAAGAAATTCAAAGAATTTAATGACATTGCTATAACAAAACTACTTACATTCTCTTTGACTTTTTTTTCTTCTGGAGACAGGGTCTTGTTCTGTTGCCCGGTCTGGAGTACAGTGGCGCCATCTCGGCTCACTGCACCGCAACGTGCCAGACTCAAGTGATCTTCCCGCCTCAGCGCCCCCAAGTAGCTGGGAACAGGTGTGTACCACCACGTCCAGCTAAACTTTTTGTATTTTTTGTAGAGAAGGGCATTCACCATGTTGCCCAGGCTGGTCTCAAACTCCTGACCTCAGGCAATCCACCCACCTTGGCCTCCCAAAGTTCTGGGATTACAGGTGTGAGCCACCGTGCCTGGCTCTCTTTGACTTATTTATGTGTTAATCAGAACTTATATCCTTAACAATTAAAAAAGTAGGTAACGGCCGGGCGCAGTGGCTCACGCCTGTAATCCCAGCACTTTGGGAGGCCGAGGCGGGAGGATCACGAGGTCAGGAGATCGAGACCACCCTGGCTAACACGGTGAAACCCCGTCTCTACTAAAAAAATACAAAAAATTAGCCGGGTGTGCTGGCGGGCGCCAGTAGTCCCAGCTACTCGGGAGGCTGTGGCAGGAGAATGGCATGAACCCAGGAGGTGGAGCTTGCAGTGAGCCGAGACTGCACCTCTGCACTCCAGTCTGGGTGACAGAGCGAGACTCTGTCCCCCCTCCCAAAAAAAAAAAAAAAAAAAAAAAAAAAGTAGGTAACAATTGATATTAAGCTCTATCTCATTCCGACAATAAAAACATCAAAACGAAATTTTTTTTAGACAGGATCTTGCTCTGTTGTCCAGGCTAGAGTGCAGTGGTGCAATCACAGCTCACTGCAGCCTTAACTTCCTGGGCTCAAGGGATCCTCCCACCACCACCTCCTGAGTAGCTGGGACTACAGGCATGCACAACCACACCTGGCTAAATTTTTTTTATTTTTTGTAGAGACAAGTCTTGCCATATTGCCCAGGCTAGTCTCGAACTCCTGGCCTCAATCAATCCTCTGGCCTCAGCTTCCCAAAGTGCTGGAATTACAGGGATGAGCCACCACACCCAACCAAAAATTATTGTTTGTGTTTGACAATTAAGAACATTTACAAAATGTTAGGCTGGGAGCAGTGGCTCACACCTGTAATCCCAGCACTTTGGGAGGCCAAGGTGGGTGGATCACTTGAGGTCAGGAGTTCGAGACTAGCCTGGCCAACATGATGAAATCCCGTCTCCACTGAAAATACAAAAATTAGCTGGATGTGGTGGCACACACCTGTAGTCCCAGCTACTTGGGTGGCTGAGGCAGGAGAATCACTTGAACCCAGGAGGCAGAGGTTGTAGTGAGCCGAGATTGTGCCACTGCACTCCAGCCTGGTGACAGAGTGAGACTCCATCTCAAAAAAAACAAAAACAAAACAAAACAAAAAAAAACAAAGAATAGTAGGAGGAATTAGAAAAAAAAGATGACTCAAGGTGACTTCAAACACCGGAAGGGGTATAGAAGCCCCAGAAAAACCACCAAAAGAAACAGGCTTTATCTCAATATAAAAATAACTTTTTATACATTGTAGCCAAGACCACAAATTGAATGGGCTGCTTTAGGAGGTAACAAGCTGTTCATCCTGGAAGAATTCACACAGAGGAAAAAGAGGCTGATTAGGAAAAGGATTTAATTAGATAACTTCTAAAGCCATTTTGAATAAAATGCTGGGACAGGCCAAGTGTAGTGGCTCACCCCTACATTCCCTGTACTTTGGGAGGCTGAGATGGGAAGACTGCTTGAGGCCAGGAGTTTGAGACCACCCTGGGCAACAGAGTGAGACCTTGGAGCCTGAGGTGGGAAGATCACTTAAGCCCGGCAGGTACAGGCTGCAGTGAGCTGTGATTGTGCAACTGCACTCCAGTCTGGGCGACAAAGTGAGACTCTGTCAAAAAAAAAAAAAAAAAAAAAAAAAAGCTGGGACATAATACTTATCTGTCCACCTATCTATACTACAAAAATGATTTATATATTTATATTTAGTAAAAGTATCATAATAAAGATGGGGCCAGGCGCAGTGGCTCATGCCTGTAATCCCAGCACTTTGGGAGACTGAGGCAGGTGGATCACAAGGTCAGGAGATCAAGACCATCCTGGCTAACACGGTGAAACCCCATCTCTACTAAAAAAAAAAAAAAAAAAAAAAGAAAAAAAACATACAAAAAAATTAGCTGGGAGTGGTGGTGGGCACCAGTAGTCCCAGCTACTCAGGAGGCTGAGGCAGGAGAATGGCGTGAACCTGGAAGGCAGAGCTTGCAGTGAGCCAAGATTGTGCCACTCAAAAAAAAGAAAGAAGGCCGGGCGTGGTGGCTCAAGCCTGTAATCCCAGCACTTTGGGAGGCCGAGACGGGCGGATCACGAGGTCAGGAGATCAAGACCATCCTGGCTAACCCGGTGAAACCCCGTCTCTACTAAAAAATACAAAAAACTAGCCGGGCGAGGTGGCGGGCGCCTGTAGTCCCAGCTACTCGGGAGGCTGAGGCAGAAGAATGGCGTGAACCCGGGAGGCGGAGCTTGCAGTGAGCTGAGATCCGGCCACTGCACTCCAGCCTGGGCAACAGAGCGAGACTCCGTCTCAAAAAGAAAAAAGAAAGAAAAGAAAAGAAAGATGGGACATATTAATATCCAGAAACACCTACAGACTACAGACTACAGATGGATGATACAGACTTCAAATATGTGCCACTGTCCTGCATTAAAATCTGAAGGACAAAGTAATCCCTTCCCTCAGATTACTTTTTAAAACCACAGATCTATGTTTTTTTAAAAGCTATAAAAATATTATTCTAAGAGCAGTAACTAGAACATTAGAACAATTCAGGTTTTAATTCACAAAACTGATCTATAAGTAGACTATTTTTAAAATAAATTTAAACTTACCCCTAGTGTGTTTTTATCCATGATTTTTATAGCTACCATCTCTCCAGTAAGGATATGGCAGGCAAGTTTGACCTTTGCAAAGCCACCTAAGTAGGAAAATGTATTATGAAAGCATAAGCAAGGACTCAGGCACAAACACCTTTTTATAAATAATAATTTTAAAAGACTCTATCAAGCCAAATTTTCCTAGAAGTTTGTGGCTTTTTTTTTCCTGTTGCTTCTTGTTATCCAATGTCTAGCTAAAGGTTTTTTTTTGTTTGTTTGTTTTTACCATGAAAGTGTATCTCTAACTTTGTAATAAAAAAAAAAAAAAACAGAACTCACTTTAGAAATTTGCTTTATGATTAACACTGCAATTAAATTTCCTTTATAGTTAACACTGCTAGAATACAATATAAAGTTGCTGAGGCCAAAGACAAATTATGTGAAAATTCCACTCAGTTTTAAAACTTTGAAGATAAGCAATTATTTTTCAAAACTGGATCAAAAGCTGGATAAATGTCTCCACTCAGGTAGCTAAAAGAAATCTCCAAATTAAAATTTCCAAAAAGAACTTCCTAGTAGTCTCTCCCATGGTCTTCTTCCTTTCAACAAAGGGCAACTCCATTTTCCCTGGTGCTCAGGCCAAAAACCCTGGAACCATCCTTAGCCCTTCTCTTTCTCTAGTACTCTAACCCATCAAGAAATCCCACTGGTAGCCAGGCGCGGTGGCTCAAGCCTGTAATCCCAGCACTTTGGGAGGCCGAGACGGGCGGATCACAAGGTCAGGAGATCGAGACCATCCTGGCTAACATGGTGAAACCCCGTCTCTACTAAAAATACAAAAAACTAGCCGGGCGAGGTGGCGGGCGCCTGTAGTCCCAGCTACCCGAGAGGCTGAGGCAGGAGAATGGCGTAAACCCGGGAGGCGGAGCTTGCAGTGAGCTGAGATCCGGCCACTGCACTCCGGCCTGGGCGACAGAGCAAGACTCCGTCTCAAAAAAAAAAAAAAAAAAAAAAAAAGAAATCCCACTGGCTCTGTCTTCAAAATGTATCAATGGTTACCTTGGGGGAAAGTAGGCAGGTACTCCCTGGAAACAGTCTATGTCTTGATCCACACAGGGAATATATGGGTGTGTGTATACATATATATGTGTAAAACTCCACTGAGATTATTGCACTTTGCATATTTTACTATATGTTATACCTCAATAAAAACACACACACATAGGTGTGTATATATGGGTGTGTGTAAAGTGTATAGAATCCCACCCCTTTCACTGCTTTTACTACATGACGCTCATCCACACCACCATCATCTCTAGCATCAACACCTGAATTATTGCAATAGCCTGCTAACATCTCCCTGCCTCTGCTCTTGCCCTCCTTCACCCAACCTCTTATCTACCAAGCAGCCACAGCAGCTCTGTAAAAACAAAGGTCAGATTACCCCTTAACTCAAAACTCTCCAATGACTTTTATTTAGAATAAAACTCAAGAAATAAAATAAATATTTAGAATAAATTTTTTATTTAGAATAAAATCAAAGTTCTTGCAATAACCTACAGGGCTTCTACTATTCTCCTCTCTGCTTGCTCCACTTTTTCTTACTGAAGTAGGTAGAAGAATTTTAAAACTGTATGGGTTAGACGAAAAACCTCATGCCTACCCAAATAATCTATACTCTCAAATAGTTGATCGATCCACTACCTCCAAAAAAAATAATAATTACCTGTCCCAATAGTTTCATGTAATTCATAATATTTGAGAAGTTCTTCATAATCTTTCATAGTCCTCTTGCAAGTTTATTTAGAATTAGAAAAAGAACCTAGAAGACAGAAAGTACATAATCAATAAAGGAAATAATATCGGATCATCTCCTCCATTCTTACAACTGCAAATCTAAATAAGTCTTATGCATATACACGATACTGAAAAAACTGATTATTGGCCATATGAAAAAAAGGATTCCTATCTCACACCATATATAAAAATGAATTCCAGATAAAGACTTAAAAAGTATGAAACATAAACCTTTAAAACTTTTTAAAGAATACTGTCATTATTTCAGGATAGGAGAGGATCACTTAAATAAAGTACCAATAATAATGAAAACAATTAATATATTAAACAACATTAAAATGAAGAACTTCAGCTGGGCACAGTGGCGCATGTGTTGTCAGCCACTAGGGAGGATTGCTTGAGCACAGGAGTTCGAGGCCAGCGTGGGCAACAGAGCAAGACCATGTCTCTAAAAAGAATAAAAATAAAAATAAGTTCTTCTATACATACAAAGACACCATCAAAAAAAGAAAACCATAAATGTGAGAAGATACTTGCAACAAATATAATAGTGGATATACACAGAAAATACATAAACTCTGACAAAACAATAAGAAAAACTCAACAGCAAAATAAGCAAATGATACAAAAAACTTTTCTTGGCCAGGCATGGTGGCTCACGCCTGTAATCCCAGCACTTTGGGAGGCCGAGGCAGGCAGATCACAAGGTCATGAGTTCGAGACCAGCCTGGCCAACATGGTGAAACCCCCATCTCTACCAAAGATACAAAAAATTAGCCAGGCGTGGTGGTATTCACCTGTAATCCCAGCTACTTGGGAGGCTGACACAGGAGAATCGCTTGAACCCGGGAGGTGGAGGTTGCAGTGAGCTGAGATCGTAGCCTAGGCAAAAGGGCAAGACTTTGTCTCAAAAAAAAAAATTTTCTCAAAGAAACACAAATGGCCAATAAAAACATGAAAAAGGGAGTCTCTGAGCCTACTCTGGCTTGGGAGGCTGCCTGAAGAAAAAATAATTAAAAAAAAAAAAGGAATGAGGCTGGGCGAGGTGGCTCACACCTCTAATCCCAGCACTTTGGGAAGCTGAGGCGGGTACATCACCTAAGCTCAGGGTTCGAGACTAGCCTGGCCAACATGGCAAAACCTGTCTCTACTAAAAATACAAAAATTAGCCGGGCGTGGTGGCGGGAGCCTGTAAGTAATCCCAGCTACTTGGGAGGCTGAGGCAGGAGAATCGCTGAACCTGGGAGGCAGAGGTTGCAGTAAGCTGAGATCACGCCATTGCACTCCAGCCTGGGCAACAAGAGTAAAACTCCATCTCCAAAAAAAAAAAAAAAAAGGCCGGGCAAAGTGGCTCACACCTGTAATCCCAGCACTTCGGGCGGCCGAGGTGGGTGGATCACAAGGTCTGGAAAAGAAGACCATCCTGGCTAACACGGTGAAACCCCATCTCTACTAAAACTACAAAAAATTAGCCGGGCATGGTGGCACGCACCTGCAGTCTCAGCTACTCGGGAGATTGAGGCAGGAGAATCAATTAAGCCCAGGAGGCAGAGGTTGCAGTGAGCCAAGATCATACCACTGCACTCCAGCCTGGGTGACAGAGCAAGACTCTCTCTCAAAAAAAAAAAAAAAAAAAAACGTGAAAAAATTTATCAGTATTATCAGGAAAACCCAAACTAAGAACCCAGTCATATACAATTTTAATATGAATATGATGTATTTTATTATTATGCTTCACAACTTGTTGGTTATATATACAGTTAAGTATACATCAAATAATACATAAAAATTAGTTGTGAAAAAAATTAGGTAGATCTTACTGATTTTGTCTCCCTGAGTTTTAAAATTAAGTAGTTTATTTTAAAAAAAAACCATAGAAATGAGTAGGGCCCTGTTATGCACATTAATAAACAAAGTCACACTCATACCATCTCTGTCTTACTTGTGGAAAATATCCTCTTGGTTGACTTTTAGAGATCAGCAGTGTGTCTGGAAGAACTGCAAATGCAGTCCTAGAAAACTCTTGAATTTGCTTTTATTCATTCATTTATTCATACAGATATTTACTGAGCACCTATGATATGCCAAACCTGCCCTTGGCACTAGGGCTGTAATGGAGAAGAAATGTGATTCTACCCTCATGGAGTGTATATTCTAGTGGAGAAGACAAAAGACAAATAAGTAGACAACAAATTAATAATTATAATTTATAGGCCAGGTGCGGAGGCTCTCGCCTGTAATCCCAGCACTTCGGGAGGCCGGAGTGGGCGGATTCCAAGGTCAGGAGTTCAAGACCAACCTGGCCAACATATTAAAACCCGGTTTCTACTTAAAAATACAAAAATTAGCCAGGCCTTGTGGTGTGCGCCTGCAATCCCAGCTACTCGGGAGGTTGAGGCAGGAGAATTGCTTGAACCTGGAGGCAGAGTTTGCAGTGAGCCAAGATCACACCACTGCACTCCAGCCTGGGCAACAAAGCAAGACTCTGTCTCAAAAAATAATAATAATTATTATTATTATCTATAATAAATACTGAAATAAAAATAAGCAACAGTGGTTTCTGAGAAGGTAACATTTAAGCCAAGCTCTAATTCGAAGGATGAGAATTGAGAAAATCAGCCCTGCCAGTAATCAGACTGTGATATTCCTATCAAAACTTGAACAATGGTTTCAATAGAATCTGAACATGACCATGTAAACAATGTTTCCATTCAAGGCTGTTAAAATAAAGATCCTTTATTTGGCTGACTTCATTCTCTTCAATGATATCCTCAGCCCCACCTCATTATTCCCTCATTCTGCCCCTTTCAACTCACTCTGAGACTACCCAAAATTCTCAAGAGTATGGTTTCTCTTGCTGCAGCAAGCTAAACACATCTAATGATTTTTACTACGGATGTGGTCTTTGGTCTGTAGGCCTTAACAGTCATAGCCCACAAAGAATTAGAGGGAGAATATTCCAGAAAGAGGGAATTTAGGTGCAGAGATCCTAGAGGAAGTAAAAGTTGACAGGTACTGAACTGAGACTGCTTTTAGAGGTAACAGGTGATGGAAATGCAGATCTGGAGCTGGGACAATTGGTTAGCCATGAGGCGAAGGAAAAAAAAAAAAACACATTGGATCTCTATCTCACACCATAACAAAATCAATAATAGTTGTAAAGACGTAAAAGTAAAAGACAAATCTCTGAAAAGTTGAAAACATATATAGCCAAGGCTTACCCATACCAAACCTACAGCTAGGAGTGGCAAAAGGAAGAAGCATAAAGATAGCTGGGCATGGTGGCTCATGTCTGTAATCCCAGCACTTTGGTAGGCTGAGACGGGCGGATCACCTGAGGTCAGGAGTTCAAGACCAACCTGACCAACATGGAGAAACCCTGTCTCTACTAAAAATATAAAAAATTAGCCAGGTGCTGTGGCCCATGCCTGTAATCCCAGCTACTAGTGAGGCTGAGGCAGGAGAATCACTCGAACCCGGGAGGCAGAGGTTGCGGTGAGCCAAGATCGCACCATTGCACCCCAGCCTGGGTAACGAGCTAAACTGTGTCTCAAATAAATAAATAAATATAATAAAAATTAAAAATTAAAAACTAGGCCTGGCGCGGTGGCTCACGCCTGTAATCCCAGCACTTTGGGAGGCCGAGGCAGGTGGATCACAAGGTCAGAAGATCGAGACCATCCTGGCTAACATGGTGAAACCTCGTCTCTACTAAAAATACAAAAAGTTAGCCGGGCGTGGTGGCGGGCGCCTGTAGTCCCAGCTGCTTGGGAGGCTAAGGCAGGAGAATGGCGTGAACCCGGGAGGCGGAGCTTGCAGTGAGGTGAGATCGCACCACTGCACTCCAGCCTGGGCAACAGAGCGAGACTCTGTCTCAAAAAAAAAAAATTAAAAACTAGTCAAGGTCAGTCACATGCCACCACTTCTGGCTAGTTTGTTTGTTTGAGATGGAGTCTCGCTCTGTTGTCCAGGCTGGAGTGCAGTCGTGTGATCCCAGCTCACTGCAACCTCCGCCTCTCGGGTTCAAGCGATTTTCCTGCCTCAGTCTCCCGAGTAGCTGGGACTACAGATGAACACCACCACACCCAGCTAATTTTTGTATTTTTAGTAGCGACGGCGTTTCACCACGTTGGCCAGGCTAGTCTCAAACTCCTGACCTTAGGTGATTCACCCTCCTTGGCCTCCCAAAGTGCCGGGATTACAGGTGTGAGCTACCGTGCTGGCCAAGCATGACTGTTTAAGCCTCAAATTGATGAGTGGCAGGTGCCACATAAACTACCTTCAAATTCTGTGTTCTTTACCCTGTTCTTATCCAGAACTGAGTGACTAGCATGTTACTAAGCCTTAATAATGGCCATGAATTTGGAAGACCTAGAGTGTGAGTTCAACCTCAGAAGTGTGGTAAGCTTATAAAGGAAGACAGAGTAATAAGAGAAGGCCCTTCATACAATGATGAGTAGTCTTCTTAAATTGAGGTGGAGAAAAATCTGAATGAAGTTATCAAAACCCCAAGAGCCACAAAGGACGTTTTAAAAATACCATTTTTCAATGCCTGAAACACTGATTCCATGAATCATTTTACTTGGAGAGAAAAGGAAAATTATTATCAGCAAGTAAAAAGCTGGCGGGGCACAGTGGCTCCCACCTGTAATCCTAACACTTTGGGAGGCCAAGGCAGGTGGATCAACTGAGGTCAGGAGTTCAAGACCAGCCTCACCAACATGCAGAAACCCAGTCTCTACTAAAAATACAAAAATTAGCCGGGCGTGGTGGCGCACACCTGTAATCCCAGCTACTTGGGAGGCTGAGGAAGGAGAATTGCTTGAACCCAGGAGGTGGAGGTTGCAGTGAGTTGTGATCATGCCACTGCACTCTAGCCTGCACAACAGGAGTGAGCCTCCATCTCAAAAAAAAAAAAAAAAAAAAAAAAAAAAAAAAAAAAAATTGGTCAATGAATAGAAAACTAGAGCAGAAGTTTTAGAAGGAAAAATATCAAAACTCAAGAAAAAAATTAAATCGGCTTTAAAAAACAGGGTTCAGTCTTCAATATCAAAGCAGAAACAGCACGCAAAAAGATAACATGCAAAAAGACATTCTGATAAAATAAACAATATTAAGCCATTTCCTAGGAAGAGATCACGCTAGACCCAACTTAATAAGTAGGTTGAAAATTTAACCTAACGAAATCTGCATGAACAGGGTAGGCAAACATTAGAAGCAGCAAGGTTAGGTCCCAGTGCTGAGGGAAAACTATTGATAGCAATGAAACATTCTGCTTCCACTGGAGTAGAAAAAGTTACTCATGGCAAAGAGATACCACAGAGGACAAATTTATTCTCACTGGGCACCTGAAGGCACAGGATTAAATACTTTAAACAGCAACACTAATTCAGAAATATTTTAAAGGGCATTTGTCAGTGGGGCAAATGTGGGGATAAACAGGAACCTCATCCTAAAAACAAACAGGAACCATAGGACTAAAAAATTCCAAAAGGCAATAAAAACAGTAAAAGTACAGAGGTCAACCTAAGTCTCAGAAATCTCTGGAATCCTGACACAGAAGAAGAAAAAGAGCAGGAGAATGGAAATGGAGAAACACTGGGCTATAAATCTGAATGCACATGTCTACATTCCATGCAAAGGACTGGACTATTTCAAATTGTCACTCAGAAAGAGAAAGCAATTTGTAAGATGTTGGAATTCACTTCCCAGATTAGGGATTTAAGAGTGTCATAATTAACTTAATAGACTTCTCCCTAAAGAGTTATAAACATCCCAGTCATGGCCTCTGGAAACTACCAGAGATGGGCTAGCTGTCCATTTAACAAGTAAGGTAAGACTGAAGCCATGTGCTTTTTTTTTCCCTTTCTTTCTTCCATTTTCTCTATCTACACCCTTCTCTCAAATTACACCATGTCTTTGGATGAGTAATACCAATGTGGGCCTAAATTATATCTACTCAATCCAGGGAATATCGTTGTGGATGCTATATGAGAAAACTGGTGCTTACATTACAAACTGCTACACTAATCGCAGATTATACTTGATTTGTAAATCTTTGTGAATGTGGAGCTGGTTCTAAATATTCTTATGTGTCCTGTTTATCCTCTAGAGTTTGTTAATATAGAATACAGAAAAGCCTTGTGAACAGAGTTACCCAACTTTGTAGCTGCTGAAGGAGGTATATTATCAGTCAATGTGGAAGACAGTCTCTCAACTGTGAATGAAGAAGGAAATTAGACCCCAATCAGACACCTGAGTGCCCTTCTGGGCTTGACTAAATAGATAGAAGAATTGGGGGTATATGTAACTGGTTTTTTTTGAGACGGAGTCTCTGTCGCCCAGGATGGAGTGCAGTGGCATAATGATCTTGGCTCACTGCAACCTCCACCCTCCGAGTTCAAGCAATTCTTCTGCCTCAGCCTCCCGAGTAGCTAGGATT
Organism: Macaca fascicularis; assembly: GCF_037993035.2. NCBI lineage: Eukaryota > Metazoa > Chordata > Mammalia > Primates > Cercopithecidae > Macaca > Macaca fascicularis. The sequence goes on from NC_088389.1 coordinate 62,780,168, forward strand.
ACAGGCGTGTGCCACCATGCCCGGCTAATTTTTTGTATTTTTAGTAGAGAGAGGGTTTCACCATCTTAGCCAGGCTGGTCTTGAACTCCTGACCTCATGATCCACCCGCCTCGGCCTCCCAAAGTACTGGGATTACAGGCGTGAGCCACCATGCCCGGCCTATAATTGGGGTCTTTAAACTTCTCTGAAGAGCAAGGAATTGGGATAATGAGAAGATGTTTATGGTTAAATTTTAAAGGATAGCAACAAATCGGGGGCATTTTCTAACAGTATTATTTGGGCTAGTCTATTACTTGCCACATAATACATTTACCTTATCCTCAGAGCTTGGAAAGACACTGATGCTGAGGATAATTTCAAAGAGGAAGTAGAATACAGAATGATTTTTTCGGTTTTGTTTGTCTGTTTATTTGCTTGAGACAGGGTCTCGTTCTGTCACGTAGGCTGGAGTGCAGTAGCTTGATCTCGGCTCACGGCAACCTCCGCCTCCTCCTGGGTTCCAGCGATTCTCGTGCCTCAGCCTCCGAAGTCGCTGGGACTACAGGCATGCGCCACCATGCCCAGCTAATTGTGTGTGTGTGTGTGTGTGTGTGTGTGTGTGTGTGTGCCCAGCTAATTGTGTGTGTGTGTGTGTGTGTGTGTGTGTGTGTGTGTTTTTAGTAGAGACGGGGTTTCGCCATGTTGGCCGGGCTGGTCTAGAACTCCTGGTCTCAAGTGATCTGCCCGCCTCGGCCTCCCCAAGTGCTGGGATTACAGGCGTGAGCCACCACGCGGGGCTCAGAATGGTTTATAATGTGGCCTTGCAACACATTTAATTAGCATCCTGCCCTGCTCCCTTGCAAAGGCTTCTGGGAGCACCAACAATGAGGCACTCATTGGGATGGATTTGCCCATCTAGTTGGTCCACACTAGTTACACAGAAAGGGCAGACCCTCCGGCGAAACAAGCCCACGAAGGCCCAGTAAGGGCTTTTCTGACTTTTCTGATTTTCTAATTTCTCCCAGACTCCATGGGAAACAGAAACCAAAATACAAACCAAAGTTAGGAACACTGGCCTCTAAGCAACAATCCAGGCTCCTGATACTCACCTCGTTCCACTAACGAAGGAGAAATACCAAAGGTAATTACTCGCCCTAAGTACTAGGGGCCTAATCCCTCTCTTGGGCAGCCTTTCCTGAGTCTAACCCTTCCAGCTCCCCCACCCTACACCAGGTTTCTTGGTGGGAGCAACCCTGCTGCTCCTATTACTGATACAGCATTCGGTGCAAATTCCCCTTTTAGGCCGGGCGCGGTGGCTCACGCCTGTAATCCCAGCACTTTGGGAGGCCAAGGTGGGCGAATCACCTGAGGACACGAGTTGGAGACCAGCCTGGCCAACGTGGTGAAACCCCGTCTCTACTAAAACTACAAAAATGAGCAGGGCGTGGTGGCACATGCCTGTAATTCCAGCTACTCGGGAGGCTGAGGCAGGAGAATCGCTTGAACCCGAGAGGCGGAGGTTGCGGTGAGCCGAGATCGTACCATTGCACTCCAGCCTGGACAACAAGAGTTAAACTCCATCTCGAAGAACAAGAAAAAAAATTCCCCTTTAGTGTGCGCCTCTGACGCCACTACTTTGGGGAGATGATAGGAGAGGATGGATTTGGACTCTGAAAAGGTAGTGATAACACATCTCCTTTTTTACTGGATTGCCCCAGGAAACTGAGTTGTATAAACAGAAAAAACTCGAAACTGTTCTGTGAACTTTTTTAGCGGAGAAGAGTCACGGAAACTGGAAATGGGAATTCACATCTATCGCAGCCTCCTAGGTGGCAAACGCTTGGCCTGAGCACTTCAATAACCCTGTTAAGTAGACGCGGTCATTACCCCCACTTACGGAGGAGAAAAACGCGGGTCGGAAAGGTTAAATATCTTATCCAGGGAACAGGGCTGGTAAAGCGCGGGGCTCCGATGAAATGCTCCAGTCTCCCGAGAGCCAGGAGCAAACCGGGCTTGGGCCGCTGCGCCCTGCACAGCCCAGACCCCAGCCCTCACCTGCGACTCCGGCGGGCAGGCGGGAAAACTGACCTGAGGGGTGGAGGGCACGGCGGGGCGGCGCCCAACAAGACAGGAGTGCGCTGTCCTGACAGAAGTGGCTGGTACAGCCTTCCTAGGAATCTTTTCGATCGCCGGGTTTTGGCCGCTTCCGCCCGCCAAGGGAATCAAATCTCCCGGGCCGGAAGGGGCGGGGCGGGGGGGGGCAGCCGGGGCGCGCGCGGCACCGGATCCCAGGGAAGCGGACGCGCACGGCAGGCGGGGGCGCGCACAGTGCGGGGAGGTTCTCACCCGGGCAACGGTAGGAGGTAGCTGTGGAGCCCTGAAAGGGATGGCCGTGAGGTCCACTGGGCTGCGAGGGGTGACTTGAGGCCTTGGTCTTGCCCCGGACTTGAGGCCTTGGTCTTGCCCCGGAGGGCACGTGATGATTTTCCGTGTGGCGTAGATATGTCAAGTCTCCACATAACCCAACTTTCTCACGTTCTCTTCCTAAAATTGACGTGCCCTCTGGCAGTCATAGTTCTCATTTTCGTTTTTCCTTGCCCACTGGCCGTTCTCCCACCCAGCAAAGACAGGAATACCTCCCCCTCTCCAAAATGTGTTCCCACTAGGAATAAAAACTCCGATAACTGAGACTACAGACACGCGTCACCACGCCTGGCTAAATTATTTGTGGGTAGAGACGGGATCTCGCTATGTTGGCCAGGCTGGTCTTAAACTCCTGGCCTCAAGCGATCCTCCCGCCTCGGCTTCCCAAAGTGCTGGGATTACAGGTGTGAGCCACTATATCCGGCCCAGAAAATCTTTAGACAAATTAAACTTTACAGAGTTGAATTGACCAAAGAATGAGTCCAGAATCCAGCCATCCCCGGAACCAAAATAGGTTCAGAGTGACTCGGGCTGCCATATCTTCAAATAACATTTATGGACAGAAAAAGGAAAATGACTTACAGAAATGGCAGTCGAGTATGGAAACAGCCGGACTGGTTGCAACTCAACCTCTGACTATTTTGAGCACTGTTTAAACAGTTGGCTACCTGTGATTGGCCAAAAATCCGCTGCTGTGATTGAGACTCGCTACTCGTTACAAGAAAGGTTACAGTTTCTTTACACAATTCACTATGTATGGAGAAAATGTTAGGCCAGGTGCAAAGGCTCACACCTGTAATCCCAGCACTTTGGGAGGCCTAGCGGGGCAGATCATTTGGGGTCGGGAGTTTGAGACCAGCCTGACCAACATGAGGAAACCCTGTCTCTACTAAAAATCCAAAAAATTAGCCGGGCGTGGTGGTGCGTGCCTGTAATCCCAGCTACTCAGGAGGTAGAGGCAGGAGAATCTCTTGAACCCGGGAGGCAGAAGTTGCAGTGAGCAGAGATGCTGCCACCGCACTCCAGGCTGGGCAACAAAGCAACTCCGTCAGAAAGAAAGAGGGAGGGAGGGAGGAAGGAAGGAAGGAAGGAGTTAGGCTGAACTTAAAATGCATAAGGAGGCAGCTTTAGGCTAAACTTAATTAAACATGGTCATCTGAATCTTCAGCAAATCATAATCTTTTTGCTGGTGGAGGGTCTTGCCTCCATGCTGCTGAGTGATCAGGGTGGTGGTTGCCAAATGTTGGGATGGCTGTGGCAATTTCCTAAAATAAAACAACAATGCTACATCGACGGACACTTCCTTTCACGAAAGATTTCTCTGTAGCATATAATGCTGTGTGATACCATTTTATCCACAGTAGAACTTCCTTCAAAATTAGTTCTCTGAACCTTGCCACTGCCTTATCAACAAAGTTTATGGAATATTCTAAATCCTTTGTTGTTATTTCAGCAAGGATCACAGCATCTTCACCAAGAGGAGATTCCATCTCCAGAAACCTCTCTCTCTTTGCTGATCAGTAAGAAGAAACTCCCCATCTATCCAAGTTTGATCATGAGATTGCAGCAGTTCAGTCACATATTCAGGCTTCACTTCCAATTCTAGTTCTCTTGCTGTTTCCATCAAATCTGCAGTTACTTCCAGAAGTGAAGTCTTGAATCCCTCAAAGTCATCCATAAGGGTTGGAATTAACTTCTTCCAAACTCCTGTTAATGTTGATATGGTGACCTCTTCCCATGAATCATAAATTTTTTTTTTTTTTTTTTTTTTTTTTGGAGATGAAGTCTCGCTCTGTCACCAAGGCTGGAGTGCAGTGGCACGATCTCAGCTCACTGCAAGCTTCACCTCCCGGGTTCACACTATTCTCCTGCCTCAGCCTCCCGAGTCGCTGGGACTACAGGTGCCCACCACCGTGCCCGGCTAATTTTTTTGTATTTTTAGTAGAGACAGGGTTTCACCACGTTAAGCCAGGATGGTCTCGATCTCCTGACCTCGTGATCCGCCCACCTTGGTCTCCGAAAGTGCTGGGATTACAGGCATGAGCCACCGCGCCTGGCCATGAATGTTCTTAATGACATCTAGAAGAGTTGATTCTTTCCAGAAAGCTTCCAGTTTACTTTGCCCAGATCCATCATAAAATCACTATCTATGGCAGCTGTAACCTCACAAAATATATTTCTTAAATAAAATGACTTGACAGTCAAAATCACTCCTTGATCTATGGCCTACAGAATGGATGTTGTGTTAGCAGACATCCAAACAACCTTCATTTTCTTTTTTTTTTTTTTTTTTTTTTTTTTTGAGAGGGAGTCTCGCGCTGTCGCCCGGGCTGGAGTGTAGTGGCCGGATCTCAGCTCACTGCAAGCTCCGCCTCCCGGGTTTACGCCATTCTCCTGCCTCAGCCTCCCGAGTAGCTGGGACCACAGGCGCCCGCCACCTCACCCGGCTAATTTTTTGTATTTTTAGTAGAGACGGGGTTTCACCATGTTAGCCAGGATGGTCTCAATCTCCTGACCTCGTGATCCGCCCGTCTCGGCCTCCCAAAGTGCTGGGATTACAGGCTTGAGCCACCGCGCCCGGCCTTCTTTTTTTTTTTTTTTTTTTTTTGAGACAGAGTCTGGCTCTGTCGCCCAGGCTGGAGTGCAGTGGCCGGATCTCAGCTCACTGCAAGCTCCGCCTCCCGAGCTTACACCATTCTCCTACCTCAGCCTCCAGAGGAGCTAGGACTACAGGCGCCCGCCACGTCGCCCGGCTAGTTTTTTTGTTTGTTTGTTTGTTTGTTTTTTTAGTAGAGACGGGGTTTCAACGTGTTAGCCAGGATGGTCTCGATCTCCTGACCTCGTGATCCACCCATCTCGGCCTCCCAAAGTGCTGGGATTACAGGCTTGAGCCACCGCACCCGGCCACAACCTTCATTTTCTTGTACATCTCCATCAGAGCTCGTGGGTGACTAGGGGCATTATCAATGAGCATTAATATTTTGAAAGGAATCTTTTTTTCTTAGAAGTAGGTCTCAGAAGTGGGCTTAAGATATGCAGTAAACCTTAGCCAGGTGTGGCGGCATATGCTGGTAGTACCAGCTATTCAGGAGGCTGAGGCAGGAGGATCACTGGAGCCCAAGAGTTCGAGGTTACCGTGAGTTATAATCACATCACTGCATTCCAGCATGGGTGGCAGAGTGAGACCCTGCCTCGAAAAAAAAAACACAAAGATACTCAGTAAACCATAGTACAAACAGTTATACTGTCATCTAGGCTTTGCTGTTCCATTTATAGAGCACAGGCAGAGTAGATTCAGCATAATTCATAAGGCTCTGGGATTTTGCAGGCCCAGCCTACAGCGTCTTTCCTTAAATCTCATGAACTGACCTCTGCTAGCTTCCAACTTTTCTTCTGCAGCTTCCTCACCTCTCTCAGCCTTCACAGAATTGAGGAGAGTCGTGGCCTTGCTTTGGATTAGGCTTTGGCTCAAGGAATTTTGTGGCTGGTTTGATCTTCTATCCAGACTGCTACCTATCAGCATGAAGGCTGTTTCGCATTCTTATCACTCATGTGTTCAGTGGAGTAGCACTTTTAATTTTCTTCAAGAACTTTTCCTTTGCATTCACAATTTGGCTAATTATTTGGCACAAGAGGCTTCCCTTCCAGCCTATCAGCTTTGGACATGCCTTCCTCACTAAGCTTAATCATTTCTAGCTTTTTATTTCAAGTGACAGATGTGTGACTCTTCCTTTCACTTGAACACTTAGAGGCCATTGTAGGGTTATTAATTGGCTTAATTTCAACATTGTTGTGTCTCAGGGAATAGGAAGGCCTGAGGAGAGGGAGAGAGACCGGGAACAGTCAGCCAGTGAAGCAGTCAGAACACACACAACATTTATTAATTAAGTTTGCAGTCTAATTATGGGCATAGTTCATGGTATCCTAAAACAGTAACAAAAAGAGCATCAAGATAACTGGTCTGCTGTGTGGGCTCACGCCTGTAATCCCAGCACTTTGGGAGGCTGAGGTGGGCAGATCACGAGGTCAGGAGTTCAAGACCAGCCTGACCAACATGGTGAAACCCCGTCTCTACTAAAACTACAAAATTAACCAGGCATGGTGGTGCATGCCTGTAATACTAGCTACTTGGGAAGCCGATGCAGGAGAATCGCTTGAACCCGAGAGGCAAAGGTTGCAGTGACCCAAGATTGCGCCATTGCACTCCAGCCTGGGCAAAAAAAGCAAAACTCCATCTCAAAAGAAAAAAAAAAAAAGAGTCACTAACTGGGTAGGTCAGGCCATTTGGGATGTAACATCCTTTTTTTGTTGTTGTTCTTTTTTTTTTTTTCTTTGTTTTGAGACGGAGTCTCTCTCTGTCGCCCAGGCTGGAGTGCAGTGGGCTCACTGCAACCTCCGCCTCCCCAGTTCAAACGATTCTTCTGCCTCAGCCTCCCAAGTAGCTGGGACTAAAGGTGTGCGCCACCACACCGGCTAATTTTTGTATTTTTAGTACGGACGGGGTTTCACCATATTGGCCATCCCAAAGGGCTGGGATTATGGGCTTTTTTTTTGAGATGGAGTCTCACTGTGTCACCCAGGCTGGAGTGCAGTGGCACAATCTTGGCTCATTGCAGCCTCCACCACCCGAATTCAAGCGATTTACCTGCCTCAGCCTCCCGAGTAGCTGGGACTACGGGCACACACCACCACACCCAGCTAATTTTTGTATTTTTAGTAGAGATGACGTTTCACCATGTTAGCCAGGCTGGTCTTGAACTCCTGACCTCAGGTGATCCACCCACCTCGGCCTCCCAAAGTGCTGGGATTACAGGCGTGAGCCACAGCACCCGGCCGAATGTAACATCTCTACCAAGAATAACACCATTAGCAGCAATAATAAAACCCACAACAGTCTTTTGAATGATTTATGTGCACATCCATGCATCATCTCTATACTCAAAAGCCTGCCCCTCTCTCACAGGGTAATTTGTGCTATTCATTCTTTCATCAGTCACCGATGTCTACACTGTGCCAGGCCCTGGTCAGGGCAATACCAGAGAAATGAAGAAAAGAGACATGGTTTCTGCCCAACGGAGCTCACAGACAGAGGAGCCAGACCCATACTAGAGTTGGCTAATGCTAATGAAGGACCCCATAGAAGTGCTAAATACAAGTGCAGGTAGCTATCTTGTTTAGAGCTCAGAGGGAAGCGACTGAAATATTTTCTACCGGAGCTAGGCCTTGAAAATAATAGAAAAATCCAACGGGGGAAGAAGAGCATTCCCCAGGCAGGGGAAACTAGGTGTGCAGAAGCAGGGGGCAAGAAAACACAAGTCAACGTGGAGAAAGGCCAGTTGGGTGGAGCACAGGATGGCAGAAGGCAGGAGAGGAAGAGCTGGTAAGCAGGGGACCCAGTGGGAGAGCCTTGTGTGCCAGGCTAGAGCTGGGAGGTGTGCTGACCAGGAAAAGAATGGATTTACATTTCAGAGAAAGCCAGAGCAGACGCTGGGCCAGCATTGGAGTGTGCCAGGCCTGCCAAGGCAGGGTGAGAGCTGTGCTTCTCTGTTGGCAGAATGAATGCCATGAATCTCAGTGCCATGTGTGGCTGAGTCATCCGTGGAACGGGAAACAAAGGCTGGAGTCCAGTCTCTGAAGGCACCTCTCAGTACAATGCCCTTTCCCTTCTGTGGGCCTCCAGGTTAGCCAGCCTGGGGCTACAAGTCATGCCCAGATTTTACATCCAATCTAAGGGCAAGTGGGAAGCCACACAGAATTAGCGTTTTGGTCACAGTCCTGCCAGAAAAGGAAACAGCTTTTAAAAACTATTAAAAATATTTTAGGGATTTGAATTCAGAAACTACTTCAGGAATTTGTTAAATTTTGTAATTTTGATAACTGAACTGTGGTTAAGTGGTTGTATAAGAGAAAGTCCAGGCTGGGAGCAGTGGCTCACGCCTGTTAATCTCAGCACTTTGGGAGGCCAAGGTGGGTGGATCACCTGAGGTCAGGAGTTCATGACCACCCTGACCAACATGGTGAAACCCCGTCTCTACTAAAAATACAAAAATTAGCCAGATGTGGTAGCACCTGCCTGTAATCCCAGCTATTCGGGAGGCTGAGACATGAGAATTGCTTGAACCTGGGAGGCGGAGGTTTCCATGAGCCGAGATCGCGTCACTGCACGCCAGCCTGGCGACAGAGCAAGACTCCGTCTCAAAAAAAGAATTAAAAAATACAAAACTTAGCAGGGTGTAGTGGCTTTTGCGCCTGTAATCCCAGCTACCTGGGAGGCAGAGGCAGGAAGAATCGCTTAAACTGGGAGGCAGAGGTTTGCAGTGATCTGAGATCAAGCCACTGCACTCCAGCCTGGGCAATAGAGCAAGACTCCACCTCAAAAAACAATTATATGAAAATGAAAAGCAAGCCAGGTGTAGTGTAGTCCCAGCTACTTGGGAGGCTGAGGTGGGGGGATTGCTTGAGCCTGGGAGGTAGAGGTTACAGTAAGCTGAAATGGCACCACTGCACTCCAGCCTGAGCAACAGAGCAAGGTACTGTTTCAAAACAAAAAAAAAGTAACAAAAAATTTCAGGAATGTTAACTCTGTTTATCCCTTAGTACCCACCATAGAATCTTAACATTACTATAAATAAACAATGATTTATTTCTTAAGTTTCCATTCTCTGCTAGACACTAGATTAGAGGGTTGTAAATACATTATTTCTAATCTTGTAAAATAATTATTTCTATTCCCATTTTACAGGTGAGGAAACCAAGGCCAAAGAACATGAGGTATTAGCCAGGTGTGGTAGTGTACACCTGTGGTCCCAGCTATTCAGGAGACTGAGGTGGAAGGATTACTTGAGCCCAGGAGTTCAAGGCTGCAGTGAGCTAAGATCATGCCACTGCACCATAGCCCAGGTGACAGAGCAAGACACTGTCTCTAAATTTTTTTTTTTTTGAGACGGAGTTTTGTTCTTGTTGCCCAGGCTGGAGTGCAATGGTATGATCTCGGCTCACCACAACCTCCGCCTCCTGGGTTCAAGTGATTCTCCTGCCTCAGCCTCCCTAGTAGCTGGGATTACAGGCATGTGCCACCACACCCGGCTAATTTTGTATTTTTAGTAAGGTGGGGTTTCTCCATGTTGGTCAGGCTGGTCTCGAACTCCCGACCTCAGGTGATCTGCCCCCCTCCGCCTCCCAAAGTGCTGGGATTATAGGCATGAGCCACCACACCCGGCCCCCTGTCGCTAAATTAAAGTAAAAAATAAATAAAAGGTGGTTAGGTATCTAGTAAGAAGCAGAGCCAGGGATCGAAAGCCAAGGCTTTTCCCACTGCAGTTCTTAGTGTTCACTGAATTAAATATAGCAGTTAGAACAATTAAAGTTTAAGGTACCAGCCAGGTGTAGTGGCTCATGCCTGTAATCCTAGCACTTTGGGAGGCCAAGGCGGGTGGATTGCCTGAGCTCAGGAGTTCGAGACCAGCCTGGGCAATATGGTGAAACACCTTATCTACTAAAATACAAAAAATTAGCCAGGCTTGGTGGTGCACACCTGTAGTCCCAGTTACTCAAGAGGCTGAGGCATGAGAATTGCTTGAACCCAGGAAGTTGGAGGTTGCAGTGAGCTGAGATGGCACTACTACAGTCTAGCCTGGGCAACACAGGAAGACTAAAAAAAAAAAAAAAAAAAAGTTTTAGGCTGGGCTTGGTGGCTCACACCTATAATCCCAGCACTTTGGGAGGCTGAGGCAGGTGAATCACCTGAGGTCAGGAATTCAAGACCAGCCTGGCCAACATGGTAAAACTCCCATCTCTACTAAAAAATACAAAACTAGCCAGCCGTGGTGGTGGGCGCCTGTAATCCCCGCTACTCGGGAGGTTGAGGCAGGAGAATTGCTTGAACTTGGGAGGCAGAGATTGCAATGAGGCGAGACTGTGCCACTGCACTCCAGCCCAGTGACACAGCAAGACTCAGTCTTGCCCGGTGGTTCACGCCTGTAGTCCCAGCACTTTGGGAGGCTGAGGTGGGCAGATCCTGAGATCAGGAGTTAAAGACCAGCCTGGCCAACATGGTGAAACCTCATCTCTACTAAAAATGTAAAAATTAGCCAGGCATGGTGGCGCATGCCTGTAATCCTAGCTACTCAGGAGGCTGAGGCAGGAGAATTGCTTAAACCTGGGAGGCGGAGGTTGTAGTGAGCTGTGATCACACCACTGCACTGCAGCTGGGGTGACAGAGTGATACGCCGTCTCAAAAAAAAAAAAAAAAAAAAAAAGAAAGAAAGAAAGAAAGGCTGGGCGCAGTGGCTCACGCCTATAATCCCAGTACTTTTGGGAGGCCGAGGCGGGCGGATCAAGAGGTCAGGAGATCGAGATCATCCTGGCTAACACAGTGAAACCCCAAACCCCATCTCTACTAAAAAAATTAGCCGGGCATGGTGGCGTGTGCCTGTAGTCCCAGCTACTCGGGAGGCTGAGGCAGGAGAATTGCTTGAACCCGGGAGGTGGAGGTTGCAGCCACGGTACTCCAGCCTGGGTGACAGAGACTCTGTCTCAAAAAAAAAAAAAAGAAATATTAGAGACTCTCTGTATTAATGAGAATGATGATGAACACTGTGATCTAAAGAGCACCCTCATTATTAGGCAAAGGCAAAGCATTATACAGAGGAATATTATGCAATTATTTCGAAAGAGTTACGTGAGCATACTCCCATTAGTATTGCCAAATAAAATAGCAACATATTAGGGACATAGCTATGCTAAAAGATCAGCCATTTCAAATTTAAATGGGCATCCTGTATTTTTATTTGCTGTATCTGGCAACCCTAAATGCTATGGAAAGATGTCTGGTTTTTTTTTTTTATATGAACGAAATAAGCTACTGAGATACAAAAATAGCACAGTCCCACTTTTGTTTAGAAAAATGTGTAAGTATAGAAAAAAGTCTGGAAAAATATATATTATAGTGTTAACATTCTCTCTAGGGAATGAAATTCTTTCTTTTTTTTTTTTTTTTTTTTTGAGACGGAGTCTCGCTCTGCCGCCCAGGCTGGAGTGCAGTGGCCAGATCTCGGCTCACTGCAAGCTCCGCCTCCCGGGTTCACGCCATTCTCCTGCCTCAGCCTCCCAAGTAGCTGGGACTACAGGCGCCCGCCACCTCGCCCGGCTAGTTTTTTTTTTTGTATTTTTTTAGTAGAGACGGGGTTTCACCGTGTCAGCCAGGATGGTCTCGATCTCCTGACCTCGTGATCTGCCCGTCTCGGCCTCCCAAAGTGCTGGGATTACAGGCTTGAGCCACCGCGCCCGGAATGAAATTATCTAGCGTCGCCATGGAGAGAAGACTATTAGTACTTACTTATTTACTTTCTAAACTACTGTATTGCCTGCATTTTTAATTGAAAATTTTATTGAGATAATTTCAGATTCATACGCAGTAGTAAAAAATAATACAGGCTGGGTGTGATGGCTCACGCCTGTAATCCCAGCACTTTGAAGGGCTGAAGCAGGCAGATTGCTTGAGCCCAGGAGTTCAAGACCAGCCTGGGCAGCATGGTGAAATCCCATCTCTACAAAAAATATAATAATCAGTCCAGTGTGGTGGCTCACACCTGTAGTCCCAACTACTTCTCAGGAGGCTGAGATGGGAGAATCACCCGAGCCCAGGAGGTTAAGGCTGCAGTGAGCTGTGATGGCACCACTGCACTCCAGCCTGGGTGACAGAGCAAGTCCCTGTCTCAAAATAATAATAACAATAATAATAATAATAATAATACAAAGAAATCCCTTTTTTGTTTGACTCAGTTTCAACCAAAGGTAACATTTTGCAAAAGTATAGAACAATATCATAATCAGGATATTGACATTGGCTCAGTAATCCACTGGTCTTATTCAGATTTCCCCAATTTACTCATTTGTGTACGTGTGCATTAAGTTCTATATAATTTTTCACCTGTGTAAGTTCATGTACCTACCAACATAGTCAAGACAATGAAAAGTTGGAACATCACAAGGATCCCTTATGTTGTCCTTTTATAACAACTTCTACCTCCCACTGGATCTATCCCCACCCCTGCCCACTATCCTTTCGACAAACACTAATCTGTCCTCTATTTCTGAAGTTTTCTCATTTCAAAAAGACTATATAAATGGAATTTTACACCATGTAACCTGGGATTGTCTTTTTTCACACAGGATAAATTCCTGGAAATTCATCCAAGTTGTTGTGTATATCAATAGTTCATTCTTGGCTGGGTGCGGTGGCTCACACCTCTAATCCCAGCACTTTGGGAGGCCCAGTCAGGTGGATCACTTGAGGTCAGGAGTTTGAGACCAGCCTGGCCAACATGGTGAAACCCCGCCTCTACTAAAAATACAAAAAATTAACCAGGCATGGTGGCGTGTGTCTGTAATCCCAGCTGCTTGGGAGGCTGAGGCAAGAGACTCACTTAAATCCGAGAGGCAGAAGTTGCAGTAAGCCGAGATCCCGCCACCATACTCCAGCCTGGGCGACAGAGTCAGACTCCATCTCAAAACAAACAAAAAAATTAGTTCATTCCTTTTTATTGATGAATAGTATTTTATGATATGTATGTACCAGTTTGTTTAACCATTTACCTGTTGAAGGACATCTGAGATCTTGGCTCACCACAACCTCCGCCTCCTGAGTTCAAGCGATTCTCCTGCCTCAGCCTCCTGAGTAGCTGGGATTACAGGCGTGCACCACCACGACTGGCTACTTTTTGTATTTTTAGTAGAGACGGGTTTCACCATGTTGACCAGGCTGGTCTTGAACTCCTAACTTCAGGTGACCCACCCACCTCGGCCTCTCAAAGTGCCGGGATTACAGGCGTGAGCCACTGCGCCTGGCCTATTATATGCATTTTTGAATAAAATTTTCTTTTTTTTTTTTTTTTTTTTGAGACGGAGTCTCGCTGTGTCGCCCAGGCTGGAGTGCAGTGGCCGGATCTCAGCTCACTGCAAGCTCTGCCTCCCGGGTTTTTACGCCATTCTCCTGCCTCAGCCTCCCAAGTAGCCGGGACTACAGGCGCCCGCCACCTCGCCCGGCTAGTTTTTTGTATTTTTTAGTAGAGACGGGGTTTCACCGTGTTAGCCAGGATGGTCTCGAACTCCTGACCTCGTGATCCGCCCGTCTCGGCCTCCCAAAGTGCTGGGATTACAGGCTTGAGCCACCGCGCCCGGCTTGAATAAAATTTTCTATCAAAAAATAATAGACTATTGTGTTAGTCAGGGTTCTCCAAATTGACATGACCATTAAGAGATATAAATATAAGAGAGAAGATTAATAAGGAGAATTGACTCTGGTGATTATGGGAGACTCAGCAAGGCATCTGCAATCTGGAGACCTTAGTATGCCAGTATTGTGGTTCAGTCCAAGTTCAAAAGCCTCAGAACCAGTGGAGCTGATGGTACAGTTCTCACTCTGAGGCCACAGGCTTGATAACCCTGCGGGAGGGTGATTGTAAGCCCTGGAGTCCCAAGCCCTGGAAAGCCTGGAATTCTGATGTCCAAGGGCAAGAGGAGGAGAATATCCCAGCCTGGGGATCAGGGGAGTGAGGAAGGAGGAAAAGGAAATCCTTTCCTCTCTTTTTTTATTCTATTGGGCCCCTAGAGAATTGGATGGTGCCCACTCACACTGAGAGTGAATCTTCCCTTCTCAGTCCACTGACTGTGAGGAAACATCCTCACAGACACATCCAGAAAAAAATGCTTACTAGTTCTTTAGGTATTCCTCAATCCAGTAGAGGCAACACCCAAAATTAACCATCACAATTATATAAAAATATTAAAACATCAACATGATCAAAACACAAATTCAAAAGCAAACAAAAAAAGTGGGAAATATTTACCACTTATGTATGGACAAGGGGCCAGCTTCTTTAACACATAATTTCTCCAAATCAATAAGGAAAACTAAATCAATAAAAAAAACTAAGCTGGGCACGGTGGCTCACGCCTGTAATCCCAGCACTTTGGGAGGCTGAGGTGGGTGGATCACGAGGTCTGGTGTTTGAGACCAGCCTGACCAACATGATGAAACCTCATTTCTACTAAAAAATACAAAAATTAGCCAGGTGTGGTGGTGCACACCTGTAATCCCAGCTACTCAGGAGGCTGAGGCAGGAGAATCGCTTGAACCTGGGAGGCAGAGGTTGCAGTGAGCTGAGATCGCACCATGGCACTCCAGCCTGGGCAACAGGAGCGAAACTCCGTCTCAAGAAAAAAAAAGGAAAAAAATGTTAAGAATGTTGATGATGAAATGAAGTCGCTTCCTTTGAGATAGGAGTTTGACAGGACTGGTTTCACAAGACACAGCTCACAAAGACCCAGCTGATAAAACATAGAGCAAAAGAAGCCGGTCAAAACCCACCCAAACCACGATGGCCAGGAAAGCGACCTCTGATCATCCTCACTGCTTATCATATGCTAATTATAATACATTAGCATGTTAAAGGAAACTCCCACTAGTGCAATGACAGTTTACAAACACCATGGCAATGTCTGGAAGTTACCTTGTGTGCTCTGAAAGAAAGAGGAACCCTAGGTTCCAGGAATTCCCTGCCACTTTCCTAGAAAACTCATGAAGGGCCGGGCGCGGTGGCTCAAGCCTGTAATCCCAGCACTTTGGGAGGCCGAGACGGGCGGATCACAAAGTCAGGAGATCGAGACCATCCTGGCTAACACGGCGAAACCCCGTCTCTACTAAAAACACAAAAAATTAGCCGGGCGAGGTGGCGGCACCTGTGGTCCCAGCTACTCGGGAGGCTGAGGCAGGAGAATGGCGGGAACCCGGGAGGCGGAGCTTGCAGTGAGCTGAGATCTGGCCACTGGACTCCAGCCTGGGCGACAGAGCGAGACTCCGTCTCAAAAAAAAAAAAAAAAAAAAAAAAAAAAAGCTCATGAAGAATCCACTCCTTGTTTAGCGTATGATCAAGAAATAACCATAATAACCATAAAAACAGCCACCCACCAGCCCTCAGGGCTGCTCTGCCTATGGAGGCTACTTTTTATTTATTTTATTATTATTTTTTTTCTTTTTTTTGAGATGGAGTCTCTCTTTGTCACCTAGGCTGGAGTGCAGTGGTGTATGGTTTCGGCTCACCGCAAGCTCTGCCTCCCGGGTTCACGCCGTTCTCCTGCCTCAGTCTCCCGAGTAACTGGGACTACAGATGCCCGCCACCTCAACTGGCTCATTTTTTGTATTTTTAGTAGAGACGGGGTTTCACCGTATTAGCCAGGATGGTCTCGATCTCCTGACCTTGTGATCTGCCCTCCTCGGCCTCCCAAAGTGTTGGGATTACAGGGGTGAGCCACGGTGCCTGGCCTATTTATTTATTTCTTTATTTTGGGGACGGAGTTTCACTCTTGTTGCCCAAGCTGGAGTGCAACGGCGTGACCTCGGCTCACTGTAACCTCTGCCTCCTGGGTTCAAGCCTCAACCTCCCAAGTAGCTGGGATTACAGCCATGCGCCACCATGCCCAGCTAATTTTTTGTATTTTCAGTAAAAACAGGGTTTCACCATGCTGGTCAGGCTGGTCTTGAACTCCTGACCTCGTGATCCACCCACCTCGGCTTCCCAAAGTGCTGGGATTACAGGCATGAGCCACCACTCCCATCTATTTATTTATTTTTTTAAGACGTCTCACTCTGTCGCCCAGGCTGGAGTATAGTGGGGCAATCTCAGCTCTTTGTAACTCCCGCCTCCTGGGTTCAAGTGATGCTCGTGCCTCAGCCTCCTAAACAGCTGGGATTACAGGCATGTGCCACCACACCCAGCTAATATTTGTATTTTTGTAGAGACGGCATTTCACCGTGTTGACCAGGCTGTGAATTACTTCCTGTGAAACCAAGAACCCACGGGGCCTCCCAGGCTGAACCCCAATTCTGGAGTTCACCCTGTGACACCTTCAAACCTTAACCAAGGCGGGGCACAGTGGCTCATGCCTGTAATCCCAGCACTTTGAGAGGCCGAGACACATGAGGCCAGGAGTTTGAGACCAGCCTGGCAAACATGGTGAAACCTTCTCTCTACTAAAAATGCAAAAATTAGCCAGGCGTGGTGGTGAGTGCCTGTAATCCCACCTTCTTGGGAGGCTGAGGGATGAGAATAGCTTGAACCCCGGAGATGGAGTTTGTAGTTAGCAAATATCACACCACTGCCCTTCAGCCTGGGCAACAGAGGAGAACCTATCTCAAAAACAAACGAACAAACCTTAACCAAGAGAACAGAAAGCACATAACTAAGAGGGTATAATTGTCAGAGGCATTTGAACTAGAGCAACTCCATCTTGAATAAAGCTGGGTAAAATAAAGCTGAAACCTACTAGGCTGCATTCCCAGAAGGTTAAGGCATTCTAAGTCACAGGATGAGATAGGAGGTCAGCACAAGATACAGGTCACAAAGACCTTGCTGATAAAACAGTTTGCCGGAAAGCAGCCAGCTAAAACTCACCAAAGCCAAGATGACGATAAGAGTGACCTCTGGGTGTCCTGACTCCTACACTCCCACCAGCACCATGACAGTTTGCTGTGCCAACTGTCACAAATGCCATGGCAACGTCACGAAGTTACCCCAGAGGGTCTAAAAAGGGGAGGAATGAATAATCTACACCTTGTTTAGCATATCATCAAGAGATAACCATAAAATGGGCAACCAGCATCCCTCAGGCTGCTCTGTGAAGTAGGCATTCCTTTCTTCCTTTACTTTGCTAATAAACTTGCTTTCATTTACTCTACTGACTCGCCCTGAATTCTTTCTTGTGTGAGATCCAAGAACCCTCTCTTGGGATCTGCATCAGGACCCCTTTCCGGTAACATAGTTGTCAGAGAAATGATAATCAAGGAAACTGTAAATTGCTGGTAACAAAAGTGGAGAAGGAAGGGGACCCGCATGGAGCCCAGAGGGAAAAAAGATAAACTTTTTTTTTTGAAACGAAGTTTCGCTCTCATCTCCCAGGCCGGAGTGCAATGGCGCGACCTTGGCTCACTGCAACCTCTACCTCCTGGGTTCCAGTGATTCTCCTGCCTCAGCTTTCCACGTAGCTGGGATTACAGGCAAGCACCACCGCGCCTGGCTACTTTTTTGTATTTTTAGTAGAGACAGGGTTTCTCCACGTTGGTCAGGCTGGTCTTGAACTTCCAACCTCAGGTGATCCAAGTTTGGGAGTAGCCTGGCCAACATGGTGAAACCCCATCTCTACTAAAAATACAAAAAAAAAAAAAAAAAAATTAGCTGGGCATGGTGGTGGGTGCCTGTAATCCCAACTACTTAGGAGGCTGAGGCAGGAGAATCAATTGAATCCAGGAGGCAGAGGTTGCAGCGAGCCAAGATCGTGCCATTGCATTCCAGCCTGGGCAACAAGAGCAAGACTCCCATCTCAAAAAAAAAAAAAAAAATTTAGCTTGCGGTGGTGGCATGTGCTTGTAGTCCCAGCTACCAGGGAGGCTGAGACAGGAGAATTGATTGAACTGGGAGGCAGAGGCGGTGAGCCGAGATTGCACCACTGCACTCCAGCCTGGGCAACAGAGGGAGACTCTGTCACAAAAAATAAATAAATAAACAAAGAGGCTGAGGCAGGAGAATCGCTTGAACCCAGGAAGTGGCGGTTGCAGTAAGCCAAGATTGTGCCATTGCACTCCAGCCTGGGCAACAGAGCAAAAACTTGATAAAAAAGGAAGGAAGGAAGGAAGGGAGGGAGGGAGGGAGGGAAGGAAGGAAAAGTAAGGTCGGGTGCGGTGGCTCATGCCTGTAATCCCAGCACTTTGGGAGGCCGAGGCAGGTGGCTCACTTGAGATCAGGAGTTTGAGACCAGCCTGGCCAACATGGTGAAACCCGTCTCTACTAAAAATACAAAGTTAGCCAGGCGTGGTGGGGTGCAGCTGTAATCCCAGTTGCTCAGGAGGCTGAGGCAGGAGAATCACTTGAACTCAGGAGGTGGAGGTTGCAGGGAGCTGAGATGGCACCACTGCACTCCAGCCTGGGCGACAGAGCGAGACTCTGTGTTAAAAAAAAAAAAAAAGAAAGAAAGAAAAGAAAGAAAGAAAGAAGGAAAGAAGGAAAGAAAGGAAAGAAAGAAAAGAAAGTAAAGAAAGAAAGAAAGCTAAAGAGAAAGTTCAGTCTCCCAGGGAAAATGAATGGCAATGGAGGACAGTGGGACAAACAGAAAAAATAACAGCACCACTGTAAGGGGATGTAGGGTGGAGACAGGAAGGACAAGTGACTCCAATATAGACTAAAACAGAAGATTGGCATAGAAGTGGTTGAGAACAAGTCTTGACACCAAACTCCAGCATCACCACTGTTTTACAAAACATGAACACCATGGTTTAATATTCCTGGGTGTTGTGAGAATTAAATGAGATATGGATATAAGGTTCTTGGGCTTAATAAATTATAACTATTATTTCACGCTATAAAGACACAGCATTAGACTATTTTATTTTTTTAGAGAAAGGGTTTTGCTATGTTACCCAGGCTGAAGTATAGTGGCTGATCATAGTTCACTGCAGCCTTGAAATCCTAGGCTCAGGCAACCTCATGCCTCCACCTCTCAAAGTGCTGGGATTGCAGGTGTGAGCCCACTGCACCCAGCAGCATTGTTTAATTTAATTTAATTTAATTTAATTTATGTATGTATTTATTTTGAGACAGTCTTGCTCTGTTGTCAAGGCTGAAGTGCTGTGGCCCAATCTCAGCTCACTGCAACCTCCAATTCCCAGGTTCAGGTGATTCTCCTGCCTCAGCCTCCAGAGTAGCTGGGACTACAAGCATGCACCACCATGCCTGGCTAATTTTCTTTTTCTTTTTTTTTCTTTTTTCTCGAGACGGAGTTTCGCTCTTGTTGCCCAGGCTGGGGTGCAATGACGCAGTCTCAGCTCACTGCAACTTCCTCCTCCCAGGTTCAAGTGATTCTCCTGCCGCAGTCTCAGAGACAGTGTTTCTCCCTGTTTGTCAGGTTGGTCTCCAACTCCCGACCTCAGGTGTTCCGCCCACCTCGGCCTGAACAGCTGGGATTACAGGCATGCGCCACCACGCTGGCTAATTTTGTATTTTTAGTAGAGACAGGGTTTCTCCCTCTTGGTCAGGCTGGTCTTGAATCCCCAATCTCAGGTGTTCTGCCCACCTCCACCTCCCAAAGTGCTGGGATTACAGGAGTGAGCCACCGTTCCTGGACGCCTGGCTAACTTTGTATTTTTAGTAGAGACGAGATTTCCCCACGTAGGCCAAGCTGGCCTTGAATTCCTGACCTCAAGCGATCCTCCCACCTCAGTTCAGGATTACAGGCATGAGACAGTGCCTGGCCTTATTTTAAAAGTAGCTTTGCGCCTGGGCAACTTAGACCACATCTCTACCAAAAGAAAAAAGCAAAAAAAAAAAAAAAAAAAAAGACTAGCCAGGCATGGTGGTGTGTGCTGTGGTCCCAGCTACTCAAGAGGCTGAGATGGGAGACTAGCTTGAGCCCGGCAGGTTGAGGCTGCAGTGAGCAATGATTTTGCCACTGCACTCCAGCCTGGGTGACTGTCTAAAAAATAATAATAGGCCGGGCACGGTGACTCATGCCTGTAATCCCAGCACTTTGGGAGGCTGAAGTGGGTAGATCTCCTGAGCTCAAGAGTTTGAGACCACCCAGGGCAATATGGTGAAACCCCGTCTCTACTAAAAATACAAAAAAAGAAAAAAAAAAAAAATTAACTGGGCGTGGTGGCGGGCGCCTCTAGTCCCAGCTACTCGAGAGGCCGAGGCAGGAGAATCGATTGAACCCCAGAGGCGAAGGTTGCAGTGAGCCAAAATCACGCCACTGCACTCCAGCTTGGGCTACAGAGTGAGACTCCGTCTCAAAAAAAAATAATAATAATAAAAAATAAAAGTAGCTTTGAAGTATCATGTTTGAGAATCATGATGATTTATTGTAGGTTCAATGAAGAGGACAAGTCCTACCGTTTGGGATCTCACACCAGTGTTTCTCTCCTTTTACTACTCCTTGAACCTGTGGCTATGGCATGCTGCTACCACCCGGTGGCAGCAGACCCCAATCACGGGTTCCACTGTTAGGGGAGATGACTCCTTTGCAAAGATCATGGACAGAAAGACAACCAGACATGAAGCACCTCATGATGGAATGCACAGCACAGTCTATTAGGTAGCCTTGTCAAAAAAATCAAACCTGAATCTAATTAAGGCTCTGGATCCAACTACCAATTTATAGGAAATACAAGAGAGAAAGGAACATGCTCAACAATATCTGGAGGATGTTGGCAGCAAAATCCACACTGGAAAACTCTACAGAACAAATATCTAGTTTCTTAAAAATAAATAAATAAATAAATAAAAGTAAGGAAAAGAAAAAACTGGAAGGAGAATCTTCAGATTAAAAATTACTTAAGAGGCCGGGCGTGGTGGCTCACACCTGTAATCCCAGCACTTTGGGAGGCTAAGGCAGGCAGATCACAAAGTCAGGAGTTCGAGACCAGCCTAACCAACAAGGTGAAACCCTGTCTCTACTAAAAATAGCCAGGCATGGTGGTGCGTGCCTGTAATCCCAGCTACTCAGGAGGCTGAGGCAGGAGAATCACTTGAACCTGGGAGGCAAAGGTTTCAGTGAGCTAAGATGGCGCCACTGCACCACTGCACTGTAGCCTGGAAAACAGTGTGAGACTCCATCTCAAAAATAAATAAATAAAATAAAAAGTGACTGAATAGGCATATTAACAAATCACAATAAAAAAGCATTCATGGGATAATCAGGGAAATGTGAATTGACTGGATACTGGATGATACTAAGAAATCATTGTTAAACTTTTGGGGAGCTCCTGGTGCTATTGTGATTATATTTTCCAAAGGAAGCACTTTGAACTTTTTAATGAGATATGTAATTAAATGCAGGTAAATGATAGAACGTCCAAGATTTACTTCAAAATAATCTGGGGCAGAGAATGTATAAGAAGATGGAAACGAAACTGGCCAGTAGTTAACAATTGTTAAAACTGAGTTATGGTATTTGAAAATTTTATCCTTGCTACTCAGAATGTCAGCAGACAAGCAGCACGAATGTCACCTAAGAGCTTGTTAGAAATGCAGGGCCTGGGCCGGGCGCGGTGGCTCAAGCCTGTAATCCCAGCACTTTGGGAGGCCGAGACGGGCGGATCACGAGGTCAGCAGATCGAGACCATCCTGGCTAACCCAGTGAAACCCCGTCTCTACTAAAAAATACAAAAAACTAGCCGGGCGAGGTGGCAGGCGCCTGTAGTCCCAGCTACTCGGGAGGCTGAGGCAGGAGAATGGCGTAAACCCGGGAGGCGGAGCTTGCAGTGAGCTGAGATCCGGCCACTGCACTCCAGCCTGGGCAACAGAGCGAGACTCTATCTCAAAAAAAAAAAAAAAAAGAAATGCAGGGCCTGGGCCAGGCGCAGTGGCTCAAGCCTGTAATCCCAGCACTTTGGGAGGCCGAGACAGGCGGATCACGAGGTCAGGAGATCGAGACCACCCTGGCTAACACGGTGAAACCCCGTCTCTACTAAAAACTACAAAAAACTAGCCCGGCGAGGTGGCGGGCGCTTGCAGTCCCAGCTACTCGGGAGGCTGAGGCAGGAGAATGGTGTAAACCCGGGAGGTGGAGCTTGCAGTGAGCTGAGCTGAGATCCGGCCACTGCGCTCCAGCCTGGGTGGCAGAGCGAGACTCCATCTCAAAAAAAAAAAAAAAAATAAGAAATGCAGGGCCTGCCAGGGCACAGTGGCTCATGCCTGTAATCCCAACACTTTCAGAGGCTGAGGTAGGAGGGTTGCTTGAGCCCAGGAGTTCGAGACCAGCCTGGGCAACACGGCGAAAACCTGTCTCTACAAAAAATACAAAAATTAGGCCAGGAGTGGTGGCTTACACCTGCAATCCCAGCACTTTGGGAGGCTGAGGTGGGCGGATCACAAGGTAAGCAGTTCGAGACAAGCCTGGCTAACCTGGTGAAACCCCGTCTCTACTAAAAAATACAAAAAAACTAGCCGGGAGAGGTGGCGGGGGCCTATAGTCCCAGCTGCTCGGGAGGCTGAGGCAGGAGAATGGTGTGAACCCGGGAGGCGGAGCTTGCAGTGAGCTGAGATCCAGCCACTGCACTCCAGCCTGGGCGACAGAGCGAGACTCCGTCTCAAAAAAAAAAAAAAACAATTAGCCGGGTATGGTGGCAGGCACCTGCAGTCCCAGCTACTTGGGAGGCTGAGGCAGGAGAATAGCTTGAACCTGGGAGGCAGAGGTTGCAGTGAGCTGAGACCACGCCATTGCACTCCAGCCTGGGCCACAGCAAGACTCCATCCGAAACAAACAAACAAAAAAATTAGCCAGGGTGTGGTGGCAGGCAGGCCCAGCTACTTGGGAGGCTGAGATGGGAGGACTGCTTGAGCCCAGAAAGGCAAGACTGCAGTAAGCAGTGGTCGAACCACTGCACTCCACCCTGGGTGACTTAGCGAGACTCTGTCTCAGAAATAACGACGACAAAAGAAATGCAGAGCCTCAGGTCCTGCCAAAGATCTGCTGAGTCAGATGTGAAATTTAAAGAGATCCCTTGGTGATTTGCAGGCACACTAAACTTAAGAAGCCCCAAATTATATTATTCTGGGCCAGGCATGGTGGCTCATGCCTATAATCCCAGCATATTGGGAGGCCAAGGTGGGAGGATCACTTGAGCTCAGGAGTTCAAGACAAGCCTGGGCAACATAATGAGACTTTGTCTCAGTAAATAAATAAATAAATAAAATTGTATTAGTCTGTGTTTTGTTTTGTTTTGTTTTCTTTGTGTGTGTATGTGTGTGTGTGTGTTTCTTTTTTTTTTTTTTGAAGACAGAGTTATACTCTTGTCGTCCAGGCTGAAATACAATGGCACAATCTCAGCAACCTCTGCCTCCCAAGTTCAAGCAATTCTCCTGCCCCAATCTCCCGAATAGCTGGGGATTTCAGGTGCCCACCACCACTCCCGGCTAATATTTATATTTTAGTAGAGACGGGGTTTCACCGTGTTGGCCATGGCTAGTCTCAAACTCCTGACCTCAGGTGATCTGCCCACCTTGGCTTCTGAAAGTGCTGGGATTACAGGTGTGAGCCATCGCACCAGGCCTTTCTTTTTTTTGGACGGGGGTGGGGGACGGAATCTTGCTCTGTCCCCCAGGCTGGAGTGCAATGGCATGATCTCAGCTCAGTGCAACCTCTGTCTCCTGGGTTCAACAAGCAATTCTCCTGCCTCAGCCTCCTAAGGAGCTGGGATTACAGGCTCCCGCCACCATACCTGGCTAATTTTTGTAATTTTTTTTTTTTGAGACGCAGTCTCGCTCTGTTGCCCAGGCTGGAGTGCAGTGGCGCAATCTTGACTCACTGCAAGCTCCGCCTCCCGGATTCACGCCATTCTCCTGCCTCAGCCTCCAGAGTAGCTGGGACTACAGGCGCCCGCCACCATCCCCGGCTAATTTTTTGTACTTTTAGTAGACACGGGGTTTCACCATTTTGGCCAGGATGGTCTGGATCTCCTGATTTGGTGATCCGCCCACCTCAGCCTCCCAAAATGCTGGGATTACAGGCTTGAGCCACCGCGCCCAGTCCAATTTTTGTAATTTTAGTAGAGACGGAGTTTCACCATGTTGGCCGGGATGGTCTCAAACTCCTGACCTCAAGTGATCCACCTGCCACGCCTACGACAGTGCTGGGATTACAGGTATGAACCACTGTGCCTGGCCATGATAATATATATTAAATATTACATAAAATGTGGTCATCAAATATTGACTGGAGTGAGTTGGGTGAGGTGTGGATAACAAATATTTCTAATTTTCCTATTAGTAATAATTGTATCATAATTGCAGCATGTTTTTGTTAAAAATACAGCACATATGGGCACTTTAAGCTTTGGAATAAACCTCTGAGGTTTTCATCATTATCGATCTCAGGGATAGAAAACTGAAGTTTAGAGGGGTCAGATGACTCATCCAAGATCCCACAGCTCTTACATGGAAAAACCAGAACCCAAAACCAGGACTTGTAAGTCTTTGTTTTGTTTTTTTGAGACGGAGTCTTGCTCTGTCGCCTTGGCCGAAGGACAATGGCATAATCTCGGCTCACTGCAAACTCCATCTCCTTGGTTCAAGCAATTCTCCTGCCTCAGCTTCCCGAGTAGTTGGGATTACAAGCATGTACCACCAAGCCCAGCTAATTTTTATATTTTTAGTAAAGACAGAGTTTTGGCATGTTGGCTAGGTTGGTCTCAAACTCCTGACCTCAAGTGATCCACCCTCCTCAGCCTCTCAAAGTGCTGGGATTTCAGGCATGAGCCACCGCGCCCAGCGATTGGCCAGAACTTTTTATTCGAAAGCCCATCTTTTGGTACCACTACATCATACGTCTAGGAATTGAAATACGTCCTAGGCATTTGTGGTTTGTTTTCATGTAATTTGGTCTTAGTTTTAGTCTTATATATCTATTTTAAGAAGTTTCTTCTTATAACCCAGCATGTTAGGCCACAGTTACTTTTGCTTCCCCTTTGAGCTCTACTGACATTCTGCTGAGAAAATACCACGCTGACTATAAATCTTACTTATTCTGGAGAAATGATCTTGACCCTTGATTTTTTCCCTCCTGAGACATTGTCTTGCTCTGTTACCCAGGCTGGAGTGCAGTGGTATGATCTTGGCTCACAGCTATCTCCGCCTCCCAGGTTCAAGCAATTCTTCTCCCTCAGCCTCCTGAGTAGCTGGGATTATAGGTGCACACCACCACATCCAGCTAATTTTTGTATTTTTAGTAGAGACAGGGTTTCACCATGTTGCCAGGCTGGTCTCAGACTCCTGACCTCATGATCTGCCCATCTCGGCCTCTCAAAGTGTTGGGATTAGAGGCATGAGCCCCTGTGCCTGGCCTCAACCCTTGATTTATCTCATCCATAGGATCTTGAAACTTTAGGACTAAAATGAGTGAGACATGGGAATAGTATCAATGATTCATGAATTTGTTTGTACAATGAAATACCTGGGGAGCTTTTACAATTCCTGATGGCCAGGTCACATCCCAGACCAATTAAACTAGAATCTCTGAAGCAGGGGCCCAGCCGCAGGTATGTTTATAAAGTGCTCTAGGCAATCTGAATGCACAGCCTCGTTTGAGAGCCAGTCATCTAACGATTCTCAATAGACGCAATGCTACCACCTAGATAATATTTTAGAAATTTGTGAGCAAATTTTGATTGTCAAAATACTAAGAATGGCTAAAATAAAAATAGTGATAATGCCAAGAGCTTGTGAGGATGCAGAGACTCTGAGTCACTCATACTTTGCTGGGTGGAACATAAAATGGTACAGCTGCTCTGAAAAACACTTGGGCTATTTCTTTTTCCTTTTCTTTTTTCTTTTTTTTTTTTTTTCTGAGACGGAATGCCACTCTGTTGCCCAGGCTGGAGTGCAGTGTGCGATCTCAACTCACCGCAACCTCTGCCTCCTGGGTTCAAGCAAGTCTCCTGCCTCAGCCTCCTGAGTAACTGGGATTACAGGCACACAGTACCATGCCTGGCTGATTTTTGTATTTTATTTTATTTATTTATTTATTTTTGAGACGGAGTCTCGCTCTGTTGCCCAGGCTGGAGTGCAGTGGTGCAATCTCGGCTCACTGCAAGTTCTGCCTCCCAGGTTCACACCATTCTCCTGCCTCAGCTTCCCAAGCAGCTGGGACCACAGGCGCCTGCCACTAAGCCTGGCTAATTTTTGTATTTTTAGTAGAGACAGGATTTCACCGTGTTAGCAAGGATGGTCTTGATCTCCTGACCTCGTGATCTGCCCTCCTTGGCCTCCCAAAGTGCTGGGATTACAGGTGTGAGCCACCACGCCCAGCCTGCTAATTTTTGTATTTTTAGTAGAGATGGAGTTTCACCATGTTGATCAGGCTGGTCTCGAACTCCTGACCTCGTGATCTGCCAGCCTCAGCCTCCCAAAGCGCTGAAATTACAGGCATGAGCCACCCCGCCCGGCCACAGCTGTTTTTTTAACAACCCAAAATGAACTTAACATATGACCCAGCAATTTCGCACTTGGTCATTTATCTCAGATAAATATATATATATTTTTTCACACAGAAGCTTGTGATAATGTTCACAGCAGCTTTATTCATAATAGCCAAACACTGTAAACTATCTAAAGGTTTTTTGTTTTTGTTTTTGTTTTTTTTTTGGAGACAGAGTCTCACTCTTTCACTCAAGCTGGAGTGCACTGGCACAATTTCAGCTCACTGCAACCTCTGTCCCCCAAGCTCAGGTGATCCTCCCACCTCAACCTTCTAAGTAGGTGAGACTACAGGTGTGAACCACCAAGCCTGGCTAATTTTTCATTTTTCTGTAGAGACGGGGGTTTGCCATGTTGCCCAGGCTGGTCTTGAACTTCTGGGCTCAAGTGATCCTGCCTGCCTTGGCCTCCCAAAGTGTTGGGATTACAGGCATGAGCAACCACGCCCAGCCTCTAAATGTCTTTCAATAGATAAACGGCTGAACTGCAGAACATTCAAACCATGGACTACTACGAAGCAATAAAAGGGAATGAGCTATTGATACATACAACTTGGATGAACCTCAAGTGAATTATACTAAGTAAAAAAAGGCAATTGGAGGTTGCGGCGAGCCCAGATCGCACCATTGCACTCCAGCCTGGGCAACGAGAGCGAAACTCCATCTCAACGAACAAACAAACAAACAACAACAACAAAAAAACGCCAGTCTAGGCAGGGCCGGGCGCGGTGGCTCATGCCTGTAATCCTAGCACTTTGGGAGGCCGAGGCAGGCAGATCGCCTGAGGTCTGGGGTTCAAGACCAGCCTGACCAAAGTGGAGAAACCCCAACTCTTCCATAAATACAAAATTAGCCAGGCATGGTGGTGCATGCCTGTGATACCAGCTACTCAGGAGGCTGAGGCAGGAGAATCGCTTGAACTCCGGGAGGCGGAGCTTGTGATGAGCTGAGATGGCGCCATTACACTCCAGCCTGGACAACAAGAGCAAAACTCCGTATCAAAAAAAAAAAAAAAAAAAAAAAAAAAAAAAAAGATAACCTGACAACAATGTGCCTTGGAGATGATATTTATTTATTTATTTATTTATTTAGAGACAGAGTCTTACTCTGTTGCCCAGGCTAGAGTGCAGTGGCACAATCTCTGCTCACTGCAACCTCCACCTCCTGGGTTCAAGATTTTCCTGCCTCAGCCTCCCGAGTAGCTGGGACTACAGGCATGCACCATGACACTGGCTAATTTTTGTATTTTTAGTAGAGATGGGGTTTCACCATGTTGGTCAGGCTGGTCTCAAACTCCTGACCTCAAGTGTTCCACCTGCCTCGGCCTCCCAAAGTGCTGGAATTATAGGCTTGAGCCACTGCGCGCAGCCGTTGATGATCTTTTTGCGATGAATTTCCCAGGTGTTCTTTGAGCTTCTTGTGTTTGGATGTCTGGG
Source organism: Macaca fascicularis (assembly GCF_037993035.2). Lineage (NCBI taxonomy): Eukaryota > Metazoa > Chordata > Mammalia > Primates > Cercopithecidae > Macaca > Macaca fascicularis. The sequence continues at coordinate 62,808,026 of NC_088389.1, forward strand.
TTTCTAGCAAGGCTGGGGAAGTTCTCCTTGATTATTCACCCAAATATGTTTTCCAGACTTTTAGATTTCTCTTCTTCCTCAGGAACGCCAATAATTCTTAGGTTTGGTGGTTTAACATAATCCTAGACATCTTGGAGGCTTTGTTCGTATTTTCTTACTCTTTTTTCTTTGTCTTTGTTGAAATGGGTTAATTCGAAAACCTTGTCTTCGAGCCCTGAAGTTCTTTCTTCTGCTTGTTGATTCTATTGCTGAGAGTTTCCAGAGCATTTGCATTTATCTAAGTGCCTCCATTGTTTCCTGAAGTTTTGATTGTTTTTTTATTTATGCTATCTTTTTCACTGAAGATTTCTCCCTTCATTTCTTGTATCATTTTTTTTATTTCCTTAAATTTAGCTTTGCGTTTTTCTGGTGTCTCCTTGATTAGCTTAATAACTGACCTTCTGAATTCTTTTTCAGGTAAATCAAGTATTTCTTCTTGGTTGGATCCATTGCTTCTAAGCTGGTGTGATTTCTGCAGAGTGTTAAATAACTTGTTTTGTCATATTACCAGAGTTGGTTTTCTGGTTCCTTCTCATGGTGTAGGCTTTGTCAGAGGGAAGGTCTAGGGATCAAGGCTGTTGTTTGGATTCTTTTGTCCCATGGGGTGTTCCCTTGATGTGGTACTCTCCCCGTTTTCCTAGGGATGTGGTTTCCTGAGAGCAGAGCTGTAGTGATTGTTATCTCTCTTCTGGATCAAGCCACCCAGCAGGTCTACCAGGCTCCCAGCTAATACTGGGGGTTGTCTGCACAGAGTCATGTGATGTGACCATCTGTAGGTCTCTCAGCCATGGATACCAGCACAGTATTTAGGGTGTCTCCCAGGTCCTGCAGGAGCAATCTGCTTCCTTCCTAGGGTCTGTGAGTTCTCTTGGTTTTTCCTGATCTATTCCTGCAGTACTTCTGGAGCGAAAGTTCACAATGCGAGAGTCTACACACTGCTCTGTCCGTCCAAGTGGGAGCTGCAGTCTAGTCCTGCCTCCCTACCGCCATGATCCCTCCCTACTCAATAGTTGTGTATCTTGATTGTAATGGTAATTATACAAAGCTAGGCATGTGGTAATGTTATATAAAGCAAGACATATACACACACACTAATGACTGCAATATAATGGGTGAAGTCTGAATAAGCTATGAGGATTATACCAATGTTGGTTTCCTATCTGAATAGGCTCTGTGCATTGTACCAATGTTGATTTCCTGGTTTTAATACTGCACTGTAGCCATGGAAGATATTAACATTGAGGGAGAATGGAGTGAAGGGTGCACTGGACCTTCCTGGACATTTCTTTGGAAGTTCCTGCAAATCTATAATTATTCCCCCCAAAAAAAGTTTACAAAATATTGAGACGCTATAGGCATGTAATGGGGGAGGGCAGGGATGCCAAACTCTCTTCATAGCAAATAATTGTTTTGTGTCTTTGAGGATTTTCCACTGTTATCACCAGAGATTCCTGTAAGATAAAAATCTGTTTATAGTGATCTGAGCTTATTCTGTTTTACACACCCCCACTCCACATACACATGAAGAAAAGTATTTTTGCATGGTTTTAACATTCACTGAATTTTCCAGGAACCAAACTCCTGTGTAAATGTAGGGAAAATGTACTTTGTTTTGTTGGGAACCTTACCAAGTAATGTTGACCATTTTGGGAAATCAAATTGTTTTTGGCCGTGCATCTACTAGAATGTGAGTGTCAGTACAATATTCCTGGGTCACTACATTTGTAATTGCAAATGCACATTCAGGCCAGCATGGTGGCTCACACCTGTCATCCCAGCACTGTGGGAGGCTGAGGCAGGCAGGTCACTTGAGGTCAGGAATTCAAGACCAGCCTGGCCAACATGGTGAAACCCAGTCTCTAGTAAAAATACAAAAATTAGCCAGACATGGTGGCACACGCCTATAATCCCAGGTACTCAGGAGGCTGAGGCAGTAGAATTGCTTGAATCTGGGAGGCAGAGGTTGCAGTGAGCCGAGATCGTGCCACTGCACTTCAGCCTGGGCAACAGAGTGAGACTCCATCTCAAACAAACAAACAACAAAAAACAAATGCACATGCAAGTAGGTAACAGAATATTCAAAACTCCTTTTAACAGACTTAGAACCAAATACCAATTATTAAATTGGCAGAGTAATGAAATGCAAATACCATTAAATTTCATTAGTAAGGGTTATTTTACGAAAAGTTAATGTTTTTGCCACTTTATAATTTTGACCCACTGCTAAAAAAGTTATTGAAATTTACTTATTAAACCCTTTAGTTAAGTTTTCCATGTATTTCAACTTTGATACATTTCCCATGGGTCTTCATCACAATTTCTCTCTAGCAGTGCTATCCCACAGAAACATAATGCAAGCCACATTATAACTTTAAATTTTCTTTCTTTTTTTTTTTGGAGACGGAGTCTCGCTCTGTCGCCCAAGCTGGGGTGCAGTGGCACGATCTCGGCTCACTGCAACCTCTGTCTCCTGGGTTCAAATTTTAAATTTTCTAGTAGCCATATTAAAAAGTTTTCTTTAAAAGATGAATTAATTTAATATTTTATTTAACCCAATAGATACATAATATGATTTCAACATGTAATCACTTAGAAAAAAAAGTTGTTTTTGAGATAGAATCTCACTTTGTTGTCCAGGTTGGAGTACAGTGGTACAAATACAGCTCACTGCAGTCTCAGACTCCTGGGCTCAGGTGATCCTCTCAACCAGCATCCTGATCAGCCGGGACCACAGGTATGTGCCACCATGCCCAGCTGATTTAAAAATATATATTTGTAGAGTTGAGCCCAGGTTGGTCTCAAACTTCTGAGCTCAAGCAATCTTCCTGCCTCAGGTTCCCAAAGTGCGGGAATTACAGGTGTGAGCCACCGTGTCTGGCAGAAAAAATTATTAATGAAGTATTCTATTTTTTTTCATTTTTATTTTATTTATTTATTTTTTGGAAAGAGAGTTTCACTCTTGTTACCCAGGCTGGAGTGCAATGGCGCAATCTCAGCTCACCACAACCTCGGTCTCCCTGGTTCAAGCGATTCTCCTGCCTCAGCCTCCTGAGTAGCCGGGATTACAAGCATGTGCCACCACGCCCGGCTAATTTTGTATTTTCAGTAGAGACGGGATTTCTCTATGTTGGTCAGGCTTGTCTCAAACTCTCGACCTGAAGTGATCTGCCCTCCTCAGCCTCCCAAAGTGCTGGCATTACAGGCATGAGCCACCACGCCTGGCCTATACTTTTCTTTCTTTTTTTTTTTCTTTGAGACACAGTCTGGCTCTGTCGCCCAGGCTGGAGTAGAGTGGCGCCATCTCAGCTCACTGCAAGCTCCGCCTCCTGGATTCACACCATTCTCCTGCCTCAGCCTCCTGAGTAGCTGGGACTACAGACGCCCGCCACCACGCCCGGCTAATTTTTTGTATTTTTAGTAGAGACAGGGTTTCACCATGTTAGCCAGGATGTTCTCAATCTCCTGACCTCGTGATCCAGCCGCCTTGGCCTCCCAAAGTGCTGGGATTACAGGCGTGAGCCACCGCACCCAGCCACCTATTCTTTTTTATACTAAGTGTTTGAAGTTGGATATGTGCTTTACGCTTATAACACAACTCAATTTAGACTAGCTTTGCTCAATAGTCATATATGGCCAGTGGTTACTATACTAGACGGCATAGTTCCATAGCTTTATATATTTATCCATCTTCTCCTTTGACCTCTCAAGAGATACAGTCTCTTAAATTGGTTTTTTTTTTTTTGGTTTTTTTTTTTTGAGATGGTGTTTCACTCTGTCACCAGGTTGGAGTGCAGTGGTGCTATCTCAGCTGACTGCAACCTCCGCCTCCCGGGTTCAAGCGATTCTCCTGCCTCAGCCTCTTGAGTAGCTGGGACCACAGGCATGCACCACCATGCCTGGCTAATTTTCGTATTTTTAGTAGAAATGGGGTTTCACCATGTTGGTCAGGCTGGTCTCGATCTCTTGACCTTGTGATCCGCCCACCTAAGCCTCCCAAATTGCTGGGATTACAGACGTGAGCCACCGTGCCTGGCTTAAATCTTTTTAATTAATAGATACTCAATATATGCCTCTGTATAAAGTAGAATTTTAAATTAGGAGATTTGGGTGTTATATTATCCTTATCTTTGTGAAAACAAATGGAAATATCATATTTTCTCATTTTTTTCAATTTGACATCTAAAATTTGCCTTGACGTGTGCTACCCTTCCTTCAATTAAATCCTTAGTTGGATGCCTGTAGTCCCAGCTACTTGGGAGGCTGAGGCAAGAGGATTTCTTGAGCCCAACAGTTGTAGGCTGCAGTGAGCTATGACTGCACCGGTGCACCCCAGCCTGAGCAATACAGCGAGATCCTGTCTCTAAAGATAATAAAATAGCCCGGGCGCGGTGGCTCGTGCCTGTAATCCCAGCACTTTGGGAGGCCGAGGTGGGTGGATCACGAGGTCAGGAGTTCCAGACCAGCCTGACCAACATGGTGAAACCCCGTCTCTAGTAAAAATACAAAAGTTAGCCAGGCGTGGTGGCGCATGCCTGTAATCCCAGCCACTCAGGAGGCTGAGGCAGAAGAATCGTTTGAGCCTGGGAGGCTGAGGCTGCAGTGAGCTGAGATCATGCCGCTGCACTCCAGCCTGGACTACAGAGTGAGATTCCGTCTCAAAAATATAAATAAATAATAAAATAAAATGTTGATTTAAAAAATACGCCGGATGCGTTTGTGCCACTGCATGCCAGCCTGGCGACAGAGCAAGACTCAGTCTCAAAAAAAAAAAAAAAAAAAAAGAACCACAGACCTCAGCAGGCCTCGAGGCCAAGACTGGACTCCATGCCAACACATCCATTGCAGCTGGGAAACTGGCCTACAAAAGGAATTCTGGAGAAAGACCTGCCAAGCCCATTTGTTCAGCCTTATGAAATTCTTCTGACCACTCCCATGGCTGTACTTTGTGCAGACCACCCACAGGGATACACATATCTCATTGCAGGCCTGCTTGGAGACAAGCCACAGCCACATCAAAACCACCAAAACAAGGCACTCGCGAATCCTTGGCAAGTCACAGGTACCAGTTAGGAACACAAAGATCTGAAAGGGAACTCCTAAGTTTTCACTGCTCTGTGGTGACATTAGCCTGGAAAAAGAAGTAGCATTCATAACTAAGAGATGCCACAGTAAAGTATTCTTGGAGAACTGTGTGATGGAGGATGAATAACCCCAGGACAAACCCTCCGAATTGGGAAAATGCTGAGCAAACCTTGACTGTAGGATTCCCTGTAACAGCGGCTTGCTGCTGCTCACCAGCAAGGTCTTCCTTGCCCCCACTCACCTTCTCCATCATATAGTGATGATGAATGGCAATAATCCATAGCAAGGCATATTCATGCCCTATGAATGCATAAGTACGAATAGGTTGATTTGTCCACCCGTAGAGGAAGAATACAGTGAGGAAAGCAGCCCCTCTGGAATAAATCAGTGCTGCATAGCTGGCTGCCTTAGCCTCCCAAAGTGCTGGGATTATAGGCATAAGCCACCGTGCCTGGTCTATTTTATTGTTATTATTACTTTTGAGACAGCATCTCGATTCAATGCCCAGGCTGGAGTGCAGTGGCGTGATCTCAGCTAACTGCAACCTCTGTCTCCCGGGTTCAAGTGCTTCTTGTGTCTCACTCTCCCAAGTAACTGGGATTACAGGCACTTGCCACCACATCACCCATTATTTTTTTGTTTTGTTTTGTTTTTTTGAGACGGAGTCTTGCCCTGTTGCGCAGGCTGGAGTGCAATGGCGTGATTTTGGCTCACTGCAACCTCTGCCTCCAAGGTTCAAGCGATTCTCCTGCCTCAGTCTCCTGAGTAGCTAGGATTACAGGCACCCGCCATCATCATGCCGGCTAATTTTTGTATTTTTGTAGAGATGGGGTTTCACTATGTTGGCCAGGCTGGTCTCTAACTCCTGGCGTCAGGTGATCGTCCCACCTCAGCTTTCCAATATGCTGGCATTACAGGCGTGAGCCACCGCGCTGAGCCACACATTTCTCTTTCTTGAACTCCTGACCTTAAGTGATCCACCCGCCTCAGCCTCCCAAAGTGCTGGGATTACAGGATGAGCCACGGTGCCTGGCCATACAAATTTCTCTTTCAAGAAATGAAACTTTATTTCACCTGTACCTTATGTTGTTTTATTTCTGTAGTTTGGCAAAAACCAACCTCGGTCAGCTTGGGATCCATCCTCTTTTCCCCTGCGCAGCTTCTCTCCCCGCGGTTGTTGCGGTCTCCCCACTTTGGCATCACCAAGATGTATTTCTCCCCAGGTGGTCTTCAGTCCCTGCTCCATGCTTTGCTACCACAACTTTCTTTGATCCCAACCTTGTAACTTCTTTAAGCCCAGTTCTCTTTCAGCTACTTCTGTGCCCCTCTGAGGCTCCTGGGGATCATTCAGCATGGCCAGTGCTATGCACAGTCACAGGAAATTCAGGCTACTATTGAAGGTTCTGCCTGCCTAGCTTCTCAAGCTCCTCTGTGCATCAGCACCACTAGGAGGGCCTGTTGCAATACTGACTGTTGGGCTCCACTCCCAAAGTTCCTGATTCTGTGAGTCTGGGACAAAGCTAGAGAATTTACACTTCAAACAAGCTTCTAGGTGGTGGTGATGCTACAAGTATGGGAATGAGACTTTGGAAACCAGGAGCCCAGATTTAATCACACAGCCATTTATTACTTGGGATTCTAACCAGGAAGGGGGTCAGCCCTCTACATTCAGATTACCCAAACAAATTACAAGTTCTGTTATTTACTACTATTTAGTCTTTATCTCCCAGGGCTTGGCTTAGTGGGAAAGTGGGTAGACGGGGCTCATTCTTAGTGAAAGACTCATACTATCTATGCATTCCTCAATTCCCCAATTCTTCTCCTCCCCCATTCAGGGAATCTTTATTATTATTATTATTATTATACTTTAAGTTCTAGGGTACATGTGCATAATGTGCAGGTTTGTTACATAGGTATACATGGGCCATATTACTGTGCTGCACCCGTTAACTCATCATTTACATTGGTATATCTCCTAATGCTATCCCTCCCCACCCCCCTCATTTCACAACAGGCCCCGGTGTGTGATGTTCCCCTCCCTGTGTCCGAGTGTTCTCATCGTTCAATTCCCACCTATGAGTGAGAACATGAGGTGTTTGGTTTTCTGTCCTTGCAATAGTTTGCTCAGAATGATGGTTTCTAGCTTCATCCATGTCCCTACAAAGGACATGAACTCATCCTTTTCTATGGCTGCATAGTATTCCATGGTGTATATGTGCCACATTTTCTTAATCCAGTCTATCATTGATGGGCATTTGGGTTGGTTCCAAGTCTTTGCTATTGTGAATAGTGCTGCAATAAACATACATGTGCCTGTGTCTTTATAGCAGCATGATTTATAATCCTTTGGGTATATACCCAGTAATGGGATGGCTGGGTCAAATGGTATTTCTAGTTCTAGATTCTTGAGGAATCGCCACACTGTCTTCCACAACGGTTGAACTAGTTTACAGTCCCACCAACAGTGTAAAAGTGTTCCTATTTCTCCACATCCTCTCCAGCACCTGTTGTTTCCTGACTCAGAGAATCTTTATCTAAACCACAGGGCAGCAAATCTATTCCATAAAGATCCAAATAGGGTTGGGTGCGGTGGCTCATGCCTGTAATCCTGGCACTTGGAGAGGCCGAGGCGGGCAGATCACCTGAGGTTGGGGGTTCGAGACCAGCCTGACCAACATGGAGAAACCCCCCCATCTCTACTAAAAATACAAAATTAGCTGAGCATGGTGGCACGTATGCCTGTTATCACAGCTATTCGGGAGGCTGAGGCTATTCAAGCTGAGAATTGCTTGAACCCAGGAGGCAGAGGCTGCGGTGAGCTGAGATCAAGCCATTGTACTCCAGTCTGGGCAGCAAAAGCAAAGCTCTGTCTCAAAAAAAAAAAAAACCTAGGGCTCGAACCAGGAAGGGGGTCAGCCCTCTACATTCAGATTACCCAAACAACTTAGAAGTTCTGTTATTTACTACTATTTAGTCCTTATCTCCCAGGGCTTGGCTTAGTGGGAAAGTGGGTAGATGGGGCTCATTCTTAGCGAAAGACTCATACTATCTATGCATTCCTCAATTCTCCAATTCTTCTCCTCCCCCATTCAGAGAATCTTTATCTAAATCACAGGGCAGCAAATCTGTTCCATAAAGATCCAAGGCCGGGCGCGGTGGCTCAAGCCTGTAATCCTAGCACTTTGGGAGGCCGAGACGGGTGGATCATGAGGTCAGGAGATCGAGACCATCCTGGCTAACACGGTGAAACCCCGTCTCTACTAAAAAACACAAAAAAAACTAGCCGGGTGAGGTGGTGGGCGCCTGTAGTCCCAGCTACTCGGGAGGCTGAGGCAGGAGAATGGCGTGGACCCGGGAGGCGGAGCTTGCAGTGAGCCGAGATCCGGCCACTGCACTCCAGCCTGGGAGACAGAGCTAGACTCCTTCTCAAAAAAAAAAAAAAAAAAAAAAAAGATCCAAATAGGGTTGGGTGCGGTGGCTCATGCCTGTAATCTCAGCATTTGGGAGGTCGAAGTGGGAGGATCTCTTGAGCCCAGGAGTTGAGACCAGCCTGGGCAATATAGTGAAACCCCCAAAAAATCCAAATGGTTGATATTTCAGACTCTGTGGGCCATGAAGTTTCTGTTATAGTTACTCAATTCTGCATTTGTATGCAAAAGCAATGATAAATAATAAGTAAATGAACAAGCATGGCTGTCTTCAAATAAAAAATGTATTTGTGGACACTGAAATTTGATTTTCATGTAATTATTATTACTCTCGTTTTGACTTTCTTCATTAATTTAAATATGTTAAAACCATTCTTAGCTCACAGGCTTTACAAAAAAGCAGGCAACAGACTGGATCTGGCCCACAGCAAGGACGCGGCCCACTAGTCATAGTTTGCCTACTCCTGGCCCTACATCATAATGTCTGTACAACCTTTTCCAAATTTGAAATCTGGCTTTTTAGGGGATAGAACTTGGAAGTAAATTACAAATACATGAGATGTCTCCAGATCAACTTAAGACAATAAATAAACAGAACTCTTACATCTGATTTTAACTGCTGGGTAAATGTGTCTAGAACTATGATGACTGAATTCTTTTTTTTTTTTTTTTTTGAGACGGAGTCTCTCTCTGTCCCCCTGGCTGGAGTGCAGTGGCGCAGTCTCAGCTCACTGCAAGCTCCGCCTCCCGGGTTCACGCCATTCTCCTGCCTCAGCCTCCCAAGTAGCTGGGACTACAGGCACCGCCACCTCACCTGGCTAGTTTTTTGTATTTTTAGTAGAGACGGGGTTTCACCATGATCTCGATCTCCTGACCTTGTGATCCGCCCGCCTCGGCCTCCCAAAGTGCTGGGATTACAGGCGTGAGCCACCACACCCGGCTTTTTTTTTTTTTTTTTTTTTTTGAGACGGAGTCTTGCTCTGTTGCCCAGGCTGGAGTGCGGTGGCCGGGTCTCCGCTCACTGCAAGCACCGCCTCCCGGGTTTACGCCGTTCTCCTGCCTCAGCCTCCCGAGTAGCTGGGACTACCGGCGCCCGCCACCTCGCCCGGCTAGTTTTTTTGTATTTTTTAGTAGAGACGGGGTTTCACCATGTTAGCCAGGATGGTCTCGATCCCATGACCTTGTGATCCACCCGTCTCGGCCTCCCAAAGTGCTGGGATTACAGGCTTGAGCCACCGCGCCCGGCCTATGATGACTGAATTCTTATTTCAAACATGATTATTATAGATGAGATGGGGCCTTGAGCAAATTATAAAGACTAGATAGTGATCATCAGGGTCTACATTCTAAAGTTTTTGTTGTTGTTGTTTTTTGTTTGTTTTTTGAGAGGGAGTCTTGCTCTTGTCACCCAGGCTAGCGTGCAATGGCACGATCTCAGCTCACTAAAACCTCTTCCTCCCATGTTCAAGCAATTCTTATGCCTCAGCCACTCCCGAGTAGCTGGGATTACAGGCACCAGCCACCATGCCTGGCTAATTTTTGTATTTTTAGTAGAGACCGGGTTTCGCCATGTTGGCCAGGTTGGTCTCGAACTCCTGAACTCGTGAACTCGTGATCTGCCCACCTCGGCCTCCCAGAGTGTTGAGATTACAGGTGTGAGCCCCCACACCCGGCCGCATTCTATAGTTTGATACTTGATGTTGATAAAGAGCTAAAAATCTTCAGCTCCCCCAATTTATCTATGTGGGAAAAAAATACCCAATGTTTGGTTTAAATTAACTTGATAGTTTCACAAAATAGCATAACATATGCTTAATAATGAATGAATGTCGTTTCAGAACAGAGATTTTCAACTTTCACTACATGTTAGAATCACCTGGAAAGCTTTTAAAATTCCAAATGCCCAGACTGAACTTCCACCAATTAAATCAGAATTTGGGGGACAAGAATTCCCCAGGTGATTTTGATTTGCATCCAGGGTTATAAATCACTATTGCAGTGTAAGATTCAGGAGGTCTGCTTTTTGCTCAGGTGCGCTGTGTCGTGCCCAATACCAAAAGACCCGATTTGCAACACTTGCATAGTCCTGTGTAGCCTAACCCCTAAGCAGGTGCAGATCCTTCGAATTATAGACACCTGGCCTTTCTTCTTGCCTTGAACCTGTATGCCAAGGCATGTGAATTCAAGGTGGGCTTCTGGGTTCTGTATCCGTAACCTTGGCAACAAAGTAGGCTTCAAGTACAAATCAGTGTAAAAGACAGCAAAGGACGTGAACAGACACTTCACAGAAGGAGATATATAAATAAGCACATAGAAGCTGGGCGCAGTGGCTCACGACTGTAATCCCAACACTTTGGGAGGCCAAGACGGGTGGATCACGAGGTCAGGAGATCGAGACCATCCTGGGCAACACAGTGAAACCCCATCTCTACTAAAAAGACAAAAAATTAGCCGGGTGTGGTGGCGGGTGCCTGTAGTCCCAGCTACTAGGGAGGCTGAGGCAGGAGAATGGCATGAACCCGGGAGGCCGAGCTTGCAGTGAGCCGAGATGGTGCCACTGCACTCCAGCCTGGGCAACAGAGCAAGACTCCATCTCAAAAAATAAAATAAAATAAATAAGCACACAGAAACGTTCTAAACATTTTTATTCATCAAGGAAATGCAATATTAAAACCACAATAAGATACAATTTCACACCCACTGGCAGTACCAAAAGACTAACAATACCAAATATTGGCAAGGATAGAGCAACTGGAACTCTCATACACTGTGGGTGAGAGCACAAAATAACACAACTACTTAGAGAAACTCTTTAGTGCTTTCTTATAAAGTTAGATATTCACTTACGCAAGAACTCAACAATTCCATTCCGAGGAATAAATAAAAACAAGGCCACCAGAAATGTTCAAGAATGCTCACTGTAGCTTTTTTGAGAATAGTTCAAAATTCAAAACAACTCTAATATACACCAATGGGAAGGGATAAACAAATTGTGTTATATTCATACAATAAAATACTACTCGGCAATAAAAAAGAACAGTTAATGCATACAAAAACACAGATGAATCCCAAAGACATTACGCTGACTGAAAGAAGAATCACACAGTGGCCGGGCATGGTGGCTCATGCCTGTAATACCAGCACTTTGGGAGGCCGAGGCGGGTAGATCATGAGGTCAGGAGATCAAGACCATCCTGGCTAACATGGTGAAACCCCGTCTCTACTAAAAATACAAAAATACAAAAAATACAAAAATACGAAAGAAGAATCACACAGAATACACACTATGTGATTCCATGTATATCAAGTTCAGGGACAGGTAATCTATGGTGACAGAAATCAACAGTTGTTTTTTGGGGTGTGGGGAGGGGAGGTATGCAAGGATTGACTAGAAAGGGGCAAGGGAGGCCGGGCACAGTGGCTCATGCCTGTAATACCAGCATTTTGGGAGGCCAAGGCAGGCGGATCACCTGAGGTCAAGAGTTTGAGACCAGCCTGGCCAACGTGGAGAAACCTCATCTCTACTAAAAATACAAAAAAAATTAGCTGGGTGTGGTGGCACATGCCTGTAATCCCAGCTACTCGGGAAGGATGAGGCAGGAGAATCACTTGAACCCAGGAGGCGGAGGTTGCAGTGAGTCGAGATTGTGCCATCGTACTCCAGCCTAGGCAACAGAGGGAGACTCCATCTCAAAAAAAAAAAAAAAAAAAAAAAAGAAAGGAAAAGAAAAAAAGAAAAGAAAGGAGCAGGGGAATGAGGGAACTTTTTGGAGTGATAGAAATACATCAGGTCCTGGAAGACCATCATTTTGTACAATGTGGTTCACTTATAACATTTTGTTTTTGAGACAGGGTCTCTCTTGGTCACCCAGGCTGGGTGCAGTGGCCTGATCACAGCTCACTGCAGCCTGGACATCCAGGGCTCAAGTGATCCTCCCACCTCAGCCTCCCGAGTAGCTAGGACTGTAGGCACACGCCACCACACCCAGGTAATTTTTGTATTTTTTGTAGAAACAGGATCTCTCTATGTTGCCCAGGCTGATCTGGAACTGCTGGGATCAAGCGATCCTCCCACCTTAGCCTCCCAAAGTGCTGGAATTATAGAGGCATGAGCCACTGAGCCTGGCCTGGTTTCCTTATACCTTAGGTGATTAAAAAAAAAAAAAAAAAAAAAAAGCTTCCCGGCAGGGGCCCTGCCTGTGTGGAATTTACACACTCTCCCATGTCTATGTGGGTTTTCTTCGGGTACTGTGATTTCCTCCCACATCCCAAAGCAAAAGGTGTTGATTAATCAGCGTGGGTTAATCGCATGTCTAAATTGTCTTGGTCTGAGTGAGTGTGGGTGTGTGTGCAGCTGTGTGTGAGAGTGTGCTCTATAACAGAATGGTGTCCAGTCCAGGGCAGGTTCCAGCCCTGTGCTGTGAGCTGCTGAGATAGGCTCTGGCTACCCACAACCTTGAACTGGAATAAGTGGGTTAGAAAATTACTAAATGAATGCAAATTATTGTACAATAAAAAATTCACAAAGTATACAATCATCATAAAGATGCGTGACAATAAATGATATAGTATGAAAGTATTCAGCGAGGCCGGGTGCGGTGGCTTTCGCCTATAATCCCAGCACTTTCAGAGGCTGAGGCAGGCGAATCATGAGGTCAGGAGTTCCAGACCAGCCTGGCCAATATGGTGAAACCCCATCTCTACTAAAAATACAGAAAATTAGCTGCGCATAGTGGCAGGTGCCTGTAATCGCAGTGATTCAGGTGACTAGGCAGGAGAATCACTTGAACCCAGGAGGCGAAGGCAAAGGTTGCAGTGAGCTGAGACTGTGACACTGCACTCCAGCCCAGGCGACAGAGTGAGACACCATCTCAAAAAAAAAAAAAAAAGAAGAAGAAAGTACTCAGCAAGCCGACCTTATTTGTGATTGTCTTTGAACTGCATGATTGTAGGAAGCACTCCTTACCATTCTCACTTTCTAAGCATTTATTCCACGACTTAACCCACCACCACTACAACTGCCATCACTCAGATATACCAAAATTTGGGTAAATAATTATCTTTCTTGTTTATATTAATCTTTTCTGAGTGTATGTAGAGCTCACATTTATTTCCATTTCTACTATTGGAAGTGATTTGGGGCTGGGCACAGTGGCTCATACCTGTAATCTCAGCACTTTGGAAGGACAAGGCAGTTGGATCACATGAGGTCAGCAGTTTGAGACCAGCCTGGCCAACATGGCGAAACCCTGTCTCTACTGAAAATACAAAAATTAGCCAGGCATGGTGGCACACACCTGAAATCCCAGCTACTCAGGAGGCTGAGATGGGAGAATCACTTGAACCCCAGAGGCAGAGGTTGCTGTGAGCTGAGATTGTGCCACTGCACTCCGGCCTGGGTGACAGAGAGAGACTCCTTCTCAGAAAAAAATAAAAGAAGAAGAAGAAGTGATTTGGGTCTTTCATGGGGGCTCACACCTGTATTCCCAGCACTTTGGGAGGCCGAGGCAGGTGGATCACCTGAGGTCAGAAGTTTGAGACCAGCCTGGCCAACATGGCAAAACCCCGTCTCTACTAAAAATACAAAAATTAGCTGGGTGTGGTGGTGTGCACCTGTAGTTCCAGCTACTCAGGAGGCTGAAGCAGGAGAATTACTTGAATCAGGGAAGCAGAGGTTGCAGTGAGCTGAGATTGTGCCACTGAACTCCAGCCTGGGTGACAAAGTGAGACCCCATCTCAAAAAAAACAAAAAACAAAAAACAAAAACAGCATGGGAAAGACTGGACTCCATGACTCAATTACCTCCCACTGGGTCCCTCCCACAACACATGGGAATTCAAGATGAGATTTGGGTGAGGACACAGCCAAACATATCATTCCATCCCTGGCCCCTCCAAAATCTCATGTCCTCACATTTCAAAACCCATCATGCCTTCCCAACAGTCCCCCAAAGTCTTAACCATTTCAGCATTAACTTAAAAGTCCATAGTCCAAAGTCTCATCTGAGACAAGGCAAGTCCCTTCCACCTATGAGCCTGTAAAATCAAAAAGCAGGTTAGTTACTTCCTATATACAATGGGGGTACAAGCATTGGGTAAATACAGCCATTCCAAATGGGAGAAATTGGCCAAAACAAAGGGGCTACGGGCTGAATGCAAGTCAGAAATCCAGCAGGGCAGTCAAATATTTTTTTTTTTTTTTTTTTGAGGCGAAGTCTCCCTGAGTCGCCCAGGCTAGAGTGCAATGGCGCTATCTCGGCTCACTGCAACCTCTGCCTCACGGGTTCAAGCGATTCTCCTGCCTCAGCCTCCCGAGTGGCTGAGACTACAGGCACCCACCACCACACCCAGCTAATTGTTGTATTTTTAATACAGACAGGGTTTCACCACATTGGTCAGGCTGGTCTCGAACTCCTGACCTTGTGATCAGCCTGCCTCGGCCTCCCGAAATGCTGGGATTAGAGGCGTGAGCCACGGCGCCCAGCCTTTGGGCAGTCAAATCTTAAAGCTCCAAACTGATCTCCTTTGACTCCATGTCTTTTTTTTTTTTTTTTTTTTTTTTTGAGACGGAGTCTCGCTCTGTCGCCCAGGCTGGAGTGCAGTGGCGCTATCTCGGCTCACTGCAAGCTCCACCTCCCGGGTTTACGCCATTCTCCTGCCTCAGCCTCCCGAGTAGCTGGGACTACAGGCGCCCGCCACCTCGCCCGGCTAATTTTTTTGTATTTTTAGTAGAGACGGGGTTTCATTGTGTTAGCCAGGATGGTCTCGATCTCCTGACCTCGTGATCCGCCCGTCTCGGCCTCCCAAAGTGCTGGGATTACAGGCTTGAGCCACCGCGCCTGGCCATTTGACTCCATGTCTTACATCCACATCATGTTGATGCAAGGGGTGGGTTCCCATGGTCTTGGGCAGCTCTGCTCCTGTGGCTTTGCAGGGTACAGCTTCCCTTCCGGCTGCTTCCACCAGCTGGCATTGAGTGTCTGCAGCTTTTCCAGGTGCACAGTGCAAGCTGTTTGTGGATCTACCATTCTGGGGTTTAGAGGATGGTGGCCCTCTTCTCACAGCTCTACTAGGCAATGCTCCAGTAGGGATTCTGTGTGGGGACTCACCCCACATTTCCCTTCCTCACTGCCCTAGCAGAGGTTCTCCATGACAGCCCCGCCCCTGCAGCGAATTTCTGCCTGGACATCCAGGTGTTTCCATACATCTTCTGAAATCTAGGCAGAGGTTCCCAAACCTCAGTTCTTGACTTCTGTGTACCCACAGGCTTGACACCATGTAGAAGCTGCCAAGCCTTGGTCCACCCTCTGAAGCCATGACCCAAGCTCTATGTTGGCCCCTTTTATCCACAGCTGGAGTGGCTGGGACACAGGGCAGCAAGTTCCTAGGCTGCACACAGCATGGGGACTTTGGTCTCATACTTTTTCCTCCTAGGCCTCTGGGCCTGTGATGGGAGGGGCTGCCCTGAAGATCTCTGACATGCCCTGGAGACGTTTTCCCCATTGCCCTGGGGATTAACATTCTGCTCCTTGTTACTTATGCAAATTGTTGCAGCTGGCTTGAATTTCTCCTCAGAGAATGGGATTTTCTTTACTATTAGATTGTCAGGCTACAAATTTTCTGAATTTTTATGCTCTACTTCCCTTATAAAACTCAATGCAGGCTGGGTGCAGTGGCTCACGCCTGTAATCCCAATACTTTGGGAGGCGAGGGAGGTGGATCGCCTGAGGTCAGGAGTTTGAGACCAGCCTGGCCACCATAGTGAAACCCCGTCTCTACTAAAAATAAAAATTAGCTGGATGTGGTGGTGGGTGCCTATAATCCCAGCTACTTGGGAGACTGAGGCAGGAGAATTGCTTCAACCCGGGAGGTGGAGGTTGCAGTGAGCGGAGATCATGCCATTGCACTCCAGCCTGGCAACAGAGCAAGACTCTGTCTCAAGAAGAAAAAAAAAAACAAAAAAAAAAACCACTGACTGCTTTTGGGCTTGGTGCGGTGGCTCACACCTGTAATCCCAGCACTCTGGGAGGCCAAGGTGGGTGGGTTACCTGAGGTTAGGAGTTAGAGATCAGCCTGACCAATATGGTAAAACCCTGTCTCTATTAAAAATACAAAAATTGCTGGGTGTGGTGGTGCACCCCTCTAGTCCCAGCTACTCAGGAGGCTGAGACAGGAGAATTGCTTGAACCCAGGAGGCAGAAGTTGCAGTGAGCTGAAATCACATCACTGCACTCCAGCCTGGGTGACAGAGTGAGATTGTGTCTCAAAAAAAGAAAAGAAAATAATAAAAACTGAATGCACTAACAGCCCCCAAATCACCTCTTGAATGCTTTACTGCTTAGAAATTTCTTCTGCCAGACACTCTAAATCATCTCTCTCAAGTTAAAAGATCCACAAATCTCTAGGGCAGGGGCAACATGCTGCCAGTCTCTTTGCAAAAACATAACAAGAGTCACCGTTGCTCCAGTTCCCAATAGGTTCCTCATCTCCATCTGAGAACACCTCAGCCTGGACCTTATAGTTCATGTCACTTTCAGCATTTTTGTCAAAGCCATTCAACAAGTCTCTAGAGAGTTCCAAACTTTCCCACATTTTTCTGTTTTCTTCTCAGCCCTCCAAAGTGTTCCAGCCTCTGCCTGTTACCCAGTTCCAAAGTCACTTCCACATTTTCAAGCATCTTTTCAGAAACACCCAACTCTACTGGTACCAATTTATTGTACTAGTCTATTTTCACACTGCTGATAAAGACATACCAGAGACTGGGCAATTTACAAAAGAAAGGTTAATTGGAGTTACAGTTCTGCATGGGTGGGGAAACGTCATGATCATGGTGGAAGGCAAGGAAGAGCAAGTCACATCTTACATGGATGGCAGCAGGCAAAGAAAGAGAGCTTGTACAGGGGAACTCCTCTTTTAAAACCATCAGATCGACTGGGCACAGTGGTTCACACCTGTAATCCCAGCATTTTGGGAGGCTGAGGTAGGCAGATCATGAGGTCAGGAGATGGAGACCATCCTGACTAACACAGTGAAACCCTGTCTCTACTAAAATTACAAAAAAAAAATTAGCCGGGCATGGTGGCAGGCACCTGTAGTCCCAGCTACTCGGGAGGCTGATGCAGGAGAATGGCGTGAACCCAGGAGGCGGAGCTTGCAGTGAGCCAAGATTGTGTCACTGCACTCCAGCCTGGGCGACAGAATGAGACTCCGTCTCAAAAAAAAAAAAAAAAAAAAACCATCAGATCTTGTGAGATTTATTCAGTATCAGGAGAACAGCTCAGGAAAGACTTGCCCCCCAGGGGCCAGGTGTGGGGGCTCCTGCCTGTAATCCCAGAACTTTGAGAGGCCAAGGTGGGCAGATTACAGGGTCAAGAGATTGAGACCACCCTGACCAACATGGTGAAACCCCATCTCTATTAAAAATACTAAAATTAGCTGGGCATGGTGGTGTGCACCTGTAGTCCCAGCTACTTTGGAGGCTGAGGCAGGAGAATGCCTTGAACCTGGGAAGCAGAGGTTGCAATGAGCCGAGATTGCACCCAGGCACCAGCCTGGGTGATAGAGCAAGACTCGGTCTTGAAAAAAAAAAAAAGGCCGGGCGCGGTGGCTCAAGCCTGTAATCCCAGCACTTTGGGAGGCCGAGATGGGCGGATCACGAGGTCAGGAGATCGAGACCATCCTGGCTAACATGGTGAAACCCCGTCTCTACTAAAAAATACAAAAAACTAGCCGGGCGCGGTGGCGGGCACCTGTAGTCCCAGCTACTCCGGAGGCTGAGGCAGGAGAATGGCGTGAACCCGGGAGGCGGAGCTTGCAGTGAGCTGAGATCCGGCCACTGCACTCCAGCCTGGGCGGCAGAGCGAGACTCCGTCTCAAAAAAAAAAAAAAGACTTGTTCTCATGATTCAATTACCTCCCACTAGGTCCCTCCCACAACCTGTGGGAATTCAAGATGAGATTTGGGTTGGCACACAGCCAAATCATATCATCCCAAGTGAATACAACTGTCAAAAGTCACAGGACATTATACTTGAGATCTATGCATTTTATTGTATATAAATTATACTTCAATTTACCGTCTGGGCTCAGCGGCTCACATTTGTAATCCCAGTACTTTGAGAGGCTGAGGTAAGCAAATCACTTGAGGTCAGGAGTTCAAGACCAGCCGGACCAACGTGGTAAAACCCCATCTCTACTAAAAATACAAAAATTAGTCGGGCTTGGGGGCGCAAGCCTGTAGTCCCAGCAACTCAGGGGACTGAGGCAGAAGAATCACTTGAACCCGGGAAGTGGAGGTTGGAGTGAGCCAAGATTCCCCCATTGCACTCCAGCCTAGGTGACAGAGTGAGACTCTGTCTCAAAAAAAAAAACCTTGAATTTAAAAATCATAAAAGAAAAAGGCTGTGGGGCCTACAACTCATCATTGATCATCATTGATCCTTCACTACAGAAGGTCTCTGTACTTTGGCTGAGATGAGCACGGGCACAGGCACTGAGGAGCACTTCACGAAGGCAAACACCTAGAGGTGACACAGGGAAGGAGAGTTCAGGGAATATCACGTAGTGCAGTCAGCAAGCATTGCAGTTTTGCTGGACTCTGGGGGGTGTAAAGGGGAGCACTGGGAAACAGAAATGGCAAGGAGACCCCCGAATGCCATGCTGAATCAGAAGCAATGAAGTCTGCTGGAGGTTTTGAGCAGGTAATGCTTCTGAAAGAAACGCTTACTTGAGGGTTTTATTGATTCACCTTTGATTCCTTCTTAATGCCTTTTAGAATTCTGAGGAATTCACAAAGCCAATTAGTAGAAGCCCCTCCTCCAGAATTCTATCAAACTCATAAACTTTAGTCCTCTGATGATCCGTAGAAGCATGAATAGTGACTGTCAGCTTTGGTTTAAGACTTATTGTATCCTTTTCTAAGACCAGGGAGAGGCCTTCATGGAAGTTGTCCAGCGTCCAGAGTATCTACCTTTCTAATTCCATTTTCCTCACCTCCTGTTCACTCTTTATACTCTGCAATCTTATTTCCCGTTCCACTATTCCTCTTCTTCTTTTTTTTTTTTTTTTTTAATTTTTTTTAGATAGACTCTCGCTCTGTCGCCCAGGTTAGAGAGTGCAGTGGCACGATCTTGGCTCACTGCAACGTCCGCCTCCTGGGTTCAAGCCATTCTGCTGCCTCAGCCTCCCAAGTAGCCGGCATTACAGGTGCCTGCCACTACATGCCTGGCTAATTTTTGTATTTTTTGTAGAGACAGGATTTCGTCATGTTGGGCGGGTTGGTCTTGAACTCCTGATCTCAAGTGATCCGCTTACCTTAGCCTTCCAAAGTGTTAGGATTACAGGTGTGAGCTACCATATGTGGTCTCCACTATATTTAGGGGGTTTTGGGTTTTTTGTTTTTTTTTTTTTTTTTTTTTTTTTTGAGACGGAGTCTCACGCTGTTGCCCAGGCTGGAGTGCAGTGGCGCGATCTCGGCTCACTGCAAGCTCCGCCTCCCGGGTTCCCGCCATTCTCCTGCCTCAGCCTCCTGAGTAGCTGGGACTACAGGCGCCCGCCACCGCGCCCGGCTAATTTTTTGTATTTTTAGTAGAGACGGGGTTTCACTGCGGTCTCGATCTCCTGACCTTGTGATCCGCCCGCCTCGGCCTCCCAAAGTGCTGGGATTACAGGCTTGAGCCACCGCGCCCGGCCTGGGGGGGTTTTTTTTGTTGATAGTTTTTTCTGTTTTGTTTTGATTTTTTGAAACAGGGTCTTGTTCTGTCATTCAGGTTTGAGTGCAGTGGCACGACCATGGCTCACTGCAACCTTCACTTCTTGGATTTAAGTGATTGTCATACCTCAGCCTCCCGAGTGGCGGGATTACAGGTGCATGCCACAACACCAGGCTAATTTTTTGTATTTTTAGTAGAGATGGGTTTCACCACATTGGCCAGGCTGGTCTCGAAGTCCTGACCTCAAGTGATCTGCCTGCCTCGGCCTCCCACAGTATTGGGATTACAGGCATGAGTCGTGACACCCAGCCTCTACTATTCTTAAACCACTCTCACACAGAACACCAATTCTATCAATTAGGACTCCATGTTAGTGTATGTATTGCTATGTTATAAATCACCCCAAAGCTTAGTTGCATTAAAACAATGATAATCAGGGCACATGCTCTCAGACCAGCCTGGCTAACACAGCGAGACCCCATCTCTACTAAAAATACAAAAAAATTAGCTAGGCATGGTGGGGCACACCTGTAATCCCAGCTACTCGGGAGGCTGAGGCAGGAGAATTGCTTGAACCCAGGAGGTGGAGGTTGGATTGAACATAGTCAGAATGGCATGTCTCTGTTCCAGGATGGCTGGGGTCTCAGTTGGAATATTTGAATGCTGGGGGCTAGAATCACCTGAAGGTTCATTCACTCACATCTGGTGATAGATTCTGGCTGTCCTGAGACCTTAGCTAAGATTGTTGGCTAGAACACCTACAGGTGACCTCTCCAAGTGGCTTTAGGTTTCCTTAAAATATAGAGGCCAAATTACAAAGCTAAGCATTGAGAGAGAGAGAAAGAAAGAATCTATACCTTGTAAGTCAATAGCATCATGGTGCCATACTCCTTGGTTACGGCAGACACAAGCCCCACCCAGGGGTGGGAAAACAAATCCCACCCAATAGTGGGAACAGTACCAGTTATTGCAAGAAGAGCATGTGGAATGGGATAAATATACTGATGGAACCATCTTTGGAAAATACAATCTGCTGAAGATACTTTGCTTTCATGTAACAGAAAACCCAAACCTAACTGGCTTTAAAAAGGGGGAATTTATTGGCTCACATATGTGAAAACTCCAGGGGTTGGGCTGACTCCAAATAAGGCTTGACTGAGTCTGGAGCTATGTCACCAGAACCCGCTTTCTCTTTTTCATCTCTGGGTTCAGTTTTTCCTGTGCTGGCTCAAGCCTCAGACAGATTCTCCCCCTCAAGATGCTGCTGCGGCTCAGTCCACATATCTTCTCTTAATCAATTACTGCTGGAAAAGAGAAGTCTGCTTCTCTGATAGTTCACAAAAATATCCTGGAAAGTGAGTTTCTTTGACCCTAATTGTCCTGACTTGGCTCTTGTGCCTGTCCCTGAATAATTCACTGTCATCAAGGAAATGTTCTATGTGAATTGGCTAAGACTTAAGTCAACATAGCCACCTATGGCCCTAGGGACAAAATCTGCATCATTGTAAGTCACAAGTCTTCTGTAACAGATGTTAATTCAAGTACAAGGACAGACTTTACATCAAGAGTTGACATCAGGGGTGTATTTTTCTCACATCATAAAAAGTCTGAAGTCAGGCCAGGCGCGGTAGCTCACACCTGTATTCCCAGCACTTCGGGAGGCCAAGGCGAGTGGATCATTTAAGGTCAGGAATTTGAGACCAGCCTGGCCAACATGGTGAAAACCCCATCTCCACTAAAACTACAAAAATTAGCTGGGCATGATGGCGCACGCCTATAATCCCAGCTACTCGGGGGGCTGAGGCAGGGGAATCACTTGAACCCGGAAGGCAGAGGTTGCAGTGAGCCGAGATTGATTTCACCACTGCACCCCAGTCTGGGCAAGAGAATGAGACTCTGTGTCAAAAACAAACAAACAAACAAAAGTCTGAAGTCATATAGTAACGTGTTGACCCAGTGGCTCAAGGACTTGGGATTGGTAGAGCTGGGATTCTCTTGATTTTTCACTGTTTCTCACAAGATGGGTGCCCCAGTTCTAGTTACGTATCTTGTGTTTGTTTGTTTGTTGAGACGGAGTCCTGCTCTGTCGCCAGGCTGGAGTGCAGAGCCATAATCTCGGGTCACTTCATCCTCCACCTCCCAGAGGCGATTCTCCTGCCTCAGCCTCCCGAGTAGCTGGGATTACTGGGGCACGCTACTACACCAACCTAATTTTGTATTTTTAGTAGAGACAGGGTTTCACCATGTTGGCCAGTATGGTCTCAATCTCTTGACCTCATGATCCACCCACCTTGGACTCCCAAAGTGCTGGGATTACAGGTGTGAGCCACCCCACCCAGCCATATCTTTTATTTTTATTTCTATTTTTTTTTTTGAGATGGAGTCTCTCACCCTGTCACCCAGGCTGGAGTGCAGTGGCACCTCTCAGCTCACTGCAACCTCCTGCTCCTGGGTTCAAGTGATTCTCCTGCCTCAGCCTCCCCAGTAGCTGGGATTACAGGTGCATGCCACAAAGCTCGGCTAATTTTTGTATATATATATTTTTTTAGATGGAGTCTCCTTCTTTCACCCAGGCTGGAGTGCAGTGGCACAATCTCGGTTCACTGTAACCTCCACCTCCTGGGTTCAAGCAATTCTGCATCAGCCTCCCAAATAGCTGAGATTACAAGCACCCGCTTCCACACCCATCTAATTTTTGTATTATTTTTATTTTTATTTATTTATTTATTTTTTAGACGGAGTCTGGCTCTGTTTACCAGGCTGGACTGCAATGGCACAATCTCGGCTTACTGCAAACTCTGCCTCCCAGGTTCAAGTGATTCTCCTGCCTCAGCTTCCCAAGTAGCTGGGATTACAGGCACATGCTGCCACGCCCCGCTAATTTTTGTATTTTTAGTAGAGATGGGTTTCACTATGTTGGCCAGGCTGGTCTCAAACTCCTGACCTCAGGTGATCCGCCCTCCTAGGCCTCCCAAAGTGCTGGGATTACAGGTATGAGCCACTGCGCCCGGCCCAGTTCTAGTCTACCTGGATATCATGTCTGTTTTGGGATACATACCACCTGGCTACTGCGTGCTGTAAGGTCGTTGGGAAAGTGAGTACAGGTGAGGCAGGCAAGGGAGAAGAGGGTTGGGAATGGGAATGGGGTTATTCAACCCATAGTCTGCCATATCAAACCCTGGACATAGAAATGCATCAGCTGGTACTTTGGGAGGCAGGCGGATCACTAGAGGTCTGGAGTTCAAGATCAGCCTGGCGAACGTGGTGAAACCCTATCTCTATTAAAAATACAAAAAAAAAAAAAAAAAATTAGCTGGGCATGATGGTGTGTATCTGTAGTCCCAGCTGTTTGGGAGGCTGAGGCAGGAGAATCGCTTGAACCCGGGAAGCAGAGGTTGCAATGAGCCGAGATTATGCCACTGCACTCCAGCCTTGGTGGCAGAGCAAGACTCTGTCTCAAAAAAAAAAAAAAAAAAAAGGATGTCTGTTTCCCAACAAAATTGGAGTACACATAGCGTAAGAGGTCTGAGGAAGGAGACTTTGGATGGCAAACATGAGAAATGATCGTGACTCTAGTGTCTTTCCTTTTAATTCTGCCAAAGTATTTTCTTTCTATGGAAAGCTCAGAATAAATCCTACTGACCTCTTACTAGTAATTGCCAGACTCTGTAGAAATTTAAGACATTTTCTTATTGGACCTCTTTTTTTGCATTTGACACTGTTGATTACTCCCCCCCTTCTGCAGCTCCCTCACTTATTCATTAAAACTCCATTTCCTGGCCTGGATGGGTGGCTCACGCCTGTAATCCTAGCAATTTGGGAGGATGAGGTGGGTAGATTGCTTGAGCTCAGAAGTTCAAGACCAGCCTGGGCAACAGGGCAAAACCCTGTCTCTACCAAAAATACAAACATTAGTCAGGTGTGGTGGCTTGCACCTGTAGTCCCAGCTACTTGGGGAGTTGAGGTGGGAGGATCCCTGAGGCCGGCAGGCAGAGGTTGCAGTGAGCTGAGATCATGCCACTGCACTCCAGCCCGGGTAAGAGTGAGACCCTGTCTCAAAAACAAAAACAGGCTGGGCTCGGTGGCTCACACCTGTAATCCCAGCACTTTGGGAGGTTGAGGTGGGCAGATCACCTGAGGTTGGGAGTTCGAGACCAGCCTGGCCAACACGGAGAAACCCTGTCTCTGCTAAAAATACAAAATTAGCTGGGCATGGTGGTGGGTGCCTGTAATCCCAGCTACTTGGGAGGCTGAGGCAGGAGAATCGCTTGAACCCGGGAGGCGGGGGTTGCGGTGAGCCAAGATTGTGTCACTGCACTGCAGCCTGGACAACAAGAGTGAAACTCCGTCTCAAAAACAAAAACAAAAACAAAAACAAAAACTCTCCATTTCTCATGGCCTGGCGTGGTGGCTCACACCGGCAATCCCAGCACCATCACTTTGGGAGGCTGAGGTAGGAGGATTGCTTGAGGCCAGGAGTTCAAGACCAGCATGGGCAACAAAGCAAGACCCTATCTGAAACAAAAACAAACCAAAAAACTCTGTTCCCCTTGGTTCAGTGAAACTGAGCTCCCTTGGTTGTACTTGCATCTCTCTGATCATGTTATTTGTGCATTTGAGAGACCCTTTTTCCTTTCCCTGCCCCACATCTATGAACTGGACTGTGGCCAAATTCTGATTCAGTCTGCTCCCTTCTTTTTGTCATTTTTCTTGAACTGACTGCTCAGTTCAGGTATTTTCATTCTTAGCTCTACAATAAAGAAATTTAAGGTTGTTAATCTTCTTGTAAGTGGAGATTTGGCCCGTTCCCATAAGCTCTGTTATGTAGTGCTCTCCTTTTAGTAAATATCTAAATAGATTTTGCTTTCCTTGAATTTATTTTGTGATATGAATAATGCATAGTCTGCTTTCTTTTTGTTTGCCCTTGCCTGTTGTCTTTTCCTAAAGGTTATGTTTAATGTTTCTGCTCATTCATATGTTGCATACACTTGACTTAAATACATACGCTTGACTTCCAACTCCTACACATACTAACCCTCTTTACTTGCCATTAGTTTAAATGCCAGTGGCTGCACACCCAGGGATTTCTGAACTTGTGGCCCACTACTAAAAGCACTTTGAATGTCCTTGATATTCTTCATGTAAGAGATACTCCCGGCCAGGCACAGTGGCTTACGCCTGTAATCCTAGCACTTTGGGAGGCCGAGGCGGGTGGATCACCTGAGGTCAGGAGTTCAAGACCAGCCTGGCCAACACAGTGAAACCCCATCTCTACTAAAAAAAAAAATAAAAAATTAGCTGGATGTGGTTGCGGGGTCCTGTAATCCCAGATTACTAGGGAGGCCGAGGCAGGAGAATTGCTTGAACCTAGGAGGCAGAGGTTGCAGTGAGCTGAGATCGTGCTATTGCACTCCAACCTGGGCAACAAGAGAGAAACTCTGTCTCAAAAAAAAAAAAAAAAAAGAGATACTCCCTTACAGGTGATGTATCTCCTGTAAGCGGATGAACTATCCCAACTGAATCAGGCAGGGTTCTTTGGTTGCAAGCAACAGAAAGCAGCCATGTTTAACTTAAGAAAAAATGATCTTTTCACAAGATGGCGCCGAAAGCGAAGAAGGAAGCTCCTGCCCCTCCTAAAGCCCAAGCCAAAGCGAAGGCTTTAAAGGCCAAGAAGGCAGTGTTGAAAGGTGTCCACAGCCACAAAAAAAAGAAGATCCGCACGTCACCCACCTTCCGGCGGCCCAAGACACTGCGACTCCGGAGGCAGCCCAAATATCCTCGGAAGAGCGCCCCCAGGAGAAACAAGCTTGACCACTATGCTATCATCAAGTTTCCGCTGACTACTGAGTCTGCCATGAAGAAGATAGAAGACAACAACACACTTGTGTTCATTGTGGATGTTAAAGCCAACAAGCACCAGATTAAACAGGCTGTGAAGAAGCTCTATGACATTGATGTGGCCAAGGTCAACACCCTGATTCGGCCTGATGGAGAGAAAAAGGCGTATGTTCGACTGGCTCCTGATTACGACGCTTTGGATGTTGCCAACAAAATTGGGATCATCTAAACTGAGTCCAGCTGCCTAATTCTAAATATATATATATATATATATATCTTTTCAACATAAAAAAAAAAAAGAAAAAATTATATGAGCTAGCTCACAGAAGAAAGGGAATGACTGAAGAACCAAATCTCCTATCACTTACAGGGGAACATGCAAATTTATTAAACATAGTGTAAAATGTCTTTCATTCCTTTCCCTTAGCAGACACTGTTCC
This sequence comes from Macaca fascicularis, assembly GCF_037993035.2. NCBI lineage: Eukaryota > Metazoa > Chordata > Mammalia > Primates > Cercopithecidae > Macaca > Macaca fascicularis. The sequence goes on from NC_088389.1 coordinate 62,834,562, forward strand.
AAGCACTAGGAAACCAGTGGAGAACATGATAAAAACAACCCCTGTTTTGAAGACATATATAGCTAGCACTGATCTGGATCCATGCCTATGGCCCAACAGCCTCTTTTCCTACCACATTTCAATGCATACACTAAATACAACAGGCATGCACCTCCCTGGTGCAGCAGGCTCTAATGTTTCCATACTTTGATCACGAAATTTTCTCTGTACTCATTATCCTTTCCTGCAAAGTCCTCCCTCACATCTTTGCTTGGTGACCTTCTACTCAGTCTTCAAAAATCAAACAAAACGTCACCACTATTACGAGATCAACAACCTCCGTCCCCCTTTTCCTTTTCAATTAAAAACTATTTTAGTTGTAGTCAAAGGTGTTGGCTCATTAAGATTAAAATGTCGGCCGGGCGCGGTGGCTCAAGCCTGTAATCCCAGCACTTTGGGAGGCCGAGGCGGGCGGATCACAAGGTCAGGAGATCGAGACCACAGTGAAACCCCGTCTCTACTAAAAATACAAAAAATTAGCCGGGCGCGGTGGCGGGCGCCTGTAGTCCCAGCTACTCAGGAGGCTGAGGCAGGAGAATGGCGGGAACCCGGGAGGCGGAGCTTGCAATGAGCCGAGATCGCGCCACTGCACTCCAGCCTGGGCAACAGCGTGAGACTCCGTCTCAAAAAAAAAAAAAAAAAGATTAAAATGTCGTTTTCATTATTAATAAAGTCTAAGTTGGAGAACATGGCTTATGTTTGAGACCAAATGACCTTATTAATATTTGATGCTATGCTGGGCACAGTGGCTCACGCCTATAATCCCAGCACTTTGGGAGGCTGATCTGGGAGGATCTCTGGAGCCCAGGAGTTCAAGACCAACCTGGGCAACATAGGAAACTCTGTCTCTACCAAAAAAAAAAAAAAAAAAAAAAAAAAATTACCTGGGCTTGGTGGCATATGCCTCAGTATTTGGAAAGCTACTCAGGAGACTGAAGTGGGAGGATCACTTAACCCAGGAGTTTTAAGACCAGCCTGGGGGGCCAGGTGCAGTGGCTCACGCCTATAATCCCAGCACTTTGGGAGGCCGAGCGGGCAGATCACAAGGTCAGGAGATTGAGACCATCCTGGCTAACACGGTGAAACTCTGCTCTACTAAAAATACAAAAAATTAGCCAGGCATGGTGGTGGGCGCCTGTAGTTCCAGATGCTTGGGAGGCTGAGGCAGGGGAATTGCTTGGACCTGGGAGGCAGAGGTTGCAGTGAGCCGAGATCAGCCACTGCACTCCAGCCTGGGCAACAGAGCCAGACTCCGTCTCAAAATAAAATAAAATAAAATAAACAAATAAAATAAGGCCAGGCACAGTGACTCTCACCTATTATCCAGAACTTTGGGAGGCCGAGGTGGGCGGATGACCTGAGGTTGGGAGTTTGAGACCAGCCCGACCAATGTGGAGAAACCCTGTCTCTACTAAAAATACACACACACAAAAATTAGCTGGGCATGGTGGTGCACGCCTGTAATCCCAGCTACTCAGGAGGCTGAGGCAGGAGAATCACTTGAACCCAGGAGGCAGATGTTGAGGTGAGCCAAGATTGCACCATTGCAGTCCAACCTGAGCAACAAGAGCAAAACTCCATCTCAAAAAAAAAAAAAATTAATTAATTAAAAAAAAAAAAAGATTTGGACATAGAATTAAGGGGACTAAAAAAAAATTAAATTTTATTATAGCTAATAAAGTATTATTTTAAAAGCATTTCAAATTATTTTTATCTTATTTTATCCATTAGCTATAGAAATTTTTTTTTTTTTTTTTTTTGAGACGGAGTCTCGCTCTGTCGCCCAGGCTGGAGTGCAGTGGCCGGATCTCAGCTCACTGCAAGCTCTGCCTCCCGGGTTTACGCCATTCTCCTGCCTCAGCCTCCCGAGCAGCTGGGACTACAGGCGCCCGCCACCTCGCCCGGCTAGTTTTTTTGTATTTTTTAGTAGAGACGGGGTTTCACCGGGTTAGCAAGGATGGTCTCGATCTCCTGACCTCGTGATCCGCCCGTCTTGGCCTCCCAAAGTGCTGGGATTACAGGCTTGAGCCACTGCGCCCGGCCAGAAAAATATTTTTGTTACCAGTGATATTTAATGAGTACAATGTGATTGAATGTATTTCATTATTCTAAGAATATTTTAAAATAATTTGTCATATAAAACTTTAAAGGTCTATTCTTTTATTTTTTCTTGAGACAGAGTCTTGCTCTATCATCCAGGTTGGAGTGCAGTGGTGCAATTTCAGCTCACTGCAAACTCCACCTTCTGGGCTCAAGCAATTCTCATGCCTCAGCCTCCCAAGTAGCCAAGACTACAGGCGCCCACCACCATGCCCGGATAATTTTTGTATTTTTCTTAGCCATTGCACCCAACCCAGGTCTGTTCTAATTTCAGCTTTTGTGGATGCTTTGTTTGGAGACTGTCATACTAAAAAAGATGTTTCACAGTGACATGTAAATCCACGACTATATTAAAACTTAATATCCTCTTTCAATTTTAAATACTTACTATGCACAGCATTTTGTTGAAATCCAGTTAGTAAATTTTCATCTTCCTTTAATCAATTTTCCTTACAAACTATTTGGAAGATGTGACACTCCAATAGTTTTAAGAAATGGGTTAGGACCAGGCGTGGTGGCTCATGCCTGCAATCCCAGCACTTTGGGAGGCCATGGTGGACAAATTACTTGAGGCCAGGAGTTCGAGACCAGCCTGGCCAACATGGTGAAACCCCGTCTCTACTAAAAATACAAAAATTGAGGCCGGGCGCAGTGCCTCCTGTAATCCCAACACTGTAGGAGGTCAAGGCAGGTGGGTCACCTGAGGTCAGGAGTTCAAGACCAGCCTGGCTGGCATGGTGAAACCCTGTCTCTACTAAAAATACAAAAAAAAAAATTAGCTGGGCGTGGTGGCAGGCACCTGTGATGCCAGCTACTCGGGAGGCTGAGGCAGGAGAATAACTTGAACCCGAGAGGCAGAGGTTACAATGAGCCAAGATCGCACCATTGCACTCCAGCCTGGGCAACAAGAGTGAAACTCCATCTCAAAAAAAAAAAAATTTATATATATATATATATACACAAAAATTAGTCAGGTGTCATGGCATGCACCTGCAGTCTCAGCTACTCGGGAGGCTGAGGCAGAAGAATGGCTTGAACTTGGGAGGCAGAGGCTGCAGTGAGCCAAGACCACACCACTACACTCCAGCCTGGGCGACAGAGTGAGACTCCATCTCAAAAAAAAAAAAAAAAAAAAAAAAAAGGCCAGGAGTAGTGGCTCACGCCTGTAATCCCAGCACTTTGCCCAGGAGTCGGAGATTGCAGTGAGCCGAGATCACGCCACTGCACTCCAGCCCGGGCAATAGAACAAGACTCCGTCTCAAAAAAAAAAAAAAGAAAAAAGAAAGAAATGGGTTAAAAACAACTCACTGAACCTCTTTATCTGGAAGATTGTTAAGTGGTCAACTTTTTTTTTTTCCATTTTCCATGTATGTATACACAAATTGTATAGGTGACTATCATTGGTTTTACAATCAAATCATGTAATTATAGAAAAAACTTTTTCAACATTATAAAATGCCTTTTTACATTTCTCTCTCCATTTACTTACATGGCTTTTTCCCAGCTTTATTGAGATATAATTGACAATTAGTTGCACGTGTTTAGAGTGTAAATTTTTTATTTTTTTTTTGAGACAGGGTCTTGCTCTATCACAAAGGCTGGAGTGCAGTGGCCCGATCATGGCACACTGAAGTCCTGGACTCCTGGACTCAAGCAATCCTCCTGCCTCAGCCTCCTGAGTAGCTGGGACCACAGGCATGTGACATTACACCTGGCTAATTTTTTTTTTTTTTTTAAGGCTCCACCCGTGCTGGAGTGCCGTGGCATGATCTCAGCTCACTACAACCTCCGCCTCCCGGGTTCAAGCAATTCTCCTGCCTCAGTCTCCCGAGTAGCTGGGACTACAGGTGCACGCCACCATGTCCACCTAATTTTTGTATTTTTAGTAGACACCGGGTTTCACCATGTTGGCCAGGATGGTCTCAATCTCTTGATCTCATGATCTGCCCACCTTGGCCTCCCAAAGTGCTGAGATTACAGGTGTGAGCCACTGTGCCCGGTCTGTTTTTTGTATTTTAGTAGAGATGGGGTTTTACCACCTTGCCTAGACTGGTCTTGAACTCCTGACCTCAGGCAATCCGCCTGCTTTGGCCTCCCAAAGTGCTAGAATCACAGGCATGAGCCACCGTGCCTGGCCGCACCTGGCTAATTTTTATATTTCTTTTGTAAAGACAGTGTTTCACCTCGTTGCCCAGGCTGGTCTCGAACCTCTGGGCTTAAGTGATCCTCCCACCTCAGCCTGGTGGGAGGCTGGGATTATAGGCTTGAGTGCTGGGATTATAGGCTTGAGCCACCATGCCCAGCAGTAGTGTACGATTTGATTAGTTTTAACATTTCTCCCTACCTGTGAAACCATCAACACAATCAGGATAATGAATGCATCCATTGCCCCCCCCCCCCAAAATATTTCATACTCCTTTGTAATACATTTCCTGACCCTCTCTCAGGTCCAGGCAATCATTGATCTCCTATATACTTTATATACATACAAAGGAACAGATCAGAATATGTACCAGGTTCATGTAAGGTTGTGCCAAAGAAAAACAAAGGTAAATGCTAAGCCCTGTATGTGCTGTTGTCCCTTCTTCCAAACTAACCAATTATATAAGCCACTACTCCCCTAAAGGAGGTTCTTCCATGTGAATACATGAAGCCTGGGATAAAGAGGTTTCTTCCAGTGATGCTGTGCCCTCATTCTGGTAGAGTCAGTTACTCCGCTGGGCTCCCATGTTATAAACACCTCTGTAACAAAATGAAGAAAACATTACTCAGCAACATTCCTGGAGGACTGGAAAAGGATAGGTTGAGACTGCTTTCCATCAGAGAAGTCACCGACTCCTTTCTCTTGGATATGTCACTGACTTAAGATTGCCCTCAAAGTAAAAAGATGCATCTCAGTTAAGTAATAATAATTTTAATACTAGTCATAGCAATTACTTTTTGTTGAGTGCCTGTAATATGCCAGGTCCAGACACTTTCGTAAAGTAATCTCATTAATTGCATTTGACATTTTACTAATTGACTGCAAATAATTCTGCGTGTGTGTTGATCCATAGGTTCACTCTAATCTTGGAGTCATACACTCATTTGTCTACAGGGGTTGGGCTCTAGTGAAGTGGGCTGGGTTTAACAGTGTATTGGAATTGATATTGACCTTGGGGGGGTCAGGTGATAACAGGAAGGGATAGAGACTGAAGACCAACTGGCCAGTGTCTGCGATACTAGGGCAGCTGCTACTGAATCCCAGTTGATTTTTGACTCAGTTTATTGTCACTGAATCTTGTAAGTTTTCCCAGAAAAGTCAGAAATGCCTTTTCATATATTCCTAATTTTTACATTTTGTATTCTCTTCAAAACATTTTAACTGGGCCAGCATGGTGGCTCATGCCTATAAACCCAGCACTTTGGGAGGCCAAGACAGGTGGATCACCTGAGGTCAGAAGTTCAAGACCAGCCTGGCCAACATGGTGAAACCCTGTCTCTACCAAAAATACAAAAATTAGCTGGGCATGATGGCAGGTGCCTGTAATCCCAGCTACTCGGGAGGCTGGGGCAGGAGAATTGTTAGAACCTGGGAGGTGGAGGTTGCAGCAAGCTGAGATCACACCACTGCACTCCAGCCTGGGCAAATGAGTGAGACTCCATCTCAAAAAAGAAAAAAAAAAAAAATTAGCCAGGCATGGTGGCATGAGCCTATAATCCCAGCTAATAGGGAGGCTGAGGCAGGAGAATAACTTGAACCCAGGAGGCAGAGATTGCAGTGAGCTGAGATCATGCCATTGCACTCCAGCCTGGGCGACAGAGCAAGACTCTGTCTCAAAACAATAAACAAACAAACAAACAAACAAACATTTAAAGAAGAAAAGATGACTGGCTGCAGAGCTCATGCCTGTAATCGCAGGACTTTGGATGCCCAAAGCTGGAAGATCACTTGAGGTCAGAAGACCAGCCCGGCCAACATGGAGAAACCATCTCTACTAAAAACACAAAAAATTAACCAGGCATGGTGGTGCATACCTGTAGCCCCAGCCACTCGGCAGGCTAAGGCATGAGAATCGTTTGAGCCCAGGAGGCAGGGGTTGCAGTGAGCAAAGATCCTGCCACTGCACTCCAAACTGGGCGACAGAGCAAGAACCTGTCTCAAAAGAAAAAGAAGAGGGAAAGGGAGAGGAAGAGAGGGGAGGGGGGAGGAGCGGGGGAGGGGGATGGGGAGAGGGAGAAGATAAAAGATAAAATTAATGTTATTTGGTCAGAAAAGCTTAACCCACTTTGTCCTTGAGGAAAAAAAGTATAACAGAAATAAGGACGGGGTGGACTGCATAGGTTTGTGCGTGTGCGTATGTGTGTGTGCATGTGTGTGTTTTGAGACAGAGTTTTGCCCTGTCGCATAGGCTGGAGTACAATGGCGTGATCTTAGCTCACAGCAACCTCTGCTTCCCAGGCTAAAGTGATTCTCCTGCCTCAGACTACTGAGTAACTGGGACTACAGGCATCCACCACGCCCGGCTAATTTTTTTGCATTTTTAGTAGAGACGAGGTTTCATCATATTGGCCAGGCTGGTCTTGAACTCTTGACCTCAAGCCATCCACCCGCCTCGGCCTCCCAAAGTGCTGGGATTACAGGCATGAGCCACCAAGCCGGGTTACACACTTTTTGTGGAATGTGATTTCTTTTCTTTTCTTTCTTTCTTTCTTTTTTTTTTTTTTTTGAGACAGAGTCTCACTCTGTTGCCCAGGCTGGAGTGCAATGGTACCATCTCAGCTCACTGCAACCTTCGCCCTCCCAGTTCAAGCGATTCTCCTGCCTCAGCCTCTCGAGTAGCTGGGACTACAGGTGCATGCCACCAGCGCCACCATGCCCAGCTAATTTTTGGGTTTTTTTTTTAGTAGAGACAGGGTTTCACCATGTTGGCCAGGATGGTCTTGATCTCTTGACCTGGTGATCCAGATGCCTTGGCCTCCCAAAGTGCTGGGATTACAGGCGTGAGCCACTTCACACGACCAGAACGTGATTTATTTGTTACTCAGTTTGCACACTTTTAAGTCTATCATTCTGTACTCAACTGCTGGATTTCCCTATAGGAAACTGGGTACTAGTTGAGGATGACAAATTATAAGAAAAATGCTCAAATGAAAACATAGGCTGAAGGCCGAGTGCGGTGGCTCACACCTGTAATCCCAACACTTTGGGAGGCTGAGGCGGGTGGATCACTTGAGGTCAGGAGTTCGAGACCAGCCTGAAGCCCCATCTCTACTAAAAATATGGAAATTAGCCTGGTGAGCTGGGTGCGGTGGCTCATGCCTGCAATCCCAGCACTTTGGGAGGCCGAGGTGGGCAGATCACGAGGTCAGGAGTTCAAGACCAGCCTGGCCAATATGGTGAAATCCCATCTCTACTAAAAATACAAAAATTAGCCGGGTGTGGTGGCATGTGCCTGTAGTCCCAGCTATTCTGGAGGCTGAGGCAGAAGAATTGCTTGAACCCAGGAGGCAGAGGTTGCAGTGAGCCGAGATCACGTCACTGCACTGCAGCCTGGGTAACAGAGAAAGCCTCCATCAAAAAACAAAACAAAACAAAACAAAAAACACCTGAGGTCAGGAGTTCAGGAATTCCAGACCAGTCTGACCAACATAGTGAAACCCCGTCTCTACTAAAAATAGAAAAAAAAAAAAAAAATAGCCGGCCGTGGTGGTGTGTGCCTATAATCCCAGCTACTTGGGAGACTGAGGCAGGGGAATTGCTTGAACCAGGGTGGTGGAGGTTGCAGTGAGCCAAGATCGCGCCACTGCACTCCAGCCCGGGTGACAGAGCAAGACTCCTTCTCAAAAAAAAAAAAAAGAAAGAAAGAAAATTAGCCGGGTGTGGTGGTGTACGCCTGTAGTCCCAGCTACATAACAGGCTGAGGCAGGAGAACCACTTGAACCCAGGAGGCAGAGGCTGCAGTGAGCCGAGATCATTCCACTGCACTCCAGCTTGGGTGACAGACAGAGCAAGACTCCTTTTTTTTTTTTTTTTCCTAAGACGGAGTTTTGCTCTGTCTCCCAGGCTGGAGTGTAGTGGAACAATCTCGGCTCACTGCAAACTCCGCTTCCCGGGTTCACGCTATTCGCCTGCCTCAGCCTCCCGAGTGGCTGGGACTACAGATGCCCGCCACCACGCCCGACTAATTTTTTGTATTTTTAGTAGAGACGGGATTTCACCGTGTTAGCCAGCATGGTCTCAATCACCTGACGTCATGATCTGCCCGCCTCGGCCTCCCAAAGTACTGAGATTACAGGCTTGAGCCACCGCGGCCGGCCCAAGACTCCTTTTTTTTTTTTTTTTAAAAAAAAAAAAAAAAGAAAGAAAGAAAGAAAGAAAAGAAAAGAAAAGAAAAAGAAAAAGAATAGATAGGCTGAGCTCCAGCTAAATAAGGCAATCAGATCTCCTCTGGGCTTCCCTACATGTTCCCAGCTATAGCCATTTCTGGGACCAGTTCCTAGCATGGGACCAGAGGAGAAATGTATTTGTTGCAGTCCTTCCACCTATACGGTGCACTCTCACTGGAATTTTGCATTTTAAGGCCAGAGAGAGAGAGAGAGAAGGTAGGAATGGAGGAAGGGAATGGGAACAGGGGAAAGAGAGGGAGGCTTAGATTCTCAGGCTCAAATAATGTCAGAGCAAAAAGGGACATTAGACAGCAGTTTAGTTCAATTTTTAAAAATCTTTTATTTCTTTACATTACAAAATTAACATACACTTGTGGAAATGGACTGCTAAAAATAGAAATAGACATTCCTCCCTCTCCTGTCTTCATTGCAGATAGAAAAACAAGCTCTCAGAAGGAAGTGACTATGCAATGTCATCTAGTTAATGAATGTAAGGGAAGTCTTCATGGAGGCAGACAATGGGATTGAACAGGGTTGTTTCCTGCAAAAAGAGAAGTTGCAGTGTTGAGAAGTTTTATTCAGTTATCCATGTTTATAGCCAGGAAGAGATTGAAAGGAAAATAAAAACACTAGGGCAGCCGGGCGCGTTGGCTCACGCTTGTAATACCAGCACTTCAGGAGACCGAGGCGGGCAGATCACTCGAGATCAGGAGTTCGAGACCAGCCTGGCCAACGTGGTGAAACCCTGTCTCTACTAAAAATATAAAAATTACCCAGGCGTGGTGATGGGCGCCTGTAATCCCAGCTACTCAGGAGACTGAGGCAGGAAAATTGCTTGAATCCAGGAGGTGGAGGTTGCAGTGAGCTGAGACCGCAGCACTGCACTCCAGCCTGGGAGACAGAGCAAGACCCCAGCTCCCCCGCAAAAAAAAAAAAAAAAAAAAAAAAAAAAAATTCTGGCCAGATGTGGTGGCTCTCACACCTGTAATCCCATCCCTTCGGGAGGCCAAAGCAGGTGGATCATTTGAGACTGGGAGTTCAAGACCAGTCTGGGCAACTGGACAACATAGGGAAACTTAAAATACAAAAACTTAGGTGGCTCTGGTGGTGTGGGCCTGTGGTGCTAGCTACTTGGGAGGCTGAGGTGGGAGGATCACTTGAGCCTGGAAGGCAGAGGTTGCAGTGAGCCAAGATTGTGCCAGTGCAGTCCAGCCTGGGTGATAGAGGGAGACCCCATCTCTACAAAAAGAATTTTTTTTGTTGTTTGTTTTGAGTTGGGGTCTCTCTATGTTGCCCAGGCTTGTCTTGAATTCTTGGGCTCAAGCAATCCTACTGCCTTGGTCCCCCAAAGTGCTGAGATTACAAGGCATGAGCCACCACACCCAGCCTGCTTTATTATTTAAGCCTTATCTCACCCTGGGAGGGAGGTATAGTTATTGGCATATTTGAAATAAGGAAACTGAGGCTCAGAGGGCTAATTAATTTGTTCAAAGTTACACTGCTAGAAAAGTTGAGTAATTAGAACTCAGGTCTTTCTGACTCCTAATCCCATAGGGCACTTGTGTGTAAATTTAAAACAGGTGACCCTACTTCTGGGCACTTGAAGCCCTGCACCAGAGTTTATGAACATAGTAAACATGGGCAGTACATTCCAGTCCAAGCCCATGGCTCCTTTTTTTTTTTTTTTTTTTTTTTTTTTTTTTTTTTTACAGTCTTGCTCTGTTGCCCAGAATGTGATCTCGACTCACTGCAACCTCCACCTCCCAGGTTCAAATGATCCTCCCATCTCAGCCTCCTGAGTAGTTGGGACTTTAGGCATGTGCCATCACTCCCAGCTAATTTTTGTAGTTTTTTGGTAGAGGTGGGGTTTTGCCATGTTGGCCAGGCTGATTTTCTTAGTCCTACCTGTGCCATTAAGGACCACAGAGCACATTTTAAAAATACACTTCCCCAAGACAGTTCTTCAACTATTGGAAAACAGTAAGTATATCTTCCCAGATACTCCCCAGGTTAAATGTCCTCCTGACCTCTATTTATCCCTCAAAGATCACCACTGCAAGTTCCTAGAAACAGTCTCATTCATTCAACATGTTTATCAAGCATATCACATGGACCAGGTCCTTTGAGAAGGACTGGGAATACATAAGATAAATAAGACAGTCCCAGCAGTTAAGGGGTTATTATCTAACGGGAATGACAAACAGAGATGCTCCTAAGCCGTTGCACTGGCCCTAGTAGAAGGTGTGTAAATATAGCAGGGGTCTAAAGAGGAGACAGTCAGCTCCACTCAGGAGCTCAGGAGGGCTTCATAGAGGAGGTGGGATTTCTGCCCCTCTAGGTCCATGCACGGATCCCTTTATCTTCCTTTTCATTCAAGGACTTTACCTCCTTCTGCCTTCTTTTCTTGGCATTTCTCTAACACATCCTGTTGGAGTGTTATGTTTCAGGAAAAAATTTAAAAATATATTCATCTGCCACCTTAGAAATGTTTTCATAAGAAGAAAATCTAGCAGCTTGTGACAAGAATGACTATTTCAGCACATAAAGTCTGAAATAATTTTACCAGCTCCCATTCTTCTTATAGTCCCTCCAACCTGGCTTCCTCTCTTTGTCATTTTTTTTTTCTTTTTCTTCGTCTTTCTTTCAGTCTTTTTCTCACGCTCCCTTTCGAGGCATTTTGACATTCTCATAGTTGCTCCTCACAACATAGCTTCTTCACAAACTCAGAGTGGTTAGGTGACTTGGCAGAGGGCACAAGCTGGGAAGTGGCAGAAACAGGATTTGAACCCAATTCTGATAAAATATTCACTCACATTCAGTTATAGGAAAACAGGTTGCAGGGTTTCTACCTGACCCTTTGTTTATCCAGGAAGGCATACTCGAAAAGACAATCATTTCTATCAAATGCCAAAACTCAGGCCAAACTCCCCCATCTAGTTGTCTTCTATTCTTCCTGAATAAAATACCTACTCTTAACTGTGCCTAATCCATTTTTGCTAAACGTGCACATATCCAACTATTCAGTCATCACCTTTACATTAAAAAGTTGTCTTCTCAAAATGTTCTGAGCAGGCACATTTGTCAAAGTCCTTTACATTTTCTAATTTTTTAAATTTAAATATTTTTTTAGAGATAGGGTCTTGTTTGTTGCCTAGGCTGGACTGCAGTGGTTATTCACAGGTGCAATCATAATACACTATAGCCTCAAACTCCTGGACTCAAGTGATCCTTCCGCCTCAGCCTCTTGAGTAACTGGGACTACAGGCATGTGCCACTGTGCCCAGCTTCAAAGTCCTTTGTCTTATCTTGGACAGATGCAGTGTGATATAGTAAACATGATGTTTTCTAAACTTCAGTAATTTGCATACCACTTTCATAATTTTTTTACTCCATTATTGTACTGACTATTCCCTCCCCCTTTTTTTTTTCCAGACAGGGTCTCACATTGTCACCCAGGCTGGAGAGCAGTGGCATGATCACAGCTTACTGCAAACTCGACCATCCGAGCTCAGGTGATCCTCCCACCTCAGCCTCCTGAGTAGCTGGGACTACAGTCACGTGCCACCACACCTGGCTAATTTTTTGTATTTTTTGTAAAGATGGGGTTTGCCATGTTGCCCTGGTTGGTCTCGAACTTCTGGGCTGAAGCAATCCACCTGGTTTGGGCTCCCAAAGTGCTAGGATTATAGGTGTGAGCTACTGCACCTGGCCTCTACTTTTTAAAAATGTGTGTGTGTGTGTATATATATATAATATGTACGTATAGTATAATAGTACGTATATATACGTCTATATATAATATATACGTGTGTATATAGACGTGTGTGTGTGTGTGTGTGTATATATATATATATATATTTTTTTTTTTTTTTTTTTTTTTGAGACGGAGTCTTGCTCTGTCGCCCAGGCTGGAGTGCAGTGGCCAGATCTCAGCTCACTGCAAGCTCCGCCTCCCAGGTTTATGCCATTCTCCTGCCTCAGCCTCCCGAGTAGCTGGGACTAGAGGTGCCCGCCACCTCGCCCGGCTAGTTTTTTGTATTTTTTAGTAGAGATGGGGTTTCACCGTGCACCATGTTAGCCAGGATGGTCTCGATCTCCTGACCTCGTGATCCGCCCGTCTCGGCCTCCCAAAGTGCTGGGATTACAGGCTTGAGCCACGGAGCCCGGCCTATATATATATATATTTTTTGTAGGGGGGACGGAGTTTCACTCTTGTTGCCCAGGCTGGAGTGCAATGGCGCAATCTCAGCTCACTGCAACCTTTGCCTCCTGCGTTCAAGCAATTCTCCTGGCTTGGCCTCCCGAGTAGCTCAGATTACAGGCATGTGCCACCATGCCTGGTTCATTTTGTATTTTTAGTAGAGACAGAGTTTCTCAATGTTGGTCAGGCTGGTCTTAAACTCCCAACCTCAGGTGATCCGCCCACCTCGGCCTCCCAAAGTGCTGGGATTATAGGCGTGAGCCACCACACCTGGCCTAAAAAAATTTTTATTTTAATTCATTCACTTTTTTTTTTTTTTGAGACAGTCTTGCTCTGTCGCCCAGGCTGGAGTACAGTGGCACACTCTCGGTTTACTGTAACCTCCGCCTCCTGGGTTCAAGTGAGCATATCTGGCTAATTTTTGTATTTTTAGTAGAGATGGGGTTTCACCATGTTGGCCAGACTGGTGTCGAACTCCTGACCTCAAGTGATCCTCCCGCCTCAGCCTCCCAAAGTGCTGGGATTACAGGTGTAAGCCACCATGCCCAGCCCATTCGTCTTTTTATCTTAAAATTTAAATAAAACTTTTGACCACTATATAATACCCTTATCTATAAAATCAGAGCTTGATGTACTTTTTATATATTTTCTAAACTAAAATAAATGCAAATTGCACTTATACTCATTAAATTTATACGAGTTGAAAATAGAAATGCAGGCCGGGTGCAGTGGCTCATGCCTGTAATCCCAACACTTCGGGAGGCTGAGGCGGGTGAACCACGAGGTCAAGAGATCAAGACCATCATGGCCAACAAGGTGAAATCCCGTCCCTACTAAAAATGCAAAAATTAGCTGGGCGTGGTAGCATGTGCCTGTAATCCCAGCTACTAGGGAGGCTGAGGCAGAAGAATCACTTGAACCCGGGAGGCAGAGGTTGCAGTGAGCTGAGATCGCGCTACTACACTCCAGCCTGGTGACAGAGCCAGACTCCATTGCAAAAAAGAAAAAAAAAAAAAAAAGAAATGCACAATTATTTGTATATGTAAAAGTTTGTTGTGCACTACTTAAAATAATCTCAGGATTATTGCAGTGCCACTGATTTGCTATGTGACCACAGGCAGGTCACCACCTTCCAACTCTGGTTCTCAGCTTCCAAATCTGGAAAACGAGGTAGTTGAATTGAAAGATCTCGGCCGGGCGCGGTGGCTCAAGCCTGTAATCCCAGCACTTTGGGAGGCCGAGGCGGGCGGATCACGAGGTCAGGAGATCGAGACCATCCTGGCTGACACGGTGAAACCCCGTCTCTACTAAAAAATACAAAAAACTAGCCGGGCGAGGTGACGGGCGCCTGTAGTCCCAGCTACTGGGGAGGCTGAGGCAGGAGAATGGCGTGAACCCGGGAGGCGGAGCTTGCAGTGAGCTGAGATCCGGCCACTGCACTCCAGCCTGGGCGGCAGAGCGAGACTCCGTCTCAAAAAAAAAAAAAAAAAGAAAGATCTCTAAGTCCCCTTCCAGTTGTTATAATTCTGAGTAGCTCCAGTCATTTTTAATATTGTTTTGAGGCTTTCCCTAGCTTTTAATCCCAGAGGACAGCCCTGTTGCTATTGCAGTTCAGTCAGATACAGTGAGTATTTACAGAATGAGGAGAATTTTCTTTGTGCCTATGCTCAAGGAAAAAAGATCAGGCAAGTCTTCCAAGATGGGATTCATGGTGCGCCAGAGGGCAGCTCGGGCAAAATTGTGGGCTTGATGTTATTGTAGAAAATCAGATGTTGTCACTGTGGTTATAGATATTGCCATTTCTTAAGTTTTATTCCCTCTGGACTATAAAGTAAACTCTTTGAAGGCAGCGGTTGAAATCCTCACAGTGTGTTAATGCAATAGTGTCTTAGTAAATGTTTGAAAATGGGAACAGAAGAGAAAGGAGAAAAGGGAGAAGAGAGAAAAGGGAGGGAAAGGAGAGACGAGAAGGAGTGGGGCTGAAGGGCTTACCCTTTTATTCCTCAGAATAAACTAATTATTTTGGTTTATTACAAGAGTGATACCTAGTTAAAAAGGGATTCTGTCGCTATTTCTGCTGTCTTATTTTTCAAGAATGCATTATTTCACGTGGTAAGAAACTGCATGTAGGATCTTTTTCTAGTCTTTTCACCACAGTTAAAACTATTTTGAGGCTGGGTGCGGTGGCTCACGCTGGTAATCCCAACACTTTGGGAGGCCGAGGAGGGTGGATCACTTGAGGTCAGGAGTTGGAGACAAGCTGGCCATCATGGCGAAACCCCATCTCTAATAAAAAACAAAAATTAGCCTGGCTCGTGGTGGGTGCCTATAGTCCTAGCTACTCAGGAGGCTGAGGCAGGAGAATTGCCTGAACCTGGGAGCCAGAGGTTGCAGTGGGCTGAGATTGCACCACTGTACTCCAGCCTGAGCAACAGACTGAGACTCTGTCTCAAAAAAAAAAAAAAAAAAAAAAAAGACTATTTTGAGATTTCCCTCAAGTGTCTTTGATCTATTATACATAAATACATCCTATTTAAATGATTCAAATGCAATATTAATTATTATACTTTACATTAATCCATTTATTTGTTGGAAAAATACTTCTGAGCCTCTACTATATGTCAGGAACCATGCTAGGTATTGTTGAGAATATAATGATGAACAAGATATGGTTCATAAGTTCAAAGTTAGCCAGGCACAGTGGCTCACACCTATAAATCCCAGCACTTTGAGAGGCCGAGGTAGGCAGATCACTTGAGGTTAGGAGTTTAAGACCAGCCTGACTAACATGGTGAAACCCCTTCTCTACCAAAAATACAAAAATTAGCTGGGCGACATTGCACACGCTTGTAATCCTAGCTACTGGGGGGCTGAGGCAGGAGAATCGCTTCAACCCAGTAGGCAGAGGTTGCAGTGAGCAGAGATCGCACCACCACACTCGAGCCTGGGTGACAGAGTGAGACTCCATCTCAAAAAACAAACCAAACAAAAAAAAAGTTCAAGTCTTCATAGTCTATTTTGGGAGACAGACAGGTAAATTAGAATAGACCCTTGACATTTGTGAATTACTATTCATTGTTTCAGCTACTCACAAACAGCCTCAAAGATCCAAGACATGAATTTAATTGTAATGAGAATAATTATACTGATATTGTGAGTTGCTGAGAGGATTAACTGAGATTATGCATTTTTAAACACCTAGTATGAATTTGAATCAAGAGCAATGTAAGAATTTCATGCAGGAGGGAATCACTTGGCTAGCCAAGCCAAACATAGGGTGAGCAACTGGAATGGGTTGCAGGGAGGAGGGAAGAATATCCCGTTCTCCAAATCTGGAGGAGGGAAAATATTTCTTGCAACCAATAAAAATATGGTAGATTATTTTAAAAACCTGAAAAAAATGAAAAAGGAAGAGCATGAGCATGCTGGTGTAATTCCAGTGAAGATCACTCATCCTGCCATCTCTGTATGGGTGATATTATCCCTCCCTGTCTACACAAATATAGTTGTTCATATCAATACTTGCACAGCTTTGAATCACTTAGAACACAAATTTATGACTTTAGCTGTCTATCTTTGTATGCTGATGATATTATTTGAAAACATCAGAAGAAAAGTTTTTTCTTTTTTTTTGGAGACAGAGTCACTCCGCCACCCAGGCTGGAGTGCAGTGGTGCGATCAAGACTTACTCCAACCTCCACCTCCTGGGTTCAAGCAATCCTGGTGCCTCCAAGAATTCCAAGAATTTCCACATAGAATTTCCTTGTTTCCCTCTGCACTCATCTTAAACAAATCTGCCTTTTTCTCACGTGGCAAACCTTCAGATATATGGAAACACTTCCCATGTCCTGTCCCTTTCCCTCAGATCCTTCCTCCTCCAAGACAGTGGCCTCCATCCTTTCAGCCAGTTGTCATGAACATGACTCCTGGATTTTCTCTTTCAATTTGGTCTTACACCAGAAGTTTCATCCCAGCTCGAAGCTAGGGATAAATTAATCCACTTTAACAAAGGCAGGACCTCATTTCAGGTGCTGTCTGGACTCCACTCTGACTAAACTAAAGTCTTGTGCATTACTTTGTTTAATTCTCCTGCAATTAAAAGTCTTACAAAATAGATGGGGGAAGAAAGAGACACATAAAAAGTAAAATACCATCCCCAAAACTGTCACTTGACATCCACAAAATGTTACCTCCCCTGAGTTTTTACATTCATAGCTCTTTGCATAGTGGAGTTTTGCCTTTTGGTTGCAGCTGCAGGCTGCTTTCCCGCTTCACTTGGGAGTTGAACATCCAGGTCCCATTCCTCTATTTCTCCTTTCTCAAAGTCTTGGGTCCCTCTGATAGAATTACTACTCAGTACCTTTCCACTGGGCTCACACTTTCTACCCTGCAGGGTCAGTGGGAGTTTTTACAGAAGATTCAGCCTCCAGCTCAGGCCTCAAATTTCTAGTTAAGCCCCCCACCCACCTTTGGATTCAGCCTATCTTTCTGCTTCTAGATTCCCTGCCTTCACATATTTTATGAATATATACACCCACCCATGTAACCACCACACAGATCACGATACAGGATATTTATAGCTCCCCAGAAGGCTCCCTTCTGCCTCCAGTCAATACCTACCCCCTCAATAATAGCCACTATTCTGGTTAGTTTTGACTGCGTCTGAACTTCTGAGAAGTGGAATTATCCAGTTTGTACTCTTTTGTGGCTGGCTGCTTTCTTTCACCATCACGCCCGAGAGATTCATCCATGTTGTGTGTAGTAGTGCTTTCTTCTTTTTTATTGCTCTGTCCACTGTGGCAAGGGAGTCAATATAATTTCAGTGTGAGTCCAATATGTAGCCAAGATTGAGAGCCATGGCTAGAGTCAGACAAAACAGGGTTGGAATTCTATCTTCAAAACTACTGGATCTGGATTTGCCCCTGAAATGTCCACTATTAGGTGGTCTTTGAGCTCAACCAGACATTTACCCTCAATACCATAGGCTTTACTTGGCATCAGATTACTCAGAAGGATTCAAGACATGACACGCTGTGCCAGCAGAACAGCCTCTGGCACTTCTCTTCAGCAGAGTTCTTGTAGCTATCCAGTGACTAGTCTTCTTTGGCCCCCCAGGTGACAGCTCAGGTGCAAAGAAACAGGAACATATTCACAGGTGTGGTGACAACCTTAGTTTAGATATGCCCTGTTCCGCCGGGCACAGTGGCTCATGCCTGTAATCCCAGCATTTTGGGAGGCCAAGGAGGGCAGAGGTTAGGAGTTCAAGAACAGCCTGGCCAACATGGCGAAATCCTGTCTCTACTAAAAATACAAAAAAGTTAGCTGGGCATGGTGGCATGCGCCTGTAGTCCCAGCTACTCAGAAGCCTGAAGCACCAGAATCGCTTGAACCCGGGAGGCGGAGGTTGCAGTGAGCCGAGATCACATCACTGCACTCCAGTCTGGGCGACAAGGCTAGACTCCGTTAAAAAAAAAAGAAGAAGAAGAAGAAGAAAAAGAAGAAAGGAAAGACCCTTAATTATACTTTTCTTTTCTTTTTTTGAGACAGAGTCTTGTTTTGTCGCCCAGATTGGTGTACAGTGGCACTATCTTGGCTCACTGCAACCTCCGCCTCCTGGGTTGAAGCGATTCTCCTGCCTCAGACTCTCAAGTAGTTGGGATTACAGGCGCTCGCCACCACGCCTGGCTAATTTTTTTATTTATAGTAAAGACGGGGTTTCACCATGTTGGCCAGGCTGGTCTTGAACTCCTGACCTCAGGTGATCTGCCCACTTCGACCTCCCAAAGTGCTGGGATTACAGGCGTGAGCCACCGTGCCTGGCAATTATACTTTTTTTAACTGACACATTGACCTGTATAGACCATTAACCAACAAGATTATTCCTGAAAACGTCCCTGTTCCTTGAACCAAAAAACAGCATTTGGCACATGAAGATGCTGAATTAATGTTTGTCAATTAGTGAATTAATGACAAATAACAACATTAGCAGGTTACATTCAACCAAAACAAAATCAAACCAATCAAAGCTATTTGATTACTCTGTTACCTTCAGCAAGTCTTAATTTCTAGAAATCCCTGCTACTTCTTTTATAAAATGGGAATAATTGTGCTTCTTATGAGGATTAAATGAAATAATGTATGTAAAGACACTACAAAGAGCTGCACTTAAACCTTACTCTTATTTATGGAGAAGGGAGGCCTAGAGAGAGGGTGGGACTTGTAGTGGCATGACATAGGATGGCATGACTGTTCAGATCTCCTAACTCTCAGTCCAGAGCCTTTTCCACAATGCCATGTGGCCTCATCATCCAAGTTGTCTTGCCCAGTTAATGTTTAGAAATATCGAACGAATTGGGATTTTTGTCCAGGAAAGAAAATGTGTATGAAGGTCTACTTTGCATTGTGGACCTGGTATTAAGGGTGTTCCTGGTGTTAAGGGTAAAATCAAGATTTTTCTCATGGGCATAAGAAACAGTGAAAAATGGCCGGGCGTGGTAGCTCACGCCTACAATCCCAGCATTGTGGGAGGCCGAGGCGGGTGGATTGCCTGAGCTCAGAAGTTCGAGACCAGCCTGGGCAACACAGTGAAACCCCGTCTCTACTAAAATACAAAAAAAAAAAAAAAAAAAAAATTAGCCGGATGTAGTGGCATGCGCCTGTAGTCCCAGCTACTTGGGAGGCTGAGGCAGGACAATTGCTTGAACTCAGGAGGCAGAGGTTGCAGTGAGCCGAGATTGCGCCACTGCACTCCAGCCTGGGTGACAGAGCGAGACTCTGTCTTAAAAAAAAAAAAAAAAAGAAAGAAAAAGTGAAAATTATGTTCCCAGTTTACTGCTGATTAGCAGACATAGGGCAAATAGAACCTCTAAGCAGGCCAGGCACGGTAGCTAATGCCTGTGATCCCAGCACTTTGGGAGGCCGAGGCAGGCAGATCACCTGAGGTCGCGAGTTCGAGACCAGCCTGACCAACATGGAGAAACCTCATCTCTACTAAAAATACAAAATTAGCCGGGCATGGTGGCACATGCCTCTAATCCCAGCTACTCAAGAGGCTGAGCCAAGAGAATTGCTTGAACCTGGGAGGCGGAGGCTGCGGTGAGCCGAGATCACACCATTGCACTCCAGCCTGGGCAACAAGAGTGAAACTCTGTCTCAAAAAAAAAAAAAGCAAAAAAAACCCAGAACCTCTAAGCATTCATTCTTCAAGGCTCTGTTTCCTTTTTCCTTCCCAACAGCCTCTGCAGGGAGGGGGATGTGAAAAGCAATATGATCAGAATGTAATGAAGGAATAAATCTCACTGGGAGTCAAATACCATTGTTT
Source organism: Macaca fascicularis (assembly GCF_037993035.2). NCBI lineage: Eukaryota > Metazoa > Chordata > Mammalia > Primates > Cercopithecidae > Macaca > Macaca fascicularis. The sequence continues at coordinate 62,854,593 of NC_088389.1, forward strand.
AAAAAAAAAAAAAAAAAAAAAAAGACACCATGGGCAGAAGCCCAAAAATCAGAGGCTTCCCCCAGTGTTCTTTGAATCCATTTTTTAAGCTGTTAAAAACACCCTTAAAATAAACCTGCCATCTTGTGAGGACAGGAAGAAGGTTACCCGTCTTCCCGCCACCATCTGCAGACTGGCTCAGCTTTAGGCTTCTTTGAGCCACACTCCCCCGCCCCCAGCCTGTTCTTTATAACATGTCAGGGTGGGGTTGATTGTAGTCTCTTTCCCTAACTTAGCAAAATTCAGTCACAATTAAAATTTGACGTGAACCAAGGAGAGACTACAGAGATAGTAGTTTACAATGCATTTTATTCTTGCAATTTGACATCTTCTAATAATTTCTGACACTCTGCTTGGCCCACTTGTGTTTATCAGTCTGAATTTGGATCAGATCAGTTGAAACCTTCATCTAGGATGAAAGCTCAATCTGTTGCTGGGGTAATGGCTCAGGGTATGGTTGGGACCAGGGTTCACCCTGCAGTTGTGATTAGGGCTCAGTGTGTAGGGCTAAGAGCATAGTCTGTGATTAGGGTAGAGACCAGTCTGTGATTAGCATTAGGGCTTAGTCTGGGCTGGAGTCAGGTCTCAGCCTGTGGCAGAGATCAGAATTATGTGTGGTGAGCTCTAGGATTCAATCAGGTAATAACAGTATACGGCTCTATTCCAGGAAAGAAAGGGCAGGAAGTGTTGGTCAGGAGTTCAAAGTCCATAAGGGTCTGTCAGACCGGAAGACTGAGCAGATGGGAAACCAAGGAACCCAGAGGGGTTTAAAATAGTGACCCCTACCAAAATGGCAGAAGTTAAAAGGACTGACAATAGCAAGAGTCTGTGAGGATGTGGAGCAACTGGAACTTTCTTGTGTGTAGAGACAAAGTCTCACTCTGTTGCCCAGGCTGGAGTGCAGTGGCACGATCATAGCTCACTGCAGCCTCGAACGCTTGAGTTCAAGTGATCCTCCTGCCTCAGTCTTCCAAAGTGCTGGAACTACAAGCATGAGCCACTATACCTGGCCCAACAATTGAAACTTTTTTTACATTACTAGTGGGAGTATAAATTGTATAACTACACTGGACAACTGCTTGGCAGTACAAAGTTAAATATACATATCTATGCCCTATGACTCAGCACTTTCAATCCTGGAATGAACAAATAACTACTACATACAACAACATGGATAAATCTCACAAAATAGTGTCAAGCAAAAGAAACCAGACATGAACAAGTAGTCACCATATGATTCCATTTATACGAAATTAAAAAACAGGCAAAATTAATTCATGATGATAGGAATCAGAAGAGTAGTTACATTTAGGGGGTATGGACTGGAGGGGGCCTGAGGGAGCCTTCTGGAGAGATGGTATGCTCTATATCTTTTTTTTTTTTTTTTGAAACGTAGTTTCACTCTTGTTGCCCAGGCTGGAGTGCAATGGCGCAATCTCTGCTCAAAGCAACCTCTGCCTCCTGGGTTCAAGTGATCCTCCTGCCTCAACCTCCTGAGTAGCTGGGATTTCAGGCATGCGCCACCATGCCTGGCTGATTTTTTTTGTATTTTTAGTAGAGATGGAGTTTCTCCATGTTGGTCAGGCTAGTCTCGAACTCCTGACCTCAGGTGATCCACGTGCCTCAGCCTTCCAAAGTGCTGGGATTACAGGTGTGAGCCACCGTGCCTGACCAGTATGGTCTATATCTTGATCCAGATCATGGTTACACAGGTGAACATTTATAACAATTCACTGAGCTGAATATTTAATGTTTGTTGAGGAGTTAATTCCACAGTCATGACTTTTCTGCTATGGCAATTGTGATGTTACTGTCATGGCTTGTTGATTGGGGGTGTGGCCCTGGAAGTACTGGGCTTGCAAGGGTGCAGTCCTTGAAGCAACCGTACGGGGCAATGATGTAGTATTAAAAGCCATGGACAGCTGGGCATGGTGACTCACACCTGTAATCCCAGCACTTTGGGAGGCCCAAGTGGGCGGATCACATGAGGTCGGGAGTTTGAGACCAACCTGGCCAACATGGCGAAACCTGGTCTGTACTTCAAAAATACAAAAATTAGCCGGGTGTGGTGGTGCCCATCTATAGTCCCAGCTACTAAGGGGGCTGAGGCACAAAAATTGCTTGAACCCGGGAGGCAAGGTTGCAGTGAGGTGAGATCGTGCCACTGCACTCCAGCCTGGGTGACAGAGAGAGACTCTGAGCCCCTCACCCAAAAAAAAAAATAAACCCTGGACTTGGAGTCCTGAGTTTGACTGTCAGCACTGATGTGTTGTGATCAGTCATGAGGTAAGTTACACATTATTCATTGATAATTATAAATTACTGTAGCTTTTTAAAATTTTCTTTTAATTTATTCGAATTCATAATACATGCATTTGGTTAAAAACAAATTAAATCTTTTAAAAGAAAATATAACATAAAGGTCATTTTCTTCCCATCCCTGACTCCAAACACCAGTCCCCCAATCTCCCTCTTGAGAGGCAACCGCTGTCATCAGCTTCTTGAAGATACTTCCAGAAATAGTCTATGCATATTCATGAATGATTTCCTTGAAGAAAATCAGAGCAGATTCAAGATATGCCTATAATAATGTTGCTTGCATACCAAATGCTTTATTTTAATAATTTTCTAAATGGAATTAAGTTTTCATTATTAAAATACTATGTGCTTATTTTAAAATTGTATAAAGTAAAAGTGAAAGCTTTCTCTTCCTATTCTTTTTTTTTTTTTTTTCTTTTTTGAGACAGAGTCTCACTCTGTCACCCAGGCTGGAGTGCAGTGGTGTGGTCTTGGCTCACTGCAACTTCTGCCACCCGGGTCAAGCATGTCTCCTGCCTCAGCCTCCTGGGTAGCTGGGACTACAGGTGCACACCACCACACCCAGCTAATTTTTGTATTTTTATTGGAGATGGGGTTTCACCATGTTGGCCAGGCTGGTCTTGAACTCCTCACCTCAAGTGATCCACCCCCTTGGCCTCCCAAAGTGCTGGGATTACAGGCATGAGCCACTGTGCCCAGCCAGGATCTAAAGTCTTAATAATCAGCACTAATAATAATGACTTCTACTTTACTCCTTAGCCAAATGGACTATTCATCTTTGCATAATAATTGTGAACATTTTCTGAGTTATTACTTTGCCTGGCTTTCTTCTGAGACATATATATATGTAATATGTCATATATATTATATATATTCATCATACTTATTTAATCCTCGTAACAACTCTTGAGATTGGTACTTTTATAAACCTCATTTGACTGAGGAGGCAACTAAGGCTGACACAGCTGGCAAGTGGCAGTCTTACTTCGGAACCACACCAAACTCTGTGCTATTCATTTCGAAGGTTTTTGTCATGCTACAACTAGCTGTGTAGGGCTGTTACTTAAAGAGGCAGCTGGGAGTATGCGTTGGAGAAAAGAGTGGTTCATTTCACTGGCACTAAAACATAAAAAGCAACCAATGACAAAAACCTTAAGTCTTATAGATTGCCACACTGCTGTCTTCTCTGAGACCCTTCGTGGCTCCCCTCTACTAAATAAAGCCAAGATCCTCAGCCTGGTGTTCCAGAGCTTCCTTAGTTTTGTCAATTAGCCCTAGAAAGGGCTTTCTCTTTTACTATGGGAACTTCTAAAACCATCTCCCCCATCATTTCATACGCATCTGGGAGGCTGTTACGGGATGAATTGTGTCCCCTAAAAAAGATATGTTGAAGTCCCATTCCAGAGTGTGAGCTTGTTAGGAAATAGGGTCAGTGCAGAAGTAATTAGTTAAGATGAAGTCATACTGGAGCAAAGGTGGGCTCTTAATCTAATATGACTAGTGTCCTTATATGAAGAAGGCCACATGAAAACAGAGGCAAACAGGGAGAACGCTATGTGACTATGGAAGCAGAGATTGGAGTTATGTGGCTGTAAGTCAAGGAACATCAAAGATTGCCAGCAAACCACCAGGAGCTAGGAAGAGGCAAGGAAGTTCTCCAGCAGGCTGCAGAGGGAGCACGGCCCTGGTGACACCTTGATTTTGGATCTCTAGCCTCCAGAATTGTGAGATGATACATTTCTGTTGTTTTGAGCCATCCAGTTTGTAGTACTTTGTTTTTTGTTTTTTTTTGATTCGGAGTCTCGCTCTGTCACCCAGGCTGGAGTAGAGTGGCGCGATCTCGGCTCACTGCAAGCTCCCCCTCCCGGGTTCACGCCATTCTCCTGCCTCAGCCTCCCGAGTAGCTGGGACTACAGGCGCCCGCCACCTCGCCCGGCTAGTTTTTTGTATTTTTAGTAGAGACGGGGTTTCATCGGGTTAGCCAGGATGGTCTCGATCTCCTGACCTCGTGATCCACCCGCCTTGGCCTCCCAAAGTGCTGGGATTACAGGCTTGAGCCACCGCACCCGGCCTGTAGTACTTTGTTACAGCAGCCCTAGGAAATTAAAACAGAGCCTTGGCCAGTTAACTCCAACACTGCAGATCTGAGTCCAAGATGTACAGAAGAGCTTTCTTTCTCTTGTTCCATTTCTTTGCTCTTAGCCGGCAGTGGCATCCTTGGTTGTTTGCTTACATAACACACAGACAACACACCCATGACATTCCCCATCTCTTAATGCAGACAGCACACCAGTAGTCTGTTTACTTCCTGACATGCCCTGTGCAGGGCTGGTACAGGTCCCCTGCCCCCTGCCTCTTCCTGGCTCAGGGCCAGCCCAACCCCTCTGGGGAGACAGTAGATGGAAGCCCCCTTCTGGGTTGCCTAGGCGACAGTGCCGTCTGAGTGCCCTGGAGCCAGGCAGCTGTGGCTGCAGGGAAGAGAGGGACCAAGGGAAGCTGGGGGTCAGAAAGAAGGATTGGGGGAAAGACCCAAAGAGAGTCCTTTAAAGTGGCTCTAGAACAAACACAAAAGGTAAAATTAAAACTGCAGCATCACCATAACCAGCATTATAGAGCAATATGCCAGACTTGAGATAGAGAGGAAAAGACTTCCCTCAGGGAATTCTATACGCAGCTTAGCTCTATGGGTCTCAGAGTCCAAGCCCCATTCAAACCTATGCTTTGAGGCCTTCTGGCAGCACAAGAGATTAAAAGATGACAAAACCCAGGCAACTAGGGACTGGCATTTTGCACAGTAAGGGCAAGTCTTCTATAAACTGCAATAAGATACACAGTGAATGAAGAAAGATGCTTGCAGTATTTTGGTTCACAATTAAGTGATGTCTGCTGTGTATAGGGAAACATGCTGGGTGCTATGTAAGAAGAGTAAGGATACAGAGAGAAACACAATGCCATTCTTGCCCTCAAGAAGCCCATAGTCCTTCCTTAACCCAATCATTACTTCAAGAATGGACTTCTGCTGGGCGTGGTGGCTCACGCCTGTAATCCCAGCACTTTGAGAGGCTGGGGTGGGCAGATCACCTGAGGTCAGGGGTTCAAGACCGGCCTGGCCAACATGGTGAAACTCCATCTCTACTGAAAATACAAAAAATTAACCGGGCGTGGTGGTGCGTGCCTATAGTCCCAGCTACTCGGGAGGCTGGGGCAGGAGAATCGCTTGAACCCAGGAGGTGGAGGTGCATTGAGCCAAGATCATACCACTACACTCCAGCCTGGGCAACAGAGCAAGACTCTGTCTCAAAAAAAAAAAAAATTAACCTGTAAGGCCAGGCGCAGTGGCTCACACCTGTAATCCCAGCACTTTGGGAGGCCGAGGTGGGTGGATTGCTTGAGGTCAGGAGTTTGAGACCAGCCTGGCCAAGATGGTGAAACCCCATCTCTGCTAAAAATACAACAACAACAACAACAAAATTAGCCGGGCATCGTGGCAGGTGCCTATAATCCCAGCTACTTGGGAGCTGAGGCAGGAGAATTGCTTGAACCCAGAGGCGGAGGTTGCAGTGAGCCGAGATCGCACCACTGCACTCTAGCCTGGGGGACAGAGCAAGACTCCATCTCAAAAAAAAAAAAAACAAAAAAAACAAAAAAAACCCAACAACTTATGTAATATCAAGCTGGAATGCTCCAAGGCAATTCTTCTCAGTCCAGGGATTAGAAAGGGCTTCAGAGAGGCATGGGACTCAATCCTAAGTCAATCAGGTCATCACATCTCCCTGGTCACAGATCATTACAAGGTAAGCATATAACCAATCTTAGCTGATAAAAAGTAGTGAGACTTTTTGTTAGGATAGCTGAGAGGATTACATGTTCTCTCTTCTGTGCCAGGAGCTGCCATCACTGTCTTATCACCGCATGGAGTCTAGCATGAAGCTAACATGGTGGTAAGCACAGCTGAGAGACAGAAGAAGATTGGGAGCTGACACATCATTCAAGTCCCTGAATCAAGTCACGCCAGATCCACCCCAGGCTTTGGATTATAAAAGCCAATACAGCCTATGTTTCTTTTTTTTTTCTTTTTGACACCGAGTCTTGCTCTGTTGCCCAGGCTGTAGTGCAGTGGTGCCATCTTGGCTCATTGCAACCTCTGCCTCCTGGGTTCAAGTCAGTCTCGTGCCTCAGCCTCCCAAGTAGCTGGGATTACAGGCATATGCCATCACACCCTGATAATTTTTGTGTTTTTACTAGAAACAGGTTTTCACCGTGTTGGCCAGGCTGGTCTCAAATTCCCGGCCTCAAGTGATTCGCCTGCCTCAGCCTCCCAAACTGCTGGGACTACAGGTGTGAGACACTGCACCCAGCCGAGTCTATGATTCTTAAAGTGGTTTATGTACTTCCAATTCAAAAGGTTCAAAAAAGATACGTTAGAAACCCTTTTAACCGATTACTTGTATTTAACCAATGCCCACTATTCTGTCTGTAAAATATACTAATTTACGCCCATGTGCACCGAATGCTCATAGCTGGTAAACTACTTTCTGGGACTTACTGAGTCTACCAGTTGAGAAGTTTCTCCCAAAATCTGTTTGTGTTAGTTTTATTTATTACAGAAATTATGTTACATAATTAAATATGAAGTAAACTGTGGAAACACAAGTGCAAGTGGAAAGATTGTTGCTGCTTCTATGAAAATTAAGCTAAATGTTTTTGAAAGACGATAAACGTATTTCTTTTTTTTTTTTTTTGAGATGGAGTTTCACTCTTGTTGCCCAGGCTGGAGGGCAATGGCATGATCTCGGCTCACTGGGTTCAAGTGATTCTCCTGCCTCAGCCTCCCAAGTAGCTGGGATTACAGGCATGCGCCACCACACCCGGCTAATTTTGTGTTTTTAGTAGAGACGGTTTTCTCCATGTTGGTCAGGCTGTTCTCAAACTCTTGACCTCAGGTGATCTGCCTGCCTCTGCCTCCCAAAGTACTAAGATTACAGGCGTGAGCCACTGTGCCCGGCCGATAAAGGTATTTCAAAACTGCTTTGGGGGCCAGGTGTGGTGGTTTATGCCTGTAATCCCAGCACTTTGAGAGGCTGACGGGGGAGAATCGCTTGAGGCCAGGAGTTTGAGAACAGCATGGGTAGCATAGTGAGACCCCGTCTCTACAAAAAACTTTCTTTAAAAATTGCTTTGGGGTTAGGCCAGGCGCGGTGGCTCACGTCTGTAATCCCAGCACTTTGGGAGGCCGAGACGGGCAGATCATGAGGTCAGGAGATCGAGACCATCCTGGTTAACACGGTGAAACCCTGTCTCTACTAACATACAAAAAATTAGCCGGACGTGGTGGCGGACGCCTATAGTCCGGGCAACTCGGGAGGCTGAGGCAGGAGAATGGCGTGAACCCGGGAGGTGGAGCTTGCAGTGAGCCAAGATTGCGCCACTGCACTCCAGCCTGGACGAAAGAGCGAGACTCCGTCTCAAGAAAAAAAAAAAAATTGCTTTGGGGTTAGATATGGATAGACACATCATTAGAAATGAAATAATAGGCCGGGCACGGTGGCTCATGCCTGCAATCCCAAGCACTTTGGGAGACCGAGGCGGGCAGATCATGAGGTCAGGAGATCGAGACCATCCTGGTTAACACAGTGAAACCCCGTCTCTACTAAAAAAAAATATTAAAATTAGGCCGGACATGGTGACTCATGCCTGTAATCCCAGCACTTTGGGAGACCGAGGCAGGCAGATCACCTGAGGTCGGGAGTTCGAGACCACCCTGACCAACAAGGAGAAACCCCATCTCTACTAAAAATACAAAATTAGCCTTGTGTGGTGGCACATGCCTGTAATCCCAGCTACTAGGGAGGCTGAGGCAGAGAATCACTTGAACCTGGGAGGCAGAGGTAGAGGTGAGCTTAGATCACGCCATTGCACTCCAGCCTGGGCAACAAGAGTGAAACTCCCTCTCAAAAAAAAAAAAAAAAAAAAAAAAAAATTAGCCGGGCGTGGTGGCGGGTGCCTGTAGTCCCAGCTACTCGGGAGGCTGAGGCAGGAGAATGGCAGTGAACCCCGGAGACGGAGCTTGCAGGGATTCGAGATCACGCGGCCGCACTCCAGCCTGGGCGACAGAGTGAGATTCTGTCTCAAAAAAAAAAAAAAAAGAAAAAGAAATGAAACAATAAAAACATGGATGGATTTTACACTCAGCTTTGGAAAAGTCTTTGAGTTCTTTTTCCCCCTCTAAAGAAACTAGTGCCGAAAATAGTAGATGATGCATATTGGGTGAGAAAGAGCATGAATTGTCTCTTAAGAAGCCTTGCAGTTTCCACCTGGGAACACTTGCTCTGGGGAAAGCCAGGCACTATGTAAGAAGTCTTATCTATTGTTGATGAAAAGAGTCAAACTCTGTAAAATATTTTGAGATTCATTCTGGGCCAAATATGAGTGACCATGGCCTGTGACACAGCCCTCAGGAGATCCTGAGACATGATGTTTCCTGTCTCCCAAAAATGTATAAAAGCCTGAGGTGGTTAGGGCACAGCCTGGTTTTATACATTTTTGGGAGACAGGAAACATCAACGAAATACATTTAAGATGTACATTGGTTTTTTTTTGTGGGGGGGCTTCCAGGCTATAGGTAGATTTAAATATTTTCCAGTTGATAATTGGTTGAGTTTATCTGAAGACCTGGGATCAATAGAAAGGAAATGTTTAGTTTAGGATTGTGGAGACCAAGTTTTATTGTGCAGAGGAAGCCCTCAGATAGCAGACTTCACAGAGAATAAGTTGTAAAATGTTTCTTATCCGATGTAAAAGGGTGCCTGGCTCTTAGTTGATTATCTCCTGGATCTGGAAATGAAGGAAGGAAAAAAACGGGAAAGGGGTTTCTCTATGGAATGTGGATTTTTCCCACAAGAGACAACTTTTCAGGGCAATGTCAAGATACGGCAAGGAATTATATTTAGGGTTAAAATATTTTGATTTCTTCCCTTATTTGTTATGTGATGTTATGCTAGAGTCAGGTTAGAAAGCAGACCACACTATATAGAGTTAAAATGAAAACCCCTCTGATGAGACTTTATGGTTTGTAGGGCATGACTCCCCAGGGCCATTAGGTAAGAATTTGGACAAAATAAAAAATCAGAGTTTAGTCTTCACTATAGTGAGTCTACCACGCTGTTAGGGAGCCCAAGCCAGTCACATGGAGACAGAGAGATGCCCTACTAACCTCCAGCTGTTCCAGCCATCCTTTCGAGATGCCAGACAAGTAAGTGAAGAAGGCTTCTTGGATGTCTAGCACAGTCAAGCTTTCAGATGAGTCCAGCCCTAGACACCATTTACTGAAACATCAGAGATCCCAAGTGAGAACCACCCAACTAAGCCTAGTCTACCCACAGAACCATGAGAAATAACAATAAATTGCTTAAAGCCTCTAAATATATTAGAGTGGTTTGTTATACAGCAATGGATAGCCAGTCTTTTGCAGATGAAAGGAGAGAGTTACAAGAAAGAGGAGGTAGCTGTTATTGTCAAATACCAGGAAGAGAGCATGGAGGATGAGAACTGAGAAAAGACCATTGTATTTGGCAATTGAGAAGTCAGCATTGTCTTTCAAGCATGTAGTTAATAGAATGGTAGGAGCAGAAGGCAAATTGGAAGTGTTTGTAGAGCAAGTGAATGGTGGGAAATAGATACAATGGTAGATTGGTCTTTTTTCTTTCTTTTTAAATAGTTTAACATTCACTGATGATCCTTGCTTGAATCAATTATCTCATTGGAGATTGCAAAATGGTGAGTTTTTAATTCTATCAATCCTTCTACATTTATTAGATGACATTCTTCTGTAAAGAAGAATTTCCTCTCATCAATTGGGGATGAACCTCATTTCTTCCTAAAATGACAGGTTAAATGCTTCATTCTTTCTCTTTAATTACCAATTTCCTGACAAAGGAGTTGGTGTCATAGTATTTCCAATAGTGGCAAATGAATTTTTTCCTCCTTTCTCTTTCTCTCACTCTTTGAGTATCATTATGAACTCATGTATTACATTTATTCAACGTATTACAGTCAATTACAGACTCAATTAGTCTTTAAAGAAGCAATAGACGATAGGGCTAAGGATGTGATCAGAAAATTCCTAGAATAAAGTGATCAGAAAATTCCTAGAATACAGTGGTTAAAGAAACACACACACATATACACATAACACAGACATTTATCCTTACCAGTAATAAAAATATGAAAACTAAAACTATATAAAAGAGAAAAAAATGTAAAATTCCAATTCTGATACTATATATATAACCCTCCTAAAATTCTCACACAGGTTCTATAAGGGGTATGTATAAAGATAGTTACGGCAGTGATGTTTTTGGTTGTAGACAATTTGGATGTCCCTAATGAAGAAGACCTTAGGCAAAATGTGATGGGTGGAGTAATATGCAGTAGACAGAAGCAATGGGCCAGGTCTTAAAAACATGTTGCAGCAAAAAAGAAAAATAAGAAAAAAAAATCTATAGGCCTAGCGCGGTGGCTCACACCTGTAATCCCAGCACTTTGGGAAGCTGAGGCGGGTGGATCACCTGAGGTCAAGAGTTCAAAACCAGCCTGGCTAACATGATGAAACCTCGTCTCTACTAAAAATACAAAACAAAATTAGCTGGGTGTGGTGGCGGGCACCTGTAGTCCCAGCTACTCAGGAGGCTGAGGGAGGAGAATCACTTGAATCCAGGAGGTGGAGGTTGCAGTGAGCCGAGATTGCACCACTGCACCCCAGCCTGGGCGAAAGAGTGAGACTCCGCCTCAAAAAAAAAAAAAAAAAAAAATCTATCTTACAAAGTTATTTACAGAAGACAAAAATACACACATCTAAGACAATAGTACATATTTCATCTTATTACTATTATTTTTTTGAAAAATCTCTTTGTCGGGAGGTTTTGGTTTTGGTTTTGTTTTGAAAGAGTGTCACCACCCAGGCTGGAGTGCAATGGTGCAATCTTGACTCACTGCAACCTCCACCCTCTGGGTTCGAGGGATTTTGATGCCTCAGCCTCCCAGGTAGCTGGAATTACAGGCGTGCACCACCACGCCTAGCTAATTTTTGTATTTGTAGCAGAGACGGGGTTTCACCATGTTGGCCTGGCTGGTCTCAAACTCCTGACCTCAAGTGATCTGCCTGCCTTGGCCTCCCAAAGTGCTGGGATTACAGGCGTCGGCCACCATGTCCAGCCCAATACTACATATTTTAAATAAACACAAGCAAAAGGATATACGTGAAACACATTGGAATAATTACCTGTGGTGAGAAAGGGGAATGAGATGAGTGAATGTGAATAAAAGAGAATAAATAAAGAAAACAAATGACAGTGGCCTTACAAGTGAGAAATATGACCAATTCAATCCCTTATATTTAAATAAAAATAAATGATTAACCTTATTTATTTATTTATTTATTTTTCTGAGATGGAGTCTTGCTCTGTCACCCAGGCTGGAGTGCAGTGGCCGGATCTCAGCTCACTGCAAGCTCCGCCTCCTGGGTTCACGCCATTCTCCCGCCTCAGCCTCCCGAGTAGCTGGGACTACAGGCGCCCGCCACCTCGCCCGGCTAGTTTTTTGTATTTTTTTTTAGTAGAGATGGGGTTTCACCGTGTTAGCCAGGATGGTCTCCATCTCCTGACCTCGTGATCCGCCCATCCCCGCCTCCCAAAGTGCTGGGATTACAGGCTTGAGCCACCGCGCCCGGCGATTAACCATATTTAAATAAAAATAAATGATTAAACAAATAAATTGCTATGATCTCTCTGGAAAGTAAAACTTTTCAAAACAGTGAATTAGCAATTCCACCTTGAGGAATGTGGCCTAAGGAAATAGAAACTAATGTTTATTAATGTGATAACAGTGAGGAAAAATGGTCAGTGTGTTTTCTTTTGCCCTGTCTCACACCCTGCAATTTATATCCCCAAGCATTTCAGGGAAACCATATAGTTGTCTCACATGTGCTTGTGATGTGTTTGTGAAGGAAAGTAGTCACGTGGTATTGGTGGTTAATTTCATCTCCCGCCCCAGCCCCTTCCATTTGGCATTGCTATTTTCACTTCCTTTGCTGAGCATGGCTACAAATTCCATTGGGTCTACCTTATCTAGATTCCTTCAGTTGCCAAGGCTGCAGAGTATTATTCTGTAATACTCTGAAATACCATCTTGCTCCTCTTTTGGTTTTATATGCTATTAGGTCTATCACTGTCTTATCCTTTTTCATGAAATAGCCCCTTCAGTCTTTTCTTTTCTTTTCTTTTCTTTTCTTTTCTTTTCTTTTTGAGACGGAGTCTTGCTCTGTTGCCCAGGCTGGAGTGCAGTGGCGGGATCTCGGCTCACTGCAAGCTCCACCTCTCGGGTTCACGCCATTCTCCTGCCTCAGCCTCCAGAGTAGCTAGGACTATAGGCGCCCACCACCACGCCCAGCTAATCTTTTTGTAGTTTTAGTAGAGATGGGGTTTCACCGTGTTAATCAGGATGGTCTCGATCTCCTGACCTCATGATCCGCCTGCCTTGGCCTCCAAAGTGCTGGGATTGCAGGCTTGAGCCACTGCGCCCGGCACCCCTTCAGTATTTTCTTACAATTTCTCTCCTCCACTCCCTCATTAACTCCCCAAATAAAATAATGATTTACAAGCCAGGCTGGGACAAATACAAGTAAGCAGACATTGTGCTAAGCTTGAAAGTGAAATGGGAAGTGCAAATCAGAACCACAATGAGATACCACTTGACACCCATTAGGAAGGCTATTATGAAGAAAAAGGTGGGGGTGGGGGTGGAATAACAAGTGTTGGCAAGAATGTGGATAAATTAGAACCCTTATGCATTGCTGGTGGGAATGCAAAAATGGTGCAGCCCTATAGAAAAATAGTCTGGTGCTTCCTCAAAAAGTTAAGCACAGAGTTTACCATTATGATGCGGCAATTCTACTCCTAGGTATATACTCCAAAGAACCAAAAGCAGTAAGGCCAAGCTTGGTGGCTCACACCTGTAATCCTAGCACTCTGGGAGGCGGAGGCGGGCAGATCACTCTCTGAGGTTAGGAGTTCGAGACCAGCCTGACTAACATGGAGAAACCCTGTCTCTACAAAAAGTACAAAAAAATTAACCACGCGTATTGGCGCATGCCTGTAATCCCAGTTACTCAGGAGGCTGAGGTAGGAGACTCACTTGAACCTAGTAGGCAGAGGTGGCGGTGAGCCGAGATTGCGCCATTGCACCCCAGCCTTGGCAACAAGAGCAATACTCTGTCTAAAAAAAAAAAAAAAAAAGATAAAATAAGAAGAAAGGAAATTCGAATACATACTACCACATGAATAAACCTTGTAAACATTATGCGAGTGAAATAAGCCAGAAAGACACAAAAAGACAAATATTGTATGGTTCCACTTGCATTAGGTATCTAGAATAATCAAATTCGTAGAGACAGAAAGTAGAATAGATATACCAGGGGCTGCGGGGAAGAGGAAACTGAAAATTACTTAATGGGTATGTTTCTGTCTGGGATGGTGATGAAGATGTTCTTCTGGAAACAGATAGTGGTGATGGTTTTAGAACATTGTGAATATAGTTTTTTTTTTTTGTTTTTTTGTTTGTTTGTTTGTTTTTTTTTTGAGACAGAGTCTCGCTCTGTTGCCCAAGCTGGAGTGCAGTAGTGCAATCTCAGCTCACTGCAACCTCCACCTTCCGGGTTCAAGCAATTCAATTCTCTGCCTCAGACTCCTGAGGAGCTGGGATTACAGGCGCCCACCACCACACCCAGCTAATTCATTGTGAATATAGTTAACACCACTTGAAATTACAATTGTGGCCGGGCGCGGTGGCTCAAGCCTGTAATCCCAGCACTTTGGGAGGCCGAGACGGGTGGATCACGAGGTCAGGAGATCGAGACCATCCTGGCTAACACGGTGAAACCCCATCTATACTAAAAAATACAAAAAACTAGCCGGGCGAGGTGGCGGGCGCCTGTAGTCCCAGCTACTCAGGAGGCTGAGGCAGGAGAATGGCGTAAACCCGGGAGGTGGAGCTTGCAGTGAGCTGAGATCCGGCCACTGCACCCCAGCCTGGGCGACAGAGCAAGACTCCGTCTCAAAAAAAAAAAAAAAAAAAAAAGAAATTACAATTGTACACTTGAAGATGGTTAAAATAATAAATTTTACATATTTTACCACAATTTTTTTTCTTTCTTTTTTTTTTAAATTATACTTTAATTTCTAGGGTACATGTGCACAATGTGCAGGTTTGTTACATATGAACACATGTGCCATGTTGGTGTGCTGCACCCATCAACTCGTCAGCACCCATCAACTCGTCATTTACATCAGGTATAACTCCCAGTGCCATCCCTCCCCCCTCCTCCCTCCCCACAATAGGCCCCAGTGTGTGATGTTCCTTTCCCGTGTCCAAGTGATCTTTCTTTTTTTTTGGAGACGGAGTTTTGCTCTTGTTGCCCAGGCTGGAGTGCAATGGCACGATCTTGGCTCACCGCAAACTCTGCCTCCCAGTTTCAAGCAATTCTCCTACCTCAGCCTCCTGAGTAGCTGGGATTACAGGCGGGCGTCACCACACCCTGCTAATTTTGTATTTTTAGTAGAGACGGGGTTTCTCCATGTTGGTCAGGCCGGTCTTGAACTCCCGATCTCAGGTGATCTGCCCACCTCGACCTCCCAAAGTGTTGGGATTACGGGCGTGAGCCACCGCGCTTGCCCCACGATTTTTTCTTTTTTAATGGAAAAAAAGGAATGGGCAATCCGTCTATTGTGCCTCTCCTTTGCATATCTTTGGATCCCAATCTCAGAGGACATTAGTAATTGTACAGTGGTGACTCTAGCCCAATTGCTTCAGCCCTTCTGCTTTATGTGGAAAGTCACAGAAATAATCTGATTTAACCAGGGTCATGGTTCTCTGCTCTTCATAGTTCTCTGTATTACTTGTTAATATTTTCAGGAATGGCACCACCGTCACCCAGTTGTTCAAGCCAAAAATCTTTGTTATCCTTGAATCAATCTCATCTTCCTCAAGCCTTGTTGATTCTACCACCTTAACATCTCTCTATTACTGCTATCTCTGCTTTAGTTCAGGTCACTTTCATCTCATGCCTAAAGCTTTTTAGCCAGTTTTCTTCTCTTTTTGTTCTTCTCTATCTTAGGCTGTTTTCTGATGCTTGTTTATATATAACACAATAACTGAAACTAGGCAATATATAAAGAAAAGGAATGTATTTCTTACAGTTGCAAGGTCTGAGAAGTCTGAGGTTGAGAGGCTACATCTGGTGAGGGTTTTCTTGCTGCCAGGGACTCTGCACAGTCCTGAGGTGGCACATGGCATCACATGGTGAAAGAGCTTAACATCCTTGCTCAGGTCTCTCTTCTTATAAAGGCCAGTCCCATTCCCATGCTAGCCCATTAATCCATGTATGGATCAGTACATTCATGAGGGCTCCGCCAATCACCTCTGAAACGCTCCATCTCTCAATACTACCACATTGGGGATTAATTTTTTATTTTTATTTATTTATTTTTTTTGAGACAGAGTCTCGCCCTGTTGGCCAGGCTGGAGTGCAGTGGCACGATCTCGGCTCACTGCAACCTCTGCCTCCCAGGCTCAAGCAATTCTCCTGCCTCAGCCTCCCAAGTAGCTGGGATCACAGGGGTGTGCCACCACGCCCAGTTAATTTTTGTATTTTTAGTAGAGGCGGGGTTTCACCACGTTGGCCAGGCTGGTCTCAAACTCCTGACCTCAGGTAATCCGCCCGCCTCAGCCTCCCAAAGTGCTGGGATTACAGGCGTGAGCCACTGTGCCCGGCCTAGGGATTAGATTTCAACATGAATTCTGCAAGGGACAAATATTCAAACCATAGCACCCTCCAATCCATTTTCTACACAGCAGCCAGAGTCTTTCCAAAATACGATCTAATCACATCATTTCCTCATTAGGTCCTCAATGGCTCCCTTTTGTTATTCAGGTTAAATTCAAATGCCTCAATGAGGCGTTCAAGACTCTTCATGACCTGGTCCTGTCTTAACTAAATTCCAGTCTGCTCTTTTCTTACCACTCATCACCCGGGCTGTGCTCCAGTCCTATTAAACCTGTCGTTTCCCAAACCCCAATGCTCATCTCGCTTCCTGACTATCATTGGGGGACGGAAAGTTAAGAAATAAAGATCGCAACCAACATGAATGTGGTCCATTCTTTATTTTGTTTCCCTAAAGTGGCAAGGTGAGGTGGCCCAAGCTTTGCCTGGCCCTCTCGCTATATTTCTTTTCTTTTTTTTTTTTTTTTTTTTGAGACGGAGTCTCGCTCTGTCGCCCAGGCTGGAGTGCAGTGGCGCGATCTCGGCTCACTGCAAGCTCCGCCTCCCGGGTTCACGCCATTCTCCTGCCTCAGCCTCCCTAGTAGCTGGGACTACAGGCGCCCACAACCGCGCCCGGCTAATTTTTTTTGTATTTTTAGTAGAGACGGGGTTTCACCGTGGTCTCGATCTCCTGACCTTGTGATCCGCCCGCCTCGGCCTCCCAAAGTGCTGGGATTACAGGCTTGAGCCACCGCGCCCGGCCCTCGCTATATTTCTTCCTGTTTCTTCCCGGCTTCAAGGCATCCTTGGATGGGCTCCTTTGGTTACTGGATTAAACTGCTCATCTGTCCGTTTTCTTCTAGGGCTGGTCGTCAAGGCATTTGCTCAAATTGGGGTTGTAAGAGCTGAAACTGGGGTTTGGGCTTTGGCACAGAAATAGATTCAATGTTGCTCAAGGCTGCTGAGACCTATCAAAGGAAAGAAGGTGCCTCCATACAGTAGTTGACAGGTGTTCTACAGTGGGCATTGGGACCCAAGCTCCAGCTAGTAATATATTACCTGTTTCCTCTGTGACCAAAAAGTCAAGGATGGGATTCAGAAAATCTTAGGTTCCCTGGCCAAATACAATCTTAATGTTTTCCCAGTTCACTTTCCCCCAACCTGCCCCACTTGGTGAACTCCTGCTCACCTGTAAGTTTTTAACTTCTAAAAATATCTCACTGTCCTCCAATGAGACTGTAAACTCTTTGAAGGCCTCGACTATGTATTTTTTATTCTTGTATTCCCAGTGCCTAGCATTGCTGATGACAGAAAGACCAGCATGAATGAAAGATCAGGCACCTATTAAGTGTCAGCATGGAATTTGAAATGTCTGCTGTCAGAGATTCAAAGAGAGCTCTTTCTCTCTCTGCTCAGTGGAGAATGGCTGAGGATAAGGCTCTATTGAAATAATCTACTCAGCAGTTTAGCTGCACCCCTGGCCCACCCACGTGCCTGCACTTTAGAGGTACCCCTAACACATGGTTGACTTTATTTTGCTCCTCTACGGCTCTGATAAAAGAGCCAGAGAAACATGAGGAGGAAACGGTTTCAGTGACCAACATCACACCCAAGTGGAGGAGGGCCCAAAGGGGGTCACCAACTCGCAGAATTCTTCCCCTCATAGGAAAGCCGTCGGGACAGGTCAAAAGCCTTTCCTTACCTCACACCCTCCCCCTCTTTTGAGACTAGGCCCAGCTGGGTTGGATGTTTTTATCTAAGTCTTCTAACAACAAGGGCATGTAAAGTGAGAAAGAGAAAGTCAGAGAAAGGGGCGAGGGGCCAGGGCTGAGCCTGGCTGGCTTCTGCTCAGCAATTAAGATGGTCTCGGGGACTCAGGGACGGCAGCTTGTCTCCATCTCTTTCGTTTCTGCCTCTGCTGTTCTCTCTGGGTCCGCGGGGACTAATTTATCACTGAAACACAGCCTAAGAACAGAAGGGAGAGTTTCTTTCCTAAGTGTCTGAAAGGGAAAAACTTTGAGGAAACAGCCAAGAGAGGGAGAGGAGGGGAGAGGAGGCTGCGGCTACAGTGCGGGGAAGCGGAGGAGGGAGTCTGGCGGGCGGGCTGCGAGCAGCAGCTATCTGGGCCGAGTTCCGGCCCCCTCGCGGGCGCGAACCCCTGCGCAGCGGAGCCCAAGCGCAGCCCCAGCTTGAGTCGCGCGAGGCCTGGCCCCAGAGGCCCGCGGCCGCGCCCCAGGGGCGGGCCGGGGGCGGGGCAACCCCTGGAGCCGGGCTCTCCAGGCTGGTGGCCCGCGCTCTGCCTCCCCGCCTCAGGGAGCGGCGGAGATTGAGGATACCCCTCGGCGGCGCCCGCCCGCCCCCGGAGCCGCGGCTGAGGAGCCCCGCGCCCATTGGCGGCGGCGGCTCGGCGTCCCCGCCCCCTCCACGTCCCCGCCCCCTCCGCCGCCGCCGCCGCTTCCCGGCTCCGCCTCCTCCCCCTTCGGGAGCCGCCTCCGTCGCCGCCACCGCTGCTGCCGGCCGGGGCCCAGCCAGCGCCCGCCGCGCCGGAGTCGAGTCGCAGCCGGAGCCGCTGCTCGCGGCCCCGCCATGAGCGGAAGCGCCGCCGCCGCGGTCGCTGCCGCCGCCGCCTCAGCAGCCGCCGCCGCCGCGCACTTTCAACCTCAGTCGTCGTCTCCCAGGCCGGGCCCCGCCGAGCTCGGGCCCCCGCGCCGCCCGCGCCCCCCACCGCCGCCGCCCCGGCCGGAGCCCGCCGCCACGGACCGCCTCAGCCCTCCGGGCCACGGGCCTCTCCGGGCGGGCGCCCAGGGTGGAGGCGCCTGCGGCCGAGCGCCGGGAGCAGGTACGGGGTCCCGGAGCGGGCCAGGCGGGGAGGGGCGTGGGTCGGTCCCGCGGGTGGGGGCCGGAGGCGTGTGGTCCAGCCGCCCGGCTCCGCCGACGGGGAGGAGCGTTGTCCGGGTCAGCTTTGTCCGGCCCCGGAGCCCCTACGAGCCCTGCGCCTCAGCCGCGCCGAACGTCTCACAAAGCGTTTTCCCACCCGGTGGGTAGCCTCCTCCCCCAGGGTGTGCAGGGCAAGACCTCTCTAGGTCTCTGCTCGGCGGAGGAGGAAACCGAGGCTTAGAGGGGGAAGTGACTTGCCCAAGGTCACATAGCCGGTGAGAGCCGTGTCTTGGCTGGGACCCAGGGCTACCCTGGGCCGGCGCGGGCCCCGAGCAGAGGGGGCTGGGAGGAGGCCGATTTCCCGGCCCCCGGGAGCCGAGGGAGATTGATCTGGGGGGAGGGGGTCAGGCCCTGGACCCTGGCACACCCACCCAGCCCTTTTTGGGCTGGCTTGGGAGTAACGATCTCTTGCAGGGTGGGACAGAAGAGCAGGGGGCCGACTTGGGAGCTTGGTGGTGCCCTGGGGAGCCGCAGCGGGAGAGACTTCTGTGCGGGGAATGCTCTCGGGGAGAGGGCTTTCTTGAGTGAGTGGGGCAGAGCTTCGGAAACTTCTTATC
Organism: Macaca fascicularis; assembly: GCF_037993035.2. Classification (NCBI taxonomy): domain Eukaryota; kingdom Metazoa; phylum Chordata; class Mammalia; order Primates; family Cercopithecidae; genus Macaca; species Macaca fascicularis. The sequence continues at coordinate 62,874,258 of NC_088389.1, forward strand.
GTGGGGACCGTTTGATGTCTGCCAGGCCACCTTCCCCACCACTGCACGGACGAAACCAATTCAGCTGGAATCACTGGGAGGGAGGCCTGCCCGCTTTTGTGGAGGCGCCCGTAAGGTGTCTTTTTTCAGTAAATGGCCCGAATTTCGTTCATGTCGAAACCAGAAATGCATACATGGCCCTGGTAAAGACATTTACGGCACAGAAGGCCATGTGAGTTTTTTCCAGGTGGTTTGGACCTACCACACTTGGAGAACTCCCCGAGAAAGAACAGCTGTCCCAGGCGTGAAGGGAGAAGGTAGCTGGGAGGATTGGGACCGAGTCACCCGCCTGCCTGGCATGTAATACATGGGATTTCCGTTTTTATTTGGGGTGGATGATGAGGTGGGTTGTTTTGACTGCGGATGTCTGTTGGAAAGGGAAGGGGAAAGGACTTGCAGTTCTCGAAGCAAGGGAGAGAGCAGCGTGTTACAGGCAGAGAAGAGGGTCCCATGGAGCTAGAAAATAGAATGGGGAAAAAGGAGAGGGTATTCAGTCATTGTGGGGGAAGGGAGATGAAAGGGTTGCTGAAGGGCGGGGGACGGTGTCTAGGCTGGAGAAAAAGGTTGGGATGTTTCAAAGAAGGTGCCAAACGTGATGAGTTTGAAAGGAGTCTGTTGGAGGTGGATGGTAGCTTACAAGGTTGAGTATGAATTGGTCTGCAGTCACTTCTTTTTTTGAGTAAGGACAGCTATACTTTTATAGAAACGTTCTAGCTTGAGCACCCTCCTCCTTCCCCCTCATGCTCGCTCCTGTTCTAAGGATGCAGACCCCCAGTGCCTGGAGTATTGTCTTGGAAGTAAGGCTTGACAAAAGAGGGAAGGGAAAGACTAATTAGCAAATGCATTAATTAAGGTCCTTTGTCCAAGATGATTCCTTGTTTAAGTCAGCTGTTTTCTTGCTGCCCTCTTGCACCTTAGCTTTCCTGCTGTGGTGGCTGTTGGCAGGGTGCTTTGGGAAGGACTGCCCCAATTCAGACAAGATGGGTTAGATTTTCCTAAAAAACTCTAAGAAACATGTATTTGACAAATATATACTTAAAAGCAAGAAAATGTACTTGCGAGAGACTTATAATCAGGGAAATGCAAATTGAAACAACAGTGAGATGCCATTTGACACCGATCAGGTTGGCAAAAATGTAATGCTGTGATAAACCGAGTATTATTAAGGTTGTGGATAAATAAACTTTTATATACTGTAGTGGAAATGTAAATGGATCTAACCACTTTAGAGAGTAGTGGTATTTAGTGTTTAGTGTGAAGGTGGGCAGACATATTCAGTTACCTAAAATGTCCATTTCTGGGTATATATCCTAAGAGATCCTTGCACACTTGTCCAAGAAAATAAGTATGAAAAAAATACAAGAATGCTCATTCCAGCTTAAATATCCACCAACAGAATAATACATACATATTTATTTATTTATTTATTTATTTTTTGAAACGGAGTCTCCCTCTGTCACCCAGGCTGGAGTGCAGTGGCGTGATCTCGGCTCACTGCAAGCTCCACCTCCTGGGCTCACACCATTCTCCTGCCTCAGCCTCCCAAGTAGCTGGGACTACAGGTGCCTGCCACCATGCCCGGCTAATTTTTTTTTCGTAATTTTAGTAGAGACGGGGTTTCACTGTTTTGCCCAGGATGGTCTCGATTTCCTGACCTCGTGATCTGCCCGCCTCGGCCTCCTGAAGTGTTGGGATTACAGGCGTGAGCCACCGCGCCCGGCCAATACATTTTTAGATAGACCCATACAATTGAATATTACAGCACTGTGAAAAATAAACTAGCCACATGCATTAAAATAGGTGAATCTCAAAAACATAATATGGAGCGGGGAAGCAAGTCAGAAGAATTCTTACAGAATCTTTTCACTTGTGTAAAATCTGAAAACATGCAAAATAATATTGTTTGTGGCTATGCCCATATGTGGTGATAGTATTAAAATACGCATATTAAGAGTAATGATTGTCTTTGGGAAGAGAAGATGAGGAATGCGATTACACAAGGGTACACAAAAGGGCTTTATTTATACCTTTAATGTTCTATTACTTTAAAAAAAAATCTGAATCAGGTAATTGTAAATTAAGATTTGATAATGTTGGGTGTAGGGTACAGAGATATTTAGTATATTCTAAATATTTTTCAGATGTTTGAAATATTTCCACACAAAAAATGTTGTTTATAGAACACTGTTTTTGTCTCTATATAATAATGGACCTCTCCCTACAGGCTCCAGCCCAGCGCAGCCTGTTATACATGCAGGCTGGTGATCCTTTTTCGCCCCTTTCTGACCTGCTAAACCTAGTTTTGCAATGGATGACTTTTATTTTGGAACTGCCGATAGTTGTGGTGGATTTCTCATTATTTCTAAACTTTCTAGTGAACCTGCGTCAGCAGTTTGAGCTTTGTCAAAAATAGATGTGCTCCAGGACATTCTGATGTATCAAGTGTAGGGAGGGACCCAGACATCTGATTCTGAGAAAACTCCCCAATAGATTCTGATGTCCACTAAAGTTTGAGAACCACTGTCTTAGCTTTGCCCCAGCTTAGCCCTCATCTTTTCCTTAGGCTGCCCCTCTGTTCCCACTCCTGGATGACTGGGATGGAATTTTGACCCATGTGATACTTGATCTCTTTTATGGAGCGTAAAAGAATGATAGGGTTGGATGCCATAGCCCTCTTAATCTAGGTTGTCCATTCCTCTGATTTTCATTGGAGTTAGCTAAGGGGCCCACTACCTACCAGGGTTATTTATCAGATTTTACAGATTTTAAGTACATGTGTCAACTGTATGTGGTTTTAAAGTTAGGATAAGGGCAAAAAGGGTCTAGCAGAGAAGGAAAATTTGGAGAAAGTAAAACCCCCAGAGGTAAACATGTGATCATGTCTTTTTTAAGATAAAGATGATCATCCCTCTGCAGATGCTAGTGATTATTTTAGCTTATGACCAACATTTGAGGTTCAGCCGTCTGAACCTATGGTCAAAGATTAAGGTTTCCTAAACAACGATCATCCCTCAAGATGGAAGAGTGTCCTTTCTCCCAAATGTGCTAGTTTTCCTTCTCTGCTAGACCTTTTTTCCTGTAGTCCTGATGTGTTTATGAATGAATTTGTATTAACAAATCTGAGGCTTTCTGATAGTGAAATTTGTGAAGTGCCTGCTTGTCTTTATTAAGGTTCCTCTTTCTGGAAACCCACTTTGGAGGTGCAGCATTGCCCAGGTATGCTTTTCTTTTACTTTTTCGTTTTTTTTTTTTTTTGACACAGAGTTTTGCTCTTGTTGCCCAGGCTGGAGAGCAATGGCGTGATCTCGGCTCACTGCAACCTCCACCTCCCAGGTTCAAATGATTCTCCTGCCTCAGCCTCCCGAGTAGCTGGGATTACAGGCATCTGCCACCATGCCCGGATAATTTTTGTGTTTTTAGTAGAGGCGAGGTTTCACCATGTTGGCCAGACTGGTCTCAAACTCCTGACCTCCGTGATCAGCCTGCCTCGGCCTCCCAAAGCGTTGGGATTACACGCATGAGCCACCATGCCTGGCCGGTACGCTTCTTAACAGTGCTGCGGTATAGGACCATAGAGATTGCACCCAGCAAAAAGATACCTGTTTCGGATGGCAAGTGAGGATGGAAATCTATTCTGTACTCCACTTACCACGATGAGTAGCCTCAGAGAAGGGGCACCTTTTCTAATCCACACAAAGGTGATCTGTGATCTAGCACTGCTCTGCAGCTTTGGAACTGTTTAGTCCAGCTGTAACTAACAGTTTCATCCATGTGCATTGTGGGCTTTACCATGAGGTCTGGGTTGGTGCTCGCCCTAGGGGCTCCAAGAGTTCTCCATGTGAACTTTTCATGGGAAGGGGCTTTTTATCACCATGCTCAGCTGAACCAAAGAGCATAGCTTCAAATGGTAAACTTTGTTATGAGGCTGGAGAAATACATACAGAATAAGTTATTTAGAAAATACCATTGTTGGCCGGGCGCAGTGGCTCATGCCTATAATCCCAGCACTTTGGGAGGCCGAGGTGGGTGGATCACCTGAGGTCAGGAGTTCAAGACCAGCCTGGCCAACATAGTGAAACCCCGTCTCTACTAACAATAGAAAAATTAATTGGGCATGATGGCGCATGCCTGTAATCCCAGCTACTTTGGAGGCTGAGGCAGGAGAATTGCTTGAACCTGGAAGGTGGAGGTTGCAGTGAGCTGAGATCATGCCACTGCACTCCAGCCTGGGCAACAGAGTGAGACTCTGTCTCAAAAAAAAGACAAAAGTATCTGGTAAATGGAGGAGAGAAAGTGTAGTAGCTGTGTGCCACATTTGCTCTTGTCTTCTTACAGTGCTCACTTGGAGGGGTAAATGCAGTTATTTTTCTCTTCCTATTTCCCCCTGCACTAGCATTCCTGAAGACCTGAGGCTTTTTAGCGAATTTTGAAAATATTTACCCATTTGTATTTTCCATTAAGTGGTTGTTTACGCTTCCTGCTGTTTCATTTTTTTCTTGGAGAGAGAGGAGTGGGGAGTGCAAACCAAGGACAAGACTGGACTTCCTACTGCTTTTGGAAATAATGGCAGAGTGTTTTTCAGAACAGTTGTCATGGACGAATGCTGTTCTGGGGGCTCTAGGGAAAGGTACATTTGAAGTGGTTTCTGTTGTCTTTTTTATTATTTTTAAACATGATTGAGGGTGGTGGATAGGAAGTTTCGATTTGCTTTTGCTGCTGTCTTGGAGGAACTTTTTAAAAGAAATTATATGTTAAAAAACTAAAGATGTTTAACAAAAGTGGTCTTATGCCCACAGAAAGAAAATAAATGATTCTTACCTGCAGGCCTTACCTAGAGTGGTTTCAGTTTTTTTCCTGTTCTACTTAGATGGATATTAGCGCTGTTCTTGGGACTGCTTAGAACAGTTAACTGCAGTGATGTTGGACAGGTGGAAGAGTAGAATGATGAGCGTATATTAGGGTTTATCAATAGTTAAGTCATGCTTTTGAAAGCTATTACTGGCCCGGTGCGTTGGCTCACGCCTGTAATCCCAGCACTTTTGGAGGTCGAGGAGGGTGGATCACCTGAGGTCAGGAGTTTGAGACCAGCTTGGCCAACATGGTGAAACCCCGCCTCTACTAAAAATACAAAAATTAGCTGGGCAGCACACACCTGAAATCCCAGCTACTCGGGAGGCTGAAGCCGGGGGTGGAGGTTGCAATGAGCCGAGATTGTGCCATTGCTCTCCAGCCTGGAGAGCAAGACTGCGTCTCAAAAAAAAAAAAAAAAAAAAAAAAAGTCTGGGCGCGGTGGCTCAAGCCTGTAATCCCAGCACTTTGGGAGGCCGAGACGGGCGGATCACGAGGTCAGGAGATCGAGACCATCCTGGCTAACCCGGTGAAACCCCGTCTCCACTAAAAAATACAAAAAAAACTAGCCGGGCAAGGTGGCGGGCGCCTGTAGTCCCAGCTACTCGGGAGGCTGAGGCAGGAGAATGGCGTAAACCCGGGAGGCGGAGCTTGCAGTGAGCTGAGATCCGGCCACTGCACTCCAGCCTGGGTGACAGAGCGAGACTCCGTCTCAAAAAAAAAAAAAAAAAGCTATCAGTGCATTTTCTACTTTTGTGGTAAAATATGTATAGAAATAAGGGAGTGAGAGATTGTGAGTTTTGGTGTATATACTGATCCTTTGACTTTGTTGAGAAATGTAGGGAAGTAGTAGTAAGAGGAACAACTATATACATGGAAGGGGCTGGGCGCCGTGGCTCACGCCTGTAATCCCAGCACTTTGGGAGGCCGAGGCGGGTGGATAACTTGAGCTCCAGTTTGAGACCAGCCTGGGCAACATGGTGAAACCCTGTCTCTACTAAAAATACAAAAATTAGCTGGACGTGGTGGCTCGTGCCTGTAATTTCAGCTACTTGGGAGGCTGAGGCAGGAGAATTGCTTGAGCCTGGGAGGCGGAGGTTGCAGTGAGCTGAGACGGTGCCACTGCCCTCTCCAGTCTGGGGAACAGAGTGAGACGCTATCTCAGAAAAAAAAAAAAAAGAGAGAGAAAACTGTATACATGGAAAGAAGAATAGCAAGCAGTTAGGTAGTAGGACAATTTGTAGTGCTTTTGGGATGTTCTTGGAGTTGAAATGTTGCCTGTCCATTCTGCTTCTGCACCTTGGATTTTAGTGGCTGCAGATGCTGCATGCTGACCTTCTGTTGAAATTTGTTTTATTGTAGAGAACTAAAAAGTGAGTAGTTCCTCAAACTAAACAGAAGTAGAGTAGGCTGAAAGTAAAACAGGTGTTTATTTAATAATCACATTTATGGGGCTGGGCGCGGTGGCTCACGCCTGTAATGCCAGCACTTTGGGAGGTCGAGGCAGGTGGATCACTTGATCTCAAGAATTTGAGACCAGCCTGGGCAACATGGTGAAACAACATGGTGAAACCCTGTCTCTACTAAAAATACAAAAATACCTGGGCGTGGTGGTGTGCACCTGTAGTCCCAGCTACTCAGGAGACTGAGGCGGGAGAATCGCTTGAACCTGGGAGGTGTAGGTTGCATTGAGCTGATATCGCTCTACTGCACTCCAGCCTGGGCGACAGAGCAAGACTCCATCTCAAAAAAAAAAAAAATCACATTTACAGATAGAGAAGAGTTGGGACTCATACTTAAAGAGATGGGGTCTTGCTATGTTGCCCAGGGTGTTCTTGAACTCCTGAGCTCAAGTAATCCTCCTGCCTCGACCTCCCTAAGTGCTAGGACTACTACAGGAATGAGCCACTGTGCCTGGCTGGGACTCGTAATTAATAAAAAGTATTTTTCATTTGGCTTTTATGCTATCTTGTTAAAACTTTTATAGATTTGTCTTCCTATGTAGATTTTTATTGCCACCTCAATACATATTTGAGCATCTACCGAGTGCCAGTCATGCCAGTACTAGCCACTGGTTAATTAGGGTGATAGCCTTTGTTGTCAAAACTTCCTCACTTAACGTCTTGCAAACTGCCTAAAGGGGTGCAATTCAAGACAGTTATTGCTTGCTTTTCTCCCAAATTTCTTGCTTCCTTCTGCTCCCTAGTCTGGGCATGGTGATTATGCCCATCTGCCAGGATAGGCCCTGCTTCTCTCTTCACCCCCATATGTGAGGAGATGCAGAGGCTCAACAGAACCCTGGCTGGTCACTACAAGTAAATTCCCACAAACAATATTGAACTAGAACTGAGGGCCACCATAGTGGCTCCAGTTCCTCTTCCTCTGTTGCTACCACCCACTCTTTTCTGTGGAGCCTGGAGGGCACCCTCCCTCCACCATTATACAAAGAAGCTTTGTGCTCTGAGGATGTTCTAAAGGCGGGATCACTGTAATTATAATTCCCTAGGCACAACCAAGTAGTGGGGGCAGGCAGGGTAAAGATGGTATCCAAGTACTTGTTGGTAGGGAGAAGTCAGGCAGGGATTAAAAATCATCTGGAGACAGTACCAAAAGTGGATAATAGAGTGTTGTTGTTAGTGACAGGAATGTGTTTAAGTGAATACATTTCAGAGTTTTAAATTATAATACTTGCAGCTTTAAAAAAGGACAAGACTGAGCTTGGAACTTTTTTTTTAAGTCTGAAATTGTAACTTAAAAGTACTTTAGAGGAAGATATATAGAAATCTGGGTCTACTTTGCTTTATATTTGTGTTAGCAGAATGATTGATTGCCTACAAAAACCAAATACATAACTTGCTTACTCTCCCAGGGATGCGCCCACTAATCTTTTCTTTTTTTTTTGAGACAGAATTTTGCTCTTGTTGCCCAGGTTGGAGTGCAATGGCGCCATCTCCTCCGCCTTCCAGGTTTTCAAGCCATTCTGCCTTAGCCTCCCGAGTAGCTGGAATTACAGGCATGTGTCACCACGCCCAGCTAATTTTGTATTTTTAGTAGAGACGGGGGTTTCTCCATGTTGGTCAGGCTGGTCTTGAACTCCCGACCTCAGGTGATCCGCCTTCCTCAGCCTCCCAAAGTGCTGAGATTACAGGTGTGAGCCACCATGCCTGGCCAATCTTTTTTTTTTTTTTTTTTTAATTAAGCACTTACATTTTTGGGAAGCGATTTCTCCCTGTTGCCACCAGAAAAAAATCAGTTTATCTGGGGATGTATGCTTAATAAACTCTCTCTCTCTCTTTTTTTTTTTTTGAAATGGAGTCTTGCTCTGTCACCCAGGTTGGGGTGCAGTGCTGCAATCTTGGCTCACTGCAATCTCCGCCTCCTGGGTTCAAGCGATTCTCCTGTATCAGCCTCCTGAGTAGCTGGGATTACAGGTGCGCACCACCACTCCCAGCTAATTTTTCTATTTTTGTAGAGACAGGGTTTCATCTTTTTGGCCAGGCTGGTCTCAAACTCCTGACCCAGGTGATCCACCCACCTTTGCCTCCCAAAGTGCTGGGATTATAGGCGTGAGCCACCGCGCCTGGCTGATGTGCTTAATAAATTCTTTTTTTTCTTTTTTCTGAGACGAAGTTTTGCTCTTGTCGCCCAGGCTGGAGTGCAGTGGTGTGATCTCAGCTCATGGCAACCTCCTTCTCACTGGGCCTGGCCAATAAACTTTTTTTTTGGGATGAAGTCTCACTCTGTTGCCCCCAGGCTGGAGTGCAGTGGCACGATCTCGGCTCACTGCAACCTCCGCCTCCTGAGTTCAAGCGATTCTCCTGCCTCAGCCTTCCCAGTAGCTGGGACTACAGGCCTGCGCCACCATGCCCGGCTAATTTTTGTACTTTTTTTTTAAGTAGAGACGGTGTTTCACCATATTGGCCAGGCTGGTCTGGAACTCCTGACCTTGTGATCCACCCGCCTTGGCCTCCCAAAGTGCTGGGATTACAGGCGTGAGCCACCATGCCCGGTAATAAACACTTACGTCAACCATTCTATGTCATGATGTGCTTCTAAGAAGTCTTGTTGGCAATCTTTTTTTTTTTTTTTTTGAGACGGAGTCTCGCTCTGTCGCCCAGGCTGGAGTGCAGTGGCGCGATCTCGGCTCACTGCAAGCTCCGCCTCCCGGGTTCACGCCATTCTCCTGCCTCAGCCTCCCGAGTAGCTGGGACTACAGGCGCCCACAACCGCGCCCGGCTAATTTTTTGTATTTTTAGTAGAGACGGGGTTTCACCGTTGTCTCGATCTCCTGACCTTGTGATCCGCCCGCCTCGGCCTCCCAAAGTGCTGGGATTACAGGCGTGAGCCACCGCGCCCGGCCTGGCAATCTTTTACTGAAAACTTTTTTTTTTTTTTTTTGAGACGGAGTCTCGCTCTGTCGCCCAGGCTGGAGTGCAGTGGCCGGATCTCAGCTCACTGCAAGCTCCGCCTCCCGGGTTTACACCATTCTCCTGCCTCAGCCTCCCGAGTAGCTGGGACTACAGGCGCCCACCACCTCGCCCAGCTAGTTTTTTTGTATATTTTTAGTAGAAACGGGATTTCACCGTGTTAGCCAGGATGGTCTCGATCTCCTGACCTCGTGATCCGCCCGTCTCGGCCTCCCAAAGTGCTGGGATTACAGGCTTGAGCCACCACGCCTGGCCTAAAACTTTTTTCTTAATATGTTAATTATTACTGTATTACTTGTTACTGGTATCTCAAACTGCCGTTTTCTGTTTGTTTTTTGAGACAAGGTGTTGCTTTATTGCCCACTCAGCAGTGCAGTGGCAGTGGTAATCATAGCTCACTGCAGCTTCTATCTCCCAGGCTTAAGCAATCCTTTCACCTCAGCCTCCTGAGTAGCTAGGACTATGGGTGTGACAACTATGCTAACCTTTTAAACTTTTTTGTGAGATAGGGTTTCACTATGTTGCTTAGGCTGGTCTCAAACTCCTGGGCTCAAGTGATCCTCCCACCTTGGCCTCTTAAAGTGCTGAGATTATAGGTGTGAATGACCATGCCCAGCCTGTTTTGTTGTTGTATTTTGTAAGAAATGCACCAAACAATTGATTGCAAGGTGATCTTTAGACTTTAGGACTGTAAACTTCAGGTGTCCATTCTCAGGATGTGGCCCTTTTTGTTGCTGTAATTAGCATTGACGTCTGTGGTGTACAGGTAGATAGTATGTACTCCATGGATACCTATGGCTACTGTAAGCTGTCCTTTCCTGTAATTACTTGGAGTCAAGTCAGGAGTTAGACCTTTATTCTTACCCCCCAGCATAATTTTGTCCTGGATTAGGAAATGCCTATAATCCCAGGACTTTGGGAGGCCAGGGTGGGTGGATCACCTGAGGTCAGGAGTTCGACACCAGCCTGGCCAACATGGTGAAATTCGGTCTCTACTAAAGATACAAAAAAAATTAGCCGGGCACTGTGGTGGGCGCCTATAATCCCAGCTACTTGGGAGGCTGAGGCAGGACAATCACTTGAACCCAGGAGGTGGAGGTTGCAGTGAGCCAAGACGGTGCCATTGCACTCCAGCCTGCGCAACAAGAGCTAAACTCCATCTCAAAAACAAACAAAAAAAAGACTGCCCATAAGCAGATATTGCCCAAATAATCCTTTGAAAAGGCTGTACCAATTTGACAGCTCAATTTTATAAGACTTCAAAATACACAAGATTTGGCTGGGCGGGGTGGCTCATGCCTATAATACTAGCACTTTGGGAGGCTAAGGTGGGCGGATCACCTGAGGTCAGGAGTTCAAGACCAGCCTGGCTAAGGTGAAACCCCGTCGCTACTAAAATACAAACATTAGCCAGGCATGATGGCGGATGCCTGTAATCCCAGTTTCTGGGGAGATGGGAGACTCGTTTGGAGCCAGGAGACTGTGGTTGCAGTGAGCCGAGATCATGCCACTGCACTCTAGCCTGGGTGGCTGAGCGAGACTCAGTCTCCAAAACAAAAACGTGTTTGTAGTTAAGTATGTTGATTAGCAATGACTTATTTTAGCTTAATTGTAAACTATTATCTAGGTTACTTTATTTGCCTTATTTATAATACTTATAATTTATATTTCTTTTTTTTTCCTTTTTCTTTTCTTTTATTTATTTATTTTTTGAGACAGAGTCTTGCTCTGTCGCCCAGGCTGGAGTACAGTGGCATGATCTCAACTCACTGCAACCTCCACCTCCTGGGTTAAAGCAATTCTCCTGCCTCAGCCTCCAGAGTAGCTGGGACTACAGGTGCCTGCCACCATGCCCGCCTAATTTTTGTATTTTTAGTAGAGACGGGCTTTCACCATATCGGCCAGGTTGGTCTCGAACTCCTGACCTTGTGATCTGCCCACCTCAGCCTCCCAAAGTGCTGGGATTACAGATGTGAGCCACCGCACCTGGCTAATTTATATTTCTTTTGGGGATTAACCCCTGTCTCTATTTCACTGCTCTCTGTTGGCCACTAAAAAATAACGATTTGAGGCTGGTCCTGGTGGCTCACGCCTGTAATCCCAGCACTTTGGGAGGCCAAGGCGGGCAGATCATCTGAGGTCAGGAGTTTGAGATCAGCCTGGCCAACAGGGTGGAAACCCGCCTCTACTAAAAATACAAAAACTTAGCCAGGTGTGGTGGTGGGCGCCTGTAATCCCAGCTCCTTGGGGGGCTGAGGCAGGAGAATTGCTTGAACCCAGGAGATGGAGGTTGCAGTGAGCCAAGATGACGCCACTCCACTCCAGCCTGGGTGACAGAAGGAGACTCTGTCTCACACACACACAAAAAGATAATGATTGATAATAATAATTACTAATATTAATAATAATTTGGTAAACATTTGTTGAATGGTTACTATGTACTAGGCACAGTGAGGATTTCAGAGATAATTTAGATATGCAGCAGTTCAATGATAGATTATGACAGTGTTAGCAGAACAAATGCATTTTTGGGATTGCAGAAACATCACAATTGCATTAATAGTAATTATATGACTTTTTTTTTTTCTTTTTTTGAAACAGAGTCTCACTCTGTTGCCCAGGCTGGAGTGAAATGGTGCTCTCTGCTCACTACAACCTCCACCTCCTGGGTTCAAGCAATTCTCCTGCCTTAGCCTCCTGAGTGGGTAGCTCGGACTACAAGTGCACGCAACCATGCCCAGCTAATTTTTGTATTTTTAATAGACATGGGGTTTCACCATGTTGACCAGGCTGGTTTCAAACTCCCGACCTCGGGTGATCCGCCTGCCCACCTTGACCTCTCAAAGTGTTGGGATTACAGGTGTGAGCCACCGGGCTTAATGATATGATTTGATAACCTTGATAATTGACCTTGCCAAAGCACATATTTAATTAGATCAAATCTTTAAGTGGCTGCTTTCTAAGTAAAAGCCATATTTTTTGGTCTGGCATTGAGGGCCAGCATTCTTGGGTCCTCGTTATTCCAGTCTTTACTGTTCTTCATCGTAAATATTGTTCTCCAGGGAAATAGAACAGCACCTTTTTGCCCACCTGTGTGTGATTTTTCTACTTCTGTTCCTTTGATTGTTACTTCAGCCTATAATGCCTCTTTTCCCTTCAGTTCCTTTTCTAAATTCTACCTGTTTTTAAACATCTAGATAATAGTGGTCACTTTGTGTGCTTATTATTTAAGGCTCTGTTGTAAGTATTTTATGTGGATTAATTCATTTAATCCTCACTGCAGTCCCTTAAGGGACTCATCATACTTATTGTACAGATGAAACTGGAGCATACAGAGGTTAAACAACTCGCTGGAGATGGTACAGCTATTAAGAGTGTTACCTGGGATATGAACCCAGGTAGTCTAGTTCCAGAATCTGTATTTTTAGCCATCGTGCTTTACTGCATCTTACTTTACAGATAGCCTTTGAAAACACAGCAATTAGTTTTGATAATAAAAGACTGAGTATAAGCAAAGTTGGTCACTATTTTAGCCAATGAAGAGAATTTGCAGTCTTTTGTTTTGCCTTTGTCTCTCCTGAGAAATAACTTTAAGTTCTGAATTACTATGCTAGGGTTTTAAAAACTGAGTTTTTAAGTCATTCATTACTTGGTCACATCAGGAGTAGGAGTACCTGCATAGGAGTGGTACACTTATTTATTTATTTATTTATTTATTTATTTATTTAATTTCTTTTTTGAGTTGGAGTTTCGCTCTTGTTGCCCAAGCTGGTGTGCAATGGTGCAATCTCGGCTCACTGCAACCTCTGCCTCTCGGGTTCAAGCGATTCTCCTGTCTCAGCCTCCTAAGTAGCTGGGATTACAGGAGCACGCAACCATGCCTGGCTGATTTTTTGTATTTTTAGTAGAAATGGGGTTTCACCATGTTAGCCAGGCTGGTCTCGAACTCCTGACCTCAGGTGATCCGCCTGCCTCGGTCTCCCAAAATGTTGGGATTACAGGCATGAGCGACCGCACCCGGTTATTTATTTTTAAAAATGGGGTCGGCTGGGCGCGGTGGCTCAAGCCTGTAATCCCAGCACTTTGGGAGGCCGAGACGGGCGGATCACAAGGTCAGGAGATCGAGACCAGCCTGGCTAATACGGTGAAACCCCGTCTCTACTAAAAAAAAAATACAAAAAACTAGCCGGGTGAGGTGGCGGGCGCCTGTAGTCCCAGCTACTCGGGAGGCTGAGGCAGGAGAATGGCGTAGACCCGGAAGGCGGAGCTTGCAGTGAGCTGAGATGTGGCCACTGCACTCCAGCCTGGGCGACAGAGCGAGACTCTGTCTCAAAAAAAAAAAAAAAAAGAAAATAAAAATGGGGTCTCACTATGTTGTCCTGCCTCAGCCTCCTGAGTAGCTGGGACTATAGGCACCCCCAACTGTGCCCAGCTCTGGATTCTCTTTATTTTTTTATTGATTGTATATATTTATTTTTTGGAGATGGAGTTTCGTTCTTGTCACCCAGGCTAGAGTGCAGTGGTGTGATCTCGGCTCACTGCAGCCTCCACCTCCTGGGTTCAAGTGATTTTCCTGCCTCAGCCTCCCGAGTAGCTGGGATTAAAGGCGTGTGCCACCACACCCGGCTAATTTTTGTATTATTAGTAGAGACAGAGTTTTACCACGTTGGCCAGGCTGGTCTTGAACTCCTGACCTCAGGTGATCCACCCGCCTCGGCCTCTCAGAGTTCTGGGGTTACAGGTGTGAGCCACTGTACCCGGCCCTGGATTCGCTATAAATCAGGCATATTTGAGTTACTTCTTAGAAAAGGTCCCATGCTCGGCCGGGCGTGTTGGCTCACGCCTGTAATCCCAGCACTTTGGGAGGCCAAGGCGAGTGGATCACGAGGTCAGGAGATCGAGACCATTCTGGCTAACACAGGTGAAACCCCGTCTCTACTAAAAATATAAAAAATTATCCGGGCGTGGTGGCAGGCACCTGTAGTCCCAGCTACTCGGGAGGCTGAGGCAGAAGAATGGCGTGAACCCAGGAGGTGGAGGTTGCAGTGAGCTGAGACCGTGCCACTGCACTCCAGCCTGGGTGACAGAGCGAGACTCTGTCTCAAAAAACATAAAATAAAATAATAAAATAAAAATAAAAAAATAAAAGGTCCCATGCTCTGTGATTCTCAACGTTAGATCTTAACTGAATGCTTGTTTGGGCACTTAAGCAGATAAAGAAAAACTTCTTGGCTGGGCTTGATAGTTCACTATCTCATCTATATTGTGGGCTTAATAGGTATTGGTGAGCCATCCTGGGAACCTACCATTTAGAAAATGATCTATGGCAAAATGGGCTTCTAAGGTCAAAGCCAGATACAGAAACTTTTGGAATAAGGCTTTTTATTTGAGTGCTGCTAACTGCTGGCCAGGGATGTCCAATCTTTTGTCTTCTCTGGGCCATGTTGGAAGAAGAATTGTCTTGGGCCACACATAAAATAACACTTGAAGAAAGTTTATGAATTTGTGTTGGGCTGCATTCAAAGCCGTCCTGGGCTGTGGGTTAGACAAGCTTGGCTTATGGATACCTAGGAAGGAAAAATGAATTCTCTGCCTTTCAAAATTACTAAACTGTGGAATTAATTCATAAGAGGAAGACATTGTTTCTATACAGGCAGGATAAAAACCGATTAATCCAGATAATTGAAGAGTTTTTCTTTTTTTTTTTTTTTTGAGACGGAGTCTCGCTCTGCCGCCCAGGCTGGAGTGCAGTGGCCGGATCTCAGCTCACTGCAAGCTCCGCCCCCCGGGTTCCCGCCATTCTCCTGCCTCAGCCTCCCCAGTAGCTGGGACTACAGGCGCCCACCACCTCGCCCGGCTAGTTTTTTTTTGTATTTTTTAGTAGAGACGGGGTTTCACCATGTTAGCCAGGATGGTCTCGATCTCCCGACCTCGTGATCCGCCCGTCTCGGCCTCCCAAAGTGCTGGGATTACAGGCTTGAGCCACCGCGCCCGGCCCTAATTGAAGAGTTTTTCTACACACTGTTTTTAGTTTCTAAAATAACCTTAGGTTTGGACCGTATCTAGAGTTTGATATGTTTGGTGGCTCTTAAGACATTGTTGACTGTCTTTGCTAATGGCAGGAATATAAGTCAAGAACTCTTGTAATCGAATTATCTAATGTTTCTATTAAAACTGCATATATTGTTGAAAACTGAAATTGTTACTATTCCATGATATTTTAAAGCTTCAAGTAAAAGCTACCATTACTTGCTAAAAAAGAAACACTCCTCCTTCCCAAACAAATCCAAGAAGCAAAGCAAGAAGTGAAAAGATTTGACTTTTTAAAGTGAATTTGTAAATTGGAAGCGGTGGCTCACCTGTAATCCCAGCTACTTGGGAGGCTGAGGTGGGAGGATGACTTGAGGCCAGATGTTTGAGACCATCCCGGGCAACATACCAAGACTCCATTTCTAAAAAGAAGTAAAGTAAATTTATGTGCAACTCATGAATTCTGTGTTGAGATAAAGTGAAGTTACAATTTGACTCTGGAACATTTAGTTAGTACTATACATCTTTTGAGTCTAACTTTTTGTAGAACAACAACAACAAAAAAATGGTCTGAATTGACAGGGTGAGTTTTGTTTTGTTTTGTTTTGTTTTGTTTTGTTTTTTTTGAGACGGAGTCTCACGCTGTTGCCCAGGCTGGAGTGCAGTGGCGCGATCTCGGCTCACTGCAAGCTCCGCCTCCTGGGTTCACGCCATTCTCCTGCCTCAGCCTCCTGAGTAGCTAGGACTACAGGCGCCCGCCACCGCGCCCGGCTAATTTTTTGTATTTTTAGTAGAGACGGGGTTTCACTGTGGTCTCAATCTCCTGACCTTGTGATCCGCCCGCCTCGGCCTCCCGAAGTGCTGGGATTACAGGCTTGAGCCACCGCGCCCGGCCAGCCACCGCACCCGGCCGAGTTTTGTTTTGTTATTTTGAGATAAGAGTCACTATTTTGCCCAGGTTGACCTGGAACTCCTGGGCTCAGGCGATCACTTCGGTCTCTGGAGTAGCTGAAATTACCTACCGCTTTAGAAGTGATTTTGAGAAGTTATTCTGGAACTGTGTTGGAGAAGTTTAAAAAAGGTTGGGGTGGGAGTCGAAATCAAACTAGTTTTACCATACCAGGATCTTTTTATAGCACATTTGAGATGTAAACATGTTTCCTTTTGAAATTTGGTAGAATAGTTATATTATTTTTCCTGATGCCATATAATTAAAAACACAAGGCTCAAATTTATTTTTAAGGCTTGATTAAAACCTCTTGTTTCTATGGAAGAAAAGTTATTAAATTGAAACAGGGCTTTAGAAATTTTAATTCCAAGTTTGCTTTAAGAAGGGAGAGGCAAGTCAAATTGGATATAGGCCTCACAGAACTGACCTTGCTACTTCCTGGGTCTGGGAAGCTGAGGGGGCTATGTTGCATTGGGGCGGGGCGGAAGCCTGGTAGGAGCTAGAAGTGAAACTGGAAGTGCCTAAAAAAGCACATCGTTGGGTTAGGCTGAGTCAAGCTGGATTGAGCAGTGAGACAGTACAATTCTTAGGCATAAATATGTATGTAGTTCACCTGTAGATTTGCTGGAAGAGCTGATATGTTTGCAGTACAACAGACCAGAGAAGTCTCAGTGGAGGAAAATGAGAGAGAAGCAAAGGGAGAGATGGAGTTAGGGGCCTTCGAGTTCAGATTTTGAAATAAAATTTATGAGCCTTTGAGGGAGGCAGCAGGAAGTTAAAGGTGAAGTACTGGAAATAGTTTTCCCTCCCCCATGCTGTGTGGAGGTGGGGGCTGCTGCATGGAAGTGGGGAGTAGATGTTGGTAAAGGTGTCCTTGTTCGAACAGAGAAGGTAAGGTATATCCCCTTGGTTTGTTTTAAGGTGATGGATTCCCACTACAATATTAGCAGTACAAACAAAGGTTAGACAGTCTTGGTAATTTTATTATGCCTGGGGTTAAAATTGAAATTCCCTTAATTTAAGAGAAAAATAACATGTACCAGTGACATCTAAGCGGAATAAATTTCCATGGTCGTTTAATGGTAGTCGTGTGCTTTCTGTCACACACACACACAACACATACTCTTGTCTAACTAGGGCATGCAGTGCTGTTTTTCCCACAGGCTTGTTAAGTGATAGATTCATATTCAAAGAGATAAAAACCGCTGCTCTTTCAGCAGGCCTCCCCTACCTCCCATTCCCAGAAACCACTGAGACACTGTGTGGATGGGTGCGAAGCATTACGGATTGGGGGTTATGGTTTGTGGCCCTGAGGTAGACCAGGGGGATCTTGTTGAAATGCCGATCTCTGGCAAGGCATCAGGTGGTGGTGAAGAAAGTTTTGAGTACCAGGAGGTAGAGTAGTGGTTCCTAGACTTTAAAAGCTGGACACCCCCACCAGTGCTTTTGATTCACCTCACTGGGTGGGGCCTGCAGTTTTCATTTTAAACAGGTTCCTAGGTGATGCTAATGCAGATGAAGGGCAGGGTGTGTTTTGAGAGCCACTGTGGTGGAGTAGAAACAACTGAGGAGAATCAAGCCCATCCATCTCATCTTGGCTTCTTGAGCATTATTTCCTTTTTCTTTCTTTTTGTTTTGAGACAGAGTTTCACTGTGCCATTCAGGCTAGAGTGCAGTGGCACTATCCTGGCTTACTGCAGTCTCGATCTCCCCAGGCTCCAGTGACCCTACTTCCACAGCCTCCCATGTAGCTGGGACTACAGGCAGGCACCACTACTCCCGACTAATGTTTTGTGTTTTTTAGTAGAGATGGGTTTTCACTGTGTTGGCCAAGCTGGTCTCAAACTCCTGGGCTTAAGTGATCCATCCGCCTCGGCCTCCCCAAGTGCTGAGATTATAGGTGTGAGCCACCGCACCAGGCATTGAACATTACACATATTTTTTTTATTTTTTATTGAGACGGAGTTTTGCTCTTGTTGCCCAGCCTGGAGTGGTGTGGCGCCATCTTGGCTCACCGCAACCTTCACCTCCCGGGTTCAAGTGATTCCCCTGCATCAGCCTCCCGAGTAGCTGGAATTACAGGCATGCGCCACCACGCCTGGCTAATTTTTTATATTTTTAGTAGAGATGGGGTTTCTCCATGTTGGTCAGGCTGGTCTCTAACTCCTGAACTCACGTGATTCGCCCACCTCAGCCTCCCAAAGTGCTGGGATTACAGGTGTGAGCCACCATGCCTGGCCCTTGAACGTTATTTTCTCACTGAACTGAAAATAGTGGAGGGGGGAAGATTGAACAAAGTAGTAGAGTAATACCATTCATGTTAAACGAATAGCACTCCATAAAACACTTCTCTGTATTTTACTGTGATATGTCTCTCTGTCTATATAGAAAGGGCCAACAGTAAACCCCACCTAACAAATTGTAAGAAAGATGATTACGTCTGGAGAGAGGGATCCAGGATTATGGAGGGTGGGACTTCAGGTTTCTGTGTAAGGTTTTACTTTTTTGAGTCTCACTCTGTCACCCAGGCCCGAGTCCAGTGGTGTGATCTCGGCTCACTGCAACCTCTGCCTCCCGGGTTCAAGCAATTCTTCTGCCTCAGCCTCCTGAGTAGCTGGCACCTGCCACCATGCCCAGCTAATTTTTGTATTTTTAATAGAGACAGGGTTTCACGGTATTGGTCAGGCTGGTGTTGAACTCCTGACCTCGTAATCTACCCACCTCAGCCTCCCAAAGTGTTGGGATTACAGGCGTGAGCCACTGTGCCCAGCCTAATTTTTTTTGTTTTTTTTTTTTGAGACAGAGTTTCGCTGTGATTACAGGCAACCGCCACCACACCCAGCTAATTTTTATATTTTTAGTAGAGACAGGGTTTCGCCATGTTGGCCAGGCTGGTCTCAAACTGCTAAGCCACCTCGGCCTCCCAAAGTGCTGGGATTACAGGTGTAAGCCACCACGCCAGGCTCATGTATTTAATTTTATAAAAAGTTAAAAGAAATTTGGACTGGATATCTTTTACCTCTCCAGATCCATCCTCTACTCTTTTCTACCTGTCTCTTTGCCCCAGATAAAGAGCTCTTAGGCCCTCTGGATTGAAGGGCCAGAGGAGAAGGAGGTCAGAATATTGATCCCTTCCCCTCACTCTCAGGGTAGCATGTATTATATACCCGGGTTCTGAGTTCTGGTAATCTCTGTCTCCTGTCTTTGGGACTTCTAGAAGCAATACTTGTTCTGCTTTTTATTTGTTTATTTATTTATTTGTTTTTTTAAAGACAGAGTATTGCTTTGCCCAGCAGGCTGGTGTACAGTAGTGCGATCATGGCCCACTGCAGCCTTGAGCTTCTGGGCCCAAGCAATCTTCCCACCTCAGCCTCTTGAGTAGGGATGACAGGTGTGTGCCTCCACAACTGGCTAGTTTCTAAACATTTGTTGTAGAGATGGAATCTTGCTGTGTTTCCCAGACTGGTCTTGAACTCCTGAGCTCACTCAGTCTTCCCACCTCGGCATGCCAAAGTGCTGAGATTACAGGTGTGAGCCACTGATGCTCAGCCTTGTTCTGCCCCTTTACTAGTCCTGACTTCTGTTCCATCCCCATGATTTCTGTAGGCTCTACTCCCTAACTTGGCAATTATTTCTTTTATAAACAAACCCTTCTCAGATTATTCTAATATGTATTTGCCATCTCTTTACTTTTGGGACCCTGACTGATGGACCCTCCATTCTTATGCCTCTCCCCACTATAATCCTAGAGGTGGTATAACAGGTACCATTTTGGTGTATGTCCACAAATTACCCGTGTGAGAGAGGCAGGCATTTGTGTATAGAGACGATGCATGGAAATGTACATTAATCATTGAAAAAGCTGTAGTGGGTTTTATTATTGCTGCTAATGGTGTTATTCTTGGTAGTGATGTTATATCCCAAATGGCCTGACCCACCCAGTTAGTGACTCTTGAAGCAGACAG
This sequence comes from Macaca fascicularis, assembly GCF_037993035.2. Taxonomy (NCBI): domain Eukaryota; kingdom Metazoa; phylum Chordata; class Mammalia; order Primates; family Cercopithecidae; genus Macaca; species Macaca fascicularis. The sequence goes on from NC_088389.1 coordinate 62,894,516, forward strand.
CAGCAGAATCATAATCTGACCTCCTTATTTCATATTGAGGAAACACGCCTACAGAGGGCTAGGCTCTTCTCTCAGGCCCCATAGCTCAGAGCTGTGGTCTCCTTGCACTGGGCTGTTTTCTCTTGCTGCATAATTACCCTCCTTTTTTTTTTTTTTTTTTTTTGAGATGGAGTCTCGCTGTGTCTCCTAGGCTGGAGTGCAGTGGCGTGATCTCGGCTCACTGCAAGCTCCACCTCCCGGGTTCACGCCATTCTCCCGCCTCAGCCTCCCAAGTAGCTGAGACTACAGGCGCCCGCCACCACGCCCGGCTACTTTTTTTTTTGTATTTTTAGTAGAGACGGGGTTTCACCATGTTAGCCAGGATAGTCTCGATCTCCTGACCTCATGATCCACCCGCCTCGGCCTCCCAAAGTGCTGGGATTACAGGCTTGAGCCATCGCGCCCGGCCTACCCTCCTTAATTCAGTGATATTTGAAGTATTTTGAATATATACTCTGAAAATCGTGAAAAATTTTAAGTAGACATCTAATTTTTTTCACAATTTTAAATAGTTAGAAAATATAATTTCCCTATTACTGTTATATGTATATATATATGTGTGTGTGTGTATGTGTGTGTGTATATATATGTAATAGCAATCAGATTAGTTGCAATTTTTTTTTTTTTTTTTGAGACGTAGTCTCCCTCTGTTGCCCAGGCTGGAGTGCAGTGGGGCTATCTGGGCTCACTGCAACCTCCACCTCCTGGGTTCAAGCAATTCTCTGCCTCAGCCTCCCGAGTAGCAGGGATTACAGGCGCCCGCCACCACGCCCGGCTAATTTTTGTATTTTTAGTAGAGATGGGGTTTCACCATCTTGGCCAGGCTGGTCTTGAACTCTGACCTCGTGATCCACCCTCCTCGGCCTCCCAAAGTGCTGGGATTATAGGCATAAGCCACCGCGCCTGGCCCTAGTTGCTATTATTATTATTATTATTATTATTTTTTTTTTTGAGTCGGAGTCTCGCTGTGTCGCCCAGACTGGAGTGCAGTGGCGCGATCTCGGCTCACTGCAAGCTCCGCCTCCCGGGTTCACGCCATTCTCCTGCCTCAGCCTCCGGAGTAGCTGGGACTACAGGCGCCCGCCACCACGCCCGGCTAATTTCTTTTTGTATTTTTAGTAGAGACGGGGTTTCACCGTGTTAGCCAGGATGGTCTCGATCTCCTGACCTCGTGATCCGCCCGCCTCGGCCTCCCAAAGTGCTGGGATTACAGGCTTGAGCCACCGCGCCCGGCCGCTATTATTTTTTAAATGATCATCTTTTAAAGAATGTATTCGGCCAGGCATAGTGGCTCATGCCTGTAATCCCAGCACTTTGGGAGGCTGAGAAGGGTGGATCACCTGAGGTGAGGAGTTTGAGACCAGCCTGGCCAACATGGTGAAACCCCATCTTTACTAAAAATGCCAAAACTAGTCCAGCATGGTGGCAGGCACCTGTAATCTCAGCTACTCTGGGGGCTGAGGCAGGAGAATCGGTTGAACCTGGGAGGTGGAGGTTGCAGTGAGCAGAGATCACGCCATCGCACTCCAGCCTGGGGGACAAGAACGAGACTTTGTCTCAAAAAAAAAAAAAAAGAGTCTATTCTTGGATTTATTATTTCTATATTTTTGTATACTAATTCAGGAATTTCTTTTCTCTTTATTAAATTTTGTCTTTATGCCTTTTTTTTTTTTTTTTTTTTTTGAGACGGAGTCTGGCTCTGTTGCCCAGGCTGGAGTGCAGTGGCCGGATCTCAGCTCACTGCAAGCCCCGCCTCCCGGGTTCACGCCATTCTCCTGCCTCAGCCTCCGGAGTAGCTGGGAGTACAGGCGCCCGCCACCTCGCCCGGCTAATTTTTTTTGTATTTTAGTAGAGACGGGGTTTCACCGTGTTAGCCAGGATGGTCTCGATCTCCTGACCTCGTGATCCGCCCGCCTCGGCCTCCCAAAGTGCTGGGATTACAGGCTTGAGCCACCGCGCCCGGCCGCCTTTTTTTTTGGGGGGGACAGAGTTTCACTCTTGTTGCCCAGGCTACAGTGCAATTGCGTGATCTCGGCTCACTGCAACCTCCACCTCCCAGGTTCAAACGATTCTCCTGCCTCAGCCTCCCGAGTAGCAGGAATTACAGGCGCGTGCCACCACCCCCGGCTAATTTTTATATTTTTAGTAGAGACGGGGTTTCGCCGTGTTGACCAGGCTCCTGACCTCAGGTGAACCACCTGCCTCGGCCTCCCAAAGTGCTGGGATTACAGGCGTGAGCCGCTGCAACTGACCATCTTTTATGCCTTTTTAAGTTTTTTTACAAGTAGACATTATTGTCTTCTGATTACAAAAATATACATGGCTAAATTTAAAAAGTTTTAGAAATGTATATTAGAGAAAATAAAAGTTCCTTTATTTGAATTCTGCAGAGGTCAGTGGGGATTGGATATGTGTATACTCATGTAGTGTTGCTATGTATAAAAAGTGGGACCATACTATATGTATTGTTCTGAAACTTGCTTTTTTTCCACTTTGTAATACATGTTGGGTCTCTTTCCAAGTCAGTATTTATGAATTTATTTTTTGAAACATTTGTTTGACATATTAAATACGTATAGAAACATTCATATCTTGTAAGTTTGCAGCTCAGTGAATCATCATAGTGTGAACCCACGTGTGTAACTACCAAGCAGGTCAAGAAATAAAATACTAAAAGTACCCTTTATAAGCCTCCCATCGTGCCTGCTACCTCATTCTTAACAGCTTTATCAAAATATAAATTTACATATACAATTTTCCCAAATAAAGTATACAAATAAGTGGGTTTTAGTATATTCACAGTTGTATAACCAATACCACTGTCTAATACCAGAGCATTTTCATCTCCCTGAAAAGAAATCCTCCACTTATTGGCAGTCACTCTCCATTTCCTCCCATCAGTCCTAGGCAACAGTTACCTACTTTCTGTCTCTGTAGATTAGCCTGTTCTGGACCTTTTGTATAAATGGAATTATACAATATGCACTTTTATCAACAGTACTGGCTTCTTCCACTTAGCATAGTATTTTCAGGTTCATCTATGTTGTAACATATCAGAACTTTGTTCCTTTTTATGGGTAAATATTAGTTGTATAGATGTATTATACTTTAACCATTCATCAGTTAATGTACATATGGATTGCATCCTATTTTGGATGATTATGAATAATGCTGCTATGGGCTGGGTACTGTGGCTCATGCCTGTAATCCCAACATTTTGGGACGCCGAGGCAGGCGGATCACCTGAGCTCAGGAGTTAGAGACCAGTGTGACCAACATGGAGAAACTCTATCTCTATAAAAATACAAAATCAGCCAGGCATGGTGGCGCATGCCTGTAATCCCAGTTACTTGGGAGGCTAAGGCAGGAGAATTGTTTGAATCAGGTAGTGGAGGTTGCAGTGATCCGAGATTGCGCCATTGTACTCCAGCCTGGGCAACAAGAGCGAAACTCCATCTCAAAAGAAAAGAAAAGAATGCTGCTATGAACATTTGTGTATAAGTTTTTATGTGGACATATATTTTCATTTATCTTGTATAAACATGAACCCACCCCTATGTAGGAGTGGAATTACTGGTCAAATGGAACTCTGTGCTTAACCTTTTGAGGAACTGCCATGCTGTTTCTTAAGGTTGTTACACCATTTTATATTCCCACCAGCAGTGTACCAGGGTTCTAATTTCTCCACATTGTTGCCAACACTTGTCCTCTGTTATCTGTCTTTTTGATTATAGCCCTCCTAGTGGGTGGTAAGTGGTATCTCCTTCTAGTTTTGATTTGCATTCCCCAATGGCTAATGATGTTAAGTATCTTTTTGTGTTACTGGTCCATGCATATTTTAAGAAGGCTTTTAAAATGCTCTCATTTTCAGAGGCAGAGCGCTAAATAGTATCTTTTTGAGTCCTCATAATTGTAAACCAAGCATTTTAGTACATCTGCTTTAATTTTTTTCTTTGCAAATCTGGAATTTTATTTGTTATATTTATATATTACATGTTTTTGGAAATGATTTAAAAAAATGTTCTACACAATTATGTAGCCAGATTTGATAATAGTTATTTAGATTTATCTGTATTTTAACTTGTTTTGCCATTTCCTTCCATTCTTAGCTGTACAGTGTATGTGTATTAATTTATTGGGTGAATATTGCAGTTTCCAGGATTTGTGTTTTCACAGTTTGTTTAGGGTTACGTAAGTAGATATATATGACTGATAATCTGATACAAATATGATTTCTTTTTTTTTTTTTTTTTGAGACGCGTCTCACTCTGTTGCCTAGGCTGGAGTGCAGCGGCATGATCTTGGCTCACCACAACCTCCACCTCCCAGGTTCAAGCAATTCTCCTGCCTCAGCCTCCTGAGTAGCTGGGATTACAGGCATGTGCCCACTACGCATGGCTAATTTTTTTTTGTATTTTTAGTAGAGATGGGATTTCACCATATTGGCCAGGCTGGTCTCGAACTCCTGACCTTGTGATCCACCTGCCTTGGCCTCCCAAAGTGCTGGGATTACAGGTGTGAGCCACTGCGCTTGGCCTAAATGTGATTTCAAACTATAATTAACGCTTGCATTGCATTTATATAATGCAGAGCTTTGATCTTGTCAGAAATTAGAAGATAATATTTTTTGGTCACTTATTTTTCTGAGGACAGAAGAGTAAGTGTGAGCTAGGGAGTTTGCAGAGAAAAATAGCTTAGTCTGTTTCTTGGTGATTAGAGGATGATTAGGGAAATTAAATAGACAGACTGGAGAGCATGGTTCAATTATTTGGAAGAATGACCTAATCCCAGTGCACCATACATACTTGCCTTTGTTCAAATATAATATGTACATATTTTTGTATTTGTGTGATTCATCAGTACCATTGCCCCCTCGGTGACCACATCTTTGCATTATTACAAATGATTGTTTTTTCCTCTAGTGTACCTTGCTTTATGCAAAAGGTAAACAGTTCATATTGAAAATTGAAGGCCAGGCGCGGTGGCTCACGCCTGTAATCCCTGCACTTTGGGAGGCCGAGGCGGGCGGATCACGAGGTCAGTAGATCGAGACCATCCTGGCTAACACGGTGAAACCCCGTCTCTACTAAAATACAAAAAATTAGCCGGGCGCGGTGGCGGGCGCCTGTAGTCCCAGCTACTCCGGAGGCTGAGGCAGGAGAATGGCGCGAACCCGGGAGGCAGAGCTTGCAGTGAGCCGAGATGGTGCCACTGCACTCCAGCCTGGGCGACAGAGTGAAGACTCTGCCTCAAAAAAAAAAAAAAAAATTGAATGGAAATGCTTCTTGAGTTTACAAGGAGATTCCCAGCAGAATGGTATAATTGTGAGTTTTTCAAGGCCTACGTTTAGAGCATTGAAAAACTAGTATTCTATTTCATGGATCCAGAAATGAGACTTTCCCTGCATTCCTGCGGGTGACCAGACTCATATTATCTAAATAACAGAAGGCTTGTATTAAACTGAAAGTGCCAGTTTATTATTTCATAATGTGAGGAGCCTTTCTCATGGCTTTACATGCAAGAAACAAATGAGCGTCTACTGGGTACCAGGCCTACATACTTGCTACACAGTAGTGAACTGAAGCAGGTAAAACCTCTACTCTTATAAAGCTTATATCCTCATGATGTGAGACAGACAGTAAGCATAAATAGCCATAAGGATGGTAAGTGCTAAGAAGAAAAGTAGATCCGGGTAGGCAAAGATAAGCAAAGAATGAAAGCAGGTGCTATTTAAATCAGTTGACCAGGCTACTCTGCCTATGGAGTAGCCATTCTTTATTCCTTCACTTGCTTAATAAACTTGTTTTCACTTTAAAAAAAAAAAAAGAAAAAAGTAAATCAGGGCGGGGTGCAATGGCTCCCACCTGTAATCCCAGCAGGGGAGACTGAGGTGGACAGATCACCTGAGGTCAGGAGTTGGAGACCAGCCTGGCCAACATGGTGAAACCCCATCTCTACTAAAAATACAAATATTAGCCAGGTGTGGTGGTGCCCGCCTGTAGTCCCAGCTACCCGGGAGGCTGAGGCACGAGAATCACGTAAACCTGGGAGGTGAAGGTTGCAGTGAGCTGAGATCATGCCACTGTACTCCAGCCTGGGCAACAGAGCAAGTCTCTGTCTCAAAAAAAAAAAAAAAACAGTTGGTCAGAGAAAGCCTCATTGGTGCAGTAACATTTGAGCAGAAACCTGAAGGAAGTTAGGCAGCAAGCAAAAGCGTGCTTGCTGTATTCCATGTGAGCATAAGTGTTCAGAGGTAAGATGGTGATCTTCTAGGTTATTAGGAAGACTGTTTTTGACCTTTGTTCTGAATGAGATGAGATGAGATCACTGAGCAGAGGAGTGGTGATATATGGTATGACTTCCCTTTTAGGATCTTTCTGGCTGCTGTGCTGAGAATGGGCTGTAGGAGGATAAGGATTGAAGCAGGAAAAGCAGTTGGAGGCTGTTATGGTAGAGCAGGAGAGAGATTAGGTGATTTACCTGCATCTTGGTGATAGCTGGGAAGTTTGCTAAGTTGCAAACAGGCTGGTTGGTATATAGTCAGTCACCCTTCAGCCCTCGTTGACTTAATCCTTTCTTCCAGTTTCCTGAAACTGCTCTTGCCAAGGTCATCCATGATGGTGGGTTGCCAAATCAGTGGATATTCAGGCCACATCTCACTGCATCTTTTACCAGAGTTATCCACATAATTCATCCTTTTTCTTGGATCCCAGCCTGTTGGCTTCTGTAATCTCATAATCCTTGTTTTCCTCTCACCTTTGCATATACTTTTTGTCAACCTCTTTTTCCCAGACACTGCATGTTTGAGTTCCTCAGGGCTTGGGCCTGTTTCTTCATCTCTCTTCTGTGTTTCTGGATGATAGCATTTGTTCCCAAGGATTTAAATATCATTTATGCGCTGAGAATCCCCAAATTTGTATTTTACAGGGAGCTCATACTTCACATGTCCAAAACTGAAATTATTATCTAGCAAAGCTATTTTTCCCCTTAGTTTTTTCCATCGGAAATGGTCACTGAACTGCTTAAACCAGGAATCTAGGAGTCATTTTTGGCACCTTCATTTTTCTTACACACCACTCCCCACCACATTCTTCACCAAGTCCTTTCCAACACATCTTCAGAATGTATTTTGTATTCTTTCACCTCTTTTCACTGAAGCTGTCCCATCTCTCCCCCTGAACTGCCACAGTAGCCTTTCAGCTGGTCTTCACACTTCTCTGGTCTCTCCAATTTTTTTCTCTGCATAGCAGCCAGAGAGAGCTTTTGAAAGAATGGGTCACGTGGTTACTTAAACTATTCAGTGGCGTCCCATTGCACTTGAATTTACGCAGTTTTTCCTGTCTCTTTCAGGCTGTTTTCTCTGCATAGAATACTCTTGTTCTACCTTTTGAGTACTCAGCTCCTTCTCATCCATGAGCTCTCAGCTTTCTTCTGAGGCCTTCCTTGACTACTCAGTCTAAAGAAGGTTTTACCTCTCTGCTCTCTCATTGTATTCTGGTTTTCTTTTTCCTTTATAGCATACAGCTTACCACTACTCATTCATGGCTTTACATCGTGGTGCAGACCTTTTTTTTTTTTTTTTTAGATGGAGTTTGCTCTTGTTGCCCAAGCTGGAGTGCAGTAGTGCAGCGTCAGCTCACTGCAACCTCCGCCTCCCGGGTTCAAGCAATTCTCCTGCCTCAGCCTCCCAAGTAGCTGGGATTACAGGCGTGCACCACCACACCCAGCTAATTATGGTATTTTTAGTAGATACGGGGTTTCCCAGGTTGGCCAGGCTGGTCTTGAACTCCTTATCTCAGGTGATCCACCTGCTTCGGCCTCCCAAAGTGTTGGGATTACAGTGTTGAGCCACCGCGCCTGGCCTCCTTTTTTTCTTTCTTCCTTTCTTTTTTTTGAGACGGAGTTTCGCTCTTGTTGCCCAGGCTGGAGTGCAATGGTGCAGTCTCGGCTCACCGCAACCTCCACCTCCTGGGTTCAAGCGATTCTTCTGCCTCAGCCTTCTGAGTAGCTGGGATTATAGGCATGTGCCACCACGCCTGGCTAATTTTGTATTTTTAATAGGGATGGGGTTTCTCCATGTTGGTCAGGCTGGTCTTGAACTCCCAACCTTAGCTGATCGGCCTGCCTCGGCCTCCCAAAGTGCTGGGATTACAGGTGTGAACTACAGCGCCTGGCTGCCTTTTTTCTTTATGTGTGTGAATGTCACTGATTAAGCTAGTTGCTCCTCCTAGTCCATTAAGTGTTCTGGGCCTAGGAAAAGCCTGTTTCCCACCACTGTGCATTGATTTACCTTACTTTCTGGATCAACTCTGTTCTTGGTGATGGGGTGGGGGCAGGCACTTGCACAAACACACTTAATGTTGTCACCTCCATTTACTCCAGTATGTATATGTATGATAGTTTGACTAAATCACTATAGATAAAAGCTTTTTATTCCTGCTTTTGAATTTCCTGTTTGGTTGTGTAAGGTTTAAATTAATTAGTCTTTGCCTTCCTGTGGTCACTTATGCTAGAGAAGTAAACCATCAGTTGTGCCAATAAATTAGATAATTGGAATTTCTAGTATATTTATTGCTCTTCACTGTTTTTAATCCTCAACATCTTGTAGGCAACATTCTTAGTATCTTGTAGGCAGTTCTGATCATAAGCTTAAGAAACCACAAGAAAAATTTTTTAAAGTTACACTTGTGATCTCTAATTGGGAGCACTGATTTTGGCCCTAGGGTTTTTAGATATTAAGAAGCATGGTTATGGTGAATGGATTTAATTCTTTGTCATTTAAGTTAGAAAAGCATTGGTTTGCATTAAGTTAAAAAATTTTCCCTTATACTGCTGGATAGCAATGGCTTAAAAATACATAGGTGTAGTTAAAAAATTTTCCCTTACAGTGCTGGATAGCAATAGCCTAAAAATACATAGGTGTAAAATACAACATTTGTGCTGATGTTACTAATCGCCACAGAGTATCTTGTACGCACAGATTTCTTGACTCAATAATCCTTTCTCCATTTTCTTTTGAGAAAACACTAAAATCAGTTAAAACTGATTTTTAGTATTGTACGTGACAGTAGAAGATGGAAATGAAAATAAACTTTCCTAAAATCCACAAGTCTCTAAAGTGAAAAATTAATAGTATTTAGTGGTGGTAGAAGGAAAGCAGGATTTCCTTGTAAGCACCATACAATAATTAGAGTTAATATTTTGTGTAGCCTGTGATGGAGTATGTACACACATATACATACTCTTCTCTTGCACACTCACATATCCAGGGTGTTAAATACAAAAGCATTCTTCAGTGTCAGAAAACACTAAGGGGATTTGTGTTCACAGCTTGTAAAACCATGATAATGGATTTATTCTCTAAATACAAAATACTCAGTGTACCAAAATGAAGGCAATGCCCCATCCCTAATGTTTGACAGAGAGATTTTTGTTTTGGACAAATAAAAGGAGTAAATACCTTAACACAGGTTACTGAATTAAGTATCCATAGGAAGTGGTAGTACTAGTTGAGATAAAGTAATTTCAGGGAGTGTTTTTGCTGGAAGGCCCTTTGCCCTAGAGATTCCTCCAGAACATTTCCATCCCTTTCCCAGTCTTTTCAGTGTGTGGCTGTGGAGGGCAATCTTTAGCTTTCTTTTTTTGATTTTTTTGAGACGGAGTCTCGCTCTGTCACCAGGCTAGAGTGCAGTGACGCAATCATGGCTCACTGCAGCCTCCGCCTCCTGGATTCAAACAATTCTCCTGCCTCAGCCTCCCAAGTAGCCAGGACTACAGGCCCGCATCACCCCGCCCACCTGATTTTTGTATTGTTAGTAGAGACAGGGTTTCACCTTGTTGGCCAGGATGGTCTTAATCTCTTGGCCTCGTTATCTGCCCACCCTGGCCACCCAAAGTGCTGGGATTACAGGTGAACCACCACATCCAACCGGAGGGCAATCTTTCTTACAGAATGTCGTGATGCTCTGTGGTTAAGACACCAAATGTGGTGATATGTTGGTCAGGATGTATAGTGGACTTGTTTCCCTGTCTTGTGACTGGTGAACTTATGGTTTCTCAGTATTATTGTGTCTGGAATTTATTCCTTCTGGTGGGTTCTTGATCTCACTGACTTGAAGAATGAAGCCACGGACCCTCGCAGTTGAGTGTTACAACTCTTAAAGATGGTGTGTCCGGAGTTTGTTCCTTCAGATGTTCAGATGTGTCCGGAGTTTCTTCCTTCCAGTGGGTTCATGGTCTCCCTGACTTCAGGAGTAAAGCCGCAGACTTTCGCAGTGAGTGTTACAACTCTAAAAGGTGGCTTATCAGGAGTTGTTCATTTCTCCCGTTGGGTTCGTAGTCTCACTGACTTTAGGAATGAAGCTGTGGAGCAGTGGTGAGTATTATAGCTCATAAAGGTAGTGCAGACCCAAAGAGTGAGCAGCAGCAAGATTTACTGTGAAGAGCGAAAGAACAAAGCTTCCACAGTGTGGAAGGGGACCTGGGCTTGCTGCTGCTGCTGGCTCTGGTGTCCAGCTTTTATTCCTTTATTTGGCTCCGCCCACATCCTGCTGATTGGTCCTTTTTACAGAGCGCTGATTGGTCCGTTTTACAGAGTGCTGATTGGTGTGTTTACAATTCTTTAGCTAGATACAGAGCGCTGATTGGTGCATTTTTACAGAGTGCTGATTGGTGCATTTACAATCCTTTAGCCAGACATAGAGCACTGATTGGTGCGTTTTTACAGAGTGCTGATTGGTGTGTTTACAATTCTTTAGCTAGATACAGAGCGCTGATTGGTGCATTTTTACAGAGTGCTGATTGGTGCATTTACAATCCTTTAGCCAGACATAGAGCACTGATTGGTGCGTTTTTACAGAGTGCTGATTGGTGCGCTTACAATCCTTTAGCTAGACACAGAGTGCTGATTGGTGCGTTTTTACAGAGTGCTGATTGATGCGTTTACAATCCTTTAGCTAGACAGAAAAGTTCTCCAAGTCACCACCCGACCCAGAAGCCCAGCTGGCTTCACCTCTCATTACTACTATATTGAGGCTCTGCATTCCAAAAGTGTTGGTGTATGTGAGGAGAGGCAACCTTTGTTGTGTGTTCTGCAGCCATCAATGGACTGCCTTGCCTCCACAGCTTGAAAGCTTTGTTTTACTTAAAGCAGTGATTCTGAACCTTTTTGGCATCATGGTTCTCTTTTGAGGATCTGATAAAAGCTATGGCTTTTCTCACTTAACACACGCACAGATGCACATACATTCTGAATTGAGTGTACAGTTTTAGGGAGTTTGCAGACCTCCTGAAGTCCCCTGATAATTTTTTTTTTTTTTTTTTTTTTTTTTTTGAGATGGAGTCTCCCTCTGTCGTCCAGGCTGGAGTGCAGTGATGCAATCTTGGCTCACTGCAACCTCCACCTCCTGGGTTCAAGCGATTCTCCTGCCTCAGCCTCCTGAGTAGCTGGGATTACAGGGGCCCGCCACCATACTTGATTAATTTTTGTTTATTTAGTAGAGATGGGGTTTCACCATGTTTGCCAGGCTGGTCTTGAGCTCCTGACTTTGAGATCTGCCTGCCTTGGTCTCCCAAAGTGCTGGGATTATAGGTGTGAGCCACCACGCCCAGCCCCCTGATAAACTTTTTAAGCCTTTGGACCTCAGTTTGAGAACCTGTGCCTTAAAGATTATTTAAGTAAATATTAATGTCTGTGCCCATCGCAGACTTTCAGAATCTAGTGGTGTAAGCAGAACTCAGTTGGAGGGATAGATGCATGTTTTTCTGTTATAGCTCAGTAGAAAGAGTTACAATTAATAGGTTAATTGCCAATTAAATGGTTTAAATTCACTTAGAGGAAGTCTGTTTAAAGCATGCCCTACTCCAGAGTGTTACCTATATGCCGCATGTGTGTTTCTGAAGATAGTTGTATCTTATGTTTGGTTTAAATGGGATTGATTCTTATTTATTCAATGCCTTCTTGTTTGGTAAGAAAGCAAGTGAAGTACCTGTGATAAAGCTAGTTTTACTTTAATATAAATTCATCTAGCAGAAATTGGATTTTAGGGTTTTATTTCTGGAAGGACCAGCATCCATGAATTTACAGAATTAGGGCAAAATTTAGCTTCTTAATTAGTTTATACTTTATTGCATGATAATCTTGTAGGATGTGGGTGTTGATGAAGTAGTGCAAAAAGCACTTGGACTAGAAACCAGCAGTTCTGACTGTTAATATCTTTTCTGCTACAAAAAAACCCAGTGACCTTGGATGGGTCACTTAATCTTCCGGGCTTTTTACTTATCTATAAAGCAGGGAGGTTGAACTCTTACACTTGTATTATTAAGGTTCTCATATCTTAAAATTCTAAAACATATCTATCATTAAGTTAGCACAGTGGTCAACATGGCCTAATCTGTTGGTCTTCATGGTTGGCACAATGCAGAATATAACATTTCTGGATTCAGGGAGATAACAGGTATTTGTGCTAGCTAGCCTGGAATGGAAAAACAGAGAGTATTCATTAGATTCACTGTCCAGTAGGCTGAGAGGTGAATTACAGGAAGAGGCCCAGAGAAACCCTCAGCCCAGCAGGAGAGACAGGCTTCACTGGCAAGCCAGAGCCTAGGATAGATCCTTGAAGAGAAAAACCAAGAGCCTGAGATACATGAAAGCAGATGTCTTGTTTTCCTGATTCTGTAGCATCAAAAAGTTTGATAATTGATGTTAGTGATGTTTATGTATCATGGAAAGTTTAAAATTACTTTGCATTTTAGTGACTTATAACGCACAGAAATGCATATTATATTTTGGAGTAATTTTGGTTAAATATGGTTGAAATAAAAATTATTTGTTCGAGACAAGCTATCGTGGCTCATCCCTATAATCCCAGCACTTTGGGAGGCCGAGGTGGGCAGATCACCTGAGGCCAGGAGTTTGAGACCAGCCTGGCCAATATGGTGAAACCCCATTTCTACTAAAAATACAAAATTAGCAGGATGTGGTAGTGTACACATGTAATCCCAGCTACTAGGAAGGTGGAGGAAGGAGAATTGCTGAGGCAGGAGGTGGAGGTTGCAGCGAGCTGAGATCAGATCACGCCACTACCTAGATGGCAGACAAGACTCTGTCTCAAAAAAAAAAAAAAAAAAAAAAATTATTATTGGATTGTTACCAAGGAAATTGATTCAGATGGAACTTCTTACTCCCTCTGATGCTAGAAAAAAATGGGAAGGCTACCTTTTCTGTGATTTGGTTAAATGGCAATTTGTGAAAGAAAAAATGAATTAAGTTAAATGAGTGCACTTTTAAACTATTTGCTCCTTAGCTTCTTTCTGAAGATAATTGAGAGTTGACTCCTTTTAGTGTTGTGCTTACTATTAAAGAAACAAAACTTTCTCAACTGAGATCAAGTACAAGATTTCATTTGCAAGGCTGGATGCAGTGGCTAATGCCTGTAATCCCAACACTTTGGGAGGCCAAGGCAGGTGGATCACTTGAGGCCTGGAGTTTGAGACCAGCCTAGCCAACACAGTGAAATGCCCATCTCTACTAAAAATAGGAAAAATTAGCTGGGCATGGTGGTCCGTGCCTGTGATCCCAGCTACTCAGGAGGCTGAGGCATGAGAATCACTTGAGCCTGGGAGGCGGGGGTTGCAGTGAGCCAAGATCGTACCACCACACTCTAGACATGGCAACAGAGTGAGACTGTGTCTCAGGAAAAAAAAAAATTGCATTTGCAGTTTATGTTCTTAAGAATTTATTTATTTATACACATGGGAGTTGAATACTGATGAGTTTGATTTTTTTTTTTACATTTGTAGCTAATGAAGTTTAGTTGGATACAACACAGTTTTTGGTAACTAGCATGAATATATAACCTTGAAAATCTGTTTACAGGATTTAAAATTAGGCCAGGCACAGTGGCTCATGCCTGTAACCCCAGCACTTTGGGAGGCCAAGGCGGGTGGATCACTTGAGGTCAGGATTTCAAGACCAGCCTGGTTAACATGGTGAAACCCAGTCTCTACTAAAAATATAGAAAATTAGCCAATCCTGAGTGGATGCCTATAATCCCAGCTACTAAGGAGGCTGAAGCAGGAGAATTACTTGAACTTGGGAGGCAGAGGTTGCAGTGAGCTGAGGCTGTGCCACCGCACTGAAGCCGGGGTGACAGAGTGAGATTCCATCTCAAAATAAATTAATTAAATTAATGTATAATTGATATTTTTATTAGACATAATTTTTTTCTCAGGTTTTCAAAAACACCTAACATAATATTTGTGCAATGTTGAGATGTGAAATAATGTAATAGCTATGATATTTTGTTTTCTAGGGTATAAAAATATATGATAGAGGCTGGGCGTGGTGGTTGGTATGCCTATAACCCCAGCACTTTGGGAGGCCGAGGTGAGTGGATTACTTGAGGTCAGTAGCTGGAGACCAGCCTGGTCAACATTGGCAAAATCCCATCTCTACTAAAAACACAAAAGAAAATTAGCCAGGCATGGTGGTGGGTGCCTGTAATCCCAGCTTACAACGAAGGCTGAGGCAGGAGAATCGCTTGAACCTGGTAGGTGGAGGTTGCAGTGAGTGGAGATGGCACCACTGCACTTCAGCATGGGCGACAGAGCGAGACTGTGTCTCAAAAAAAAAAAAAAGTATGAAAGAATTATATGTATTTATGGTATTGTAGGTACATTTAAATATTTGTTATGGAAAAGTCTTAAACATAACTATAGAGAGACTAATATAATCCCAGCACTTTGGGTGGCCAAGGCAGTGGATCACTGGGGTCAGGAGTTCAAGGCCAGCTTGGCCAACATGGTGAAACCCCGTTTTGGTAGCGTGCGCCTGTAATCCTAGCTACTTGGGAGGCTGAGGCAGGAGAATCGCTTGAACCCAGGAGGTGGAGGTAGCATTGAGCTGAGATCGCACCACTGCACTCCAGCCTGGGTGACAAGAGTGAGACTCCATCTCAAAAAAAAAATTAAAAAATAAAAATTTACCTGAACATGGTGGCATGCACCTGTGGTCCCAGCTACTTGAGAGGCTGAGGCAGCAAGATCGCTTGAGTTCTGGGACTTTGAGGCTGCAGTGAGCTGTGTTTGTGCCAGTGCACTCCAGCCAGGGCAACAGAGCAAGACTGTCTCAAAAAAGAAAAAAAAAATTAATATTTCTACTTCACACTTGTTAAGATGGCTATAATAATAATAAAACAGACAATAACATGTTGTCAAGGATGTGGAGAAATTGGAACATTCAGATTGGTGGTAGGAATGTAAAATGACACAGCCACTTTAGAAAACAGTTTGGCTATTCCTCAAAAAGTTAAATATAGAATTACTGTATGACCCAGCAATTCTACTTCTAGATAGATACACAAGATAATTGAAAACGTAGTCTACACAGAAGCTGTATACAAATGTTCACAGGATTGGTCATTATTCATTATAGCTGAAAAACAAACAATTCAAATGCCCATCAGCTGATGAATAGGGAAACAAAAATTGGTATGCCCATATAATGGCATATTATTCATAAAAATAAACAAGGTTTTGGCTGGGTGCAGTGGCTCATGCCTGTAATCTCAGCACTTCAGAAGGCCAGGGCAGGCGGATCGCTTGAGGCCAGGACTTTGAGACCAGCCTGGCCAACATGGCAAAACTCCATCTCTACCAAAAATACAAAAATTAGCTGGGTGTGGTGGCACACACCTATAGTCCCAGCTACTCGGGAGGCTGAGGCAGGAGAGTCGCTTGAACCAGGAGGTGGAGGTTGCAGCGAGCCGAGATCATGCCACTGCACTCCAGCCTGGGCAACAGAGTGAGACTCCATCTCAAGAAAAAAAAAAAAGGCAAAAAAAAAAAAAAAAGATTTTGCTAACATGCCACAACATGGATAAACATTCAAAACATGCTAAGTGAAAGAAACCAGACACAAAAGACGACATGTAGTATGCTTCTATTTATGTAAAATGTCTAGAATAGGCAAATTCATTGGGACAGAAAGTAAATTAATGGTTATCTAGGACTGGAAGGGAGAATGGGGGAGAGCTGACTGCTAATGGATATGGGGTTTCTTTTTGGGATGATGAAAATGTTCTAGAATAGTGAATATACTAAAAACCACTTTAAGAACATTTTCAAGTATTTTTTTTGAGAGACAAGCTCAGTCTGTTACCTAGGCTGGAGTGCAGTGGTGCAATCACGGCTGGATGCGCCCTTGAATTCCTTGGGCGCTCAAGTGGTTCTCCCACTTCAGCCTTCTGAGTAGCTGGAACTGCAAGCAAACGGCATTGTGCATGTATATTTTAAAAAAAAAAAAAAAGTTTAGTAGAGATGGGGTTTCAGTATGTGGCCCAGACTGGCCTTGAACTCCTGAGCTCAAGTGATCCATCCTACTCGGCTTCCCAAAGTGTTGGGATTACAGTGGTGAGCCACCGCGCCCGGCCTCAAAAAAATTTTTTTCTGTTTTTTTTGAGACGGAGTCTCGCTCTGTCCCCCAGGCTGGAGTGCAGTTGGCGCGATCTCGGCTCACTGCAAGCTCCGCCTCCCGGGTTCATGCCATTCTCCTGCCTCAGCCTCCTGAGTAGCTGGGACTACAGGCGCCCGCCACCGCGCCCGGCTAATTTTTTGTATTTTTAGTAGAGACGGGGTTTCACCGTGGTCTCGATCTCCTGACCTTGTGATCCGCCCGCCTCGGCCTCCCAAAGTGCTGGGATTACCGGCGTGAGTCACCGCGCCCGGCTAAAAAGTTTTTTTTTTTTTTTAAGTTTTTGTTTGAATTAGGATCCACATCAACAAATACTTTGCAAGTGATTCACAGTGCTTCTCAAATCTTTGTCTACTATATATTGCCTTTCCCTTTTATCATTAAAAAAAAAAAAAAAACTGCAATTTTTTTTCTTTTTTAAGACGGAGTTTCACTCCTGTTGCCCAGGCAGGAGTGCAGTGGTGCCATCTCGGCCCACCGCGACCTCCAGCCTCCCGAGTTCAAGTGATTCTCCTCTCTCAGCCTCCCGAGTAGCTGGGATTATAGGCGTGCGCCACCACGCCAGGCCATTTTTGTATTTTTAGTAGAGATGGGGTTTTAACACGTTGGCCAGGCTGGTCTCAAACTCCCACCTCAGCCTCCCAAAGTGCTGGGATTACAGGCATGAGCCACTGTGCCCAGCCCTAGGTTAATTTTAAAAGTTGAATAAGTATAATGATGGTTAAGTTAGGAAATACCAACTTTTATATTTTGAGCTTTATTTGGTTTTAAAATTGTTCCCTGAAATTCTTTGTTTGCAGTTTGCATGAGTTTAGTTATTATAGATTTTAGAGGGGAATTAAAACGTGTAGAAATTTATACTTATATATCTAGGTGGTTTTGGTGAGTGAAATTTTGACTTTTCTAATTATTGGATAAAGTACTATTGGTTCCTTCCCTGCCTTTCCTCCCAATTTAGGGCAGCCATGATACTCTCTTGCCACCTGGTGGCAGCATATCACAGTTTAAAAGTTATTGAGCCGTCTCTACTAAAAAAAAAAAAAAACAAAAAAAAAACAAAAAAAACAAAAGACAAAAAACTAGCCGGGCGAGGTGGCGGCGCCTGTAGTTCCAGCTACTCGGGAGGCTGAGGCGGGAGAATGGCGTAAACCCGGGAGGCGGAGCTTGCAGTGAGCTGAGATCGGGCCACTGCACTCCAGCCTGGGCGGCAGAGCGAGACTCCGTCTCAGAAAAAAGTTATTAAGCCTTTTGAGAATATAATTATAAAAAAATAAAAGTCAAGTGGGAGTGGGAAGTTATTGCTTAGTGGGTACAGGATTTTTGTCAGGGGAAACGAAAAAGTTTTGGAAATAGAGAGCGATGATGGTTGCACAACTAAGCTTTATAACTGTTTCAAAGAGTTAATTAGGTTAATTAATGCCACTGAATTTATGTTTAAAATGGTTAAAATGGTGAAGTTTGTGTATATTCTACCACAATAAAAAAGAAAGGGATAGCCTTATGACAGTATATGATCGCATATAAATACATGAGGGGATTCAGTAGTGCAGTTCTTGTGAACAGGACGAATATGTTTGTCAATACCATGTATTTTCTGGGGAGAAAGACCTAGACCAGCCTTTTAATCCAGTTGATTTCCTCTATCCAGTTGAGCAACTTACCCTGCTTCTACTTTATTGTAGGACCTGCAAATGTTTTTGTTTGTTTATTGTTTAAGAGATAGGGTCTAGGCTGGGTGTGGTGGCTTATGCCTGTAATCCCAGCACTGTGGGAGGCTGAGGTGGGCGGATCACGAGGTTAGGAGATCGAGACCATCCTGGCTAACACAGTGAAACCCCGTCTCTATTAAAAATACAAAAAAATAGCCGGGTGTGTTGGCACGTGCCTGTAGTCCCATCTATGTGGGAGGCTGAGGCAGGAGAATTGCTTGAACCTGGGAGGCGGAGGTTGCAGTGAGCTGAGATCACGCCACTGCTCTCCAACCTGGGCAACAGAGTGATGCTCCGTCTCAAAAAGAAAAAAGAAAAAAAAAGAGAAAGGGTCTCATTCTCTCACCCAGGCTGGAGTGCAGTGGCAATCACTGCTTATTTCAACCTCAGACTCTTGGGCTCAAGTGATCCTCCTGCCTCAGCCTCCCAAATATCTAAGATTATAGGTGTGTGCTACCATACCTGGCTCCTTTTTTTTTTTTGAGACGGAGTCTCGCTCTGTCGCCCAGGCTGGAGTGCAGTGGCCAGATCTCAGCTCACTGCAAGCTCCGCCTCCCGGGTTCACGCCATTCTCCTGCCTCAGCCTCCCCAGTAGCTGGGACTACAGGCGCCCGCCACCTCGCCTGGCTAGTTTTTGGTATTTTTTAGTAGAAACGGGGTTTCACCGTGTTAGCCAGTATGGTCTCGATCTCCTGACCTCATGATCCACCCGTCTCGGCCTCCCAAAGTGCTGGGATTACAGGCTTGAGCCACCACGCCCGGCCCCAATACCTGGCTCTTTATTTTATTTTTTGTAGAAATGGGGTCCTGCTGTGTTACTCAGGCTGGTCTCAAACACTTGGCTTTAAGAGATCCTCCTGCCTAAGCCTCCCATATGTTTTAAAATGGCAAATCTCTGAGTAGTTCTTGTGTAAATGGTGATACAGAAAAAGTAATTCTACCAAAAAGCCATTATTAATAGCAGTTACAGGTATTTATAGAGGAGCTCTCGGTATCAGATGCGTGTTTTAACTGGTTTATCGTTTGGGTCTATTTCTTTCTTTCTTTCTTTCTTTCTTTATTTTTTTTTTGAGATGGAGTGTCGCTCTGTCGCCCAGGCTGGAGTACAGTGGTAGGATCTTGGCTCACTGCAACCTCCACCTCCCTGGTTCAAGCAATTCCCTTGCCTCAGCCTCCTGAGTAGCTGGGATTACAGGCGCCCAGCTAATTTTTTTGTATTTTTAATAGAGATGGGGTTTCACCATGTTGGCCAGACTGGTCTCAAACTCCTGACCTCAGGCAATCCTCCCGCCTCTGCCTCCCAAAGTGCTGGGATTACAGGAGTGAGCCACCGCGCCCGGCCCTTTTGGGTCTACTTCAACCTGAAATAATATACTTCAAACTTATCTGGGGGTGGGGCAGGCATTTTCTGGAGAACTTTGAATTTCAGAGCTAGAAGGCACTTTACATTATCTAGTTGAGTCTTTTCATTTTAAAGGTGTAAATACTGAGTTGCAGAGAGATTGACTTGAATAATGTTACACAACTAGTCAGTTACTGATAGGGCTGGACTATTTGTACTATACCACTACTACTTTATAGCAAAGATTTATCAAAAAGAAAACAGCTCTCTGCGTGTGTCCAAGGACAGGACTAGTATTTGTTGTTTGTTTTTTCCCTTGTTTTCTTTTTCCTGATGATAATTGTGAGGTTTGTTTTTTAATATCAATCTCTGGTAACCAGAAAATTAAGTTAGCTAAAACATGCAGCTCTGAGAAGTCTGGTTAAGAAGATTCTTCTATATTTAATAATTTACATTTACATTTGCGCTTGCCTAATACTTGGATATAGCTTATCACAATGAACACAAATATAGGGATATGGTTGGTTTGGGGTGGTAGATTGCTGGCCCAGGCCTTAGGAAGACCAGTTCTGTCCTCACTCTGCCCTCACCCTGTCGTTAACTTTCTGTGTACCTTTGGGTAAGTCACCTCCCCTTTTGTGCTTGTTGTAAAATTGTAGATGTGATGAGCTTTAAAGGCTCTCTTCAGCACTGCAGAGCTGCGTGTAGGCTTCAATATTACAGTGATGAATTGCCCTCTGTTATGCCTGTAGTTAAGAAGAACTTAGGGGGTAGAAGCTGCTGCTTTTGGTTGCCTATGAGAGTAGTTAATGCACATAGTGAAAACAAAACCCAGTTATGAAGTTCAGTTGAATGCGTTTTCATTTAGGCTGTTAATACAGTTGGTAATTCTTCCCAGTGTTAAAATCTCAAGCTTCCTCTTGTGAACCCTAAGGTCATTGAGTTTGAGAGAAAACAAATGGTAGTTGGCCATTCTTCCTATGTTTACATTTCTGTTAGGTACTCAATTGTTATTTTGAATGCTGTGCCAAGTATCCTAAGACAGCTAAAGAGTTCAGATTATGTTAAACATGCGTATTTTCATTAGGCTTCTTTGGTGGCTTATTCCTTTCCTTAGTACCTGTTTTAGCAGGTTGGTTGTTACTGTCCACTTACTAGTATTATATATTATCAGATGCCCACACATTTAGGGCTTGAGGTGTGCAGCTATTTACTGCTGATTTGGAATCCTTCAGAGATAGCAGAATTTTAGTTAGAAATTTGTCTCCTAAATTTATGGTAAATGAATTTGTATTATACCTACTATGTGCCCAGCACTGCCCTAGGCTTTTAATCAATTCATGTAAGTCATGGCTTCTGCTCTCAAGCAACTTTTGGTCTAGAAAGAGAAGCAAAGCAGTGTGATGTGTTATAATAGGTGTATGCAGAGGTCTGTGGCAATACAGGAGGAGTCATCTAAAATTGGGCTATTAGGTCACAGAGATGAGACTCCTTATTCAAAATTTCTAGCTACACTTAATCACAAGCACTTAATCAGATTTAAACTTTTTTTTTTTTCTTTTTTTTTTTCTTTTTTTTTTTTTTTGGAGACAGTCTTGTCCTGTTGCTCAGGCTGGAGTGCAGTGGTGCAATCTTGACTCGCTGCTACCTCCACCTCCCGTGTTCAAGTGATTTTCCTGCCTCAGCCTCCCAAGTAGCTGGGAATACAGGCACCTGTCACCACGCCCAACTATTTCTTTTTGTATTTTTGGTAGAGACAGGTTTCACCACATTGGCCAGGTTGGTCTCGAACTCCTGACCTCAAGTGATCCATCCACCACGGCCTCCCAAAGTGCTGGGATTACAAGCATGAGCCACCATGCCCGGCCTTTTTTGTTTTGTTTTGTTTTGAGATGGAGTCTCGCTCTGTCGCCCAGGCTGGAGTGCAGTGGCGCAATCTCAGCTCACTGCAACCTCTGCCTCCTGGGTTCAAGTGATTCTCCTGCCTCAGCATCCTGTGTAGCTGGGATTACAGGCGGGTGCCATCATGCCTGGCTAACTTTCTGTGTTTTTAGTAGAGATGGGGTTTCACCATGTTGCCCAGGCTGGTTTCAAACTCCTGACCTCAAGTGATCCTTCTGCCTCAGCCTCCCAAAATGTTGGGATTACAGGTGTGAGCCACCGTGCCTGGGCCGATGTGTATTTAAACTTATTAAAGTGTTTTTAGATTTAATTTGGTTAATAAAGAAACAGTTGTTTCCAAACCATTCCCTTGTTCCAAATTTTCGTGTGCAGGAAGCACAGGGGAGAAAAAAGCGTCTCATGTAAACTGTTGTGCTGAATTTCTGTTGTCCTCAACTCTTAGAGATTGTTGGGAGAATCCTTGCTGTTTATGTGAGTGCTCAAACTCCAGGAACAGAAACTAATCCTCCATGTGATACAAATCAGTGTAACATTCCCAGAGTTTGTACTTGAGGGGCCAGAATTCTTAGAGGCTGCTAGCATACTTAACACTTGGGCAGGGCTAACTCACTGGGAAACTGCCTGACATGGTCAGAGGTTCAGGTGTGCTTGTGGACCACACAGAACAGCCTGAGAGTTTGTAGCACATCACAAAGCTTGGTGGACTTCCCTGTGTAAGAGCCAAAACTTTGTTTGAGAGGCGGGAAAGACGGAAGACAAGGATTGGATTCAAGCAGAATGCACATGGCAGAACAAAACAACTCAGGGACTAAGTGCTACGCTGTGTGGGAACAGCTCTGAAGTTCCACATCAGGGTGAATGGTTTGAGTCTGATAGTTGAAAGGGAGAAGAACCTGAATACATTTTTCCCTAGGCTGTCATTTCAGGTGACATGTTAAAGCTATGGGTTGATTTGTAAAGAGAAGTGTTAACTAATAGCCTTACGGTGTATTGTGACACTCCTTGAGATCAGCTGGCAGTCTGAAGTAGACTGAAAAACTGGATTAAGGAGTTGTTGGCTGGCTTTTCAGAGAGCCGCATGCCTCCTTACTTTAGAGGAGTCTTTTACCAGCTAGTTCTCTCTCCCCTTCACCATCCTCAGGTGGTTCTGGTTTGTGGTTTGATTCCCATGTCTTAGCATGGACTGTTTGCTTTCACTCTCTCTCATCCCAACTCCAGTTTATTCATAAGCATCTGTATACCAGTGTGGGTTCCATTGCTTTCATACATATGGTGACCAGTTATCCAAACTCAAATTGTGTAGAAGGTCTGATGAAGGAATTTAGTTGTAGAATTATTAATATGAAAAAGAGTGCAACAAATAAGTAATTATGCAATTAACCATTATTGAAAAGAAAAAAATTACATGAAATCATATTGCCTCAAAATTGGGGCACATGGCCACCAAATCTACTTTGTATGACTCTTGTCTTTATCCTTACCATGTTCAAGTCCTCTGCCATGTTCAAATTTTCCCAGAAAGCATTTCATGATCAACTTCATTCTACCTGGATTTTTTTCTGTTCTTTGGTTCTAGTACTTGCTATTTATTGCTGATAGGTTGTCTGTAAGTATGTACCTTCCCTGTCATTCTAGAGTAGAAGCATCATGTCACAACAGACTGTCCCATCGCAAAAGAGGGTGAAGTGTCACCCTTGTGGATGCTGAACCCTAGTGGGACACCAGGTGTTCTGGATCCCCTAGCATAATCCAGGAGATTTGAGCCTTTGTAGTCTATGCAGGATTTGCTTGAGTCTGAGGGATAATGGATTAACCAGAATCTCTGGCGATCACTGATGGGTCTCAAAAAAAAGGAGAATGGCTCTTAATGCTGCAGTATGAAGCTATTTTAAATTTTCCGATTACTAAAGAGCACTAACGGCATTTTATTTGAGGGGTGTGGTATTCCCTTATTTATTCAAATCTTTTGTTTGTTTGTTTGTTTGAGACAGGGTTTTCACTCCTATCACCCAGGTTGGAGTGCAGTGGTGCGATCTCAGCTCACTACAACCTCTGCCTCTTGAATTCAAGTGATTTTCCTGCCTCAGCCTCCCAAGTAGCTGGGACTACAGGTGTGCACCACCACGTCTGGCTAATTTTTGTATTTTTGGTAGAGATGGAGTTTCAATATGTTGGTCAGGCTGGTCTCAAACTCCTGACCTCAAATTATCTGCCTGTTTCGACCTCCCAAAGTGCTGGGATTACAGGCATGAGCCATCGCACTTGGCCTTTGTCTTGATTTTTAATTGAACTTCCTGTTTATCGCCCTTTTTTTCCTTCAGCTTTTAAGTTCCAGGGTACATGTGCAGGAAATGCAGGTTTGTTACATAGGTAAACGTGTGACATGTGACATGGTGGTTTCCAGCACAGATGAACCCATCACCTTGGTATTAAGCCCAGCATAATGAATGCTGTAATCTTCCTGATGCTCTCCCTTCCCCCCAACCTCCAACCCTCATTTTTTTTCTTGAAACCCTTTGCCTTTGGTTTCAGTGAACTGTTCTATCCTGATCATTCACTGTCCTTTTTAAAAATTACTTCTTTTCAGGTGCTTTTGTGGCTTTTTCTTTGTCCATATCCTAAATCAAGAATGGCTAGCTGACTGTCAAATCTTGTTTGCAGATGTTTTATTGGCCCTCAGAGTGTTTTGAAAACATTATTGTAGTTGCTAACAATAAAAATATTTAAAATCTGAATGTATGGCCTTTTTGGGGAAAAGATGACCAGGTTGCACTTAGGTGGCCATTTTCCTGTGGCAGTGATTATTAGAGCTGCTCTTCTGGGAGGGGAACGTGCTGGCTCCAGCCTGCTTGGTTCTATCTAGTGTGTTCACTCATTCATTAGCCAAAAGTTAACTGTAGTTAATTTTGCCTCTGTACATTTTAGTTTGCAACACCTGTCTTCTGTGTATATTCACCAGGTTCTTATCCATAACCTCCTGTTTTCTCTCCACTCGCTCTCCCTGATCACCTCTGTTCCTATTAGTCATGGAAACCAGATGGATGAGTCTGTTTACCATCCTAAGTA
Organism: Macaca fascicularis; assembly: GCF_037993035.2. Taxonomy (NCBI): domain Eukaryota; kingdom Metazoa; phylum Chordata; class Mammalia; order Primates; family Cercopithecidae; genus Macaca; species Macaca fascicularis. The sequence goes on from NC_088389.1 coordinate 62,919,045, forward strand.
TTTTTTTCAGTTCAATGGTTATGCCTGCCTTTCAGTGTTTAAGTTCATTTCTTTTTGCATTTTAATTACATTCTTTTTGTTGCTTTCTGGTCTATATGGTTTGATGGCTTGAAATAATTTTCCAACATTGAATGTTAGTTAAGTCTTTATCTATTTGTAGTGATTCCTAATTGTCATTTTGTCATTTGAGTCTTCTGTGTCCCAACAACTGAGTGGTTGTTGTATTGTGCATAAAAATAATATACAGATAGAATTGCTTTGTTTTTCCTTTTTAATGTGAATATATAGCATTGACATTTTTCTCACTCTTGCAACTTTCAGCCATTGCTTTAATACCTTCATGTGAAAATTGGTCTTTGAGGTGTATGCTGTTTTTCCCTATAACCCCTTTTTGCTGTCATCTACTAAAGCTCCAGGCACAGACATTTCTCTCATCCTGCATCCCTCAGTTCATCAGAGATTTTATTATCTGGTTCACAGTGTTGCTGTCCCCACCCCAAGTCTTGCCATCACTGTGCCTGCGGACAATCCATTTAATGTTTCACTTTCTAGGAGCTTAATCTATGTGGAGATAACAAACATACTAAAAACAGTATGATATTTAAAAATAACTTTTTTTTTTTGAGATGGAGTCTCACTCTGTTGCCCAGGCTGGAGTGCAGTGGTCAGATCTCAGCTCACTGCAAGCTCTGCCTCCTGGGTTTACGCCATTCTCCTGCCTCAGCCTCCCGAGTAGCTGGGACTACAGGCGCCCGCCACCTCGCCCGGCTAGTTTTTTGTATTTTTTAGTAGAGACGGGGTTTCATCGTTTTAGCCAGAATGGTCTTGATCTCCTGACCTCGTGATCCGCCCGTCTCGGCCTTCCAAAGTGCTGGGATTACAGGCTTGAGGTGCCACCGCGCTGAGCCAAAAATAATGTTTTAAGGCATCCATAGAAGTAGCATAAGCCTGTGTTTGAAACAAAGCCGTAATTGGGGGATGGACACCTCTTTTCTCCTAGGTTCATGTTTCCGTGTGGAGGGACATCACCATGTAATTCCCTTGGCCTCTCTTTGCCCAGAGGAGGATTTACTAATCTCATTGAAGAACTTGGGCGAGGAACTAGGCAGGGCTTAGGAGCCAGCCACTTGTAGCCTATTCTTGGAAGCTGCAAATTTTCCAGAAACAGATCTCTATGTCGGTAGGCCTATGGTTTTCCAACTGCTGCTGTTATTGGGTAAGCGAATTGCTCAATTCCAGAATGCAATTTTAGGAAACTCATTGCTTTTGTGTCTTTATTTTTATTTATTTATTTATTTTTTTGAGATGGGGTCTTGCTGTGTCACCAGGTTGGAGTGCAATAGTGCGATCTCGGCTCACTGCAACCTCCGCCTCCCAGGTTCAAGCGATTCTCCTGCCTCAGCCTCCCAAGTAGCGGGGACTACAGATGCATGCCACCACACCTGGCTAATTTTTGTATTTTTAGTAGAGATGGAGTTTCACCATGTTAGCCAGGATGGTCTCGATCTCCTGATCTCATGATCCGTCTGCCTCAGCCTCCCAAAGTGTTGGGATTACAGGCGTGAGCCACTGCGCCCGGCCTGTGTCTTTAATTTTTAATGTATTTTTAAAATATGAGCTTTATAATAAAGCTGACAGTTTGGTCACTATCTATTTGACTTTTTTGGTCATGTTTCTCACTTATTCCCAAAATGAGTAGGTAGGTGGATGGAGGGAAGGGATTTTATTTAATGAACCCCCCAAGCCCCAATAGTAGTCATTGCTGAAAGTTCATAGGGGAGATGATACCATCTAGCTTTTTTGAGGTTTGAGTTGGATATTGAGAGATGGCAGAATTGAGGTAGAGTTTTAAAGATGGGTCTAATAGTATGAGAACATTCAGTCAGATTATGGTGAGTTCAAAGAACAGGAAGTTGACAGCCGGTTTGAGCTAAGGCTTTGGCAAGAGTTGGTAGTGATGAGATTAGGAAGATTGGAATGCCTGATGGACAAATTTGACTTTTCCCCACCCTTATAAGTAGGATAAAGCTATTGATGACTCTTATGTAGGGAAATGACAAGGTTAAAATGATGTATTCAGAGTTATCATTAGTGTCTAAGAATAGGCTAATATTCAGTGATAATAAATAGGTTTATAATCTAATGATTCACTGTAAATCAGTTTGGAAGTACAAATGCCTTAATATACTAGAAAATAATCTTTCTTAGAAGTTGTCATTCCTTAAATAGCTGTGATTTCTTTGAACAGAAGGTCAATTCCCAGGCTAATTTAGATGGACTTGAAGGTGTCATAGAGCAATAGTGTTAACTTCCCAAAGCAAGCCTTTTTGAAAGAGGTGTACAAGTTGTTGTTGTTTTTAATTGAGGAGCATGTATATGAATGCATCTTAGACCTTTGTAGTGTTTGGTGAAATCCATCCTAGGTGATATTATATTATAATCAGTATTTTAAAAGGTTTGGGGCCAGGCACGGTGGCTCACGCCTGTAATCCCAGCACTTTGGGAGGCCGACCTGGGTGGATCACGAGGTCAGGAGTTCAAGACCAGCCCAGCCAGCGTGGTGAAACCCTGTCTCTACTAAAAATACAAAAATTAGCCGGCGTGGTGGCACGTGCCTGTAATCCCAGCTACTCAGGAGGCTGAGGCAGGAGAATCGCGTGAACCCGGGAGGCGGAGGTTGCAGTGAGCTGAGATCATGCCACTGCACTCCAACCTGGGTGACAGAGTGAGACTCCATCTCAAAAAAAAAAAAAAAAAAAAAAAGCTAATTTAGTAACCCGGAACAGATGAAAAGCCTGCAAAATGAAATTATGTAAATTTTATCTTTCACTTAGCTGACATTCTTGGAGAGTTTGTGTTGCATATAAATAACTAAGCTCTGCCAGGTTGGACAAAGGCCTTTTTGTAACCTTAGCAGTACATTACAAAGTAGAAAAGGGTATGCTCTTTTTCCATTGAGCTTTTCCTTTCTCATCTTTTCTTCTAACACCCTTTTTCCTACCAGGACCCTACTCTCCCACTCCATAGTCACTATTGGGGTTAAAGGAGCCATGCTCAACTTAGCCTTGACTGTGTTAGATTGGCAGGCAGGTGGAGTAAAAATGTGTCTGCCCATGGAGTATTCAAGACTGTCAGACCATGAGGCACTTGAGGTGGGGAAAAAAAAGTGTTGCATAAGAAGGTTAAAACTGACCTCGTGATCCACACAGGTTGGCCTCCCAAAGTATCTGAGATTATGTAAGTGCCTTGTATGAATAATTTTCATTTTACTTACACAACTAGTGCTTTTTTTCCTTTTGTTATTGGTTTTTAATTAGGCAAATAGTGCTTAATATTGTAGAAGATGCAAACAATACAAAATAGATCAATGTGTCCCCAGTTCCATTGTCCTTTTCAAGGATAATTACTGTGAGCAGTTTGTATATATTTCTAATCTCTGTGTTTAGATAGATACAGGGCCTTAGTATATTTATTTATTCTGTAACTTGGTTTTTTTTCCACTTAATATATTTTGGTAACTTTTCCATGTCAGTAACTTTTTCTTTTCTTTTCTTTTCTTTTTTTTTGAGATGGAGTTTCGCTCTTGTTGCCCAGGCTGGAATGCAATGGTACAATCTTGGCTCACTGCAACCTCTGCCTCCCAGGTTCAAGTGATTCTCCTGCCTCAGCCTCCCTAATAGCTGGGAATACAGGCACCCGCCACCACGCCCAGCTAATTTTGTATTTTTAGTAGAGACAGGCTCCTGACCTCAGGTGATCTGCCCATCTTGGCCCCCCAAAGTGCTGGGATTACAGGTTACAGGTGTGAGCCACTGTGCCCTGCCACTTTTTCTTTTTTTGAGACAGAGTCTTGCTGTGTTGCCCAGGCTGTAGTGTAGGGCATGATCTCAGCTCACTGCAACCTCTGCCTCCTGGATTCAAGCGATTCTCCTGCTAGGTAGATTTTTCCTTTGAGTTGATTTACTTGTATTTATATTTAGGCTCACTTGCGTCACTCACCTTCATAAAGAACCGAGAGTTGATGAGAAGATACTTTAGTTGTAAGATATGTTGAGACAAAACCAAATACATTGTGTGACTGGTCTGATGTTGGTTGGGGAGTGGCATCTTTGATAGTAAGGTTGACACATGAATTCTCTCCCTGGTCCTGCCCTACTCAGCTTCAGTGCCAAGAGCAAGAGTGAAGGAAAGGGCTGGCCACCTGCCACTGCAGCCCGAGTGGCCTTGTTAAGCAGCCACTCATATCCTATTTGCCTCTTCAAATGTTTATCTGCATAGGAATAGCTAAGAAGGAAACGGAAGGGTCTGACCTTTGGCTTCTCTGGTGGTAGAAAACTGCCTTCTCTGTTTTAGAACTAGGAAGTCAGAAAACAGCTTTCAAAGATTACTGACCCTGGTGCCATGGCAAAACTAAAGGATGGATGATTATCCATTTTATATTACTTATACTTATGTTCCTATTCCTTTTTTTTTTTTTTTTTTTCTTTTTTTTTTTTGGAGAAAGAGTCTCGCTCTGTTGCCTAGGCTGGAGTGCAGTGGCACAATCTCAGCTCACTGCTGCAAGCTTCGCCTCCCAGGTTCATGCCATTCTCCTGCCTCAGCCTCCTCAGTAGCTGTGACTACAGGTGCCCACCACCATGCCCGGCTAATTTTTGTATTTGTAGAAGAGACAGGGTTTCACCATGTTAGCCAGGATGGTCTCGATCTGACATCATGATCCACCTGCCTCAGCCTCCCAAAGGGCTGGATTTACAGGCGTGAGCCACTGCACCTGGCCTATGTTCCCATTTTTTAGTGCTAATCTGATTGTAAGTGTTTTTCTTTTCTTTTTTTTTTTTTTTTTTTTGAGACAGAGTCTCGCTCTGTCGCCCAGGCTGGAGTGTAGTGACGGGATCTTGGTTCACTGCAAGCTCCGTCTCCCGGGTCCACACCATTCTCCTGCCTCAGCCTCCTCAGTGGCTGGGACTACAGGCACCCGCCACCATGCCTGGCTAATGTTTTGTATTTTTAGTAGAGACAGGGTTTCACCATGTTAGCCAGGATGGTCTCAATCTCCTGACCTCGTGATCTGCCTCGGCCTCCCAAAGTGCTGGAATTACAGGCGTGAGCCACCGTGCCCAGCCACGATTTTAAGTGTTTCTTACTATTGCTTCTGTAAATTATATATTTTGCACAAATAATAGAAGGAAAATGGGTATAAATGAATCTAATATGGTAATCTAGACTATGCTATGTGAGTCTGTCATTACTATTTTAATAATGGGCAGTTATCTTTTAGAAAAAGAGCTGAATGGCTAAGCTCTTTCTAAACCAAATTGAGGTCTCTTCTTGTTTGGATTATCACTGTTTAATGTTAGCTTTCCCCTTGAGATCATTTGACTTCCCTAGATATTTTTGTAATGCGCTTTCTCAATATTTTACTTTTCTACCCACTCTTTACATTTTTGGCACCTCCCTTACCAAAACATCCTGCTACAACTTAATTTTGATAAAAGCCTAATTTAAATGAAAGGTTTATCTATAAACTTCATTACACAACTATGAATATACACACAGAGTCTATCCTTAATATTAGGTCCCTACAGCCTCATATAGTAAGCTTAACATTTAAATGAATTGTTTTGCCATTTTGAAACAAATGCTTTTTTAGGAAATGAAAATCTGTAGTTTCTCATGAATACAAAGAGTTGCAAAGAACTGGATTAGATTTGTGGTGTATAAAAACTTCATTCAGTAAGGCCAAGGCATGTTCAGTGTCTTTGAACATTTAAGAACCAGTAGTAATCATTAACTATTGTTTTTTCAAAGTCAGTTTCTCCCTCTAAATGATGCCTGTTATTCAAACAGCTATATTGACTTCACAGAATAATATAAATTATTAGAGTAAATTTCTACCTAACTTTTACTTTTTGTTTTGGAATACAAATAATTCTTAGGTATAGGTCACATCTCATTTAAAAATTACTACTCTCGTGTTTGCCTTGCATTTCATCTTGCTAACCTCAAGTATGTTTAAGAATCTGCTTCATATTATAACCACTGTAATTTAGAGTAAGACCAATCTCTTTTCTAAAGTTTATTTTTAAAATAGGTAATATATTCACATGGTTCAAAATTTTAAAAATAGGAAAAAGCATACAGTGAAAAAAAGACTTTCTTTGATGCCTGTCCTGCTTCGTGGTTCTCCCTAGACTTAGAGACAGTGTGATCAGTTTCCATACATCTGTAGCTCCACCAGCCCCACTTTTTTACACAGTAGTGGGCCACTATGCTGTTCCACACATTGCTTTGTTTCTGTGACAGTATATAGTGGAGCTCATTCTTTATCAGTACATAAAGAGCTTCCTCTTCTCACCCACCCTCCCCTTATAGTTGCAGAGTATTCTCTTATTGGTGGGCATTTAAACCTTTAAAATAATTGATTTTACTGATTCTGTTGAGCAAATATTGATTGAGTACCTGCTGTTTGCCAGGCACTGTTCTTTCCACTTGGGATATAATGTATAAGGCAAGGGAATTTCCTGCCCTCATGGAGCCAGTTCTAATCTTGAGAGGCATGCAATAAACCGTGATGCATAATTTGTACACACATCAGTTTGAGGGCCAAGTATATTTGTGAGATGCACTTTTAGGATTGGAATATCTGGTTTAAAAGTTATATGTAGGCTGGGCACGGTGGCTCATGCCTGTAATCCCAGCACTTTGGGAGGCTGAGACGGGTGCATCACCTGAGGTCAGGAGTTCAAAACCAGCCTGATCAACATGGAGAAACCCCATCTTTACTAAAAATACAAAATTAGCCAGGCATGCATAGTGGTGCATGCCTGTAATCCCAGCTACTTGGGAGGCTAAGGCAGGAGAATCGCTTGAATCCGGGAGGCAGAGGTTGTGGTGAGCCAAGATCACACCATTGCACTCCAGCCCGGGCAACAAGAGCGAAACTCCATCTCAAAAAACAAAAGCCCCTCCCCTCCCCTCCCCTCCCCTCCCTGAGGCTCTGTTTGTCGCCAGGCTGGAGTACAGTGGCACAATCTCGGCTCACTGCGATCTCCACGTCCCAGGTTCAAGCCATTCTCCTGCCTCAGCCTCCGAGTAGCTGGGATTATGGGCGTGTGCCATCACGCCCAGCTAATTTTTGTATTTTTAGTAGAGATGGGGTTTCACCATGTTGGCCAGGATGGTCTCCATCTCCTTACCATCTCCATCTACCTGCCTCCGCCTCTCTAAGTCTGGGATTACGGGCATGAGTCACCGTGCCTGTCCTAAAAGTTATATGTGATTTTCACTGAGTGATTTAACTGCCAAATTATTCTTTTTAGAAGATGTACTAGTTTATATATCTACTACTAGCAATGTTTGAGAGCCTGTTTTTTTCATACCTTCTCCAATATAGCGTGTTATCAAACTTCTTGTTTTTATTGACTTGGTGGGTGACAAGGTATATCTTGGTGTCATTTTTACTTTCATTTTTCTTTTGAGAAAAGCTTAATTAACATTTGTATATATCGAAAGTCATTTATATTTTCTTTTTCTTTTTTTTCATTTTTTTTTTGAGGCGAAGTCTCACTCCGTTGCCCAAGCTGGAGTGTAGTGGCACAATCTCGGCTTACTACAACTTCTGCCTCCCAGGTTCAACCAGTTCTCCTGCCTCAGCCTCTGGAGTAGCTAGGATTACAGGTGTCTGCCACGATGCCTGGTCGCGAACTCCTGACCTCAAGTGATCTGCCCGTCTTGGCCTCCCAAAGTGCTGGGATTACAGGCGTGAGCACTGTGCCTGGCCCTATGTTTTCTTTTTTAAAAATTTTTAGATTTTAATTTTTGTGGGTACCTAGTAGGTATATATATTTATGGGGGTACATGAGATATTTTGATACAGGCATACAATGCCTAATAATCACATTAGGGTAAGCGGGGGGTATTCATTACCTCAAGCATTTATTTTTTGTGTTACAATCCATTTATACTGTTTTTAGTTATTTTAGAATGTATAATTAAACTTATATTGACTATAGTCACCCTGTTGTGCTATCAAATACTAGATCTTACTCATTCTATTTTTTTTGTACCCATTAACCATCCTTACTTCCCCCACCCAACCCCTCTTCTATCCTCCCCAGCCTCTGGTAGCCATCATTCTTCTCTCTTATCTCCACTGTGAATATCAGTCTTTTCTCTATAGTAGAAATCACAGCAGCAATTTACCTTCTCATCTTATTTAATATTTAGGGAAGATATTAGAGATTTCAAGTGTTTTAGCCTAAAGATTTGAACTCCTATAGGTACTAAGTTGTAAAATAAGTGTATTATGTTTAGTTATCATAAATGGTAATAGTGAAAATAATAATAGTTATAATAAATAGTAATTAATAGTGATGACTCATGCTTACCATGTATGTAGCTGGCATTTTCTCCTGAATGGCTGAAATAGTATTTATTTGTTTTTTTGTTTTGTTTTGTTTGTTTGTTTTTTGAGAGTCTCGCTATGTCACCAGGCTAGATCTTGGCTCACTGCAGTCTCTGCCTCCCGGGTTCAAGTGATTCTCCTGCCTCACCCTCCCGAGTAGGTGTACTGCAGGCGCATGCCACCACGCCCAGCTAATTTTTGTATTTTTAGTACAGACGGGGTTTCACCATGTTGGCCAGGATGGTCTCTATCTCTTGACCTCGAGATCCGCCCGCTTGCCCACCTCTGCCTCCCAAAGTGCTGGGATTACAGGCATGAGCCACCGCACCTGGCCAGTAGTATTTCTTTGAATTTTACCCTTGTCCCTTGTAAAATGGGAAGTTATGAGTGGATAAGAAAGTTAATACTCACCTGGGCGCGGTGACTTACGCCTGTAATCCCAGCACTTTGCGAGGCCAAGGCAGGTGGATCTTGAGGTCTGGTGTTCGAGACCAGCTTGGCCAACATGGTGAAACTAAAAATACAAAAATACAAAAATTAGCCAGGCGTAGTGGCACACCCCTGTAATCCCAGCTACTTGGGAGGCTGAGGCAGGAGAATCACTTGAACCTGGGAGGCAGAGGTTTCAGTGAGCCGAGATCATGCCATTGCACTCCAGCCTGTGCAATAGAGTGAGACTCCATCTCAAAAAAAAAAAAAAAAAAAAAGAAAGTTAATACCCAGATTAATATTAAGCCATGGGAGAATACCCAGTAAATTAGATTATTTATCTCACAACCGAGGGAGTGGACCACTGTGATAATGTGATATAATAAAACATATATATTTGTTCTTCATCCCCAATTCCTGGCTCAGAGGTCCTAAAACCCTAGGAATTTCCTGAGTGATTAGGGTTAGAGAAGCGTCTTATTCATAATAAACTTCTTTCAGCTATACCTGAGTTTCTGCTAATGAAGTGATTCTTGGTGGGCCCCTTGATAGTTTCTGGATGAGGGCTGGTGGTTGTCAAAGGAACCCTTCATGCGATTTGAGTGTTGGAACTTTCAACCCTGCATCCCTCCAGAGAGAGGAGAGGGGCTGGAGATTGAGTTCGGTTACCAATGGCCAGGGATTTTTATCAGTCATGCCTACCTAAGGGAATCTCCATAAGAATCTTAAATAATAGAGTTTGGAGAGCTTCTGGGTTGGTGAAGATGTTGAGGTGCTGGGAGGATGGTATGCCTAAAAAGGACATGGAAGCTCTGCCCATTCCCCTTTCCTCCATATCTTACCCCATGTACCTCTTTCATTTGGCTGTTCGTCTTTAACCTTTATAGTAAACCAGTAAACAAAAGTGTGGTCATGTGCCGCATAATGATGTTTTTGTCTAAGAGGGACTACATATATGACTGATCCCCTGAGATTATAATACTGTATTTTTACTGTACCTTTTCTATGTTTAGATGTATTTTGATACACAGATACCATTGTGTTACGTTATAGCCTCTATGGAGATCATAAAGATGACCAAGGCTCAGTCTCAGCAGGGGAAATTGAATTTATATATATAAAAAAGGTCTCACAGGCAAATCAGAGCCTTGATGTGAATAGAAGTGTTAATTGTAGTACCCTTTCTCGAATTGCTGTGTGCCAGGCACTGTGCTGTGAGCTTTTTCATACATCTAACTTTAATATCTCTCAGAACAGCTCTATGAATTACCTATATATAAGTAAATAATATCATTCTCATTTACAGATGAGGAAGGCATATGATTTGTTAAGTGACTTGCCCTAAGTTCACATAGTCTGTAAATTCCTGAATTGTATTGAAGTCTGACTCCAAAGTTCATTCTACTCAAAAAATGCTAGAGGAACTGTAATACATTGCTAGTGGAATTGTAAATGATGCAGTCAGTTTGGAAAACAGTTTGGCAGTTCCTCAAAAGGTTGAATGGAAAATCAAATGACCCAAGAAGAGAAATGAAAATAAACGGTCACATAAAAACTTATAAATGGATGTCAAAACAGCATTAGTCATAATATTCCCAAAGTGAAACAAAATGTGGTATATCCATATACTGGAATATTATTTAGCCATAGAAAGGAATGAATTGGTATGTGGTTCAATGTGGATGAACCTTGCAAACATTATGGTAGGTGAATGAACCTGATTACAAAGACCACATTAGTTTTATGATTCTGTTTATGTGAAATGTCCAGAATAGGCAAATATGCAGAAGTTGGAGTAGTGGTTGTCAGTGGCTCAGGGAAGAGATAAACGGTCTTGAGGTTTCTTTTTGGGGTGGTGAAAATGTCCTAAAATTGTGATGATGGTTGTACAAATTTGTGAATATTCTAAAAAAAATTTAATTGTATACTTTAAATAATAGATAATTGTATAGTATGTGAATTGTGTCTCACTAAGGTTATTTAAAACAAGACAAAACAAAACAAATCCGATTCTGAAATAGAATTTTCTGCTCCACATATCTAGAAGTATCAGTAAGCTCTTACTGTAATAGTAAATAAGCATGTGATCCTCACTTGCAGTCTTTAGCCTCATGTTACTTCTTTTTTTTTTTTTTTTTTTTTTTGAGACGGAGTCTTGCTCTGTCACCCAGGCTGGAGTGCAGTGGCCGGATCTCAGCTCACTGCAAGCTCCGCCTCCCGGGTTTACGCCATTCTCCTGCCTCATCCTCCCGAGTAGTTGGGACTACAGGCGCCCGCCACCTCGCCCGGCTATTTTTTTGTATTTTTTAGTAGAGACGGGGTTTCACCGTGTTAGCCGGGATCGTCTCTCGATCTCCTGACCTCGTGATCCGCCCGTCTCGGCCTCCCAAAGTGCTGGGATTACAGGCTTGAGCCACCGCGCCCGGCCCGCCTCATGTTACTTCTTCCCAACATTAATAATATCTTAAAATGTACTGTCTGAGGCTGGGCATGGTGGCTGATGCCGGTAATCCCAGCATTTTGGGAGGCCGAGGTGGGCAGATTACGAGGTCAGGAGTTCAAGACCAGCCCGACCAACATGGCGAAACCCCGTCTCTACTAAAAATACAAAAATTAGTTGGGCATGGTGGCGTGTGCCTGTAATCCCAGCTACTCAGGAGGGGTTTTGTTAACCTTTGGTCCACAGTCATGTGCGTGCTTTATTTATGACTTCATGTTTAGTATCTTCTTTCGGAAGGTTTTTCTTACTCCAAGATTATTTTCATTTTCTTTTTTTGAAACAGGGTCTCACTCATGCAGGCTGGAGTGCAGTGGCACGATCTTGGCTCACTGCAACCTCTTGTCTCCTGGGTTTAAGTGATTCTCCTGCCTCAGCCTCCCTAGTAGCTGGGATTACAGGGGTGCGCCACCATGTGTGGCTAATTTTTGTATTTTTAGTAGAGACAGGGTTTCACCATGTTGGCCAGCTTGGTCTTCAATTCCTAACCTCAGGTGATCCACCCACCCTGGCCTCCCAAAGTGCTGGGATTACAGGCCTGAGCCACTGCGCCTGGCCTCCAAGATTATTTTAAAAACTTAACATTTTTGTCTAAAACTGCCCTCATTTTTTATATTACATAGATCTTCGACTCACCATTTTGTTTATGGTACGAAGTACAAACCAAAACTTTTAAAAATGGGTAATCTGTTGTTCAATCACTTATTGAATAGTTTGTGTTTTTATTGGTTAGAAAGTTAACTATTATTAAAGAGCAGTTGTTACTGGAAGGTAGTTTTTTAAGTTTACAAATGGATATATTAAAAATGTGTACATTTAAAGTAATAAAAACATTTAAAGTTTTAAGTTTACAAATGGATATATTAAAAATGTATACATTTAAAGTAATAAAAACATTTAAAGTGTTACGTGATTGCAGATTAGATTGTTTCTTATATGTTTAGAATTTATAGGACCAATTTTTTCTCGAAGTGTGTAGTCTGAAAAGGAATATAATATTTTTCCTCATAAATGAGAGTTTGCCTTATTGAAAGCTTGTGTTTATGTAGTTAATCTTACTTTGAAAGCAGACCACTTGGTCTAGTGGAAAGAGGGGGAGTTAGCGGTTTGAATAATGGAGTTGTCGTTTTATTTATTTATTTATTTTTATTTATTTATTTTTTTTTGAGACGGAGTCTCGCTCTGCCGCCCAGGCTGGAGTGCAGTGGCCGGATCTCAGCTCACTGCAAGCTCCGCCTCCCGGGGTCACGCCATTCTCCTGCCTCAGCCTCCCGAGTAGTTGGGACTACAGGCGCCCGCCACCTGGCCCGGCTAGTTTTTTGTATTTTTTAGTAGAGACGGGGTTTCACCGTGTTAGCCAGGATGGTCTCGATCTCCTGACCTCGTGATCCGCCCGTCTCGGCCTCCCAAAGTGCTGGGATTACAGGCTTGAGCCACCGCGCCCGGCCCGGAGTTGTCGTTTTAGATCTGCCACTCTCTGACTGCCGCTTTGTGTGGGTCAGCCTCTCTGGTTTGTTTTCCTCTGTTAAAATGCATGAACAATAATCCCCACAGTGTCTACTTATGAGTATTTTATTAGATGGGATCATGGATGTAAAAGCATTTTTAATTGGTAAAGCAGTTTAAATGTAAGGAATTACTGCATCTTAACCTTTCCTCCCTTTTTCTTGTAGGTAGTGTTGGTGCTTCTTTTCAGTGCCAGTCCATCCATCACGACCACATTTGTCATGATGACAGTGACAAGGTGAGGTTCGTGTTGATGTCTGCCATGGTGAAAATGCATGCCAACCTTACATTGCTGGATTCTCTTGCATAACTCTGGGCCTAGGGCAAGAAGAGTGTGATTTGTGGGGACACATTGTTGAGATGCTGAGGGCCTTGGTGGTTTGTGTGTCAAATTATTGACTCCTCCAGAAAACCTAGGGCTAATTCCTCAACCTGAGGTGGGTTGGGCTTTTGATCAACACTCCACTTTCCTACCTATGCCTCTGTCCCCATCATGGTGCTTCCTTTTCTGCACAGCCTGAATAGATTATCTTAATATATGAACATGTGTTTCAAAGGTTGATAGCTATCTCAGCAACTCATGTTGGAAATATCTTGGACATTACCTTTTGGTCCACTTTTGGCATTAATTGCATTGAATTATGTTTTCTTCTTATACTTTACTTTCAAAAATTTTTTTTGGCTCTGTTTACAAAGGCCAATTTAAATATTGGGGATTGTCAATTGAATCGATCTGGTTCATACACAAGAAGTCTACTTTGGGCCTGATACATGTATATTTTAAATTATGTCCAAACTATTGGTGGTGGTTTCATTGTGCTTTTTGCTTTTGTTCTTTTTATCTCTAAAGAAACCTGATCAGTACCCTTGATGGCCCAGCCCTTGCAGTAAATATTTCTGTGGGCTGGGCGTTGGGAACATCTGGCTGCCGATCCGGATGGACTTAAATTTAGTCTTTTTCATCACCAGTTTCCAGTGGCTTCCCTCCCATTTCCTGTGTGTTATATGCAGGAATCTGTCACTCCTTTGGTAGTTTCCAGTGCAGACCAATCTAAGCAGTCTTTTTCTCTGCTGTTTTGATCAAGATCCTCCTCTCCTATTGTGTTGGAGCTGGATCAAGAAGTTGGTTGATCATTGGGATTTTCCAAATGGTTTCTTTGTTCTGTTTGTTGGTCTCTTTGTCTTTGTGAGCTTTGCTCAGACTGATTTCACTCTCTTTACAGGGAGTGGTAGCCATAGCATTCCAGTCTCCTTTATTATTGTACCAGTCAAGAGGCATGAGTTTCGTTTTTAACTTATTTCAAAGGCAAGCCACTGAAAGAGACTTCTAGAATATATAGGCGGCTACAGAAAATTTTGTATACTGCAGATTTTAGAAATGAGCATTTGAAGTTAAGAGTGATGATAGAGGGAGAAAGCAAAATCATTTTAGGTTACTAATGTTACAAGTGATTGTGCATCATAATTATGAAGGTGCTTTTGGGTTAAATTTTTTTTCTTCTGCTAAGTGTGTTATGCTACTGTCCATTTGTTCGTTTATAGTATAGGAGCCAGACTGCCCTCCGGGTTGTCTCCAGACCTTAGATTCTGAAGATAAGCTTTTTGTCTGTCTTTGCCAGCTACTTCCTGTCGCCCCTTAAACTGTTTTTGTTTTCTAATTTATTAATCTTTCTATAGCTGATTTTGTGCTTTTAAGACAGGAGATTTTTCTGGAAATATGGGGGAAAAAAGGGAAAAGAATTTAAGGAATATTATTAAGGAATAGGAGATCAGCAGATTAAAGAACTATCTCTCCTTTCTTCCTATCTACCATGTATATATTGATTGTTTCCTAAATGGAAATGGAGAAAATGGATTAGGGTCTCTTGACTATGTATTTAGCATTTATTCAACTCATTCAGTCAGCAAGTAATACTTATTGATTGGTAGCTCTGTGTCTAGGCATTTAGGGAATACAGTCAGAAACAAAACAGGTAAAGATTCTAGTATTAGCATTTTATAAGTGAAGTGGATAAAAGAAAAGTTACAGATTACAGCCTTTTTTTTTCTTTTTTTGGGGGGGGGTGGGGAGACTGAATCTCCCTTCGTTGCTCAGGCTGGAGTGCAGTGCACAATCTTGGCTCACGGCAACCTCTGCCTCCCAGGTTCAAACGATTCTCAGCCTCCTGAGTAGCTGAGATTGCAGGCGTGTGCCACAGTGCCCAGCTAATTTTTTGTATTTTTATGTTTGTTTGTTTGTTTGTTTATTATTTTGAGACAGAGTCTCTCTCTGTTGCCAGGCTGGAGTGCAGTGGAAAGATCTCAGCTCACTGCAGTGTCTGCCTCCTGGTTCAAGTGATTGTTGAGCCTCTGCCACCTGTAGCTGGGACTACAGGTGTTCATCACCACGCCCGGCTAATTTTTGTATTTTTGTGGAAATGGGGTTTCACCACGTTGGCCAGGCTGGTCTCGAACTCCTGGCCCCAAGTGATCCACCCAACTCGGCCTCCCAGAGTGTTTGGATTACAGGCGTGAGCTACCGTGCCCAGCCAGATTATAGCTTTCAACAGGATCATCAGGTGTTATTCTGGGGAGGGGACTGGGTGGATAGCATATTTAAAAATCAGATCCCTACATTTACAACAGCCCCCTGATGTCTTTCTATGACATGTGGGTATTGGTTTTGCAAAAACTAAGATGAAACTGTTGCCCTCTGCACACTCACTCTCTCTCCCTTCCCCACTTCCTTACATAGTCTCTCACTCAGAATTAAAGGGATCATAGAGTATGTTTATACCAACCTGCTTTTTATTTTTATTTTATTTTATTTTTTTATTTTTCAGACAGAGTTTCACTCTTGTTGCCCAGGCTGGAGTGCAATGGTGCGATCTTGGCTCGCTGCAACCTCCGCCTCCCGGGTTCAAGCGATTCTCCAGCCTCAGCCTCCCAAGTAACTGGGATTACAGGCATCTGCCACCACGCCCAGCTAATTTTGTATTTTTAGTAGAGACGAGGTTTCTCCGCCTCCTGGGTTCAAGCGATTCTCCAGCCTCAGCCTCCCAAGTAACTGGGATTACAGGCATCTGCCACCACGCCCAGCTAATTTTGTATTTTTAGTAGAGACGAGGTTTCTCCATGTTGGTCAGGCTGGTCTCAAATTCCCAACCTCAGGTGATCTGCCTCCTTGGCCTCCCAAAGTGCTAGTATTACAGGCGTGAGCCACCACGCCTAGCCCCAACCTGCTTTTAAAAAAATAAACTTGGGAGCTGTGACCACCATGGGAGAAATTACTTGTTCAGTGGTAACCCACAGTGCTAGGGCTAGACTAGATCTTCTATATCAAATGCAAGTCATATAAAATATTTGCTTAGGTATTCTGAGCACATTGTCAAAACGTGTTGATTCTTTGCTTGTCTTTGCTTACCTTTCAGGCATGGTGTGTTTCTCAGATTGGGGAAGAAAAGTTGATTTTTCTTAAAAGTTTTCTCATTTTTAAGTAATCCGTGTATGACTGGGGATGGAACCACAGTTCATGCAAGGAGTGCGAGGGCCATTGTATTTGTTGGACATCCTCTCTACAGCCTTGGAGGTGGTGGCCAATCCCCAGTTTTTTCGCTTGATCTGTTGTCCTCCAGCTTAAAGTTTCTCTCTTGATGTGTATCTGTTTATAGTTTATAGTGCTGGAAGAAACTGCAGCTCTGATGTGAATTATTAAATCCTGTGAGTTACAAATTCTCATTAATTTATATTGGGCATAGCAATTTACACAAGCCCTCCAGCATTATTTTTACATTCGTTCACAGGGCCATATTCCATAATTTCTAGGTAGCAAACATTTATATTTGAGTAGCTACTACATATAGAGCAATAGGCAAGGTAATAAAGATATTGTTAACCGATTACTTGTGTTGTGAAGAATAAGAAAGCAGGAAAGGGGGCATAGAAGTACTGGAAGAAGGTTGCTCTTAACCAGGTAGTCATAACACCCTTTGAAGTAGGGACTGCTTTATTCCAGTTTTATCAGTGAGGATTAAATATTTACCCAAGATCACATAGCAGTACACTGGGATTCCATCCCAAGCTGCCTTGCTTGAGTCTGTACTCTGCTGTTTGAAGAAACCTATTCCTATTTTAACTTTACCCATTCAACTGTGACATGCTTGGAGAAATATATCTGCAAGTGGAGAAGGCCTCAGAGAGTCACAGTGGAACTGAACCATTGGCAACAGTCTTTGCCTGTAGTTTCTCTCTTGCCCCCAGGCCTTTATTCTGATTCATGACTATTTGTTACTCCAGGATCCTCTTCCAAGTCATCCCTACCCTGTGTCAGGCTCAGAATTCTATGTGAGTTTTTTGTTTGTTTGTTTGTGACAGGGTCTCACTTTGTCGCCCAGGCTGGGATACAGTGGCGCAATTTCTGCTCACTGCGACTTCTGCCCCCACGTTTCAAGGGATTCTCCCACCTCAACCTCCCTAAGTAGCTGGGAATACAGGCGCGCACCGCCTGTAGTCATGTTTCACTTAGATACTGAAATTAACTCAGCTACTGTCAGTTTGAAAATAGTCACATTTTTAGCCGGGCACGGTGGCTCAAGCCTGTAATCCCAGCACTTTGGGAGGCTGAGACGGGCGGATCACAAGGTCAGGAGATCGAGACCATCCTGGCTAACACGGTGAAACCCCGTCTCTACTAAAAAATACAAAAAACTAGCCGGGCGAGGTGGCGGGCGCCTGTGGTCCCAGCTACTCCGGAGGCTGAGGCAGGAGAATGGCGTAAACCCGGGAGGCGGAGCTTGCAGTGAGCTGAGATCCGGCCACTGCACTCCAGCCTGGGCGACAGAGCCAGACTCAGTCTCAAAAAAAAAAAAAAAAAGAAAATAGTCACATTTTCACAGTGAGAACGAGCTTGAGCTGGGGGATTAGATCTGACCCAAGAATGAGATAAGATATTGAAGAATTTGATAAGACTATTCCCTCAGTTGAGGTAAATTAACTTGTAGCCTCAATTATATACGTTTTCAGAGTTCTTGATACATTGCCAGGAGGATGGCCATTTGAGAAACGAAAATAGGAGAGTCCTTCCTAAACTGCTTATGTGTGATTCTAAGCAGGAGTCTTTCTTGACAAGAATTCCTTATAGTAGGCTTCATTCATTTGTCTTGGAAAAAAGCACCCATCTAGCTTGTGTATAGGTAATCCCATGCATACCATCTTCAGGGAAGATGGAAAATGTACTAACAGGTTCAGTATCGCTTATCTAAAATGCTTGGGACCAGAAGTGTTTGGGATTTTTGATATTTTTCAGGTTTTATATATTTGCTTTATATACTGGTTGAGCATCCCAAATCTGAAACTTCAAAATGTTCCATTGAGTACTTCCTTTGAGTGTGAAATCTGTACTCAGAAGTTTTGGATTTTCTAGCATTTCAGATTTCAGATTTTCAGATTTTTGCTCAAGACGTACCAGTTTTTCTTCCGTGACTGTGTACTTCCTTTTTCTTGATCTTTTTATTTTTTAGTATTTATTTATTTATTTTTGAAATGGAGTCTTGCTCCATTGCCCAGGCTGGAATGCAGTGGTGTGATCTTGGCTCACTGCAACCTCCACCTCCTGGGTTCAAGCAATTCTCCAGCCTTAGCCTCCCGAGTAGCTGGGATTACAGGTGCACACCACCACATCTGGCAAGTTTTTGTATTTTTAGAATAGATATGGTTTCACCAGGTTGGCCAGGCTGGTCATGAACTCCTGACCTCCAGTGATCGGCCTCTGCCTCGGCCTCCCAAAGTGCTGGGATTACAGGCATGAGCCACTGTACCCTGCCTGTATTTTTTTTTAGTAGAGACGGGGTTTCACCATGCTGGCCAGGCTGGTCTTCAACTCCTGGCCTCAAATGATCCACCTGCTTTGGTCTTCTAAAGTGCTGGGATTACAGGCATGAGTCATCATGCCTGACCTCTTTATTTTTTAAAAATTACATATTGATTGTTGGCCAGGCGCAGTGGCTCATGCCTGTAACCCCAGCACTCTGGGAGGCCGAAGTGAGTGGATCACTCAACCTCAAGAGTTTGAGACCAGCTGACCAGTCTGGACAACATAGCAAAACCCTGTGTGTACAAAAAATACAAAATTAGCTGGGCCTAGTGGTACATACCTAGCTACTCAGGAGGCTGAGGTGGGAGGATTACTTGAGGTTGCATGGAGATCAAGCCACTGCATGCACTCCAGCCTGGGTGATGGAGTGAGACCCTGTCTCCAAAAAAAAAAAAAGATTTACATATTGATTGTAAAAACAAACACAGCACTCTATGCAGTTTCTCTCCTGAGAAATAACAATTGGAATTTCAGTATTAACAGATTTTTTTCTCACCATATTTGTATGAAATGTTTTTCATCCTTGTAAAATCAAGTTTCTTGATTGTACCTTGATGAAGATTCTCTAGCTTAAGATAGGAACTAGATTTGTAAAAGTTTAGCAGTGTTTCATTTAAAAAGTGCTGGAAGTGGCCGGGTGTGGTGGTTCATGCTTGGAATCCCAGCAGTTTGGGAGGCCAAGGCAGGCGGATCACTGGAGGCCAGGAGTTCAAGACCAGCCTGGCCAATATGGTAAAACCCTGTCTCTAGCGAAAATTAGCTGAGTGTGGTGTGGTACACGCCTGTAATCCCAACTACTTGGAAGGTTGAGGCAGGAGAATCTCTTGAACCCAGAGGCGGAGGTTGTATTGAACCGAGACACTGCACTCCTGCCTGGGTGACAGAGTGAGACTCTGTCTCCAAAACCAAAAAAAGTGATGAAAGTATTGTTAATCTATAGAATTATTGGTATTTTTAGATAAATAGTTCAAATATAAAAAATAAACGTTAACCTACTGTTAGAATTCAAGTAAGATGTGTAATTTTAAATCAAAAGAGGGCAGGATTAACTTGCAGCTTCTACTCGGATGGACAAAACAGTGTGTGGAGACTCACATCGTGAACTTTTGCTTCAAGAACTACTGCAAGAACATAACAGTAAAGACGAAATTATTCACAGACCCTTCGAAATAAGCGGGTTGTCGCTGCAAATTCCATGAGACAGCCAAAAAGCTGTGAGTGCCCAAAGTGCAAGAGGGGGAAGGAAAGTCTGCCTCTGAACACACATCCTCACTGGGGAACCTGAAAATCCAGATCATGGGAGAAGGATTTAACCTTACCTAGAGCTGATACGAATTTAGAGAGCCAAATGAAATATAAAAGTTGATGCAAGGCCAGGCACAGTGGCTCGTACCTGTAATCCCAGCATCTTGGGAGGCCAAGGTGGGTGGATCACCTGCGGTCAGGAGTTCGAGACCAGCCTGGCTAATGTGGCGAAATCCTGTCTCTACTAAAAATACAGAAATTAGCTGGGCATGTGGCACATGCCTGTAATCCCAGTTACTTAGGGAACCGAGGCAGGAGAATCGCTTTAACCCAGGAGGTGGAGGCTGCAGTGAGCTGAGATCATGCCACTGCACTCCAGCCTGGGCCACAGAGTGTGACTCTGTCTTAAAAAAAAAAAAAAAAATCGAGGCAGCGGCAAAAAAGAGCTCTGTAGACACTTCTAGTCCCCAGGGAAGCCATATCTGACTTTTATCTTACCAGGGGTCCTTGGGGAAGGCTGCCATTAGAATTGGGAAAGGACCATGGAGGGAAAATTTACAGCCTAGCTTTGTAATAATTTTGACTGAATGCAGATTTTCCTGGG
This sequence comes from Macaca fascicularis, assembly GCF_037993035.2. Classification (NCBI taxonomy): domain Eukaryota; kingdom Metazoa; phylum Chordata; class Mammalia; order Primates; family Cercopithecidae; genus Macaca; species Macaca fascicularis. Next base: position 62,939,581 of record NC_088389.1, read on the forward strand.
CAATATTTGGGAGTGGGCAAACCGAAAGTGCAGATACTGGCATAGAAGTTGGGGCAGGCAGGTAGGGGCGAGACCTGAAATCCTTTCCTGCTTTCTCAGCAGAGGCTTTTGTAGCCTGGGGCAAGATCTCAGCCTTGCTCTAAGGCTGCCTGGATATAAGGGTGCTGTTGGGCCATGATGGGAGTGAGACCGGCCTTGCTGGTTGTGCAGGAGTTCAGTGAGACCTGTCACCGCCAGCTTCCCCCCAACTCCCTGGTGATCTGTTTGAAGCAGCAGAGTCAACCATAATCCCCCAGGGAACACAATTTTATTGGCCTAAGAATGCCACCCCCCCCCCCCCCCCCACCGACCCACGTGGCCACAGCAAGCCCTGCCCAAGGAGAGTCTCAGATATGCCTAACCTGTAGCTTACCTGATGGTCTTTATCCGCCCTGATAGCCTAAAACAAAACACATAGTATCTTGGGAGCTCTGTGGCACCGCCCATCACCTGAGAAATCAGAATACTTACCCAGGTGACCTTAGGGCAAACTTGTATCCCCCCATACTACGCAGGCAGTCGATGTTGTATTGAAAGTGCTACCTTCTGGCTGGAGATCAACCAACTGAAGCCATTACAGCAACTCATAAAAGAACAACTCTGCACCAAGAAAGGAGAAAATAATAGCAAATTCTACTGCCTGTAACATCCTAGCTAACCAGAGGTTCTGAGTCTGTCCACGTTACAGCTTCACTGCCAGTGCAACCAGCATTTGAGAAAACCAGTCCCTGCACTAAACAAAACTACCAAGGACCCTCACAGAGTCCACTTCATTCCCCTGCTACCTTCACCAGAGCAGATACTGATGGTAAAGCTGAGAGACCTGGATACTGATCACATTACAGGACTCTTTGGAGACACTCCCCATTACCAGTGTGGACCCAGGTAGCTCCACTAGATAGCTAGATGCAGAAGAGCAGTAACAATCACTGTAGTCTGGCTCTCAGGAACCTCATCCCTAGGGGAAGGAGGAGAGCACAATGTCAAGGGATCACCCCATGGGACAAAAGAATCTGAACAACAGCCATTTACCCCCAGACATTTCCTCTGACATTTAAAAAAAAAAAAAAAAAAAAAAAAGGTATGGACCAAAAAATCTCTAGAGAAATAGAATCAATAAAATACAATCACAACTTCAGGAAATGAAAGACACACTTAGAGAAATGCAAAATACACTGGAAAATTTCAATAGAATTGAACAAGTAGAAGAAAGAACTTGAGGGGTCAAAGATAGGCCTTTTTAATTAACCCAGTGTGACAAAAATGAATAAACTGAATAAAGCCTCCAAGAAGTCTGAGGTTATGTTAAACGATGAAGCCTAAGAATAATTGGTGTTGCTGAGGAAGAAGGGAAATCTAAAAGTTTGGAAAACTTATTTGAGGGAACGATTGAGGAAAACTTCCCTGGCCTTGCTAGAGATCTATACATCCAAATACGAGAAGTTCAAATAACTCCTGAGAAATTCATTGCAAAAAGATTATCACCTAGGCACACAGTCATCAGGCTAACTAAAATAAAGATGAAGAAAAGAACCTTAAGAACTATTAGGGAAAAGCATCAGATAACCTATAAAGGAAAATCTGTCAGATTAACAGCACATTTTTCAGCAGAAACCCTGCAAGATAGAAGGGATTGGGGTCCTATGTTTAGCCTCCTTAAACAAAACAATTATCAGCCACGAATTTTGTATCCAGTGAAACTAAGCTTCATAAATGAAGGAAAGGTAAAGTCTTATTCAGACAAACAAATGCTGAGAGAATTTGACACCACCAAGCCAGCACTACAAGAACTGCTAAAAGGAGTTCTAAATCTTTTTTTTTTTTTTTTTTTGAGACAGAGTTTCACTCTTGTTGCCCAGGCTGGAGTGCAATGGTGCAATCCTGGCTCACCACAACCTCCACCTACTAGGTTCTAGTGATTCTCCTGCCTCAGCCTCCCAAGTATCTGGGATTACAGGCATGCGCCACCACGCCCAGCAAATTTTTTGTATTTTTAGTAGAGACAGGGTTTCTCCATGTTGGTCAGGCTGGTCTTGAACTCCCAATCTCAGGTGATCCACCCACCTCGGCCTCCCAAAGTGCTGGGATTACAGGGGCGAGCCACCATGCCCGGCAGGAGTTCTAAATCTTGAAACAAAACTTCAAAGTACACCAAAATAGAACCTCCTTAAAGCATAAATCTCACGGGGCCTATAAAACAATAACACAAGGGAAAAAAAATAACAAGATATTCAGGCAACAGCGAAAATGATGAATAGATTAGTAGCTCACATCTCAATACTAACATTGAACGTAAATGGCCTAAATGCTCTGCAAAGAATACAGAGTGGCAGAATGGGTAAGAATTCACCAAGTGGCCGGGCACGGTGGCTCAAGCCTGTAATCCCAGCACTTTGGGAGGCCGAGATGGGCGGATCACGAGGTCAGGAGATCAAGACCATCCTGGCTAACATGGTGAAACCCCATCTCTACTAAAAAATATACAAAAACTAGCCGGGCGAGGTGGCGGGCGCCTGTAGTCCCAGCTACTCGGGAGGCTGAGGCAAGAGAATGGCATGAACCCGGGAGGCAGAGCTTGCAGTGAGCTGAGATCTGGCCACTGCACTCCAGCCTGGGCGACAGAGCAAGACTCCATCTCAAAAAAAAAAAAAAAAAAAAAAGAATTCACCAAGTGTCTGCTGTCTTCAAGAGACTCACCTAACACATAAGGACTCATATAAACTTAAGGTAAAAGAGTGAAAAAAGATATTCCATGCAAATGGACATGAAAACTGAACAGGAGTAGCTATCCTTATATCAGACAAAACATACTTTAAAGCAACAACAGTTAACAAAGACAAGGAGGGACATTATATAATGATAAAAGGATTAGTCCAACAGGAAAATATCATAATCCTAAATATATTTGCATTTAACACTGGAGCTCCCAAGTTTACAAAACAATTGCTACTAGACCTGTGAAATGAGATAAAGAGCAGCACAATAATAGTGGGGGACTTTAGTACTCCACTGATAGCACTAGACAGGTCATCAAGACAGAAAGTCAACAAAGAAACAAGGAACCTGAACTATACACCAACAGTGACCAAGTGAGAATCAAATCAAGAACTCAACTGCTTTTACAATAGCTGCAAAAAAAAAAAAAAAAAAAAAAATTAGGAATAGACCTAAGAGCTGAAAGACCTCTACAAGGAAAACTAGAAAACACTGCTGAAAGAAATCATAGGTGACACAAACAAACAGAAACATATCCCATGCTTCACATTTCTTGCCTCCTGCTCCCAGCAACCACTGATATTTCTGTATGTGAATTTGCCTATTCTGTACATTTCATAAAATAGGATCTCAAAATGTAGCCTTTTGTGTCTGGCTTCTCTCACTGAGCATGATTATGTGATTATGTTAGTCTGTTCTTGTGTTGCTATAAAGAAATACCTGAGGTGGGGAAATTTATAAAGAAAAGTTTAATTGGCTTGCAGTTCTGCAGACTTTACACAAAGCATGGTGCTGCATCGGTTTCTGGTGAGGCCTCAGGAAGAGGGAAAGAGAGAGTTGTGGGAAGATGCCATGCTTTTTTTTTTTTTTTTAATTGAGATGGAGCCTTGCTCTGTTGCCCAGCCTGGAGTGCAATGGCGCGTTCTCGGCTCACTGCAACCTTCGTCCCCCAGGTTCAAGTGAGTCCCCTGCCTCAGCCTGCCTAATAGCTGGGATTACAGGCACCTGCCACAATGCCCAGGTTTTTTTTTTTTTTTTTTTTTTTTTTGCGATGGACTTTCGCTCTTGTTGTCCAGGCTGGAGTGCAATGGCTTGTTCTCGGCTCACTGCAACCTCTGCCTCCTGGGTTCAAGCGATTCTCCTGCCTCAGCCTCCCTAATAGCTGGGACTATAGGCATGTGCCACCACACCCGGCTAATTTGGTATTTTTAGTAGAGATGGCGTTTCACCATGTTGGTCAGGCTGGTCTCAAAATCCTTACCTCAGGTGATTCACCCACTTTGGCCTCCCAAAGTGCTGGGATTACAGGCATGAGCCACTGAACCCAGCCAGTGCCATGCTCTTCTAAACAACCAGGTCTTTCATGGAGTACCAAAGCGAGAACTTGCTCTTCACCAAGCGGATGGTGCTAAGCCATTCATTAGGGATCCACCCGCAAGATTCAGATACCTCCCACGAAGTCCCATCTCCAACATTGGGGATTACAATACAACATGAGATTTGTAGGGGACAAATATCCAAACCATATCACATGATCATTTCAAGATTTATGTTGTGCAAGTAATTGGGTAGTTAGCTGCTCTCTATTAGGTGCTGAAGATGACCTTCAACTAACAATTCAGGTGAAAATCAGGGTCATGGAAAGAACGTTTCAGGGAAATAATACAGCTAGTGCAAAATCCCTAAAGCCGGAAAGATGAGGGAAACAAAAGGCTGATATTTGCAAGCCCGGTGGATGCGGAGTGGGAATGATATGAGATGAGGTTGGGGAGGTGAGCATGGGCCAGCCCATGTAGTTCTTTGTAAGCCAGGGAAAGTGGTCTAGATTTTATTCTGCTTTTTCGAGAAGCCACTGGAGGGTTTTATGCAAAGGAGTGGCATAATATGTTTTTAAAAGACCACCTTTCTACTTTCTGTGTCTCTGAATTTGGCTGCTGTATGTACCTCATACAAGTAGAATCATACATTATTTGTCTTTTTGTAACTGGCTTATTTCAGTTAGCAGGTCCTCAAGGTTTATCCATGTTGTAGCATATGCCACAATTTCCTTTCTTTATAAGGCTGAATAATACTCTTTTGTAAGGCTGAACGTGGTGGTTCATGCCTATAATCCCAGCACTTTGGGAGGCCGAGGTAGTTCACTTGAAGTCAGGAGTTTGAGACCGGCCTGGCCAACATGGTGAAACCCTGTCTCTACTAAAAAAAAAATAGAAAAGTTAGTCTGGTGTGGTGGCAGGTGCCTGTAGTCCCAGCTACTTAAGAGGCTGAGGCAGGAGGATCACTTGAACCTGGGAGGCAGAGGTTGTAGTGATCCAAGATCGCGCCACCGCACTCCAGCCTGGGTGATAGTGCAAGATACCGTCTCAAGAAAAAAAAATTTCATTGTAATATACATCACCTTTTGTTTATTCATCCATTGATAAATACTTGGAGTTGCTTCCACCTTTTGGCTATTGTGAATAATGTTGCTATGAACATGGGCGGACAAGTATCTCTTCAAAGACCCTGCTTTCAGTTCTTTTTGGTATATACCCAGAAGTGGAATTGCTAGATCATATGGTAATTCAGTTTTTTATTTTGTAAGGAACTGCCATACTGTTTTTCATAGCAGCTGTACCATTTTATATTCCCAGCAACAGTGCAGAGAGATTCCAGTTTCTCCAAATCCTCGTCAACAGTTGTTATTTTCTGGTTTTTATTTATTTTTTATTTTATAGTAACTATTCTAGTGAGTGTGAGATGGTGGTATTGATTTATACTTCCCTTTGCCATTTTTTAATCAGGTTTTTTTTTTTTTTTTTGCTCTTCAGTTCTGGGAGTTATAGATTCTGGATATTAACCCCTTATTAGACATGATTTTACATGTATTTTTACCTATTACATAAGTTACTTTTTTTTTTACTGTAATAAAGTACACATAACATAAAATGTACCATCTTAACCATTTAAGTGTACAGTACAGTAGCATTAAGTACATACAGTACATTTACCTTTTGGGCAGCCACCACCACTCTCCATCTCCAGAACTTTTTCATCTTCCTAAACTGAAACTCTACCCATTAAACAGTAACTCCTCATTGCCGCCTCCTCCATCCCCTGGGAAACACCATTCTACTCCTAGACTAATTTCAGACTCCGTTTCTTCCTTCACTTAATAAAAGAGAGGGTCCACTGCCAACTAATACGATTGTTTCTATATGTGGAGGCCTTCTTGGTAACGTGATTGATTTATTGTAGAGAATAGTAATAGAAAATAGGGTTGTTGAAAGAAAAGAGATAGAGACAAAAACTGGTTGGGTATTTTCATACTGGATGTCTTATCCACAGGCCTCAGCATTCTTGCGTCAGTTCTGCCTTATTCTTTTGCATCAAGAAGTTGATCTTGCCAGCCATTTCCATGTTGTAGATCTGCCAGCAGGTTTCATAGCTTTCCCTTTGTTCCTAGTGGCATGGCTTCTCATAGTACATAGCCAGGTGTGGTGGTGGGCACCTGTAATCCCAGCTGCACAGGAGGCTGAGGCAGGAGAATTGCTTGAACCCAGGAGGCAGAGGTTGCAGTGAACCGAGATCATGCCATTGCACTCCAGCCTGGGCAACAGAGCGAGACTCCGTCTCAAAAAAAGTAAATAAATAAAATAATTTGAGGAACAAATCTATTGGTATGTTCTTTTGTAGGGTTTCATTGCCTTTAGGTTTAGGAAATCTGTCTCCATTCAGATACTTACCCGTATTTTCTAAAAGTTTTATTAATTTTACATTATCCTTTCTTATCTACCTGGAATTTATTTAGTATATGATTATGTGGCCCACTGTGTTTTCAGTAGATTCTCACTTTGCGTTGTTGTGAAATATCTGATTATAGAGATACCATGTAATGATAGGTATTTTGAGGTTGTTGTTATTGGAGATTATTTTGTTGGTCTTTAAAATGTCATCATCTCTTAAGTCTATTTTGTTTTATTTACAAGACACTATTGCAACCAGGAACAAGCAAGCCAGGGGAAGAAATAAGCTTCCTATGGAAGCTTAAATTTTATATTTACTCTACAAAGAGTTGTACTGCCTCAAGGGATTTATTTAATGTTATGATTTGTTTTGTAGTACAAATTAGAAATCTGCCCATATATTTCCTTCTTTTCCTTAAAGTCTGGAGGGCCTACAGAATGTGGCATGGGCAGGAGGATACAGGGTTTGTGGAGATGTGCCGTGTATCACATACGTCTGTGCAAAACCAGTCGTGTTAGGCAGGATCCTAAAACTATCATCAGTGGAAACACTGGCAGTTTTAGTGAGCTGGTCACATTTCATGAATGCAAAATGTTAGATGTCTATAGCAGGGTGTGTGTCATCTAGAGCAAGTTATTGACTGTACAGGTAATTGAGCTCCACCAGAATTCCCTGGAGGAAAGTGTTCCTCATTGAACATAATGGAAATAGTAAGACGTTCAGGCAGTCTGGTCTGCCACGTTCTATTGTTTCTTGCATCTCAGACTTCTTAAGACTCTGATTCCTATTTTTCAGCGATTTCTCCTCATTGTCCTTCCCAAAAGTAAAGTAGCTAGTTGTCTGTGCTTCTGTTGCCTGCCGGCCGGCCTTCCTTCCTTCCTTCCTTCCTTCTCTCTCTTCTCTCTCTTCTCTCTCTCTCTCTCTCTCTCTCTCTCTCTCTCTTTCTTTCTCAACAGCCTCCGAAGCAGCTGAGATTACCAGCATTCACCACCATACCCGGCTACTTTTTGTATTTTCACTAGAGACAAGGTTTTGCCATGCTGGCCAGGCTGGCCTCGAACTACCGACCTCAAGTGATCCGCTCCCCTCCGCTACCCAAAGTGCTGGGATTACAGGGGTGAACCACACCACACCCAGCCATGTGCATAACATCATTAATTTTCTTGAAGCACTTTTGTAAGTATAACCCATTTAAGTCCTCATTTCACTGACTTTTGGGATCACATTTTCCATTAATGTCCAATTCTTAATGATTTGAGCCCTTGCTCTTCTTAACTTCAGTTGAACAGTTTGTCTGGCTTTCCTCTCCAGGTATTTCTGGGACTTCCTAGGTAAGCTACTTGTCCTTCCAGCCAGTCCTTTGACCCATGGCCCATTGGTCACCGGCTTCCCTAAGGTGTTCTCACTGGTGTCACTTTGGCTTAAGTTTAGGCCCAGCTCCTAGGCTATAGTATTTAATAAGACTATAGTTTGGGCCTGGTTCCTAGGCTATTAATATTTAATAAAGGATTTAACAGAAGGGCATTAGAACAAAGAGAACTTAAAACTGCATATGAAATATGGCTTCACTCAAAGTATACTGGTCCAAGTTCTGCCTCAGGGCTTCTCTATTCTCTGAGGCTTGGCTTACTGCTGTCCATAGGACCAGCCTATCTTTCCTCAGGAAGTACCCTGAAAACTACTGATTCCCCTCCAGGGTCAACTCCAAACTGTGATCAGTTAGCTTTGCTTTGAATAAAAATTGCCAGCCTTAGCAATGTGGCAAAACCCTGTCTCTACAAAAAAAAAAAAAAAAAAAAGTATTAGTCTGTTGTGGTGGCGTATGCCTGTAGTCCCAGCTACTCAGCACTGAGGCGGGAGGATCACTTGAGCCCTAGGAGTTCAAAGCTGCAGTGAGCTGTGATCATGATACTGCACCCCAACCTGGGTGACAGGTTTCAAAAAATTGATGCTGCTTTTTAGGAGGCAGTGTAGCAATATATCTTGAAATTTTAAGAAAAATCACATACTGTTTGAACCAGCAATTTTACTTCTAGAAATGTACTTTTATGGATATATTTTCAAATGCATGCCAAACTATATGTATGAATATTAATAATACCTTTGTAATAGCGAAACACTGAGAACAACCTAAATGTAATACAGGATTAAAAAAAATACAGAGATGGTTCCTCCCTTACAAAGAAAGAATTGGTTTTGTTGAAAAGAATAACCTAGATCTGTACATGGCTAACTTTTTTTTGTGCTCTGGGTCTCCATTGGATTTGGTAAAAACTGTAGTACCAGAATATGATTTCCCTGAGATGAAGCTGCTGGAGCAACTACAGTCGAACCCAAGGTGCTGTCTTCTCCGGAACGGAATGAGCAAGAACATGGCTTCAAAGACTCTAGGTTACAGCAGGCAATATAATACAGGCCTCTTGCCTCAGGGTCAGCTCCTGCCTGTTTCCCCTGTTCTAGAGGTTGAATGTGCAGTGCATGCTTTATTTGTGCCCTTGGCTCTCTGCTTCTGATTGGTATGGGTCTCTCTTTTTCTGTTTCTGACTTGGCTGTCCTAGGCACTTAGGTTTCTTCATTTGAACTCCTTCTTGGCTGATGCCTTTTCACTGTCCACCTGCTTTAGCCCCTTCACACCTTCACTACCATGAGCTTTCCCTCTGTCATCCCAGCTACCATGGCTCATTCCAAGTCATCTCTCACCTGCACTGTGGGAACAGCCATCTGACTAACTCTTCACCCCAAAGCTGGGTAAGTGGCTATATAATATGGGAGGCTTTCAGTGGACTTGGATTTGGGTGAGCCTTTGCTGCCCTCTTCTGGTCTCTAGCTGCTATAGCTGGCAGCTGCTGATAATTAACTTTTTCTGCTTTGATAGGCGTTAACATTTCTGGGTGAAACTGCTTATGCTGATTGTTTTGCAGTAGTAGATCAAGTTGTAGCATGCGTGTAGATACTGCGTAGCCTAAATGCTGTTCAGCCAATATGCCTTTTCCCTCAGTTTATCTTTATCTTTTTTTTTTTTTTTTTTTTTGGTATTTTTGGTAGAGACGGGGTTTCATCATGTTGCCCAGGCTAATCTCAAACTCCTGAGCTCAAGTGATCTGCCCACCTCAGCCTCCCAAAGTGCTGGGATTACAGGCGTGAGACACCACGCCTGGCCCAGTGCAGCTTTATGTTATTCAGTCCTTTTAGCTGGTTTTGGAGGAAGAAAGGAAACTTAGGGATGACAGCAAAGCTAGTTTCAGGGAAAATTTTGAAATTTATTTTTTTTGCATCCCTTTTCCTCTCTTTTCACTGCCCACTTTCTGTTGTTCCTGTGCTTCATTCCTTCTTGGGAATTTACCTAGCGAGAAACGTAGAATCAACCACTGCTGTGAAGTATTTACATATCATTAATTGAACTATTTATTAAGCACTTGGCATGTGCTAACCCCTTGCCAGATTTAGTGAGACTTAGTCCTTGGCTTCAAGAAGTTTACTATTTATTGGGCAGAAGTGTCAAGTAAATACAAAGTTGGAAGGCAGAATAGTTAATGCTATTTTAGAACACACAGGAGAGGCCGCTAACTCGGCAATAGAGATTGAGGTTGGAGTGAGATTATAGTCGGAATACTTGGATGTGGATGTGATGGCAGAACGGTACTGACGGTGTTAACCAATGGGAAACTGCCTTCTCATTAGCAGAGGTCCAGAACTTCCAGCAGGTAAGCCATTCTTTACCCAGCACCTCCTTTGACATTTCCTTCCGTGTGAATGGTTCTTCAGCATTTGGACAAGTGGTTCTTTATCTGTAGCTGTTGAATCATCCCTTTCATAGGAGATGGTCCTCTTTCCATTTTTGTGCATTTTCCGTCATCCATTCTGCCCCCCAACATTGGTGTCAGGGATATACAAACAAAGCAGAACTGAGACTTGAGGAGCTTACAGTTTAATAGGAGGAAACGGATATTTGATAAATGCTATAAGGTGTTACGATACAAGTATGTAGAGGGATAAGGAGGATAGCCTGTAACCCACAGTCACCTTTTTTGTAAAAAGATCCTTCAGATAACCATTATTTAGATATTCCTTAATGTCTAGAAATGCAAAACTGGTCACAAAAATGAACTGTATATTTACCATTTGACAGACTATTAACTAGCACGTATTTAAATTCGTTTATGATTATTGTTTATGTAATGTGTTTTAAAATGTATTTGTAGCAGCAGTACCCTTCAAATTCACAAGATTGGGAAATGGTTTTCTAGAAGCAGATAGTGAATTTCAGAATGAGATCTTTCATTCGTATAGATATATATGTGTGTGTGTGTGTGTGTGTGTGTGTATATATATATATATATATATATATATATATATATATATATATATCTCCTAAGATTACAGTTGTTTTGCCTTAGTTAGAAACAAAGAAAAAACAGGATATCTAAGGAAATTTAACTCCAAGTCCAGTTAGCCAACCAGCAAATTTTCCTAAACATTTAAAGGCATAACACCAGTCTTAAAGAAACACTTCTAGAGAATAGAAAGCAAGCCAGTACTCCCTGATTCATTTTCTGAAGCTAGCATAAGTCTTTGTAACAAAACTTGACAGGGACATTACAAAAATGGAAAATTACAGGTAATGTCACTCAAAACACAGAAGCAAAAATTCTAAACAAACCAAATCAACCATTTAGAGCAATACAGTAAGCCTAAAATGGGCTGATTAGGAATGTGAATTTGGTTGAACACCCCCAAGCCAATCAAATTCACATATTAACAGAAAAATCACGATTAACTTGTAGATACAGAAGTTTTTCCAAAAATCAAACATCCATTGATGAATTTTTTTTTCTTTTATTTTTTTTGAAGAGACAGTGTCTCTCTCTGTTGCTTAGGCTGGAGTGCAAAGGCACGATTTCAGCTCACTGCAACCTCTGCCTCCTGGGTTCAAGCAATTCTCCTGCCTCAGCCTTCCGAGTAGCTAGGAGTACAGGCACGTGCCACCATGCCTGGCTAATTTTTTGTAGTTTTAGTAGAGATAGGGCTTCACCATGTTGGCCAGGCTGGCCTCCTGACATCAGGCGATCTGCCTACCTCGACCTCCTAGAGTGCTGGGATTGCACATGTGAGCCACTGCACCCGGCCCATGTATAAATTTTTAACAAATTAGAAATAGAGAATTCCTTTAATTTTCTAAAGGGGTCTTTAAAAAAAAAATACAAACACCATACTTAAGTATTAAATATCAACAGTTTTTCATTTGAGGTTTGGGAAAAACTAAAGCTATCTGGTTAGCACTGTACTAGAGGTCCTTGCCAGTGCACTAAGACAAGAAAATGAGTCTATGTTGGAAAGAAAGAAATACAACAGCCAGGATTTTCTGCTAAGTAGACAAGGATGTAAACAGAATTGTGCGTATAGAAAACTCAAAAGAACTGAGATAAACTATTAGAATTAATAATTGAACTATATTAAAAACCTAGAATAAACCTAAGAACTAAAATGTGCAAGACCTTGACAGAAAACTATGAAGCATTATTGAAAGAATTAAAGACTCAAGTAAATAGCTTATAGATTGCTATCTTTACAATATTGAATCTTCCAGTATTCCTTAACTCATTTCTAGATCTAATGCAGCCCCAAGAAAATCCCAGCAATTTCATCTTTTTCCTTGTCTTTTTTTCTTTCCTTCTTTTGAAATAATTTGATTCTAAATTCCTATGGAAATTCAAAAGGCGAGAGATAACGTAGACACTCTGAAGGACAACCTGCTGTAACAGATGAAAGGAAGTCTTATAGAGCTGCAGTAATGACGATGGTGTGGATCAGCACAGGGATAAAGAGAACAGTGCAACAGACTACTGAACCCAGAAACAAACTCATGCATATGTGGCCAGTTTTTTAAACAAAGGAGCAGTTAGCAAGTCTTTTTCAGTATATGATGCTGTGTCAAGTAGATGTCCGTATGGGGAAGGGAGCACTTGATTCCCACCTCACCAACACCAAAAATCAATTCCAGGTGATGTGTAGATCTAAATGGAAAAGAGAAAATAATAAAAATTCTAAGGAAATAATATAGGCAAATGTCTTTATGACCCAAGTGTAGGGAAATATTTCTTAAACCGGATAATAGCAGCAACTAGAAGCACAAACCTGAAACCATTAACTATAAAGATTTAAAGATGGGAAAAATTAATGGTGTGTTTGTGTGTTCTGTTAGAAATAATCCAACAAAGAGAGAAACATGATGGTATAAAAGAGAATTTGCAGAGTCACATTCTTTACAAGGTGAAAAGTGGGTGAGATTTGGCATTGAAGAATAGGCTGAATTTGTTCACTGGTGATCGGTTCTAAAATTCTATGCAGTTTTTGAATAGTGGCTGCTGTTATTCCCATGTATTAGAATGGGAGAACACCAGAGTAAACGATCTCATTGAATAGCTACCAGAACCATCTGAAGGAACTTCAGCATTTTCCTGTTCAGTAAGCAGTGTGTTGATATATTTTTATTTTAAAATTGAAGGGACTCAAATGACTTGGGTACCTCTGGAATAACAGTAGTCATTCACAATTTTCACTTTTGTCAAGAAAACCAGTTTTTTAAAGGGCAGCCTCAGAGTCAGAATTCTCAAAAAGCTCTTGCCAAAAGCACCTTTTCTTACAAATGCTGTACTGTCCCTTACCCCTGTGTGGCTTTTAAAACTGATCCTGGACAATTCATTAATTGGACTAGCCACATTTCAAGTGCCCAGTAGCCACATGTCACTAGTTAGTGGCAGCCTTTTCAATGGGGCAGATGTAGAATATTTTTGTCATTGCAGAAAGTTTTCTTAGTTCTACAATGGGACTTTCCACCTTTGCGGACAGACACCAAATAAAATTTTAGCTGGCCTGTAGTTAAGTGACTGCTCTGGTATAACTTTAACCCCTGCCACATTAGGTTGTCAAAGGTGGCCCACCACCTTAAAAGCCTGCCTACTCTTTGGGTGTTTACTTGCATGGCTTATGATTTTCTGGTTAATAAATAAATTAGAGGCTGTGCATCGTAGTTCACACCTATAATCCCAGCATTTTGGGAGGCCAATATGGGAGGATTGCTTGAACTCAGGAGTTAAGAGACCAGCCTGGGCAACACAGTGAGACCTGTCTCTACCAAAAATCAAAAATTTAGCCTGGATTGCCTGAGCCCAGGAGTTTGAGACCACAGTGAGATGTACTCCAGCCTGGTCGACAGAGCACCCTGTCTCAAAAAAAAAAAAAAGAACAAACTGTGGTACACATTTAAAACTATCCAATCTAGGGTTGTGACAGCATTGTTGAAGATGGTAATCATTTGAGAGGTTTCAGAAAGCTTGATTTGCTGAAGCTTATAGGTGAGGAATGTTGGAGGACTGTAATAGATTTTTGCTGCTGAGTTCAGCACTTGAGGAATCTGCCTCTTATAATTAGATAGCTCCCGAATGTAATTTCCCTTTCCTTTCCTGATGTTCTTCTCCCCTTTCCCCTCTCTTCACATAGCCCTATCCAAGCTTGGAGGAAGCTACTTCAGGGTGGTCTGCATTATGTAGGGAATTTTTTTTTTCTTTTTTCTTTTTTTTAAGCTTAGATTCTGGTGGAAGATCTGTAATGCAAGGCGAATTCACAGTAGATTGCAATTTGTGAGGGATACAGAGGATAGAAATAGGATAAATTGGATATACTTAAAGATATGGTTGGCACTTTACCTTGAAATGAAAAAAAAGAAAAAAAGAAAAAAAAAAAAGTTTAGATGTGATCATCACCAAACTGGCTGCTTCGGGAGAGAGCCAGCTGGTTAACTGGGTTACATAATTCGAGTATGGGTTTGGGGTGGATATGTTCATAGGGGCTTAATACCTCTTTCCAGCTTCTCTTTGTCCTGGAATTCCAAAACCTGTGATGTTATTGCTGGAACTTTGATTCAGCAGTTGCTAAACACCTACTCTTGTGTTTCTGGCACTAGGATTGGGCCTTGGGTTTACACAGTTCCAAGAGTCTGGGTGCTCAGTCTGATAATAGGAGACAAGTGTACACAAATAATTATCATATAGTGTTGTTCATAAACAGAATGTCCAAGGTTCAGAAGGTCCTGAAACAACATTTAGTCTGATTTCCCCCATTTTCTACCGGATGCAGCTGAGGCCCAGAGAGGGAAAGAGACTGGTTTAAATAATGCCAAAAGAACTAGAACCTCAGAACCCGAGTTTTCTGTTGACTGGTCCTTAATAATTTTACTCTACCACCCTAAAATATGATCACCATCCTTGTGGAAAACATCTAATTTGTATCTGCTTTAAAAAGCCCACCCCTTCCATGTTGTTCTGTTGACTGCCCTCTCTCCTTAACTCTGATACCACTTTACTATTTTTTCCTGGTATGGATTGTGCTTTTGTGGAAATTTTTATTTCCTCTCTTGTATCGTGATTATCAGGACAGGAGCCAAGCCGGCTTCAATCTTTGTCCTTATTTCCCCTCCCCAAGCGACGTCTGAACAACTGTCAGTCACACTTAAAGCCTCAGACAAGTTCGGTTCGAACCTGTTTGCTTGCTCCACTGAGAGACACCTTTGTGTACTGCAATAAAAATTCCTACTTTTTGGGCCACGTGAATGCATTTATGCTGTAAGAACTACGTGAGGTTAGTTACTGTTTGATTGCGGAGTTTTGTAGGTAGGAGGCACGGAACAGTAGCAACAATTTACGAAGAGAAGATTTATACGAATTGGAACAGGGCCCTGCCGTCCGCAAGGCGGCGGGGGGCGGGCTGGGGCGGGGCTGCGCAGTGGTGCTGCGCGCCCAGCTCTGTTGCCGGAACTACTCCGAGTCGTGCGCCGGGCCGCGCGCAGCCCCGCCCCGCCCCGCCCCGCCCCTTTCCCCCGTGGGGTGGAAACAAAGGGGGCTCGGCGCGCGGTGCGGAGCCTAGGGGAAAGGGGAGGAGAGTTCCGGCGGTCCGGCGCGCTGGGCTCGCTAGGTTTGTGCTGGCGAGGGCACGGGGTGGGACTGGCGACCCGTACCCAAGAAGTGGGAGGGCCGCGCGTCTCGCGGCCTAGCGGCGAGGGGCGTCGCCTGCGCGCGCAGCGGAGGCCAGTGCGCCGGCGCGGAGCGAGCCCGGGTCTGTGATCGCCGAAGCGGGGTGCGGCGGGGCGGGGCCGGGCCCCTAGTGCGGGGTTGCGGGACGGGGCCGAGGTTGGGGCGCGGGGGCGGAGAGAATGGAGCCTCCGAGGCGTTAGGCGACTCTGTCATCTCTGGGCGTGCAGCCGTCGTTTCTTGGCGCGGCCCGTGTGATGGTGCCGGGAAGAAGGAAGCGCAGTGACAGCGCCTCAGTTGGAGCCGGGGTTCCGGGGGTGAGGAGACCCGCGGACGGCGGATCTGGCGAGCTGGCCGCGGGCTGGGCGAGCAGTCACAATAGGAGGCGGCGGCCCAGCGAGGAGCCGCGGGAGCTGCCCTGCAGGGCGGAGCCTCCCCTCGCAGGTATTGGCCGCCGCGGCCGTTGGCTGCAGCGCGAGGGCGGGACGGGCCGCGGGCCGTTGGGAGCCTGAGGGGCCGCACCCGAGTCTTGGGCTAAGGTTTGGCCCGGCCGCCCGGCGCTCTTTGTTCCCGCGGCGGCGAGGAGGCGCGGTCTCAGCTCGGGGAGCCGCCGGCCCGCTGCCCGGCAGATGGTCTCGCTGTCTCGCTTCCTCGCTCCCTCGCTCCCTCCCATTTTGTCGAGACGCAGGTGAAATGATGTCACCCAGGAGAACGCGGAACCCGGTCGAAAGGGTCGTCTCTGGCGTCCATCTACTTCCGTGGGTTTCTGGACAGGCTGCGTTTTGTTCTCAGGGGATGAAAGTTCTTTCAGGGCTGAAGCGTGAGAGAGGTTGGTTTTTGAAACGGGAGTATTTCAGGTTATTGAGGTCCAAAAAAAAATAAAGTTTTCGTTTACGTTTGTATGGCTTGTAAGGTACAGTATTTTTCTTTGTGTTGCAAAAATGATGTATGCTATTACTCAGTAAAAGTTGAGTATGCTAATTTTTCTACCGAAAGTAGAAACACACACATGTAATTATCGCCACCATCGTATGACTTGCCATTTCTTTTTTCTTAAGAGGTGGACTTAATATATGAAAACTCAAATATATTCAAAGCTCATAATACAGTTGTTACCTTAGAGTTGCAAATCTGTTGTATCCTATTTAGCCTTGATTGCGAGTGCTGTTATACTTGAACATTTACCATACATTTCTTTCAATAGCAAGCAACCCTTGTATGTAGGCTTTCAAAAAAATTCCCTTTTATAGGGACAGTTGGAATAAAAGTAAAATTGTTCCTATCTTCAGGGAACACCGTGTAATGGAAGAAATAGAACTTTTGTAGAGGTGACAATACGAAACCAAATGCCTATAGATGTCATCAGGTGTGGGAAGCTGGGACACACTTGGAATAAAAAAAAGAAATTTCTGACTGGAAGTTTACCTGGGAATTGTGTCCCCTTTCTCTGGAGTTTAGACATGTACTGGTATATTTCACCTTTTGCAAACGTACTAATCATACATTGTTCGTTCAATTTTAAGTTGGTTTTTATAATGTATCTGTGAGACTTATTTCTAAGAGATTTGAAGGCCTTAGATCCTATAGGAATAAGTTCTGCGACAGACTGGTCATGTGCACCTCAGGCTCTCATCTGTAAAATATAAAAAAAGTTGGACATATATAATCTGTGGGTTTTCCACCTCTGACTTCGTCTGTGATTTTAGAAGGTAGTTCGTATTTCCATACTTGTTGGGCTTTATATGCCCATCCTGTTTTTATAGTTAAATTGTCAGGTATTACCCTGGGTCAGTATTGAGAATTTTCTTTACTAAAATAACCTAATTTTTGATAAAGAGTAAACAAGATGGCATAGTCAGACATAACTGAATCTGTTAGCTCATAATGTAGAGTGTAGATATGTTGTCTGCCAACAGCATTGGATGAGGCTTTTAGTTAATTCATGTTACATTCCTAGGCTCTTTCTGTTTGTGCTCACTTTCTTTTTTTGAGGCTGTGAGTGGAAAGTATGGGTGAGAAGTTCTTATAAAAGTTTCTGAAGTGATTAGGTACTTGATCAATATGGAAAGATTATTGGTCAAGATTATGTCGTCTAGTTTATTCCACCTATTTCTCTGTACCACCTCTAGTTTGGTTTAGGCCACCACCATTTTGTAATTCATCTTGCTGGAAAGGTAGTTGTTAATTAGTCTTGATTGTTGCATTGCGTCGGGGTCTACTTATTTGTTTCGTGTTTGTTTTCCTGCTAAGAAAACATGTCAGACAGTTTTCACTTCCATTTTGCTCTATTTAACTCACAGCCTTTTCTCTATAAAGAGGGAACAGATTGTAAACATGGATTTGAACAGTATAGTTCTTGTCTAGTTCATCAGCAAACGTTATCTAATACGACGTTATCTACAGGAGATAAAGCATTAATACTTGAACTCTATATAGTAAATTAATGAGACAAATTTAGAATATACAGATGAAGAAGAGGGGTCATGTACACAGTCTCTTTTCCCAATTCTAACATCTTTATTTATTTATTTTTTAATTTTAGTTTTTCCAGAAACAGGTTTTGCTGTGTTGTCCATTGTGGACGCGCACTTCTGGGCCCAGGTGATCCTCCTTTCTTGGCCTCCTGAGTAACTAGGACTACAGGTGTTTGCCATGGAGCCTGCCTGCCTTAGATCTTTCCCTTTTTTAAGGATCTGAACTTTTTACCTCTTACCTATTATCCTCTTGGAGTTCTGTTATTAATTGTCCCTCACTAGACTGAGTGGCTTTAAGGGTAAGGATTGTTTCATTTTCCCATTTTATAGTCACAGCATCCAGCATATGGCAGGCAAGCAATAAACATTTGAATTATGATTGTTATTTAATAAAATAATAACTCAGTCATACCTCTTTTTTCCAACTGTTGTAAAACACACAGTTATTATGTAAGTAATTATATGTGTGTGCGTGTGTTTGGAGAGAGGGAGAGGGGAGAGTGTGTGTATAAAATTTTTCATTGGTTTGGACTTTTGTGGTGTAGATATTTTTCACTGCTGTGTAATTCTTTGTGATAACCAACCTAAGTAAAACAATTTGAGACTTTTTTGAGGGGAGAAAAATCTTTGTGTAGGCAAATCTAGATTTTGGAAGGGAAGGAAATAAAAGTTTATTTAAAATATCTCTTAGTTTTCCTACCCTTTATTTCTGCATTGTGTGTGTAATGGGAAGAGGATTTCTTTAGTTGTATCTGTTTTCTTTTCCCTTTTCCTTCTTTTTTATCACCTTATGGGATTCTGGACTGGGAAAAGGAAGTAGGGGAGCCTTAGGCTGTTTTCACAGACCGTATTTTTGCTGTGCTCTCAGAAAAAGATGGGTCCAGTTTGTTTGCCTAAACTCAAGAATGGGAACAATAATTTCTTTTTAGAAATGATTATCGCAGTGCTGGGCAGTAATGAACATCCTCACCCACATAGTACCAGTCCTTGGTTTTCTCCTAATACTGCCTATTAGCTTTTGAAAATTATTATTATTATTTTTTTTTTTTTTTTTGAGACGGAGTCTCGCTCTGTCACCCAGGCTGGAGTGCAGTGGCCGGATCTCAGCTCACTGCAAGCTCCGCCTCCCGGGTTCACGCCATTCTCCTGCCTCAGCCTCCCGAGTAGCTGGGACTACAGGCGCCTGCCACCTCGCCCGGCTAAGTTTTTGTATTTTTAGTAGAGACGGGGTTTCACTGTGTTCGCCAGGATGGTCTCGATCTCCTGACCTCGTGATCCGCCCGTCTCGGCCTCCCAAAGTGCTGGGATTACAGGCTTGAGCCACCGCGCCCGGCCTTTGAAAATTATTTTTTAGGTCAGGCATGGTGGCTCATGGCTGTAATCCCAGCACTTTGGGAGGCTGAAGTTAGTGGATCACCTGAGGTCAGGAGTTCGAAACCAGCCTGGATAACATGATGAAATCCTGTCTTTACTAAAAATACAAAAAATTAGTTGGGTGTGGTGGCCAGCACCTGTAATCCACTACTCTGGAGGCCGAAGCAGGAGAATTGAACCTGGGAGGCAGAGGTTGCAGTGAGTCAGGATTATACGAGTCAGGATTGCGCCATTTCACTCCACCCTGGGCAACAAGAGCGAAGCTCTGTCTCCCGAAAAAAAAAAAAAAATATATATATATATATATTTTTTTCTTTTTCATAAGTGTGTCTATATATATACACACACACATATATAGACACATATGAAAAACAAATTGTGACTTGCGTGGTGATAGAATGATTTTTTTTTCCTTTCATTCTTTTTCATATGTCATTTGTGTATGAGAATTGTTGAAGCTTAGAGATGAATGACTTAGAAATTTTGTCTTGGATCTCAAAGAGTAATAACGTCTCAGAGGGTCAGTTTCTATCCAGTGTTTGGACCTCAGTTTTCCAGAGCCAGGCCCTTGATTTTTTTTTTAAGGAGCTTTATTGAGTTATGTTTTACATACCATAAAATTCACTCAATTCAATTAGATTATTTTTGTTACATTTTGAACATTTCTGTCATCCCCCAAAGATCCCTGTGACCATCCAGGCCTGCCTTTTGCATAACTCCAAGGGTGCACAGCCCCATTCCTGCTTCCAGTGTCCTCTCCTGGACCAGCTTTGAAGAATGCCACCCAGGCCTTTGAGTACCCCTGCTCCACACTGTCAGAATCCTTTCAGAGAACTCTGCTCCCAGAAAACAAAAGCCAAGGAAATAGTTTTGTTTTAGGCCCAGTGATAGAACTCTTCTCAAAGGAGAGGTGACATTTCGGTCTAGTTTATTCTCAGATCAGGGAAACAGAAAATCCCAGCAAGGAGCACAGCATACATCAGTAGCTCAATGATTTATTCTGCCTCAGCAGGATGGGGTGGACTTACTGGGCAACCACTGTCTTCATTTAATGGTGATCTGCAGGTGAGTGCATCACATCTCTTCCTTGATCAAAGCTTTTAGCTTGTCTCATTGCCAACCAGATTTCTTTTTTTTTTCTTTTTTTTTTTTTGAGATGGAGTCTTGCTCTGTTGCCCAGGCTGGAGTGCAGTGGCCGGATCTCAGCTCACTGCAAGCTCCGCCTCCCGGGTTCACGCCATTCTCCTGCCTCAGCCTCCCGAGTAGCTGGGACTACAGGCGTCCGCCACATCTCCCGGCTAGTTTTTTGTTATTTTTTAGTAGAGACAGGGTTTCACCATGTTAGCCAGGATGGTCTCGATCTCCTGACCTCGTGATCCACCTGTCTCGGCCTCCCAAAGTGCTGGGATTACAGGCTTGAGCCACCGCGCCCGGCCACCAACCAGATTTCTAAGAAACTTGTTACACAAATGAGAAAGGCAGGCTGTATATCATTTGCTTACAGTTTGAAAGATTATTCTTTTAATAAATAGTTGAATGCCTGCTATGTGCCATGTACTCTTCTAGGTGTTAGTGACATTGTGCTGAACAGGACATGGAGCTTATACATGTTCTCCTGAGGGTATGCTCAAGTCACCTCATTGATTTGGCTACTCTTTAATCTTTATAGGGAGTTCTCTGTTTCCCTTCCTAATATTCCAAGATAATTTTTTCCTTGAATTTATGAAGTCCTGTTTATATTTAACCCTCCTTACAATCATAGCATTTAAATAATTTTCCCCTCCCCCAAGTAGTAGTGTTTCTGGTTGCTACTTTTTAATGGCTGCATAGATGAAGCAAGTGTACTGTAATTTTACTTAGCAAATATTTGTTAAACATTTAGGTTGCTTCTAGTTACCTTTTAAATTGTCGCCACTATTGTGGTGTGGTGACCATATTGATGCATGTGGCTTTTCTCATATTTTGGAATATAACCTGATAATTTATCAGTTTAAATATTAGAGATTCAAACATGTTTTTTTAAACTATTAATCTACCTAATTACTTCCAAGAGATTAACAGTTGCCATCATGGAAGTGGTGAGAATATTTGGAGTTCTGGATTTGACTTCATTTTACAGATACCCAGACTTGTAGCTAGAGATGACACTAAGCACCTGACTCCTCATCTAATGTTTTGTTTTCATCTTTTATATTAGACCGTGATTTTAGTGCTTTTGACCGACCAGTTGGTATGCTGAAGAATGCTGTGTGGGCCTTTGTGAACACCTTATTTTGTAGAAGTACATTATGTCACACTGGCTTAGAAGTCATGTATCTGTATCCTCTCTCTCACTTTTATTGGAGGAAAAAAAAAGGAAATGAACGAAGAAGGATGCTGTTGTCAGAAGCAATTTTAAATGTTTTGGGACAGTGTCTTGTCCTAAGTGCTAATGTTAGTGTGATAATTACTAATAATTCTTACAGTCTCCAAGAAAAGTTAAATTGTTGGTTATGTTACGAAAACACAGAATGGCCAGATTAAACAAAGGATGTCCTAAAATAGTAGTATTGATGCTTAAAAGGTTAAACTATTTTCTGTAAACTTTAGTCTTGTGAAATAGGGTTTTCTCAGTTATGCTTAATGAATTAGTCATATGATTATATGGAAATAGACATTAAACATGATGAGTTTTGGGAGTTGCAGACTTAATCTGGTCTCAGGATGTTTCCTTGGCAGGACTTTTTAAATACAGGTTGCAATCTGAGAGAAAGCCGAAGTTAACAAATGTGTAATGCCAGCATAAGGAAAAATAAAATTATATCAGTTTTCAGGAAACAAGTTTATTTTTAAGTACTAAAAATGGTTTTAAATAGGCCTGGTGGAATAGTTGATATTTACTAATCAAACTAGATTATAGAGAATGTTACTTTAAAGTAGAAGGTGATTTAGTGGGTTGAGTATGAACCTTAGAATTTGATACACTTGAGTTCAGATTATGGTTTTGATATTTCTGAGGTGTGTGACTTTAAGCAAGTCTGTTAAACCTAATGTTCAGTGTATAAAGATGGAAGAGCCTAGTTCAGTTTCTGGCATGAAGCCAGCTGTTACCAGATTGAGGGTTTAAAACCTGTTATACTGCTTAAATAAAAATGTGTTAATTTTTATATCCTTTGTAATCAAATCAGTGTAGCCAAAATTCTGGAGAACAACTTTTTTTCACTGTGGTACAATAATTTTTATTCGAGTTATATACATATACATTTTGTTTTCTGTTTTGTGTAACAAATTACCACACATTTATTTGTTTAAAACGCAGATATTTCCTCACAATTTCCATGAATCAGGAGTCCTGGTATGGATTAGCTGCTGGGCTCCCTGTCCAGGGCCTTACCTTGCAGGAGCTGTGATTCCTTCCTTCCTTCCTTCCTTCCTTCCTTCCTTCCTTCCGTCCGTCCGTCCGTCCGTCCGTCCGTCCGTCCTGTCTTGCTCTGTCACCAGGCTGGAGTGCAGTGGCGCGATCTCGGCTCACTGCAACCCCCACCTCCTGGATTCAAGCAGTTCTTCTGCCTCAGTCTCCCAGGTAGCTGGGACTACAGGTGTGCGCGACCACGCCCAGCTAATTTTTGTATTTTTAGTAGAGACGGGGTTTCATCATGCTGGCCAGGATGGTCTCTATCTCTTGACCTCATGATCTGCCTGCCTCGGCCTCCCAAAGTGCTGGGATTACAGGTGTGAGCCACTGTACCCGGCCCAGAGCTGTGATTTCATCCGTGTCTCCTTCCAAGTTCACTGGTAGAATGTGGTTCTTGTGATTATAGGACTGAGGTCCCCCATTTTCTTGCTGGCTGTCAACTGGTGACTGCTTTCAGCTCCTAGAAGCTGCCCTCCAGCGCCTGCCACGTGGTACCCTTTGCATGCCTTCTTACAGCAGCTTAGTCTAAAGAATTGACAAGAGAATCTCTTGGGAAGGACTCAGTTCTGCTTTCTCTGATTAAGTCAGGCCCAGGCTCACCCAGGATAATGTCTCTCTTTAACTTGAATTCACCTGACTTGGAATCTTCATTACATCTGAACACCTCTCCACCTTTGTCATATGATTTTACCTAATCATGGGAATGAAATACATCACATTCACAGCCCTGCCTGCGCACATGGGGAAGGGGGTTGTATAGATGTACACCAGAGGTAATCTTGGGCGGCCTATGTATGGGACTGCCTGTCCCATACATACACGCATACACGCACACACACACACACAAAATGTGTGTGTGTGATTTTATTTTACCTAGTAGTAAAATAAAATTGTACCTCGTTTTAATCAAGCCCATCTATGGTTTTGTCCCAGACTTATTTTGAATATAGCTTTTCTCCATTGTATTTGAATATAGTTTTTTCTCATTATATTTGAATATAGCTTTTCTCCATTATATTTGAATGTAGCTTTTCTCCGTTATATTGGTCCATCCTTTTTAAGACAAATGGAGCTTCTGATCAAAAGAAACTATTGTGAGTAGGAGGGGATGTGCTTGAAAATTATGGCCACAGGGACCAGATTGGCCAGTTTTTCATTTGTCTCTGACCAAGATCTTAAGATTACAAAGGAACAAGGACTGAAGGAGAAGAAACATGACCTTAATTTGGCTTTTCCCAGCCAGCTACTTGTACTAGCAATTTTGTAAGACTGCTTTGGACATGATAGTTGAAGGCAGGATGGCCTTAGGATAACATCCTACAAAGGATGCATAATGAGCAAATGAAAAGCTCAAGAGGATGCATAAAGAAACCAACCATTTTGAGAGAGTGGCAAAAGCCCTCCTTAGATTGAGTTAGGAATATGAAATATTCCTTTTTCTATGAAATCTTAACTCTTACCTTCATATTAACTCAGAACTCTTACTCATAATTTTCCCCTATTTTATGGCTTTTAAATATATTATGGTTGGCTGCTTGCATCTGGGTTTCAAAAATTGTTAGAATAAGCTGCTTCAGGGTAGGGCCCATGTTTTATCTTTATATCTTATTAGATGAACAAATACTTATTTTTAGAAACTCTCTCACTGTGTTGACCAGGCTGGAGTATAGTATTGCAGTCATAGCTCACTGTAACCTCAAACTACTGGGCTCAAGTGAACCTCCTGCCTTAGCCTCCTGAGTAGCTAAGACTACAGGAGTGTGCCACCATGCCACGCTAACTTAACTTTTTAAAATTTTTATTTATTTATTTATTTTGGTAGAGATGGGATTCTCTCTACGTTGCCCAGGCTAGTTTTGAGCTCTTGTACTCGAGCGCTTCTCCCATTGGGGCCTCCCAAAGGGTTGAGATTACAAGTATGAGCCACTGCATTTGGCCTGTCTCTATATTCTTCCTAATGTAATTCTTGGCTTGTAGGAATCAATCAGTAAATACGCCTTGATTCAGCAATGCATGCTTCTGCATAATGGTAAAGGATAGCACATTCATGTTTGCAGTATAGAGATCAGAACATTCTATACAGAAAACTGATGAATTCTAAAGTTCCTGTTTTCAAGTGCTTTTTTACTTCTAGGTGAGTCTTTGGAAGTATTTTTACTCTTACCAGTGGGCACAGTTACCTGTTTACCAAGTCCATAGCAAACCAGAAACAAAATACTATAAAAAAGCTAAGGAAGGTAGGGATATTAATATATTAACAGCAGGGATATTAGTATAATTAGCATTTCATTTTATGATCAGTTTCTGGCTGCTGCTTTACTGTCTAGCCATGCTGAATGTTTTGCAGTTCCCTGGCTACACTGCTGTCTCTTGGCAGCTGCTATTTCATAGCACCTAGTGCCTACCGTTACCATAATACTTAAATCATGCAGTGATTTACTTCTGTTTCTTTTTTATAGCATATACTTTTTGAAAGTAGGAAACGATGCCATTGTTTTTGGTTTAGTGCCTGTCACCAAATAGACGCTTAAATGTAGGGTTGAGTGAACGAATGAGGCAACGAAACACTAAAAAGACGACTATGTTAAAGTATATAACTTTTAGTGTAGGGACAAGAGGGACCACTAGCCTTAACCCCCCAAGAAGAATTCACTGTTACAGCACAGTGAAACACATTATGTTCATGATTTTTTTAATGTTACAGAGTAAGTATATTTACATATGAATTTAAGGGGATTTACCCATGATCAAGTCAAACATTTATTTTTGTTTTTTAATTTTTGTAGACACTGGGGCGATCCTCCCACCTTGGCATACCAAAGTGCTGGGATTACAGGTGTGACCACCACATTGGCCAAATCAAGCATTTGAAACGTGGCAGTCATTTACTTTTGTGCTTATGATTGTGTCCTTTATTCCTTAGGAAGGTCATTAGGTTTGTGTTAAATAGAGCTGAGATTTCCGCGGTCAAACATATGATTGCTATAGAAAATTTGCCACAAATACTGTTAAATCTGTCATCTTCCTTTACATGATTATTTTGGAAGGTTAACTAAAGAACAGAATGAGAAAAAGTATTAATCTTGGTCCAGGCAAACACTTAACCTTTCTGTACTTAAGATATGTAATTTTACCTTGGGTTTTCTTAGCATGAAGTCTGTCCTTTAGGATTTCAGAATTAACACCAACAGAAAAAGTTACCAATAGGTATTTGGGAAACAGGAAGGATGTGGTGTTCTTGGGCTGTGCTGTTTTGCCTCCAATAGTTTTCGCAAGAGAGATCCATTGCCAGAGGCAACCTTTGCCATCTTTGTGTTTTGATGTTTAAAATTAATTTTTAATTTCTTTCCTGTCTTTGCTAGCAGAATCATCAAATACCTAGAAAATCCAGACTATCCTTCATAGGCATGATTCTCCACATTGGTGCAGCTAGCCATGAACTATCCTTTTCTTCCTCTTTTTCCCAGATATCTCCCGGGGCCAATTCAGCATCTCTACCTGGCCATCCTAACAAGGTGATTTGTGAAAGGGTGAGACTTCAGAGCCTGTTCCCTCTCCTCCCAAGTGATCAGAACACTACCGTTCAAGAGGATGCTCACTTCAAAGCTTTCTTCCAGGTTCTTATATATTTACCCTTTCCCTAAATAGGGCTGAAAGTCACATTCTACGTACGGTGTTTCTAGGAAGGCTTGAAACAAAATGCGCAATATCGTCTCCTTGTTTTCTGTTGTATGTGGAAATAAGTATTCTTCTTAGAGGACTTTAATATTTTTTCAGCCAGCCTTTCTGATGAATGTTTGTCGTCTTGAGCTACTCAGCTACTGTTAATTATTTGACTACTTAATATTCTTATGTTTTGATCTTTTGGTCTTAAATCACTTGTCCTAATAGGTCAAGTTCTGTAGGAAAGTAGAAGATAGTATAAAATATATGAAGTTGTGTATGAAAGGAAAAATGAAAGCATGTAAGATGTTCACTAGTTACTTGCTTGGCACCCAGAGTTTGATAGTAACATATATTTCTGAGAGAAAACATGGTTATTTGTCTTCTTTTACCTGTGGGTAAACTTGTGAGTTAAAAAAATTAAAAAAAAAAAATTTTTAATATAAAATGAAAACTCGAAAGTAAGGTGTGTAAATGGATTGAAACTCATTAGGTTATTAACAAGGTTACTGGAATCTGCCCATAGAAATCATTGGCTACCAAACTTTCAATCCATATTCCTAGAGAAGCATGTTCTAGTAATGGAAGTCAGTATCGCTATTACCACAAAAGTCAGGTTACACAATTGCCTCTGAGTGGTAGCATTGCGGGCCAGTGTGTATAAACCTGAGGTAGTGAAATAATTGATCATCAAGTCTGGGACTTTTGGATAAGAGCCAGCTCGTTTTCTGTTGGTGTGAAAGTGAAATGCTTGTGACATATAAAGCTGGAGATATAAAATTTGGAGGGATAGGTGATCTAGGGCTCTTCAGTCTGGTATTGCTTCTTGGAATTTGTTCCAGGTTCTCTGCTTTGCGTGTATTAACTCTTTTTGTTTTTAGCCCTCAGAATAAACTAGTCATTGATGGTTTTTAAGATGTGGAAACAGGCTAAGAAAAGCTCAGTGAGGTGCCTAATCACATACGTAGTTATTTGCCAGAGAAGGGGCTCAAATCTAACTTTAGCTGTATCTTGTCTACTATGTATTTGTGAAAGAAATTGACTTAATACCCTTACTACTGCCGCCAATAAAAAGGGTTTTTTGTTTTGTTTTGTTTTTTGGGGTGCTTTTCTCCATATTCCCTTTGTGTCTTCAAACAATAATTCAATATAAACTTTATTTTATTTTATTTTATTTTTGAGACGGAGTCTCGCTCTGTCGCCCAGGCTGGAGTGTAGTGGCCGGATCTCAGCTCACTGCAAGCTCTGCCTCCCGGGTTCACGCCATTCTCCTGCCTCAGCCTCCTGAGTAGCTGGGCAGGCGCCTGCCACCTCGCCCGGCTATTTTTTGTATTTCTTAGTAGAGACGGGGTTTCACCGTGTTAGCCAGGATGGTCTTGATCTCCTGACCTCGTGATCCACCCGTCTCAGCCTCCCGAAGTGCTGGGATTACAGGCTTGAGCCACTGCGCCCGGCCCAATATAAACTTTAATTTCAGAGAAATCTACTACCAAATGTAGATTTAAACTCATGTTGTGAAAACAAAACAATAAAGTTAGAGCCAGTTGCATTTGAGTGTTGCAGAAAGATGAAATGTATTGTTGTTAAATTTTAATTTAAATAGTCTTAATTTAACTTAAGCCTTATTTTCCTTGAACCTTAGAAAAAAGCCCTCAATGAACTTTGGGGTGGGGGTGTGGAGGGAACTAGAGTTTTTTTTTTTTTTTGCCCAGAAACTGCCCTACCACTGTTCAACGTGAAGCAAATTAGATCTTTCTCACGACCCCTTTGAGATACTGATACCTTCAGCTAGTTGATACCTTTTAAATAGGGTGTAATTTGTTAGTTCCAGTTATGCTTCTTATCCTTAAAAACTTAGTTAACCACATGCAAAGGAAAACCTACCCAGCCATCTAATGTCACAAAATTATTGCCTTAATGTGTTATGCTTTCTTCTTCTTGGCTTTCTCCTCAAGTACCTTCTCTCTCAATCCTTTTACTTTTCCTTCTTTTTAGAATCATCTGTTTTAAACAGATTTACCTGTGTTTTCATTTTTTTCTTAAGGCATCATCTCTGCTTCCTTCAAACTCCTGTCTTTTCTGAGGACATCAGCCTTCTCTAGGAGTAAAGAAGTGAATTGATCCCCTCCCCCTGCCGCATGAGGAGTTGGGTGTGTGGCTAGTAAAGTGGCCATATGGGAGAAAAAATGTGTTGCTACTCTTCCTGGATTCTTACTGTTGTTTTAACCTCCAGTCTTTTTGAACAAAAAAAGTTACCCTGTTTTTGAGCCTTTTTTGGTCAGTCATATCTATTATTTATCAGTTGTCATTGTCCTTGTGTATTACAAATTTTTACATTTTGCTTCTCATATTTGCTTGCTTTCTATTCCTTCTAGTCAAGACTTCTTTTTAATTGCCAAAAATTCTGGGTTTTCTTTTAAATTTTACATGCTTTATTTGTGAAATAAGTAAATATTTGTGAAATATTTCATATGTGCATTTTAGAAAATATAAAGCAGACACCTATATAATAATAAGACTATCTAGTGTAAGAAACCAGTCATTACCAATACTTTTGAAGCCCCCATATGACCCTCTGTGTTACATCCGATACTTGTGCCTCAGGTACATCTCTCTTCAGTATCCTTTTGCTTTTCTGTATGGTTTTACCATATAAAATATCCCTTGATATTATACTGTTTAATTTTGCTTGTTTCTGAACTTAGTATAAATGATGTCACACTTTGTATACTTGAAAAAAATTCGTCCCTACTAGTGCATCTGCCTGTATACTTGATTTATTTTATTGTTTTTAGTTGTCTATTATGTGAATATACTGCAGCTCATCTCCTTTCTTTTTGCTTGACATTTGGGTAGTTTCCTGGTTGGTTTGTTTGTTTTTACTGTTATTTCAAGTAGTGCTTCCAGGAGTATTTTGTATGTGCTTCCCGGTGCACATTTGGTTGGTGTTTTAAGGTTTCTGTGAAAGTGATGGCTTTGTGTACTCATTGCCCACAGAAGAGGTATAAGTATAGGCTCATTTGCATCTCTATAAAAACCCATATTTAAAATTAGAATCTTAAAGTGCTTCATACAATATTTTAAACATTTTAAAATTAATGTATACTTAACACAAAATTTACCTTTTTAGCATATAGGTTTGTGAATTTTGACAAATGCATACAGATACGGAGTCACCACCACAATGAATAATAAAATAGTTTCATCACCCCCCAAAATTCAATCATGTCTCTGCTGTCAACCCCTATCTTAAAGTTTTAAGATTAGCCATGTCTTTACTATCAATGGATTCAATGGTTGTGATTGAAGATAGTAAGTTTTCAAAAGGTAATTAAGTACATGGTGAGATAATTTTATATCTGGCACAACCATTAATTTCAGGGGTGTTTGTGGTATCTTAATGACTGCTATTTTGTGGTGTCTTAATGACTGCTTTTATTTTGTAAATTTGTTAATAGAAAGGGGTCCGGGCCGGGCGTGGTGGCTCAAGCCTGTAATCCCAGCACTTTGGGAGGCCGAGACGGGCGGATCACGAGGTCAGGAGATTGAGACCATCCTGGCTAACACGGTGAAACCCCGTCTCTACTAAAAAAATACGAAAAACTAGCCGGGCGAGGTGGCTGGCGCCTGTCATCCCAGCTACTCGGGAGGCTGAGGCAGGAGAATGGCGTAAACTCGGGAGGCGGAGCTTGCAGTGAGCCGAGATCGCGCCACTGCACTCCAGCCTGGGTGACAAAGCGAGACTCCGTCTCAAAAAAAAAAAAAAAAAAAAAAAAGAAAGGGGTCCCGATCCAGACCCCAAGAGAGGGTTATTAGATCTCGTGCTAGAAAGAATTTGAGGTGAATTCCATAGAATAAAGTGAAAGCAAGTTTATTAAGAAAGTAAAGGAATAAAGAATAGCTACACCCTAGGCAGAGCAGCCTTGAGGCCTGCTGGTTTCCCATTTTTACGGTTATTTCTTGATTATGTGTTAAACATGGGGTGGATTATTCATGCCTCATTTTTAGACCACATAGGGGTTCCCATGCCATGGCTCACACCTGTAATCCCAGCAATTTGGGAGGCCAAGGTGGGTGGATCACTTGAGGTCAGCAATTCGAGACCAGCCTGGCCAACATGGTGAAACCCCGTCTCTACTAAAAATACAAAAATTAACCAGGCATGGTGGTTCTCACCCGTGGTCCCAGTTACTCAAGAGGCTGAGGCACAAGAATTGCTTGAATCCGGGAGGCAGAGGTTGCAGTGAGCTGAGATTGTGCCACTGCACTCCAGCCTGTGCAACAGAGCAAGACTACCTCTGAAAAAATAAAAATAGACCATATTGGGTAACTTCCTGACATTGTCATGACATTTGTAAACTGTCATGGTGCTGCTGGGAGTGTGGCAGTGAGGAAGACCAGAGGTCACTCTCATCGCCATCTTGGTTTTGGTGGGTTTTAGCCGGCTTCTTTACTGCAGCCTGTTAATGTCAGCAAGGTCTTGTATCTTGTGCTGACCTCCTATCTCATCTTGTGACTCAGAATGCCTAACTTTCTGGGACTGCAGCCCAGCAGATCTCAGTCTTATTTTACCTCGCCCCTGTTCAATATGGAGGCACTCTGGTTCAAACACCTCAACAAATTTGCTAAAGTTAAATTAGGTGAATTAAAATTTGAAAAGCTGTACACATAGAGAAATATGCCAGGTTTCTGAAAGAGAAAACAAATTATTATGAAAATATCTATATTCTGGCAAATTTGTAGACTTAATGAAATTTCCACCCAAAATATCAGCAGAATTTTGTTTCTAGAACTTTCAGAATTATTTTTAAATTCATATGGAAGATTATTGAAGAAAAGGGGGAAAATTTTTTGTGAAAATTGTCATAAGGGGAGAATATGCCATAAGAGATAGCAAATCATATTAGAAAGAATTAGCTCTGTCAGAGACCTCTGTGTTGGTATTAGATTGGTGCAAAAGTAATTCTGGTTTCAGACCGTGAATTTTAAATCATCATAGTTAGGCTCAAACACATCTTTATTATGGGAACCATTACAATCAACACATTTTTACCAACGATAAATAAGTTCGTTTATTCTGATAGCATAAAAATCACTGCTTCAGGATTGGACGAATTCTTGGAAAGTATTTTCTGCATCCTGCTGGTTGTAAAAGCCTTTTCTCAGCAAAAAGTTGGTTGTTGAGATGCTTGAAGAAGTGGTAGTTGGTTGGCGAGAGGTCAGCTAAATATGGCAGATGAGGCAAAACTTTGTAACCCAATTTGTTCAATTTTTGAAGCGTTGATTGTGCAACGTGCACGAATTGGGCAAGAAGAATTGGGCCCTTTCTGTTGACCAATGCTGGCTGCAGGCATTGTAGTTTTTGGTGCACGTCATCGATTTGCTGAGCATACTTCTCAGATGTAATGATTTTACAGAGATTCGGAAAGCTGTAGTGACTGGGCACAGTACAGTGGCTCAGGAGGCTGAGGCAGGAGAATTGCTTGAACTTGGGAGGCAGAGGTCACAGTGAGCTGAGATCACGCCATTGCACTCCAGCCTGAATGACAAGAGCGAAATTCTTGTCTCAAAAAAAAAAAAAAAATGTAGTGGATCAGACCAGCAGCAGACCACCAAACAGTGACCGTGACCTCTTTTTGGTGCAAGTTTGGCTTTGGGAAGTGATTTGGAGCTGCTTCTTGGTCCAACCACTGAGGTGGTTATCACTGGTTGTCGTATAAAATCCACTTTTTGTCTCCTATCAAAATCTGATCAAGAAATGGTACCTTGGTCTTGTGTAGAATAAGGGAAGATGACACTTCAAAACGATTTTTTTTTTTTTTTAATTTAAATTTTCAGTTAGCTCACGTGGCGCCCACTTACCGAGCTTTTTCACTTTTCCAATTTGATTCAAATGCCAACCGGCCATACCATAGAACAGTTCACATTGAGTTCTTCGGCAACTTCGCGTGTAGTTGTAAGAGGATCAGCTAGTTCGATGATTGCTCTCAATTGGTCGTTGTCAACTTCTGATGGCGGGCCACACTCCTCATCTTCAAGGCTCTCGCCTCCTTTGCAAAACTTATGGAACCACCACTGCACCATATATTCGTTAGCAGTTCCTGGGCCAAATGCATTGTCGATGTTGCCAGTTGTCTCTGCTGCTTTATGACCCACCTTGAACTAAAATAAGAAAATTGCTTGAGTTTGCTTTTTGTCTAACATCATTTCCCTAGTCTAAAATAAACATAAATAGCAAGTAATAAGTCATTAATAAAGAACATAAAGTGAGACATTCCCATTAAAATGATATGTAACATAGCCACATTTATTTTAGAATGTATTCCGATACAAATGGCACATTCCAACAATGCATAAACTGCAATTATTTTTGCACTCACCTAATACATCTGGTGGATATTTTTCAGCCCCTTATCCTGCACCTTGAAACCCCCTTCCACTGGCTTCCATCACACTCCACCCTCCTTTCCTAATCAAGTACCCAGCATTAAATGTTGGTGATTCTTAGGGTTCAGTATTGGGCCTTGTTTTCATTACATAAACTTTTGAGGGGCAATTTTGTCTCTGTCTGCAGTTTCATGAACTATGATCTGTCTGTATACCAACACTTCTAAATTTATATTCCTATCCTCTGAGCTTCAGCTGTTTACAGAACACCTCCAGGTGGGGTATCTCTCAAAGGATCTGTTGATTTCAGGTTGTGATAGTATCTTTCCTGTTTTCAATGGTTTAATGTTTATACTTTAGATTTTTTATTTTAGCCTCTTATCTACAATTATAGCTTAAAATTATTATAGTTACAGATACATGAGTAGAATCTAGTACTCTGGTAGAAATATAGTGATAACTACAATTGTAGCATCAAGCTAAATTAGTTTTTGTGAACCAATGATGTTTTGTGTAATTAGGAATTGTGAAAAATACAGTATATAACATCACCCAGTCTTGTTACTCAAATACTAGCCATGTAGGCCTCCTTCGACTTAGGAAACCGCTTTATTTACAGTTCCTGTGTTTTGGTGTACTAGCAGTTATAGCCAATGATAGGAAAATACCGTATTGCTATTCATTATGATATGATTGCAATATGTTATACTACTTGAGTGCTTTTCGGAGCAGTCACTGCATATCAGACTGTTATTTTCTTTGGGCTTCCATTAAAAAAAAACACAAACTTGGATCATATCAAAGAGCAAAATTTGTTTGTTTCTGCATGTTTATGGTAACTTTTGAAAACAACATTCAAACCCTCTTTTTTTCTTCTATGTCTGCAAGTAAAATAACATTTCAGGAGAATATATTAGTTGTCTGGTTGAGAGACTGGATTTCATTGCAAAATTGTGATCTGAGGAGTATAAGAGTTATACATCAAATGAAAGTCCTATGTGAGATAAGACGGTACATTATGTAGTTCAAGGCAGTATGTTTACTGAACTGCCTTAAAAAGTTTCAGTTTCACTAATAGAAACACATTTTAGGCCGGACGCAGTGGCTCATGCCTATAATCTCAGCACTTTGGGAGGCTGAGGTAGGCAGATCATGAGGTCAAGAGATAAGAGACCATCTTGTCTGACATGATGAAACCTTGTCTCTACTAAAAATACAAAAATTGGCTGGCACACGCCTGTAGTCCCAGCTACTCGGGAGGCTGAGGCAGGAGAATTGCCTGAACCCAGGAGGCGGAGGTTGCAGTGAGCCAAGATCGCGCCACTGCACTCCAGCCTGGCAACAGAGTGAGACTGTCTCAACAACAAAAAAACACGTTGTACATATTATCTGGACATAGTTTAAAAATAAAATCCTCAGCTTGTGGAGAATAAAATGAGGTAATGTTAGAAGTCATTTTGTAAACTATTATGTGATCCAAATATAAAATTATTAATTTTCTGCTTTCCCCAGCTTATATCCATCTTCTGCAAAACAAAAAAGGATCTTGTCTTAATTTTTTAGTAACAAGTTGCTTATATAGAGTGTTGATTTCTAAGTGTTTTCACATTTATTTAAAATGAATAAAATTTAGTGAGAGTTTGCTCTTCCTGGGCCCTTTGCATTTAACTGTTTTTCCTTAGTTGTGGAATAAGAAACTTCATTTTTGTTAAAGATAATTAAGGCAAGTAGAGAAAGTCTGGGAGTTTAAAGGAGAATTGAAGATTCTTAACTAATGCTGTGCTTATTTGTAAATTTAAGGTGAAGAGTAGTCCTTCTGACTGATTAGAAAGAGGACCAGGTTCTTGAGAAATTCCATTCCCCTACACAGGTTTCCTCTTTGCTGCTTTGGGAAGGAAGTCCTTAGGGCTCCCTAGTGGTTGCCGTTAGAGGCACATTGTAGTCACTGAGTAGAACTTGGAACCTGTTTCTGTTTGGGAAAAGTTTGTCTGGCTCAGCATCTCCTATTGTCTCTAAGACTTGCTGATATATATAAACCCAAGATATATGTTACATATAAAATTGTTTTTCTTTAGCCTTTAATGACTTCTGACTTGTTCATCTGGAATTATGGAATGCATTCTTATGCCTGCCTCAGGTTCATTTCACTTCTGTTGATGTTTTGGTAATAAAAATGGTTTGGTGTTAATAGAGGTGTACTCCAAGACTCATTTTTATCAGATTTAATGCTAAGCATAAAACCTGCCTTTCCTTCCTTCCTCCCATTGTGACCTCTTTTACCTCCCTTGATCCCTAAATCTGTAGCAGTTTTCTATATTGTAATATCTGTACAACGTTCTATATTATTAAATAATAGAGACAGTACTTGTACCAGATTTGAATCAACATCTTATGAATTTTAAGTTGTCAATACTTGGTACTTTGAAAAGTTGGTGTGCTGGCCCAGAAGCAGCAAGGAGAGGAGGGAAAGAACTTCACTGCCTGATAATTCAAAATCTAAATTATCCAAGCATCATCACTTGGGATAATAGTAGAAATGACAGTTGATGGACCCCTGGTCCAGACTTTCTGAATTAGAGACTGGGGAGGGGGGCCAGCAATCTGGTGTTTCTGAAGCATGTAAAGGTTTGAGAACTACTGGCGTAGGTATTAATGGAAAAACCCAACTCTGTAAAAATGTTTGTTTGTTTGTTTTTTTTTTTGTTTTTTGAGACGGAGTCTTGCTCTGTCGCCCAGGCTGGAGTGCAGTGGCCGGATCTCAGCTCACTGCAAGCCCCGCCTCCCGGGTTCACGCCATTCTCCTGCCTCAGCCTCCCGAGTAGCTGGGACTACAGGCGCCCGCCACCTCGCCCGGCTAGTTTTTTGTATTTTTTAGTAGAGACGGGGTTTCACCATGTTAGCCAGGATGGTCTCGATCTTCTGACCTCGTGATCCACCCGTCTCGGCCTCCCAAAGTGCTGGGATTACAGGCTTGAGCCACCGCGCCCGGCCAAAAATGTTTTAAAGAGGTTTATTCTGAAACAATATGAGTGGCCATGGCCTGGGAAACAGTCTCAAGAGGTCCCAAGGAAATGTGCCCACTAAAGTTGAATTACAGTTTTAGGGGGGCAGGAGTTACAAAGTCATAAATCAATACATAGAAGGTATACATTGTTTCAGACTGAAAAGACACGGAATATCTTGAAGTGGGGTCTTAAAGATTTTAGGTGGATTCAGAGATGAGATTCTTTAATTTGCAGTTGGTTGAAAGAGTAAAGCTTTGTCTAAAAATTTGGATTCAGCAGAAGGGAATCTTATAAGAAAGTCTGTTAACCAGTACACTGGGTTAGAGTGACCTGTAGGGGTGTGTGAGTTAACCCTTGTCTGGCTTGGTCTTAGGTCCTGTTTTTAATTTGGTATTTTATTGTCACAAAGAGTCCATTCTGTTAGGTCCTATAATTTCTATTTTAACATTAATGCTGGTCAGTTTTGCCCGAACTCCAAAAGCAGGGGATGGAGAGAGACAATGAGGTGTATCTAGCCTGCCTTTCTGTCAAGGCCAAGAACTCAATTTTTCTAGTTTCTCTGGGGTCTCTGTAATCAAGAGAGAATCAGTTCAGTCATTTGGGGGGATTTTATTTTTAGTTTACAAAAGCAGTGGGAATATCCTTCCAGAATCAGCTTTGTATTTACTCATGTAAAGAGTCCTTGTGGTAGCATAGTTCTGGATGAGTTTTTATATTTTTACGTTTAGAGGTTCACAGACAGCATAGATTGTGAAAATCTGAACCCCAAATATGGTGTGAGGAGTGAACCAGTTTGAGTTCTCACGAGAGAAACCCACTTCCACTCAAAGTCAACACAGAGCAGACATTTCCTTGTTAACGTTTCCTTCTCTTTTCCACTGGGATGACTCTTTCTTGTCTTCCTTTTTATTTTAAGTGTACTACTTAGGAAGTTTTGACTACTTCATGTAGGGGTCTCAGTCATAAGGCCTTATCTTCTGTTCCTCCTGAGAGCATCAAAAATACAAATTTGGTTTTCAGTTTTCCTCAGTTTGTGAGTCATGGATGATTTCCCTTTTTCCCCCTGCATTTAGCAATGCATTTAAAAGTATGTTTGTTAGCCAGGCGTAGTGACTCACACCTGTAATCCCAGCATTGTGGGAGGCCAAGGTGGAAGGATTTCTTGAGCCCAGCAGTTTGAGACCAAACTGGGCAATATAGTGAGACCTCGTATCTCCAAAAAATTTTTTTAATTAGCTGGTCATGGTGGTGTGCACCTGTAGTCCCAGCTTCTTGGGAGGCTTAGGTGAGAGGATCTCTCTAGCCTGGGATGTGGAGGTTGCAGTGAGCTAAGATTGTGCTACTGCACTCCAGCCTCAGTGACAGAGCGAGACTGTCTTTAAAAAAAAAAAAAAAAAAAAAAAAGGCCGAGTGCAGTGGCTCACGCCTGTAATCCCAGCACTTTGGGAGGCCAAGGCGGGTGGATCACCTGAGGTCGGGAGTTCGAGACCAGCCTGACCAAGGTGGAGAAACCCCATCTCTACTAAAAATGCAAAATTAGCAGGGTGTGGTGGTGCATACCTGTAATCTCAGCTACTCAGGAGGCTGAGGCAAGA
This sequence comes from Macaca fascicularis, assembly GCF_037993035.2. Taxonomy (NCBI): domain Eukaryota; kingdom Metazoa; phylum Chordata; class Mammalia; order Primates; family Cercopithecidae; genus Macaca; species Macaca fascicularis. The sequence continues at coordinate 62,976,979 of NC_088389.1, forward strand.
GAATCGCTTGAACCCGGGAGGGGGAGGTTGCAGTGAGCCGAGATCCTGCCATTGCACTCCAGCCTGGGCAACAAAAGCAAAACTCCGTCTCAAAAAACAAAAAAGTATGTTTGTTATGTTTAAGCCATTACTTTTAGATTTTTGTATTTTGATTTTCACTAAATGTCCATGATTTTATCACCAAGAAACTGTTAGAGTTTACGTTAACAAAGTTTATACTTACATTCTATTCTGTGACTACAGTAGTGATCTTTCATGCCTTATCCTCGATTGATTTTAACTATCAGAAACCAGTAAACACTTCGCATCATGTTAGGAACATCCATGTATTTACTCATTGCAGAACCAAGAGCATGTTTGGCCCATGGAGAAGTGAATGTAATCTTCTGACTACCCATTTCATTCAAAGAATGCTTTAGATGACAAGGTCAGATGAATTTGCATTCCTCATTGACTTTCCTGGACTGATTGTCTTTTGTATATTTTTTTATTACAAAGAGCCATCTGCTTAAATTTTATTAATAACTTCCAAGTTCTCAGTCATACATTTTGATTCTATTTAGGGCATTTTTCTCAGAGCCCTCTGACTTCTTGTTCTAATGTGGAATGATGAATTTCCAAACTTGCTACCATTCCTGGAATTTCATTTCAGTGTACTCTCTGGCTTACTTCTGTCATTTACTGGATGTTGTGTAATAGCTTCAAATAAGAGAGAGAGGGAATGTTGTGAGCACACATCAAGTGATTTTCTGCTATGCGAGGAGCACCTTTGGGTCTTGATATATCTGACAAAAGTTGTGTTTTATGCTTCCACGCTAGATTAATAGTGTGATTGGAGTATGAAATTCTAGGTTCAATGTTCGTTTCCCTCAGAGAACTTTTAGCATCTGTTTTTGCTATGAGAAGTCTGATGTTAATCTAATTCTTAGTTATTTGTAGGTTACTACCCCTTCCCTTTTCTGGAAACTGTGAGAATTTCTTTGAAGTTCCTTAGAGTACTAAAATTGATAAGGGAAGTGATGAAATCATATTGCATATAGCAAACTACTTTTTAATGTTTTCCTGTCTTTAGTCATTGTGGTTTCCTATGACTTTGAGTTAGAAAGTAAACTTACTGGCCCGGCGCAATGGCTCACGCTTGTAATCCCAACACTTTGGGAGGCCAAGGCAGTCAGATCACCTGAAGTCGAGAGTCAAGACCATCCTGACCAACACGGAGAAACCCTGTCTCTACTAAAAATAGAAAATTTGCCAGGCATGGTGGTGCATGCTTGTAATCCCAGCTACTCGGGAGGCTGAGGCAGGAGAATCACTTGAACCGGGAAGCAGAGGTTGCGGTGAGCCGAGATCAGGCCACTGCACTCCAGCCTGGACAACAAGAGCGAAACTCCCTCTCAAAAAGAAAAAAAAAAAGGAAAGGAAAAAGAAAAAGAAAAGTAGTACTCTAATGAATAGCTCCCTTCACTTCCCATTCTTTGTCTTTCACCATCCAGCACAAAGAGAAGTGATGGTAACTTTTCACAGTCACTTTTCCTTACCTCTACTTTTAAAAGCTTTGCATGTCTTGTAAAATAACATTTTTAGCCCACAATTTGAACATCACTGAAAATACATAAAGGTTTATAACCTAAGGGCTTTCTCTGGTCATTTGACATTTATCATGAGGATCTGTAGCATTCTCCTCCATTTTAGGTAGTGAATTTTTAGAATTCAAAGTTCTGTGTCTTAGCTTACATTAGGCTTTTCAGGGTAGGATATGCAATGTGGGATATGTATGAAAAGCTAATGATCATGATTGGTTACTAGCATTTTGTTTTTAAAAAGTCAGTGTTAAGCTGGGCACGGTGGCTCACGCCTGTAATCCCAGGACTTTAGGAAGCCGAGGTGGGTGGATCATGAGGTCAGGAGATCAAGACCATCCTGGCTAACAAGTTGAAACCCTGTCTCTACTAAAAATACAAAAAATTAGCTGGGCATGGTGGCATGCGCCTGTGGTCCCAGCTACTTGGGAGGCTGAGGCAGGAGAACCACTTGAACCCCAGGAGGCGGAGCTTGCAGTGAGCTGAGATCACTGAACTCCAACCTGGGCGACAGAGCGAGACTCTGTCTAAAAAAAAAAAAAGTCAGTGTTAATCAAATCTGTTTTCACCAGTTGTGGAGCCAGCCTGTTTCTGGGGCTCATGTAGTTCATGTGCAGGTTTGTCAGGTCTTGATTGTTCTACCTTTTTTAAAAAAATCGGAATATTTAAATTTCAGTGGTTAATTTACCATTTTTTTAAGTTTTAGGATTATCAGAACATAAGAACTAACTTTCTCACTAAAATCAAAGGATGAAAATAAGTGTACTTTTACTAGATTAGTTGGTGGTTCCTTACCCAAAGATTGAACCAACCACGGGTGGGAAGTATTCAGAAAAAGTGAAATAAAAGTAACAATACAACAATACAGAATAATACAAATTTTAAAATACAGTATAACAGCTATTTATAAAACATTTACATTGTATTGTGTTGATATTGTTAAGTGATACAGAGATTTAAAGTATATGGGAGAATGTGTGTACGTTATATGCAAATACAACACCATTTTATATCAGGGACTTGAGCGTCTTAAGATTTTGGTATGGGGGAGTGGTTCTCTGGAACCACCTCCCTAGGATACTGAGGGACGACTGTACAATTAAATCTAGGGAGAAAATAAGGTTAGTATGGTGGTAGGAAAGTTAGAACAGCACGCTTTTGTATTTTGTATTTTAATTATAATGATAATAAAATTGATTATAATATCTCCTAAATGTAGAAGGGAAATGACATGGTTTTTGGAATACCTCTGCTAAGTAATTTGGAATGATCAAATGTAGCCATTTACCAATTTAAGCTTCATTCCTTTCAGCTTAAATAATCAGTTCTGATTTATATGCTTATCTAAAATTTAACACTAATTTGTAATCCCATATACTTTTACAATGTTTTAAGATGATTTTTTATGGTAGCTGCAGGTACTAATTATTTTGTAACCAAAAGTACTGTAATGCCCAACTAATTAGAACTTGCAGTAATAGATTGGAGGTAGACGTTCTATTAGAAAACACAGCCTTATCAAATTTTCAGTTAATTTGTAACTTTGATAGTTTTGGGTAGACTCATTTGGGAAATTGAGTCAGGTGGAGAACCCTGGACTATTAATGCAATTAAGTGATCCGTATCAGTTTTGTAGCTAGTAAGCCCATGCTGGGACCCTTGAAAACTTTAAAGTACTTCTGAACTGCTGTGATATTCTAGTTAAGAACCGATGATGTAAATCTGCTATTACTTTATCTGTCTAATATAAATCTTACTTTATCCGTGTAACTCCCCGCGCCCCCCCCCCTTTTTTTTTTTGAGATAGTCTCTTGTCGCCCAGGCTGGAGTGCAATGGCCTGATCTCAGCTCACAACAACCTCCGCCTCTTGGGTTCAAGCAATTCTCCTGCTTCAATTTCCCAAGTAGCTGGGATTACAGGCATGCACAACCACACCCAGCTAATTTTTGTATTTTTAGTAGAGATGGGGTTTCACCATGTTGGCCAGGCTGGTCTCAAACTCCTGACCTCCAGTGATTACCCGCCTCAGCCTCCCAAAGTGCTGGGATTACAGGTGCAAGCCACCGTGTCCGGCCCCATGTAGCTCTCTTTAAAGAAAATAAGTATAGTGGCCTAAACAGGTATAAGGAGGGAGAGGAGTGTGATTTAGAATCAAATCGAGGACCTACTCAAATTATATCTCCTACTAAGCTGAACTCACAGCTGAAAATTGATGCCTTATTGATGGGAGATTGTAGTGTAGTGTAATTTTTCAGGTGATTTGAGAATTTAAAGAGAAGGTTAAGTACTTCACAAAAGTTTTATTATCCTGTTATATACCCTATATGTGGTTACCTCATTTGCCTTAGAATGAGTTTTCAAAAACAAAGTTCATTTTTCACTTGATACCATTTACTGTGCATCTCCCTCCCCTGTTCCACCCCATCCCAGCATTTTAAAAAGGTTTTAAATTTTAATTGATAGCATATATTTTTGCCCTGCTTTACATTTTTAGATTTCAGGTTAAGTACATCTTAACCTGTACATATGCAGTAATGTGAAATCCTGAAAAGGTCTTACTCAGTTGATCCATTTTGTTGCATTGGCAGAGTGAAGATAGTCCAAGTCCCAAGAGACAGCGCCTCTCTCATTCAGTCTTTGATTATACATCAGCATCACCAGCTCCCTCACCACCAATGCGACCATGGGAGATGACATCAAATAGGCAGCCCCCTTCAGTTCGACCAAGCCAACATCACTTCTCAGGGGAACGATGCAACACACCTGCACGCAACAGAAGAAGGTTAGTTGATTACAATTTATTTCTTAAGTTTTCTTCCATTGGTAGATTTGTGAGTATATTTAACATCAGAAAACATTTTTTCTGTAGGCATTTCATAAACACATCACCACACATACACGTATATTCACTTACGAAAAATAAAGTTGCTTAGATTTCCAGTAGGAAGAGTTTATTTAGCTTATCATTGACAGATGAAGAAATGGAAAGAGGCTAAAATCATCCATGCCATTATATGTGAAATCAGCTACCTTATGGTACAGATTTTTGTGGACTAGCCTGCAATCTTGACTACTAGAAGACATATTTTGTAGTTCATAACTGTAAGGATACATGGAAATCTTAGAAATGAGCTACCCCTTTCCTACTCCATTCCTTTTCCTTCTGTATCCTGTAAGGCAATTAGGAGCTTAATTATGTTTCTTATATAACCATGGAGACTCGGCACAGTATTAGCTCATGCCTATAATCCCAACAGTTTGGGAACCCAAGGTGGGAGGATCCCTTGAGGCCAGGAGTTCAAGACCAGCCTGGGCAACGTAGCAAGACACTGTCTCTACCAAAAAAAAAGAAATTTAGCTGAGGATGTTGGCGCACGTCTGTAGTCCAAGCTGAGACTGAGACAGGAGGATTTCTTGAGCCCAGGAGTGTGAGGCTGCAGTGAGCCTTAGCTATGATTGTTCATTGCATTCTAGCCTTGGTGACAGAATGAGACACTGTTTTTATTTAAAAAAACAAAAAACAACTGTGGAGCCTGTGGTATGAAAAGATGACTGAAGTTTAGTTCAACTTTTAGGCAATGGGATTTGGCCCTTGTCTTTTCATTCTAGAGGAGTGCATTTCTTCATGAGTTTCTTCCTCATTAGTTGTTGCCGGAGGTCATGTATTTCTTATCCCAAGGAAATAGTGCATTGTGAGATACCTGTTTGCATGTCCAGGATCTTGAGTTAGGAAGGTGTTATGGACCAAATGTTTGTAACCCCCCCTCCCCAATTAACGTGTTGAAGCTGTAACTCTCAGTGTGGTTGTATTTGGAGATATGACCTCTAAGGAAGTGTAATTAACGTTAAATGAGGTCATAAGGTTAGGACCCTTACCCAGCAGGATTAATGTCCTTTAAGAAGGGATGCATGGGGCCGAAGGCGGGGGTGGCGGCTCACGCCTGTTATCCCAGTACTTTGGGAGGTCAAGGTGGGCGAATCACGAGGTCAGGAGACCATCCTGGCCAACATGGTGAAGCCTCGTCTCTACTAAAATACAAAAAATTAGCCAGGTGTGGTGGCACACACCTGTAGTCCCAGCTACTCGGGAGGGGGAGGCTGAGGCAGGGGAATCGCTTGAACCCAGGAAGCGGAGCTTGCAGTGAGCCAAGATCGTGCCACTGCACTCTAGCCTGGTGACAGAGCAAGACTCCGTCTCAAAAAGAGATGTCAGGAAACTCATCCTCCATCATGTGAGGAGACAGTGAGATGTAGTTGTCTGCAAGAGCCAGGGAAAAGATCCCTCTCCAAAAACCGACTATGTTGGTACCTTGATTTCAAACTTCTAGGCTTTAAAACTTTGAGAAATTAAGTATCTGTTTAAGCCACCCAGTCTGCAATGTTTCATTATGGCAGCCTGAGCGGGCTAATACAGAAGGGATCTTAAAACCACCATTCTGTGTTCCAGCTGAGACAACATAAACCTGTCTCTGAGCCATATTCTGGTGAGACATTAAGACTTTTACATTACCCAGTACCTTATTAACCAATTACATGGGAATATTTTTTAAGATAGTATATGGCTATCAGGTAAATTATTTCATAGCTATTAAATATAATAAGCATGAGGAAGTATAGTTGTTTCAAAGTTAAGGCCTGAGTACCTGCTGTTAGTCTTTACCTATTTTATGGTGAATAAAACAAACGTACAGTTAAAAGGCAAGCCGGGCGTGGTGGCTCACACCTGTAATCCCAGCACTTTGGGAGGCCGAGGTGGGCGGATCACCTGAGATCAGGAGTTTGAGACCTGCCTGACCAACATGTTGAAACCCTGTCTGTACCCTAAATACAAAATTAGCCGGATGTGCATTGCACTCCAGCCTAGGCAACAAGAGCAAAACTCCATCTCAAACAAAACAGAAACTAAAACAAAAGGCTAACAAGGCCAGGTGTGGTGGCTGATGCGTGTAATCCCAGCGTTTTGGGGAGGCCAAGGCAGGTGGATCACCTGAGGTCAGGAGTTAGAGACCAGCTTGGCCAACATGGTGAAACTGTCTTTTTTTTTTTTTTTTTTGAGAAGGAGTCTCGCTCTGTCGCCCAGGCTGGAGTGCTGTGGCCGGATCTCAGCTCACTGCAAGCTCCACCTCCCGGGTTCCCGCCATTCTCCTGCCTCAGCCTCCCGAGTAGCTGGGACTACAGGCGCCACCTCGCCCGGCTAGTTTTTTGTATTTTTTTAGTAGAGACGGGGTTTCACCGTGTTAGCCAGGATGGTCTCGATCTCCTGACCTCGTGATCCGCCCGTCTCGGCCTCCCAAAGTGCTGGGATTACAGGCTTGAGCCACCGTGCCCGGCCGAAACTGTCTTTACTAAAAATACAAAAAAAAATTAGCTGGACTTGGTGGCAGACATCTGTAATCCCAGCTACTTGGGAGTTTGAGGCAGGAGAATTGCTTGAACCTGGGAGGCGGAGGTCGTAGTGAGCGAAGAGATCGTGCCATTGCACTCCAGCCTGGGTGACAAGAGTGAAACAACGTCTCAAAAAAAAAAAAAAGTTTTTAGTCCTAAGGTGGAGGGCATCTTGAATTCAATATAATACAGTAAGTAGAGTTTGAAGCAAAAATGCAAAAAGCATTATATTTAAAATAAAGTTAGAAGAAACAATTAATGGAGCAAGAAGCTGGAGGGGCAATATCAAGAGCACCTTTGTGAGTTAATCTCATAAAGGAGTGTCCCTTGTTCTCTTAAGATTGGAGAATTAGGAGTAAGAAGAAACAGATTTAGAGGAACAGAGTGGGAAGATTAAGGAAAAAGTGACCAATCTCAGTAAAGAAAGTTGCTGAAATGACACTTGGAGCTCTTCCTAGAAGGGGAGATGTTTGACCTCCTTTGCCCAATGTAGAGTACAATTTTAATGAGGTAGGGTACTTTTTCAAGTTGTTTTTGTGCTGAGCCATTGTAAAAAGCAGTGGAGGTGAACTGTGTTTAGAGAAGTACAAAATGAAAGTTTAGTCATAATAAAATTTTTATTAAACTATGTAGATGACTCGTACATGGAGAGTAAATGTGGCTTACTTCAGTAAGCAAATTCTCTCCCTCCCTCTGTCTTTTTTTTTTTAAGACATGGTCTCACTCTGTCGCCCAGGCTGGAGTGTAGTGGTGTGATCTCAGCTCACTACAGCCTCAGCTTTCCAGGCTTTAGGTGATTCTCCCACTTCAGCCACCCAGGTAGCTGGGACTACAGGTGCGTACCACCACGCCCGGCTAATTTTTTGTGTTTTGGGGTAGAAACAGGGTTTCACTGTGTTTCGCAGTCTGGTCTCGAACTCCTGGGCTCAAGGGATCCACCTGCCTCGGCTTCCCAAAGTGCTAGGATTACAGGCATGAGCCACTGCAACAGGACCAACAAACAAATTCAAATTTAAAATTCTATATAAATGTATATACCTTGTGTGTACCCCTAATAATTAAAAGTTTTATATATTCTTGGAATATTTATGTTGATACTATCAATCATATTCTCAATCATATTCATTGCGTGTTTACCCAGTTTCTATTTGCAGTTGTCAGCAAATTACATGTTCTTTGGTTATTTCATGTTTTCTCTTCTCATTTTTTAGAAGTGTCATTTTGGCCATGTAGGAATTATGTCTTATGTATGTTTTAGCTAAATAGACAAAAAAGTGCCTATTAGGTATATGAGGAACACCGACAAGATATCTATAGATTAAAGTTCGTTTTATTATAGTGTTTAAAAAGGGAGAAAATGGTAGGTTAAATTATATGAAATTGTTGATATTAGATTATTTTTTACTTATAAAAAGGGCAATTTCATAGGATTCAAGAAAAAATTGTAGCTGGTGATTTCTAAATACTTTCAGAGATGAATACCAATATTGTTTGCTTTCATTATTTTTTTTTTTTTTTTGAGACGGAGTCTTGCTCTGTCACCCAGGCTGGAGTGCAGTGGCCGGATCTCAGCTCACTGCAAGCTCCGCCTCCCGGGTTTACGCCGTTCTCCTGCCTCAGCCTCCCGAGTAGCTGGGACTACAGGCGCCCGCCACCTCGCCCGGCTAGTTTTTTTGTATTTTTTAGTAGAGACGGGGTTTCACCGTGTTAGCCGGGATCGTCTCTTGATCTCCTGGCCTCGTGATCCGCCCGTCTCGGCCTCCCAAAGTGCTGAGATTACAGGCTTGAGCCACCGCGCCCGGCCCGCTTTCAGTATTTTATAAAACATATACCTTATGTTTAAATTTGTAAGTTTTTAGAGCTGATGGGGAATTTTAGCAGTTATTTAATACTAAAGCTTACCTTAGCATATACTATTGATATCAAAGAAAGACAATATAGAATCTTGATGGATCACAACAGTAAACATAATGACTTTCTTTTTGACGTTATTACAGTCCTCCTGTCAGGCGCCAGAGAGGAAGAAGGGATCGTCTGTCTCGACATAATTCCATTAGTCAAGATGAAAACTATCACCATCTCCCTTATGCACAGCAGCAAGCAATAGAGGAGCCTCGAGCCTTCCACCCTCCGAATGTATCTCCCCGTCTGTTACATCCTGCTGCTCATCCACCCCAGCAGAATGCAGTCATGGTTGACATACATGATCAGGTACAGTAACAGAATGTCTTGCAAATACAGAAGCTGAAATTTTGTGGCAGTTTCAGATTTTTTTTTTTTGACTTTTTGTTGCAAATTTCTTTTAGTTTTACCTAAAATTAAGTTATTTAAGTTCCTTGTTCCTTTTAAGAATTGAGATTTAAATTCTACACAGCTTCCATAGAAGAAAGTTGAATTAGTATCAGCCCAGCAAGCTGGCTCATGCCTGTAATCCCAGCACTTTGGGAGGCTGAGGCAGGCGCATCACTTGAGCTTAGGCATTCGAGACCAGCCTAACACAGTGAAACCCCGTCTCTACCAAAAATACGAAAATTAGCTGGACGTGGTGGCACATGTTTGTGATCCCAGCTGATGCAGAAGAATCACTTGAACTCAGGAGGTGGAGGTTGCAGTGAGTTGAGATCGCACCATTGCACTGAGTGACAGAATGAGACTTCGTCTCAAAAAATTAAAAAACAAAACAAGGTTATGAAAGCTTAGAATGAATTCATGTATGGTTGATTTGAAATTACTGATTTAAGATTAATAGGAAATAGCAGACAGCTGGTGGGTTGAGTATATATCCCTGTTTCCTCCTCTTCTAGTTTCTTCTGGAATAATTCAATAAGCAAGACAGTTGGGTACATCTTTGCTTATAGGTTTCCATAGATCTCTAAGGAGATGACAGGTACAAGGCTACAATTCATTTTTCCCTTTTCTTCCTGCCAAGAACTGAGGGACTAGCTGAGGGGAGGGGTTGCCTATCTTCAGAGCCTGAGGATGAAGACCACAATTGCATGGTGGTCTTTTCTGTGGAGTTTCTGAGGTCAAAAAAAAAAAAAAGACATGTGTCTAAGCATGTCCTTATAAAAATTGCTGGATTTTAAGGATAAGGGGGAAATCTTGTGAGTTTATAAACCAAAAAAATTACCAGAGAAAGCTAATGAGAATAGGATCTCATTTTTCATCTGCACTAGATAATAATAAACCAAAACACATAGTGGCAAATTGAGAAAATATCTAGATACTCTTCTTATGCCAGGCATTTTTATTATGTTCATGAAACACTTAAAAATTGATCACATAGGAAACTTACATTATTTGTGGCCGTAACCTGATAAAAGTGTGGATATAAAATACTGGGGAAAAAAAAAAAAAGTTGAAAAAAATGGAGGAAAGTGTTTACAGAGTCCCATTTTGTAAAACATAGTATGTATATGACTGTATATAGGACTCTGTGAACACAGAGAAAAATATAGAGAAATATGTACTAGGCTTATGAGGTAAGGGCTAAAGTGAAGGAGGGGTGGTGGTTAGTGATAGAGCCAAAGAAACAAAAGACTGCATTTCAGAAAAGGCAAGGTCTCATTTATGTAGTAGTGTTACGTGTTGAATGTGTATATTGGAATATGAAAACATTACATATGTAAAAACCAGAACAACACAAGAATTAGAAATCCTGAGCAGACTAGTAGCCATGGCAGAAATTATAAAAGCATAACAAAATCTGTCTTTAAAATTAAAATTACATCTTGGGCTGGACGCAGTGGCCCACACCTGTAATCCCAGCACTTTGGGAGTCTGAAGCAGGTGGATCACCTGAGGCCCAGGAGTTTGAGACCAGCATGGCCAACATGGTGAAACCCTGTCTCTACTAAAAATACAAAAAAATTAGCCGGACGTGATGGCAGGCACGTGTAATCCCAGCTACTAGGGAGGCTGAGGCAGGAGAATCGCTTGAACCTGTGAGTTGGAGGTTCAGTGAGCCAAGATCGTGCCACTGCACTCCAGCCTGGGCGACAGAGCGAGACTCCGTCTCAAAAAAATAAAAAGATCTGAATTCTTGTCTAACCTTTAAAGGACTGGTAATTCCAATTTAAACTTTTCTAGATCATAGAAAAAGATAGCTTCCAAATATATTTTATGAAACTAGCACAACCTTAACAATGAAACTTCATAGACATTACAACAAAAGAAAGCTGTTGACTAGTTTCCCTCATGAATACAGATGAAAAAGTTTTAAATAATAAACCATAGCTAGTGGTATATGAAAAGAATAGGCTGTTTTCAGCAGGAAGGTATGAGAGCAATTTTTTACAAAAAATAAAAGTCAAAAAAGAATAACCTGTTGGAATAACCTATTTTAATATACCTTGTGATGTATTAAAAGAATAACGTAATAGTGAACCCATCCTGCATGGGTTCAGTATTAGGAACTCTTTCAAGATAATTTATTATATCAACAATATAAAGGAAAAATATTAATAGGTGCAAGAAATATAAAAACTAACCATCATTTCTTATTAGAAGGTCTTAAAGTGTAAAAAGGACTTTAATTTTCCATACGTGGTAGGAAGGCTTATTGATAGCATTCCTTTTGCTTGAGAACAACTGAGTGTGCTAGATAAAATACTATAAGTATCCTGAAAGCATCAAAAGGGCTAATAGATTAGAAGAAATTGCCAGACCCCAAACTAAGGGAAAATGGGGTGCTAGTTCTGTCCTTAAGGCATTTGTTCATTTGAGCAAACATGAATTTTAATTTTGAGTCTGTCAGGAGGCAAAGGGGACAAAAATCAAAGACTATTTAAGTTTAAGGAGTCACTTCCTGTATAGGAGACCCTTCCTACATAAAATGCCAGGTACCTTAAATCACTATATACCTGGAATAAAGGGATATCTGGTCACTAGGACAAGACTGAACAGAAGTAAATTTGCAGCCCAAATTCACATCACTCTGAAATTAGTGAAAATTCATTTAAAGTAATGGGTACCTCAGGGGCCTAGAAAACAGAGGCAATTTCTCCCTGAAAGAAGGAACCTTCATTCCGATTCTCAAATAATTCCCCCAATAATTTTTCCAGAACAGCGAGCAATAAAGAGAATTAACTCAGTACATGACTTAAAAAAGGGCTATAATTGAAAACCAATAGAAACAGACCTACAGTGAATTCACCTACTTCAAACATGCTTAAAGGTAAAACTTTGAACACTTTCCTGCTACCTGGAATAAACCAGGATGATGACTATTACTGTATCTATTCAGTATTGTTCTATAGGCTAAGCCAGCAGAAAAGACAAGAAGAAAAATGTGTAAGAATAGGAAAAGAACCAGTAACCCCATCAATCAGTTTGCAGTCAAACTGATTATATTGATAGAAAATCTCAAAGCATCTTAGATAATTGTTAGAATTAAGAATTGAATAGATTAAAATGTTACAAAAATGAATATACAATAATCAGTATGTTTTGTTAGTACCAGAATCAAACAGAACATGAACAATTTTTTAAAAGATACATTAACACTGAACAACCCAGATATACTAATCATTTGCAGTATGTAAAGCTTTTTTTTGATTCTGTTTGAGAGGAAAGGGAAAAAGTTCTAATAAAATCATTTATTTTTATTTGATGACATAATTGGAATTTCGAACGTGATTGCATGCTTAATTTTAAATAACTTTCTTTTAAAAATATAATGCTGGCCGGGCGCGGTGGCTCAAGCCTGTAATCCCAGCACTTTGGGAGGCCGAGATGGGCGGATCACGAGGTCAGGAGATCGAGACCATCCTGGCTAACACGGTGAAACCCCGTCTCTACTAAGAAATACAAAAAATAGCCGGGCGAGGTGGCAGCGCCTGTAGTCCCAGCTACTCGGGAGGCTGAGGCAGGAGAATGGCGTGAACCCGGGAGGCGGAGCTTGCAGTGAGCTGAGATCCGGCCACTGCACTCCAGCCTGGGCTACAGAGCGAGACTCCGTCTCAAAAAAATATATATATATATATATATATATAATGCTATTTTGGTTAAGTGTTCTTATTTTTTAGAAATGCATACTGAAATTTTTTTTAAATGATAGGGTCCTGGAATTTGCCTCAACAAAATACATGAAACAGAGCAGTATATTCAGGTGGATTGGCTATGGCTTAATGGTTTGAGGGCTGGGTGGTGGATACGGGGTTTATTCTACTGTTTTTGAACATGTTTGAAATTCTCCATAATAAAAATTCAAAGAAAAAGTACAACTGAAAAAATCATAGTAATACTAAAGAATTAAAGTCTTGACCAGGTGCAGTGGGTCATGCCTGTAATGCCAGCACTTTGGGAGGCTGAAGGCGGGTGGATCACAAGGTCAGGAGTTTGAGACCAGCCTGGTCAATATGGTGAAACCCCGTCTCTACTAAAAATACAAAAATTAGCTGGGCATGTTGTGTGCACCTGTAGTCCCAGCTGTTCAAGAGGCTAAAGCAGGAGAATTGCTTGAACCCAGGAGGTGGAGGTTGCAGTGAGCCAAGATTGCACCACCGCCCTCCAGTCTGGGCCACAGAGCAAGGCTCCATCTCAAAAAAAAAAAAAAAAAAGAACAGTATCAGTCTTAACAAAAGTAGTTTAAAACCACTGTGTGGAATACCAAAGCATTGTTGAGAGAGTTTAAAGAAAATTTATTTATTTTTTGAGACAGAGTTTTGCTCTTGGCCAGGCTGGAGTGCAATGGCAAGATCTTGGCTCACTGCAACTTCCACCTCTCCAGTTCAGGCGATTCTCCTGCCTCAGCTGCCCAAGTAGCTGAGATTACAGGCATCCGCCACCATGCCTGGCTAATTTTTTGTATTTTTCGTAGAGATGGGGTTTCACCATATTGGCCAGGCTAGTCTCAAACTCCTGACCTCAGGTGTTCTGCCCACCTCGGCCTCCCAAAGTGCTGGGATTACAGGTGTGAGCCACCACACCTGTTTTGTTTATTGACCATTGACCTAGGTGATGGTTACATGAGTGTTCATCTGATGATTTTTTTTTTTTTTTTTTGGTAGTCTTGATGGTCATGGTTTATGTACTTTGGTACTTTGCTTGTATTTTACAATGAAGTTTTTAAAAAGAAATATGAAACTACTTCCCCCACCCCCAAGACAGAGTTTTGCTCTTGTTGCCTAGGCTGGAGTGCAGTGGTGCGATCTTGGCTCACTGAAACCTCCACCTCCTGGATTCAAGCCATTCTCCTGCCTCAGCCTCCCGAGTAGCTGGGATTACAGGTGCTCGCCACCATGCCCAGCTAATTGTTTGTATTTTTAGTAGAGACAGGGTTTCACTATGTTGGCCAGGCTGGTCTCAAACTCCTGACCTCAGGTGATCCACCCACCTCGGCCTCCCAAAGTAATGGGATTACCAGCATGAGCCACTGCGCCTGGCCCTATTTCATTGATTTTAAAATGTGCTATTTCCATATTTTAACATCTCCGAATTTGGGATGGATGCTTCTCAAAATTGATGGCACACTAATCTTGGTGTCATCCAAGCAGCAGTTGTAACACAGTCTTCACTGCTTGTGCTATGCATCAGATGGCTTGCAGTTAACTCATATATGGGATTAAGTGGTAGTGTTTAGGGGGTGAGGCTGGAGGTGAGTTTAACATAAACCTCCAAGCAGGAGTCAAAAGTAGACAAGCTCTGTATAATTACATCCCTGACTTAGGAATCTAGCATCAAGTAGCCTTTGTTTCTTTTATGGATAGTTTTAAGAAATGCTGCATCACCAACTCCCTTGATGGCACTGAACCTTTTGTGGGAAAACCAGACAATGACACTGAAATTAAAAGTGATTCACCAGAGTCAGACTCTGAAAGTGAAGAACTATTAGAACTAACTACTTTATTTCACTTATATTTTCCTTTTTATGAATGCTCAAGTGTTGTATGATCTCATTTAAAGTGCTTCTAATAAATATATAAAATTCACAAGTGACCAAGTGTTCTGTTAGTTAAATAGAAGTATTTTTCTTAGTAGGGGGAAAAAATGACTATACAATCAGACTGGGCGTGGTGGCTCACGCCTATAATCCCAGTACTTTGGGAGGCAGAGGAGGGGCATCTCACAAGGTCAGGAGATCGAGACCATCCTGGCTAACACGGTGAAACTCCGTCTCTACTAAAAAATAAAAAAATTTAGCTAGACATGGTGGTGGGGTGCCTGTAGTCCCAGCTACTCGGGAGGCTGAGGCAGGAGAATGGTGTGAACCCGGGAGGTGGAGGTTGCAGTGAGCTGAGATCGCACCACTGCACTCCAGCCTGGGCAACAGAGCGAGACACTGTCTCAAAAAAAAAAAACCTCATAAGTGACCAAGTGTTTGTTATGTTAGTTTAAATAGAAGTATTTTTCTCAGTATGGGGAAAAATGACTATACAATCTGATGTCTTGGAATCAGCAAAATATGATACTTGGCCAAGCGTGGTGGTTCACGCCTGTAATCCCTGCACTTTGGGAGGCTGAAGTGGGCGGATCACATGAGCTCAAGAGTTGGAGAACAGCCTGGGCAACACAGTGAAACCCTGTCTCTACAAAAAATAATACAAAAATTAACCGGGTGTGGTCTCATGCACCTGTAGTCCCAGCTACTCGGGAGGCTGTGGTGGGAGGATCACCTGAGCCCAGGAGATTGAGGCTACAGTGAGCTGTGATGGCACCACTGCACTCCACTGTTGGCAGTATGTCAAGACTCTGTCTCAAGAAAATGTGTGTGCAGTTGGTCGGGGTCGGGGGGTGGTATTTATGATAAAGGCTGTTTATCAGAAATCAAGTTTTATTTGTAAAATTCATCATACATTTCCATCAAAATCAGATATAGGATATAGGTACACACACACATTTTTGAAGGTTCTAGTTTGCTGACACAAAAAGATAATAGTTGGGTTGAACCTTATTCAAGTTGGATACCCCTAATTTGAATATCTGAAATGCTCTAAAAATCTTTAACTTTTTGAGCACCGGCTCAACACTCAAAGGAAATGTTTAAGCATTTTGGATTTCAGATTTTGGGATTAGAGATGCTGAATTTGGTAAGTATAATGCAGATTTTCTAAAATTCAAAAAAATCCAAAAAGCTTCTGGTCCCATGCATTTCAGATAAGGGATGCTCATCCTGTAGTTGTATACCTAGGAAAGGAGATTCTAAATTTTTAAAAAATACTAGAATTTAAAAGTTGGTAAGGTTGATATATTCAAGATAATATAAATAAAAATTATCTTCATACTAACACTATCCGCTTTGACATGCAAATCAAGAAAAGTAACCTCTTATAAATATAACAAAACCTTCACAGTTTGAGGAACAAATCTAATAATAAACTGAGAAATCAATTTAATAATAATCTTTGAAGAAGAAAACTAATTTTGTTTTTTCAGTCCTGTCTTATGGTGCTGAAGGAAAACTTAATTTCTTCTTGAAAGACAGAACCGTGATATTCAATGTAATGGCATAATGTTTCTGGATATAAAAAGTCTTAATATAGGTCAGGCACAGTGGCTCACGCCTGTAATCCTAACACTTTGGGAGGCTGAGGCAGGCAGATCACCTGAGTTCAGGAGTTCAAGACCAAACTGGCCAAAATGGTGAAACCCTGTCTCTAATTAAAAAAACAAAACAAAACAAAACCGAAAAAAAAAAAAGGTGTAGTGGCACATGCCTGTAGTCCCAGCTACTCAGGGGGCTGAGATAGGAGAATTGCTTGAATCCAGGAGGCAGTGGTTGCAGTGAGTCAAGATCGTGCCATTGTACTCCAGCCTGGGCGACAAAAGCGAAACTCCATCTCAAAAAAAAAAAAAAAAAAGAAAAAAATCTTAATATAAAATTCAGTCCTTTGTAAAATAACATAACATTTAGTACAATCATAACACTAATGCGTTTTGGAAGCGAATAAAATTGAGTTTATACGTAAGAATAACTGTGAAAATGCCAAAAAATGAAAAGATGTATGGTGAGAAGAATTTCTTACCAGATGCTAACTCTTCTAGTAAGATACTGTAATTAAAGCAGCATGAAATTGGCATGAAATCCAGGAATATGTGAGTACTTAATGAATTTTTAAAAAGATGATATTTCACTGTAGAGGCAAGAAGATGGTTTAATAAATGGAGCAAATACAATTGTCCATGTGCAAGCAAAATTAGAGCCCTACTTTATAAACAAAAATAAGTCTAATGGAATATAAAAAACTAAAGAATTAGGAAATATAGGAATATATGTTTATAACCTCATCAATAAAGGAAACCCTAAAGCTACACTCTGGCTACATTAAAAAGAAAAAAAAGGATCACAAAAGACAAAAATATGCCATTAAATAAAGGATCTCATCAAAAGATAAAACATAGACTAGGAAAATATTTTCATTACACACAACAAGCACATTACAAGCACATTTCATTACACATACCTCTTAAATAAGAAAATTACAAATGATTATGACAACCTAGTAGAAGATGGATGGGGCCAGGTTCAGCGGCTCACACCTGTAATCCCAGCACTTATGGGAGGCCAAGGCAGAAGGATCGCTTGAGCCAAGGAATTCGAGACCGGCCAGGAAAACAAAGTGAGACTCTACATTCAAAGTGAGTCTCTTCAAAAAAGTTTAAAAATTACCCAGATGGGATCACCTGACGTCAGGAGTTCAAGACCAGCCTGGCCAACATGGTGAAACCCCGTCTCTACTACAAATACAAAAATTAGCTGCAGCTGCACGTGGTTGCAGGCACCTGTAATCCCAGCTACTTGAGAGGCTGAGGCAGGAGAATCGCTTGAACCTGGGAGGCGGAGGTTGCAGTGAGCTGAGATCATGCCACTGCACTCCAGCCTGGGCGAGAGAGAGCGAGTCTCCCTCTCAAAAATAAAAAAAAAAAACAAACCAGATGTGGTGGTATGCGCCTGTAGTCCCAGCTACCACGGAGGCTTGAGGTGGAAGGATTGCTTGAGCCTAGGAGATGGAGGTTGCATTGAGCCATGATGGTGCCACTGCACTCACTGCACTCTAGCCTGGGTGACAGAGCAAAACCCTCTTTAAGGGGCAGTGATCAAAGGATAGAGATTATTGACAGAAAAGAAAATCTAAATGCTTAATAAAATGTTAAAGGATGGTCAACCTTTTTAGTCAGAGAAATGCAAACTTAACACAAACCTGCTGTGATACCATTTTTTCACTTAGGTAAGCATACTTGTAATGCAAATACATCTACTTTTGAGTAAAGAGCCTGGGAAATGGGCCCTCATATGTTACTGTCGGGGGTGTGGCTTTTTCCATCCAGCCTTTTGCAGATGATTTGGCAGTATCTTTAAAAGTTTAAAAAATGTTCACCCCTTTACCTAGTAATCCTTCTGAGATAAAAATTAATACATTCATATAAATTTATTTATTTATATTTTAAACTGAGTCTCACTCTGTTGCCCAGGCTGGAGTGCAGTGGCGCGATCTCAGCTCACTGCAACCTCCACCTCCCAGGTTCAAGTGATTCTCCTGCCTCAGCCTCCCAAGTAGCTGGAATTATAGGCACCCGCCACCACTCCCAGCTAATTTTTTGTATTTTTAGTAGAGATGGGGTTTCACCATGTTGGCCAGGCTGGTCTCGTTCTCCTGACCTCCGGTGATCTGCCCACCTCGGCCTCCCAAAATGCTGGAATTACAGGCATGAGCCACTGTTCCCGGCCAAACTAATATATTTTTTTCAGTTTTGTTTATATTGGCAAAAGAGTTGAAAACAACTTGAACGTGTATTGATACACCATATGATAGGACCGTTAAGCGAGTGTTTCTTAAAATATCTGGCTAGTACCAAAAAGAACAAGTTACCTTTAACTCCCTTGCATACATACCTGCAATGTAGTATTAAATGGAAAAACAAAGTTGCAGGGTAGTATGATCTCATTTCTGTTAAGAAAATGAAAACAAACATGACAATTTATGTGTAATTGTGCTTTTGTATGTTCATGGAGAAAGAGAAGAAGGATATCAGCATTGTTTGCCTCTGGGTGGCAGGTAGGATGGGAGTAAGATTGGCTAGGCAGGAAACGAGATTTCTTGTTTTTAAATATACTTTGCATTGTTTCACTAGCTGTAATTAAAATTCGTTTTTGAGTGTGACCAAATAATGGAATATACAAGCTTTCATGATTCCAGTTCTTTTTATTCTGCCTTATACGGCAGGCTAGAAGAGTTAATATAGTAATCCATTATTTCCCTGGGCTTTTCAAGTCATTTGAGGGAGGAGTTTAGCCCCAGTTTTGTGAGAATAGTATATACTCTTGAAATAGTCAACTCTCTCATACAAAGACAATGAATATTCTGGTCGAAACTATTGGAGAGTACGTTGTGAAAATCTGTGTAGCTGAGAGAGGAGCCAATAAATGACCAAATGTTGATTTTGAATAGTTAACATTTTATCTAAACAGCTAAAGTTTGTTCATTTGTTTTTTCCTTTAAAGCTCCATCAAGGAACAGTCCCTGTTTCTTACACAGTAACAACAGTGGCACCACATGGAATTCCACTCTGCACAGGCCAGCACATCCCTGCTTGTAGTACACAGCAGGTCCCAGGATGCTCTGTGGTTTTCAGCGGACAGCACCTCCCTGTCTGTAGTGTGCCTCCTCCAGTAAGTCTGTATCTTTGTTCTCATTAGATACTACTATTAAGCACACCACCCTGAATTTGGTTTTGTAACTTAACTGACTCTGGAAACCCTCTTTAGAGGGGCTAACTGCATTATATAAGCAAACAAAATTTAAGAGACTATCTGTAGTTTTACTTTCAAGTAAAAAGGTCAATTTTATTGCAATAAAAATCTCTATAGTATCCTTATAGTAACCATTTAATAAAATTAACTTTATAACCTGATGTATTTTTACATTAATTAACTTATACATATTTTAATATCCTGAGGGTCAAACCATGTTTTCTCATATGTCAGCACCGTTTATAATTAAAGCCAATGAAGGTCAGCCTAAGTCTCAGAGATCTTATTGTTCAACACTTAAGAGTCTCAGCACTTACTGAGTTTTAATGGGCACTTTGAGTGCTTTGTCTTATTCCTTACTGTATGAAACCTATGATGAAAGTAGCATCATCCCCCATTTTCTAGTCGCTGAATCTGGAAAGTTAAATGACTTGCTTAGTGTCATAGAGACAGCTAGTATAAGAGAGTAGAGATTCACACTGACTTTTTTTTTTCTTGCCTCTGAAGCTTATGCTTTGTCCTTTAATCTTTAATCTCAGTTCAGCCTCCTTTCAGAAATGGGGGCGCTGTATTTAAATGATGTATCCAAGGTCAATAATGTCTTCAAAGGAGATCACTTAGCAAAATTTAAATATAACTCTTAATACCTTGCTCTGAATGTGAGATTAAAATGCACACTTACACCAATACTAACTTAACAGATTAATTTACTCAAGCTTGGTTTCTCAGTAATAGAAACATTGTACCAAATTTGCTAACTAAAATACTGAGAGATTATAGGACAATTAGTTGAGAGTTGTGCTCTTATGAAAATCGTAGGAAGAAAAAGATTTCTACAGGATTGAAAAGGGGAGTTTCTTGAAATATCAGTAGTGTTTGCTACATCTTAAACCAACTAGAGTTTCCTCTTCTATGCAGCACTTCCTCCTCTCCCCCCGCACCCTGTTTCATAGATGTTTAAAAGGCTAAAGTATTTCAACCAATTTGTGAAAATTATATAAAATACAGAATAATTATTAGTACCATTACTTTACTAGTAGATAAAAATACACTAGTATTTCATTGTTAATATTAGCTATTAAAAACATTTTCATGATTTTGGGAGAGGTGTGACAATGACAGATTTTAATCTCACAATCCTTTTAAATTAATTATATATTCTGATATTTTTAACCAAACTGTAACGGTTTCTCTTACAGATGCTTCAGGCATGTTCAGTTCAGCACTTACCAGTACCATATGCTGCATTCCCACCCCTTATTTCTAGTGATCCATTTCTTATACATCCTCCTCACCTTTCTCCCCATCATCCTCCTCATTTGCCACCACCAGGCCAGTTTGTCCCTTTCCAAACACAGCAATCACGATCGGTAGGTATCTCTACTATTACGTCAGAATGTTTAGTTTTTAACTAATTTTTAATTTTTTCAAAATGTTTAGGCCAGGCATATAACCTTAGTGGATTTAAGAACCAGAAGAATGCCTAAGTTACTATGTTTAAATGGCACACTTAAACATAGTAACTTGGCCAGGTGCAGAGACTCACGCCTGTGATCCCAACAGGGAGGTTGAGGCAGGCAGATCACCTAGGATCTATAGTTCAAGACCAGCCTGGCCAAAATGGTGAAACCCTGTTTCTACTAAAAATACAAAAATTAGCCGGGCATTGTGGCACATGCCTATAATTCCAGCTACTCAGGAGGATGAGGCATGAGAATCGCTTGAACCCAGGAGGCAGGGTTGCAGTGAGCCAAGATCATGCCACTGCACTCCAGCCTGGGCAACAGAGTGAGACTCTGTCTCCAAAATAAACAAACAAACAAACATAATAACTTAGGCATTCTTCTGGTTCTTAAAAAAATTAAAGGAATCCAAACATATACAAATTAGTATAAACATTTACCTTAAATTTCTGGTTTCTTAAATTTTTCTAGTTATTTTAATGTCACTTGTCTAAATTTGTGTTCTATTGCATCTGCAGTCCTTCAGGAAGTAAATCTGAAGAAAAGTTTTTAGTTGGTTTTTTTTTTTTCTTTTTATGTGGTTCTAAATTGGAAAATGAAAATATTAAATTGTTAATACTTGTTAGAATAATATTTGTATTCATTTAGGCAAGGAAATTAACCTTTCTGAACTTCAGTTACTTTTTCTGAAGGCCTGATTTTTTCACTATGTTGTGATGAAAAGCAGATGAGGTAGTCTATTAACATAGTTAATTCTGTCTTGGGACTGGGATATAGTTGAGAGGCATATCATTTTGGGACACTGGGAGATAGATGTAAGTACTACATAAGTACAAAGAAGGGCACAGGAAAAAAGGTCCAGTTGTTTTGATAGGCCAGGTTCAGCATCAGAACCATCAGACATTAAGGAGAAACAGGAGAGATAACCTATAGAAATGACTCAAGTGGAAGACTCAAGTGTCAGTTCTGTGGAAAGAACTTGACAGTTTATTATAGCAGAGTTTGTTTACTAAGGATTTCTATACTATGCTGGGTACCAAAGAGGCTGCTGTCCTGAAAACTCTAGAAGCAATTATGACACAAGTTTGGCTCATCAGAAAAGGTAGAATTGCTTCCGCAAGATAATCTTTTCTTGGAATTAGGATAGGATTTGTGCCAGGATAGTCTCCTTCTCAGCTTCCTGTATCTGGGAGTTCAAAGCTAAAGCAAAATTTAGCTATCACTTGTATCTAAATTTGCAGTTGTTTTAAAGGTCCAGTCACATAGCCATATCAAGACTTAGTTTTCACTAGTGTTGTCATAGTGTAAGCAATTGTGATTTCTCTCAAGCCTGCATAGGCTTCCAGATTAAAGCTTAGTATTTACTTACATTTGAATAACATGTTGCTATTCTGTAACTAAGGGAAGAAGTCAGACTAGTGTTTAAAAATAAATGTGCCTGGCCGGGCGCAGTGGCTCAAGCCTGTAATCCCAGCACTTTAGGAGGCCGAGACGGGCGGATCACGAGGTCAGGAGATCGAGACCATCCTGGCTAACCCGGTGAAACCTCGTCTCTACTAAAAAAAAAAATAGAAAAAACTAGCCGGGCGAGGTGGTGGGCGCCTGTAGTCCCAGCTGCTCGGGAGGCTGAGGCAGGAGAATGGCGTGAACCCGGGAGGCGGAGCTTGCAGTGAGCTGAGATCCGGCCACTGCACTCCAGCCTGGGCGACAGCGCGAGACTCCGTCTCAAAAAAAAAAAAAAAATGTGCCTAAGAGAATTCAATTGAAAACATCAGCACGAAAATGTGTACACAATGTGGTAATAGCGGTATTCCTAATAGTCAAAGAGTGGACAACCCAAATGTCCATCAACTGATAAACAGATGAGGAAAGAGTGGTACATCCATGCAATGTAATACTATAAAAAGGAGTGAAGCATTGATAAAATCCACAAAACAGGTGAGCCTTGAAAGCATTATGCTAAGCAGAGAAGGTAGACACAGCTTCTTGCTTATTTAAATGAACTGGTTCCGTTTACATGAAATGTGTAGAATAAGCAAATACATAAAAATGGAAAGCTGGGCCATGCGCGGTGGATTACCAAGTCAGGAGATTGAGACCATCCCGGCTAACACGGTGAAACCCTGTCTCCACTAAAAATACAAAAAATTAGCCAGGTGTAGTGGCGAGCGCCCCTAGTCCCAGCTACTTAGGAGGCTGAGGCAGGAGAATTGCTTGAACCCAGGAGGCAGAGGTTGCAGTGAGCCAAGATGGCACCGCTGCACTCCAGCCTGGGCAAGAAGAGCAAGACTCTCTCAAAAATAAATAAAGGAAAGCTGAAGACTTGGGGGAATGGGGATTGAATGATAATGGGTATACAGTTTCTTTTTGGGGTGATGAAAATGTTCTGGAATTAGATAGTGGTGATGGTTACGTAACTGTGAATATACCAAAAATCCATTCAGTTGAATTCCTTTTATCATATGTCAGTTATATCTCAATGAACTGTTTTTTGTTTTCGTGTTGGGGCTTTTTTGTTTTTGTTTGAGACGGAGTCTCCCTCTCGTTGCCCAGGCTGAAGTGCAATGGTGTGATCTCAGCTCACTGCAACCTCTGTCTGCCGGATTCAAGCGATTCTCCTGCCTCAGCCTCCCCAGTAGCTGGGATTACAGGCGTCCACCACCACAGCCAGCTAATTTTTGTAGTTTTAGTAGAGACAGGGTTTTACATTGTTGACCAGGCTAGTCTCAAACTCCTGACTTCAGGTGATCCACTGGCCTCGGCCTCCCAAAGTGCTGGGATTACAGGCATGAGCCACCGCCCCCAGCCGAGCTGTTATTTCAAAAAAAAAAGAATACATATCTTCTGTGTGCTTTGCATAGCACTACATTGCTTCAGTGTTCGCCACACACTTGAAGTAGTCTGTGAACATGCCCGTTTTATAGTTGACAGTACTGAGGTTCAGATTAAGTAATTTATCTAAAAGTTACATGGCTGATTGGTGACAGTACCAAGATTCTAATGTCCAGAAGCCCATAATCTTTCTGCACAGCATAATGCCTCTGTACAATATCTCATTTAGCCCTGTTTCTGATTTATAAATGCACATTCTATTTTGTTTCATCTGTGAAAGGTTAAGTGTCTGAAAATCCTTTAGGTCAAGGTGCTATGACTGAAAAAATAATTTTAATTTTCTAATAATTGGCTTACTTGATGACTTTTTGCCTTCTCATTTTAAGAGAAGGTTCACATAGTAAAATTAATAGAGGATAATGGAAATGTTTAATAACATGTTTTAAACCTTGTTGAAATTAAAATTAGGAATATTTTACTGTAGTCTGTATGTTTACTTGTATGAATTTTAGATTAATGTGAACATCAAGAGATGCATGGCCTTAGAGACATTGAGATTTTAAATTTGTGGTTATTATAAAGCATAATCTAAACACAGGAAGTTGTTTTTCTTTTTCTCTCTCTCCTCAGCCTCTGCAAAGGATAGAAAATGAAGTGGAACTCTTAGGAGAACATCTTCCAGTAGGAGGTTTTACTTACCCTCCATCAGCCCACCCCCCAACATTACCTCCATCAGCTCCTTTGCAGTTCTTAACACATGATCCTTTGCATCAGGAGGTGTCCTTTGGAGTAGTAAGTTTTCATACAGTACTATGTTAATTACTTGCTTTGGCAACTGATTGGTTCTGAGTTATGTTTTAGTATAATTCACCATATTTAGAATTATATGTATTCTTGACAGCATTCAGTTGGAAAGTTATATTTAGAAATACACCTGAGTGTATGGTTTAAAATGGTTGCTGCATCCATTAATAAGTTAGTATTTAAGGAATATTAAAAACCTTGAACAATAAAAAAACTTTACTGTTTAAGTCTTTTTTAAATTATTTTGACAGATTATTTGTAAATGTAGAGTGATCCTAAATCTTTTTAACATTTTTCCCCCTGCAGCCTTATCCTCCATTTATGCCTCGGAGGCTCACAGGACGTAGTAGATACCGATCCCAGCAGCCAATACCACCTCCCCCTTATCATCCCAGCTTACTGCCATATGTGTTGTAAGTTCTTTCTTAATGATTTCTGAATTTTGAAACTCTTAAGATTCTGTTTCCTTTATGAATGTCTTCTCTGTGGTCTATAGCTTTCAGTGTGGTAGTTATTTGTTTTTACTTAACGTTAAAAGGTGGAGTGGGAGGAGCCAGTTAAGGCTGAAAGAAAGAGAAGAACGGTAACATAGGAGAAGTGGGGAAGGAAGAAATCTGTGAGCCAGAAAATAGGTTTAACAAATCAAGAAGCAGAAAAGGTTAAGATTTTTGCCTCTTTTACAACTGATAACACTTACCACCAGCCTTGATTATTCAGCTTTTAGTGCTGTTTTTCTTAGGGGGAAAGGAGAAAAATTATTTCTATGTCTTAGAACTACTCTGTTTGGGTTAAGTTGGTCTGTAACAGAAATTCCCATGGGTGGGCCGGGCGCGGTGGCTCAAGCTTGTAATCCCAGCACTTTGGGAGGCCGAGACGGGCGGATCACGAGGTCAGGAGATCGAGACCATCCTGGCTAACCCGGTGAAACCTCGTCTCTACTAAAAAAAAAATAGAAAAAACTAGCCGGGCGAGGTGGTGGGCGCCTGTAGTCCCAGCTACTCGGGAGGCTGAGGCAGGAGAATGGCGTAAACCCGGGAGGCGGAGCTTGCAGTGAGCTGAGATCCGGCCACTGCACTCCAGCCTGGGCGACAGAGCGAGACTCCGTCTCAAAAAAAAAAACAAACAAAAGAAATTCCCATGGGTGGTACACATGGTAGGGTTTTTTTTGTTTGTTTCTTTAGACAGAGTCTCACTCTGTTGCCCAGGCTGGAGTGCAGTGGTGCAGTTTTGGCTCATTGCAACCTCTGGCCCCCAGGTTCCAGTGATTTTCCTGTCTCAGCCTCCCAAGTAGCTGGGATTACAGGCGGGCACCACCATGCCCAGCTAATTTATGTACTTTCAGTAGAGATGGGGTTTCACCATGTTGGCCAGGCTGGTCACGTACTCCTGATGTCAGGTAATCTGCCTGTCTTGCCCTCCCAAAGTGCTGGGATTACAGGTGTGAGCCACTGTGCCCTGCGAGTAATTCTTTATTTCTCTCTCATGTAATAAAGTCTAGAAGTAGGCAGCTCAACGATGATTTGTTAGCCCTGTGACTATGAACAATGTTAATGGCTTCCTGTACAAGATCTAAGGTGGCCTCTCAGGCTCTAGTCATATGACATTCCACCTAGCAAAAATAAAAATAGATACCTCTGCCTACCTGCTCCTCTCAAGGATATGTCCCAGAAGTTGCACGTATAACCCCTGCCTCTGTATCACATTGGCCGTAACTTAGTCACATGTCTATAATTACTTTCTAAGGAAAGCTAGGAAATACGGTTTTTATACCAGAAGGCCACGTGCCTATGTTACCACACTGTTGTCATAGTTTTTCCTTCCTTCCTTCCTCTCTCTCACCATTTTCTCTCTCTTTCTATCTTAATGTCAGATCTAGTTTGTCTCCCGATTTTGTTCTCAAAATGTTTAGTTTAAGGTCTTTTGCAGTTCCTTATAAATTTTTAAATCAGCATGTGAGTTTTTACTTAAGTGCTTGCTGCAATCTTGGTAGGTATTGCATGGAATTTATAGGTTATTTTAAGGAGAAAGTGACATCTTAATGATACTGAGTCGTCGTCTTATGTGGTGTATGTCTGTTTATTCACCTTTAAGTTATTGTAGCAATATGTTTGCAGTTTTTATTTTACAGTTCTTGCATATGTTTTGTTAAATTTTTCAGATTAACACTGACCATTCTTCATCCTTATAGCACTGGCCTTTGTCCTCCCTGTCCTGTTCATTGAATTAATGTACTAACATATTCAATGCTAGTGTGATTGTTTTCACTGCAGATCAATGCTTCCAGTGCCACCTGCAGTGGGCCCAACTTTCAGCTTTGAATTAGATGTAGAAGATGGAGAAGTAGAAAATTACGAGGTTAGTAGACGAATTGTGAATTAATTTGGGGAGTATTGTGTGCATGAAAGTATTATTCTACTTAACTCTTTAAACCACAGGCGGCCAATCTTTTCACTTCCTGGGCCACACGTAAGATACACTAATAGTAGCCAGTAACCTTTTAAAACATTGCAAAAAATAAATCTCATAATATTTTGTGAAAGTTTATCAATTTGTGTTGGGCCACATTCAAAGCCATCCTGGGCTGCATGCAGGCCATGTGTTCGACAAGCTTGATCTAAACATTTATTAGGTAAACTCTTTGTGCATTTCAAGATACAAACATGTCATAAAAATGATTTAACATCTTTAAGGATATTTGAATATGTACTACCACATAGCTATGATAACAGGTAGATTGGTGCTCTATTAGAATTACGTACAATTCCGATGAGAATGCAAATGAGAAAACTGAATTTTGATGAGATGTGCTGAAAAGATTTTGTGGAAGCCAAAACGTTTGAGCTAGATCTTAAATAATGTAGAAGCTTTTTCATCTTTAAGATTGAGGCAGAGAAGTGCTGGACATTCTTGAGAATCAACAGATGGTCTGTGGTTAAAGTAAAAGGGAGAAAATCGGCATTTGATTGGAAAGCTTAATTGGTTGTCCTTCAGTGCTTGTTACAGAGTGGACATAATTTTGAATATTATGGGGGAGGAAGGAGCCACTAAGTGTTTTTGGTGCTTTATGTCATCAGTACTCGTTAAGAGTCCAAACTCTGCCAGTACTGTGAAGTTAAAAAATGGTGACAAGGAAACCTATTTAGGTGTTGTAATAGGTCAGGCGATAAATTATAAAACCATGCATGTTCTGAACTTTAGGAACCGTGAATAGAAAGGAGTACAACAGTCGGCCAATTTTTGACAAGGCCACCAAGAAGACACAATGGGGAAAGGATAGCCTCTTTAAGAAATGGTGTTGGGAGGCTGAGCGCAGTGGCTCACCCTGTAATCCCAGCATTTTGGGAGTCCAAGGCGGGCAAATCACCTGAGGTCAGGAGTTCGAGGCGAGCCTGGCCAACATGGTGAAACCCCGTTTCTATAAAAATACAAAAATTAGCCAGACGTGGTGGTGGGTGCCTGTAATCCCAGCTACTCGAGAGGTTGAGACAGGAGAATCACTTGAACTTGGGAAGCGGAGGCTACAGTGAGCCAAGATCACACCATTGCACGCCAGGCTGAGTGACAGAGCAAGACTCTGTCTGAAAAAGAGAAAAAAAAAACAAAACAAAAAGAGATGGTGTTGGGAAAACTGGATATCCACCTGCAAAAGAATGAAACTGGACCTTTACACCATACATGAAAGTTAACTCAAAATGGATTAAAGACCTAAACTTAATATCTGAAATGATAAAAGTGCTTACAGAAAACAGGGGAAAAGCTCCTTGATATTGGCCATGGCATTGGTTTTTTGGCCATCACACCACAAGCACAGGCAACAAAAGCTAAAATAAATAACTAGGACTACATTGAACTAAAAGGCTTCTGTACCGCAAAAGAAAGAAACAAAATGAAAGGCAATCTACAGGTTAGGAGAAAATATGAAAAGTAAACATCCGATAAAGGGGTTAATATTTAAAATATACAAGGAACTTACACAACTCAGTAGCAAAAAAAATGAATAACCCAATTTAAAAAAAATGGGTGGAGGACCTGAATAGACATTTTTCAAAGAAGACACAAAATGTCCAACCAGGGATATGAAAAGGTGCTCAACATTGCAATCAGGGAAATGTAAATCAAAACCACAATAAAATACCACTTCACACACCTGTTAGGATGGCTGTTATCAAAAAGTAAGTATTGGCAAGAATGTAGAGAAAAGAACCCTTTTTCCATGGGCTGCAGAGTGAATGTTTTGTTGGCAGGAAAACAGCATGCATCTCTTTGTACATCTTAATCAGAGCACTTGAGCGGTAGTATTTTGAAAGGAATCTTTTTTTCTTGAACGGGTCTCAAAAGTGGTCTTAAAATATTCTGTAAATCATACTGTAAACAGACGTTCTGTCATCCAGGCTTTATTACTGGGCAGAGTAGATTTAGCATAATTTCTTAAGGGCCCAGAGAATGGCAAATGAGCATTGGCTTCAACCTGCAGTCACCAGCTGTATTAGCCCCAACAAAAGAGTCAGCCTGTTTTTTGAAGCCAGGCATTGCCTTTCTAGCTATGAAAATCTTAGATGGCATTCTCTTCCAATATGGGGCTGTTCTATCTACATTGAAAATCTATTGTTTAGTGTATTCACTTTCATCAGTGATCTTAGATAGAGCTTCTGGATAACTTACTACAGCTTCTATATCAGCATTTCCTGCTTCACCTTGAACTTTGTTGTTATAAAGATGGCTTCTTTCCTTAAACTTGATGAACCAGCCTCTGCTAGCTTCCAACTTTTCCTCTGCAGCTTCCTCACCTCTCTCTCAACCTTGATAGAATTAAAGACAGGGCCTTGTTCTGGATTAGGCTTTGGCTAAAGAGAATGTTGTGGCTGGTTGGATTTTCTATCCCTATCACTCAGACTTTCCATATCAGCAGTATAGCTGCTTTGCTTTCTTACTCGTGCATTCACTGGAGTGGCTTTTCTGTTTTTTCTTTTTCTTTTTCTTTTTTTTTTTTTGGAGACAGGGTCTCACTCTGTCACCCGGGCTGGAGTGCAGTGCCACCATCTCAGCTCACTACAGCCTTGACCTCCCAGGCTCAAGCGATTCTCCCACCTCAGCCTGCTAAGTAGCTGAGACAGTAGACGCACACCACCACACTTGGCTAATTTTTGTGCTTTTTTTTTCTCTTTTGCAGAGAAAGGTTTTGCCATTTTGCCCAAGGCTAGTCCGAGTGTTGGGATTACAGGCATGAGCCACTGTGCCCAGTGAGAATGGCACTTTTTCTGTTCGAACTTTGCCTTTGCGTTTAGGACTTGGTTACTGGTTTGGCACAAGAGGCCTACATTTTGGCCTGTCTTGGCTTTGACATGCCTTTCTTACCAAGCTTAATCATTTCTAGTTTTTGTTTTGCTTTTTGAGACAGAGTCTTGCTCTGTCGCCCAGGCTGGAGTGCAGTGGCACGATCTCGGCTCACTGCAAGCTCCGCCTCCTGGGTTCACACCATTCTCCTGCCTCAGCCTCCCGAGTAGGTGGGACTACAGGTGCCCGCCACCTCGCCCGGCTAATTTTTTGTATTTTCAGTAGAGACAGAGTTTCACCGTATTAGCCAGGATGGTCTCGATCTCCTGACCTCGTGACCTAGCCGCTCGGCCTCCCCAAAGTGCTGGGATTACAGGAGTGAGCCAGGATGCCCAGCCAATCATTCCTAGTTTTTAAAGTGGGATACATGTGACTCTTTCACTTGAACAATTAGAGGCCATTGTGGGGTTATTAATTGGCATAACTTCAATATTGTTGTGTCTCAAAGACTAGGAATACCCCAGGAGAGGGAGAGATGGGTGAATAGCCAGTTGGTCAGTGGAGTAGTCAGAATACCCAACATTTATCAATTAAGTGTTCTTTCTGTCTTATACAAGTGCAGTTTGTGGTACCACAAAGCAAGTACAATAGTAACGTCAAAGATCAGAGAACATTATAGCAGATATAAAATAATGAAAAAGTTTGAAATGCTGTGAGAATTACCAAAATGTAGCACCAAGATATGAAATGACATGACTGTTGGAAAAGTTGAATTAATAGATTTGCTCAACGTGGGGTGGCCACACACCTTTAATTTTTTGTTTTTGTTTTAAAAAGGTAGTATCTGTGGCATGCAGTAAAGCAAAGTGCAGTAAAATGAAATATGCCTGTGTAG
The DNA here is from genome assembly GCF_037993035.2 of Macaca fascicularis. Classification (NCBI taxonomy): domain Eukaryota; kingdom Metazoa; phylum Chordata; class Mammalia; order Primates; family Cercopithecidae; genus Macaca; species Macaca fascicularis. Next base: position 63,007,904 of record NC_088389.1, read on the forward strand.
TCTTTATACTGTAAGAACTTAACATATTTTATTGTCATAAATTGTTGACCTTTGTGTACCATGGTATATATGAGATATAAAAGATCATTATCAATGATACAATAAGTTTGTTTTTTTTTTTTTGAGACGGAGTCTCGCTCTGTCACCCAGGCTGGAGTGCAGTGGCCGGATCTCAGCTCACTGCAAGCTCCGCCTCCCGGGTTCACGCCATTCTCCTGCCTCAGCCTCCTGAGTAGCTGGGACTACAGGTGCCCGCCACCTCGCCCGGCTAGTTTTTTGTATTTTTAGTAGAGACGGGGTTTCACCGTGTTAGCCAGGATGGTCTCAATCTCCTGACCTCGTGATCCGCCCGTCTCAGCCTCCCAAAGTGCTGGGATTACAGGCTTGAGCCACCGCGCCCGGCCGATACAATAAGTTTTATCTAAATTTTATATATTGTAATCACCATCGATTTGGCAATTTACTTTTTTTTTTTTTTTTAAGATGGAGTCTCGCTTTGTCACCCAGGCTTGGAGTGCAATGGCGCAGTCTCGGCTCACTGCAACCTCTGCCTCCTGGGTTCAAGTGATTCTCCTCCTTCAGCTTCCCATGTAGCTGAGCTTACAGGTGCACGCCACCATGCCCAGCTAATTTTTTTGTAATTTTAGTAGAGATGGGGTTTCACTGTGTTGACCAGGTGGGTCTCAAACTCCTGACCTCAAGTGATCTGCCTGCCTCAGCCTCCCAAAGTGCTGGGATTACAGGCTTGAGCCACCATGTGCAGCCTGGCAATTTACTTTCTATTCCAGCATTTAGAAGGGCTAGGGAGCTAGTGAAAGGGGAACAAATTATTTAGATGATGCAATTATCTAAATAATGTTGACACAGAAGCAGAGTTCTGGTATCATAATAAAACACACACAGTTATTACCACATTAATTATTGACATTTGGGGAAGTTAATTCTGTTTCTCTTATCTATCATTATTTGTTACCCATTCTGTTAACACTGGGGCAACCTGAAAAATGGAGAAAAGCAGTCCACAAAAGGCAGACTAATTGTGGGATAAACCAAATGAGTTATTAGAGTCATTAAGGAAAGGAGGTACTGATGTAAAATCAATAAGCATAATAATTGACTGGGCATAGTAGCTCACTCCTGTAGTTCCAGCACTTTGGGAGGCCAAGGCAGGTGGATCACTTGAGGTCAGGAGTTTAAGCCCAGCCTGGCCAACATGGCAAAACCCTTTCTCTACTAAAAAATAAAAAATACAAAAAATTAGCTGGGTGGCGGCTACTCAGGAGGAGGAGGCAAGAGAATCGCCTGAACCTAGGAGGCGGAGGTTGCAGTGAACCGAGATCATGCCATTGCACTCCAGCCTGAGGATAAAGCAAGACTCTGACTCAAAAAAAAAAAAAAAAAAGAGGCATAATAATTACAATATTGAAACACATCAAATATATTAAAGTTCATGAGTTGATAGTGGATACTTCAAAAAAAAAAAAAAGAAATTAGGTGGTCTCATCCTATTCTACCTAAATTCTGAGTATTGTTTAATATTAGGCATTCTAATAAATGAAGAATGATAAAATTAGAATATTACCATTTTACCCATTCTTAATGAATTAATGGATCTAGACAGTATTCCATCATTGGCTGCTAACATAACCACTAGACATGATGGGCCTTATGGTAAAAGTTTTCACATCTACCTATTTATAGGACAAGGGGACAAGAAATTTGTTAAACCCAGTGGGTCAGGGATGGGAGGTTCATTTAGCACATTTCAAACTGGGAATTTCTACAGCTCATTAACCTGGTTTCTTCAAATTTAAGAGTGAAAAAGAGACTTGAGACGTATTAAGCCATGGTAAGTTATGGATTTGTTTGGATCCTTATTTGAACAAACTACTTTTTAAAGCTTTGAATTGAAACAAAGACATTTGAACGTTAATTGGTCCATTTGATGTTAAAGAATTAGTGTTAATATGTTAGGTGTGATGATGTCATTGTGGTTATATTCTAAAAAGTCTATCTTTTTAGAGCAGCGATTCTCAACCTGGGGACAGTTTGTCTCCCGAAGATATTTGGGAATGTGTGGAGACATTTTTGATTGTTACAGCTGGGGGGTTGTTAACTGGCACTAAGAGAGCAGAGGGAGGCCAGGGATGCTGCAAAACATCCTATAGTACCCAGGCCAGCTCCCATAACAAAGAATTATCTAGCTCACAGGGTCAAAGTTACTTTGTTTTACAGATGCACTTGATACTAATGAAATGATACCATCTTTCAGTTTTGTTTTAAAATAATGTGAGCTTTAGGATAGATGGTAATAGATAAAAGATTAGCCATGGACTACTGACCTGCGTAATGGATAGATCAAGGTTCATTAACGTTGCTTTTCTACTTTTGTATGTGTTTAGATTTTTTCATAAGAAAAATTTTAAAAATTATTTTAATAGGGCTACGGTGGTACGCAATTGTAGTTCCAGATACTCAGAAGGCTGCGGCAAGAGTATTGTTTGAGTTCACAGGAGTTTGAGGCCACAGTGCACAATGATCATGCCTGTGAACAGCCACTATATATACTCCAGCCTGGGCAACATAGCAGAACTCCATCTCTTTAAAAAAAAAAAAAAAATGGAATGCAAAACATAAAGACAGATGAAAATATGTCATCTTTTACCGCTACAGGCCCTGTTAAACCTGGCAGAGCGACTGGGAGAGGCAAAGCCTCGTGGACTGACTAAAGCAGATATTGAACAACTTCCTTCTTATCGGTTCAATCCTAACAACCACCAGTCAGAACAGACTTTGTAAGTACATTTTTTTGACATCACTCTGCTAAATTTCCTTTTCTACCTTTATGAAATAAAAACATAAGAGTCATTAAGGTAGAAGTTGGGAGAGGAAACAAAAAGTTAAAAGAAAATGCTTAAGAGTCAGAGATAACTTTGATAAAGATAAGTTATCTCTATTTCATAGTCTAAGCCAACACTTGTCCAATAAGTCAATATAGAGCTAATTAAATGAAAAATTAAATGTCTTAGTCATTCTAGCTAATGGCTGCTGTGTTGGGTGGTGTGGATCTAGAATATTTCTGTCATCTCAGAAAGTTCTGTTAGGGCTGTTTTGGATTTTAATGTTGCTTAGCAATTCTGTTTCTAATTGACATTCTAGAATGTTTTCACACAAGATAGAAACTTCATGCACATAAAGTTTGAGGTTCTTACCAAAAATTTCTGCTTAGTATGGGATCTTTTATAGCTTTATTGATATATAATTTACATACCGTAAAATTCCATTTAAAATGTACAGTTGAGGCCGGGCACGGTAGCTCACACCTGTAATCCCAGCACTTTGGGAGGCTGAGGCAGGTGGATCGCCTCTGGTCAGGAGCTTCAGACCAGCCTGGCCAACATGGCAAAACCCTGTCCCTACTAAAAATACAAAAATTAGCTGGGCATGGTGTCAGGCGCCTATAATCCCAGCTACTCGCAAGGCTGAGGCAGGGCGAATTGCTTGAGCCCGGGAGGCGGAGGTTGCAGTGAGCCGAGATGACACCACTGCATTCCAGCCTGGGCGACAGAGCGAGACTGTCTCAAAAAAAAAATAATAATAATAATTTAAAAAGTACAACTCAGTGGTTTTTCGTATATTCAGAGCTGTGTAACTATCATGACAATCAAATTTAGACCCGTTGCATCACCCTAAAACGAAACCCCTCACCCACTTCACCCACTAGCAACACTCTTTGTATTTCTACCTCACCTTGGTGCCTCCTCCCCATCCTCAGTCTATACTGTGTCTATATAGATTATACATAAATGAGGTCATATATGATCTTTTTGTGTTTAGCATCTTTCACTTAGCATAACTTTTTCTATATTGTAGCTTTTACTAGTAAGTCATTTCTTTTTATGGCCAAATAATATTCTACTGTATAGATCATATTATTTTTACCAGTGGATGGACATTTGGGTTTCCACTTTTGGCATTGAATAATGCCAAAGGTAAATAATGGCTTTGAATCATGCTATATTGTCTATTTTTTTTATTATTATTATAGCCAGCCTAGTGGTTGTGAAGTGGTATTTCCTGCAGATTTGATTTGCATTTCCCTGATAGCTGATGATCTTGAATGTTTCATGTGCTACTAGCCATTTGTATACCTTTTTTTCAGAAATGTCTATTTGGATCCTTGCTTCATTTTCCATAAGTTGGTTTGTCTTTGTATTATTGAGTTGTAGAAGTTCTATACATATATAGATCTCATCAGATAAATTATCTTCAAAAATGTCTTCCCTCAGAACAGGGATCTCTGAGGAATAGAATAATAAAAAGTGTAAAAATATGTGTTGCCATTCTGTGGATTGTTGAGTTTTTCAGTGATGTCCTTTGCAGCACAAAATGTTTAAATTTTGATTTTGATTTATTTCAGCCTACACTCAGCCCTCTGTATTCAGCCAACCAAAGATAGAAAATATTCAGGAAAAAATAAAAATAGAAAATAGAGCAATATGTAGTACAAATAAAGAACAATACAGTATAACAACTATTTACATAGCACTTACATTGTATTAGGTATTACAGTATATTAATGATTTTAAAGTATATGGGAGGGTGTGCATAGGTCACAAACACTATACCGTTGTATATAAAGGATTTGAACATCTGCAGATTTTGGTGTCCATTGTGGGTCCTAGAAATCAGTCCCCCCTCAGATACTGAAGAACAACTGCATTTCTTTTTTTGTTGTTAATTCTTGTGCTTTTAATGTCATCTCCAAGAAACCATTGTATAATCCAAGGTCATGAAGATTTACTGTGTTTTCTTCTGAGAGGTTAATAGTTTAGCGTTTAACACTTAAGCTTTTGATCAGTTTGAGTCAGTTTTTATATGGTATGAGGTAGGGGTCCACCTTTATTCTTTTGTATGTGGACATACAGTTGTTCCAACACCTTTTTTAAAAAGAATAGTATAGAATCTTTGGTATTAAGATTGACTTCATGTTAACTAGAAATTTTTGTGATAATCTGTTAGTAAAGCAAAACCCTCTTACTGCAAAACATCACAATTTTTTCAGGGTATTGGTTAATTTTGTTTAAAAATTTAAGTGATATTTTGATAACAGAATAAATTATCTTGTAGGTTTCAATAGTCATAACAATAGAAAACCATCTGGTTTTATGGTTAAATGATCTTTTTGCTTTTTTTAGGTGTGTAGTATGCATGTGTGATTTTGAGTCAAGGCAGCTACTTAGAGTCTTACCCTGTAACCACGAGTTCCATGCCAAGTGTGTTGACAAATGGCTTAAGGTAAAGTGATAACATCTTTAAAGGAAATGACATTGAATTTTTCTATTTTATTGACCATAGGTTAATTAGAGTAAGTTCGTAACTCAGTGGACAGGAAGACAAAATGGAAACACAGCTTTGAGTATGATCTCTTTAAATGAGAAAAGGCCAGTAAAAATTAACTGCAGTCAACAACATAGGAGTGATTATACAAAACTCAAATGGATGACCTCTCGACAATCAGTATGTCCTTTCTCATGGCATACAGGGACAAAGCCCGAACTTGCTAGACCACAGTTTGCTTTGAGAATTTAGAAGGCTACCTAATTATAGCTCTGTTGTCAGAGGTTTGCATGGAGAATAGTACATCTAGTGTTTTTATTTAATTCTGACCATTTTCTCCTTTGTATATATGAACAAAAGCACAAAGGACACAAATCCATAGGAGTGGCTATGCCAGGGTGAAATTATTGCAGGGGCTTCTTTTTTATATATATATTTTTTGAAACAGGGTCTCGATGTGTCGCCCAGTCTGGAGTGCAGTGGTACAGTCATGGCTCGATGTAGCCTCGACGTCCCAGGCTCAAGCGAGACGGGGTGTCACTATGTTGCCCAGACTGGTCTTGAACTCTTGGGCACAAGCAGTCCTCCCACCTCAGCCTCCCAAAGTATTGGGATTATACACTGCACCTGACTATTTAATGTTTAAAAAAGAAGGTTTACAAAATCTGCTTTTTTACTCTTAATAGTTTCATAGTCTCAAATTGTAACAGTAGAATGAAAACGTGATACAGTAAAAGAACTTTAATAGGCTGGGTTGCAGTGGCTCCATGACTATAAAAAAAATTTATATAGTCAAATTTGTTATTTTTTAAATGAAATGTTCTGATTTGGATAAAACTAGGTAACCTCACAATTTGGAGAGGAAGATAGAGTTAAAAGTCAGTTCTGAGGGAGCACAGTTCCATAGTATCTAACTTAGCCCAAACTCAATCCTGAAGACAAAGAGTCTTAAAGTATTTTAAAAGGAAAGCATTATATGTGCAAATCCCTGACATGTGCAAACAGAGAACAATCAAAACCACAAGTTCCATGTGGCTGATAGTTGGAATGTGAGGAAGAGTGGGAAAAGAAAAGGTGTTCAGAGAGAAAATCAATGACCAGCTTGTTGTGAAGCCACTCTGAAGTGTGAAGTTTAGATGTAATCCTGAAAGCATTTGGGAAGGATATAACAGACTATTTTAGAAGGATTTCTGACCACTGTTGGAGGATAGAGTAGAAGAGGTAATTTCTGAGAGACAGGGAGATAGAATAAAGACGTGGTGGGCCAGAGAATGGATAGTGGCAACTGGATGAAAAGAGGGACTGATTTGAGCATTACCATAATGCAGAAATAAGATTATGTGGCCGGGCGCGGTGGCTCGAGCCTGTAATCCCAGCACTTTGGGAGGCCGAGACGGGCAGATCACGAGGTCAGGAGATCGAGACCATCCTGGCTAACACAGTGAAACCCCGTCTCTACTAAAAATACAAAAAATTAGCCGGGCGTGGTGGCGGCGCCTGTAGTCCCAGCTACGCAGGAGGCTGAGGCAGGAGAATGGCGGGAACCCGGGAGGCGGAGCTTGCAGTGAGCTGAGATCCGGCCACTGCACTCCAGCCTGGGTGACAGAACGAGACTCCGCCTCAAAAAAAAAAAAAAAAAAAGAAGAAATAAGATTATGTGCTGAATGGGTTGTAGGAAGTAGGAGAACAGGTGATGCTTATGTTTCTGGCATTAGCAACTCCACAAATTATGGTCCCATTTGTTGAAATGGAGAAAGCAAATTTAGGAGCCAGGGAACCAGGTGAGTAAGTAGAGCTATGGTATAGATCCAGTCACCTATTTTACAGTCAGGCTTTCCTCAGTACCGCTAAATGTTTTCTGTGACTTCATTCCATTAAGAATAGCCAAGGGGCCAGCCGGGCGCGGTGGCTCAAGCCTGTAATCCCAGCACTTTGGGAGGCTGAGACGGGCGGATCACAAGGTCAGGAGATCGAGACCATCCTGGCTAACACGGTGAAACCCCGTCTCTACTAAAAAAAATACAAAAAACTAGCCGGGCGAGGTGGCGGGCGCCTGTGGTCCCAGCTACTCCGGAGGCTGAGGCAGGAGAATGGCGTGAACCCGGGAGGCGGAGCTTGCAGTGAGCCGAGATCTGGCCACTGCACTCCAGCCTGGGCGACAGAGCCAGACTCAGTCTCAAAAAAAAAAAAAAAAAAAAAAAAAAGAATAGCCAAGGGGCCAGGAATGGTGGCTCAGGCATGTAATCCCAGCATTTTGGGAGGCAAAAGCAGGAGGATCGTTTGAGGCCTGGAGTTGGAGACCAGCCTGGGCAACTTAGTGAAACCCTTGTCTTTTAAATTGGCTGGGTGTGGTGGCACACACCTGTTAATCCTAGGTTCTCAGGAAGCTGAGGCAGGAGGATGACTTAGGCCCAGGAGTTCAAGTCTGTAATGAGCTGTAATCATGCCACTGTGCTCCTGTGGACAACAGGGTTTAACCCTGTCTCAAAAAAGAAAAAAAAAAAAAAGACTAACCAAGGTGTTTTAATGTCAGTTGTTAACTTGGTCCAAACTGGTGAATGTAATCTTGTTTGTATATTTTAACAGACCTACTAAAAATCATTCATGGCGGCCAGGTGTGGTGGCTCACACCTGTAATCCCAGCACTTTGGGAGGCCGAGGTGGGTGGATCACCCGAGGGTCAGGAGTTTGAGACCAGCCTGACCAACATGGTGAAACCCTGTCTCTACTAAAATACAAAAATTAGCCCGGCATAGTGGTGGGCACTGTAATCTCAGCTCCTCGGGAGGCTGAGGCAGGAGAATCGCTTGAACCCAGGAGGCGATGGTTGCAGTCAGCCAAGATCATGCCATTGCACTCCAGCCTGGGCAGCAAGAGCGAAACTCCATCTCAAAAAAAAAAAATTCATGGGCTAATTCGGAGGTTTTGTGGGTTAAAAAAAGACACAAATTGCTTTGTACCTCTTCAGAGGAACAAAGAATGTAAAAACTGTGGGAAGTAAAAGTAGTTCCATTGCTTTTAATGTGTTTCATTGTATATGTCACAATTTAAACAAGTTTTCCCTTTTGTTTTGTAGGCAAATCGTACTTGCCCAATTTGCCGAGCTGATGCTTCAGAAGTGCATCGGGATTCAGAATGACCAACCTAAGAAGCACAAATTTAGTTTGGGTGTTCCTCATCACATGTATATATGGACTATCCATTGAACTTAATCTGTGTGGCTTCCAGCCCTCCCTTTACCAAAAGGGTCAATGGACCTTTCTTTGCACTGTGTGACTTAATCAACTATAAAAGCTTACAATTAGTCTTCACAGTTATGGGATTGTTATACTAACCGTGTGATTGGAACTCCAAAGACTTTTTCTTTAGCTTAATTTTGTGTGTGCACTAACATTCCCTGGTTTTTGTGTGATCATTCCGAGTGTTGCTGCAAGATTACAGTGGACGTGATCTTTTAGCATGTGCTTTTATAAAAAGTGGTAGCTACAGATGATATAGCAATCTACCTTATATAGAGCCTTCAGAAACTGTGAGTGGAAATGAATGCAGCGTATGACTGTTGGTGATAAGTGTATCTGTGTGAGAGTGTGCACAACTACTTGTGAGAGGGCATGGTAGCTAACGTGTGTATGAGATCCTATATACCAGCATGTACCAAGAATGTGTGTGTAGTTTTAATTATGCTGCAATGTATAATCTGGTGTGTTATTTAAACAGCACTAGTACTGTACACTGGTTTTTTTCCCCTTGTGTTTGCTGTTGCACACTGATTGCTGAGGGTGCATCAATTACAAGCATTGAATACTCCATCCCCTTCCCTCCCAATGAATGGAATGAGAAAAGCCTTCTTCCTTTGCTTCAGGCAGCTGTCACCTTCTCTTTATTGGTGGTCCTAAGTAGGTCACTTAAGGAAAAAAAAAAGTGTAACAAAATTCTCACTCCATGAACCTGATTTTTTTGATTCTGTTGTGGAAATTTTAAAATCTCCAACTTGCTGTTTCCAAAAAGAAGGTGCAATATCATACATTATCAGTTAGCAATATTAGCATTTCAATCAATGATTTGAATGTTGATACTTTTTTTCCTTTACATTTCCAGTTTCTTACAGAAAGTACCTGTGATTTTTTTTTTAATGTTTAGATTTGTAGTCTATTCTGAAGATATTTGATTAATATATTTCTAAGAAGACCACTAGTTCCATGAAGTCTCACCTCGTTGACTTCCACCAGAACAAAATCTGTTAATTCAGCTTGACTTCTGATATGTATTCTGTGTTCAAGCTCCTGTGGGCAACTAAATTGTTTTAAGAAAGCTATATTTCTGTCCATATTAATTCACTTGCCAGACTCCAGTTCTGAAAGTTGTCTAGTTCTTCCTTCATCACATGTGCTTCTCATCGAAACCCCTGTTTCAGGATGGATCAAGTGCTGTTACAGCTCATGTTCCTTAGACCTGATTTGTTTTGATGTTTTATCGCTTTTCCTTTTTTGTTTGAATGAGAAAAGTTTAATACAACAGGTGTCCAGAATACTTGCAGTATAAATGAAGATTTGATTTTTGTATAAAAAATAATGCTGTTAAACAGGAATTGACCTTCATTTAGTTGATCTAACACATAGCTGTGTGGGGTTTTTTTTAGTAGGTTCTTTGAGCATAATTCAGATTGTTTAAAGTCATTTTTCCAGCAGTGTTTACTTTCTCATTCTTTTAGTGTCTTCAACATTGTCTGCCTCTTCCTGCAGTTGATGTAATTGCTTTGTTTGCAATAGCACAAGCTGCATTATTCCAGTCAGGACTGTGATAACTTGCTGCCAGCCCCACTCAACTTTCAGTTGGTTCTGTGTCAGTTTTCCACTCAGTGTTAACTACTTGTTACTGCCATGCTGCTTGCCCTCCCTTGAAGTGTCTATAAGCTCATCACAGCCTAGAGTTAAGTAAAGTCAATTCACAGAAGCACAATTTTGCCCTTTTTGAGACACTGTTGCCTCTATCTAGTCGTACACGTAGGGTTTTGCACACTCTGTTTGCCCTTAGGTTGTCAGTGCATCAGAAATACATCTAAACAGTGGTAAAAATGCACATGTTACTTTTAAATCATTAGGATATCCCTCACCTGTTCCTGATGAATAAAAAGTGTGTTAAAGACCAAAATTCTTGGCATAATAATCAGCTACATACAAATCACGTATAGTTTAATCTTTTTTTAAAGAAAAAAAAATCATGTTTAAAATGGCAAAAGCCCATCTTATACACTTTTATATAGCTGCAAAAAATTTATATCTGTACAGATCTAACATAACACTACTACACTCAGTATTCATTTTATTGAAGCATGCAAGTAAAGCACTTTTTCTAATTTATATAGAGATACCTAATTAACACGGCACATTGTACTAATGACTAGGAGTAGCAGCTTTTCTTCCCTCCCTCTATGAATTCTTATAATGTCCCTTTTTCTGTAAATTTTTGAGAGGCAGTTGGCAATTTCGGAGGCAGCAGGGTCTGTTTTGGTAAAGTCTTGAATTTCATTGTTGCACTCTTGTGACTGATCTCTGTGGGAATGTCTTTTCTTTGCATGGGGCTCATAGAGATGTGTGCAGACTTGCTTATTGTGGTTAGTGTGTATCAGGAATACACACACACACACACACACACACGCGTATTCTGACCAGCTCAGGCTTGCCACAGTGAGCAGCTTTGTGGCTAGCAAAAGAGAACAGTTTATTTGTTCCCAGCCATTGTCACCTTGGGTGATGCACCAGATAGCAGGCAGATGTTGGTTCATGGCCTTCGTCCTCTTTCCTCCTAAAATAATATTGGCTTTACCATCTTAACTCAGCTGTGGGTTTTTTGTGGGTTCTTGCTTGTTTTTTGGCATGAATTGTCATCTTTGGTGTTTTTTTTTTTAACCCCCACCCCTCAAAAAAGGCCTCCAGGTATCAAGATCTCATATTAGGATTTTCTGTCCTTAACTTTTTGAGCAAAATCTGGAAAATGTGAAAGCATATTTAGATTTTATATACTATCTGAAATGTGATTTGTTAAGATTCTTAAATTTGGGCCTCTTAGAATAATTTTGAATGAGATCTACCGACTCACTTGTGAGAATATTTTTCGCAGATATCTTTGGGCCTTTTCATTAGAAAGCTGTTTGTCCCCCTGTTGGTACATTTGGTTACCTCATTTTGCCGTTTGTTTCCGATTGTGAAAGCTCACAGGGGTGTTTTTCGGAATCATTTGCTGAGTCATTTTCTCAAATCATATTCCATTGTATCAGTTAACATATAGTTTTAAATGTATGTATTATAAATATCTGTAACCAAATCATTTGAAGGCTTGATAAATTTTTAACAAAGTTTGTACATTTTTTATGAAAGTTACTAGTAATGCTTTACTAAGTAGTGCAATGAATTTTTATTTTTAATCCCTGTGCCCAATTTTGGAGTTGAGAGGGTTGTTGGTAATAAATGTATGATGTACACTTAAAACATTTGTTGTTTCATGTCACTGTGTTAGGGATGGGGAAGGGTTGTATATGCATGAGGATGGAGAGATAGCAGCAGGAAGATAGAGCTAGGTTGAATTACTGGCTGCCAGATTCTGTATTTCTGCATTTGTGTAAACAACTTAGAAATGCAAAAGTAACTAGCATTGTAACATATGGTACATATTTATAAAGGCCAAGAAGATAGCAGAAAGAGTACAGCCAAATATGTGGTGTATGCATTTGAACAGTAGAGATATATAAGCAACATAGTGAGACCCCTATCTCTACAAAAATGTTTGTTTTAAAAATTAGCTGGGCCTTGTGGCACACACCTATAGTCCTAGCTACTTAGAAGTCTGAGGTTGGAGGATCACTTGAGCCCAGGAATTTGAGGTTACGGTGAGCTATATTTGTGCCACTGCACTCCAGCCTGGGCAATAGCAAGAAGACCCTGTCTCTAAAGGGAAGGAAAAAAAAAAAGCTGGGTACGGTGGTTCACACCTGTAATCCTGGCACTTTGGGAGGCCAAGTTGGGCAGATCACGAGGTCAGGAGTTCAAGACCAGCCTGGCCGACCTGGTGAAACCCCGTCTCTACTAAAAATACAAAAATTAGCCAGGCATGGTGGCACATGTCTGTAATACCAGCTATTCGGGAGGCTGAGGCAGGAAAATCGCTTGAACCCAGAAGGCGTAGGTTGCAATGAGCCGAGATCGTGCGACTGCACTCCAGCCTGGGTGACAGCAAGACTCCATCTTGGGGGAGGGGGGAGATGTAGGTAACTAGAATTCAACTAGTTCTTTCTATATATGTTAACCATAAGAGGCGGGAAAGAAGACAGCAATAGACAACTAGTCATATTCATCCACATTAGCTACAGTTTATGTACAACTTCCTGTCAACATAATATGGAAAGAGGAGCCTCTGCTTGTCATTTTCCATATATGTTTGTATAGTTTTCCTTTGACTAAAAAAGGAAGAAAATAAAAACAATATACTTATGCATATGCTATGTTAAGATTTTACCCTCCTGACTGGCTCCAGTACTCATCTGACAGAAGTGACCACATCCTGATTTTTTTTCCCTCCTTTTTCCAACATACGTAGAAGAGTACTTGTGTTTAACTTTGAATGTTTCAAGAAACCCAAAACTTACGCCATGTCTTATGACAGAGGCATTTACTGCTAAGTACCCATGACTACCCAAGTCACCCTACTTAAATAAGTCATGGAGGGGCATGGTTCTGGCCAAGGGCCTGTAAGCATAGGCTATGTGGCCTTTCCATGCAGAAGCATACATAAAAGCCAGCTTGCTTCCTCTGCTTGGGTAGTCGCATCCTGTGTCACTCCCTAGAAAAGAGTTGTGGTTTTTGTTTTGTTTTTTTTCCCCTGCTCTTTCCTCCAGGCTGGAGTGCAGTGATGTGATCTCGGCTCACAGCAACCTCCGTCTCCCGGGTTCAAGTGATTCTCCTGCTTCCGCCTTCCAAGTAGCTGGGATTAAATATGTGTGCCATGACACTCAGCTAATTTTTGCATTTTTAGTAGAGACAGGGTTTATGCCATGTTGGCCAGGCTGGTCTCAACTACTGACCTCATCACCCGCCTCAGGCTCCCAAAGTGCTGGGATTACAGGCATGAGCCACCATGCCCAGCCGAGAGGATAAGATTCTTATGAATGGGAGGATCACATCACAGCTAAATGTTTCAGCTCTCTTGTACACTTCAATGAACTGGATGAACAAGGCCGTTCAATAAAGTGTAATTAGCCACATGATTTTAAATTTTGTTAGTAGCCACATTAGAAAGAAAACTTGAAATTATTTTTAATATTCAGTCAAATATACCAAAATATTTCTACTGTAATATTAAGATCCTTTACATTTTCTCCTACCAAGTCTTTGAAATCCAGTGTGTATGTTACATTGACAGCGTATCTCAATTTGGACGAGCCACATTTCAAATACTCAGTAGCCACATCTGCATAGTGGCCACCAAGTTAGATGGCATAGGTCTAGACCAGAACTATGCAAAGCTACCTGGTTTCTAAAGAACTGAACGTTACTCGTGATAATCCCAAGATGATTTGCTATTATTGCATGCCTTAACAAACTATAGTATGATTTTAAAACATTCTATATATAGTTGAATGTAACTTTTGTTGCTATAATACATTAGAAAATACTCATTTTCAAAGCAGTCTGAATTTCTCTGAAGCTGCCATAGATAATATTCAAGAACAAAGCTCCTTGTTTGTCAGTAAATTTTCAGATATATTTGCTTGAATTCACAGCTATTTAAATTGGGCCAGGCACAGTGGCTCCCACCTATAATCCCAGCACTTTGGAGGCCAAGGTGGGTGGATCACTTGAGGTCAGGAGTTCAAGACCAGCCTAGCCAACATGGTGAAACCGCATCTCTACTAAAAATACAAAAAAAAAAAAAAAAAAAAAAAAAAAAAAGGGTCGGGCATGGTGGCTCACACCTGTAATCCCAACACTTTGCGAGGCTGAGGCAGGCAGATCATGAGGTCAAGGGATGGAGACCATCCTAGCCAACATGGTGAAACCCCGTCTCTACTAAAAATACAAAAATTTGCTGGGTACGGTGGCACATGTCTGTAGTCCCAGCTACTATGGAGGCTGAGGCAAGAGAATCGCTTGAACCCAGGAGGCAGAGGTTGCAGTGAGCTGAGATCGCACCCCTGGACTTCAGCCTGGCAACCCACCGAGACTCCGTCTCAAAAAAAGAAAAGCTGGGCGAGGTAGCAGATGCCTCCTGTAATCCCAGCTACTTGGGAGGCTGAGGCAGGAGAATCACTTGAACCTGGGAGGCAGAGGTTGCAGTGAGCCAAGATCATGTCACTGCACTCCAGTCTGGGCAACAGAGTGAGACTCTGTCTCAAAAAAATTTTTTTTAATAATTTGATCCTCATAAAATTCAGCATTCCGAAGAATTGGGGGTAGGAAACTTGAGCCTCACTTTGAGATGGAGTGGATTCCTCTTGAGATTCTCTACAGCACACATACTCTTGACCTTTTCATGTATCTCTGTCTCCTAATTTGGCAGGAAATACAGGAAAAGAAGGAAAAGGCCAGGCGTGGTGGCTCAAGCCTGTAATCCCAGCACTTTGGGAGGCCGAGACGGGCAGATCACGAGGTCAGGAGATCGAGACCATCCTGGCTAACACGGTGAAACCCCGTCTCTACTAAAAAATGCAAAAAACTAGCCAGGCGAGGTGGCGGGTGCCTGTAGTCCCAGCTACTCGGGAGGCTGAGGCAGGAGAATGGCATGAACCTGGGAGGCGGAGCTTGCAGTGAGCTGAGATCCCACCACTGCACTCCAGCCTGGGCGGCAGAGCGAGACTCCGTTTCTTTTTTTTTTTTTTTTTTTTGAGACGGAATCTCGCTCTGTCCCCGGGCTGGAGTGCAGTGGCCGGATCTCAGCTCACTGCAAGCTCCGCCTCCCGGGTTTACGCCATTCTCCTGCCTCAGCCTCCCGAGTAGCTGGGACTACAGGCGCCCGCCACGTCGCCCGGCTAGCTTTTTGCGTTTTTTAGTAGAGACGGGGTTTCACCCTGTTAGCCAGGATGGTCTCGATCTCCTGACCTCGTGATCCGCCCGTCTCGGCCTCCCAAAGTGCTGGGATTACAGGCTTGAGCCACCGCGCCCGGCGAGACTCCGTTTCAAAAAGAAAAAAAGAAAAGAAAAGAAGAAGAAACAAGGACAAAACATCAACATAGTGACAGCCAGGAATATTATGTTACCTTATCATCTGAAAATATGTGGTAGAATTAGTTTGGATATTTCCCCACCATAGAAAAGAAGTGAATTGTTCAGGAAGAAGAAATTCACCTCCCCTTCAAACGTCTAGTTCTTGGTCTACACATGGGAACAATGCATGGTGACTGGTTAATAACCATTGAGCCACACCTAGCAGTCTGCCAGGACCCAGTAGTCTGGCTAAGTCAGGTGGTTATTGCATATCTTCTGGTGAAGATTTCTCCAGTTGGGTATGGTCGCTCACACCTGTAATCTCACTTTGAGAGGCTGCATCTGGCTGATGGCTTGAGCTCAGGAGTTGAGACCAGGCTGGTCAACATGGTGAAACCTCATCTCTACAAAAAAATACAACAACAAAAAACAAGGCCGCACGTGGTGGTGCACACCTGTAGTCCCAGCTACTAGGGAGACTGAAGCAGGAGGATTGCCTGAGCCCAGGAGGTAGAGGCTGCAGTGAACTCTGATCATGCCACTGCACTCCAGCCTGGATGATAGAGTGAGGCCCTGTCTTTAAAAAAAAAAAAAAAAAAAGACCCTCCAAATGTGTGCTGACGTGGATTTCTGATAGTTCAAACTTAATCCTAGTATGATAGACATTTCTGTAGTCAGTGTAAGCAGTATTGTATCCAGACATCCTAATTGGCTCTTTTTCTCCTTTTCTGCTTTTGGACGTTAGTACTAAACTTCAGCTGAATCAGAGGAAAATAACGACTCATCTACCAAAATAAGGCCAGTCCCCTTGCCAATAAAAAATGTGTCACTGTCCATGGTGATTCATGCTTAGAATGCCCCATCCTTGATGCCATTAAAGAGGAAAATAGGTCACATTTACTCTAATTCCAGAAGATCTACAGGAAACTGAGACCATCCCTCTGATCGAAGCTACAAATTTTAGTTAGGGAAACAAATCAGGAAAAAGAACTCACGTTGAGTTATTGTTCAACACACACACACAGAGGTCCAGGTCCTTGCTAAGGAATATTCACAACCTAACTCGGCTCCATGAGCTTTTATTGAGCACCAGCTTATGCCAGGCAGCTTTGAAATCAGGTCTTTAGTGTATTGATTTCTTAGTGCTGCCATAACAAGTTACCACAAATGTGATGGCTTAAAGCAAAGTTACTCTCTCATGGTTGAGGCTACAAGTTAGAAGTCAAGATGTTGGCAGAGTCGGTTTTCTCTGGCGGCTCTAGGGGAGAATTTGTTCCATGCCTCTCTCCCAGCTTCTGATGGCTGCTAGCAACCCTCGGCATATCTTGGCTTGTAGACATAACTCCAATCTCTGCCTCTGTCTTTACATGGCCACCTCCCACGTGTCTATCTTCTTCAGCTGGGTGGAAGGGCCCATGCCTCTGCACAGATGTCAGCAATGAGATCGGCTGTAGGGATACTTGTAAGAAAAGCCCAATCCAGGCTGGGTGTGGTGGCTCATCCCTGTAATCCCAGCATTTTGGGAGGCCGAGGCAGGCAGATCACCTGAGGTTGGGAGTTCGAGACCAGCCTGACCAACATGGAGAAATCCCATCTACTAAAAATACAAAATTAGCCGGGCGTGGTGGCACATGCCTGTAATCCCAGCTACTCGGGATCCTGAGGCAGGAGAATCACTTGAGCCCAGGAGGCGGAGGTCGTACCATTGCACTCCAGCCTGGGCAACAAGAGCGAAACCCTGTCTAAAAAACCAAACGAACAAACAAAAAAGCCAGATTTGTTTCAACTCAATAAATCATTTTGGATCTGTTCTAACAAAGGAACTTGAGACTTCAGAATGTCTCATCATAAAGGATGGCCAAAATAATTTGGCCTAGAAAATGTTAACAAAGCTCACTCATTCCTGCAGTCAAAGATAAACCTCAGTCATGCTCTCACAGACTGATTTAAAGTAGCACTACTTTCTGGTAGGTCCATGAAAATAAATTCACTATGAAATGCATCATCAGATAGATGAGCTTAAAGGGAATAGATAGGAAGCCTACAACCTGTGTCCCACGTGGAGAATCAAAATCTAATGAACCTTGAAGACATCCTGCGAAGTGAAAGCAGCCAGACACAAAAGGCCACTTATAGTATGATCCTGTTTATATGATATGTTAAGAATTGACAACTCTACAGAGAAAGTATTAATAGATGAGTGGTAGACTAGAGCTAAGGGGATAGTGGGGTTGAGGGTGATAATGAAAGGCTATAAGGTTTCTTTGGGAGGTAATGAAAATGTTCTAAAATTGATTATGGTGATGGATGACAACTCCAAGTATATTGAAAGCCATTGAATTGTACAAAGTGGATCAATTGTATGGTACAATTATCTCTAATTGAACTATATATTAATAAAGCTGGTTTTAAAAAGCACAATGACATATACCCACCAGAAAATATCTATAATTAGAAAGATTAACAATACCATATGTTGGTGAGGATGTGAAGCAAACAAATTCCCATCCGCTGTTGATGGTAACATAAACTGGAACAACCAATTTAGAAAACTGGTTGGCATTGTCTACTAAAGTTCATGTTCACCCAGTCACTCTTCTTCTAGGTATATTCCTAATAAGATGCATGCGTATGGGCACCAAAAGCCATGTACAATAATGTTCACAGCAGACTATAAAAGCCCAAAACTGGAAACAATCCAAATGTTTATCAACCACAGGGCTGATAATAAATTATGGTTGAGCTTTACAATGGTCTTTATACAGCAAAGAGAAAACCAACTACACCGAGCAACATGGGTGAATCTTGCTAATGCACTGAAAAGACCCAGAAGAGCACACTCCCGTGCCTCATTCAATATACTTGTGAGAATGTTCTTACAAACTGTTCCAACTGTAGGAAGATCAACAAGCAGAATTGATCTGTGATGTGAGAAGATGTGATCATGATTACCCTAGCCAGGCGGTTGTGACCTACAGGAGCTCAGGGCATGAGGAGGCATCTGAGCTGTCAATCATTTTTTATTTGTTGATCTGCATGTTTGGTTGCACAAAAGGTTCAATTTGAGAAATTCATTGTTCAATCTTCCGTATAATTTTATAAACTTTTTTTTTTTTTTTTTTTTTTTGAGTTTTGCTCTTGTTGCCCAGGCTGAAGTGCAGTGGCGCGATCTTGGCTCACAGCAATGTCTGCCTTCCAGGTTCAAGCCATTCTCCTGCCTCAGCCTCCCAAGTAGCTGGGACTACAGGCCTGCGCCACTATGCCTGGCTTTTTTTTTTAATTTTTTTTATTTTTAGTAGAGACAAGGTTTCTCCATGTTGGTTGGTCAGGCTGGTCTCGAACTCCTGACCTCAGGTGATCTGCCCACCTCAGCCTCCCAAAGTGCTGGGATTACAAGCATGAGCCACCACACCTGGCTATACCTTTTATTTAAAAAAAATAAGTGGTAGACCCCACTCTGTGACACTTTATAGAGGCACAGCTGTACAATGCAAGGGCAGGTGAATTTTTATCATCCAGATAGCTTTATCAATATCCCTAATGCTGTATTACATAAAACCTAAACAAGTCCCCCAAATCACTTTCCTCATCCCAAAACATGTTTTTAACTTGATTTTAAGTTAAAAAAAAAAATCAGAGCAGCAATATTTCTATTAGAATATTGCCACTATGCTAGTAAAGTATTTATATATGACATTTACACCAGGAGGCACTGTTGTTCAAAACCAAGTTCTAAATACAGTACAAGCTTCTTAATGCGCAGGTCAGGATTGACGCGGTTATAAGCAGCCAATGTGCTTTCATATTGCTTTTATTCGTGGAAAGCATACATTAGAAATCTGCCTGCCAGAAGAGTCCAGAATCACTACAGCTTACAGCCTCGTTCCTTCTTGAGCAATGTTGTGTTTATTCCCTACAGCAGGGGGCTTCTAAAAGTTTAAATGGTTTTTGAATATTTAATAATGGATTTTTTTTTTTCTGGTTGTATTCTTTTTTTCTTTTGAGACAGAGTCTCATTCTGTTGCCCAGGCTGGAGTGCAGTGGCGTGATATCGGCTCACTGCAACCTCCGCCTCCTGGGTTCAAGTGATTTCCTGCCTCAGCCTCCCGAGTAGCTGGGACTACAGGCACCCGCTACAATTTCACCATGTTGGACAGGCTGGTCTCGAACTCTTGACCTCAAGTGATCCGCCCACCTCAGCCTCCAAAAGTGCTGGGATTACAGGTGTGAGGCACCGTGCCCAGCCTTGGTTGTATTCTAAAATGCAAATTTGTTTAGCTTTAAAGTCAAGCCTCCTCTGTGCTGAACAAGACTGATTCCTGCATATGAATTCCACTCCCATGCTCCTTCCACATAGACATAGGTACCGTTGAGACTGGAGCTACCATGTTGGCTGAAGCCTGCCTCTCCCAACCACAGGTTTGCCAGTGGCTTCCTAAATGTCAGGTCTAATGAACACATTCCCGTCTTTGTGCTGCTGGACTGCTCTATGCTGTGTGACTCTGCATTTCTGGGTGCGGAGGCCTGGCAAGGACAGGCCAGAGGAAGGCTGCCGCAGCTCCCATGACTCGCCCTTTGGCTGTCATGACACTCCTCTCACTAAGTCCTCCGTGTGGCTGAGTTCTCTCTCCTGAGTTTCTTTTTCTCTAGCCCGCCCATTCCCATCAGGGCTCACTAGGATATGACCCTCACCATTATCCCATTCTGTGTACTCTTCCTGGAGCTACTGCATCCTCTCCTACTTGCATCAGCAACATTTTATAGTTCCCCTAGCACAGGAATTCCTATCTGCAGTCCCACTTCTCCTTGTGTTTCCTGCTAAACATCTCCTCCTGAAGTTATCCTCCTGAAGATCCTGTAGGCCAAGTTGTCTAACCCATGGCCTGCGGGCCCACATGCAGCCCAGGACAGCTTTGAATGTGGCCCAACACAAATTCGTAAACTTTCCTAAAACATGAGATTTTTTGGCAATTTTTCTTCAGCTCATCAGCTATCATTAGTTATAGAGTTTTATGTGTAGCTCAAGACAATTCTTCTTCCAATGTGGCCCAGAGAAGTCAAAAGATTGGACACCCCAGCGGTAGGCACTCAAACTCAGCATATCCAAATACGGACTCTTCAAACTTCCCCACAAACGTATTTCTTCTCCTGTACTGTTTGGCTCCACTGCTGGCCTACCATTCCCCCGATACCCTAGCCAGAAACGGGAGGGTCATCCTTGACTCTTTCATCTTCTGCCTCCCCCACACCTAGTGAATGGTCCTTTTCTTTCCCTTTCCTCCACAGCCCTAGTTCAGACCCCATCATCTCCTGCCTTTCCATCATGATCTCGCTTCCTGCTTTGTACCCCCCACTTTCATATTCAGACCTCTGCACAGCCTCCAGAGGGGATCACTCAAATACAAACTGATCATGGCCCCTTTACCGCCGACTCTCACCCACAGCTCCAAACCCTTAGGTGGCTCTCCCCTGCCACAGGACAAAGTCCAGTCTTATTAGATGCTCCCCCTCCCAACAAGAGCCTTCTTAACCTGCTCCTGATAATGGCTCCAGCCTTGGCTCCCAGAACTCCCTTGCCCGGCATATTATACTCCGGCAGCATCAACCTGCTTCCAGTTCCCCCAGACACACTGGGCCCCAGATTCCCCTCTGCCTGGAAGTCCTTTTCCTCCCTCCTCTGTCTTCTCCCCTGACTCAATTCTGGTATCCCCTCCTCCAGGAAACCTTTCCTGAATTTTAGAAGCGAGGGAGCAAGACGCTGCACCCCCTCCTCCTGTTGTGAGCTTGCCGAGTTCTCATCTTTTCCCAGGTGGAATGGTGTGCTTTCCGCTGGCCTGTGAGCATCTTGTGCTGGCCCTGACTCATGTCTTTACCTCTAGGGTCCAGCACAGGGCCTGGCACATAGCAGGGGTTGAATAAATATGTGTGTGTGTGTGTGTGTGTGACGGAGTCTCGCTGTGTCACCCAGGCTGAAGTTCAGTGACACAATCTCGGCTCACTGTAACCTCTGCCTCCCAGGCTCAAGCAATTCTCCTGCTTCAGCCTCCCAAGTAGCTGGGATTACAGGCGCACACCACCACCACCTGGCTAATTTTTGTATTTTTAGTAGAGATGGGTTTTCACCATGTTGGCCAGGCTGGTCTCAAACTCCTGACCTCAAGCGATCTGCCTACCTCAGCCTTCCAAAGTGCTGGGATTACGGGCTTGAGCCACTGCAGGCCAAATAAATGTTTCTTGAATGAAGGAGTGGAGAGTAACACTTGGGCTCAAACTGGTTAGGGGGTTGGTGGGAACGGCCCAGTAAGGAGTGAATGTTAGAGGAGGAGCAGGTTTTGGGAAGAGTAAGGAAGGAGAGCAGAGTACCCATGAGTGACGAGGACCGGGCCTCCCATGCTGGGAGGTGCCAAGGGCAGATGTCCAGTAGACAAGCTGGATGATCACACCCAGGCTCTCGAGAGAAACCTGGGCCATTGGGTGTTAGCGTGTAATTGTGGCAGCTAAGACAAGGCTGACTTCAGGAGGCCTCAGAAGGAAACCTCCTTTTTAGGAGAGGACTACCCCTTTTACTACTAGAGGAAGATTCCTCCCTTCCAGGTTAGATCCAGGGTGAAGACCTTCTTGCGAAAGGCCTCAGGGGCTGTAGAGAGCCTCCAGACAGGTGGGAGCCACGCCACCTCTGCCATCCCAGGGCTGCCTGGGGGCCTTGGGCCAACTCCACCTTCTTCAGGACCCTGGGCCTGCTGAGCTGGGCAGGGCTCCTCTCAGCTGAGGGATGCACTGTGGAGACCTGGCAGAGACAGGCCAGAGGAAGGCTGCCATGGCTCCCGTGACTCGCCCAATTCTGGGTGAACCGCCTTCCTGGACTTGTGTATCTAATGAATTAGGTTCAAGTCAGTCATTACTAACCCAGGCAGAGTGAGAGCCGCCCCCACATACCACATGCACACACAAACTGCAACCAGCAACAAGCCCTGGCCCGTGCACAGAACTCAGATGCTATCAGCTCCTCGACTGTCCAGCATCCACGGGGCCCATTGTCCAGAGAGGGCATCGCCTGTCCCACAGGGACTGGCTCATCGTGACTCTTCCTAGAAATCCACCACGCAAACCTGACTTGGAACCAAAGGCCATGCTGGAGGGAAATGACCCAGAGTTTCAGCTCACAAAGATGTGGACAGAAACTCAGGCCCAGGCGGCTATTTCTTTTCTTTTCTTTTCTTTTTTTTTTGAGATGGAGTCTTGCTCTGTTGCCCAGGCTGGAGTGCAGTGGCACGATCTTGGCTCACTGCACCCTCCACCTCCCGGGTTCAGGCCATTCTCCTGCCTCAGCCTCCTGAATAGCTGGGACTACAGGCGCCCACCACCACGCCCGGCTAATTTTTTTGTAGTTTTAGTAGAAACGGGGTTTCACTGTGTTAATCAGGATGGTCTCAATCTCCTGACCTCGTGATCCACCTGCCTCAGCCTCCCAAAGTGCTGGGATTACAGGCGTGAGCCACCGCGCCCGGCCCCAGGCAGCTATTTCTTTAAGGCTCCTCAGTGCGCTCTGTGAATTGCACAATAAGTAGCCACAGGGGCTGCTTGGACAAAATGCCCATGAGGAGAGAAAAAGCAGGAAGCTGGCAGAAGTCATAGGCACAAAGCTCCTTTCACAGCAATCCACCTGTGGGAAGCCCCTGGCCGAGCTCACAGGGGCTCGCTCCCTGCTGCTGATCTGCAACGCAAGTTGCAAGTTCTGCTTCTGGGCTATCAGCGCAGCTCATAATGACAGTATCTGCTGAGGCCCCTGGGAGCGGGGCCAGGTCAGCGTCCATTTTGTATGATATGACCTGCCCTCTGTGCCATGGGGTGTGCCTTCTCTAGCATTTTGGAACTGAGGGAGGATGAAAACAGTGATGGCCAGGAGTGGTGGCTCAGGTCTGTAATCACAGCACTTTGGGAGGCTGAGGCCAGGAGATCGAGTCCAGCCTAGCCAACACGGCAAAACCCTGCCTCTACTAAAAATACAAAAATTAGCTGGGCGTGGTGGCAGGCACCTGTAGTCCTAGCTACTCAGGACACTGAGGCAGGAGAATCGCTTGAACCCGGGAGGCAGAGGTTGCAGTGAGCCGAGATTGCGCTACTGTATTCCAGCCTGGTAACAGAGCGAGACTCTATCTCAAAAACAACAACAACAAAAAAAAAAACAGTGACCGTAGTGGCCACCTTTTCCTGCTGCAAGGCCTAGAGGAGCAGAGAGAACCTGACTGCAGGAAGAGAGAAAAACAGAGCAGAGACAGAGAGGAGCAGAAGGGGAAACAGAGCATCCCGATGGTGCTTCAGTCCCTGATCGTGTCCTACCTGGACCTCAGCTCTCAAGCTCCATGAGACACCCATGGATCCTTAGGACAAATTCCTCATGTTTTGGTTTTTATTTTTGAGACAGGGTCTCGCTCCTAGGCTCCCATCTCAGCCTCCAAAAGTAGCTGGGACCACAGGTTTGTGCCACCACTCCCAGCTAATTTTTAAAATTTTTTGTAGAGACAAGAGGTCTCATTACGTTGCTCAGGTTGGCCTCAAACGCCTGAGCTCTAGCAATCTGCCTGCCTCATCCTTCCAAAGCCCTAGGATTACAGGGGTGAGCCACCGCGCCCAGCCAGTTCCCCATGTTTTGACTTGGCTAACATAACTCCAATTCGTTGAGAATCCTAATTAACACCAGGGATGTGCCACTAATTAGCAACATGTCCGTGGGTCATTCGTATAACCTCTTCAGGCATCATTTCCTCGTCTAGCAAGTGGGGATAAGAAGATACTTCACAGGATCAAAGGGATGCAAATAACTAAGTGAGAATGAAAGTGCCAGCTATGGCATATCCACATGCAGGCTCATTAACCGATGACTTTCCAACGGTCTGGAGAGAAGGTCCTGAAATCATTCACATATTAATGATATGTGGCTGAAACTTAGCACTGAATGAAAAATCGATTATTTTGCCCTCGAGAGCATTCAGTTTCTTCTAAATCAAGAGATGTAATCTTGTCTTCTTAACTAAGTTCTTGGGTTTACAGATCTAGACATTTTGTCTAATGAACATTTTTCATTGCCTACCAGTATCCATCACCATTCCTCGAGGCAAATTATGCAAGAAAGATAGAGAGCTCTAGTCTTTTTTTTTTTTTTTTTTTGAGACCAAGTTTCACTCTTGTCACCCAGGCAGCAGTGCAGTGGCGCGATCTCAGCTCACCGCAACCTCTGCCTCCTGGGTTCAAGCAATTCTCCTGCCTCAGCCTCCCGAGTAGCTGGGATTACAAGTGTGCACCATCATGCCCAGCTAATTTTTGTATTTTTAGTAGAGACGGGGTTTCACCATGTGGGCCAGGCTGGTCTCGAACTCCTGACCTCAGGTGATCTGCCTGCCTTGGCCTCCCGATGTGCTGGGATTACAGGCGTGAGCCACCGTACCCAGCGGATTTTTTTTTTTTTTTTAAGATGAGGGTCTCACTATGTTGTCCAGGCTGGTCTCAAACTCCTGGGCTAACGGATCCTCCCAGCTCATCCTCCCAAGTAGCTGGGATTACAGGCACATGCCATGGCACTCAGCTTTCAAGCCTTTTATAACCTATAGTAACCTTATAACCTAAATTGCAGAATTGACTTGCCATCCCTTTGCCATATTCTTTGGTCGCACAGGCCAGCCCTGGTGCCCTGTGGGAAGGGACTGCCTAAGGGTGTGGATATCAGGAGGCTGGGATCCCTGGGGCCATCTTGGATGCTGGCTACTACAGAGAGTACATTTCAAGATTTCCTATCAAAATATCCCTGAGGGCAGAGGGGAATGACTGTGAATGGACTCTGCCAGGCCTGGAGGTTTGGCACCAACAGCAAATAGCTCACTATAATGGAGAAATGTCCAGACAGCCAAATTATCTCTCTTAAGTACATAGTAATTACATTACATCCCCTTTTATACCAGAATGTTTAAGCAAATGTGATGCTTTCAGAGCCCTGTGACATACACTGGGTAGGCCCAGTGCTAAACTTCTCCCAGTTTAAAGAGCAGGGCAGGGGAACCTGTTTGGAGACTGGTTAGAGGTCTAGGGAGGCCAAGTGACAGTCGCTTACAAGAATTGGCAGCTACAATGCCCGAGGCATTGTTTTTTTAACTTATTTTAAGTTCAGGGGTACATGTGTAGGTGTGTTATATAGGTAAACTTGTATCATGGTGGTTTGTTGCACAGATTATTTTGTCACCCAGTCATTAAGCCTTGTATCCACTAATTATTTTTCTTGACCCTCTCCCTCCTCTCACCCTCCACCTCCTGACAGGCCCCAGTGTGTGTTGTTCCCCTCTATGTGTCTGTGTGTTCTCATCATTTAGCTCCCACTTATAAGTGAGAACATGAGGTATTTGATTTTCTGTTCCTGCATTAGTTTGCTAAAGATAATGGCCTTCAGTTCCATCCATGTTCCCACAAAGGACATTAGCTCATTCTTTTTGATGGCTGCATAGTATTCCATGGTGTATATTTACCACATTTTCTCTATCCAGTCTACCACCGATGAGCATTTAGGTTGATTCCATGTCTTTCCTATTGTGAATAGTGCTGCAATGAAAATGTGTGCATGTGTCTTTATAATAGAATAATTTGTATTCCTTTGAGTATATACCCAGTAATGCGATTGCTGGGTCAAATTGTATTTCTGTTTTTAGGTCTTTGAGGACTCACCATACTGTCTTCCACAATGGTTGAACTAATTTACACTCCCACCAACAGTGTAAAGGCATTCACTTTTCTCTGCAACCTGGCCAGCATCTCTTCTTTTTTGGCTTTTTAATAGCCATTCTGACTGGTGTTAGATGGTGTCTCATCATGGTTTTGACTTCAATTTCTTTAATGATCAGTGATGTTGATTTTTTCTTCATGTGGTTTTTGGCCACATGTATGTCTTCTTTTGAAAAGTGTCTGTTCATATCCTTTGCCCACTTTTTAATGGGGTTGTCTTTTTCTTGTAAATTTAAGTTCCTTATAGATGCTGGATATTAGACCTTTGTCAGATGCGTAGTTTGTAAAATTTTTCTCCCATTCTGTAGGTTGCCTGTTTACTCTCTTGATAGTTTCTTTTGCTGGGCGGAAGCTCTTTAGATTCCATTTGTCAATTTTTGCTTTTGTTGCAATTGCTTTTGGCTTCTTCGTCATGAAATATTTGCCAGTTTCTATGTCCGGAATGGTATTGCCTAGATTGTGTTCTAGGGGTTTTATAGTTTTGGGTTTTATGTTTAGGTTTTTAATCCATCTTAATTTTTGTATATGGCATAAGGAAGGGGTCTGGTTTCAATCTTCTGCATATGCCTAGCCAGTTATCCCAGCACCATTTTGAATAGGGAATCCTTTCTCCATTTCTTGTTTTTGTCAGGTTTGTCAAAGATCAGATGGTTGTAGGTGTATAGCCTTATTTCTAGGCTCTCTATCCTATGCCATTGGTCTACGTGTCTGTTTTTGTACTAGTACCATGCCATTTTGGTTACTGCTGCTCCATAGTATAGTTTGAAGTCAGGTGGCATGATGAGAGGCATTGTTTATAATATTAATACTAGCACAGGAGCTCACACACAGATGTGACCTGTATTGCACACACACACATAAACAACCCAATGTCCATCAGTGAAAGCCAGTTAAATAAATGATGGTATAGTTATGTGACTGGACATTACGATGGGATTATTGTCTCCAATTCAGCTGAGACCTCAAAGTCTGAGAATACATAAAAGATGCATAGTTCCCCTGCATCCCAAGGGAGGGGCTGGATCACACATGCAGAACACACTAAGATATTATGAAATCAGGTCTGCTGGCATCCTACCCCATCCTACCCACCAAAGGACAGAAGGGTTGATGAGTCAGTGGAGTGCTGAGGCCTCCCCAGCCCTCCCTACCACAGCCCTGGGGAGGTGGGAGGACCTGCCTGGGAGGTGGAGAGGCAGGAGGGAGCAGGCTGGGGGGCACTGCCCAGAAGCTACCCTCCCACTGCCCAGTGCTTAGTGCCGGTGCTCCCAGATCACACCGAGGGGCGAGCTGCTTATTTTCATGGCCCAATACTGAGATGCAGATAAACTGGGAAAGAAGAGAGTTTTTATTTCTGTAACCAGGTGCGGGGAAAAGGCCTGGAAATTATCGCCAGACCAACTCAAAATTTCGAAGTTTTCCAGAGCTTATATACCTTCTAAGCTCTATGTGTACGAGTAAGTGTGCATTTATCTAAAGACGTAAGTGATTCACTTCTAATCTATAACTAAGGTCTCAGCCCTGAAGACCTTCCTCTGGAGCCTCAGTGAATTTACTTCATCTAAATGGGTCCAGGTGCTGCGGTGATTACCCTTATCTTGTCTCCTGCTAAATCACGGAGGTTTGGGGAGTTCCTTTCCACCTCCAATAAATTTGTTTGTGGAGGGCTGGGGAGCTTCTTCAGAAAAATTTGTTTAATCCTAAACTTGTAAAACTTGTTTAATCCTAAACAGATCCTGTTAAGAATGCCTTCGTTATTTTGTCATGCTTTAAGGCCCAGGAAAGGCCTAGGCGAAACTCTGGGTGGAGTTTTGTTACATTCCCGCCTTCCTATAAGGACACTGGCTCTATCAGCTTTTAACATTTAACTTCACCGCAGGGTGCTGAAACAGTTGTTTACGGAGGCCCGCAATCCTGAGGCCTCGCCTGCCACACCACGGGGTTGAAAGGAGTGGAAGAGGAACTGTGATATTTGGATTCAAATACTTCTATATTGTCTAACATAAACATGTTTATATGTTACCAAAAAAAAAAAAAAAAAAAAAAAAGGAAAATAAAGGAGTAAAAAAGCATGTACAGTAAGCACCTAATAAGTAATAGTTTGTTCTAGGAGCATCCCTGGGAAAACATTTCCAGCAATTTCAGATTTTTGTTGTTTGAATTTTTTACAATAAGCATGTTTTATTTGTAGAAGCAGAAAATATCCAAATATAGCATTTTAGAAATAATTATAAAAAGCTACCAGAGACCCAGCTTTTCACCCCTCTCCTCCTCCTCTCTTCGTTAAACACAGAACTCAGCCCAGCAGGGTGGGCCTGCAGCCCAGGCAGCCCTGGGAGAACGCTTCCTTTCCGGCTGCCCACGCCCAGGACGGGACTTCCAAGCAGGACAGGGAACACGTCCCTGTTCCGGTCCAGGGATCAGCTGGGACACCAGCGCCTTGAACCTGACTTCCCAGGCCAGGACTCACCCCCCTCTTTGGAACCCCATTGCCCCCGGACTCCCCCCGCCTCAGCCTCTCCCACTCCACCGTCTGCCGGCCTGCACCCCAGCTCTGTCCCCTTCTGCCTCCCCAGTCCACTCACCTTCAGCCGGTAGTGAGCTTTCCCAAGAGGAAACTGAGGCACGCTGGGAAAAGGGAGCTACTTCAGGTCGAGCAGCAGCTCAGCGACAGGGCTGGGACCTAGGCTTCCCCGAGCCGCTGCGGTGCGCTTTAAATAACACCACACACCTGAACAGCTGAGGCGCCCGCGCCTCCCCTCACTACACTCCCTCATTCCAGGTTGAAATGTGCACCATGCTCCGGCAAAAACAAACAAACAAACAAACAAACAAACAAACAAACAAACCAGGCTTTTCTCACAAAATCAAACCAGAAGGTAAGATGTGTGTGGCAGGAACAAGCTTCTTAACTTCCCTAAACCTTATTTTCCTCCTGTGGAAAGTGAGTTGATTAGTTCCTGCCTCGCGGCATTGCGGGGATCTAATGGAACGATGTGGTGCAGCTGGTGCCCCATAGCTGGCAGCTGTGGTTTTTTTCTCCCCAAACCGGCCACTCGGGCCCCAGCCTCTCAAGACCTATTTTGGGTGGCATTCATCTGGGTGGTGGGGAGCAATGGAACTTTTTCTTTTTTCTGAGACAGGGTCTTGCTGTCGCCCAGGCTGGAGTGCAGTGATGCAATCTCATCTCACTGTCACCTCCCGCTCCCTGTCACCTCCCGCTCCCTGTAGCCTCCACCTCCCAGGCTCAAATGATCCTCCCACCTCAGCCTCCCATGTAGCTGGGACTAGGCGCACACCACCACGCCCAGCTAATATTTGTATTTTTTGTAGAGACGGGGTTTCGCCATCTTGCCCAGGCTGGTCTCGAACTTTTGGGCTTAAGCAATCCTCCTGTCTCAGCCTCCCAAAGTGCTGGGATTACAGGTGTGAACCACCACACCCAGTCCCAACGGAACTTTTTCTTCCTCATCCAACAACGTATATATTTGCTCTTAAGTGAGTAAACAGTTGTTGTTGTTGTTGTTGTTGTTTTAAACAGCACTGGATTCTAGGAAAATGGAAAAATGAAGTGCATGCTTTACTTACTGTGCCCCTGTGTAATAAACATCAACTTTACAAAAAAAAACCTGAGGCTGTGTCCACACTGCGATTATCTTCCTAGAATCTCCATTTCTCCTTAATCTACAGATTGGCTGGGGGAAACGGAATGAAATATTCCTGGTGCAGTAAACCTGATGGTCAAACCTCCCAGAGCTCCAGGGCAGCCAGCTGCCAAGAAGCCTGTCCCCTCTGGCCCACACCCTTCCTGTTGGCTCCTGGCCACACCAACCCATCGCCTGGGAGGATGCTAGAGAAACGGGGTTGCTCCAAGAGTCCACGTGTCCTTAACGCATGGCCAGACTCAACAATAGGCTTCTTAATGAAACCGGGAAACTGCAGAGTTGAAGTGGGTGTTGGGTGCTGAGCCTTGGCTCATTCCCTCACGGATCAAATATCAGCAGAGTCATTGGGTAAAGGCCACCAAGTTCACCTTCACCTTCCTGAGGAAAAGACGTTTAGGGTCTCAGCTTTCTTCAGCAGACAGGGTAGCTCCCCGGCACATGATAGAAGCAGGCTAGGAGTTAGAAGGCAGACAGTGGCCGGATATGGTGGCTCATGCCCGTCATCCTAGCACTTTGGGATTACAGGCCGGAGGATTGCTTGAGGCCAGGAGTTTGAGACCAGCCTAGGCAACACAGTGAGATTCCCACCTCTGTAAAAAAGTAGCTTTGCGTGGCTGGGCATGGTGGCTCACACCTGTAATTCCAGCACTTTGGGAGGCCTGAGTGATCCCGACGGATCACCTGAGGTCGGGAGTTCGAGACCAGCCTGACCAACATGGAGAAACCCTGTCTTTACTAAAAATACAAAATAAGCTGGCCATGGTGGCACATACCTGTAATCCCAGCTACTTGGGAGGCTGAGGCAGGAGAATTGCTTGGACCCAGGAAGCAGAGGTTGCAGTGAACTGAGATGGCACCATTGCACTCCAGCCTGGGCAACAAGAGGGAAACTCCATCTCAAAAAAAAAAAAAAAATGAGCTCTGCATGGTGGTACATGCCTGTAGTCCCAGCTACTCAGGAGGCTGAGGTGGAAGGAGCACTTGAAAGCCGAGATCCAGGCTGCAGTGAGCTGTGATCGCACCACTGCACTCCAGCCTGGGCAACAGAGCGAGACACTGTCTTTTCAAAAAAGCTGACATCTGCCGAGTCTGTCAAGGGCTCACAGATGCAGGTGGAGGGGCTCAGATTCCCTGTGCCTGGATGCTGGGGCTGGGGTGGGAGTATTAGCCATGGCCTTTTTTCCTCAATATCTCCATGGCGTTCTACCCATTCCTCTCCACAGCTCCATCCTGTTCTCTAAGTTGGCCCTTGATCAACTTTAGACCGCAACAGACGTGAGCAACAAAGGGCTGTGTGTCTTCTGAAGCGGATATTGAACCGGACCTTCACACAGCTGTGCTTTCAGAGCCTCCCCCTGCCAGCTGCCCTCCTCAGTTCTCACCCTCAGGTGCCGGGCTCAGCAGCCCGGGGAGGCAGATGGACGGGTTCTTGGAGTCATGTTCTTCATGCCTAAAACAAGCACAAAGGACTCCAGACAGAACCTGCTGTATTGAAATACAGTTATTAAAATGTAAACAAACTCAGGCAAGATAAACACTACTTTATTAATGCATTGCATGATAAGATCTGGCAGTCGTTCTAATAACAATGACGATTTTGAAGAAGTGACGAATGTAAGAAATTTCAAGGTATCTGCAACAAATGCAGTGGAAAGTGAAAATATTTCAGATTCAAATTGCGCCAGAGTCACAGGTGCCTCTGATACACCCTACTTTGCTGCATACATTAACTGAAGGAATAGCTAAAGTTTAGTTAGGGGTTAATGAAAATAAGTGTGTAATTTTTTCTTTACTGAATGTACAGCCCTCTCAGTTCTGTCTGTGGGCCCCTGACTTCGAGTGTCCAGGTCAGCTCGGCTCCTGCCAGCAGTACAATGTTCTCTTTGCCTGGAGGACATCATTTACTAGCTGGTAGGGCTGGTCTGGGCCCTGCAGCCAGGCTCCCACTTTTATTCCCTCACCTGTCTACCTTTCTCCCTCTCTCCCTCTCCCTCCTCCTCTCCCTCTCCCTTTCCCCTCTTCTCCCCCTTTCTCCTCCCTCTCTCTTCCCTCTGTCCCTCCCTCCCACCCCTCCTTTGGCTTCTCCTGGGGTCTCCTCACTTAGGGCTGAGATTTAAACATTTTCAGATTTAGAGTAAGTTGGGAAGAAGCAGGAATTAGATATGACTCTCTCAGCCAGTAGACAGGTAGGTGGTCATGTAGCAGGATGAGCCGCAGACAAAACCTCTCAGACACCAAGTTGTAGAAGGAAGGGCTTTATTCAGCTGGGAGCATCGGCAAGTTGTTGCCTTAAAATCTGAGCTCTTTGAGTGTACAATTTCTGTCCTTTTTAAGGGCTCACAACACTAAAGATTTCACATGAAAGCGTCCTGATTGATTTGAGCAAGCAGGGGGTACGTGACAGGGGCTGCATGCACCGGTGGTCAGAGAAACAGAACAGGGCAGGGAGTTTCACAGTGTTCTTCTATACAATGTCTGGAATCTATGAATAACATCGGTTTCTAAGTTATGAGTTGATTTTTAACTACTGGGTTTAGGCCAGGCAGGCCCAGGCCTGGTTTTGGGCCTGGCGCCTGGCTGGCTGTCTTTGGTTTTACTTCCTTGTTTTTTTATTAAAACAGGTACTGAGTATAAAATAATATGAGAGGGTCTCTCTCTTTCCTCATTCCCCCCTTTTGAGACTCTCACTTTTTATTAGTGGGAGTTCTTACTCTTGCTTCTTATGTCTTTTTGTGCAATAAATTGATAGTGATTCATATAGTACACTTGTGCGGAAGCATTTTGGTGAACTAAGGTAGCAACAAAGCTTTTTGTCATTTGGAGAAGTCCAGGTAACAGACAAGGGAGCAGTAAGTAGGTTTTTATTACTATTATAACTTTTACTATAAGAATTTTAGGCTGGGTGCGGTGGCTCAAGCCTGTAATCCCAGCACTTTGGGAGGCCGAGACGGGCAGATCACGAGGTCAGGAGATCAAGACCATCCTGGCTAACATGGTGAAACCCCGTCTCTACTAAAACATACAAAAAAAAAAAAAAAAAAACTAGCCAGGCGAGGTAGCAGGCGCCTGTAGTCCCAGCTACTCGGGAGGCTGAGGCAGGAGAATGGCGTAATCCCAGGAGGCGGAGCTTGCAGTGAGCTGAGATCCAGCTACTGCACTCCAGCCTGGGCGACAGAGCGAGACTCCATCTCAAAAAAAAAAAAAAAAAAAAAAAAAAAGAATTTTAAATCCTCCTAGTGCTGGGAATTAATTTTTAAACATGGCTTCAGGGTCGAATTTGTGATATACTTGTATGGGCACATGTGACTATGTCTTTAACTACTTGCCTTTGATTATCTATGTGTAGACAGTAATTAGTATGGTTACATTTCTTATAGACCTTTTTTTCAGCTGCTAGCAAGTAATCGAGAGCTAATCTATTTTGATAGATAGCATTTCTTAGCTGAGTTTCTTGCCGGAACAGAATAGTCAAGCCTTGACCAGTTTTATTAGTAATAATTTCTCAAACAGCTTGTAACCGTATAATTCAGTTGAGCATGTAGATGGGGGTCTGATATCTTCATGAGCCATCTTGTGCTCAAGTGGCTATGCTTCGTTTTTAGCGGGAAGCATAGACTGGGAAGCCTAGAAGTTCACTTGTTCTTATGGGCAGTAAGAAGAAAGATGGTTTAATAGTGCCAATAACACAACCGCCTGTCCACTGGTCAGGCAGCTTAGCGTAGGCTCTATGTCTGCATATCCAGTATAACCCGGTGGGGGCAATCTAGTCCTGGTGGAATTGTGGGTGGGCCTAGACAGTCTGCAACCTTGGAAATTTACTGAATGGGTTTCTTTCTGTATAATTGGAAGTCTACTATGTAACTGTTTTTGCGGTACTATTATACAGCTTTTGCCTAAGACAACTAAGCCGCCCTACAGGATGAGTGAATTTTTTTCTTCTTCTAGCTATGCAATACTGTCTAATAATTGAGACGTTTAGAACTTAAAAATTGTCAGGGTAGTTCTTTTGGGCTGAGAATTCATCAGGAACTGGGTCTGTAGGAACTAATTCTTGGGCTTCCTATGGCCATTGATCTCCTGTTACGGTTCCTCTACAAACATAACATGAAGTGACTTTTAGAGACTGGGCTACATGTTCGGCTAATTGCAAAAACAAATTTTTAGTTTTTTCTGGAATCTCAGGTACTGGCACATTTAGTTCATCATAGAAAGTCTGAAATACTGGTTCTGGAGAGCGTCTTTGAACTTCTTCTTTTATTAGGATGCTTACACTAGGATCTAGTCTTTTTTTTAATCAATGCCTAATGTTACGTATTTTTTTTTATTCGGTTTTGGGTCTGAGGGGTTTGTGATTACTAATTTTAAAGGGTTGCAGCTCCTACTCGTGCAGGAGGGGCTGACTTTTCTTTTTTGGAGCTAAACAGGATCTTTTTATTTTATTTTATTTTATTTTTAAGTCGCCTAAATGACACAAAACCAGTATTGACACATTTCACATAAATATGATTCTTGACAGATATGCTTATTTTCTGCTGTGTAACTTTTTTCTTAATCTAGAGAACTGCATCTTATCTTATGTTGTTTACTATTAATAGTGGCACAGGCATCAAATTTTAAGGTTACATTTTTGGGAACTTCTCTTTTTTCTGTTCTAGCTATTACTTTACTTGTGTCACTTAGAAAAAGACTAGTCCTTATTCTTATTTTAAAAACTGTGATCATGGGAGGCTTAAAATGAGTCATAACACGCATCAGGTTGGTTATTTCCTGGGCTACATACCTTGGATAGAATAGCATTATACAAACAAGTTTCTTTTAGAGTCCTGGTACACTCATAATAACCATAAAATCATAGAACTGCAGCAATCTTTTGTCTTACCTTAGTGACTTGATGTATACACTGGGAACAGCTTTCAGTCTGAGGAAGGTCAATTGAAGTCTTTACTGTACAAGTCTAAATTTTAAGGAAAATGAGTCCCGCGATGAGTTTCCTCATGCGTCGGCCGTGCGTGGACCAGTCAGGTTCCGGGTGTGACTGGAGCAGGGCTTGTTTTTTCAGAGTCACTTTGCAGGGGTTGGCAAAGCTGCTCCCATCCACGTACAGCTCCCGGTCTACAGATGTTTAAGGATGGTCTCAGAGGTTAGGCCCACTAGAATAAACTGAGTCCAATACTTCTACACAGTTATGTTTAACTGAGCTCTTTGATACCAGGAGCAAGGTGGCGGGTTCAGCCTGTTGCAAACTTCAATGGTTATGCAGGGAATTTTTACAGAGCAAGCTTTGGTATCTAGTTAGTCTAGCATTTATTAGCTAATGGTGTCCTTTGGTATTTATTAAAATCACCACAGCATGGGGGGACTTTATGTTTGGGTTTTTCCTAAGAGTTAGCTCATCTGCTTCTTGTGCTAACAGGGCCGTTGCTGCCAGGGCTCTTGGACATGGGGGCCAGCCTTTGGAAACCTTGTCTAGTGGTTTTGAGAGATGGGCCGCTGGCCTTGGCCAGGGTCCTACAGTCTGGGTTAAAACTCTAACTGCCATTTTTTTTTGACATATAGAGTGTAAAGAGTTTTGTCAGGTCAGGTAGCCTCAGGGCTGGGGCCAACATGAGTTTTTCTTTTCAACTTATGAAAAACTCATTGCTGTTGATTGTAATAGATGTAGTTTATGTAATCTACATTTTTATTGACTGTCATCTACTAAAATATTGATTTAGATTTTGTAACTATTTGATTTCAAGCTTTAAATTGATCTGGTATTTCTTGTGGGGCTCTAATTGCATCTAAATGGTTGTGAGAGTTGAAAAACCCATAAGGGGCTTCTCTCGCTTTACAATGTCTTATTATTATTATTTCTGATTGATGAAATGCCAGGGTGAAAGGGATAGCCAAATGGACTAAAGCACAAGTGCCACTCTAGTTATTTGGCAGAGTGCCTAGTAAAGGTCCACCACAATACCAACACACATCTGCTCGGGGATGAACAAGGGCTGATTGATAAGCTCTTGAAAATTCTTAAGCTCACTGCATCTCTTCAGGTCTCCAAGGAATATTAAGTCTCCTCTTTGCCATGAGAGACACGAAGTGAACTTAGTGTTGGGAGACGCAAGCTGGATAGCCCTTGGTGGCTGACCTGCAGGGACTTTGGGATATAGCAGAAAGAGCTTGGCATGACTTATTACTCCAGGCTGTAGAATCTTGGAAAAGAGCTACCATGCAGCCCACGCCTGGTCGACTGGAGGACCACCTTAGTGGAAGGGGGACAATCAGGGCCTCTGGGCTGCCATGTGCACAAGCATAATAACTGCTTTTGTTTAACGTGCAGATGGAATATTTAATCCATTTCAACTAGGCATTTGCATCTTGGTATGCAGTCTTAATTGCCAAAGTTTGTTTTAAGTCTTTAACTTCTATGATCTTCTAGTAAAATGAATGTTTTCTTTAGCACCTATTTTTATTAGTTTTTAGACTAAAAAAAAGCTAAACACCATTTTATATTTAATAATGCTTTTTGTATGATTTTTATACTAGATAAGCTAAATTTTACTTTTATATTAGTGTGTTATTAATTTTAATAAAACCTTGTAGACATATTTATCTAATTTTTTATGTTTGACCATCAGATAAGATTTTATAGACTTTTTTTAACCTTTTATAATTTTTGTTAAAGAGCAGGTTGATGTTTTAAGAAAAACCTGTTGCATTTTTACTTTAATGTCCAGTTCACAGAAAAACTGGATGATACTTTTTTAACTTTAGCTATTATGTTTACACACAGAACTTTCTTTACAACTGATGTTTTAAAACTTGCCTAAACTTTCAAAACAATAATTTTTTGACCTTTTAATATAGGTAAAAATCTACATTCTTATGCCTCTTTATAATCTTTTTACTAAAGGTATATTTTACTTTTTTATATGCCTTGCACATAAACTGTTTTCTCAATAGTACTCAGGAGGCCTTATTACTTTTAAATTATATAACATTTTTTATGCAAAAAACTTTTTTCTTTTACGACTTTCACAGACAATTTTTTGACATGTCTCAACTTTTTGACTTATTACAAACTTTTTTAAAATAACCATTTAATTTATTTCAGGATAAGAATTTACTATATAACATTCTTTTCATATAAATTCTGCTTCCCCCACTCCTTTTTTTTTCCTTAAAATTTTTCAACATAGTTCTTAGTGGGGTGGGCTTATTTTGTGCCTGACCTATGTTTTCTCAAGACAAAATACCACACTCACGCCACACACACTCACCACAAAACAGAATGGGTAAAGAGGGCACACGCACACTTTTATCGTTTATACCAAACTAAAATCAAAATACCGCGAAATTCAAAATCTGAGTACCAAGATATTTAAGCCAAGTCAAAACTAAAACTAAAGTATCCAGCAATTCAAGTCAAGTCAAAACCAGAACAAAAGTGCCAATATAGGTACACCGTGGGTGATCAGGCCACGCTTCTACTCAAATGGAGTGGGGCAAGTTCCAAAGACTAGTCTTACCAAATCAAGTCAAGTCAAAACCAGAACAAAAGTGCCAATACAGGCACACTATGGGTGATCAGGCCACGCTTCCACTCAAATGGAGTGGGGCAAGTTCTAAAGACTAGTCTTACCAAGTTTCAGATGTCCGGACTTCAAGTGCCAGTTCCTTTCCCGTGTTCAGCCACTGTGTTAATCTTCTGTGGGGGCCTGCTACACGCTGCTCTGATGAGGCGTTCCACCGGGACAATTGCCTACCCAGGAGCGCTTTTTGGATCACGTCACTCAGGTTGGCCAGAGTCCCCCGCAGGGATGCTCCACAGGGCAGGCCTAAGCCGCCTAAGAGGCGGCCCTGGCCGTCTGTCAGTTACCTCGCTTCCCGGTCAGGGAACCAAGAAATGTAGCAGGACCAGCCGCAGACAAAACCTCTCAGACACCAAGTTGTAGAAGGAAGGGCTTTATTCAGCTGGGAGCATCGGCAAGTTGTTGCCTTAAAATCTGAGCTCTTTGAGTGCACAATTTCTGTCCTTTTTAAGGGCTCACAACACTAAAGATTTCACATGAAAGCGTCCTGATTGATTTGAGCAAGCAGGGAGTACGTGACAGAGGCTGCATGCACCG
Organism: Macaca fascicularis; assembly: GCF_037993035.2. Classification (NCBI taxonomy): domain Eukaryota; kingdom Metazoa; phylum Chordata; class Mammalia; order Primates; family Cercopithecidae; genus Macaca; species Macaca fascicularis. The sequence goes on from NC_088389.1 coordinate 63,045,983, forward strand.
GTGGTCAGAGAGAAACAGAACAGGGCAGGGAGTTTCACAGTGTTCTTCTATACGATGTCTGGAATCTATGAATAACATCGGTTTCTAAGTTATGAGTTGATTTTTAACCACTGGGTTTAGGCCAGGCAGACCCAGGCCTGGTTTCGGGCCTGGCGCCTGGCTGCCTGTCTTTGGTTTTACTTCCTTGTTTTTTTCTTAAAACAGGTACCGAGTATAAAACAATACAAAACAATATGAGAGGGTCTCTCTCTTTCCTCAGTCAGACTTCAAACCTCTGTCTGTCTTTTTCCAAAATCCTGTCTTCCCAGCAGGTCTGGAACTTTCCCACTCGTCAATGTGTATTTCTCCCAGAACGCCAGGCACTGTCCTTGCCTCCAGAAAGCCAATGACTGTCCTTTGCTCAGTCTGGCTCTAGAGAGGGCTCACCTAAAAAAAGGACAGCCTTCGGCCTAGGGAAGGGGACTTCCCAACGCTGTCGGGTACACAGGTGCCTTGGCCATGCCTGTCTTGTCTTCACAGGGCTCTGCCCTTGTGCCCTCCAACGGGAAGGGGTTTCAGAACATCATTTGGTAAAGATTGAATAATGCGGCCGGGCGCGGTGGCTCAAGCCTGTAATCCCAGCACTTTGGGAGGCCGAGACGGGCGGATCACAAGGTCAGGAGATCGAGACCATCCTGGTTAACACGGTGAAACCCCGTCTCTACTAAAAAATACAAAAAATTAGCCGGGCGCGGTGGTGGGCGCCTGTAGTCCCAGCTACTCGGGAGGCTGAGGCAGGAGAATGGTGTGAACCCGGGAGGCGGAGCTTGCAGTGAGCTGAGATCCGGCCACTGCACTCCAGCCCGGGCGACAGAGCGAGACTCTGTCTCAAAAAAAAAAAAAAAAAAAAAAAAAAAAGATTGAATAATGCCCGGCCCCGTCACAGACCCTGCTAAAACTGGAAAAAAAGACCCAAACCAAAACTTCTCCTTGCCCAGGCCAGGCACTTGTTTATATTTGTTGTCTCTGTGTCCTACAAACATTAACCAGAAAGCCTCTTTGACACGGCGAAACCCTGTCTCTACTAAAAATACAAAAATTAACGGGCGTGGTGGCGTGCACCTGTAATCCCAGCTACTCAGGGGTGCTGAGGCAGGAGAATCGCTCGAATCTGGGAGGCAGAGTTGCAGTGAGCCAGGATCACGCTATCACACTCCAGCCTGGGTGACAACAATGAGACTTCATCTCAAAAAAAAAAAAACAAAAAAAAAAAACAAAAAAATACTATAAAGCAACTAGACCTAATAGACATTTCTAGAATACTCAGCAATAGCAGAATACATATTCTTCTCAAATACACATAGATGATTCTTTAAGATAGACCATATGGTAGGCCATTGAACAAATGTTAATACATTTAAAAGTATAAAAAACAATTTAAAGCATGTTTTCTGACCACAATGGAATGAAATGAGAAATCAATAACAAAGAAATTTGGGAAACATACATCTGTGGAAATGTGCATGACAATCTCCAAGTATCATTATTCAATTCTGTTTCTCCCCTCCATTCTGTTAATTTTTGCTTTATGTATTTGGGTGCAAAATACCATACCATACATATATGTAAAAATTAACTTAAAACGGATCATATACATAAGTGTAAGAGCTAAAACTATAAAACTCTTAGGAAAAAAAACAGGCATAAATCTTTGTGACTTTGGATTAGGCAATGTTTTCTTAGTTATGACATCAAAAGTACATGCAACAACAAAATAGACAAATTACACATTATCAAAAGTTAAAACTTTTATTTTTATTTTAAATTTTTATATTTAAATACATATTTTTTGAGACAGAGTGTTGCTCTGTCACCCAGGCTGGAGTGCAGTATGGCAATCTCGGCTCACTGCAACCTCCGCCTCTCAGGTTCAAGTGATTCTCATACCTCAACCTCCTGAGTAGCTGGGACTACAGGCGCACATCACCACGCCCAGCTAATTTTTTGTATTTTAGTAGAGTTGGTGTTTCACCATATTGCCCAGAGTGGTCTTGAACTCCTGAGTTCAGGCAATCCACCTGCCTCAGCCTCCCAAAGTGCTAGGATTGGCACGGTGGCATGAGCCACCGTGCCCACCTAAAAGTTAAAACTTTCATTTTTCAAATGAAACCATCAAGAAAGTGAAAAGACAACCCACAAAATGGAAAAACATGTTTGCAAGTCATATATGTGATTAAAAAAAAAAATCTACAACTCAATAAAAAAAAGTTAGCCCAGCTAAATGCAGAGGATTTGAATGGATAACTCTCCAAATAAGATCTACAAATGGCTGCCCAGGCGCGGTGGCTCATGCCTGTAATCCCAGCACTTTGGGAGGCCGAGGTGGGAGGAGTGCTTGAACCCAGGAGTTTGAGACCAACTCTGGGCAACATAGTGAGATCTCATCTCTACAAAAAATGAACAAAATTAACTGTGCATGGTGGCATGTATCTGTAGTCCCAGCTACTTGGGAGGCTGAGGTGGGAGGATTGCTTGAGCCCAGGAGGTCGAGTCTGCAGTGAGCCAAGATCATGCCACTGCACTCCAGCCTGGGCAACAGACCCTGTCTTAACAACAACAACAACAACAACAACAACAAATATATATAGATAGATACACACACACACACAAATGACCAATAAGCACATGAAAAGTGCTTGACATGTTTAACCATCAGGAAAATGCAAATCAAAACCTCAGAGAGATACCACTTCACACCCACTAGGATAATTTAGAAGACAGACAATAACAAGTATTGGTGAGAACACAGAGAAATAGAATCTTCATACACTGCTAGTAGAACTGTAAAATGGTGCAGCGACTTTAGAAAACAGCCCGGAGGCACCTCAAAAGGTTAAACAGAGTTACCATATGACACAGCAATTCCATTTCTAGGTGAATATCCAAGAGAAATAAAAACATACATCTATACAAAAACTTGTATGTGAATATTCATAGCAGCATTTGCTGGGTGCGGTGGCTCACACCTTTAATCCCAGCATTTTGGGAGGCCAAGTCGGATGGATCACCTGAGGTCAGGAGTTTGAGACCAGCCTGGGCAACACAGTGAAACCCCATCTCTACTAAAAATACAAAAATTAGCTGAGATTGGTGAGGGGCGCCTGTAGTCCCAGCTACTTGGGAGGTTGAGGCATGAAAACCACTTAAACCCAGGAGACAGAGGTTACAGTGAGCCGAGATCGTGCCACTGCACTCCAGCCTGGGCCACAGAGCGAGACTCCATCTCAAAACAAAAACAAACAAAACAAAGCAACAAATATTCACAGCAGCATTATTCTAATAGCCCAAATGTGGACACTCTCCAGATATCCCTCCAATGGTGAGTAGATACATAAAATGTGATACAGTGAGACTTTATTGGGTAATACAGAGAAACAAAGTACTTCTAACGAGCTACAATGTGGAGGAATCTTAAACACCTTATGCTAAGTGAAAGAACCCTCACACAAAAGGCCACATATCATGTTTCCATTTATGTGAAAGTTGGGAACAGACAAATCCATAGAGACAGAAAGTGGATTGTGGTTGCCTAGGGCTAGGTAGGGAGAGCGGAGGATAGGCAGAGTTGGGGTGGAATGGGGAGAGACTGCTACTTATGGGTTTGCAGTTTCTTTTAAGGGTGATAAAAATGTTCTAAAATTCATTGTGATGACTGCACAACACCTTGAATATATTTTTAAAAACCCATTGAACTGTAAACTTTAAGTGGCTTTTCAATATTATATTTCAATAAAGCTGTTACTTAAAAAAAAGTTGGTAGTCTTTCTGTGTAAATGAGGAATCTGTAGTTATTTTTAAAATAAAAACTAAAACCAACTTTTTTTTTTTTTAGATGGAGTCTTGCTGTCACCAGGCTGGAGTGCAGTGGCGCGATCTCGGCTCATTGCAACTTCCGCCTCCCGAGTTCAAGTGAGTCTCCTGCCTCAGCCTCCTGAGTAGCTGGGATTACAGACATGCACCACCATGCCTGGCTAATTTTTGTATTTTTAGTAGAGACAGGGGAGCTGGTCTCAAACTCCTGGCCTCAAGTGATCTGCCCGCCTCAGCCTCCCAAAGTGCTGGGATTACAGGCATGAGCCACTGCACCCAGCCACCTTTTTTTTTCTCTTGAGATGGAGTCTCGCTGTCTTGCCCAGGCTGGAGTGATTCTTCTGCCTCAGCCTCCAGATTAGCTGGGATTACAGGCACCCATCATCATGCCTGGCTAATTTTTTTGTACTTTTGTAGAGACGGGGTTTCACCATGTTGGCCAGGCTGGTCTTGAACTCCTGACCTCAGGTGATCCTCTCGCCTCGGCCTCCCAAAGTGCTGGGATTACAGGCATGAGCCACCGCACCAGGCCTAACTTTTACATAAACAAACAAACAAACAAACTGTTGGAAGGGCAGAAGACTGCTGCTAGTGTTAAGAAAATCAAGCTGTTTAGGAACTACCAATGAATTCAGCTCCCTGCAGCACTGAGGTGAACACCTTGCAAGAAGACACCAGGAACATGTGGCTGAAACCTTTCCAAAGCCTGAAGTCTGCTCACCTGCCTGCCGCTGCCAGAAGCAACAATCCTCTCTACTCCTCTCACTCTCTCAATCTTGCAGATACACCATTTATTGGCAGAACCTGCACTGGAGCCCTGAAGATGAGCAGGTACAGGAACCGTCACGTCCCAGATGCCAGCTCCTGTGATACTGGGGAGAACACAGGAGGAAGTGGGAGTGGCACTGAGCAGCCACACAGAGCAGGAAGTGAACCCACCTTCTGTTTAAAATGAGGACATTGAACCCGAGATCGTAGAAGTAATTTGCTCAAGGTCACATCACTTGCTGGTGATAATGTGCCTACTGTTCAGCTGAGGGCTTTCGCTGGCGGGTTGGGGGGAGGCAGGTACAAAAACCATCTGTGTGAATTTTAGGAGGCATAATAAACGGACTAACAAGTTACTATTCTGATTTAACACCCAGAAAACAAAGATACCAAAGATGGTTTGTGTAGGAAAAATCCTGGTGCTGTAGATTTCAGGCCTGTCCAAACATTACACTTCAAACAAATGCCTGATACTGCAAAACAAAAGCTCATTTCATAGGTTTGGTGGTTTGTCAAAAAATCCTTCAATATGATATTTTGGCGCACACACAAAAAATTCCACATATCATGAGCAAAAAGTCTGAGCGGAGTTTCGCTCTTGTTGCCCAGGCTGAAGTGCAATGGCGCAATCTCGGCTCACCGCAACCTCTGCCTCCCAGATTCAAGCGATTCTCCTGCCTCAGCCTCCCTGGTAGCTGGGATCACAGGCATGTGTCACCACACCCAGCTAATTTTGTATTTTTAGTAGAGATGGGGTTTCTCCATGTTGGTCAGGCTGGTCTCAAACTCCTGACCTCAGGTGATCCACCCGCTTTGGCCTCCCAAAGAGCTGGGATAACAGGCATGAACCACCAAGCCCAGCCTGAATTTTTTTCTTTTTTTTTTTGAGATGGAGCCTTGTTCTGTTGCCCAGGCTGGAGTGGAGTGATCTTGGCTCACCACAACCTCCGCCTCCCTGGTTCAAGTGATTCTTCTGCCTCAGCTTCCTGAGTAGCTGGGACTACAGGTGCATGCCACCATGCCTGGCTAAATTTTTTTGTATTTTTAGTAGAGACAGGGTTTCACTATGTTGGCCAGGCTGGTCTCGAACTCCTGACCTTCATGATCTGCCCGCCTCAGCCTCCCAAAGTGCTGGGATTACAGGCATGAGCCACCACACCTGGCTAGTCTGATTTTTTATTAAGATTTGCTTACTGAGAACCAGGGCTCCAATTACCCATTCACTCATTCTTAAATTTGTTCATTCATTCAGCAAATATTCCCCAAACATCCCTTAAGGGGCTTTCTTCAGTGAAGGAGACAGAAATGTAAAAAGTGAATAAAATAAAGCCAGGCGTGGTGGCTCACGCCTGTAATCCCAACACTTTGGGAGGCTGAGGCAGGTAGATTACCTGAGGTCAGGAGTTCAAGACCAGCCTGACCAACATGGAGAAAACGCATCTCTACTAAAAATACAAAATTAGCTGGGCATGGTGGCACATGCCTGTAATCCAAGCTACTTGGGAGGCTGAGGCAGGAGAATCGCTTGAACCTGGGAGGCAGAGGTTGTCGTGAGCCAAGATCGTGCCATTGCACTCCAGTCTGGGCAAAAAAAGCAAAACACCATCTCAAAAAAAAAAAAAAAAAAAAGTGGATAAAATATATATGAGACTGATAAACTTAGTATAAGAGTACAAATATATGTCAACTGATTAATTATAAATATAACAGGGCTGGGCACAGTAGCTCCTGTCTGTAATCCCAGCACCCAGCACTTTGGGAGGCTGAGGCAGGAGGATCACTTAAGTTCAGGAGTTCGAGACCAGCCTGGAAAACCTTGTCTCTACAACAAAAGAAAAAGTAAAACGTGGCAAGGCACAGTGACTTATGCCTGTAATCCCAGCTCTTTGGGAGGCCAAGGCGGGCGGATCATTTGAGGTCAGGAGTTTGAGATCAGCCTGGCCAACATGGTGAAATCTCGTCTCTACTGAAAATATAAAAATTAGCCAGACCAGGCACAGTGGCTCACGCCTGTAATCCCAGCACTTTGGGAAGCTGAGGCGGGTGGATCACGAGGTCAGGAGTTCAAGACCAGCCTGATCAACATGGTAAAACCCCATCTCTACTAAAAATACAAAAATTAGCCGGGCATGGTGGCAGGCACCTGTAATCCCAGCTACTGAGCAGGCTGAGGAGGAGAATCGCTTGAACCTGGGAGGTAGAGGTTGCAGTGAGCAGATCGTGCTACTGCATTCTAGCCTGGGTGACACAGTGAGACTCCGTCTCAAAAAAAAAAAAAAAAAAAAAAAAAATTAGCCAGGCATGGAGGTGGCTCTCGTGGAGGCAGCTAGTGTGAGGCTAGGGAGCGCTGAGCCACGCCTCATGCCCTGCGCTACCCAGACTAGTGAACAATACAGTCAGGATGGCTAAAGGTGACCCCAAGAAACCAAAGGGCAAGGTGTCTGCTTATGCTTTCTCTGTGCAGACATGCTGCAGCGGGATAATGAAGGACTCAGAGAGACCGAGGGGTGGAGGAGGAATTATTTATTATTTAGGTGCACCAGCCCAGTTGGATTAACATCCACAGGACTGAGCCCGAACAAAGAGTCAAGCTACCTTTTAAGCATTTTGTGGGGTGGGGGGAGATCTGTGCAGGGTAAAGCATATTACAGAAGCAAGAAATAAAGACAGTTATTTAATTAAGACATGCATTACATCATTTCTTACTTTTCAAGTAACAACATGTTTTACGATTTGCGATTATCTGCCTAGTGACCTTGCAGCTGCATAGCTAGAGAAACAGAGTCTTCACAATTCCTGGGAAAGGGAGAGATAAGGCTCACTAGCCACAGAAAAACAGGCAGTTAATTTTTAAAGGACTTCAGCTTTTTTTCTTTCTCAGGGAGGATTGGGTTTTCTTACATACAACTGAGTTTTTGCTCACATATTCTTTAATTTCTTTCCTTTTTTTTTTGAGACGGAGTTTCCCTCTTGTTGCCTAGGCTGGAGTGCAATGGCATGATCTCAGCTCACAGCAACCTCCGCCTCCCGGGTTCAAGCCATTCTCCTGCCTCAGCCTTTGGAGTAGTTGGGATTACAGGCATGTGCCACCACGCCCAGCTAATTTTTTGTATTTTTAGTAGAGACAGGGTTTCTCCATGTTGTTCAGGCTGGTCTCGAACCCTGGACCTCAGGTGATCCACCCACCTCGGCTTCCCAAAGTGCTGGGATTACAGGCATGAGCCACCATGCCCAGCCTCTTTAATTTATTTTAATTTCTGTTCCAATACAAAGAAGAATATAAGAAGAAAAACCCAGAGGTCCCTGTCAATTTTGCAGAATTTTCCAAGAAGTACTCTGGGAGGTGGAAGACAATGTCCAGGAAAGAGAAATTTAAATTTGATGAAATGGCAAAGGCAGATAAAGTGCTCTATGATCGGGAAATGAAGGATCATGGACCAGCCAAGGGAGGCAAGAGGAAGAAGGACCCTAATGCCCCCAAAAGGCCACCGTCTGGATTCTTCCTGTTCTCTTCAGAATTCTGCCCCAGGATCAAATCCACAAACCCCGGCATCTCTATTGGAGACATGGCAAAAAAGCTGGGTGAAATGTGGAAGAACTTAAATGACAGTGAAAAGCAGCCTTACATCACTAAGGCGGCAAAACTGAAGGAGAAGTATGAGAAGGATGTTGCTGACTGTAAGTTGAAAGGAAAGTTTGATGGCACAAAGGGTTCAGCTAAAGTTGTGCGGAAAAAGGTGAAAGAGGAAGATGAAGACGAGGAGGAAGAAGAGAAGGAGGAGGAGGAGGATGAACAAACAAACTGTTTATCTGTCTCCTTGTGAATACTTAGAGTAGGGGAGCGCCATACTCAACATATCTCTTATTTGAGAAGTATCTGTTGCCCTCATTAGGTTTAATTACAAAATTTGATCATGATCGTATTGTAGTTCCTCAAAGTGCTTTAGAAATTGTCAGTGGTTTACATGAAGCGGCCATGGGTGTCTGGAGCACCCTGAAACTGCATCAAAGGTGTACATATTTCCAAACATTTTTAAAATGAAAAGGCACTCTTGTGTTCTCCCCACTCTGTGCACTTTGCTGTGGGTGTGACAAGGCATTTAAAGAGGTTTCTGGCATTTTCTTTTTATTTGTAAGGTGGTGTTAACTATATGGTTATTGGCTAGAAATCCTGAGTTAACAACTGTATATCTCTATAGTTTGTAAAAAGAACAAAACGGCTGAGATAAAGTCTGGATGCTCCTTGCTTGGCGTTGAGCTGTGGGGAAGATGCTTTTTGGAGGGGCTGTAGCTCAGGGTGTGTGCTCTGTGAGGCTGGACCTGTTGACTCTGCAGTGGGCATCCATTTCGCTTCAGGTTGTCTTGTTTCTGTGACATGGCATTCTGCTGCCATCTTAGCTGTGGACAAAGCGGGGTCAGCTGGCATGATATATATATATATTTTTTTAGTTAAGCGCGGTAGTTTTTAAACAAACTGTAGAACTCTTCATTGTCAGCAAAGTGAAGAGCCACTGCATCAGTGAAAGTTCAAGAACCTCCTGTACTTAAACACGATTTGCAACATTCTGGTTTTTTTTCGTATGTTTAGAACACTGAAATGGTTTTGAAGTTAAATGAACAGTATTACATTAAAAAAAAATTAGCCAGGCATGGTGGCGGGTGCCTGTAATCCCAGCTACTCAGGAGGCTGAGGTGGGAGGATTGCTTGAGCCCAGGAAATCGAGGCTGTAGTGAGCCAAGATCATGCCAACTGTACTCCAGCCTAGTTGATAGAATGAGACACTGTCTCAAAAACAAGCAAGCAAACAAACAAAAAACTCTGAAAGAAGCACTAGCAAAGAATTATGGGAGCATCCAAAAGGAATAATAATAACTCTTTTTTTTTTTTTTTTGAGACAGAATTTCGCCCTTGTTGCCCAGGCTGGAGTTGCAATGGCGCGGTCTCAGCTCACCGCAACCTCTGCCTCCCGAGTTCAAGTGATTCTCCTGCCTCAGCTTCCCGAGTAGCTGGGATTACAGGCATGTGCCACCACTCCTGGCTAATCTTTTGTATTTTTAGTAGAGACGGGGTTTCTCCATGTTGGTCAGGCTGGTCTTGAACTCCTGGCCTTAGGTAATCCAACTGACTTGGCCTCCCAAAGTGCTGGGATTACAGGCGTGAGCCACCACGCCCGGCCACAATAATAACTAACTCTTATTGGGCACTCATTATGTTCTAGGCATCTTCTAAATGCTTTATATGTATTAATTTATTTAATCTGCATAAAAATCCTATGATGTGAGTGGGTAGCACTCTTTTTTAGAAAACTCAGGCGCAGAGTGTTTTAATATTGAAGGGGAGGAAAAATAACTTTTTCTTCTGCCTTTCATGGTTCTTAGACAGTATGAACCTCTGTAACACAGGACAGATAACAAGAGAAAAACAGGCCGGGCACAGTGGCTCACGTTTGTAATCCCAGTACTTTGGGAGGCCTAGGTTGGAAGGATTGCTTGAGCTCAGAAGTTTGAGACCAGCCTTGGCAACATGGCTGAGACACTGTCTCTACCAAGAATACAAAATAAAATTAATTGGGCAGTGGCAGGTGCCTGTAGTCTTAGCTACTTGGGAGGCTGAGGTAATAGGATCACCCGAGCCCAGGAGGTTGAGGCTGCAGTGAGCTGAGATTGTGTCACCACACTCCAGGCTGGGCAACAGAGCAAGATCCTGTATCGAAACAAAACAAAACTCCAGAAGTTTAACAACAGGTATTCCTCTTATGTATCCATAGGAGATAAACAGAGAAAGGAGTAAACCTCAAAGAGGTGGCTTTGAATTCAGGTTTCAATACCATCGTTTGCCAGACAGAGAAAGAAGGATGTGGGGAAGGCTGATAATGAGGGAGCTGCCAGGAAAAGCAGAGTAAACAAGAGTGAGGTTTGCTGCACAGATTTAAGCCAGAGCCATCTATACTGATGAGTTCCTAGTGATTTAGAATCATCCTGCTTTTCCTGGTACAGAAAGGAAGGCACCCTTACAAATGGAGACTTCCGGCCAGGCGTGGTGGCTCATGCCTGTAATCCCAGCAATTTGGGAGGCCGAGGCGGGTGGATCACCTGAGGTCACTAGTTCGAGACCAGCCTGGTCAACATGGTGAAATTCCGTTTCTGCAAAAAACACAAAAATTAGCTGGGTATGGTGTCATGCACCTATAGTCCCAGCTACTCAGGAGGCCGAGGCAGCAGAATTGCTTGAACCTGGGAGGCGGAGATTGCAGTGAGTTGAGATCATGCCACTGCACTCCAGCCAGGTGACAGAGCGAGACTCTGTCTCAAAACAAAACAAAACAAAAACAAAAACAAAAAAAACAAATGAAGACTTCCCTTATAGATTAAATTTCCCTTACAAAAGGGTAATTTCTACTGTTCTCAGAGCTTCTCCTGTATCTGTAACTTCTCAAAATCATCAGCTCAAAATAGTCCTTATGCTAAGGAGGCATATTTCATGTTGGCATATGCTGGTCTCCTACAATGACTCGCCAAAGATCACAAAACTAATAAGTGAATTCAGGCAGTCTGGCTCCACGCCTGTGTCCTGCGTCATCTCACTGGAGATCTTTTACAGGACAAGGCAAGTCATGTGGTAACTTCTAATTAGAGGGATGAAGGAAGACTTCATGGAAGAGGCAGCATTTGAATTAAGCCCTGAAAGTAAAGTAAAAGAGCATTCCAAGTTGGGAGTGTAGATACAGAGATGCAAAAAGAAATATGTGGGGGTAAGCATTTGGCCTGGCACAAGAAGGTGGAAAATATTGAGGGGGAACTTGGACTCTCTGGTAAGTGTTGGCACACTATTGTGAAGGTATTGAGAAGTCAAAGATTTTTTTCTGAGCCCTTTTTTCTAGCCCTTTAATACAAAATAGCTAACACCTATGCCAGGCATGGTGGCTCAAACCTGTAATCTCAGCACTTTGAGAGGCCAAGGCAGGAGCATTGCTTGAAGCCAGGAGTTCAAGACCACCCTTGCCAACATAATGAGACCCCTATCTGTATATTAAAAAAAAAAAAAAAAAAAAATCAGGGCTGGGCATGGTGCTCATGCCTGTAATCCCAGCACTTTGGGAGGCCAAGGTGGGCGAATCACAAGGTCAGAAGTTCGAGACCAGCCTGCCCACTATGGTGATACCCTGTCTCTACTAAAAATACAAAAATTAGCTGGGCATGGTGGTGGGCACCTGTAGTCCCAGCTACTCAGGAGGCCAAGGCAGGAGAATTGCTTGAACCTGGGAGGCAGAGGTTGCAGTGAGCCAAGATCGCACCACCGCACTCCAGCCTGGTGACAGAGTAAGAATCCGTCTAAGAAAAAAAAAAAAGAAAAAAAAAAAGAAAAAAACTAACACCTAATATGGGGTGGTGGTAGAGGAGAAAAATTTCTGGTATCTATTCTAGAAGTGCAACTTCATTGAAAACACAAGACATAAGAACACTCAAAAAAATGATAGACAAGTTTAAAAATGTGATACAAGAGATGTTTCAACTTTGTGCATGATTAGTTGTTTAACAAACCACATGGTTTTTGCAAATTTAAGGTTATATTAACTGTTTCTTTGGTTTGAATGGAGGGTTTGCAAGTAGAAGAAGAGTCTGGAAACGGCTTTGGGCAGTTGAGACAGGTTTTGGAAGGAAGCTGCTATGGTTTGAATGTGTCCCCCAAAACTCGTGTGTTGGAAACTTAATCCCCAATGCAACAGTGTTAGGAGGTGAGGCCTAATAAGGTGATTAGGTCATAAGTGCTCTGCTCTCGTGAGAGGATTAATGTCATTTTTGAGGGAGTGGGTTAGTTATCTCGAGAGTGGGCTGTTTTAAAAGTGAGTTTGGCTTCCTTTTGCTCACTTGTCTCGCTCTCTCTTGCTCTTTTGGCTTCTGCCATGGGATGACTCAGCAAGAAGGCCCTTGTCAGATGCTGACACTTTGATATTGAACTTCCCAGACTCCAGAACTGTGAGAAATAAACTGATTTTCTTCATAAATTTCCCAGTCTGTGGTATCATGTTATAGCAACACAAAACAGACTAAGACAGAGGCCATAAATAATGGACGGCAAGCCCTATTGCCAAATGTGGGAATAAAACGGTTAATGCTGAAACTGACTGCCCAAGAACCCTCTCTTTACCTTCATAACGCCCCAGGGAGAGGAGAATCCCAGTAATGAGTGACTGGAAATAACAAACTGGCTCTGACAGGAGCTTAGGTGTCCAGATATAGGCAGCTCCAGGCTGACTTTGTGGTTCCACAATCCAGAGTGAGAAAATTCCAAGGCTTCCTCCTAGACCACATCCTTAATGCATAAGAATTGCCAGAGAAAATTATCCAAGATATGGAAATGGGCAAAGGAGATTACTAGGTTTCCTTTCAATGGAATTGTTATTACTGCCTATTGGAATTTCTGGAATTTTTGGATTTTATAGAGTTGTACAATTTAACTGATTTCTTATTGACTAGGTTATTTTATAATTTTGTAGGAATTGAAGTAAAACTGTAAAAAAAAGATCTGATGGTAAAGCAAATTCTTATCCATAGCAATGCAAATAAATTTTGCCTGATAAAGATATTGATGTCTCCTCTGCAGAAGAGAGAACACCAAACATTACATTTTATTGCACTGTAGGATATTAACCAGTTTTGTCTTTTCTCTTTGCCTCTCTGTTCCTCAAATTCCCTTTGAAATAATCTTAACATCTTACCAGTGCCCTCATTAATTGAATTGAATAAAATCTTTGACCTGTGTTCATTCTCTATTTGCACAAAACCATGTTTTTGAATCTTTTTTTTTTTTTTTGAGACAGGGTCTCACTCTGTCACCCAGGCTGGAATGCAGTAGCACGATCTTGGCTCACTGCAGCCTCAAGCAATTCCCAGGCTTAAGCAATCCTCCCACCTCAGCCTCCCTGGTAGCTGGGACCATAGGCTCATGCCACCACACCTGGCTAATTTTTTTGTATGTTTTTTTTTTTTTTTTTTTTTTTTTTGAGACTGAGTCTGGCTCTGTCGCCCAGGCTGGAGTGCAGTGGCCAGATCTCCGCTCACTGCAAGCTCCGCCTCCCGGGTTCCCGCCATTCTCCTGCCTCAGCCTCCCGAGTAGCTGGGACCACAGGCGCCGCCACCTCGCCCGGCTAATTTTTTGTGTTTTTAGTAGAGACGGGGTTTCGCCGTGTTAGCCAGGATGGTCTCGATCTCCTGACCTTGTGATCCGCCCGTCTCGGCCTCCCAAAGTGCTGGGATTACAGGCTTGAGCCACCGCGCCCGGCCTTTGTATGTTTTTGTAGTGATGAGATTTCACTGTGTTGCCCAGGCTGGTCTCAAACTCCTGGTCTTAAGAGATCAGCCCACCTCAGCCTCCCAAAGTGCTGGGATTAAAGGTGTGAGCCACTGCGACTGGCCCTTGTTTTTACATCTTAAAATATTACACTTTAACACTGTTAATTCCTCCAGGTTTTCCAATTGCTAGGCTAATCAGAAGAAAGTAAATGCCACAATTTTCACAAATGGACCAAAAGTAGTTTCCAGAAACTTTATCTGCAGTGCTTGTTGACAACTCTGATAATTCTAATGGAGTTTTAAACAGACATTTTATGAGAAATTAGAAAAGAGGGGGAAAAGCATTTACTAGGCACTGTATATTGCCAATTACTGTGCTAAATACACAGACGTTATCTCACTTATTCCTCAGAAAATCTTTGAGATCTTTGTCCTAATTTTGCAGGAATAAGCAGGAAATATTTGAGTAAGTATGGTAACACCCATCTGCAGATCAAGTCACATAAGTGGAAAATTACAATAATGGTTCATGAACCCTGGTGGTTAAAAGGGCATACCATAAAAAGGGTGGACAATTCAGTAAACATGTGAATGAAAGGACAACCAGCAAGATTAAAGTCATAAACAAGAAAAACTGGGCCAGTGCTTGGGCGGGTGCTCTTAATTACATAGCGACAGCTTGAAGGCGTCTTTGTTTCTTTAGACCTCAGTTAGCAACAGATCTTCCCTCACACACCCACCTTCCGCCTCTGCCTCCCTTCGTGAGCAAGAGAGGGAATTTAGTGTTCACTTCAGTACCTGCCTTCCTACATCAAGACCTATGTACATACCAGGCAAAATGAACTCTTTAAGTATAGAAGAAAAAAGACCTATGTACTGTGATTCTCAAAAGGATTTGTACTCCATGGCCAGAAGGCACAAGAATGACCAGAAGCTGACAGAACTGAGGTAGCCTCTTAGAAACAGAGAGTAGGCCGGGCGCGGTGCCTCAAGCCTGTAATCCCAGCACTTTGGGAGGCCGAGACGGGCGGATCACGAGGTCAGGAGATCAAGACCATCCTGGCTAACCCGGTGAAACCCTGTCTCTACTAAAAAATACAAAAACCTAGCCGGGCGAGGTGGCGGGCGCCTGTAGTCCCAGCTACTTGGGAGGCTGAGGCAGGAGAATGGCATAAACCCAGGAGGCGGAGCTTGCAGTGAGCTGAGATCCGGCCACTGCACTCCAGCCTGGGCGACAGAGCAAGACTCTGTCTCAAAAAAAAAGAAAAAAAAAAAAGAAACAGAGAGTAGGTCCCTCCACTGTATCTGCGATATTGACTATCTAAAACACAAGATTTGGCTGGGCCTGGTGGCTCACCCCTGTAATCCCAGCATTTGGGAGGCTAAGGTAGGCAGATCACTTGAGGTCAGGAGTTCAAGACCACCCTGGCCAACATGGTGAAGCCCTGTGTCTATTAAAAATATACAAATTAGCCAGGCATGGTGACACGCACCTGTAGTCCCAGCTACTCGGGAGGCTGAGACAGGAGCATCACTTGAACCTGGGAGGTAGAGGTTGCAGTGAGCTGAGATTGCGCCACTGTACTCCACCCTGGGCAAGAGAGTGATACTCCGTCTTTTCTTTTTTTTTTTTTTGAGACGGAGTCTCGCTCTGTCCCCCAGGCTGGAGTGCAGTGGCCGGATCTAGTTTTTTGTATTTTTTTTAGTAGAGACGGGGTTTCACCGGGTTAGCCAGGATGGTCTGGATCTCCTGACCTCGTGATCCACCCATCTCGGCCTCCCAAAGTGCTGGGATTACAGGCTTGAGCCACCGCGCCCGGCCACTCCATCTTAAAAAATAATAATAAATAAATAATATCTGATGCAAAACAGAATAATGCTAACTTTTTTATTTTTTGAGACGGATCTGGCTCTGTTGTTCAGGCTGGAGTGTGGTAGTGTGATCACAGCTCACTGAAGCCTCAACCTCCTGGACTAAAGCAATTCTCCCACCTCAGCCTCCTGATTAGCTGGGACCGCAGGTATGTGCCACCACACCTAATTTTTTATTTTTTGTAGAGATGGGGGGTCTCACTATGTTGCTCAGGCTGGTCTTGAACTCTTGGCCTCAAGTGATCCTCCTGCCTTGGCCTCCTAAAGTGCTGAGATTAAAGCTGTGAGCCGCCATGCTCAGCCAGCATAATGCTAATATTTAAAAGCTTGGTCGTTATATTTTTCTCTATTTTTGCCTCTATACTTGATATATTTTATGAAAAATAAGTTTACTGTCAAGAAAAAGAAAGAAAATCTGGAGGAAAAAACTATTTAAATTATTTGTCTTGATTTTGAACCCCCACCCCACAACAGAAGAGAGATGGGAAAGTAGCAAGGTGCGGGCTGCCTTTTTTTTTTTTTTTTTTTTTTTTTAAAACAGGGTCTCACTTTGTCCCCCAGGCTGGAGTGCAGGGGCACAATCTCAGCTTACTGCAGCCTTGGCCTCATGGACTCAAGGGATCCTCTTGCCTCAGCCCACCAAGTAGCTGAGACTTGGGGCACCAGCTAATTTTTGTTTGTTTGTTTGAGACGCAGTCTCGCTCTGTCGCTCAGGCTAGAGTGCAGTGGTGCAATCTCAGCTCACTGCAAGCTCCGCCTCCTGGGTTCACGCCATTCTCCTACCTCAGCCTCCTGAGTAGCTGGGACCACAGGCGCCTGCCACCACGCCTGGCTAATTTTTTTTGTATTTTTATTTATTTTTATTTTTTTTTATTTTTTTTATTTTTTTTGAGACGGAGTCTCGCTGTGTCTCCCAGGCTGGAGTGCAGTGGCGTGATCTCGGCTCACTGCAAGCTCCGCCTCCCGGGTTCACGCCATTCTCCCGCCTCAGCCTCCCAAGTAGCTGAGACTACAGGCGCCCGCCACCACGCCCGGCTAGTTTTTTTTTTTTGTATTTTTAGTAGAGACGGGGTTTCACCATGTTAGCCAGGATAGTCTCGATCTCCTGACCTCGTGATCCACCCGCCTCGGCCTCCCAAAGTGCTGGGATTACAGGCTTGAGCCACCGCGCCCGGCCATTTTTTTGTATTTTTAGTAGAGACAGGGTTTGACTGTGTTAGCCAGGATGGTCTCAATCTCCTGACCTCACGATCCGCCCACCTGGGCCTCCGAAGTACTGGAATTACAGGCGTGAGACACTGCGCCCGGCCACACATCCAGCTAATTTTTGTTTGTTTTTGTAGAGAAGGGATTTCACCCAAGTTGGTCTCAAACTCCTGGGCTCAAGCAATTCTCCTGTCCTGGCCTCCCAAAGTGCTGGGATTACGGGTGTGAACCACCACACCCAGCCTCCAGCTGCTTTTCTTTTCTTTTCTTTTCTTTTCTTTTTGAGATGGAGTCTTGCTCTGTTGCCTCAGACTGGAGTGCAGTGGTACAATCTCGGCTCACTGCGACCTCTGCCTCCTGGATTCAAGTGGTTCTCTTGCCTTGGCCTCCTGAGTTTAGCTGGGATTACAGGTGTGCGCCACCATGCCAGGTTAATTGTTTTGTATTTTTAGTAGAGATGTGGTTTCACCATGTTGGCCAGGCTGGTCTCGAACTCCTAACCTCAAGTGACCCGCCCTCCTTGCCCTCCCAAAGTGCTGGGATTACAGGAATGAGCCACCATGCCCAGCCTCCAGCTGCTCTTTTTTTTGTTTGTTTGAGACAGAGTCTCGCTGTTGTCACCCAGGCTGGAGTGCAATGTCACAATCTCAGCTCACTGCAACCTCTGCCTCCCAGGTTTAAGCAATTCTCCTGCCTCAGCCTCCCGAGTAGCTGGGATTACAGGTACCTGCCACCATGCCTGGCTAATTTTTGTATTTTTAGTAGAGTTGGGTTTTTGCCATGTTGGCCAGACTGGTCTCGAACTTGACCTCAAGTGATCCACCTGCCTCAGCCTCCCAAAGTGCTGGGATTACAGGCATAAGCCACCATGCCCGGCCACCAGCTGCCCCTAACCACCCCTCAGGGACCTTGTGCTGCTCTTGCTTCTCCAGTCATGGGCTCTACCAACCAGTGTCCGGCCTCCCTGGTCAGTATCCCTTTTTGTCTTCTACTTGATAGATGTCTCCTTCTCTTGGAAATTTCAGGACAGTTCATGGAGATCCTACACATACAAGATTTGCTGGCTTTGGCCACAAAAGTTTCTTCAGGCTTCATTTTCTTCTCCATCTCCCTAGTCCTGACTTCAGTTCTCACTCTACCCTGCCACCTGTATCTTCTACTTCTCCTGTGTTTGCACGTTTTATTTCACATTCTCATAAACAGATTCCCCATCCACACACACCACTGCCCAGACCTAATGCCTGTGCCTAATGGTTCCACAATTTATCAAAGAATATCTGCAGTTACCAAATCAGAGCCTGGGGGCGCCTGCATGGTTTTCCCCGGCAGCCTACCTGTTTCTGTTGTCACACTGCATTCCAGAGGGGCTGCCCAGGTCATTTGAAGGAATCTGGGCCTCCAGCAGCACTTGCGGGTGGCTCTGGGAAAGCACCCTTCACTCTGCAGGGCGCCTGCTTGCTGAACGGGAAAGCAGGGAGCTCTCTGCGGCCGCAGTCAGAATCTGCTCATGTGTTTTTTGTCTGTTGCTTTTTGAGACAGGGTCTTGCTTTGGTGCAGTGGTGCAATCACAGCTCACTGCAGCCTCGAACTCCCAGGCTCAAACAATCCTCCCAAGTAGCTGGGACTACAGGCGTGCGCCACCAAGCCTGGCTGATCTTTGTACTTTTTGTAGAGAAGGGGTTTCGAACTCCTGGCCTCAAGTGATCCTCCTGTGTTGGCCTCCCAAAGTGCTGGGATTACAGGCATGAGCCTCCACGCCCCACCCTGCTGATAGTGTAACAGGTTTTGCCACTGCCTGGTACCATACTTGTGATGAGGGTGGCTGTGTTAGGGGAGCCCTGAATCAGCAGAGGGGACCAGTGCCTGTGCACAGAAGTCTTAGGGCATGTCCCAGCCCTTTCTTTTCCCTCAACATCTCCTGAGGAGCCTGCGGTCATTCTGACACTGTTACAGTGCCTCTGGAGCCCCTCTTTTCCCTAATTCCCATCTACAACTCCGTGGGACAAATGGTTTTGCATCACTCTCACCTGGCCCAGGTCTCCTTCTTGTCCATAGGGCTGCATGACAGCCTTTGATGGACACCTCTCTGAGACCAGGTGCCACGCTTGACCTTTTCCTGAACAGTTGATTTGCTTCCTGTCAATGGAAAGCAACACAACTGGTCTGGTATGTCTCATTCTTGATAAATCTCTTTGTTCTTCTGAACCCGCTGGTTCCAGGGATCACACTTCTTTCTGAAAACCTGAGTTGTTCCCATTGAACTTGCCAGCGGCCTTGTCAGGAAGCTTTCTCCGTTTCCATTTTTAGTTCTCGGCTCCGTGAGGGATGAGAATGAAACAAGATGCTGCAGCCCTGCTCTCTTCTCAGTGAAGGCTGAAGGTGTGTGGTGTGGAAGGTGAGAAGGTGGCACAGATGGGGTCGCTCCAAGAGAGGAGGAGTGCAAGGAGAGAGGAGAGGCGGCCAGAGGATACAGACCTCCGGGACCCTCAGGGGAAGGGCATGAAGATGAGCCAGGAAAAACCTTGAAATGGAACAGCACAAGGCCAGCTGGGGCCAGAGCCAAAGAGAGGGTCATTGGCCGCAGAGGTGGGTGAGGGTTCTGAGCACTCACTGCTGACTGTTAGGCGCCGCTGAGGGTATTGCACTCTCACCATATCAGCGCCATGAAAGGGAGGGAGGAGGCAGCACTGACATGCAGAGGGCAGGAGGGCAGAGAGAACTGGCTTAGGCTGGTTGTTTTTGTTTTTGCCATGGAGGAACATGTTGGTCCACAGAGGGGAAGCCTCGAGAAGAAAGGAAGACACTGAACATGCAAAAGGCAAAGGAAATAATTGACCGAGCCTAGTCCCCCTTGAAAGAGGAGCCTTGGAAAAGCATGCGAAAGTGGGAAGCTGCTGTGTTAATTGAAGCAGAGGGTGATACCCCAGGGTGCAAAGTCTGATCAAGTCTGATAAAGGTGGACAGAAACTCCCAGCTCAGCCTAAAGGTGGCATCTCCTCAACTCCTATCCCCCAGTCTGAATCTTGGGATCTTATCAGTGCATGGGCCTGGAGACCAAAGCAATGTTGGGAGAAGGATGAAGGCCTGTAGGGAAAATAAAAAGTGTGAGTGTGGCTGGCTTGTCCTGAGCCAATTGACTCATGGGGGTGCCTGGAAAGAGGACATGAAGGAAGAGAAAGAAAGAGAATACACACACACACACACACACACACACACACACGCGCGCGCGCGCGCTAGCCAAACCCATAGGGCAGGCTTTAGTCCATTTTTTCCTGCAGTCACCTATAAGGGAGAATGAGATGAGAAGTGAACACAAGAATCCAGGCCCTAAAATAGATCCCTCCATGCCTTCTGACTTCCCTCCTGCCCACTGCATGGAGGCAGATGAAGAGTAGAAGAAAGCTTCCAGCACCAGGCCTGGGACTGGGTGCACCCTGACTTGGGTCCTCGGTAAATACATCATGGAACTTCCTAAGTCATCGCTCTTCTCAGACTGGGGTCTGGGATCAGCACA
This sequence comes from Macaca fascicularis, assembly GCF_037993035.2. Taxonomy (NCBI): domain Eukaryota; kingdom Metazoa; phylum Chordata; class Mammalia; order Primates; family Cercopithecidae; genus Macaca; species Macaca fascicularis. The sequence goes on from NC_088389.1 coordinate 63,066,486, forward strand.
AGTGCTCAAGAGCTTAGAAGTGTGCCAGGCTGTCCTAACATAAAAAGGCACCCTCCACAGCTGCTGAATGCATGACTACTTGAATGTATTCATTATAATGTATATGAGTTATATATTTTACATAACTAGCATGTTTATCCCTTTGAGAGCATAAAAGACACTCTAAATCTCTCTCTCTCTCTCTCTCTCTCTCTCTCTCTCTTTTTTTTTCGAGACGGAATGTCCCTCTGTCACCTAGGCTAGAGTGCACTGATGTGATCTTGGCTCACTCCAACCTCCCACTCCTGGGTTCAAACGACTCTCCTGCTTCAGCCTCCTGAGTAGCTGGGATTACAGGCACCTGCCACCATGCCCGGCTAATTTTTGTATTTTTAGTAGAGATGGGGTTTCCATGTTGGCCAGGCTGGCCTTGAATTCCTGACCTCAGGTGATCCGCCTACCTCAGCCTCCCGAAGTACTGGGATTACAGGTGTGAGCCACCACACCCAGCCCTAAATATCTCTTGAATGAATGACTAAATGTATTTACTGTTATTGGAACAAAATATATGATTGGCATGTTAAGCCCATGGTTTCACAAATAATATTAGTTAGAAAAGGCTAAGTTTAAAAAAAATGAATTGAATTAAAGTTGATTTCAAGAAAGATATAAATAGAACTGGGAGGTTAAGTCTGCAGTGAGCCAGACTCACACCGCTGCACTCCAGCCTGAGTGATAGAGTAAGACCCTGTCTCAAAAGGAAAAAGAAAGGAGAAAGAAAGAAAGAGGGAGAGAGAAAGAGAGAGAAAAAAAGAGAAAGAAAGGAAGAGAAAGAAAGAGAAGGAGATAAAGAAAGGGGGCAGAAATAGAAAAAAGAAAGAGAGAGATGGAGTGAAGAAAGGGGAGAAATAAAGAGGAGAGAGAGAAAGAAGAAAAAAGGAGATAGAAAGAAAAAAGAAAGAGAGAGGGAGAGAGAAAGAGAAAAAGAAGGAAGAGAAATAGAAAGAAAGAGAAAGGGAGAAAGAGAAAAAAAGAGAAAGAAAGAAGGAAGGAAGAAATAGGTAAAATATTACAAGCAGTGCTTGGTACAGCATTGAGCCCGAGGTGCACTGTCTCCCCTACTGCCTGCGTCACCCACAAGGGCCTACATCACCTTCTGCCTGGGTGGCAGAGAGGAAGGAAACTCATTAAATATTGGGTGGTCAATGTGCACTTTGCCTAGGTATCTCCTTCACCTGCTCCCAGCCCTCTGAAATTTATTCCTCCAAAAGTATTATCAACCTTAGAGAAGTTAACTTGTCCAAGATCAATCAACTATAAATGGCAGAGGCAGAATTCAAACTAAGTTCTACTGACTTTAAAGCTTGCTCCTTTCTACTTTGCCAGCTGAGTGGAAGAGAGCAGTCAGTGTATACAGCAATGTTCAGCTTGGGAGAGGAAGGACAAGGGAGTTGGCCTAGGAGTTTCCCTGTCTTCATGAAGTCAGTGGCGAGACCTTCTGCTGAGCTACTGTGGGGGAATTTGATAAGAAATCACTCTGATTGAAGCTTTCATCCTGTTCTGATAGAAAATTCAAAGAAATAAAAGCACTGGAAAGGGTAGACCCTTGGGGAGTAAATGTACCACCATCCATGACACTTTATGTTGGGACCAATGGATTTATCCACCGGGGTATATACTTTTACACTTATCCCCATGTTTGAGGAAGGGCCGAATTTTTATGATTTTCCCTTACTACAGAGATCTCTAACTCCTTGTTACTCAAAGTATGGTTCGTGGACCAGCAGTAGGATGACCAACCATCCCGATTTGCCTGGAGCTCAGAGATTTTCTGGGACAAGAGACTTTCAGTGCTAAAACTGGGGTAGTCCCGGGATGAGTTGGTCACTCTAACCAGCATCCCCTGGGAGCTTGTTAGAAATGGAGAATTCCGGGCTTACTGGATCAGAATCTGCACCTGAACAAGACCATATACACATTCAGGTCTGAAAAGCATTTCTCTAGGTTAAATATTGGCAGACTGGGTTGATTGGTGGATGGGTTTTACCTAATCAGTTGAAGACCTCAATAGAACAACCCCCTATATTAGTCAGGGTTTTCTATAGAAACAGAATCTATAAACTTAGTTTAAGGAATTGGGTCACACAATTGTGGGAGCTCGATGAATTCAAAATCTGACGGGGGAGACCCAGGAAGGAGCTGCGGTTCAAGTCCAAAGGCAGTTAGGCTGGACACCCGGGAAAAGCCAATATTGCAGATGAGGTCCAAAGGCCGTCTTCTGGCAGAATTCCCTTTTGCTTGGGGAGGTCAGCCTTTTGTTTGATTCAGGCCTTCAACTGATTAAAGCCTAATCACATTATGGAGGGCAATTCACTTTACTCAAAGTCCATCAGTCTAAAGGCAAATCTCACCCAAAACACTCTCACAGAAACATCCGAACAATGTTTGACCAAATATCTGGGTACCATGGCCCAGTTAATTTGACATAAAAAATTAACCAACGCAGCAATCCCTGGAACCTGTGTTATCTTATCTGAAAAAAGAGTCTTTGAAGATGTTAGAAAGGATCTTGAAATGAGGAGATTATCCTGGATTCTCCAGGAAAGCCCTCAACTTAATGATAAGTGTCCTTATAAAAGACACACGAGGCCGGCTTTGGTGGCTCACGTCTGTAATCCCAGCACTTTGGGAGGCTGAGGCAGGTGGATGACCTGAGGTCAGGAGTTTGAGACCAGCCTGGCCAACGTGGTGAAACCCCGTCTCTACTAAAAAAAAAATACAAAAATTAGCTGGGCATGGTGATGGGAGCCTGTAATCCCAGCTACTCAGGAGGCTGAGGCAGGAGAATCGCTTGAGACTGGGAGGCAGAGGTCGCAGTGAGCCAAGATTGGGCCTCTGCACACTAGCTTGAGTGACAAGAGTGAAATTCCATCTCAAAAAAAAAAAAAAAAAAAAAAAAAAAAAGACACACAGGCTGCCACGGTGGCTCACGCTGGATCGCTGGAGGCCGGGAGTTCAAGGTCAGCCTGGGCAACATAGCAAGACCTCCATCTCTATTTTACAAAAAGAGAGAGAGAGAGAGAAAGGAGAGACATATCAAAGAGATGAAGGCTATGTGAAGGTGGAGAAGAGATTGGGGTAATATGGCCACAAACCAAGGAAGCCAAGGAATGCCTCCAGTCACCAGAAATTGGAAGAGGCAAAGAAGGATCCTCCCCAAGAGCCTGCAGAGGCAGCGTGGCCTGCCAACACCTTGATTTTGGACTTCTGGCCTCCAGAACTGTGAGAGAATGAATGTCTACTGTTTTAAGACACCAGTTCGTGGCAATTGGCTACGTGAGCCACAGGAAGCTAATACAACTGGGAAATGGCAAGAAGCTTGTCTATCTGACTTCTCTGCAGGGCGGTGGGTCCACACCATGCACTTGCACACACACTAGGAGGGAGGCCAGAGGCAGTCCTCGCTTCCTCAGGGACCCCTTCCTGTTGGTCTCCTCCCACCTCCTGCCTGGGTTCTGCTCTGCTAGCCGGCATCTCCTCCCTGCTCTGCACCCCAGTCCTTTGTGCTTCACTCTGCAGACCCCAGGCTCCAAATATGTCATCTTTATTCTCTCTCTCGGGTCTAGAAGGCCTTCATCCCTCAGCCCTGGGCCCACCTGCTGCCACTGTCTCTCAAGTCACAAGCATTTATTGTGCATCTACTAGGAGTTGGGCACTTGAAGTGTGGGGGCCCCTAGAAGTTCCTGCCCTCCAGAAGTTCACTGTCTGCTCAATAATTTCCCATCATCTCAACTCTCTGAAAACATGGCCTGTGGCCACTGATTTCTAGGAATCTGCTCAGTGCCTGCACCTGCTCCCCCTCACAGGATGCAAGGATACAGGTGTGTGGGATATTAGAGCCAAAATCTAACTGCAGTCTCTTTCAAAGGTGCACAGTTTCATTTGTTGGTTGTCACTGTGGAAAAAACCATACGCCAAATGAAAGTAAAGCAAGGGGCTGGGTGTGGTGGTTCATGCCTGTAATCCCAGCACTTTGGGAGGTCGGGGGTGGGGGGTGGATCACCTGAGGTCAGGGGTTCGAGACCAGCCTGGCCAACATGGTGAAACCCCATCTCTACTAAAAATACAAAAATTAGTCAGGCATGGTGGTGCACGCCTGTGATCCCAGCTACTCAGGAGGCTGAGGCAGGAGAATCATTTGAACCCAGGAGGCACCCGGGAGGCGGAGGTTGCCATAAGCTGGGATCACACCACTGCACTCCAGCCTAGGCAACAGAGCGAACTCTGTCTCAAAAAAAAAGAAAAAAAAAAGTTATGCTAAAGCTACTCTTCTTGTGCTCTATAAATAGAATAGCAAAGCCTAGATGACCCTTATCTGTTAATTAGCATGGTTTACTGAATATTTTAAGCCCACTATTGAGATTTACTGCTCAGAAAAAAAAAAAAAAAAAAAGATGGCTTTCAGAAAATTACTCCTCGTTGACAGTTCACCTGGTCACCCAAGGGCTCTGCTGGAGATGTACAAAGAGATGAATGTTGTTTTCATGCCTGCTAACACAACATCCAGTCCACAGCCCATGGATCAAAGAGTAATTTTGACTTTCAAGTCCTATTATTTAAGAAATACATTGGCCGGGCACAGTGACTCACACCTGTAATCCCAGCACTTTGGGAGGCTGAGGCGGGCAGATCACAAGGTCAAGAGATGGAGACAATCCTGGCCAGCATGGTGAAACCCTGTCTCTACTAAAAACACAAAAATTAGCTGGGTGTAGTGGCATGCACCTGTAGTCCCAGATACTTGGGAGGCTGAGGCAGGAGAATCACTTGAACCCAAGAGGCGGAGGTTGCAGTGAGCGGAGATTGCGCCACTGTACTCCAGCCTGGTGACAGACCAAGACTCCATCTCAACAAAAAATAAAAAATAAAAAAAAGAAATACATTTTGTTGGGCCATAACTGCCATTAATCATGATTCCTCTAATGGATTTGGGCAAAGTAAATTGAAAGACTTTGGAAAGAATTAATCATTCTAGATGCGTTAAGAACATTCATGATTCATGGGAGAAGGTCAAAATATCCACATTAACAGGATTTGGGAGAAGTTGATTCCAATGCCCATAGTTGACTTTAGGGGGCTCAGGACTTCTGTGGGGGCAGTAACTACAGATGTGGTAGAAACAGCAAGAGAACTACAGATAGAAGTGGAGCCTGAAGATGTGACTGAATTGCTGCCATCTCATGATCAAACTTGAATGAAGGAGGTGTTGCTTCTTCTGAATGAGCAAAGAAAATCTTTTCTTGATGTGGATTCTACTCCTGATGAAGATGCTGTGGACGTTGTTGAAATGACAACAGAGGACTTAGAATATGACATAACATAGTTGATAAAGCAGTGGCATGGTTTGAGAGGATTGATTCCAGTATTGAAGGAAGTTCTACTGTGGGTAAATGCTATCAAATAGTATCACATGCTACAGAGAAATCTTTGGTGAAAGAAAGAGTCAATCGATGCAGCAGACTTCATCTTTGTCTTATTTCAGGAAATTGCCACAGGCATCCCAATCTTTAGCAGCCACCACCCTGATCAGTCAGCAGCCACAACACTGACGCAAGACCCTCCACCATCAAAAAGATGACTCACTGAAGGCTCAGGTGATCATTACCATTTTTTTTAGTATAAAGTGTTTTACAAGACCAGTGCTCTAACCCATGAGCTATGGAGCCATAATAAAGTATTTTAAAATTCCAGCTGGGCACGGTGGCTCACGCCTGTAATCCCAGCACTTTGGGAGGCTGAGGAGGGTGGATCACCTGAGGTCAACAGTTCGAGACCAGCCTGGCCAACATGGAGAAACCCTGTCTCTACTAAAAATACAAAAATTAGCCGGGTGTGGTGGCGGGGGCCTGTAATTCCAGCTACTCAGGAGGCTGGGGCAGGAAAATCTCTTGAACTCAGGAGACAGAGGTTGCAGTGAGCCAAGATTGCACCACTGCACTCCAGCCTGGGTGACACAGTGAAACTCTGTCTCAAAAAGAAAAAAAAAAAAAATTAAGGTATATATGTTGTGCTGGGTGCAATGGTGGATGCCTGTAATCCTAGCCCTTTGGGAGGTCAAGGCTGGTAGACTGCTTGAGCCCAGGAGTTCGTGACCAGCCTGAGCAACATAGTGAGACCCTGTCTCTAAAAAAATACAAAAAATTAGCTGGGTGTGGTGACTCGTGCCTGTAGTCCCAGCTCCTCAGGAGGCTGAGGTGGGAGGCTCACTTGAGCCTGAAGGCAGAGGTTGCAGCGAGCCGAGATTGTGCCACTGCACTCCAGCCTGGGCACCAGAGTGAGCCCTGTTGTTAAGAAAAAAAAAAAAAAAAAAAATCAAGGCTGAACAGTCCTTTAGCACCAAAGAGACCATTCTGTCTCTCCTCTCTCAGGTTTAACTTTCTCATGAAAATCTTACCCCCAGCCCATTTTAACTTAACTCACAATATATGCCTGGCACTATGCAAGACTCTGGAAATGTGAAGAGGAACAAAATAGCTATGGCTGACCCCTAGTCAGCCATAGTTTATAGTCTACTAGAAATAGTTATCAAAGTGTGGTCTGGGGACCTTGGAGGAGGGAGGGAGAGTCCTTGGAGCCCTTTTGGGGCTGTGTGTGAAGCCCAAACTACATTCTTGTATTCATAATAATATAGCCAGTTCTCATTCTTCATGGTAGTTATGTTCTATAAAGTTGCTGTGACTGCTGAATAAGTGAATACTGAATTATTGCTCTTAAGGGAAATACAAGGTTAGGTTCCTACAAGTTTCTGGTCATTTTTGTCAACCAACCAATATGTAACCTTGTTTTCTGTGTATTTCTATTTAAAGCTACGTTAACATGAGAGGATGGTGGCATGTATGCCATCTCCCATTCACGTTCCTATCTTCCCTGGAAGGCTATTATGAGATGATTTCTTATGCTTTCCAGGTTCTGATGAGATTAGGGTTTTATGCCATGGCCTCCTCAGAACAGAGCTGCAGAATACTAAAGCCCTTAGCTGCAGCTAAGAATGAGCTTCTCGAAAGGGTGTCCCATGGCTTGCCTTGCAGTCACCCGACCCTTTTTGTTTTGGTGTTTTCCTTTTGGTGAGTGGGACAAAGACCATAGGAGCTGGCACCTTGAGCCACTCTTCCTTTTGCTGTTTACATAAGTGTCAAACAGTCTGATCTAAAAGTAGCCTGTTGTACCTTTCCCTTTCAACCAGGCAGGCCTTGTCCTTGTCCTTGCGTGTGCTCGACAAATAGGAAAGACCAAGAGGCAGATGTTGGATCAGTGTATTGCCCAGGCACTCCGCTCATTACTAGCCCATCTGACCCCTACATCTGCAGCCTGAAACCCAGTGATAAGAAAATTCTCCATGTTACAACCCTCATAAATGGCATTAACCTCTTTTAGAAGAAGATGGATTGCAAATGATTTTTAGATGTTCTTGTGGATAATACTTGCAGTATCTACACATTTAACGTTTGTTCATATTGCCATCATTGCAGAACCCAGGGGTAAAAAAGCTGCGAGTTGGAGGAGGAATCTTTGCTTCTCCAAAGGAGACTTCTCTCCTCTCTTGCTCTCTCAGGAAAGAGGGGACTCTAAAGTAGTTCACTTACGGTGGACCATGCAACATGGCTAAAAATGAGGCCTGCCCAGAGCCCGAGGCTTGTCACAACTTCCTCTGTCATTCTGTGAAACTTAGCCTTAAACAGACCAGAGTTTTGCCTGGCTAAAAACTGTATTCTCTGCTTTATCTGAAGTGAAATGTATTTCTCCTGTTCCAGCCAGTGACCAATGCAATCACCTTATCCTAGAAAAAAAGTAAATTGTAAGCACCCTCAAGATGCATTCACTTTCAAAGTTTTATTATTTACTGGCTCACAAAGTAAGAAAAAGAATGTGCATTGTAAAAGAATGTGCAAGGCTGGGCGTGGTGGCTCGTGCCTGTAATCCCAGCACTTTGGGAGGCCAAGGTGGGTGGATCACGAGGTCAGGAGATCAACACCATCCTGGCCAACATGGTGAAACCCGGACTCTACTAAAAACATAAAAATTAGCTGGGTATGGTGGTGCACACCTGTAGTCCTAGCTACGCAGGAGGCCGAGGCAGGAGAATCGCTTGAAACCGGGAGGCAGAGGTTGCAGTGAGCCAAGACTGTGCTACTGCAGTCCAGCCTGGCGACAGAGCGAGATTCCGTCTCAAAAAAAAAAAAAAAAAAAAAAGTACAAAACACAAAAAGTAGAAATAAACACACAAAAAAATCCGTCTCACATCTACAAGAAGGCAACAACTGTTAATATTCTAAAATACTTCCCTTTTTTCCTTTACACAAGCACAACTCTATATGTAATCTTGTACCTCACCTTTTGATTCACATCATTTCATATTTTTCCATGACTTCACATTGTAAATACTATGTTGACTAACTGCATAGTGATTTGTGGATGCATCAAAATTTATCTAACTCTTCCTCAAACATGGCACCTAGGTTAAGAAGCTTGTCGCTTTTGACACAAGCTATCTGAATGAGTGACAGATGGTATGGTGTGGTTGAAACAGCAGTGACTTTGCAGTCACATTTTTTGACCCATGTTTGAGATCTGGTCAGCCACTTGTAACTTGTTTGTGTGACTTTAGGTAAACTGCTTAATTTCTCTGAGCCTCAATTCCTTTCCCCATCTATAAAATAGGACCGGTAACTTCTACTTCACTGAGTTGTTCTAAGTCAGTAGTTGACAGACTATAGCTCAGGAGCCAATTCCAGGCCACTATCTGTTTTGGTAAAAAAAAGTCTCAAAGGCACACAGCCATCTCCATTCATTTATACATTCATTTACATATGGCTGCTTTTGTACCACAAGAGCAGAACAGAGAAGTTGTGACAGAGACATGGCCTGCAAAAATATCTGGCTCTCTATAGAAAAGATTTGATGACCCCTATTCTAAATAATGGACGTGAAAGTAATTCTGTAGACAGAAAAAAGCCTAACCAAATGTGAAAGATTATTCTTGGCAGAGCCCACAGTAGGTGCTCATTAAACATTTGTTCTAAGGATGTGTAGCTAGATGGAGAATTTTATTCACCAGAATCCCTACAGAATGAGTCTCTGTTCAAGAGAAGCATGAAGGAGGAGGTAATTCAGAAGAGCATCAGCATGGGGTGAGAACCCTGTGCAGAGGGAGAGGAACAGAGATTTTTAACACCTGGGAAACTATAAGGACAAGGAGAACTGCGTGAAGATGTTTAGAAGTTTTCTGGATGATGCTCTGAATAAAACTCCTATGCAGCCCAATTAAAGTAATCCACAGTAAAGATCAACATGGTTCTTTAAGACTTTCAGAGTAAGACCAGTGTTTATTTAACTTCAACTCAATGTAGGGATTAGATCAAAGGACTATAGCTTTCAAATAGATTATCAAATTGACAGAATAAAAATAACAACTCAGGCTGGGCATGGCAGCTCAAGCCTGTAATCCCAGATCTTTGGGAGGTCAGAGCAGTAGGATCCCTTGAGCCCAGGAGTTTGAGATCAACCTGGGCAACACAGTGAGACTTCATCTTTATATTTTAAAATAAGTCAATTAATTAAATAAAAATAAAAATGGGTGTGGTGGATAATGCCTGTAATCCCAGCACTTTGGGAGGTTGTGACAGGCGGATCACTTGAGGTCAGGAGTTTAAGACCAGCCTGGCCAACACGCTGAAACTACATCTCTACTAAAAATACCAAAATTAGCTAGGGGCCGGCGCGGTGGCTCATGCCTGTAATCCCAGCACTTTGGGAGGCCGAGGCAGGCGGATCACCTGAGGTCGGGAGTTCGAGATCAGCCTGACCAACATGGAGAAACCCTGTCTCTACTAAAAATACAAAATTAGCCGGGCGTGGTGGCACATGCCTGTAATCCCAGCTACTAGGGAGGCTGAGGCAGGAGAATCGCTTGAACCTGGGAGGCAGAGGTTGCAGTGAGCTGAGATCGCGCCATTGCACTTCAGCCTCGGCAACAAGAGTGAAACTCCGTCTCAAAAAAAAAAAAAAAAAAAAGTGTGTGCCTGTAGTCCCAGTTACTCAGGAGGCTGAGGCAGGAGAATCACTTGAACCCAGGAGGTGGAGGTTGCAATGAGCCGAGACTGTGCCACTGTACTCCAGCCTGGGCGACAGAGCAAGACTTTCGTTTCAAAAAAAAAAAAAAAAAAAACCAGCCCTAATACTGAATTTATAACACAAAATTTTAATTATTAGCACTCTCCCATAAAGCACAGGGAAGAATATCTTATTTAATAAAAAGAGGATAATATTTCACTGGGCAGGCTGGGCACAGTGGCTCACGCTTATAGTCCCAGCCCTTTGGGAGGCTAATGAGGGCAGATTGCTTGAGCCCAGGAGCCTGAGCAACATGGCAAAACCTCATCTCTACAAAAAATGCAAAAATTAACCTGGTGTGATGGTGAGCTCCTGTGATCCCAGTTACTCAGGAGGCTGAAGCACAAGAATCACTTGAAACCAGGAGGTGGAGTTTGCTGAGCTGAGATCGTGCCATTACACTCCAGCCTGGGCGACACAGCAAGACTATGTCTTAAAAAAACAAAAAACAGGCTGAGTGAGGTGCCTCACACCTGTAATCCCAGCACTTTGGGAGGCTGAGGCGGGAGGATCACCCGAGGTCAGGACTTCAAGACCAGCCTGGCCAACATAGTGAAACCCTGTCTCTACTAAAAATACAAAAATTAGCTGGGGTGGTGGTGCCTGCCTGTGATCCCAGCTACTCAGGAGGCTGAAGCTGGAGAATTACTTGAACCTGGGAGGCGGAGGTTGCAGTGAGCCAAGATTGTGCCACTCTACTCCAGCCTGGGTGACAGAGTGCGACTGTGTCTCAGAAAAATAAATAAAAATAAATAAATAAAAACAAAAACAATTAAAAAAATAGTAGTAAGGTCAGACTTTTGATCATATATTTTTTTTGTGAGTTCCCTAGTGCTATTCTGCCAATTTTTCTATTGGACAGCTTTTTCTCCCCCATTGCTGATTTGTAAGCTCTCAAGTGATGTCCTATAGGCAGTCTATGGGCAGTATATTAAATATCGGATATTTTTGTTTGTTTATTTATTGAGACAGTGTCTTGCCATGTCGCCCAGGCTGCAGTGCAGTGGCAAGATCACACAGTTCATTGCAGCCTCAAACTCCTGGACTCAAAGCAGTCCTCCCAGTTCAGCCTCCTGAGCAGCTGGGACTACCAGCATGTGCCACCAAGACCAGCTAATTAAAAAAATTTTTTTGGTAGAGATGGAGTCAAACTATGTTGCCCAGGCTGGTCTTGAATTCCTGGCCTCAAGTGATTCACCTGCCTTGGCCTTCCAAAGTGCTGGGACTATAGGTGTGAGTCACCATGCCTGGATATTTTTACTGGGAGGAGGGGGTGTCTGTCAAGATTAACCAAGAGGAAGTGAAAAAACATAACGCCGAGCGCGGTGGCTCATGCCTGTAATCCCAGCACTTTGGGAGGCCGAGGCGGGCGGATCACAAGGTCAAGAGATCGAGACCATCCTGGCCAACATCCCTGTCTCTACTAAAAACACAAAAATTAGCTGGGAATGGTGGCACACGCCTGTAATCTCAGCTACTTGGGAGGCTGAGGCAGGAAAATCGCTTGAACCCGGGAGGCGGAGGTTGCAGTCAGCCGAGATCATGCCACTGCACTCCAGCCTGGGCGACAGAGCAGGACTCCATCTCAAAAAAAAAAAAAAGAAAGAAAAAGCATAACAATTATCCATGAAAGCTGGCAAAGTGGTGCACAGTTTTAGTTCCAGCTACTTGGGAGGCTGAGGCAGGAGGATCGCTTGAGCCCAGGTCTAGTCTGGACAATATAGCAAGACCCCACCTCTAAAAAATATTATCCATGGGCCGGGCGCAGTGGCTCAAGCCTGTAATCCCAGCACTTTGGGAGGCCGAGACGGGCAAATCATGAGGTCAGGAGATCCAGACCATCCTGGCTAACGCGGTGAAACCCTGTCTCCACTAAAAAATACAAAAAAACTAGCTGGGCGAGGTGGCAGGCACCTGTAGTCCCAGCTACTCGGGAGGCTGAGGCAGGAGAATGGCATGAACCCGGGAGGTGGAGGTTGCAGTGAGCTGAGATCCGGCCACTGCACTCCAGCCTGGGCGACAGAGCAAGACTCTGTCTCAAAAAAAAAAAAAAAAAAATTATTCATGGATCCACTCCTTTATCTGCCTGAAAAAAGAGGGTCCTGCCCTGGCACACTTAGAACTGCTCTCTCCTGCCTCTCTATAAAGATGGAGGAAGGGGAGAAGACAACTTTTTTTTTTTTTTTTAAACAGACTTTTTAGTTAAGAGAGAAAAAAAAGCCGGGCGCGGTGGCTCAAGCCTGTAATCCCAGCACTTTGGGAGGCCGAGACGGGTGGATCACGAGGTCAGGAGATCGAGACCATCCTGGCTAACACGGTGAAACCCCGTCTCTACTAAAAATACAAAAAAATAAGCCGGGCGAGGTGGCAGGCGCCTGTAGTCCCAGCTGCTCGGGAGGCTGAGGCAGGAGAATTGCGCGAACCCGGGAGGCGGAGCTTGCAGTGAGTGGAGATCTGGCCACTGCACTCCAGCCTGGGCGACAGAGCGAGACTCCGTCTCAAAAAAAAAAAAAAAAAAAAGAGAGAAAAAAGAGCAGACTGGATGTGAGGAAATTGATGGGAACAAAGAGCAAAGAGTAGAGATTTAACAAAAAGTGTTGTTGAGGGTTATGTATACCTTTAACATATTTGAAAAATATAACATATTTGAAAATATATGAGCCAGGCGTGGTGGCTCATGCCTATAATCCCAGCACTCTGGGAGGCCAAGGCGGGTGGATCATCTGAGGTCAGGAGTTCAAGACCAGCCTGGCCAACATGGCAAAACCCCATCTCTACTAAAAAATACAAAAACTAGCTGGGCGTGGTGGCGTACACCTGTAATCCCAGCTACTCAGGAGGCTGAGGCTGGAGAATCGCTTGAACTTGGGAGGCAAAGATTGTAGTGAGCTGAGATTGTGCCACTGCACTCCAGCCTGGGTGATAAGAGCAAGACTCTGTCTCAAGAAGAAAAAAGAAAAAAGAAAAACATAAGAAAAAAATAAGTTATTTTAGCATGGTGGCTCACACCTGTACTCCCAGCACTTTGGGAGGCCAAGGTGAGAGGATTGCTTGAACTCAGGAGTTCGAGATCAGCCTGAGCAACATAGTGAGACCCAGTCTCTTTCAAATAAAATAAAACAGACTTCAGACCATGGTTTGCTTCAAAATCTGTAAACATATAATGGTTAACTAAGAATTTCTGTGCCTGTGGGGGACACCTTTTAGTATAGTTTCCCTTAAGTGGAATGTAAAGTTGTGTGGTAGATAAGGCTAGGCTGTTCCTGTGGTCAAATGAGCATTGACCAGTGAAATGGAGAGTTGTTTGATAAGTAGATCATTGGTCAGTATCCCTTGCTACCAATCTGTCTGTGAGAGTCCCTAAGCACCAAAAGCAAGACAAGAGCAAGACTCCATCTCAAAAAAAAAAAAAAAAAAAAAAAGTTTAGAATATATGTATGTGTGAAAACAAAGTGAAAAAAGACTTGAGATTTTGCTTGTAGATTTTTGTTTCTACCTTCAGAAACTCAGAAGAAAACTTTTTCTAGTGGAAAGTAAAATTATTGGATGGAATGGGAAATCCAAAACAGGGAAGTAACACTTAGACGCCGACTGATCACCTACTTTCGAGCTACTGTCCAGAAATACGACAAGAGTTCAGAGCCACATTTTTTTTCTTCCTTTTCAGAGAGGTGGGGCTTAAGATTTAGTCTGGACTTCAGATGCCTATTGGTGACTGCTCCGTGGCAGCTAAACCAAGAGAACAGCTGCTCTGCTCATTATTTCATACCACACCAGGGTACAGAGCTTGTGCTTTGGGATGGAAACCTATGGTTATCCGCAGAGGGAGTCATGCTTTCAAGGACCTCATGTAAGTAATTTGGAATTCAATAGAGCTTTATTATTGAAATTGCAATCAGAAAAAAAAGGGGGGAAAGAAGGAAAATTACAAAGAGGAAGAGGAAAGCTTTGGTTTTAAATCTATCAAATCCATCATTTTTAAAGACTTTTTAACTGCTAACTCAGGTTAGTCATTCTGTGGCTGCTACTTGCTTCTCAGTTACTGTGCTAAAATTCATGGTCTTTCTGCATTTCCAAACTGAAAGCTGAAATTGAACTCTTTTCTCTAGATTCCCGGCACTTTCATCAGATAAAGTGGGGTTCCTTTTACTTTTTGAGATCTCTGTTTCATAAATACAGTTTATTTTCAAAACATGCAATGTTTGTTTTAACTATTTTGTTTCCTTCCCTTTTGAAACATGGCGTGTAGAGCTGCCTAATTTGTACTTCTTTTCCCTCAGTTATTTAACTATTTACTGACCACATGATTGGGGTGGGTGCATTTACTCCAAGTTAATTAGTATCTAAGTCAAATAAGAAGGAAATTATCACGTTTATCAATATATAAATGTGACATATAGTGTGCTACACTATAGTGTAGTTTATTAAACCTAATTTTTCATTGAGGCATATGGAAATCCAAATGTTTTAGGAAATCATCATCACAGTTCAATTAGGTGATTAAAATATATATTCAATTTAAAGATCATCTATAGTTAAGGAATGGCTTATACAAATGTGTGTGTGTGTGTGTGTGTTTAAAGACAGGATCTTGCTCTGTCACCCAGACTAGATTGTAGTGGCATAATGATAGCTCACTGCAGCTTTCAACTCCTGGGCTCAACGGATCCTCCTGCCTCAGCCTCCCAAGTAGCCAGGACTACAGACACAGACTACCACACCCAGCAAACTTTTAAATTCTTTGTAGAGACAGGGTCTTTTTTTTTTTTTGAGACGGAGTCTCGCTCTGTCACCCAGGCTGGAGTGCAGTGGCCGGATCTCAGCTCACTGCAAGCTCCGCCTCCCGGGTTCACGCCATTCTCCTGCCTCAGCCTCCTGAGTAGCTGGGACTACAGGCGCCTGCCACCTCGCCCGGCTAAGTTTTTTTTTTGTATTTTTAGTAGAGACGGGGTTTCACTGTGTTAGCCAGGATGGTCTCGATCTCCTGACCTCGTGATCCACCCGTCTCGGCCTCCCAAAGTGCTGGGATTACAGGCTTGAGCCACCGCGCCCGGCCCGAGACAGGGTCTTGTTATGCTGCCCAGGCTGATCTCCAACTCCTGGGCTCAAGTGAGGCGCCTGGCTTGGCCTTTCAAAGTGCTGAGATTACAGGTGTGAGTCCCTGTACCTGGCCTTATAAAAACTTTCCAATTAGATGATATTATTCCTGCAATTATTGCCAACACAGTTTACTCCTAGCTATATCACTAATGCATACTTTCTATTTGCCTTCTTCAATGAAAATTTATTTTTATTTTTTATTAGCACACTTAAATTGAAATTCAAGGTCAGACTTTCTGAGCTTCTAGCTAGAACTTGTAAGTTTTTTCCCTCGTGTCATCAATAAAGTCTGCTTAGAAATGGTTGTTTCTAGTTATGAAAGTAATAGTTGCTCTACTCATCTCTCCATCCATTTTTTTTGCATGACTGCCTTTAAAAATGTGGCCTGTAGCCGGGCACGGTGGCTCACGCCTGTAATACCAGCACTTTGGGAGGCTGAGGCAGGTGGATCACAAGGTTAAGAGATCGAGACCATCCTGGCCAACATGGTGAAACCCTGTCTCTACTAAAAACACAAAAATTAGCCGGGCATGGTGGCACACGCCTGTAATCTCACCCACTCGGGAGGCTGAGGCAGGAAAGGTGGAGGTTGCAGTGAGCCGAGATCACACCACTGCGCTCCAGCCTGGCAACAGAGTGGGACTCCAACTCAAAAAAAAAAAAAAAAAAAAAATTATGGCCTGAAATGATCATTTCATTCATTTGCCTAATGTTTGGTGGTTTCTGTGGCCACACAAACTCTGAAATACTCTATGTGGCCTTTAAGTTATCTTCCAAGTTACTCTCCCACTTAATAATTCAATTATCTTTTCCAGTGTTCCTCAATAAAACCTTTCTCCTGTCAGGCTGGTCTCCCCTGTATGCTATTCTCATGCCCATTTTATTGTCTTCAATCACATCATGTTCTCTCTTCCAGGAAAATACTCTTTTAACATGTGAAACTGATAGGGTTTCACGGCACACTGAATGTGAAAGAGAAAGGAGGTGGAGAGGCCAAGAATGCCTCCTAAGTTCCAGTAGGTGATAATACTATTCACTGAGAATTAGGACGGAAGAGAAAGCCCAGGTTTATGAGGAAGAAGAAGGCTCAATTTTGGACAAGCAGATTTGAAGTGTTTGTAGAACACGTCCAAATAAAGATATCCTATAAGCAGTTGAATATTTGAGTTTGGACTGAAAAGACTGGGACAGAAATTCACATCTAGGAATCATTTTAAATGATTGTGAAACCATGCAAGTGGCTGAAGTCATGCTGGATATATACTACAATGAGATATAAGGAAGACTATAGAATTCTAAAAAATACTTTTATTTAGGAGTTTGAGAAAGTATAAGAGCCAGAGAAGTTGGAAGTAGGCAGGAAATCAGGTGTTTTGCAAGCCCAGGATGTAAAATGTCTCCAGAATAAGGCAGTGACCAACAGTGTGAAAAAGAAGGGGTTAAGAGAAGAGAAGCCAGAGGGCAGAGAAGACTAGGTACATGGGCAGTTGGAAAAAGAGGGAAAGTGGCCAGGAAAGCACCACTAAATATTTAATTATTTATTTATTTATTTTATTTATTTTTTTTTTTTGAGACGGAGTCTGGCTCTGTCGCCCAGGCTGGAGTGCAGTGGCCAGATCTCCGCTCACTGCAAGCTCCGCCTCCCGGGTTCGCGCAATTCTCCTGCCTCAGCCTCCCGAGCAGCTGGGACTACAGGCGCCCGCCACCTCGCCCGGCTTATTTTTTTTTTTTTTTGTATTTTTAGTAGAGACGGGGTTTCACCGTGTTAGCCAGGATGGTCTCGATCTCCTGACCTCGTGATCCGCCCGTCTCGGCCTCCCAAAGTGCTGGGATTACAGGCTTGAGCCACCGTGCCCGGCCACCACTAAATATTTAACATAAGGTGCAAGAGCCTGGCACAATGGCTCACACCTCAAACTCCAGCACTTCAGTAGGTTGAGGCAGGAGGATTGCTTGAGGCCAGGAGTTCAAGATCAGCCTGGGCAACATAGCAAGACCCTAGCTCTAAAAAAATTACAAAAATTAGCTGGGCATGGTGACACATGCCTGTAGTCCCAGCTACTCAGGAGGCTGAGAGGAGAGGATTGCTTGAACCTGGGAAGTTGAGGCTGCATTGAGCCATGATCCTGCCACTGTACTCCAGCCTGGGTGAAAGAGCGAGACCCTGTCACAAAACAAAACAAAAAATGTACCATAGACCGAAGTACCTGGGTTTCTGCAGAATTTTACACCCCATTAAATTTAGTGATATCTAACAGTCATTCAGTTGTCTAAGATTTAGACAGCTACTATATGAAAAATACCATTAAAGAGTTCCAAATTGGCTGGGCGTGGTGGCTCACACCTGTAGTCCCAGCACTTTGGGAGGCTGAGGCGGGTGGATCATGAGGTCAGGAGTTCAAGACCAGCCTGGCCAAGATGGTGAGACGCTGTCTCTACCAAAACTACAAAAATTAGCCTGGTGCAGTGGCAGGTGCCTGTAATCCCAGCTACTTGGGAGGCTGAGGCAGGAGAATCACTTAAACCTGAGCCGAAATTGCGCCACTGCACTCCAGCCTGGGTGACAGAGTGAGACTCTGTCTCAAAAAAAAAAAAAAAAAAAGAGTTCCAAATTGGCCAAGAGTGACAGTAGAACACAGTCAGGGGCAGAAAAATCTGGTGAAACAGGTAGGGTAAGAAATGTAGCTGGTGCTTTGGGCTAAGAGTAAGCAGTGCATTTAAAAATACGTAAGGTTTATGAAATGTGGCCAGGCACAGTGGCTTATGCCTGTAATTCCAGCACTCTGGGAGGCTGAGGTGGGTGGATCACCTGAGGTCAGGAGTTCGAGACCAGCCTGGCCAACATGTTGAAACCCCATCTCTACTAAAAATACAAAAATTAGGCAGGTGTGGTGGCAGGCACCTGTAGTCCCAGCTATTCGGGAGGCTAAGGCAGGAGAATTGCTTGAACCCAGGAGGCAGAGGTTGCAGTGAGCTGAGATTGCACCATTGCACTCTGCCTAAGCTACAGAGCGAGATGCTGCCTCAAAAAAAAAAAAAAAAAAAAAAAGTTTATGGAGTGCATTATGTCTAGGACAAATTTGTGTCTTCAATGTGTCTTCAATATCTTCCTCCAGATCCTCAATCTCATGGAAATGTCCTGTAGGTGCTACAAATTCAACATATCCAAAATTAAAGCTCATTATCTTCTCACCTACTCCAGCCCATCTCCAAATCTGCTTCTCTAAGTGCAGTGGTGCAGTCTTGGCTCACTGCAACCTCCACCTCCTGGGTTCAAGTGATTCTCCTGTATCAGCCTCCTGAGTAGCTGGGACTACAGGTGCACGCCACCATGCCCAGCTTTTTTTTTTTTTTTGTATTTTTACTAGACGAGGTTTCACCACATTGGCCAGGCTGTCTTGAACTCCTGACCTCAGGTGATCTACCCACCTCAGCCTCCCAAAGTGCTAGGATTACAGACACAAGCCACTGGGTCCAGCCCCTTCTCCACATTCTTATGATTCCATCCTCTCATTCTCTATTTCCATTATTACACTTTAGTTGAGGTCCTGAAATATTATTCCTAACTGGTTTCCCTTCTTCTAGTCCTTCCTCCTCTTCCCAGGCCATCTTCTGTAGTTCTTTTTTTTTTTTTTTTTTTGAGATGGAGTCTTTGCTCTGTCACCCAGGCTGGGGTGCAGTGGCGCGAACTCGGCTCACTACAAGCTCCGCCTCCTGGGTTTACACCATTCTCCAACCTCAGCCTCCCGAGTAGCTGGGACTACAGGCGCCCGCCACCTCGCCCGGCTAGTTTTTTTTTTGTACTTTTAGTAGAGACGGGGTTTCACCGTGTTAGCCAGGATGGTCTCGATCTCCTGACCTTGTGATCCGCCCGTCTCGGCCTCCCAAAGTGCTGGGATTACAGGCGTGAGCCACCGCGCCCGGCCCTTCTGTAGTTCTAATTAAGCAAATCCGATCATGCCATTTCCCTGATTAAAAACTCTCCCAATTGCCGGGCGTGGTGGCTCACGCCTGTAATCCCAGCACTTTGGGAGGCCGAGACGGGCGGATCACGAGGTCAGGAGATTGAGACCATCCTGGCTAACATGGTGAAACCCCGTTTCTGCTAAAAATACAAAAAAATTAGCTGGGCGCGGTGGCAAGCGCCTGTAGTCCCAGCTACTCGGGAGGCAGAGGCAGGAGAATGGCGTGAACTCGGGAAGCGGAGCTTGCAGTGAGCCAAGATCGTGCCACTGCACTCCAGCCTGGACGACAAAGCGAGACTCCGTCTCAAAAAAAAAAAAAGAAAAAAAAAAAACCTCTCCCAATTATAGTGAGGGAAAGTCTAACCTCTTTAGTACAACATCATGCAAGGCCCTTGCTGACCTGACCTTGCTCACATCTTGTCTGCATCTCCCAGTTACTTTCTGCCTCCACACATCTATCTGATAAGACCGCCAAATTTCCCACCTTGTTTTTAAATTCATCATGCTGTTTTATGCTTGACTTATTATAAAGATTGAGCAAGAGTGTTGTGTTACTAAGATCATGAGCCTAGATGGTGGAGGATGACTGGTGCAGGCAGTTCAGCACAAGCAACTTGGCCTAGCCAGAGAGAAAAGAACAAGGATGGCTAGGAATCTCTGGTAGAAGATGTGATCCTCCTTTGACTGAATGTTTATTGACTGTGTTTCTTACATAAGGTATGATTCAAGGAACTATCAGGGAGACAAGCATACCAAATAGGGCTAACTTCAAGGAATTTATGATCTGATTTTAAAAACGTAGGTCATGTATAATGAGGTGACTAATACGACTGATTTTTCTTGGGTTCCTTATAATACATCAGATATCTAATATTACAGTCACAAATATATACATTCAAAGATACCAGGTAATTCATCATAAGTATAACTAATAATAAGTGTGAAGCCAGGCATGGTGGCTCACGCCTGTAATCCCAGCACTTTGGGAGGCTGAGGCAGGCGGATCACCTGAGGTCAGGAGTTCAAGACCAGCCTAGCCAACATGGTGAAACCCTGTCTCTAGTAAAAATACAAAAATTAGCCAGGTGTGGTGGCGGGTGCCTGTAGTCCCAGCTACTTGGGAGGTTGAGGCAGGAGAATCCCTTGAACCCAGGAGGTGGAGGTTGCAGTGAGCTGAGATCGTGCCACTGCATTCCAGCCTGGGCAACAGAGTGAGACTCATCTCAAAACAAAACAAAACAGGCCGGGTGCGGTGGCTCAAGCCTGTAATCCCAGCACTTTGGGAGGCCGAGACGGGCGGATCATGAGGTCAGGAGATCGAGACCATCCTGGTTAACACGGTGAAACCCCGTCTCTACTAAAAAATACAAAAAACTAGCCGGCCGAGGTGGCGGACGCCTGTAGTCCCAGCTACTCGGGAGGCAGAGGCAGTAGAATGGCGTGAACCCGGGAGGCGGAGCTTGCAGTGAGCTGAGATCCGGCCACTGCACTCCAGCCTGGGTGACAGCGCGAGACTCCATCTCAAAAAACAAAACAAAACAAAACAAAACAAAACAAAAAATTTGAGATAAGTTAAGACAAGTGCTCCAGGAGTTCAGAGAAAGAACAGATTATTTTGGGATAGGGTGTTCAGATTAGGTTTCACAATAGAGATAGCATTTGAAACCTGATTGGGTGTAAGTAGCAGACAAGGAAGAGCCTTCTAACTTTAAGGAATGATACAAAGGTAGAGAAAGAACTGTTTGGGGCAGATGGATCCAGGAGGGGAATAATGTTGGTAAGATCAGCAAAAGGTCAGGACCCTTAAATTGTGGAGGACCTTAAATGACAAACTTGTTCCCCCTAGGCATACTTTATCTAGCAGGGAATAGGGAGCCACTGAAGTTTTTCTTAAAGAATTAACTACATGAAAGTAGTCTTTTAAGAAGATTTAATCAGGCAATAATGTGCAAGATAGATGAGAGGAGCAAGGGAATGCAGGCAGGAAGGGCAAGAAGAAATAGAGTAATCCAGGTCTTTGTTAATTCCACTTATTTATTTTATTATTAAAAGATGGGGTCTTACAATGTTGCCCAGGCTGGACTCAAACTCCTGGGCTCAAGAAATCCTCCTGTCTCAGCCTCCCAAGTAGCTGGGATTACAGGCATGCACTATTGCACCTAGGTTAATGCCTGATTTTCTTGATTCTAAAACACTATTGATATAATAGTTTTTATAATAAAAACTCTACCTTAAATGTTTACATCGATTATAAATATTGATTTTAGGTATGTAAAATCACTTAAAAAAGCATCTCAGAATTAAGGAAATAAGATGATAAGACCTGGACTAAGGCCAAGTGCAGTCGCTTATGTCTGTAATCCCAACACTTCGGAAGGCAGAGGTAGGAGGATAACTTGAGGCCAGGAGTTCGAGACCAACCTGGGCAACAAAGCGAGACCCTGTCTCTACAAAAGTTTTGATAAATTAGCTAGGCATGGTGGCATGTGCTTTAAGTCCCAACTACTTGGGAGGCTGGGGTCACAGGGTCACTTGAGCCCAGGAGTTTGAGGCTGCAGTGCGCCACAACCATACCACTGCACTACAAGCTGGGCTACAGAGCAAGACCCTATCTCTAAGGAAACCCAACAACCAGCCGGGCACTGTAGCTCACGCCTGTAATCCCAGCACTTTGGGAGGCTGAGGTGGGTGAATCACCTGAGGTCAGGAGTTCACGAGACCAGCCTGGCCAATATGGTGAAACCCCGTCTCTACTAAAAATACAAAAATTAGCCAGGCGTGGTGGTGGGCGCCTGAAATCCCAGATACTCGGGAGGCTGAGGCAGGAGAATTGCTTGAACCTGGAAAGCAGAGGTTGCAGTGAGCTGAGATCACACCACTGTACTCCAGCCTGGCTGACAGAGCGAGACGCCACCTCAAAAAAAAAAAAAAAAAAAAAAAAAAAAAAAAAAAAGAAAGAAAAAAGAAAACCCAACAACCTAAACTGAGACAACATTTTGAATTATTTGAAAGACTGCAAGACTGAATGTTAGAAGTCAGAGAGAGGCCGGGCGCAGTGGCTCAAGCCTGTAATCCCAGCACTTTGGGAGGCCGAGACGGGCGGATCACGAGGTCAGGAGATCGAGACCATCCTGGGTAACACAGTGAAACCCCGTCTCTACTAAAAATACAAAAACTTAGCCGGGCGAGGTGGCAGGCGCCTGTAGTCCCAGCTACTCGGGAGGCTGAGGCAGGAGAATGGCGTGAACCCGGGAGGCAGAGCTTGCAGTGAGCTGAGATCCGGCCACTGCACTCCAGCCTGGGTGACAGAGCGAGACTCCGTCTCAAAAAAAAAAAAAAATAAAAATAAAAAATAAGAAGTCAGAGAGAGCGAAGATTAAAACATGACTCCATGATTCTGAGTCTGAATGAAAGTGTGAAGTTAGTACCATTAAAAGAAATAGCAAAGTCAACAGGATAAAATGAATGAACTTTTATATATTGCGTTTGAAGTGAGGAACTATCTAGTAGGCAGTTGAACATATGGGCCTCAAGCTGGGAAGAAAGGCCAGGCTGGAATATGTATCCCAGGAATTACCTACATGGAAGTGATAATGGAAGGTTTGAGAGTGAGTCAATTTCTGAAAGAATGAGTACACAGAGGGGCAGGGGAAGGAGCTAATCATAAGAGCATGTTCATGTGTAGGGGCAAGAGGAGGAGTAGGGACAAGAAAACAAATAATTTGAAAGGTAGAATTAGATTCATTCCAGAGTAGGGACATGAAAAACATGAGGACAAAGAGGTTGAGGCCTTACGTTCATGCTTAGGATTTTTTTTTTTTTTTTTTTGAGATGGAGTCTTGCTCTGTTGCCCAGGCTGGAGTGCAATGGCAAGAACTCGGCTCACTGCAACCTCCACCTTCCAGGTTCAAGTGATTCTCCTGCCTCAGCCCCTGAAGTAGCTGGGACTACAGGCGTGCGCCACCA
The DNA here is from genome assembly GCF_037993035.2 of Macaca fascicularis. Lineage (NCBI taxonomy): Eukaryota > Metazoa > Chordata > Mammalia > Primates > Cercopithecidae > Macaca > Macaca fascicularis. The sequence continues at coordinate 63,089,666 of NC_088389.1, forward strand.
TGCCCAGGTAATTTTTGCATTTTTAGTAGAGATGGTGTTTCACCATATTGGTCAGGCGGATCTTGAACTCCTGACCTCATGATCCGCCTGACTCGTCCTCCCAAAGTGCTGGGATTACAGGCGTGAGCCACCATGCCTGGCCACATGCTTAGGCTTTATAGATATCAATTATGTATATTTAGAGACGTCTTGAACACTCATGCAGATGTTAAGAACCCCACTTGAGTGCTCCACGGGAATGTCCTTATAGGACCCCTGTTTCATCCTTAGCCGCATGCTGACCCCCAAATGTGGTCTATTCTTTTTTTGTTGTTGTTGTTGAGACAGAGTCTTGCTCTGTCGCCCAGGTTGGAGTGCAGTGGCACAATCTCGGCTCACTGCAATCTCTGCCTCCCAGGTTCAAGCGATTCTCCTGTCTGAGCCTCCGAAGTAGCTGGGATTATAGGCACACAGCACCACACCCAGCTAATTTTTATATTTTTAGTAGAGATAGGGTTTCGCCATATTGGCCAGGCTGGTCTTGAACTCCTGACCTCAGGTGATCCGCCCACTTCGGCCTCCCAAAGTGCTAGGATTAATAGGTATGAACCACCACGCTCGGCTTCCCACATAACTTTTTTTTTTTTTTTTGAGACGGAGTCTCGCTCTTTTGCCCAGGCTGGAGTGCAGTGTGCAGTGGTGTGATCATGACTCACTGCAGCCTTGACCTCCCAGGCTCAGGCGATCCTCCCATCTCAGCTTCTTGGGTAGCTGGGACTACAAGCAAGCACCACCATGCTCAGCTAATTTTTTTTTTTTTGTAGAGATAGGGTCTTGCCATGTTGCCCAGGCTGGTCTCAAACTCCTAGACTCAAAGGATCACAAAAGTGTTGGGAATACAGGCGTGAGCCACTGCACCCAGCCTGGTTTACAGTATGATACTTTCAATTAGCAATAATCGCACCTCAGATAAACCTCATTGACTATGATACTGCCACTGCGCAAAGCTACAGTATGATACTTTCATAGCCCATAAAGAAAAAATAAAAATAAAAAAATATATATATATAGTAGAGATTGGGTTTCACCATATTGCCCATGCTGGTTTTGAACTCCTGGGCTCAAGTGATCCACCCAACTCAGTCTCCCAAAGTGCTAGGATTATAGGTATGAACCACCACACCCGGCTTCCCACATAACTTTTTTTTTTTTTTTTTTGAGACGGAGTCTCGGTCGCCCGGGCTGGAGTGCAGTGGCCGGATCTCAGCTCACTGCAAGCTCCGCCTCCCGGGTTTACGCCATTCTCCTGCCTCAGCCTCCCAAGTAACTGGGACTACAGGCGCCCGCCATCTCGCCCGGCTAGTTTTTTGTATTTTTTAGTAGAGACGGGGTTTCACCGTGTTCGCCAGGATGGTCTCGATCTCCTGACCTCGTGATCCACCCGTCTCGGCCTCCCAAAGTGCTGGGATTACAGGCTTGAGCCACCGCGCCCGGCCCCACATAACTTTTAATGAGAAGTTTAGAGCATAATTGTGTTGATGTAACTTTTTATAAGAGAGTCACTCTCACTGCAACCTCCGCCTCCTGCATTCAAGCGATTCTTGTGCCTTAGCCTCTTGAGTAGCTAGGATTACAGGCACCTGCCACCCACGCCTGATTACTTTTTGTATTTTGGTAGAGACGGGGTTTCACCATGTTGGCCAGGCTGGTCTCAAACTCCTGACCTCAAATGATCCACCTGCCTCGGCCTCCCAAAATGTTGGGATTACAGGCATGAGCCACTGCACCCAGCCGAAAAATGTATTTTAAAATCCCAAGAAAAGGCAATATTTCACAAAAACAGAGTCATTATGTTAATTCGTACCTTTCTTCTATGATTGGAAAAAGTAGCATAGGGATGGCTCACCACCATAGGTGCTCTAAAAATCTGACTGGTTGTCATGATAAACTGATTGGTAATTGGGGCTACAAATAGTGATTAAGTATCTTAATCAGTACATTTGTAAGTGTATCTTTATCTTTTTTTTTTTTTTTTTTTTTTGAGACGGAGTCTCGCTCTGTCACCCAGGCTGGAGTGCAGTGGCCTGATCTCAGCTCACTGCAAGCTCCGCCTCCCGGGTTTATGCCATTCTCCTGCCTCAGCCTCCCGAGTAGCTGGGACTACAGGCACCCGCCACCTCGCCCGGCTAGTTTTTTTTGTATTTTTTTTTTAGTAGAGACGGGGTTTCACCGTGTTAGCCAGGATGGTCTCGATCTCCTGACCTCGTGATCCGCTGCCCGTCTCGGCCTCCCAAAGTGCTGGGATTACAGGCTTGAGCCACCGCGCCCGGCCGTAAGTGTATCTTTCAATGTCATGCTCTTGCAAAGCTTAAGCTGATACAGTTTAGGATATTGCTGAATTATTTTCAGCCAATATAATCTTTTTTCTTTGAGACTGAGTCTCATTCTGTTGCCCAGTCTGCAGTGCAGTGGTGCAATCTCAGCTCACTGCAAACTCTGCCTCACAGGTTCAAGCAGTTCTCCTGCCTCAGCCTCCCGAGTAGCTGAGATTACAAGTGCATGCCTGGTTAATTTTTGTATTTTTAGTAGAGACAAGATTTCACCATGTTGGCCAGGCTGGTCTTGAACTCCTGACCTCAGGTGATCCACCTGCCTCGGCCTCCCAAAGTGCTGGGATTACAGGCATGAGCCACTGCTGCTGGCCTCAGCCAATATAATCTTAATCCTTACATGCTTTTCCTAGGAGAAAATAATTGCTTTCCACATGTAGCATAGCCTCATAAGGCTACTCTGAAACAGGAGCAATTTTCGTTTTTCTGGGGAGGCTATAAACAATCTGGCGTATGCAGTGATATTTGGCTTGTAAGGTGTTTTACCTCTGTATACTCTAGAGTAGGGGGTCCCCAACCCCTGGGCCATGGACTGGTACTGGTCAGTGTCCTGTTAAGAACTGGGCCGCAGGCCAGGCCGGGTGCAGTGGCTCATGCCTGTAATCCCAACACTTTGGGAGGCTGAGGTGGGTGGATCACTTGAGGTCAGGAGTTCTCGATCAGTCTGGCCAACATGGTGAAACCCCATCTCTACTAAAAACACAAAAATTAGCCAGACCACATGCCTGTAATCCCAGCTACTCAGGAGGCTGAGGCAGGAGAATCACTTGAACTTGGGAGGCAGAGGTTACAGTGAGCTGAGATTGCGCCACTGCACTCCAGGCTGGGTGACAAAGTGAGACTCCATCTCAAAAAAAAAAAAAAAAAGAATTGGGCCACATAACAGGAGGTGAGTGGCAGGCAAGCAAGAATTACCGCCTAGGTTCCTCCTCCTGTCAGATCAGCGGTGGCATCAGATTCTCATAGAAACACGAATCCTATCGTGAACTACGCATGGTAGGGACCTAGGTTGCGTGCTCCTTTTGAGAATTTAATGCCTGATGATCTGAGGTGAACAGTTTCATCCTGAAACCATCCCCATCCCGCTTCTCAAGGAAAAATTGTCTTCCAGGAAACCAGTCCCTGGTGCCAAAAAGATTGGGGACTGCTGCCCTACAGACTTTGGTAATTAAAACTGTTGTGGCTGAGATACGGTATAGGGTGAGATACTTCCCAGCTAGGGAAAGGTATTTACTAAACAGGAATATCTAGCTTAATATGGTGATGAATTGCTCAGTTAATCCACCTCTTGTTGATTTCTTCATGATATTGGCTTAGGGCAGAGATGGCAAATACACGGCAACATTCTTGACTCCTTCCGTCTCCCTAGAAATCAACATGGCAGACATCACAGTATATACTCTTTTCCAGTAAACTCTTAGCCTCAGAGTCATTTTTGACACAGTTCTCCAGGCAGCCACCATCCACTGGTTGGAAGTGGGGATCAAAATAAGGTTGGGGATTTTCCCACAGTTTTACTGTTAATAACTTCTGAAAGCAAGGAACAGGGCATCTTTTTTCAAAAGAGGATTTAGGCCGGGCATGGTGGCTCACGCCTGTAATCCTAGCATTTTGCTAGGCCGAGGCAGGCAGATTGCCTGAGCTCAGGAGTTGGAGACCAGCCTGGGAAACATGGTGAAACCCTGTCTCCATGAAAAATAATTTTAAAAACATTAGCTGGGCATCGTGGTGCCTGCCTGTAGTCCCAATTACTTGGGAGGCTGAGGCACAAGAATTACTCGAACCTGGGAGGTGGAAGTTGCAGGGAGCCCAGATAGCACCACTGCACTCCAGCCTGGGCGACAGAGTGAGACTCTGTCTCCAAAAAAAACCACAATTAAACAAATAAATACATAAAAAGATGATTTAAGGATACATGTAGATTAAAATCAGAAGGTTGTTCAGGATTCAAGTTGAGTCAGGGCCTGGATTCTCTCCCCATGGCCTCCCTGTACTACCTTTCACAGCATATCTGCGACTATGTTTTGTTTTGTTTTGTTTTGTTTTGTTTTGAGACGAAGTCTCGCTCTGTTGCCCAGGATGGAGTGCAGTGGCGTGATCTCAGCTCACTGCAAGCCCCGCCTCCCGGGTTCACGCCATTCTCCTGTCTCAGCCTCCCGAGTAGCTGGGACTACAGGCGCCCGCCACCTCGCCCGGCTAGTTTTTTGTATTTTTTAGTAGAGATGGGTTTCACCGTGTTACCCAGGATGGTCTCGATCTCCTGACCTCGTGATCCGCCCGTCTCGGCCTCCCAAAGTGCTGGGATTACAGGCTTGAGCCACTGCGCCCGGCCTTAGAAATGTTTAAGCTATGAAATACATGGGTAGAATTTACAGAGAGGCAGAGTACTTTAAAAGAATTAAATCACCAAATAAAATAAGACAAGTCTATGACAAGAAATGTTCCCAAAGCGGCCAGATGAGCATCTGTCAGGGTGCTGTAGGAAGGTCTCCCCCTCTGATGAAAAGGTTAAATTAGAGGATCTCTTAAAGCCTAGAAATCATTGATAGCCTAATTATGCCCTGAATGCTTGAAGTTATATTTATGGTTAGAGAGTAATCTCTAGAAAAATCTGATTTTATTATACTACAAAGCCATAAGTAATTTTTTTGCAAACTTGTAGAGTTCTCAGACTAAAGTCAAATAAAACCAAATCATACAAACCAAACTTAACTAGTGACGATTTTTGGTATGTCAATTCACAATGTTAAACAGTAAAGTAATAGAAATCCAGAAACATAATATAATTTACCCATAGAAAAGTGATCTCAAAAAGCCAAGAGAAAATGCCTCCTAAGGGTCCTTGCTGCAATTTCATCTCAAGAAAGCAGAGAAGAAAATTCTAAAAAGATTATTCATTTAAGGTTAAACGATTACGGAAATATAAAATTCTCAATGTTGGTCAAACACAAAACTTACAAGTGGCTTAGAAAGTGCATACAATTCTCAAAATGTATTGCCTGCTGTTAAAAGCATTTATATTTATAATTACATTTTTCTAGCTATATTAAGCATTGTTTTTAAAACACATTACAGTAAAATACACATAAAAAGTACATATATATTACGTATATAATTTGAGTTTTTACAAACTAAACACACCTATGTAATCAGCACTCAGATTTTAAAGACTGAACATTAAGCATTGTTTTTGAAGTTAATTTTTCTTATCTTTCAAGAAGAAAAAAATTAATGTTCTATTCTGCATATCTGGAGGTACAGTATGTAACTTTAAAAGCAACATACCCATCTTGCCTTCAAGTGATTTTCAATACCTCTTGTGGTAGCCAGAATAAATAGCTCCCCAAAGATATCCACATCTTTTTTTTTTTTTTCGAGACAGTGTCTCACTCTGTCACCCAGGCTGGAGTGCAGTGGCGTGATCTGCAACCTCTGCCTCCTGGGTTCCAGCTATTCTCCCGCCTCAGCCTCCCAAGTAGCTGGGACTACAGGTGTGCGCCACCATGGCCGGCTAATTTTGTATTTTTAGTACAGATGGGGTGTCACCACGTTGGCCAGGCTGGTCTTGATCTCCTGACCTCGTGATCTGCCCACCTTGGCTTCCCAAAGTGCTGGGATTATAGGCATGAGCCACCGTGCCCCGCCTGGATATCCACATCTTAATCCCTGAACCTGTGACTATGTTTCCTTATTTGGCAAGAGGGACTTTGCAGATGTGACCAGGACTCTGAGATGGGAAAATTATCCTGGATTATTGAGTGGACCCAATGTAATCACTGGGATCTTTTTAAGTGAGAGAGGGAGGCAGCAGAGTCAGAGATGATGTGGCAAGGGAGGTAGAGGTCAGAGGTGCCATGTGCCAAGGAATGTGGGCAGCCTCTAGAATCTGGAAGAGGTAAGGAAATGGATGCTCCCTGGCAGCCTCCAGTAGGAAGGCAACCCTACTGACACCTTGATTTTGGTCCCTTGAAACCCATTTGGACTCTGAACATCCAAAACTGTAGAATAATAAATTTGTGTTGTTTTGAAGATCCTAATTTTGTGGTAATTTGTTACAGCATATATGAAACTAATAAACCATTTATAGTCTGGTGAGTCTGTGTTCAGATTCATAAAATCTCACTGCACATTTAATAGCTTCATGTGGCTCACACGCATCTCAATCATAGCATGCCCTGAATTAAAACTTTACTTCTTTCTTCCCCAACCAGGTCACTCTCCCAGCCTTTCTCATCTTAGTACACAACCAACCACCCAATTACTAATGGTAGAAACCTGGAAGTCATTTCTTTTTTTTTGTTTGCTTTTTAAGAGACAAGGTCTCCATCCGGCACCCAGGCTGGAGTGCAGTGGTGTGACTGAGCTCACTGCTGCCTCAAACTCCTGAGAGCAAGCGATCCTCCCACCTCTGCCTTCCACAGTGCTGGGACTGCAGGTGTGAGCCACCACACCTGGCCCGGAGGTCATTCTTGAGTCTTTTTCCCTGTCATCCCCTTATATCTAACCTATAATTAAGTCTCATCAATTTTACTTCCAAAATAAACATCATATCCATCCACTTCAGTTGAGTTTCACTGCTACCAATCTATTTTCCACACAGCAGCCAATGGGATTTAAAAAAAAAGAAATGTGTTTGGCCGGGCGCGGTGGCTCAAGCCTGTAATCCCAGCACTTTGGGAGGCCGAGGCGGGCGGATCACGAGGTCAGGAGATCGAGACCATCCTGGCTAACACAATGAAACCCCGTCTCCACTAAAAAAAAAAAAAAAAATACAAAAAAAAAAAAATTAGCCGGGCGTGGTGGCGGCGCCTGTAGTCCCAGCTACTCGGGAGGCTGAGGCAGGAGAATGGCGGGAACCCGGGAGGCGGAGCTTGCAGTGAGCCGAGATCGCGCCACTGCACTCCAGCCTGGGCGACAGAGCGAGACTCCGCCTCAAAAAATAAATAAATAAATAAATAAAAAAAATAAAAAAGAAAAAAGAAATGTGGGCTGGGAGTGGTGGCTCATGCCTGTAATCCCAGCACTTTGGGAGGCTGAGGTGGGTGGATCACCTGAGGTCGGGAGTTTGAGACCAGCCTGGCCAACATGGTGAAACCCTGTCTCTACTAAAAATACAAAAATTAGCCGGGCATGGTGGCATGGGCCTGTAGTCCCAGCTACTCGGGAGGCTAAGGCAGGAGAATTGCTTGAACCTGGAAGGTGGAGGTTTCAGTGAGCTGAGATAGTGCCACTGTACTCCAGCCTGGGCGACAGAGTGGGACCCTGTCTCAAAACAAACAAACAAACATCTGATAGCACTTCCTTGCAAAAATCCCTTAATGTCTTTTCTTTTGTGGCTAATGTGACCTTTTCGTGGCTCCAAGCTAGCTGCAGGAGAACAAAGAGTTCATAAGTATTTACAAATTAGAGCTTAATTATTAATTGAAATGCATCACAAACTGCAAAAGTTTGATGAGATTTGAAATTTGCTATACAGCAAGAAATCTCAGTAAGCTGTTAGACTTAGTTTCACCTGTGGTACATTTTTAATGCTTGTAAAAAAAAAAAAAAGATGTTAATATTTTGTATCATCAACTTCATTCAAAGTTTCTTGTCAATGGTGACTTAGGAATCTGTTGCCCAGGCTCGTTTCAAACTCCTGGCCTCAAACTATCCTCTCACCTTGGCTTCCTAAAATGCTGGGAGTGACTCAGAAATTTGAAAGGGTCATTAAAAAGTCTTAAAGCTTGATTCGGTGACATGGGCCTGTAGTCCCAGCTACTCAGAAGGCTGAAGCCAGAAAAGATGGCTTGAGGACAGGAGCTCGAGCCCAGCCTTGACAACATAGTGAGACCCTTGTCTCAAAAACAACAACAACCCAAAGTCTTATTTATCTTCAGGAGCTGCGCAAGCCCTTTACCACTGCCACGTTTCTCCCTGGATGTCCCTAGGCCTTGGGACTGGCTGGGGGTTCCCTGTAGTGGAGGCCGCTGCTGAACTGATTATAAATATCAGGAAGGCTCTGCCATGCCTTGGTCATCAATTCACACTCCACCAGTGTCTTCTAGCAGTCACGACAAGGTTTAACGTTAGGGACAGCTGTGGGGTGGCCGCGCTACACGACAGTATTGTTTCGGTCCTGGTCTATGAAATAACTGAAGGAACGAGAAGCGCAAGAAATCCCTCCTTGGGTGCAAGACCAAACAACTACCCCGCGGGAAGACTCGGGCTTCAGTGCGTGTGTCGCCAGCGGAGGAGGACGCTTCGGGGCAGGAGCACAGGCTGCCTGGACAGCCCCGCAGCAGCTCCAGCGCGGAAGATACAACGGAAGACGCTCCGCTCTGGTCTGCACCCAGCCGGCCTCAAAACACCGCCGGAAAGGGTGGGGGGCGGGAACGGGGGCAGCCAATCACGGGAGCCCTCTCGGGCGGTGTCAGGGCGCGCTCGCGGATTCGGCGCTCCAGGTGGGCGTGGCTGGGCAAGCCGGGAGTGGGGACAAGGTCGAGCGACGAGTCATCTACCCGCGCGCCCGAGCGCGGAAACCGAGGGGCGGGCTCGCGCTCTGCCTGCTTCGTGGCGCTTGGTTCGGCTGTCGCCCGAGGAGCGCGGTGGCGGCGTGGGAGGGAGCTTCTGACTGCGTCTGGTGAGAGCCGCGCGGCGGCGGGGGACTCCAGGAGACCATCCTGCCCACCCCCAGGGCCGCCTCCTCCAGCCTCCTGCCCCAGGCCTCCTCTCCCCGGCCACTTTCCACCCCATCGCGCCCGGAGGCCCACACTGGACCCGGGTCTCGCCCAATGTCCTGCAGGCCTGCACCATAGGGCCCCTCTTTGGCCCAATTCAGGGCTCTGCCATGTGGCTCGGGGTGGGCCCCGATGATCAGGGGAGGGGATGTAGAGGGAGGCCCAGGTTGACTTGTCCCCTGGGACAGTGCTGTCCAGCCAGGGGGGATGCTGAGTGTCCCGTGAGGAGCGGGGCGGGGCGAGAGAGGGTGGAGAGCTGCCTGGCAGGCAAGCTGTCCTGGCGTGAAAAGCTGGGCTAAAAAGTCTCCTCCCTGCTCTGACTCTACCTTCTGAGTCAGGGCTTCCTTGTATATTTGAGAAGTGTTAATTCTCCGCCTTCCCCCCAAATTTTATTTTTTTATTTTTATTTATTTATTTGTTTGTTTGTTTATTTATTTTTGAGACGGAGTCTCGCTGTGTTGCCCAGGCTGGAGTGCAGTGGCGCAATTTCGGCTCACTGCAAGCTCCGCCTCCCGGATTCACGCCATTCTCCTGTCTCAGCTTCCCGAGTAGCTGGGACTACAGGCGCCCGCTACCACGCCCGGCGAATTTTTTGTATTTTTAGTAGAGGCGGGGTTTCACCATGTTGGCCAGGATGGTCTTAAACTGACATCAAGTGATCTGCCCATCTCAGCTTCCCAAAGTGCTGGGGTTACAAAGGAGTCAGCCACCGCGCCCAGCCAATGATGAACTATTAAACAGTGATTTGGGGCAAGTAAATTATTTTCTCTGTGCCTCCTGTCTGTAGAATGGGGCTAATAGGAGGGCTGTGAGGATGAAATGAGTTAATACGTGTAAAGAAAGCTATTAGCACAATGTTTGGCACTTCAGAAGCACTCAGCAAATTTACTGTTGTTTCCTCTGTTCAGTGACTGCTTGAACCAAGTGTTCATTATTTTCAGTTGATTGCCTTAAAAATACTCTCTTCACAAAGAACTCTTTCCACGGTTGAGTGGGACATTATTTTTCTGGAAAGTGTTAACACCCTTTTGCCAGCATTTATAATGGACAGTCTTGAGTTGAGAGAATGCAGAAAACAGCCTTTAAGAATTGGGTTTCTACGGGGTGCGGTGGCTCACGCCTGTAATCCCAGCACTTTGGGAGGCCAACGCAGGCGGATCACCTGAGGTCAGGAGTTCGAGACCAGCCTGGCCAACATGGTAAAAACCTCATCTCTACTAAAAATACAAAAATTAGCTGGACATGGTGGCGGGCGCCTGTGATCCCAGCTACTCAGGAGGCTGAGACAGGAGAATGGCTTGAACCCAGGCAGCGAAGGTTGCAGTGAGCTGAGATTGCACCACTGCATTCTAGCCTGGGCGACAGAGTGAGACTCAGTCTCAAAATAAAAAACAAAAAAAAAGAATTAAGTTACGGTGGCTCATGCCTGTAATCCCAGCACTTTGGGAGGCCAGGCAGCAGATCACCTGAGGTCAGAAGATCGAGACTAGCCTGGCGAACGTGATGAAACCCCGTCTATACTAAAGATACGAAAAAATTAGCTGGGCATGGTGTCACATGCCTGTAATCCCAGCTACTTGGGAGGCTGAGGCAGGAGAATTGCTTGAACCTGGGAAGCGGAGGTTGCAGTGAGCTGAGATTGTGTCACTGCACTCCAGCCTGGGCAACAGAATGAGACCCTGTCTCAAAAACATAAAACAAAAAAACAAGAATTGGGTTTTTCAGCGATTGCCAGTGAGTTCAAGATGAAGGCAAACTTATCTGAAAACTGTCATCTATCTGTCTATCATCTGTCATCCATCCGTCACCTATTATTTGTTTTTCTGTCTTTCTTTTGGTGGCTCAGGTACAATTATAGAATTGAAGAGTGAAATGGATGCAAGTATTCAGTCCCGCCTTCTGACTTTCTGAGCTCTGGGCTGGACAATGCACCTACTTCATAATGTTCATTTAAAAGATTGCTTGTTTTTATTTTTTATTTAAATTTAAATTTTTTTAAAGATAGGGTCTCACTCTGTCACCCAGGCTGGAGTACAGTGGTCCTTTTCCAATTTGTACTATAGTTTCTTTGAGGGAAAAAAAATTATATAGCTGGGGAACACATATGAGAAGACTTTTTGCTATTTAGCCTCTTGTGGCTTTTAATTTAAATTTTTAATTTTTGTGAGGCAAGGCCAAGGCAGATGACTTGAGGTCAAGAGTTCGAGAACAGCCTGGCCAACATGGTGAAACCCCGTCTCTACTAAAAAAATACAAAAATTAGCCAGGCATGGTGGTGTGCACCTGTAATCCCAGCTACTTGGGAGGCTGAGGCAGGAGAATTGATTGAACCTGGAAGGTAGAGGTTACAGTGAACTGAGATTGCGCCACTGTACTCCCCTGGGTGACAGAGTGAGACTCTGTCTCAAGAAAAAAAAAAAATACTGTGAGGCAAAACAAATCATTCATGGTTTGTCAATTTGTATTTATTTTACAAAGAACAGTAAATGTTCCATCTGGCAGTACTAAAATGCCTAGTACTTACCAATTACTCAAAGGTTATTCTACCTAAACTGGGAGCAAGCTGGCTATATGAATAAACTGAAAAATAGAACAATGTTACCTAAGGCCAGGTTTATAGACAAGTTTGCCTTCATCTTGAACTCACTGGCGATCTGAGAAACCCAGTTCTTTTTCTTTTTTTCTTTTTTTTTTTTTTTGAGACGGAATCTCACTCCTGTCGCCCAGGCTGGAGTGCAGAGGCGGGATCTCCGCTCACTGCAACCTCTGCCTCCCGGGTTCAAGCGATTCTCCTGCCTCAGCCTCCTGAGTAGCTGGGATTACAGGCCTGCCACCATGCCCGGCTAAATTTTGTATTTTTAGTAGAGACAGGTGCCCGCCACCACACCCACCTAATTTTTTTGTGTTTTTAGTAGAGATGGGGTTTCACCATGTTAGCCAGGCTGGTCTTGAACTCCTGGCCTCAGGTGATCCGCCTGCCTCGGCCTCCCAAAGTGCTGGGATTACAGGCCTAAGCCATTGCGCCCAGCCGAAACCCAATTCTTGACAGCAGCTTTTTGCATTCTCTCAATTCAAGACTGTCCATTGTAAGTACTAATGAAAAGTGATTGCATCCTTACAAAAGGAAATTTACTTGCCCCAGGCTGGATTTAAATTTTAATTTTTTTTAAGATAGGGTCTTGCTCCATCATTCAGGCTGGAGTGCGGTGGCACTATCATAACTCACTATAGCCTCAAACTCCTGGGCTCAAGTGATCTTCCTGTCTCAGCCTCCCAAATAGCTAAGACCGCAGGTGTGCACAACCACGCTCAGCTAATTAAAAAAAATTTGTTTGTAGAGACAGGGATCTTACTGTGTTGCCCAGGCTGGTCTTGAACTCCTGATTTCAAGGAGTCCTTGCCTCGGCCTCCCAAAGTGCCGGGATTACAGGCATGAGCCACCATGTCCAGCCAGATTTCTTGTTTTTATTTATATATATATATATTTTGAGACAGAGTCTCACTCTTTTGCCCAGGCTGGAGTGCAGTGGTGTGATCTCGGCTCACTGCAACCTCTGCCTCTTGGGTTCAAGTGATACTTGTGCCTCAGCCTCCCAAGCAGCTGGGATTACTGGCACGCGCTACCACGCCTGGCTTTTTTTTTTTTTTTTTTTTGAAATGGAGTCTCAATCAGTCTCCCAGGCTGGAATGCAATGGCACAATCTTGGCTCACTGCAGCCGCCTCCTCCCAAGTTCAAGCAATTCTCCTGCCATAGCCTCCTGAGTGCTGGGATTACAGGTGCACGCCACCACACCCTGCTAAGTTTTGTATTTTTAGTAGAGATGGGGTTTCACCATGTTGGCCAGGCTGGTCTCCAACTCGTGACCTCAGGTGATCCGCCCATCTTGGCCTCCCAGACTGCTGGGGTTACTAAAGGCATGAGCCACTGTGCCCCGCCAAAGTTGAATGTTTTTGCTAAATTTTAGGGCTCTTAAAACTCTTTGTATATTTGAAAAGTTGATGGCCAGCAATTTCCAAAACTTTGCCCTTTTAGATTTGATATTTCCAATATCTTTAAACATTCTCATTCTACCATTTAATTGAGTCATAAGCAAAAGCATTTTAAAAAGTAAGATTTGTGGCTGGGTGCGGTGGCTCGTGCCTGTAATCCTAGCACTTTGGGAGGCAGAGGTGGGTAGATCACGTGAGGTCAGGAGTTTGAGACTGGCCTGGCTAACATGGTGAAACCCCATCTCTACTAAAAACACAAAAAAATTAGGTGGGTGTGGTGGCGGGCACCTGTAATCCCAGCCACTTAGGAAGCTGAGGCACAAGAATCTCTTGAACTGGGGAGGTGGAGGTTGCAGTGAGCCAAGGTCATGGCACTGCACTCCAGCCTGGGCAACAGAGGGAGACTCTATTAAAAAAAAAAAAAGTAAGATTTGGCCCAACAGTTTGTAGAATATGTTACCAATTTTGTAATATACATCGTGTATGTGTGTGTGTAGTGTATATATGTGTGTGTGTATACACATATATACATTATATATACACATATCATATATATATAATATATATATATATATATATATATTTTTTTTTTTTAGATAGAGACTCATTCTGTTGCCCAGGCTGGAGTGCAGTGGCACGATCTTGGCTCACTGCAAGCTCCACTTCATGTGTTCAAGTGATTCTCCTGCCTCAGCCTCTCAAGTAGCTGGGACTACAGGCGTGTGCCACAACACCTGGCTAATTGGTTTTTTTTTTGTATGTTTAGTAGAGATGGGGTTTCACCATGTTGGCCAGGCTGTTCTCTAATTCCTGACCTCACATGATACACCCACCTCAGCCTCCCAAAGTGTTGGGATTACAGGCGTGAGCCATATATTTATTTATATTATCATAGTTTATCCATGGAAGGACAGTTAAGAAACCAGTAACCATTTGCTTCCAGGGAAAATAACTAGCTAGCTGGGGAACACAGATGAAAAGACTTTTTGCGACTTAATCTCTTGTGACTTTTCAGTTTTAAACCATGTGAATATACTACTTAATCAAAAATTGAGTTATTTAAAATAATTTTTTAAAACCTCCCCTTAAAAAGGCATTTTACCTTAATATTATTTTTAAGATTTGATTTCTTTCCTTAAAAAAACTTTTGACTTTTTTAGGTTCTTTAGGTTTCTAGGTAACAATGTTGTATTTTTCACTGTTTATTTATATGGTCAGCTTGCTCTCAGTTTAGGTAGAATAACCTTTGAGTAACCTGGTAAATAAGCATTTTAGTACTGCCAGATGGAACATTTACTGTTCTTTGTAAAATAAATACAAACTGACAAACCATGAATGATTCGTTTTGCCTCACCCAGCAAATTAAATATTACCAACAATTTATTCAGCTCAAATTTGATCACTGGAAGGATTATATACAAGAACACTTAGGACAACCATTTCTGGAAGAATATTTTTGTCTCTTTAAAGATTAGATAGTGTGGCTGGGTGTGGTGGCTCATGCCTGTAATCCCAGCACTTTGGGAGGCCAAGGCAGGCGGATCATGAGATTAGGAGTTCGAGACCAGTCTGGCTAACATGGTGAAACCCCATGTCTACTAAAAATACAAAAAATTAGCCCAGCATGGTGGCGCATGCCTGTAATCCCAGCTACTCAGGAGGCTGAGGCAGGAGAATTGCTTGAACCCAGGAGGCGGAGGTCGTAGTGAGCTGAGATTGAGCCACTGCACTCCAGCCTGAGTGGCAGAACGAGACTCCTTATCAAAAAAAAAAAAAAAAAAAAAAAAAAGGCCAGGCGTGGTGGCCGCGGTGGCTCACGCCTGTAATCCCAGCACTTTGGGAGGCCAAGGCGGACGGATCATGAGGTTAGGAGATCGAGACCATCCTGGCTAATACGATGAAACCCTGTCTCTACTAAAAATACAAAAAATTAGCCGGCGTGGTGTTGGGCGCCTGTAGTCCCAGCTCCTCGGGAGGCTGAGGCAGGAGAATGGCGTGAACCCGGGAAGCGGAGCTTGCAGTGGGCAGAGATTGTGCCACTGCACTCCAGCCTGGGCGACAGAGCGAGACTCCGTCTCAAAAAAACAAAACAAAAAAGACCATACAGTGCTTAGGTCTTCTGAATATAACTCTCTTGGTGGAATGCCCGTTTCATTATATTGTAAGTGTTTGTCATTGGGTGAAATTAGCTTTTACTGGGGATTATAAATTCAGAGTGGGCCTAATGATGGGACAATTTGCATGGTCACAGAATTTTAAGAGAGATGAGGTACCAACAGCAGAGGGCTACTAATGGAATTTCCAGTGAATTTCAGAGTTTACCCTCATCTAAAGGATGGCACCCCTAGAATTGGAATCCTTACTGAAGTATCTCTGGATTCCTAATTACAGATTCTAAATATTGATACACTTACTGAAACATGAACATTGAGATCAGAGTCCATGAGGTGAAATTTTATGTTGATTTAGAGAAGTTTAACATGTTCCAAGCCTGGCTCAGTGGTGTATGCCTGTAGTTCCAGCTACTTATGAGGCTGAAGGTGGGGGGATTGCTTGAGCCCAGGAGTTCTAGGCTGCAGTGAGCTATGATCTTGCTTGTGAATAGCTACTGCACTCTGGCTTGGGCAACATAGCAAGATCCCGTCTCCAAAAATGTAAAAACTTCTAAAAAATATTCCATAAAACAAATCTCTCATTCCTTGCCCCTGATTTTACTTTTTGAATGGAGGGTATAGCATGGCAGGGAGGGATGAGCGAGCAGTGGAGCTAAGCAATAGTATATCTGTGAATGGGAGGGCCATACGCTCAGAGCAAGGCAGCAACTGAGAAACATGGGGGAGGAGGACCTGAGGTTTGTGTGAAACCTTTCCAGAAAGGATGACACTTAGATTGAGTTTTGAAGGATGAGTAGAAGACCAGGCAAGGGGGAAGGGAAGTTTGAGGAAAAAGTAGGTAGCATCTATAAAGGTACAGATATATGGAGATTCACTAGTTGAACTGGAGGCAGTTTGGTATGGCTGGCACTTTGGCACAGAGTAAGTGTAATTTTAGGCAGGGAAGAGATAGTGGGAAAGGAAGATCACTTTGAAAGTTTGTAGGAAGCCGGGCACAGTGGCTCACGCCTGTAATCCCAGCACTTTTAGGAGGCTGAGGCGGGCAGATCACTTGAGGCCAAGAGTTCGAGACCAGCCTGGCCAACATGGCAAAACCCCATCTCTACTAAAAATACAAAAATTAGCTGAGCATGGTGGTGGGTGCCTATAATCCCAGCTACTCGGGAGGCTGAGGCAGGAGAATTGCTAGAATCTGGGAGGCGGAGGTAGCAGTGAGCCAAGCTCGTGCCACTGCACTCCAGCCTGGGCGACAGAGTGAGACTTTGTCTCTAAATAAATAAATAAATAAATAAGAAAGTTTATAGGAGGCAGGCAAACCACTTGACAGCGTTACGATCATCCAGACCTAAAATGAGGGACTGGACTAGTGGAAGTCCTTGTAAGGATGAAAAGGAGGAGATAGATTTGAAAGACATTTAGGGGGTGGAATTGACAGCATTTTGGAGATATGGGGTGAAGAACAGAAAAGACAAGGATTTCAAGGCATTTGGATGAATGAAATTGCATAACTCAGAGAACAATTGAGGAGGAACAGGTTTGAAAAAGAAAATGAGTTCAGTTTGGGACACTGACTTTAAGGTGGTTATAGGACATACAGCAGGAGATATCTGATAGGCATTTGGAGTTGTCAGTTTTGTTGGCACTGGTGTGTAGGTACTAATGAGGGCTTGAAGGTCAGGTTTTTATCTTACTTATCTTTCTCCTGCCCAGCATTAATCACAATACCTTGTATTTAGGGAGTGTATAGTGTGAGAGTGAATAGACTGTGTTCCTTATGAGACGTGATCTTATGAATGTTGGGGCAGTAATTTTCCCTCTCAAGACCTGTGTTTCCCTTTCTATAAAGTGATGGGAGTTGAACTAGATCAGTGGTTCTCAACCACTGATTTTGTGACAACCTGCTATGTTGGGCTCATCTGTGAGTTATGGCAAGTAATTTTTAATAATAAAGAGCTGATATTTGCTCACCTTTTAAACAAGAGCTGATTTATCTCACTCCTCCTTAATGGCATTCCAATGTGTGTTCTTGAGTGTGAGAGGATGGGGTGGTGTTATAGTTAGTCTGCTGGAGTTTCTTTTTTTTCTTTTTTTTTTTTTTTTTGAGACAGAGTCTCGCTCTGTCGCCCAGGCTGGAGTGCAGTGGCATGATCTCAGCTCACCGCAAGCTCCGCCTCCCGGGTTCACGCCATTCTCCTGCCTCAACCTCCAGAGTAGCTGGGACTACAGGCGCCTGCCACCACGCCAGGCTAATTTTTTTTTTTTTGTATTTTTAGTAGAGACGGGTTTCATCGTGTTAGCCAGGATAGTCTTGATCTCCTGACCTCGTGATCCACCCGCCTCAGCCTCCCAAAGTGCTGGGATTACAGATGTGAGCCATCGCACCCAGCCTTGGAGTTTCTTAACTCTGGATATACCAATGGGAGAGTCACATAGAAGTGGAGGTGTATAAAAAGATTAAGAATCACTATATTAAATAGTGGTTAAGGACTTGAGACTGAAAATTTCTATTTCTGATTTAGAGAAGTTTAAAGTTTAGTTATATCTAGGAGTTATTCTGATTATAAAGTTTTTATTTTGGCAATTTCAGGAACTCTATTTTAAGAACCTCTCAAAACGAAACAAGCAAATCATGGAGAAGAATGGAAATAACCGAAAGCTGCGGGTTTGTGTTGCTACTTGTAACCGTGCAGATTATTCTAAACTTGCCCCGATCATGTTTGGCATTAAAACTGAACCTGAGTTCTTTGAACTTGATGTTGTGGTACTTGGCTCTCACCTGATAGATGACTATGGGTAAGACGAAAGCATTTTCTTATTCTTCATTGCAACAGTGTGCTAGAAGGAGCTTGGGTTTTGTTAGCCAAGCCATATAGGCCCAGCTTCAAATTCCAGTTCTGCTGCTTAGTTTTTATGTGGCCTTAGAGAAGTCACTTAGCATCTCTGAGCCTCAGTTTCCTCACTATAAAATGTAGTGAAAACTTATATTGTAAATTATTGTGAGGAATGGAGATCATGATATAGAGCATCCATCACAATGATGCTGCTTAGTAGATGATTGATAAATGGTAGCTATAAAAATATTACTGTTAGTTATTAGTTGTTACATTCAAAGAAATGCCACTTATAAATACATATTATATGCATATAACAATGTGATTCCATTAATCTGTTTTGTGAGCTCTAATGGCAAGTCTTTAAAACTGGTTTATAGGCCAACAGCATATAAAGTAGTAGATATGGAACAAGATTTTAAAAATCTAAACTGCAAGGTAAAGTAGAGAATTACATTACTGTGACCATTGGCATTTATTTTGGTGACATTACGTTTGTTATTAATCACAGGCTACATTTAAAAAGTGAAAGTTGGTGTGGTGGCACACGCCTGTAATCCCAGCACTCTGGGATGCTGAGGTGGGTGGATCACTTGAGGTCAGGAGTTCGAGACCAGCCTGGCCAACATGGTGAAACCCCGTCTCTACTAAAAATACAAAAAAAAAATTAGCCAGTTGTGGTGGCACATGCCTCTAGTCCTAGCTACTTGGGAGGCTGAGGCAGGAGAATCGCTTGAACCCAGGAGGCAGAGGTTGCAGTGAGCCGAGATCACACCACTGCCCTCCAGCCTGGGCAACAAGAGTGAGACTCCATCTCAAAAAAAAAGAAAAAAACAACAGCAACAGCAAAAAAACAAAGGTTGGACAATCTTTGAGAGAACAAGATGTATATAATAAAAAGGCATTTAGTGCACCCTTGTGGCATGAATACATTAATGCAGTCTCCAAAAAGGGTCACAAATATAGTACTATATCTGAAAGAACCTTGCATTAAAATAAAATTGTCCTTTTCAGACTATTCTTTAAAAACAAGGTAGGAATTTATTATTAGGAAATACTTAAAGAGTAGAGAAGAAACTTAATGGATAGCTCAGGGATCCATAGATTTTTTTTTTTTTTTTTTTTTTTTTTTTTTTTTTTTTTTTTGAGACGGAGTCTCATGCTGTTGCCCAGGCTGGAGTGCAGTGGCGCGATCTCGGCTCACTGCAAGCTCCGCCTCCCGGGTTCCCGCCATTCTCCTGCCTCAGCCTCCTGAGTAGCTGGGACTACAGGCGCCCGCCACCGCGCCCGGCTAATTTTTTGTATTTTTAGTAGAGACGGGGTTTCACTGTGGTCTCGATCTCCTGACCTTGTGATCCGCCCGCCTCGGCCTCCCAAAGTGCTGGGATTACAGGCTTGAGCCACCGCGCCCGGCCAGATTTTTTTTTTAATACAAAATGAATTCTGGCTATTTAGGAGCATCCTCTCGGTAGAATAGAAATTTTAGCTAGAACCTGAGATGAAAGTCTGAGTGGGTTATTTTACTGCTGGGAGAAAGCTTTGACAGGAAGACTAGTGGAAGAGAGGCTCTCAGGGAAATGGTAGTAGGTTTTTTATCTGCCTACCACAGTTACCAAGGGTGGAAAAATAGTTATCTGATGAGACCATTAAATAGGAAATTTGATTAGTACTTAATGAAAATGCATGTTTAAAGTACATTCTAACACAAGAAATTGGCTGCTTGTGGGGAGAAAATTGGATGATTGGGAGACAAAAGTGAGAGACTTTTCACCGTGAAATGTTTTCTTAAAGAAAAAAGGGCTGTCTGGGCGCGATGGCTCACACCTGTAATCCCAGCACTTTGGGAGGCAGAGGTGGGCGGATCACGAGGTCAAGAGATTGAGACCATCCTGGCCATCATCGTGAAACCCTGTCTCTACTAAAAATACAAAAATTAGCTGGGTGTGATGGCACACGCCTGTAGTCCCAGCTACTCAGGAGGCTGAGGCAGGAGAATCGCTTGAACCTGGGAGGTGGACATTGCAGTTAGCCGAGATCGCACCACTGCACCCCAGCCTGGGCGACACAGCGAGACTGTGTCTCAAAAAAATTTTAAAAAGGGTAAAGAACATTTTCCCCTAAGTGTATATAAAAAGTGCTGACCACTGTTAAAAGTTTAGTCTCTTTCTTCCTAATAAAAAAATTCTCTGGCCGGGTGCAGTGGCTTACACCTGTAATCCCAGCACTTTGGTAGGCCAAGGTGGGTAGATTACCTGAGGTCAGCAGTTCAAGACCAGCCTGGCCAACATGCCAAAACCCCATCTCTACTAAAAATAGAAAAATTAGCTGGGTGTGGTGGTACATGCCTGTAGTCCCAGCTACTCAGGAGGCTGAGGCAGGAGAATCGCTTGAACCTGGGAGGCAGAGGTTGCAGTGAGCCAAGGTCACGCCACTGCACTCCAGCATGAGTAACAGAGCAAGACTCCATCTCAAAAAAAAAAAAAAAAAAAAAAGAATCTTAATCAGGCTGTTTACATTTATGGTCTATGCTTTTTATGTTTGTAAGTTATACTTAAATTTATTTATTTTAATGTTTCTCACTTCAGGGTTGGTGTTAGATTGCTTTTCTTGTATGTTATGGCTCTGTGTTTAAGAACATGTTCTTAAATCTTTATTTCTTCCCGGTTTTAGAAATACATATAGAATGATTGAACAAGATGACTTTGACATTAACACCAGGCTACACACAATTGTGAGGGGAGAAGATGAGGCAGCCATGGTGGAGTCAGTAGGCCTGGCCCTAGTGAAGCTGCCAGATGTCCTTAATCGCCTGAAGCCTGATATCATGATTGTTCATGGAGACAGGTTTGATGCCCTGGCTCTGGCCACATCTGCTGCCTTGATGAATATCCGAATCCTTCACATTGAAGGTGGGGAAGTCAGTGGGACCATTGATGACTCTATTAGACATGCCATAACAAAACTGGCTCATTATCATGTGTGCTGCACCCGCAGTGCAGAGCAGCACCTGATATCTATGTGTGAGGACCATGATCGCATCCTTTTGGCAGGCTGTCCTTCTTACGACAAACTTCTCTCAGCCAAGAACAAAGACTACATGAGCATCATTCGCATGTGGCTAGGTGCGTATCTCAGACTTTAGGCAGTCTACTGGCTGTTTTTGTCAGAAAATGTTCCATCTATTTCAATCCTTTTGGAAACTATTATGGATAGAATACTCTTAGCAATGAGAAGGCCAAGGTTTTAGTTCATAGACCTTGCCCTATGGTATGACTTTATCTCTCTAGGTTCACCTTTTCTGTGAAAAGGCTTAGTGGACTGATTTTTAGAAATCTCTGCTATATTTATAGAATGGAATGCTTTAATCCATTAAATATATTAGTTATAAGAACGATCCTAATATGTAAAGGGGGGGAGCTATAAAATTATAAGTATAATATGCCATTTCATTTTATTTATTTAATTTTTTTTTTTTTTTTGAGACGGAGTCTCGCTCTGTCGCCCAGGCTGGAGTGCAGTGGCCGGATCTCAGCTCACTGCAAGCTCCGCCTCCAGGTTCACGCCATTCTCCTGCTTCAGCCTCCCGAGTAGCTGGGACTACAGGTGCCCGCCACCTCGCCCGGCTAGTTTTTTTTTTGTATTTTTTAGTAGAGATGGGGTTTCACCATGTTAGCCAGGATGGTCTCCATCTCCTGACCTCGTGATCCACCCGTCTCGGCCTCCCAAAGTGCTAGGATTACAGGCTTGAGCCACTGCGCCCAGCCTTATTTAATTTTTTGAGATGGAGTCTTGCTCTGTTGTCCAGGCTAGAGTGCAGTGGCATGATCTAGGCTCACTCTATCCTCTGCCTCCCGGGTTCAAGTGATGCTCCTGCCTCAGCCTCCCTAGTAGCTGGGATTACAAGCGTATGCCACCACAACTGGCTAATTTTTGTATTTTTGTATTTTTAATTTCACCACGTTGACCAGGCTGGTTTCAAACTCCTGACCTCAAGTATCTGCCTACCTTGGCCTCCCAAAGTGCTGGGATTACAGGTGTGAGCCACTGTGCCCGGCCATAATATGCCATTTTAATAAAAATTGTAATAATGGAATGGTTAGGAAGTATGTACACCAAGTCATTTATTATATTTATTTCTGGTGTGGGATTATGGGTGTTTTTATGTTTGATTTTCTGATTTTTTTTTTTTTTTTTGAGACAGAATCTTGCTCTGTCATCCAGGCTGGAGTGCAGTAGCACAATCTCGGCTCACTGCAATCTCCACCTCCCAGGTTCAAGCGATTCTCCTGCTTCAACCTCCCGAGTGGCTGGGATTACTGACACATGCCACCATGCCTGGGTAATTTCATATTTTTAGTAGAGACGGGGTTTTGCCATGTTGGCCAGGCTGGTCTCGAACTCCTGACCTCAGGTGATCCGCCTACCACAGCCTCCCAAAGTGCTGGGATTACAAGCGTGAGCCACTGCACCTGGCCTGATTTTCTGAATTTTTTTACTACATTGGCAAAATGGTCATTTTTATTTTTAATGCTTTTCTTATAGGATTGTTGAGATTATGAATGTTGGAAGCAGTGTCATAAGTACTTGTTAATGTAAGGGATTATGATGATTATTATCAAAAAGCAAAAGTCATAATTGTAGCATTAGAGTGTATCTTTGTAAATAAGCCTTATGTTCCAACATTTTTAATGTTCAGTGCTCTAGCTTCCTAGAAATTATCTTTTGCTAATAAGAGGTAAAAAAAAAAAAAAACAAGTTTACAAACAGAATGTTGGTTGGTTAATTTATAGTAAGAGTACTACCTAGGGGACAAATTAGGACTAATAATCTATTTAGGACCTTTCATTTCTAAGAGGCAGATCTATTGAATTATAAAATTAATGAGCAGAAAATTGATTTGGTTGGGTCAGGTATGGTGGCTCACCTTGTAATCCCAGCACTTTGGGAGGCTGAGGTGGGAGTATTGCTTGAGCCTAGGAGTTACAAGGCTAGCCTGGACAACATAGCAAGACCCTGTCTCTACAAAAAGTAAGAAAATTAGCTGGGTGTGGTGGTGCATGCATGTAGTCCTAGTTACTTGGGAGGTTGGGATGGGAGGATCACTTGAGCCTGAGCAGTTGTGGCTATAGTGACCTGTGATTACACTGCTGCACTCTAGCCTGGGTGACAGAGTAAGACCCTGTCTCAAACAAAACAAAACAAAACAAAAAACAATAACAAACAGAAAGAAAAAGAAAATTGAATAAGCAAAGAGATTTTGTTTATTTTTAATCTAGATTACATTACATCAGTAAAGGAATCGGGCTTTCCTGCTATATAACATAAACCATTCTACATATTTCTGTTGTTCAGTCTGGAGTGCAGTGGTGCAGCTTGTCCTCCTGGGCTCAAGTGATCCTACCATCTCAGCCTCCTGAGTAGCTGGGACTACAGGCATGTGCCACCACGCCCAGTTAATTTTTACAATTTTTTTGTAGAGATGGGGTCTCACTATTTTACTCAGGCTGGTCATGAATTCCTGGGCTCAAGCAATCCTCCTGCCTTAGCCTCCCAAACTGCTGGGTTTATAGGCATAAGCCACTGCACCTGGCCCATTCTAAACATTTCTTATCCTTGGACAGATTTGTAGTTATGAAGGGATCATCTAGATAATGCTGGTGGAACAACCTTCTGTCTCTTCAGTCCTTTTTGTATGTTTCCAATGGAACACTCTTGGATTCTGTTCTGATTATACCATTAGTTCCATATGTATTCTGGAAAACTTGTATTACTGAAAAACTTATAATGAATAGAAAATAATAATGTGTCAGATGTGGTAGCACATGCCTATAATCCCAGTACTTTGAGAGGCCAAAGTGGGCAGATCACTTGAGCCTAGGAGTTTGAGAACAGCCTGGGCAACGTGGTGAAACTCTGTCTCTACAAAAAATACAAAAATCAGCCGGGTATGATGGTGTATGCCTGTAGTCCCAGCTACTCTGGAGGCTGAGGTGGGAGGATTACTTGAGTCTGGGAGGTCAAGACTGTAGTCAGCCATGATTGTGCCACTGCACTCCAGCCTCGGTGACAGAATAAGACCCTGTCTCAAAAAAACAAAACACTAGTTTTGGCCAGGTGCAGTGGCTCACGCCTGTGATCTCAGCACTTTGGGAGGCCCAGGCAGGTGGATCACTTGAGGTCAGGAGTTGGAGACCAGCCTGGCCAACATGGTGAAACCCCATTTCTACTAAAAATACAAAAATTAGCCAGGCGTGCTGGCATGTGCTTGTACTCCCAGTTATTTGGGAGGCTGAGGCAGGAGGATTGCTTGACCCCAGGGAGGTTGCAGTGAGCCAAGATTGCACCACTGCACTCCAGCCTGGGTGAAGAAGCGAGACTAGGTCTCAAAAAAAAAAAAAAAAAAAAAGCATAAAACCCAGGGCAGACGCGGTGGCTCATGCCTGTAATCCCAGCACTCTGGGAGCCGAGGCGGGTGGATCATGAGGTCAAGAGATTGAGACCATCCTGGCCAACGTGGTAAAACCCCATCTCTACTAAAAATACAAAAATTAGCTGAGCCTGATGGCGCACGCCTGTAGTCCCAGGTACTCGGGAGGCTGAGGCAGAAGAATCACATGAACCCGGGAGGCAGAGGTTGCAGTGAGCCGAGATCGCGCCACTGCACTCCAATCTGGCAACAGAGTGAGACTCCATCTCAAAACAAAACAAAACCCAGCAAATAACCATTAGAAAGCAGAATGTAGCAAAATTGAATTGTACTTGTAGGGCTTAAGGTCCTATTTGGGACAATTTAAGCAGTTCTTTATGAAAAGAAGGACAACAGAATAGCTAAAACTGCATTTTTGTTTGTTTAAATCTTTAAACCAGTGAAAAAGAAAACTCAAGACAATGAGGCAGAGCCATCTACCACTGGGCAGTAATACATTCTGTATAAAATCTGTGCCTGCTTCTTGATGTGCAACTTCTTTTTTTTTTTTTTTTTTTTGAGACAGAGTCTTGCTCTGTTGCCAAGACTGGAGCTCTGTCACCTCGGCTGGAGTGCATTAGCACAGTCTCGGCTCACTGCAACCCCTGCCTCCCGGATTCAAGCAATACTCTTGCCTCAGCCTCCTGAGTAGCTGGGACTACAGGTGCATACCACCACGCCCGGCTAATTTTTGTATTTTTAATAGCGATGAGGCTTAACAATGTTGGCTAGGCTGGTCTCGAACTCCTGACCTCAGGTGATCCACCCCCTTTGGCCCTCCAAACTGCTGGGATTACAGGCGTGAGCCACTGCACCCGACCTTGATGTGAAACTTCTCATGTTATCACTCTGCTTATAAGAAGATAGGGTTGGGTAGGCAGTATATAACATTGCAGCTTTGTAACCAGAATGTTCATGTATTACAATCTTAATTTTAAAATTAGCAAAGTTAAAAAAGCATGTTAAATTCCTAACAATGAAAGGTATATCACAGTAAATATAGGACTTTACAACAGAAAACAAAATGCCTTTATGGAGAGGATTTATGAAAGGGCTGAGGCTGCTGAATTATGGATAGATACAAAGACAGACTGGTAATAATATCAGAAGTGCAGGTGGAGAAGCAGGTGCAAACTTTGTATGAAATGTATTATTGCCAGGGATGAGTTGTTCTGGCTTATTGTCTTGCGTTTTACTTTTCCCTGGTCCAAAAAGACTTCTAGTTTTTGCCACTTTGCCATCCTTCTTTCATAAAGAAACTGCTGCCAGGCACAGTGGCTCGCGCCTGTAATCCCAGCACTGTGGTTGGCCGGGCGTGGTGGCTCAAGCCTGTAATCCCAGCACTTTGAGAGGCCGAGACGGGCGGATCACGAGGTCAGGAGATCGAAACCATCCTGGCTAACACGGTGAAATTCTGTCTCTACTAAAAAAAATAGAAAAAAACTAGCCAGGCGAGGTGGCAGGCGCCTGTAGTACCAGCTACTCGGGAGGCTGAGGCAGGAGAATGGCGTAAATCTGGGAAGCGGAGCTTGCAGTGAGCTGAGATCCGGCCACTGCACTCCAGCCTGGGCGGCAGAGCGAGACTCCGTCTCAAAAAAAAAAAAAAAAAAAAAAAAAAAAAAAAAAATCCCAGCACTTTGAGAGGCCGAGACGGGCGGATCACGAGGTCAGGAGATCGAGACCATCCTGACTAACACGGTGAAATCCTGTCTCTACTAAAAAAAATAGAAAAAAACTAGCCGGGCGAGGTGGCGGGCGCCTGTAGTACCAGCTACTTGGGAGGCTGAGGCAGGAGAATGGCGTAAACCTGGGAGGCGGAGCTTGCAGTGAGCTGAGATCCGGCCACTGCACTCCAGCCTGGGCGGCAGAGCGAGACTCCGTCTCAAAAAAAAAAAAAAGAAAAAAAAAAAAATCCCAGCACTTTCGGAGGCTGAGGCGGGCAGATCACGAGGTCAGGAGATCGAGACCATCCTGGCCAACATGGTGAAACCTCGTCTCTACTAAAAAATACAAAAATTAGCTGGCCATGGTGGCACAGGCCTGTAGTCCCAGCTACTCAGGAGGCTGAGGCAGGAGAATTGCTTGAACCCAGGAGGCAGAGGCTGTAGTGAGCCGAGATCGTGCCACTGCACTCCAGCCTGGGCGACAGACTGAGACTCTGTCTCAAAAAACAAAAAGAAAGTAAATGAAACAAAAAGCTGGTTCTTTGAAAAGATAAATAAAACTGTTAGACCATTGGCAAGATTAACCAAGAAAAGAAGGGAGAAAATCCAAATAACCTCACTAAGAAATGAAACAGGAGATACTACAACTGACACCACTGAAATACAAAAGATCATTCAGGGCTACTGTGAACACCTTTACGCACATGAACTAGAAAACCTAGAAGAGGTGAACAAATTCCTGGAAAAATACAACCCTACTAGCTTAAATCAGGAAGAATTAGATACCCTGAACAGATTAGTAACAAGTAGCAAGATGGAAATGGTAATTTAAAAATTACCAACAAAAAAAATTCCATGACCAGATGCATTCACAGCAGAATTCTACCAGACATTCAAAAAAGAATTGGTACCAATCCTTTTGACACTATTCCACAAGATAGAGGAAGAAGGAACTTCCCCTCCCTAATTTATTCTGTGAAGCCCTCATTACCCTAATACCAAAACCAGGAAAGGACATAACAAAAAAAACTACAGGCTGATATCCTTGATGAACATAGATGCTAAAGTCCTTAACAAAAATACTAGCTAACCAAATCCAACAACGTATCAAAAAGATAATCCATCATGATCAAGTGGGTTTCATACCAGGGATGCAGGGATGGTTTAATGTATACAAGTCAGTAAATGTGATGCACCACATAAACAAAATTAAAAATCACATGATCACTTCAATAGATGCAGAAAAAGCATTCGTCAAAATCCAGCATCTCTTTATGATTAAAACTCTCAGCAAAATTGGCATACAAGGGACATACCTTAATGTAATAAAACCCACAGCCAACATAATACTGAATGGGGAAAAGTTGAAAGTATTCCCTCTAATAATTGGAACGAGACAAGGATGCCCACTCTCACCACTCCTCTTCAACACAGTACTGGAAGTCCTACCCAGAGCAATCAGACAAGAGAAGGAAAGGGCATCCAGATCAGTAAAGAGGAAGTCAAACTGTCCCTCTTTGCTGACAATATGATTGTTTACCTTGAAAACCCTAAGGACACCTCCAGAAAGCTCCTAGAACTTATAAAAGAATTCAGCAAAGTTTCCGGATACAAGATTAATGTACACAAATCAGTAGCTCTTCTATACACCAGCAGCGACCAAGCAGAGAATCAAACAAAGAATTCAACCCCTATTACAATAGCTGCAAAATAAAATAAAATAAAATGCTTAGGAATATACCTAACCAAGGAGTCAGAAGACTTCTACAAGGAAAATTACAAAACACTGCTGAAAGAAATCATAGGCTGGGTGCAGCCTGTAATCCCAGCACTTTTGGGAGGCTGAGGCGGGTGGATCATTTGAGGTCACGAGTTTGAGACCAGCCTGGCGAACGTGGTGAAACCCCGACTCTACTAAAAATACAAAAATTAGCTGGGTGTGGTGGTGTATACCTGTAGTCCCAGCTACTTGGGAGGCCGAGGCAGGAGAATCACTTGAACCTGGAAGGTGGAGGTTGCAGTGAGCCGAGATCACACCATTGTACTCCAGCCTGGGCAACACGAGTGAGACAACATCTCAAAGAAAAGAGAAGAGAAGAAAGAAATCATAGACAACATGAACAAATGGAAACACATCCCATGCTCATGGATGGGTAGAATTGATATTGCAAGAATGACCATACTGCCAAAAGCAATCTACAGATTCAATGCAATCCCCATCAAAATACCACCATTATTCTTCACAGAATTAGAAAAAATAATTCTAAAATTCACATGGAACCAAAAAAGAGCCCTTATAGCCAAAGCAAGACTAAGCAAAAAGAACAAATCTGGAGGCATCACACTATCTGATTTCAAACTATACTATAAGGCCATAGTCACCAAAACAGCATGTTACTGGTAGAAAAATAGGCATATAGACCCATGGAACAGAATAGAGAACCCAGAAATAAACCCAAGTACTTACAGCCAACTGATCTTTGACAAATCAAACAAAAATATAAAGTGAGGAAAGGAGACCTTTTTCAACAAGTGGTGCTGGGATAATTTGCTAGCCACATGTAGAAGAATGAAACTGGATCCTCATCTCTCACGTTATACAAAAATCAACTCGAGATGGATTAAAGACTTAAATCTAATACCTGAAACTATAAAAATTCTAGAAGATTACATGGGAAAAACCCTTCTAGACGTTGGCTTAGGCAAGGATTTCATGACCAAGAACCCAAAAGCAAATATGATCAAAACAAAGATAAATAGGTGGGACCTAATTAAACTAAAGAGCTTTTGCACGGCAAAAGGAACAGCAGAATAAACAGACAACCACAGAGTGGGAGAAAATCTTCATAATCTATACATCTGACAAAGGACTAATATCCAGAATCTACAATGAACTCAAATCGGTAAGAAAAAAACAATCCCATCAAAAAGTGGGCTAAGGACATGAATAGACAATTTTCAAAAGAAGATATACAAATGGCCAACAAACATATGAAAAAATGCTAAACATCACTAATGATCAGGGAAATGCAAATCAAAACCATAATGCGATACCACCTTATTCCTGCAAGAATGGCTATAATCAAAAAATAAAAAAACAGTAGATGCTGGTGTGGATGTGGTGAACAGGGAACACTTTTACACTGCTGGTGGAAATGTAAACTAGTACAGCCACTATGGAAAACAGTGTGGAGATTCCTTAAAGAACTAAAAGTAGAACCACCATTTGATCCAGCAACCCCACTACTGGGTATCTACACAGAGGAAAAGAAGTCATTATTTGAAAAAGATACTTGGACATGCATGTTTATAGCAGCACAATTCACAACTGCAAAGTCATGGAACCAACCCAAATGCCCGTTAATCAACGAGCAGATAAAGAAACTGTGGTATATATATATGATGGAATACTATGCAGCCATAAAAAAGGAATGAATTAACAGCATTTGCAGTGACCTGGATGAGACTGGAGACTATTATTCTAAGTGAAGTAACTCAGGAATGGAAAACCAAACATTGTATGTTCTTACTGATATGTGGAAGCTAAGCTACGAGGACGCAAAGGCCTAAGAATGATACAGTGGACTTTGGGGACTTGGAGGGAAGAGTGGGAGGGGGCGAGGGATAGAAGACTACAAATAATGGTGCAGTGTATACTTCTCAGGTGATGGGTGCACCAAAATCTCACAAATCACTACCAAATAACTTACTCATGTAACCAATTACCA
This sequence comes from Macaca fascicularis, assembly GCF_037993035.2. Taxonomy (NCBI): domain Eukaryota; kingdom Metazoa; phylum Chordata; class Mammalia; order Primates; family Cercopithecidae; genus Macaca; species Macaca fascicularis. The sequence goes on from NC_088389.1 coordinate 63,119,548, forward strand.
CCTGTACCCCAATAACTTATGGAAAAATTAATTTTAAAAAAGTGAGTGGAGCTCACTTTCAGTTTTATGGGATAATATAGGCCCTATTGATAAATATCTTGCATTGTTTGACATAGCACTGTCAATCTAAACTTTTTACATTTTAAATTTTTGCTGAGGAACTGTCCTTGGGATCCCAGCCTAGGGATGAGTGAAACTCTCCTAGTCCTTTAACAGAGTTAGAAACATTTGCCACTTGAATCTGGTAGGTGATGGTATAGGGAAGCTCCTGTGCATTCTAGGAAATATGTTTAATGCTTGTTCAGCCTCAAAATGCCATGATCTGTAACATTATTATTCACTGATATTGCTGAATACTCACTAAAAACATTAGTTAGACGTTGGGAAGAGTCACATTTTTCCAGTGCTTTGGAATAGTTTGGATTTTAAAACAGTGAATTTCTAGCACCTGCTATTTAAAGTTATGTTTGTGGCACCATGTCTTTGTAAAATGTTAAGTTTGCTGAATCCTTGGATTTGTTGCTGTAAGTTCTTATCATTTGACTCTAATTTGGATGCCCTGCTCACAATTTGACAAATTGTTTCTATCTTAGAATTTTTAAAAGTGCAGACTTAGAATCTTGCTTTCAGAATTTGCTTCTTTCTCTTTTAAGATTCTTAACTAATGAAGCAATGTGGTTTGATTTTCTTTAAACAGGTGATGATGTAAAATCTAAAGATTACATTGTTGCACTACAGCACCCTGTGACCACTGACATTAAGCATTCCATAAAAATGTTTGAATTAACATTGGATGCACTTATCTCATTTAACAAGCGGACCCTAGTTCTGTTTCCAAATATTGATGCAGGTAATTGAACTTGAAAATGAAATTATGCCACCTACTTTTTCCAATTTTATGTTTCTATTACTTCTTCTTTTAACTGCCTTCCTATCTTGCTCATCTTATCATTGAAGGGCACTCTATTCTGAAATGCATTCCCATTTTCAAAGGATTACCAATTTTGCTATAACTCAAAAAGTTTGTAATGTTTTTGCCAAGTCCAGTAGAAACTTAATAATAAAAATAGTCTGTCTACTGTCTACTTTAGTCTCATGCTTAGTACTAACATTTTCCCTCCAGTTTCTACCAGTTAAGAAACCGCAGTAGCCAAGAGACATAAATCTTAGAAGTTGAAGTGAAAGATGGCCAGGCACGGTGGCTCATGCCTGTAATCCAAGCACTTTGGGAGGCTGAGGCAGGCAGATCACTTGAGGTCAGGAGTTCGACACCAGCCTGGCCAAGATAGTGAAACCCTGTCTCTACTAAAAATACAATAATTAGCCAGGCACAGTGGTGGGCACCTGTAGTCCCAGCTATTCAGGAGACTGAGGCAGGAGAATCACTTGAACCTGGAAGGTGGAGGTTGCAGTGAGCTGGGACTGCGCCACTGCACTCTAGTCTCAGTGACAGAGCGAGACTCCATCTCAAAAAAAAAAGTTGACGTGAAAGAGAAGCTCTAGAAAAGTAGTGATTCCATTGTCCACAGCAAAATAGCCACTAATATTTTTTCTTGCTTTCTTTCTTATTTATGTCAGCTATACCTTAAAGTAATCTTGAGCTGAAGCAGTTTCAATCTGGAGTCCCCAGCCAGTCCCAACCAGTTCATCCTCAAGCCTGCCTTGGTTGATCACTTGTTTACTGGTGGATGGTACCATAGATTTTGTTACTGCTGAGACCTTAGGCGAGTAAATGGGGGTGTGAGATATGAGAAATGCCAGAACACAGCCTAATACTGAAGAATTTCCAAATACTGATTATCGTTAGCTGACACCACTCATTGGTGAGTTCTTAGGCTTCTTTTTTGGTAAAGGAGGCAGAACCCTTTCTCTGCAACGTCAAGATATCACCAACTTACTCTGAAAGAACCTCTGTCTTAGTATTCCCTTGAATAATCTTTTGTGTTAGGGAGAACAAAGTAGGATATTAGTGGAAAAAAATTTAAGAATACCCAACCCAGATTTTTTCCAGGTAATGTATCCATATTTCAAAAACATTAATATTTTTTCTTTTCTGATCCTTTAAATTTTGTATAAATATTTGTAATGTAACTATGTGTCTCTCTGGTTCAACATTCATTGTCAATGATATATTCTGTTTATAATGCACTTTCCTGACTGTACATACTTTAGAATTAGAGGGTTTTTCTATGAAAGTAAAGGGTCCCAGGTATATCTAAGTCATGCCTGCCACTTGCCTCTACCCTCCACAGGGTTTTTAATACGACATACCCAGGGAACAATAGGAAAATAAGAATCAAGGCATCACTTTATCATTATCTGGCTTAGTGCCCAGTTCCCCAGTACAGGACTCCCTCTAGAAAATGGATTATTGAGGCCTTAAGCCAAAGAGGAGCTTTCAAGTGAATTGAAACCTGAATCTTGGAATAGTAGTGGTGCCTTCTGGTGTGCCATGTACTATAGTTTGAGTATCCCTAAGCCAAAAAGCTGAAATCTGAAATGCTCCAAACTCTCAAACTTTTTGAGCACCAACATGATGCTCAAAGGAAGCAACTGGAGCAATTGGATTTTGGATTTTCAGATTAGGGATGCTGATCTGGTAAGTATTACAGAATGACAAATATTTCAAAATCCAAAAAAACTTGAAACCCAGAATATTTCTGGTCCCAACCATGTCGAATAAGGGATGCTCAACCTGTACAATAATTACAGATGACGCGCTGGCAAGACTGTATACAGAGAGAAATGGCCAGGCCTTCTCCAGAGTTAGACCCTGAGTCCATTTACCTACCTTGCCACACAGTGAAAGTCAAAAAGATTGAAAACTGAGCATGCACAGCTTTGGTTAAATGAGTGGCACCTGCCCACTGGTGAGCATGGTGTGGTCAGACTTCTGCCTTCTAACCAATCAGGTTAGCAATTTTCCTCCCTAGGTATGGGGTAGTTAGGAGAGGGTCAGTTGAGAGGCAAGTAGAGGGACATTAAATATTGCCTTCCCTTCATGTATCTTTAAGTTTCTATTAAGTCATGCAGTTAAAATATAAGCCACAGTGTCAGAATCTATTTGTATTTTCTTGGAGTGTAGTCCACATAAACGGGAGTGCTATCCCACTGAGTTCTTGTCAGTGTAAAGGTGAGTGTAGCTGGGCAGAAGGTCTCTGATCAGCGTGGTATGGGGAGCCTGGGAGGGTTCTGTTTGGGAACTTTGGGGTTAAGAGATACAGGCTGTTGGCCTGTCTTTAGCCTCTTAATTGTTGTTTAAGGTAAAGGTTTTTACTAGGGCATTGATAAAAGTTATTTGCTTTGCCTAGTTCTGTTTGAAAAGTCCCAACCGCTGCTTTCTGAGTTCCTAGATGAGCGAAGCAGAGGACATTTTAGATACCCATAATTCATGAAAAAGTCAGTAGTTAAAATTACTATTTCCCTAATAACTGATGTGAGGTTTTTGTAGGGAGATTTCTTTATGTGGGCTACACTTGCCAATGAAAATGGTTTATCTCACAAACCACTTACCAATTGGTTCTTTTCATTTTCATAGGGAGCAAAGAGATGGTTCGAGTGATGCGGAAGAAGGGCATTGAGCATCATCCCAATTTTCGTGCAGTTAAACACGTCCCATTTGACCAGTTTATACAGTTGGTTGCCCATGCTGGTTGTATGATTGGGAACAGCAGCTGTGGGGTTCGAGAAGTTGGAGCTTTTGGGACACCTGTGATCAACCTGGGAACACGTCAGATTGGAAGAGAAACAGGTATTTACCTTTGCTCATACTTCAACTGACTAGGCTTTATACACACGTGAATTATTATAAGGTATGCATATATTAGTGCTGAGCATATATTTTGTGAACGAGTGAATGAGGTTAATAACCAGTTGAAGCCTAAAATCTATAGTCAATAAATAGCACACAGTGATTACCAAATATTTTAGATTTTAGATCTCTACTTACATTTTTTTTTTTTTTGAGACAGAGTCTGGCTCTGTCACCCAGGCTGGAGTGCAGTGGCGCGATCTCAGCTCACTGCAAGCTCCGCCTCCCAGGTTGACACCATTCTCCTGCCTCAGCCTCCCGAGTAGCTGGGACTACGGGCACCCGCCACCATGCCCGGCTAATTTTTTTTGTATTTTTAGTAGAGATGGGGTTTCACCATGTTAGCCAGGATGGTCTTGATCTCCTGACCTCATGATCCACCCACCTCGGCCTCCCAAAGTGCTGGGATTACAGGCATGAGCCACCGCACCCGGCCCATTCTACTTACATTTTATTGTCTTTGTAATATCAGTTAGCATTAAGTGGTTCTTAATTACGATCTTTCATGGCTTAGCGATCTATCTGACGATCTATCATCAGACTTAGCCCCCATCTATTTTCTTAGTGGTTGCTCTAGCTATTGCTTGCAAGTCTCTGTTTTAGCCTTTGGAAGAAGGAAAAGAGAAGATGCCTTTCCCTTTAAAGGCAAGACCTGAAAGTTGCAAATCTTTCTTCTCACATCCATCAGAACTTAGTCATATGGCCACATCTGGCTGCAAGGCAAGCTGAAGAATATAGTCTTTTTTTTTTTTTGTCTGAGATGATATTGTTCTGTTGCTCAGACTGGAGTGCAGTGGTGCAGTCATAGCTCATCGTAACCTTGAATTCCTGGGCTCAAGTTATCCTCTCACTTTAGCCTCCCCAGCCATGCCTGGCTAATGTTTTTACAAAATGTTTTGTAGAGACAGGGTCTTGCTTTGTTGCCCAGGCTTGTCTCAAACTCCCAGTCTCAAGTGATCCTTCCTACCTTGGCCTCACAAAGTCCTGGAATTATGGATGTGAGCCATTGTGCCCAGTCTGTTTTTTTTTTTTTTTTTCTTTCCTTCTTTCTTTCTTTTTTTTAGGCTAGTTAAGTGAAGCAGTGCAGGGGGAGAAGGAACTGGTTGTGATCAATTAGTTGTAAACACCACTGTACTTGGACCAGCCAGAATATAATCTTTGGCTGGGGATCAGATGCCCGGCTAAAAATTCTGTTTCTAGTATGAAGAAAAGATATTGAGGATAATGGCACCAGCCATAGACAGTATTTAAAACCCAGGCCAAGTGCGGTGGCTCAACGCCTATAATACCAGTGCTTTGGGAGGCCGAGGTGGCAGGACTGCTTCAGGCTGGGAGTTTGACCCTAGCTTGGGTAAAGATAGTGATATTTTATCTCTACAAAAAAATTTAAAAATTAGGTGGACCTGGTATCATGCGCCTGTGGTCTGAGCTACTCAGGAGGCTGAGGCGGGAGGATCACTTGAGCCCAGGAGTTTGAGGTTACAGTGAGCTATGATCATGCTACTGCACTCCAGCCTGGGTGACAGAGCAAGACTCCATCTCAAAAAAAAAAAAAAAAAAAGGCAGAGAATGGAGCCCAGGACCAACCTCTGGAGCCCTTCAATCTTTAGAGTTCTGATGAAGAGGTAAGGGCCAGCAAGGAAGACTAAAGAGGAACACCAGTGAGGCTGCAGGGAAACGAGAAGAGTGTGCTATCCATAAAGCCTGCAAAATAAAATGTTTTAAGGAAGGGGTGGTGGATACTGCTGAGTTCATTTAAGATGTGAAAGGAGGGCCATGTGTGGTGGCTCATGCCTGTAATCCTAGCACTTTGGGAGGCCAAGGCAGGTGGATCACTTGAGGTCGGGAGTTCAAGCCGGCCTGGCTAACATGGTGAAACACTGTCTCTAAAAATACAAAAATTAGCCAAGTGTGGTGGTACACGCCTGCAATCCCAGCTACTCAGGAGGCTGAGACAGGAGGCTGAGACACTTGAACCCAGGAGGTAGAGGTTGCAGTGAGCTGAGATTGTGCCACTGCACTTCAGCCTGGGCAACAGAGCAAGACTCTGTCTCAAAAAAACAAACAAAAAAAAGTGAAAGGATACTTGAACCATATGCCAACATGGTCTCTGTACTTTTTGCCACTACACTTAAATAAACTTATATAAATGTACATGCCCATCCATCCTTTCCTTCTTACCTTCTTTATAGCAGGGTGTGGGCATGGGTGTGGGTGTAGGTGTCTCTCCTGCCTGTCCACTGCCCATCCTTCTACCTGTGTTTTCAGTCCCTACTACTGCCTTCTCAGGGACCTATCCATGAGTCATCTTTTCTCCTCTTTCTTTATTTAACCTCCTCATCGTTTAAACATGCCTAAGCCTCTCGCATCTTAAAAACAAACAACACGAAACAACTTCTTTCTTGACCCCACACCTCTCTCCAGCTGTTACTCGTTCACTCTTCTCTTCTTAGCCAAACCCATTGAACAGCGTGGCCATTTTCGCTAGATTTACTCCCTCATATTGGTCAGGAAATGTCTGGAGGGAAGGTGACTGCCTGACTAGCTGAGTGAACCGCTGGCTGAGTAGATGGAAGGCAGGGCAGGTTGAAAGAGAGTGGATCTCATAGATGACTAGGCAAATGGTAAGTGGATGCCAGGTTAGTCCACCTTATTTATTTTAATAAACAAAAATTTGATTTGTTCTCTTTGGGAATGAAGGACCCTAGTGCCCTTGATGTACTGAAATCTTGCCAAGAGTACTTTAAAAGGTATAAAGTAGAAAAGTTGATTTTTCCCTAACAAAAGAAGACTCAGTCAGCTGGATTTCAGGTCTAATTATGAGCATAGTACACTGATAATTTCTTTATTATTTGAATATTCCCACTTCCAAATCCTTGTAATGTGTCACTGGTTTTACCTAGGGGAGAATGTTCTTCATGTCCGGGATGCTGACACCCAAGACAAAATATTGCAAGCACTGCACCTTCAGTTTGGTAAACAGTACCCTTGGTGAGTATAAAACATTTTTTGTTGAGTGATTAAAAGGGGAGCTACCTTCAGTACCATTTTAGAGCTACAATCACTGTTTAATCATCCTAACAGAGCTTTCCTTCTTATGCCTACAGGCCCCTAGTTGCTGGGGAGACAGAGATTGCTAATATCATACCTGTTATTACTGTACCAAAGGTTCCAATGTAGAATATATATTTTCTTTCTTTCTTTCTTTCTTTTTTGAGATGGAGTCTTGCTGTTGCCCAGGCTAGAGTGCAGTGGCGCAATCTCAGCTCACTGCAACCTCCGTCTCCTGGGTTCAAGCAATCCTCCTGTCTCAGCCTCTTGAGTAGCTGGGATTACAGGTGCGCACCACCACACCCGGCTAATTTTTGTATTTTCAGTAGAGATGGGGTTTCACCATGTTGGCCAGGCTGGTCTCAAACTCCTGACCTCAGGTGATCCGCCTGCCTTGGCCTCCCAAAGTGCTAGGATTACAGGCGTAAGCCACTGCGCCCAGCCTTATTTGTTTCTCTTAATTAATACAACACTTTTGCTACACTTATTTAACCTTATTTGACTTTCTATAAGTATTAGAAAACAATGTAACTGATTTTTTAAAAAAGTCTAGTTCAGCTTTTTAATTAATTTTGACCACCCTCCTTTCTGTTTCAAATTGATGGGATTTCCCTGTATTTGAATGTTTCTTTCTGAAAATAATTTTGTTTTCTCAGAAATACAAAGATAAAAACTAAAAAGGCAAAAAAAGACAGGCACTTAGTTACAATGTTGCTGAAGTGATCTAGATATTATTATATAAAAAAATTTTAGTCCTGTATAATTATGACTTACAGTTTTTAAACTGACAGATAAAATGGTATATATTTATTGTGTACAACATGATGTTCTGAAGTATGTATATATTGTGGAGATGTTATTTTCTTTTTTGTTGTGTGTTTTTTTTTTTTTTAGACAGAGTCTCGCTCTGTCACCCAGGCTGGAGTGCAGTGGCACAATCTCGGCTCACTGCAACCTCTGCCTTCCGGGTTCAAGCAATTCTCCTGCCTCAACCTCCTGAGTAGCTGGGATTACAGGCACCCACCACACCTGGCTAATTTTTGTGCTTTTTAGTAGAGATGAGGTTTCACCATGTTGGCCAGGCTGATCTTGAACTCCTGACCTCAGGTGATCCGCCTGCCTCGACCTCCCAAAGTGCAGGGATTACAGGCGTGAGCCACGGTACCCAGCCTATTTATTTCTTTAAACATGATTTTTTAAAGTATTTTTTTGTAGAGACAGAGTTGCCATCTCTATGCCAGACTGGTCTCAAACTCTTGGGCTCAAGCAATCTTCCTGCCTCAGCCTCCCAAAGTGCTGGGATTATATGTGTGAGCCACTGTGCATGGCAGGAAGATGTCATTTTAGGAAGAAGCATGAATTATTTTTACCTGAAGTCTCAGATTCCACTATATTATGCCCTTACTACCATTTAACATGTATGGCAGAAGCATTTAATTTAATTGACTTTTTGTATATTGCAGTTCAAAGATATATGGGGATGGAAATGCTGTTCCAAGGATTTTGAAGTTTCTCAAATCTATCGATCTTCAAGAGCCACTGCAAAAGAAATTCTGCTTTCCTCCTGTGAAGGAGAATATCTCTCAAGATATTGACCATATTCTTGAAACTCTAAGTGCCTTGGCCGTTGATCTCGGCGGGACAAACCTCCGAGTTGCAATAGTCAGCATGAAGGTAAAATAACTCCTAAACTCCTAACTTTATATCCCATATAAGTGATTGATTTTTAAGTATATATAGTTGGAAGGTAAGACTAGAAACATACACAAGAACTTGCAATCATTTGCTCATAGTATTGACTTGTGGATCCTTTACAATGTTTGTCTCACTATTTTACTGATCATTAACATTTCAAAGAAGTAACTTCTTTGGGAATCCAAGACAGTAGACTTGACAGTAGGAAGACCCCTTTAGGCATCAGATCAGGCTTTTGCCACCCAGAAGATCTGAAATTCTATACTTAGTAACAGCTTGGAGTGTGGAGTATGCTGATTACTCACTGCCCAGGTGAGGGGTATCAGCAAATAGTGAAGGGAGCTGCCTCTTCTCTAGAATGTCATCAGTTGTATGGATTTTCCATTTTGCATTTTTACAGTTCTGCTCTTTATTGAGTACAGCATACCTTCAATCTATCAACCAAACCATCACCCAGTGTTGATAGGTGAGAGCACATTCATAAAAATAACAAACTGATCATGTTAAAGTGATCTCTAATGACTTAGAATAAACCTACCAGAAAACTCTTTGTTTGAAATAGTGTAAGTGTATAAAGCGTCCAGAGACGATGAGATATAGCAAAGATTTTAATGTCAAGTTGTAGGAAATTTATTAATACCATTAGGTCAAATAAGGAAAGCAAAACAAAACAAAATTTTCTCAAGAAAAGCCAAGAGGCCTCCCTTATAAATACTCTTTTTTTTTTTTTTTTTGAGACGGAGTCTCGCTCTGTCGCCCAGGCTGGAGTGCAGTGGCCGGATCTCAGCTCACTGCAAGCTCCGCCCCCCGGGTTTACGCCATTCTCCTGCCTCAGCCTCCCGAGTAGCTGGGACCACAGGCGCCCGCCACCTCGCCCGGCTAGTTTTTTGTATTTTTAGTAGAGACGGGGTTTCACCGTGTTAGCCAGGATGTTCTTGATCTCCTGACCTCGTGATCCGCCCGACTCGGCCTCCCAAAGTGATAAATACTCTTTTAAAAACTAATAGAAGGCTGGATGCAGTGGCTCGCACCTGTAATCCCAGCACTTTGGGAAGTCCAGGCAGGTCGATCACTTAAGGTCAGGAGTTCAAGACCAGCCTGGACAACATGGTGAAACCCCGTTTCTACTAAAAATAAAAGTAAAAAAAAAATTAGCCAGGCATGGTGGCAGCCACCTGTAATCCCAGCTACTTGGGAGGCTGAGGCAGGAGAATCGCTTGAACCCGGGAGGCGGAGATTGCAGTGAGCCAAGATCGCTCCACTGCACTCCAGCCTGGGCAACAGAGTGAGACTCCATCTCAAAAAACAAAAACTAATAGAAGAATAGTTTCTTAACAGAAAGATGATTTATTCCACATGAAAGGCCAATATCTTTTTCAGTGGTAGAATTCTAGAGGCATTCCTGTTGAAATCAAGAAGAAAAGGTGTTTTCTGCAGCATTATCAAACATAATTGTGGAAGTTATGAAGGGAATAAAGGAAGGAATAGCAAAAATGGAGATTATTGACAGGGTAAAACAAAAAACATTATTAATAGACAAAAAAATGCTTGGCTCCCACCCCAGACTGGTTAAATTAGAGTCTCTGGGGATGAAGGCCAGGCATTGCTCTTTGTTAAAAGCTGTCCAGGTGATTCTGATGCACAGTGAAGATTTAGAAGCACTACTCTAGATTTTTTCTTCTCTTAATTAAAAAAAAAAAATTTTTTTTAGAGACAAGGTTTTCCTATGTTTCCCAGACTGGACTGAAGGTCCTGGGCTTAAATGATCTTCTGCTTCAGCCTCCCAAGTATAATAGCTAGGACTACAGGCACATGCTGGTGCACATTAACTGTGCCTGGCTCTAGATGTATTTTTATTTTTTGAGACAGAGTCTTGCTCTGTCGCCCACGTTGGAGTGCAGTGGTGCAATCTCGGCTCACTGCAACCTCTGTCTCCCCGGCTCAAGCAATGTTCATGCTTCAGCCTCCTGAGTAGACGGGACTACAGGCTTATGCCAGCATGCCTGTTTTTTGTAGATACAGTGGTTCACTATGTTGCTCAGGCTGCTTTTGAACTCCTGGGCTCAAGGGATCCTCCAGCCTTGACCTCCCAAAGTGCTGGGATTACAGGTATGAGCGACCGTGCCTGGCCTACATTTATTTTTAATGACAATCCTAGTGACAGCTCTAACCCTGTATTTGATATATTAAAATCCACTAATAACAATATAATATAAATGGAAAGAGAGATCTTATTCAGAATAACAATAAAAACTCCTAAGAATAACTGAAGCCAGAAACGATGTGATCTATATAAAGAAAATTCTAAAACTTTACTGTAAGACATAAAGCCTTGAAAAAAATGCCCTGGATAGAAGTGCTGATTATTTTTAAGATGTCAGAGTTTTCCAAATTGGGTTTATAAGATCAACATAATTCTAGTAAACATTTCAATGGTATTTTTTTTTACATTTAGTAAAATTATTGTAAATCACAGTGGAATTTCTCGAAGTTTATCATTAAACGGACAAAAGTCAGTTGTGTAAAGAAAATATATAAAGACAAATAATCAGGAGGGACTATCACTGTTTGGTATTCAAACATATCAAAAAGCACAGTAATTTATTTTATTTTTTTTGAGACAGGGTTTCACTCTGTCGCCCAGACTGAAGTGCAGTGGTGCAATCTTGGCTCACTGCATCCTCTGCTTCCTGGGTTCAAGTGATTCTCCAGCCTCAGCTTCCCAAGTAACTGGGACTACAGGTGTGAGCCACCATGCCTGGCTAATTTTTGTATTTTTTATAGAGATGGGGTTTCCTCTTACTTCCCAGGCTGGTCTTGAACTCCTGAGGTCTAAGTGATCTACCTGCCACGGCCTCTCAAAGTGCTGGGATTACAGCCATGAGCCACCACACCTGGCCATACAGTAATTTAAACAATGTGGTATTTCTGCCAACCAGGATGGAAATTTACCCTAAGGAAACAAAGTATCCAGACCATCACTGAATTCAATTACAGGAGATGATTAAAGCTCAGCTACTTAGTTGCCTCAGTATTATTATTATTTTTTTTTTTTTGAGAAAGGGTCTCACTCTGTTGCCCAGGCTGGAGTGCAGTGGCATGATCTCAGCTCACTGCAGCCTCAACTTCCCAGGCTCAAGAAATCCTCCCAGCTCAGCCTCCCAAGTAGTTGGGACTATAGGCATATGCCAACATGCCTGGCTAATTTTTTTGTAGAGATGAGGTCTCACAGTATCTCCCAGGCTGGTTTTAAACTCCTGGGCTCAAGCAATTCTCCCGCCTTGGCCTCTCAAAGTGCCGGGATTACAGGCATGAGCCACTGTGCCCAGTCACCTCAGTAAGCAAGAAAATTCTGTCAACCTGAAAGAGTAAAATATGGTCTTTTAATGAACTAGGCTCAAATTAGCCAACATTGAACTTAAGCTTAAGAGAGGGGCCCAGCTGGGGGCAGTGGCTCACGCCTGTAATCCCAGCACTTTGGGAGGCCAAGGCAGGCGGATTGCTTGAGGTCGCGAGTTTGAGACCAGCCTGGGCAACATGGTGAAACCCCATCTCTATTAAAAATACAAAAATTAGCCGGGCGTGGTGACAGGCGCCTGTAATCCCAGCTACTTGAGAAGCTGAGGAAGGAGAATCACCTGAACCTGGGAGGTGGAGGTTGCAGTGAGCCGAGATCGCACCATTGCACACCAGCCTGGGCAACAGAGCGAGAAGCCATCTCAAAAAAAGAAAAAAGAGGGGCCCATCTTGCTGGCTGTGGAGTTTTCATTGCTTCAACAGCCCCATACTAGGACAGATTACAGGAACTACTTGAGTTTATCCCAGGGCTGGCCCAGGCCAGGCAGTGGCTCCTTCCCCAAGCAGTCATCTAAGACTGCGGGGTCATCCTATAGCAGTATCTGATTTATCATGAAAAAGATCACAACACTCACAATATGCTGCTTAGCTAAGACCAGTGAGACAGAACTTGTTTTCTCTTTTAGGGTGAAATAGTTAAGAAGTATACTCAGTTCAATCCTAAAACCTATGAAGAGAGGATTAATTTAATCCTACAGATGTGTGTGGAAGCTGCAGCAGAAGCTGTAAAACTGAACTGCAGAATTTTGGGAGTAGGTAAGATTGTACATTATAAATCCAAGAAATGCTCATTTTAATGTACAAAAGTTACTAAGTTGTGATGCATGCCTGAGCATCAAGTCAGTGTCTGCCCTGTGCACAGATGGCTCTAGGTGCTGTCTGTGGGCCCCAAGCATGGGGACTTCCTGGAACACCAACAAGCATTAGGAGAGAAGCACTGATGGTTCTAGAAATCTTCAAGGCGCTATGGCTTTAATTCACAACTGTCTAATATTTCCTTGCAGTCCTTGGTAATGTTTGTCTTAGGAGATCTGGGGTGAATGAATCTGTGTTCTAAGCCAAGAAAGTCAGCACACTTTCCTGAGATTGCTCATCAGCATTATTTTCCTTGTGTTCGTGGTGGAGCGCAGGCATTTCCACAGGTGGCCGTGTAAATCCTCGGGAAGGAATTGTGCTGCATTCTACCAAACTGATCCAAGAGTGGAACTCTGTGGACCTTAGGACCCCCCTTTCTGACACTTTGCATCTCCCCGTGTGGGTAGACAATGATGGCAACTGTGCTGCCCTGGCAGAAAGGAAATTTGGCCAAGGAAAGGGACTGGAAAACTTTGTTACACTTATCACAGGCACAGGTAAGAAGGGGTAGCGGGAGGTTGGTTCAGGAGCTAGAATGTATATTGGAGCATGTCTTCAACATGGTCAGGTGGTTACAACTCTACCTTAGCCTTCACTTCCTGCTTGACTAGAGCCTGAAGGTAAGCCACATGTGGCCTTCTCATGTCTTTTCTGAGCATGTGCCCAGCCTTAGACATGCATGTGACCTTCTAAATTCCAGGAACTTGTCAAAGCTATTCAAAGCTCTTATTTCCCACAGCTTCTCATTTCCCAGCTTTTCCTCCCAGTCTTTTTGGTTAGTGTGTTGGGTGCCCCAGCTGTTATCCTTTGCCCTAGGCAGCAGAGACTAATATATTTTACCTTGAAATGTTTTTGATAAACACCCTTCATGTAACCCCCTCAGCACTGGGTAGTTCCTAGTTAGTTGAGATGAAAGCAGGCCCTTTGAGGTGGTCCTCCAGGGAGCTGACAGGCAGGGCAAAACAAACAACCACAATTTTTTGAGAATAAGTTTGTCCTGCCCCATCAGGTACTGGTATCCAGTACTGTATCTGTACACCAGTACTGGGAGTGTGGACTGTTGTTCAAGGTCACCACCAAGCTGGAGAGCAGGTGATGGGACCAGGGTAGATTAAAACACCAGAAAGTTCTCTTAGCAAAATTCAGCTGGTTTTGTTTGTTTTTAGACAGGGTTGCACCATGTTGCCCAGGCTGGTCTTAAACTGCTGGGCTCAAGGGATCCTCCTGCCTTGGCCTCCCCAAAGTGCTGGGATTACAGGCTTGACTCCCAAAGTGCTGGGATTACATGCACCTGGTCCTGGTTTTTGTTTTTTAAATTAAGCATTCTTCTGTTTGTTGTAAACTGGTTAGTTTCCAGAGTTCCAAAAAGGTTGATTCTGACACTTTTACCAGTTTTTTCCTGGCTTTAGTGGCAGAATGGACTTTTGGAGTTCCCTGCTCTGTCATTTTTTTTATGACATCCCAGTTTGTTACTTTTTTTTTTAAATTGTATATATTTTAAGTGTATAACTTGATTTTTAAATGAGGAAACAGACTCGGCTAATAAGTGGTTGAGCCAGTTTTTGGTACAGATATGTCTAACTTCAGAACCTATATGTGCTTAAATTCTGCATTACACCACTTCCCCTTTAAGCTCATGTACTTATTATTTATTTATTTAGAGAGTGAGTCTTGCTCTGTCACCCAGGCTGGAGTGCAGTGGCGCAATCTCGGCTCACTGCCTCCCAGATTCAAGCGATTCCCGTCTCAGCCTCCCGAGTAGCTGAGATTACAGGCATGTGCCACCACACCCGGCTAATTTCTGTATTTTTAGTAGAGACAAGGTTTCACCTTGTTGGTCAGGCTGGTCTTGAACTCCTGACCTCAGGTGATCCACCCGCCTCAGCCTCCCAAAGTGCTGGGATTACAGGGGTGAGCCACCACACCTGGCCTAAGCTCATGTACTTTAGCTCATGCTCATCCTCTTTTAGTTCCAGACACGGTTTTAGCAAACTTGGATACCATTTCCTGGCTCAGAGCAGTGACTAAGCTGTAAATCAGAGGACGAGGGGTTGAGGAATAAGTGCCCAAGATGTGACAGATGGCAAGACAACCCTTAAAAGCAGAGCCTTCTCAGGCACAATACCCTTTACTCCTTTGTAACTGCTAAACACCATAACAAAAGACAGTCACTGATACTTGTAATTATTGAATCACAGATTTTTAGACATGGCAGCATCAAAAGAGGCAAAATCATATTTCCTATTTTCTGCTTCGGGAAGCAGGTAGTGTGTGATACAGTTTAGAAAGACTTATCTTGGGTTTTCCTGAGCAGAGCCTGAGACAAGGATTTAGGTTCAGGTATGGTTTTTTGGAGGTGACCCCAAGAAGCAGGAGGGAGAGTGGAAAGAATGAAACAGAGCAGGAAGAAAGCCTTTAAGGATATATTAACATTATTGAAGTTGACTTGGGGGCAAAGGGGGCTGAACTCCACCGGCACCTCCTGAGAAGCCTGCAGAACAGCATCCAGAATTGTCCTGTGGATCTGCTGGCTCCTGCCTTGCCTCGGTTGCAGGTTGCCCCTGGGTGCTGTGCCTGCATGGCTGGGTAGGATCTTGCTTCAGTGTTGGAGAAAGCCTTGGTGCAGAAAGATGGGCAGTGTGTGCTGGACCAGAGGGTCTACTACCCACAAGGTGGGCATGCACTTGCGCTGCACTATCCCCACAGCTGTGTTTGAAATCACAGTGACCCAAGCAGATGGGTCACAGGGCATCAGAGGATCTGCTAAAAACATTTCCATCCAAAATGCTACCAGAGAATGCTTTATGCTTAGTGGGCTTCATCTGTCTAGAGAAATATATATAGACCCTCACATGCCAAAGCTCTGCTAAATAGATGAGGCGTTGTGATACCAGTTTTCTGTTTCAGGTAAAGCACCCTCAGTGATTTCTGTCCCTCACTGTAGGAATCGGTGGTGGAATTATCCATCAGCATGAACTGATCCACGGAAGCTCCTTCTGTGCTGCAGAACTGGGCCACCTTGTTGTGTCTCTGGATGGGCCTGATTGTTCCTGTGGAAGCCATGGGTGCATTGAAGCATACGCCTCTGGAATGGCCTTGCAGAGGGAGGCAAAAAAACTCCATGATGGTTGGTGTCCCTCTCTCAAGGAATTAAGTAACCAAATAGTAGACAAGTACTTCAAAGTGGAAATTCCAAAGAGAGCTGAACACTGAAGCCAGAAGTTTCCCCCCTTTCACTTCTTAGAGAAAAAGCAGGGCTCCCTCGCACTAAAACAGCACAGCCTCCTTGGTCCTGACCCATACTGCCACTCTTCCTCCCCAGGGGTGGTGGTGCACAGAGGTCTAGAGTTCCAAGATAGCAGGGAAGATTTCCTTCAGTTTTGTTTTCTCAGCCAGTAGCACAGGGTGGGTACTTAATACACATTTTAATGAAGAAATAAATGGACAAAACATGTTATGTATATACCACACATACATGCACTGTATGTGTAGTATATCTGTGCTTCATACATAAAAAGAGTGTAGATTTTTGGCCCCCAAAACCAATTTGTGAGCATATGCTGAAGGAAAGGAAATGGGGAATGGAGGCCGAGAGTGCAGGAGAGAAGTGTATAGAGCCCTACACAGTAGGGTTCTGAAGAGGTGGGAAGAGATGAGCTGCAAAACCAGGCACAGGGCCCACGAGAGGGCATGGCGAGCCGAGATGATGGGTGTATGGGATGGGAAGCAAAAAGGTAGGGGATCATTGCGTGGCGGTGCCCCCTATGAGAGAGGTAAGAAGTATGCTCATCTGTTGGCAGTGGGGGTAGAAGGACTGGGAAGGCGGTGAAGGTATAGAAGAGAGCAGTCAGGGAGAATGCGTGAGAGCTGTGAGGGCCCAGGGGATACAGGAGAGCACCAGTTGATGTCTAGGTAGCAGTTTGCACAGCTGGGGATTTTTTTCCTTCAGGGTCCAGATATTCTAGCAGATTAGTAGGAGGCAGATTGATCTGAGTTGGTGACAGGCGGAAGACAAGGACTACAGATAACCACAGAAATTCCTGCTGCTTACTGAGCATTTCTCTGGCCAGCACTTAACTAAGTACTTTATGTTCATGATCTCATTTCATTCCTCAGATAACCTTGCCAGGGTAGGCACTATTGCCCTCATCTTCCAGGAGGGAGGAATGTGTAGAGGTGAGGTGACAGGCATGGGGTCATGCAGCTGGGAGAGGCAGAGCTGGCACTGACCCCAGGCCTGTGTCTGTTCCTCAGCTGCTGTGCCTTGCTGCCATAGAATGTGTGGTGCTGGCAGATGGCACAGCATTGTGTCTGGCATGAGTAAGGAAGGAGTGAATGTGGGAGGAAGGTGATAATTTGGAGAAAAGAACACTTCAAAGACTGTCTGCTCCTGGAAGTGAGAAGTGAGGGAGCCAGAGGGGTAGGAGGCTGTCATCAGACTTGAGGTTTTTCCAGGAAGATAGGTTCTGGGTTATGTACAACCAATTAGCAAGAGGGTAGCAAAAGCTTTAGGGGCAGTGTATAGAGATGTTTGTGAATGATAAGCTTTGCAATTGTGAAAAGAAAACACCATCTTCCCATATAGGGGCTTGCTTTCCACAGGCCCAGTGGTGAGCTTGGCCTCCCCAAGGCTCATTAGTGACTGCTTTTCCTTCCACTCTGCTCAGAGGACCTGCTCTTGGTGGAAGGGATGTCAGTGCCAAAAGATGAGGCTGTGGGTGCGCTCCATCTCATCCAAGCTGCGAAACTTGGCAATGCGAAGGCCCAGAGCATCCTAAGAACAGGTGAGCATGTGGCTGCAGGTGGCTGTGCTGCAGGGGGTAGCCTCAGATATCATATGGCCCAGCCCGGCCCCAGAAGAGACCCTGCTTCTCTTAGGGACAGGTGCTTTGCAGTGTCTGTTCAGAGGTTTCTTTCCTAATTACTCAGAGGTAAAAAGGGAATTGCATTCAAGGTATTTGGCAGCATTGCCTTTTTCAGCAGGTGTTTGGTTTGGTTTGACAACTATAAAAATGCTCCGTGTTCATTTTACAGGAAATTTAGAGAAATATAGGACAGTTGTAAGAAAAAATATCACTTAGAGTTTTCCCATTTGGAGATACCAACTATTAACATTTCCTTCAAGTCTTTCTATTCATTTTTTTGCCTAGTGGAGATCATGTGGTACACCCTGCTTTTTCCACTTGAGGCTGTCACATGATCATTTTCTCATATTAAGAATCAACCGTGAACTGCTTTTAAAACACTGCCTCCCACTGCATGCTGTGGATGTTCTTTATCATTTCTGCTGCTGGCTCTTTTCTGCCTCCCTCTTTGGTATTTTGATTTGGCTTCTCTCGGAAACTCATTTTAATTTTTATCTCCCTGCAGCTGGAACAGCTTTGGGTCTTGGGGTTGTGAACATCCTCCATACCATGAATCCCTCCCTTGTGATCCTCTCTGGAGTCCTGGCCAGTCACTATATCCACATTGTCAAAGACATCATTCGCCAGCAGGCCTTGTCCTCCGTGCAGGACGTGGACGTGGTGGTTTCGGATTTGGTTGACCCCGCCCTCCTGGGTGCTGCCAGCATGGTTCTGGACTACACAACGCGCAGGATCTACTAGACCTCCAGGAACAGACATGGACCATCTCTCAAGAGCTCCTGAGTGGAATCAAGTTTTTGTCTTTAGGATGACCATTTCTTAACAATCAAATCTGGTATTGAACTGCAGGTGACTTTGGCAGAGAAATTTTTTGCTTTTGGTCTCCTCTTCCAAAGTCACCTTTCCCAACTCCTATTTTTGTAGATGCTGTTCTTTCTGATATTTTCCTAGTAGGGGTCATTTTAGCTTCAAACCCTGTAAGTTCCAGTCACAATTTTCTGTGCCAAAGTAGCTACAATAATAGAGAGGAAGCCTTAGAACTCTGCTTACTAATGTATTAATATCACTGAAACCTGCAGGCCTTGCCTGGGATGTCACTTCATCCTGAAGTTTGCATTAATAATCCTTCCAGGCCGGGTGCGGTGGCTCACACCTGTAATCCCAGCACTTTGGAAGGCCGAGGTGGGTGGATCACGAGGTCAGGAGATTGAGACCATCCTGGCTAACATGGTGAAACCCCATCTCTACTAAAAATACAAAAAATTAGCCGGGCGTGATGGTGGGCCCCTATAATCCCAGCTACTTGGGAGGCTGAGGCAGGAGAATGGCATGAACCTGGGAGGCAGAGCTGGCAGTGAACTGAGACCGTGCCATTGCACTCTAGCCTGGGTGACAGAGCAAGACTCTGTCTTAAATAATAATAATAATAATAATAATAATCCTTCCAGTCGGGCACAGTGGCTCATGCCTGAACACTTTGGGAGGCTGAGACATGTGGATCACCTGAGGTTAGGAGTTCGAGACCAGCCTGGCCAACGTGGTGAAACCCCATCTCTACTAAAATACAAAAATTAGCCACGTGGTGGCATGCACCTGTAGTCCCAGCTACTCGAGAGGCTGAGGCAGGAGAATTGCTTGAGCCTGTGAGGCCGAGCTTGCAGGGAGCCAAGATCATGCCACTGCACTCCAGCCTGGGTGGCAGAGTGAGACTCCATCTCAAAACAAAAAAAATCCTTCCTCCTCTAACCCCAAACTAAGATCACAGAAGGTGATCCAGTCAAGGAACAGAGGTAAGTCTTACCAGGAAGGGCTTAAGTACGCTTTTTTTTAAACAGCTTTATTGTTTTTTTTTTTTTTTAAAGCCTACGATTTGATAAGCCTTGACATATGTATACCTGTGAAAGCATCACAATCAAGACATTGGACATATCACCCCCACATCTCAGATATCCCCCCTAATCCTGGATACCATTTGTTGAAAGATGTTACTACTCTAGCTGAACTTACAAGAGACTTAGACCAGGGATCTAAATTACAGTGGCCTTAGTGACCTTGTCCTTATCTTCTTAGGACAGCTGAGAAGCCACTGGGACTTAGAGCCTTTAAAAGGAGATTAACTGTCCCAAAAGGATCTTTGCTACTGACCAGCAGACACTTCTTCCTTCAATAGCCTTTCCTACTGTGTTGAGTAACACCCTAGGGTGTTTATTAAAGCAGTGTTTGTATGAGTTTTACGTAGAGCCCAGAGCCGTGAATCAGGATTCTGGCTACATAATTCACGTTTTCATTGGTGTCAAAATACAAAAGCCAAAGTTCTGGCTATGAACTGTAACTTGAAAGAAATACTAACTGCCACCACTTATTAAGTGCCTACTGTGTGCCAGGCTCTGAACTAGGTGCTTCATATACATTATCCTAAATTCTCTCAACATATGAGGTAGGTGTTTTAATTTTTATTGTATAGAACTTGGTGTGTTTGACACTTGGTGTGTTTAAGCTATGCGGCTAGAGAGAGGGTTTGATTCTAGGTCCCTCTGTGCTTTTTCTGCTAAGCCACACAACCTCTCATTTCAAAAACTTTCAAAATGCTAACATATTCTAATTCACTCTAGGCCACCAAAACTTTTACTACTAATATCTGATTTGTAAATGACTTAATGTATCCTTGACCCTATCAGCTGAATTTAATCAAATATTCCTCTCTGCTGTGAAATTTTACCAGTATAGTATTTGGTCTAGTGACAGGTGTTTTATTTTTTTGAGACGGGGTCTCACTCTGTCACCCAGGCTGGAGTTCTGTGGTTCAATGTAACCTCCGCCCCCCGACTTCAAGTGATTCTCTTGCCTCAGCCTCCTGAGTAGCTGGGATTACAGGCGCATGCACCACGCCTGGCTGATTTTTTTTTTTGTATTTTTAGTAGAGACAGGGTTTCACCACGTTGGCCAGGCTGGTTTTGAACTCCTGTCCTCAGGTGATCCTCCCACCTCTGCCTCCCAAAGTGCTGGGATTACAGGCGTGAGCCGTCGCACCTGGCCCTAGTGACAAGTTTTTATGGGTACTTTTAGATATTTAAAAAATCATGTGCATATATTTTTCAGATTTTTATTTTGGGAAAATGAAGGTTTCTACAACATATTGTTTCAGTGTTCAAATAAACTGAAGGAATCAACATTACATTTGAACTATATCCTTCCTAGTGGGTTAGTGTGAAAAAGTTTGGCTGGTTCCTAAAACTCTACCAGCCCTGCAGTAATCTCCAGGGCCTGGTTATTGTTCAGACATTCCATGGTGATTCCTGGGAAGGAAGCTTGGCTCCTCAGTTTCTGAGTCTGGGGTGAGATGATGTTCCATGAAGGGACATCTGTTCTTTGGTGTAATCTCTTACGGTGAAATTTGCTCTGTACATCAGACAATTGCATTGCTACCAAGTTTCATACAAAATACTTGAAAGAATGGTATTGAATCTAAAACCAAATATTAGTTTTTATTAAACTTATGGGAAGGCTAATATATTCCAACATAAATTATTACATATGGTTAAGTAATTGCATGTTAATTTATTTTAATGTAAATATTTTTATGTTACTGTTCTGAGCCAAATTCTAAAGAAAAAATACATTTCCTTGTTGAAATCCTGTTGTATTTTGTTTTGTTTGTAACTCACTAGCCAAAAGCATGTTCCTTCCCAGAAGAGATTTAAAGTTGTTGCATTGCTTACATTTTGAAGGTTATATAACTTCCTTAAGGCCTCTAATATCACTGCTTTCTTAACCAAAAAGTCTATTAATAGAAAGCATGGCTGGGCATAGTGGCTTCAGCACTTTGGGAGGCTGAGGCGGAAAGATTGCTTGAGCCCTAGAGTTCAAGACCAGCCTGGGCAACATGCCAAAATCCTACAAAATAATACAAAAAAATTAGCCAGGCGTGGTGGCGAGTGCTCTAGTCCCAGCTACTCAGGAGGCTGAGGTGGGAGGATCACCTGATCCCAGGAGGTTGAGGCCTGCCGTAAGCCATGATCATGTCATTGCACTCTAGCCTGGGTGACAGAGTGAGACCCTGTCTCAAAAACAACAACAAAAACAAAGCATTGTTATATATAACATTGAAAATTCGGCATAAAAAAGCAAAGTAGCCCCAAGAAAGGAGTTTGAAACTAAGTACTAAGCACTCACTGAGTTCCTAGACCCACTCCCTCTTTTTATGAGGCCCCATGTGGGTCTCATACAGATATTAGAAACAATCCCAAATTACTACTGCTGTGTAACCACCTCAAAACTAAACAGCTTAAAACAACAGCAATTGTTTCATGTCGTGGTTTCTGTGGGTCAGGATTTGGGAAAGGCTCAGACTTGACAGTTGTAGCTCAGAGTGTCCTGCACTTGTAGTTGTCAGCTGGAATAGCAGGAGGCTGGCTGGTGAGGCATCTCCCACTGTGTGTGGTTATAGGGTCTCTCAGGTGGCCCCTGTGTGTGGGTTAGTTTGGGCTTCCTCACCACATGGGTAGCTTCAGAGGTAGAATTTTTTATGAGGTGGCTCAGGGCCACCAGCTAGTTGTTCCAAACTGCCTTTTATGACCTAGCCTTGGAAGTCATCACAGCATCACTTTTGTCACATTATTCAGTCACCTCTCCATTTAGAGAATGTCACAGATTTTGTTGACATTTAAAATTGCCACCTCCCACCTCAAGAAGCCCAGCTGGTGTGGGAGGCAAGACTACCAAAAATAAGCTGCCCCAGGTAGATGGCCATGGGATTTCAGGGGAAGGGGGTGGCCTTTGAATTAGTTCTGGGATTTTGACATTTGGAATGGCATTAGCAGGTTCCAGTAGGAACAAAAGTCTGTGAACAGTGATTGCTTGATTGTAATCAGATTTGACTAAAGGGGGAGGAATAAGCAGAGGCCAGAAATGTGGGCCAGGTCAAGGAAAGCCCAATTAAGAAGCTTGGAAAGGGGGAGGTAGCCGGAAAAGTAATGAAAGCTCCTTCCAGCCAAAAATAATTAACATTGAAGAGATAGTGGCCTTTCCTTCTTGGCAATGGCAACACCTAACCCCCATCCTGAGCATGTTATTACAGTTTACCTCAATCTCCAGTTTGGAAATACCAGGTAGTTATAAGAAGATTACTGAAATATAGCTTTAATAATTGCTTGGAACATCACCTAAAATAAGCCAGGTACTATGCCAGGTTCTGAAGGCAGATAATGAACTTACTGGTGTCTGAACGAAGCACAGGCTCCTGGAAACACCTGTATAGATCAGCAGGATGCTGCCCCAGCATTCTTTCACATCAACATCAGCCCACCCCCAGTTTGGAATTAACTGGTGGGAGCTACAGCCGGGTCCAGTGCAGCTTTCTGTGACCATGGACATGTTCTATAATCTGTGCTATCCAATTCAAATGCCACCTAACCACATATGGCTACTGGGCACATGAATTGTGACTAGGACTAGAAATGTATTTTAAATTCATTTAAATAGCCACATGTGCCTGGTGAATACTGCATTGGACAGCACAGGTCTAGATGAAGGACTTCACAAGAGAAATATGAACCAAGTGCTTGGGATGTGCTACGGGACTCAACAGTAATGGGGCTAGCCACATGTGAATGCTGTCCTGACTCAGGCTTACTGGCCAGATCCAAGTGAGTCAAGGTCATACTAGAGTCTACATGCCCCAGACAGACTCCTGCTGAAATATACTATCCAAGACCCTAAACCGAGGGACACTGGCAAACGAGCCCATCTGGGAGAAAACAACTAGGTTGGTGAGAGGATTCACAGCTGTGTCTTAGGTAGATAATGAGGGGGTTAACCTTCAGCCATTAAACTCCCTTCTCAAATGAAAATGTCCACAGAATCCCACTCTAGATCCCGGCGCTATAACCCCCTCAGCCATTAAACTCCCTTCTCAAATGAAAATGTCCACAGAATCCCACTCTAGATCCCGGCGCTATAACCCCCTCAGCCATTAAACTCCCTTCTCAAATGAAAATGTCCACAGAATCCCACTCTAGATCCCGGCGCTATAACCCCCTCAGCCATTAAACTCCCTTCTCAAATGAAAATGTCCACAGAATCCCACTCTAGATCCCGGCGCTATAACCCCCTCAGCCATTAAACTCCCTTCTCAAATGAAAATGTCCACAGAATCCCACTCTAGATCCTGGCGCTATCTCAGTTCAAGGCAGGGCTGTGTGCCCAGTGGCTGTGCCTCCTCAGCCCTACAAATTTCAAGGAAATTCCTCAACCCTTCCAACCTCACTCCAAACTACAACACATCTTGAGGTCAATAAAGAAGCTTCACATAATACAGTTTGAAACAGAAATTTATTCTCAGAATAATGCACAAAAGCACAGGTTGAGGCTACTGTTGGGAGGCTTCCCTCCCCTTCCTCTTGCTCCTCCCCCTCCTCTCTGAATGCCAGGGAGAACACAGTTGAAGGAAACATGCAATCACAAACAATGATCAACTCTAAAGACAAAAAGGTTTGGTCCAAAAGAACTCAACATAATTAATCCAATGACTGTGAAGAGCTTCACTGAGTAGGATTATATTGCAGATGTAGTGTTTCCACAGGGTGGCTCTTCAGTGCACCAGCGGGGCCTGCTTGAGGGAGATGAGGACTGAACGCATGCGGGAGACGTCTTTGGCCTGCTTGCTAGACTTGGGGTTAAAGTCACACAGCCGGGCCACCCGTTCCCACTCAGTGCCTGGGGATGACTCGTCAATGTCATTTACAAAGGCTTCTTCTGCTGCCCTGGAAGCAACAACAAAATATGTTGGTTTATGTAGAACCCCCTTTGAGCAACCTGGTGGCTGCCTTGCTACACAAGCAACTGCCTGTTTGTCCCTTTCTTAATGGCATTCTGGCTTTCCCAAGATAACAGTCCCTGGCCCAGGTCAGACTCAGGTAGACACGTCGCTGGCTCTCCTAGGCACAGCGTGCCCAGACCACTGTGTAAAATGTTGGAATACAGGTGTTTGGTTCAGGGCTCACTACGTCTCTCTGTCTGGCTGTCTCTGCTCCTGTGGAGCATTAATAAAACAAGTCCTTAGCCAGCTACACACTGCTTTTATTAACAAGAACAAAGCAGCAGGCTGGTCAAGAACTTGAGTAGTTTATGCTGGGCTGTACTGAATTTCAAGGAAATTTAGAGACTTCTAAAAGCCCACAGATCATTGCACAATAGCCTCTAGATTTATTCCTAAGGCTGGAGAGAAACGGGGCAGATCAAAAGGAATTCAAGACAAAGCTCCCATGCTAGCAGGCACTAGAGACTAAAGCCATTCTGGAAGGGGGTTTGTTAGGACATTCTCCAGTCAGCCAAAAGTTTGCCATTTTCCCTCCAGCCAGGTGCCTTGGGGCCACTCAGGGCACACTGGCAGGAGAGCCAACGTGAGTTGCTTTTTGGCAGGATGCTGCTCCAACATTCTTTCACATCAAGGTCAGCCCACCCCCAGTTCGGAATTAACTGGTGGGAGCTACAGCCGGAAAGGACAGCAGTAAGACACACTATATTCATCTACTCCAACAAGCATCACGGGCAAAGCAAAAGCAATGGAGATGACTGGTCTGTAGGGACGGAGGGGTGGCACTATCACAGGGATGGCCGTGGCAAACACCGCTGAAGCCCAGAGCCACTACAACACTGCGACTTCATGGCACACACAGTTAGGGGCAGTGAGAAAGGTTTACTTAACTGTTCTAGGCTGTAGCAAGGATGGTTTATGTTTGTGCTTAAAGGTGAAGAGAAGAAAAGAAACGAGAGAAACTTTAAGTCAGATATAGAAAATGAGAATGAGCTCAATGCAGATGGTCAGTAAGCTGGACATGCCCTTGCCACTCTATCTGTGCTTAGGGACGTGCAGCTGGCTTTGCTGGCCACCCAGCTGCCCAGCAAAACCAGACTCGACCTTTCCAAGTCTCCATTTCTACTCCAGAGAGAATGTGCAGAAATCAAATCAAACACCACCTGTAAGTCCAGCATTTCACAAGTCTCACTGCAAATGCATCTGGGGGCCCAGGAAACCCAGTTCTGTCTTCTAAGGGGATGAACATCTCAAGGTCATAGGCCCTGAGAGGCTCTACAGACCTGAGCTCATCGTCCACCTTTTACAGGTTCCTCTCCTCTTCCATTCCACCCTTACTTCTCTTGTAAAGCCAGCCCTAATTTTTAAGGAGGAGACAATGAGAACTGTTTCTAGCTCTTCAGCAACACTGCTTTGATAACAGGAATCGTTTTAAAAAAAAAAAAAAAAAAAGAAAAACACCTTCTCCAGCGAAGATGCAGGTTTCTTTTGAGGGGTCTGGGGGAGAAGCCCAAGTGGCCCATATCAGACACTTCAACTAACCTATCCTGATCTCAAAGCTGGGGGCTTCCCTGTGCTAGGAGACAGGACATCAGAAGCTGACCACTAAATAGCAATTTCTGACATGCGAGACCGCAGAAGAACAATTATAGACACCCATTGGAGACAACCTCCTCTGCTCTGGACTCTTCTGCCTGAGGGAAAAGCAAATGACCCCACATCGTTTGAATGAACCAAGTATGGAAAATGCTGCCCCGCAGCTCTGACTTTGGCAATGCAAGGTGCTGCTGCTCACTGGCTCCTAACCTCTTAGGACTGCCACCTGCTCCCAGGTGGGGAAACCTCCTTCCCACCTGAGGCAGGCAGGCAACAGGGCATGGCAGCAGTGACAGCAGCAAGAGCAACAGGGCCGAGTTTCCCCGAGCTTCAAACCCTTCCCAGATAAGATCGCAAATGACACATTTTGAAAGTAAGTTAGCTTTCTTCCTTCCAAAACCCCCAATATGAAAAATGGTCATCAGAGGATGCAGGGAGTCACAATTCTGGAAGATTCATCAACGGATCATACCCCACTTATCAATTCTTAGGCAGCCCCCAAAATGCCAATTTGAAATAATTTAAAAAGCAAAGCAACTTGTGACATAAAAGGAGCATTAACTCTAAACAAAAAGTAGAGAGAATCACAAGAAAAAGGAATTAGTTTTGCAACATACACATAACCAATCACGTCAGCGAAGGGTTGTTTGTAGAAAGCTTCATCTGCCACCCTAGACAGCAAGAGGTCCAAAAGGCAGGCAAGCAGGCAGGAAAAAAGAGAGAACATTGAGAAGCAGAAACATCTAAAATCCACAATTGAGGTGCAACTGTGCTCTGAGGAGCTGCTCCCAAGGCTCCTTCCTAACCCCCGTGAGGCTTCCAGCGCTGGAGACTTCAGCAGGACTGGTTTCCCGCTGGTCTTCCGACATGGGGATTGCTCCACGACAGAGTGAGTACTGCCAACTTCATCCCTTTGGCTTACCCCAGCAACATGGGCATTTATTAAGCACCCAATTATGGACTAAGCCCCTTCACATACATTATGTTGATTCAATCCTTAACTCTAACAACCTATGACCCTGACTGTTCTCACCCCCACTGTACAGATGAGGTAACTGAGGCTTAGAGATGAAACAACTTACTCGGCTACACCACAGTGGCAGCATTCAGGACTCACAACCAAGGCAGCCTGGCCCTAAGTCCAGGGCTCTTTCTACTACATAGCCATGCTTCTCCCTGCTGGTGTGTGCCCAGAAAGCCACGCCACCTTCCTGCCTATCTCAGTAAATATCACCGGGCAGGAATGCTGCCAGACACCAGATGCGCTAGGACCCAAAGCCAGTTTTATCTTGGATTATCTAACTACTGCTTCCCCACACTGGCTGGGTGGGATACATTTTCAGAATCCTGGAACACATTTGGTCATTTTAAAATCTCAACCTTACAGGAAAAAACGGCTGGAGGCGAGTGGTCTGGTGGGAAGAACACTGGACTAGGATCCTGGCCCTGGCTTATGTTGTTTCTGAATATGGCTCTCTGCTCAAGAAGCGGGTACAGTTTCTGAATATTTTTACACCAGACTCAATTGGCTTTGACAAGGCGCAGCCCAGAATCCAGAACTTCATCCCTTCTTAACTCTCAATGTGGCAGGGCTCTCAGACAGGAAGGAGGGGGCAGACTGGGTGGAGAAATTTTTACAGCAGGGGCCAGGCTGGCTTTGACTGTTGCCCTGGACTGACTCCCTGGGCTCAGCCAGCCCACTCTTGTCCACTGTGGCTGGGTAGGGAACCTCACTCACAGAGTCTTACCCTGTCCTTTGTCAAGTCAATTTGGGGTGGGCGAGGGGAAAGACATTTTTCAAGGATAACCATGCCTGGTCATTAAGCTAACCTCACATATTTATCTGAAGGCAAATTCTAGTAATTTTAATTTAAGTTAATTTTGAAGCTCACACATGCCCTTCCTTCTTTCCCATTTTGGTTTACACACAGGAGGTGTTTTGTGGGAATTTAAAGAAAGCAAAAAGAGCAGGCTGATTGTAACTTAAAGTGACTCAGCAGGAAAACAGAGTTGTTTGTGGGCAGAATGAGTGGGAGGAAAAGGCAAGGCAGGCTGGCTTATAAAGCCACAATCCTTTTAGTTTACACAAAGGGCTAAACCTGATCGATTTCAACTTGGGTTTCCCTCCACAAGAAGAGTAGAGGTTTCACGACTCCTGTCAAATCATCACTAAGACAACAAAGTTTGAATGTCAGGCTCTTGCTCCTTTGCAGCTAGCCCAAGACCAAAGCTCCTCAGTCACAAGCATATCCCCTGTCAGGGTTGCAGGCCCAGAACAAACAGAAAATCAGACACACACACAGGTGGCCCTCCGCTTGTCTTTCACTTGAAAGTAGCAATCCTCAGCCAAGGCAGGAAGAGGCTCAGGGAGGCTCGGGAGACGGGAGGGAAGAGGAATGCCTGCCCCAGGACAAGCTCTGGAGGCATGAATACAATGCAGAACTTCATTCCATAAACAGCCTCAAAGTGGGCATAGAAAAAAATATTTGTCATCTCTGAGAACTGTGCGTTCCCCAAAGTTTCTCAAGCCTTGAAACAGCTGACAAGCACAAGTGCTACCTGTAATAGGGTAAATGTTCTGGGGTTGTTCTTGACGCGCAAACTCATCCAGCTGCAGGAGTAAGTCACTGCTCTGGCTGGCTCCTATGAAAAGGAAATTCTTTTCCATGGCTGTCACTGAATAATTCATAGCTCTTGTGCCATGACACTGAGGCCCCAACTTGGGATAAAAGTAGGGAGATGCAGTCTGGGGACTGACAATAGACTACAGATTGTGCAGGGCAAGAACCATGTCTGCCGGCCACACACCAACCCCCAGTGCAGTACCAGGCGCGATGTGCTCCTACTGCTTTGGTGACCGAGTGGTGAGGCAGCTGGAAGGCAGGAGGCCTGAGGATGCTCTCACAATTAACTGGATGCCCTTCCTGTCTCCGAGTTTCCTCTTTCAAACTTCTCACCTTTCTGCCTTATCTCTCGGGTCCCCTTAACATCCCAAAGAGAATCATACTTGCTTGAAATGAGCACCCCGTTTTCTTTTTGAGACCGAGTCTCACTGTCACCCAGCCTGGAGTGCAGTGGCGCAATCTCAGCTCACTGTAACCTTCACCTCCCGGGTTCTAGTGATTCTCCTGCCTCAGCCTCCCGAGTTGCTGGGATTACAGGCACATGCCACCACGCCCGGCTAATTTTTGTATTTTTAGTAGAGATGGGGTTTCACCATGTTGGGCAGGCTGGTCTCAAACTCCTGACCTCAAGTGATCTGCCCGCCTCAGCCTCCCAACGTGCTGGGATTACAGGTGTGAGTCAAGGTGTCTGGCCTCTATTTTCTTTTCTAAAAATATTCACTCTTTACCCATAGACAGATAACAAGGACGAATTACTTTATACATCTAAATGGGACCTATTCCTTTGAACTCAAGTTTAGAGTCAAACATGGATGGAGGGGGGAGTAGTCAGCAATATAAAAATATCCAAGGGAGGGTGTAGACCCTTGGAAGAAGTCCCCCAAAGTGACTCTCAAATGGCTCCCACCTCCAACCAGTGAAGAATCACTGGAATAAAGTGTAAAAGCCATCTCTTCTGTCCTAGAGCCCTGCTGACAATGGCTAGTGTGCCACTAGCTTTATGCTCTCAGGGTCAGCCCTGTGCTGCAAGGTTCCCACAAGGCAAGTGACCTGCTTCCTAAACAGCTCTACATTCTCAGTGAGTGGTGGGAAAGTCCCCTTTTCTCTCTGGAACTTAAGAGGTTCATCTGTGAGACCAGCTTACCCAGCATTTTACAGTTCCAAGTAAAGAAAGGTACCAAGGCCCAAACTCAATGCCTGGAGGGACTAAACTTTTTAAGACTAAGCTCCTAAAAACAGGTGTCATTACTCCCTCTGAGAACAATGGATTCTATATACAGAGAGTATCCCTTTCTTGACAGTTTAGCAAAACTTCCTTGAAAAAATTTCTGCAACAGAAAGGCTGTTACCAACATATTCATTATCTAAGTTTGAAAATTTGCGTGTCAAGTTCCTGAAGCATCACAGATCCTGTGCAGGGAGGGTTGGCATGGCTACAGTACTTCAAACTAAACTCAAGTGCCAGGGCCGCCGGCTAGGGGAGTTCCCAGGGCTCACAGGGTGCTCGTACACAGTCCCCACCTGGCTTTACTGATCTGAACTTGCACCTGGGAGAAAATCATCTTGAAGGAGCAGAGGACACAGGAGCCTGGACCTGTCAGCACCACCTACTGACCACAGGCTCGACAACAGCCCCACGTAGCTGATGGAAGCCATCACCACTGGCAACCTAGCCTGCACACCAGACAGCAGTCCCACAGAACTCCACATGGAACCTGACAGGCACTCCTTGAGCACACCGCCCCAGAGGAAGGTGACCAGAACGCAGGCTCAAGCTGGAATTCAATGAGCTGAGGGGCTGCTAGTAAACAAAAGAGAGTCCAACTGATCTGTCATACTTGACCCACAATGGCACTGGCTGGCTGGCAAAGCCATTAGCTCTCTCTCCTGCCACATCTCTGTCTAACAGAGCTGCCAGAGATAAGGGCACTTAACCCAACCTGCTTCCTGCCTCTGTGTACAGGAACCCAAAGCTCTACCCTGAAAATTAAAAATATCCCCAGGCCCAGTCTGGCCCGTTTATACACTGAAGTGAATGGACTGACTATTCGGTGAAAGTTGGGCTCTGAAGCTGCCTGCCCTGAAGGAAGCAACACCACATATCCTCTCTTTGCTGCTTCCAAGAAGGGCTCAAAGTGCAGGGCATTAAAGCCCAGCTGCTGGTGGGTGGTGATATGAGAATGAAAGCATTCTTCTCCTCACAACTCCTTAACCATCAGTAACTAAATAAAATCTATTTCAAACAGTATTTTTAATAAGTCAATTCAAGACTTTTTAAGGCACAGATAAGTACCCACAGAACCCTCAATTCTAAAGTAATTATGCTGGAACATTCTTGGCTGTCTAATTACAAAGCACATTTTCCTGCCAATGGACCCCTTCATGAAGGGGTTTTCAGAGGGCAGGGCTATATTTAGGATACTCAATAGGACCAAGTCTATAATCATATCCAAAGTAACTAGATCTGGGTGTATTCATGACACCCAGCTTTCATTTCAGGGTTCCATGAAAAGTAACTTTTCCCTTGGCTGAATCACATCATTTATTAACCAAACTCTCAGAGAGCTAAGCTCAGTACAGCTGGGATGGCTAAACAATAGGGTGAATTATGCTCACAAAACCTGAGAGACTTGCTACCTGTTTCAAGCACTTTCTTTAAAAACTGCAGACATTTCACACTAAAGGAGGCAGAAGACAAAAACCTAGATTGGATGCTGAGAATGGATTTGATTCAATTTTGGAAAACAAAATGTGCTACAACCACCATGGACTGACCTGTTGTTTGCTTTTGTTTTCTGTAGCTGCTCGTCCTGTCTTGCATACCACTCTTCTAGCTCCTTTATTGCCTTTTCTTTCCACTCTGCTTCTTGCTTCCGAGAATTGGCATCTTTGAAGGGAGAGAAGAGAAAGACAATACAACTGAGGCAAAGTGCAAACTGAAGTTCATCAGTTTATTTTGGTCTTAATGAACTTACAGTGGATGCAGGTCCACGTTTATGTGCATGTTGGGGGAGAAGAGGAGGGAGGGGAAAATAAACTTCTGTTTTCCCTGTTTGCACAACCAACTCTGATTTCAGTACTTCTATTCCTTTCCACAGTCCTATTCCTGGATCCTATTCCTGGTCTTATCCCAGTCCACTGACATCTTAGTGGGTCATTAGTTTTGTTTTGTCTTGTTTTTGGCAGAGCGAAAGAGGAGGCTGTATGTGGAAATACTGACTTTTATTAATAATAAGAAAAAAGCCATCTGGGCACCAACGGGGGGAGAAACAATTATAGATGATTCTTCACCAATGCTGCCAATATTTAGTTCAGAGTAGGGTATTCATCTTAATCTTTTAACTCTTCTCCCAAACTAGTCCATATTCTAGGTTTGACAATGGTTTTGTGGAACACAAGGTGGCACTCTAATAACTAAGTATGGTAGAAGCACTTCTGTAAAGCAGGGTGCTATTAGGACAATTACCAAAAGTAGAGATGATTCAGGAACCAGAGAATGCTAGAACACAGAATATTAGCACTAGAGAGGACCACAAAGCATCTACTCCTAGTTTGCAGAGTGTGTTTGTGGCAGAGCCAGGGCAGAGCTACAAAAGAAACTCCACTGGAGAGAAGTGCAGGGGGTAGAGGTATGGGATCATTGTTAACAGGTAACCTAAACGTTCTAGAAATGAGAGCAAGAAAATGCGCACCTAGCAGGTTTGCTAGATTGGATTCTCAAACATGAAACATGAAGTTTCTGAGGACTAAATATGGTTTTCCCACAAGGGAAAGAGACATACATCAGTAAATGGTGAGAGATAAAGAAATACATGCCAGCTGGTCGTGGTGGCTCACACCTGTAATCCCAACACTTTGGGAGGCCAAGGCAGGTGGATCATCTGAGGTCAGGAGTTCGAGACCAGCCTGGCCAACATGGTGAAATCCTGTCTCTACTAAAAATACAAAAAATTAGCTGGATGTGGTGGCATGTGCCTATAATCCTAGCTACTGGGGAAGCTGAGGCAGGAGAATCGCTTGAATCTGGAAGGCAGAGGTCGCAGTGAGCTGAGATCGCACTACTGCACTCCAGCTTAGGGAACAAAGCGAGACTCCATCTCAAAAAACAAAAACAAAAAAAACAAAAAAAAGAAATAAATGTCAACATGTCATAGCTACTGAGGCAGCTGACCCTTTAAGTTAACCTGATACTTCACTTTAAACAAGTTCTTCTGGATATTCTATCTGGCAGGTGTTTTACAGACATCTAACTCAATCTTTACAACAATCCCAAGAAGGTAAATTCTGATCCCATTTACAGCAGTGAGGAAAACTAAAGCTCAGAAAGTTTGAGTGAACTTCCTAAAGGTTATAGTAAGTGACAGATCCAAGATTCAAACCCAGATCTGGCTCTAAAGCTTACCCTTTGCTTACCTCATTATGCTTCCTCCAAAGGGAGGGACAGAAAGGGAGGCAAGCCTAGAAATAATCACAAAATGTGACTAGAAAGTGGCCACCAGTGATCTGGACAGAGTTTTGAAAGTGCAGAGCAAGAGCCCAAACTGTAATTAGTGTATTTGAGAAGGACAGTAGAAAGCAGTAGTGGCGTCAAGTAACTACTAGAAGGGATGAAAAATGAAGCATTCTTGGGCATTTTTAGGGCCTTTGCAAGAAAGGTCTTACAGTAACAACATGCAAAAGGCTGTGTGTAACCATAAGAAAAAGCCTAATAGCAGCTAGAAACTCCCCCAAGTTTCAGGTTAGAAAGAACATTCATCTTGGTATCTAATTTGTCGGAAGGTCATCTATCATTCAGAAGAATCATTTTCTCAGATTTTTCACTGATGACTGTAAAGTATACATAGTAAACTTGTTTTGGTTTTGAGATAGGGTCTCTTGCTCTGTGGCCCAGGCTGTAGTACAGTGGTGCTATCACAGCTCACTGCAGCCTCAATCTCTCAGGCTCAAGTGATCTTCCCACCTCAATCTCCTAAGTAGCTGGGACCACAGGTGTGCACCACCAACCTCAGCTATTTTTTTTTCCTTTTTTTTTTTTTTTTTTTTTTTTTTAGTACAGATAGGGTCTAACTATGGTGCCCAGGCTGGTCTTGAACTCCTGAGTTCAAGTGATCCTCCCACCTCAGCCTCCTAAAGTGCTGGGATTACAGACCTGAGCCACCCCACCCAGCTCTACAGTAAACATCTAACATGTGTCTATCATGGCATGAAGCATGGGTGTGGAATGGAAGATGTTATGCTGCAATGAGAAGCCGTGGGCTGGAAGTGCCATGTGGCAATACCTAATTTAAAATGTAAGGCCCCCTTTACAATCGTGGTGAAATTACTTCCAAATAATTACCTTTTTGATTGGACAGTATTTTCTATGTATTTTGATGTTCACTTAAAATTTATTATACATTAGGTCTAAAATATAAAATTTATCTCTGAAAAATTAAATAAAAATGGTGACCTGCTGAACAGACTGTGGTGACTGTATAAAACAGTACATTTAAATTGGTCTTCTGGCTTTTGCAGCTTTAGTGCCACTGCAATACTAATTTAGAATTCTTCCCCTCAGAGGATGAAGAGGAAGAGTCCCCTTAGACAGCAAAGCACACTCACAGGTGCCTTCCATTCTGGCCACCCTCGTTACTGGTCATAGAAAAGAAAATTACTTGAGAATGTAGCCAGCAGCTAGACTGAAAACCACTGGCACCAGTTCTCTATTTTTGGCATCGTGTGCTTTCTCACAGTTTTTGCAAGGAAAAAAGGTGAAATTGAAGGAACACCTTGTTCATGAACCAAGTGAATACAATTCAGTTGGAATGCAAGGCCAAATGTTTTACTTCTCTCAAAAAAGCACTTTGAATTAAGAAAACAGTTCATAAGAGTATTCCCCAAGTACCCAATTTCATAATTGAAAAATTAAATCTTTCCAGACGCCAAAGTAGACTCTCTCCATGGAGAAGAAAAACTGCTAGAGCTTGGGGGAAACTATGAGCCAAGATCGTGCCACTGCACTGCACTCCAACTTGGAGTGGTTTGGGTTCTGTAAATTTGGGTTCTGTAACATGAAAGATACTCCAGCAGTACTAAGACCAGCTAAATCTTGGCTCTAAGCATACTCAAAAGACACAAAGAACAAACAACGACCAAAGCTGTTAGGACCTATTTTCATCTTCCTACAGCTCCACTGTCCAATATGGTAGCTACTAGCTACATGTGGCTACTTCAATGCAAATTTATTAAAATTAAAGAAAATTTAAAATTCAGTTTCTCAGTCACACTTGAAATGTGAAGCCACACTTCAAGTACTAACAGTCACATGTGGTTAGTGGCTACCATACTAGACAGTACACATAAAGAATATTTCCACCAAAGAAATTACTACTGAATGGTGCTATAAAGGTTCAAATATTAAGTGTGTTCTTTGTTCTGAAAGTCACCTAAATTGCACTAGAGAGATAAAAGGACTAGAGAGATAAATGATCTGGCATTAATTGGCTGTGTCATCTGGGTCATGTCCCTTCCTATTTCTGGGTGTCAGTTATCCCATCTGAAAAATAAGGACTCATGTTTTCACCAGTTTAACAGTTCCCAAGAGGGAATAATACTGCTGACACTGTGGTTACATAGGAGAATGTCATTATTTCTAGGAGGTGTACATTGAAATATTTAGACATGAAGTATATGATGTCTTTATCTTAAAGTAGGTCAGTCAGAACAATTTGTGTATGTGTGTATATGTCTAAAACATATCATTTATATAAAGATAACCCAATATGGTGAAATATTAATTACTGATTCTGGGGGTGCACACATTTATTTTCCTCTTCTTTCAGTTGTTCTGTAAAGTTGAGAAAAGATGAATCTTAAAGTCAGCTGATTAAAAAAAGAAAAAACAAAAGGCCACAATGTGGATTATGTCCTCACACTCTGCATACTTCTCCAATCCACCATGTATAGACACAAGTCTCCCCTGATCATGAACCAACAGGTGACACTCTGTGTACACATCTCTTTATCAAACGCCAGGCCGTGTGGCTAGATGGTCATGCGCACTAAATGTTTAGAAAGCAATGTGGCTGATGGGGATGCGTAGTGACTTTGAAGCAAGGCAGACTTCAGCTGAAATTGTGGCTCTTACCATTTCTTAGCTGAGTATTCCAAATACTTATTCTACCTCTCCTCCGCTTTTCTTACCTGTAAAACTTACCTTACAGAGATATTAAGGTAGGAAAAACAAATTGTACATTTTTCCTAACATACCTCATTTTCCTCATGTTACCTTAAATTAATTCAGCCTTCAAATGAAAAATGGAGGCTGGGCGCAGTGGCTCACACCTAGAATCCCAGCACTTTGGGAGGCAGAGGTGGGCGGATCATAAGGTCGGAGATCGAGACCAGCCTGGCCAACGTGATGAAACCCCATCTCTACTAAAAATACAAAAAAAAAAAATAGCCAGGCATGGTGGCGGGCGCCTGTAGTCCCAGCTACTTGGGAGGCTGAGGCAGGAGAATGGTGTGAACCCGGGAGGTGGAGCTTGCAGTGAGCGGAGATCGCACCACTGCACTCCAGCCTGGGTGACAGAGTGAGACTCCGTCTCAAAAAAAAAAAAAAAAAGAAAAACGGACTGTGAAAGTCCATGGACATGTGAAACTTGAATCTTTCAAGTTTACACAGCACCCTATAAACACCACCTGAGGCTACTCTTGAGGTCAGTAATAGCATCACTATGCTCTTCCTGTGAGAGGATCTTGGGGCTCTCCGGCTACTCTACTCCTCACACAATGGCCTATGATTAGGCATCTCTGGGCAGGTAGCCTTGTAACCTTCAGGCTGAGAAGATATCTTCCCAAAGATCAGACAATGACACCGGTTAATCTGAAGTAAAAAGGAATAAAAGTAGAGTCCAGGTCAACTACTCCACTGAAAACAGATACCCAAAGACAGAAAGGGATTCCTTACCAAGGGCTTCCAAGCGTTCCATTTGCTCTTCTCTCCATTTACGGATACTTTCAGGCTCTGACTGCAATCGATCCACTTGTGAAATAGCTGCGTAACTGTCTGTTGGACCATTACTTTCCTTAACACAAAACACAATTGTCCTATATTAATACCAAAAATTCCTTCCTAAAATGCACTTCACCTGAGTTAGAACCCCTGGTTCTTTTTTTTTTTTTTTGAGACAGAGTTTTCACTCTTCTCGCCCAAGTTGGAGTGCAGTGCAGTGGCACTATCTTGGCTCATTGCAACCTCCGCCTCCCAGGTTCAAGCAATTCTCCTGCCTCCACCTCCTCCCAAGTAGCTGAGATTACAGGCGCCCGTCACCACGCACAGCTTATTTTTGTATTTTTAGTAGAGATGGGGTTTCATCACGTTGGCCAGGCTGGTCTTGAACTCCTAACCTCAGGTTATCTGCCCACCTTGGCCTCCCAAAGTGCTGGGATTACAGGCGTGAGCCACCACACCCGGCCAGAGCCACCACAAGCAACCAGTCAGAACCCCTGTTTCTAACAACAATGGTGGCTGCTGTAAAATGTTAAAGGATTACCTTAAAAGCAACAACATAGGCCAGGCACGGTGGCTCACGCCTGTAATTCCAGCACTTTGGGAGGCTGGGGTGGGTGGATCATTTGAGGTCAGGAGTTCCAGACCAGCCTGGCCAACATAGTGAAACCTGTCTCTACTAAAAATACAAAATGAACCAGGTGGTAGTGGCGTGTGCCTGTAATCCCAGCTACTGGGGAGACTGAGGCAGGAGGAGAATTTGCTAGAACCTGGGGAATGGAGGTTGCAGTGAGCCAAGACTGCACCACTGCACTCCAGTTTGGGTGACAGAGTGAGACCCTGTCCCACCCCCCCAAACCCCCCCCCCCAAAAAAAGGCAACCACATAGAACAGGTGCAGTGGCTCACGCCTGTAATCCCAACACTTTGGGAGGCCGAGGTGGGCGGATCACTTCAGCCTAGGAGTTCAAGACCAGCCTGGCCAACATGGTGAAACCCCATCTCTACTAAAAATACAAAAAATTAGCCAGGCGTGGTGGCGTGCACCTGTAATTCTAGCTACTCAGGAGGCTGAGGTGGACGAATCGCTTGAACCCAGGAGATGGAAGTTGCAAATGAGATGAGATCGTGCCACTGCACTCCAGCCTGGGCAACAGAGACTGTCTCAAAAAAAAAAAAAAAAAAAGACTCAAATAAATGTTAATCTTTACAGAACTATTCCATGTGCCACTCACTGAACTAAGGAACATTACCAGGTTAACCTAATCAGACTATAAACAAAGATGGAAGAAGAACTATTTAAAGTATTAGTACTAACTTACTGCACTTAACACAGTGTCATTTGAAGAGTAGTTTCTTTAGAATAAAGGTGGTAACACTAGGGGCAGGTAAATAACATTTTAAAACAGTTCTCTTTTTATCAATGCTACCTCTCTTTAAATCTTTCCACTTTGGTAGATAACATACCAGCCAGTAATACATCCAGGAAAGTCAAAGGACTGGGGTTTCTTTCTAGGTCAATTAAAATCACAGGAAAGGAAAACTCTCAATCACTATCAATGAATAGAATCAGAGTACTCTGTACCTGGTAGTATTCACCATTCATTACTCCATCAACAGCATCTGCAAGACATAAGGTTTTGGTCTATCAATAAAGACTGGTCAAACACTGGGCCAAAGGGTTGTACAGCAGAATACAGCATTATATGCTGTATGAACCTTGAGCTACTAAATGCTATTCCTGTGGTAGGTGCTATATACAACAAAATAATAAAACCAAGATGTGCTTATATACAAACTTCACCAAAATGTGGACACATCTGTCCTCAAGCTCCCAAGTCCAAAACCTTTTGATTTTGTTTTCTGTTTTCTATTTTACAGTGGTAACAAATGGAAGACTGGCAGAAGAGTCTCAGAGAACAGTGTTTCTCTATGAAAGTTCTGCAGAAGAAAAAAAAAGTGTGGCCTGGAATCACCCATAGTGAGCAGAGACCTGCAGCTTCATCTTTGAGATAGTCTTGCTCTGTCGCCCAGGCTGGAGCACAGTGGCCCAATCATGGCTTACTGTAGTCTCGACCTTTTTTGGGCTCAAGTGATCCTCCCACCTCAGTCCCCACGGGAGCTGGGATTACAGGCATGCGCCACCACGCCTGGCTAATTTTTCTGTTTTGTAGGGAGGGGATTTCGCCACGCTGCCCAGGCTGCTCTCGAATTCCTGGACTCAAGCGATCCACCCACCTCGGTCTCCCAAATTGTTGGATTACAGGCATGAGCCACCATGCCTGGCCTCTCACATTTTTCTTAATTTTCCTAGTTGACTTTTACTCCTATATGTCAGTACAAAAATGAGTTTCTTGTAGTTCATTATGTCAGTGGCCTTTTACTACTTTAAGCCATGTGCCACCTACCTATATAGTTTTTAAAGCATTCTATAAAGTTTGGGAAATATGAAGTTTATCAAACTAGTGAAAGTATGGGGGAAGCATATTCAATTTCACCTCTGTAATAAATCCCTTGGTGCAGAATTGCTGGGTTACAGCCGGGCGCGGTGGCTCATGCCTGTAATCCCAGCACTTTGGGAGGCTGAGGCGGGAGGATCACTCAAGGTCAGGAGAGACCTGCCTGGCCAACATGGTGAAACACACCTCTGTATACTAAAAATACAAAAATTAGCCAGGGTGGTGGCACTGAGCCCATAATCCCAGCTACTCAGGAGGCTGAAGGAGGAGAATAGCTTGAACCCGGGAGGCAGAGGTTGTAGTGAGCCAAGATCGCGCCACTGCACTCCAGCCTGAGCAACAGAGCGAGACTCCATCTCAAAAAATCAAAAAACAAAAACAAACAAAAAAGACGAAGAAGAAGAAAAAAAGGAAAAAAGGAATTGCTGGATCACAGGATATGTATTTTATTTTTTCTGAGACAGAGTCTTGCTCTGTTGCCCAGGCTGGAGTGCAGTGGTGCCATCTCGGCTCACTGCAACCTCCGCCTCCTGGATTGTTTAAGTGATTCTCCTGCCTCAGCCTCCTGAGTAGCTGGGACTATAGGTGTGAGCTATCATGCCCAGCTAATTTTTTTTTTTTTTTGGTAGTTTTAGTAGAGACGGGGTTTCACCACGTTGGCCAGATGGTCTCGAACTCCTGACCTCTGACGATCCACCTGCCTCAGCCTCCCAAAGTGCTGGGATTACAGACATGAACCACCGCACCCAGCCAGGATTTTATTTATTTTATTTATTTTATATTTTATTATTTTATTTTATTTTATTTTATTTTGGACAGAGTCTCACTCTGTTGCCCAGGCTAGAGTGCAGTGGCGCGATCTCGGCTCAATGCAACCTCCACCTCCCAAGTTCAAGCGATTCTCCTGCCTCAGCCTCCCGAATAGCTGCAATTACAGGCTCATGCCACCATGCCTGACTAATTTTTGCATTTTTTAGTAGACAAGGTTTCACTATGTTGGTCAGGCCGATCTCGAACTCCTGACCTCAGGTGATTTGCCCACCTCGGCCTCTGAAAGTGCTGGGATTTCAGGCGTGAGCCACCGCACCCCACTCAGGATACGTATTTTAAAGACTTCTAAAACCCTACCCACTTGTTCCTATTAGTCTACCAGTTTATAGTACTACTGGCAGCAGAAGTGCCCCATTTCTTAGACCTTCCCTGATACTAGCGACTGTGCTTGATCATGTTTTAAAATTTTTGCTAATTTGATAACGGAA
Source organism: Macaca fascicularis (assembly GCF_037993035.2). NCBI lineage: Eukaryota > Metazoa > Chordata > Mammalia > Primates > Cercopithecidae > Macaca > Macaca fascicularis. The sequence continues at coordinate 63,159,923 of NC_088389.1, forward strand.
AAAAAACTCATGGTGGCTTTGTTGTGCCAATCTTATTTCCAGTAAGGTAATCACATACCCAACATCTGATTTTCTTCTTTACTGAATTTTCTGAGTTTGCCTATTTTCCTGCTATTTTTTGATCTCTAAGTATTCGCTCTGTATTAATAGTCAAGTATTTTCCCTAGTTTCTCTTTTGATTTGGTTTATGGAATTTAACACCCGGAATGACTTAATTTGTGTATGTAGACATGATCAACTTTTTCTTTATGATTTCTGTATCTGCTTTTATGCTGAAGGCCTTTCCTATTATGAGGCAGACAAATATTCACTTTTGTTCTTTTATTTTTTAAATGTCTCTCTTTAATCCACCTGGAATTTATTTTTGTGAAGACATAAGAGTGAGATAGTTTTAAATCCTAGATCCTACAATGACTAGTCTGGCCAGGGCTACATTATGGTTAATATAGTACAGCTGACATACCAACTATCCACTAATATAGTCCAGCCCTGGGCTAGAATATGAGAGACTTCGATCACTACTCCATATGCAAAACAAGAAGCAATCCTCATCCCACGTCTCCTTAAAAAATCACATGCTGTCTGTCTGAAGACTCCTCCAGACCCACTGGCATCTGCTTTCCTCTTTATTAGTTACTGTATTACTGCACTAACATTCTTACAAGAATCAACAACTGGCTCAAGCCAAGGGATCGTCTGTTGCTGTGGAAACATGCAGAAAGGACATGTAGGGCCTTGACTTACTAGGATAACTAAACTAAGCAACACGATGCTTCAGAAGGAAACTTTCTAGGGCCTTTCAGGAACTCCAGACAGAAAAAGGGCCAAAGTTTTCAAAGTGAAAGACTGTCCCAAACCCACCTTCAACTTTCCACATTCCAGAAACCTTTGAAGTCAAGCAGACCTAGGTTTGAAGCTGCACTTGAGCCATTTATTACCTTGCTACCTTAGGGACACTGCTCAACTTCCACACTGATCCATTCTCATCTGAAATATGACACTAACACTTAACCCGCGGAGCTACTGCTGGTATCTGAAAGTGTACCGGTATACGGCAAATGTGCAGTATAATTAACTATCACTCATGAGATTTCCCTAACCTTCCCTCCACCACTGCTACCAATAAAATTACTTCTCCAGAAAGCTTCACTTTAATTCACCTGTGTCTCTTTTTTCTCCTACAAGAACTAACTTGTCACCAGGTGCAGTGGCTCACGCCTGTAATTCCAGCACTTTGGGAGGCCGAGGCGGGTGGATCACCTAAGGTCAGGAGTTTAAGACCAGTCTGGCAAACATGTTGAAACCCCATCTCTACTAAAAATACAAAAAGTTAGCTGGGCATGGTGGTGGGTTCCTGTAATCCCAGCTACTCAGAGGTTGAGGCAGGAGAATCACTTGAACCCGGAAGGCAGAGGTTGCTATGAACCGAGATTGTGCCATTGCACTCCAGCCTGGGCAATAAGAGCAAAACTCCATCTCCCCCCGCCTCCCCACCCAAAAAGAAAGAAGTAATTTGTCAAAAACATAACAAATAGGCCGGGCACAGTGGCTCACGCCTGTAATCCTAACACTTTGGGAGGCCGAGTCAGGAAGATCACTTGGGGTCAGGAGTTCGAGACCAGCCTGGCCAACATGGTGAAACCCCGTCTCTAAGAAAAATACAAAAATTAGCTGAACATGGTGGTACACACCTGTAATCCCAGCTACTTGGGAGGCTGAGGCAGGAGAACTGCTTGAACCCAGGAGGCAGAGGTTGCAGTAAACCAAGATCACACCACTGCACTCCAGCCTGGGCGACAGAGCGAGGCTCTGTCTCAAATCAACAAAACACCGTAATAGTGCCTCACTGCAGTACTCTGTCTGTGGCCTGTCTCTCCTGTTCTCTTCCCCCACTCAGCCCTCATGATTGAGAGCTTTTCAACAGCTCTACTTGTGCTGCCTCCTTCAAGACCACCTGTTCTTCCTCAATATCCCCCCCAGCTGGTTACCTCAATATCACTTCACCCAGCTGGTTACTTCCTGCCTCTAAACCTATGTCTCTTTTTCTGGATCTCTTAACAACCAAGGGAGTCATCCAAGGCTCAGCCCTAACCTCTCTGGTTTTTGCCTGTGCCCATCCTCCATAGGAGCATTCCGCAAGGCTGGGGGCCAGTTTAGTTTCCTCTCATCAATCTGTCATAGCTGACTGCCTATATACCTCTGTATAATACATCAGAAAGAGAGCTCCCGCCTAAAACCTCTCAATTTACTCAGTACACTTCAAAGCCTAAAGGCCTTGTAACTCCTTTCTCCCACTAACAGTAGCTGGAATTCACTGGATACTTACTATATAACTGTAAGCACTTTATAGACACTCTTTAATGTAATCCTAAAGATGCCACATAGCATTATAAATTATATTATGCAACTTTTACAAAGGAGAAAACTGAGGCCGGGCAGTGGTGGTAGTTATATACATTGAGATCACAAAGCTAAACTCACACTCAAGCAGTTTAGGATAGCATAGAATCTTAACCACTGGAGCATATCCTAAAAAAAAAGAAAGAAGGAAAAAGAAAACTAAGAGAGAAAAAGTGTCCAATCAGTTCTCTAATCCCCAAAGGAAATGCTGACCACTGCATATTACCAACCTCAATTACACTGTCAGGAATCTGGCTTTAAGTCACCAAATGCTTAGTTCACTAAGAAAGTCCTTCCTAGGAACTAAGTCAGCAACCATTTCTTTCCTTCCCTTTGCTGAAGGCTTGATGCACAAAGGACGCAAGTATCCAACTCTATTCTCTTCCTTTTACTTTCCCTAACTGCCTGTCACCAAGATCTGTCAGTTCTACACAGGACCCTTGGATCTGACATTTTTGCCCATTTCTCTGTCAAACGTGAGCATCTACTACATGTCAGACACACTGCTAAGTAGTGGAGATAAAACAGTAAGGGTAACACTGTCCTTGAATCAGGACAATCTTCCAACTATAGATCTTGGGTCCTGCTTCTCCCAAATCTGTTCTACCTGGGACAGCCACAACTGCCTGTCTCTTACCGCACCACACCCCGGCTAAAACAACTAAACACTACAACAGAATGTGGTAGACTTGGGGCTCATCTATTAACTCGTGCTTTTTAAAGCAAGTTATTTCTCTCTAGGATTGTTTCTCTTCTACTAAACGAGGAAGGTAAACTAAGGATCTAAGAAGTCAATTTTAAAATTCTCAGACAAATGTTAGAGACCACCCAATGAAAATATCTCCTAATCACTTAAGGCCAACTTCATCTCGCAATCACAGTCCAGTTCAGTCCAACCTACTTGCTATAAAGTTGCATATTTGGGCATATTACATGTTCCCACTAAGTTCTTATTAGGGGACTGATTTGCTTAGGAAGCAACATGGTGCAGTCAAAAACTCAGAGGCTGCAAACTAGCAGCACCCTCCCCAATCCATCCATCGAAAGGTTCTGCCTGGCTGGCATAGTAACTTGAGATTGCTGGGTCTGAATGCCTTTACACAGAGCACTACTATAGTGCACCAAAGTCCCAGTCTCCAACACTTCTACTGTCTCATGTCAAGTCAGCTTCTCTCGTATATGTTACCTACTTGGCCCCTTAAGGTTTGAAATCAGATTAGTGTAGACACTACTCCTATATGCCCCAATAGTGCGCTATTCTCCCTTAGTTGGAAATTTTTAAGTGAATGAAAAGCCATATTTCATTTCTTCTGGCTGAATTTCCTACTTCTCTGTATTATTAAATAGGTCTTTTCCACTCATGATCCTAAGGATCACACACAGGTAAGCATCCAAAAGTCAAACTGCCATCCTACCTGCCCCATTTTTACTTGAGTTTGGCTGAGAACATTCTCTATTCACCTCTTCATCCCTCCCCGATTGGTTTAGGCTAATCGTGGGTTCTACTTAGGCACTATTGCCTACCAAAGCTGTTCCCAGAGGGAGAGCTCCGTAAGTCCTAGCTGTAAATCAATCGCTCAACCATGGTAAACTCCTATCCCGCTTGGCAGTTCTTTCTCCAGACCTAGACCATCTTTCCTGAGTTCCCTACTCACTCCTTCCTCCTCGTAATCCAACACTCTGTACACCTTAAGTGCTTAAATGCTGAACTGCATTGCTACTTTTGTTTGTATCTCTCAAAAAACAGTATTTCCATTCTTATTTTTTTTCTGCCCTCCTTTTCTAATAACTGGAGTTCTGTGCTCGGCTCAGACTTGCTTATAAGTCTGGAAAAACTGCGCCAATGCGGTTGCTTCAGAGACCGGACTAAAGGCACAGCAAGTGCTTAATGAAAAGTTGCTGAATTGAACGGGCTTCTTCCGGCTCCGAAGCCTGCCACCCTATACTTGCTTTCTCGCTCCGCCCGCGCCCAGAAGCACTCAAACACGCTGAGAACCGAGCAGGCTTCTCGAGCCTAGGTTTCTGCATGACTGGGCCAGGGTCTCGTTTCCTCTTCGCACTGCTCCCTAACCTCCTAATTCAGCAAGGAGCACAAGTCACACAGAACCTCTCGGACCCACTGTGGGCCGAGTTTCCAGACAAGTCCTCTCGCCCCAAACGCGACCGCACTCTCACCCGGACCCCCCGGCGGCTCGCCGTGCGGCTGGGGCCCGGGGGCGCCGCCGTCCAGGATGGCGAAGGCCTCGTCGTTCTCGATGCCCGCAATTTCGCTCTCCTGCTGCGCCAAGAAGGCCGCGGCCGGGTCTTCTTCGCCGGCGCCGGCCACTCCGTTCCCCAGCGCGGGACCGCCAGGGGCGCCAGCAGGGGCGCCGAATGGATCCAGCTCAGCCATGGCGGGCAATTCAACGGCACGGACACCAACGGTGAGAGAAAAATCAACCGACCCACCGACACCACACCCGGCAGCCACCGCTGTGGTGCCGACTGGGAGAGGAGGACAAGCGGGAGGAGGGAGAAGGGGGAAGCGGAAGCCCTACCAGTGTATCCGGTCGGTCTAGGCGGTGTTGGAGAGCCAAAAAAGGAACAACCAATCAGAGGACAGCAATGGTTCAGGAGCTACCCAATCAGCAAGTGGAGGGGCGGGCCCCCGAAAACAACTCGTGACTGGGGTAGCGCGGGAGGTGAAGGAGGTGAGCTGCACGGGCCCCGGGAGGCGGAAGTGCTGCCTGACAGGGAACGTCCTACCGTCCCGGCCTGCTGGAGCTGGACTGACCAGGGACGGCCACCCCTGAGGGGACTCGAGTGCTGTACTGGGAGGTGAGGTGAAGTTAGGCGGCGACGATTGGCCGATTACTAAAGAGGCATGCCACTTAGGCTTTCTGAACCTCAGTTTCCTCATTCTTAAAATGGAAACAAGAACCCTGCTCTTGCCCCCCTCCCGGGATTGTTAGAAGATTGAATCCTTAAAAAACGAAGAAGAAGAAGAAGAAGAAGAAGAAGAAGATTGAATCCTTTTATGTGTTTGCCCTGGCTTTATAAATTTAAAATATTTAACTCTTTCAGCCAGCCTGGATTATTTGCTCCCTTAGAGCCCACAGATTTACTGTAATTGATCAAGTCCACTCCGATTTTTCTCGCCCATAAGTATTTTTATTTAAAAATGAATATATCTTATTTTCTTCAACGAAGCACTTTTGCAGCCATTACGTCTTTTCAGAGCTAGACAGAAGTTACTAAACCTGGAAAATTCCTTAAGGATCACTTGCTTCAAAGGGAAACACGGTGGCCCTGCTGTTCAAGGGGCGTCAGTCACCCAGGGAGTCAGTGACCAAGAGGAAACGCCTGTCTCCTGGGGACTTCCAAGATACTAGCTACAGTCTCTTGTGTTTACACCTTTCCTCGCTAAGGACAGCAGGAAAAAGAAAGTTCAGTGTTTCTTTTTAAATCGGGGAGATGTTAATAGCTACATGGCTGATTTTGTCTACACCGTAGAAATAACAGTGATTCCAGTTAATCATGCTCATGTTGAGGGGGTGCGCTGATGCAGGGGCCACCAGAAGACCTCCTTCACCACCACCACCACCCCCCTAAGAAATGAAAAGCCAAAAAAAGAAACTAAAAAACCAGCCAGAGGTCAACAAGAAGCTTCCAGAGATAGCAGGGGACAAGAAAGTTTTTTTTTTTTAAAAAAAACGCACATATCTTTGATGACAAAAAAAAGGGATAGTTATGAAGGAAAAATGAAGCAAATAAAAACTATTTAAAGCCTATGTTTACTTAAAGCATAATTTTAAAGTCATTTAAAGTACGAGCTATAGGAAAGTATTGAAGAAAAACATTTAAGAAAGTTAAAATGTTAGGGTCTGCAATTGATTCTGTTTCCCCTGTCTGTTGTTTTGTGCTCATCCCTAACATACATTTTCAACAGTGCATGAAGTATTTTCACATTAGCCTTGACATAGTCTCATGAGGAAGAGAGGGGCAGGGACCACTATGAGAGAGCCCAAGGAAGACAACTTTTAGTTGCTCACAACAGTAGTAGCTCTGGAACAGACAGCATTCTTTCTGGGGAAATGCATGACTTTGGGAGAAGCTCTCCTGTGATTCCCTTGCTAGAGGAGGCATTACATATTATGCAAAAGCAACAAACATGTATACACTCAGAATTGGAGGAATAGCTGATGTATTTACAGATGGTTTCACAGAGGTGGCTTGGAGCTCAGTTTTGAAATATGGGTAAAATTTAGAAGTCAATAATGAGGGTCTAATGTTAGTGTCATGTAAAAGTTCAGAGGTGGGAAAATGTTTGGCATGTTTTGGGGACAGTGAGTAAATTAGTTGGAGTCTGAAGGGCTCAGCATGATAAATAATTGAAGGTAAATCTGGGGACAGATTCCGGAGCCCTGAAAGCAGTCCATGTTAAGGAGTCTTAATGGCAATAAGGAACTGTGGAAGTTTTCAGATAAAGGAATGTTTTGATCAACTGCTTCTTATGAGGTTAATTGGGTCCCTGGGTGCAGGATGGATGGGGCAGAGGCTGTGGGCAGAGATGTCAGGAGTGACATGATGAAGGTCTGGGCAGGGCAGAGGTATGGAACTGAGTGGGGAGCATTAATGGGAAAGCAGGTCCCAATAGGGAAGTGGCTAACTTGGTGACCGACCAGAGGTAGGGGCTGGGAAAAAGGCAAGGGGAAAGGATGGGGTCATAAATCAAGAATCTGTGAAATTGCCAGAACCATTAGTTTGAGGGCTTTAGGGGAGCTCAGGTGATTGCCAGGAGACAGAAGATTTAGGATATGTCCAGAAACTAGAAGTGTATAACCTGCCATGATCCCTGGTGGACTGAACAAAGTGGGGTGGGCAACAGGAATAAAAGACAAGAGACAAAAGAGTATATTTGGAAGAAGGGGTCAGGGCACTTTGCCTCTAGTGGACAAGTGCCCTGAGCTTTACATAGCCCTTCGTATTTATTAGGCAAAAGAGATAGTGAGAAAGGGGGGGGTGATTGTCGGGTAATTGTCAGTCGGAGGTTTGGTTCACAACAGGCTTGCGAGACTCCATCATTTGAACAATAAGTGCTATATTTCTTAGATAACTTCAAGGAGCCCTGCACCAGGGAGTGATGTCCATCAGCAAACCTTTTGGTGGCAGGTGCATCCTACATTCATGATAAACAGTTTGCTGTTTGATCATATAGCCTCCAGTGGAATGCTGAGTTGGCCATGATCCCTTTGGCCTTTTCGACTCCCAACAGAAGTGTGTACAGGAGAGAGTGGGACCACAGATGGAGACTAGAGAGGGAAGGACTGAGGCCTAAATCTTGGAGGATGGCTATATGCGAAGGAAGTAGAGGGGTGGGTCAGAGAGATTGGGGAGAGTTCAGTTAGAGCTGGGTGATGGAAGTCAAGGAGAGTTTGCAGAAGGAAGGAGTGACTAGCAGAAAGGTGAAGAATGAGAGCTGAGCAGATGCTCTTGGCCATCAAGTTCCCTGGTCACCTTGGTGAGACATATCAGTGAATGCTAGGAGTGGAAATCAGTTTGCACTAGGTTGAGGGGTGGAAGCATAGTGGACATCTGTTGGTTCTGTCTGCCTACATCCAAATTCCCTTTGTTCTGATACCAGCACTCCAACATTCCTTTGGGGAACCATTCTTCCTCATTTTCAGTTTTATGGTCTAGACTGAGCAGACCACCCCCAGGTGACCCAGGCCTGGCCAATTAGAACATCCCATTCCCTGCCCAAATGATTGGTTTGGGAATGGACAAGTGAGTCAAACTAGGCTCATGAGACTCAATTCCAGGACTGTTACTAGAATCTTAGAGAAAGAGTTACTCTTTCTGCTGGAGCTGACAAGCAGGCAAAGTGTAAGCTTGGAGCTTCTTGTGGTCATCTTGTCATCAAGAGGAGAGATTGAGAATGAGAATGAGGTCAACATGGAGGAACGCAGAGAGTGAGAAAGACAACGTCCTATTGGTATCATCGAGGACCTGGATTCAGCCATGCTTGAAGTGAAAGATCTACTTCTATACTTTTCAGCTCTGTGAACAAATAAATGCTATTTCTTTTTTCCCTTAAGACAATTTTGAGTTGGCCGGGCGCGGTGGCTCAAGCCTGTAATCCCAGCACTTTGGGAGGCCGAGACGGGCAGATCACAAGGTCAGGAGATCGAGACCATCCTGGCTAACACGGCGAAACCCCGTCTCTACTAAAAACACAAAAAATTAGCCGGGCGAGGTGGCGGCGCCTGTGGTCCCAGCTACTCGGGAGGCTGAGGCAGGAGAATGGCGTGAACCCGGGAGGCAGAGCTTGCAGTGAGCTGAGATCTGGCCACTGCACTCCAGCCTGGGCGACAGAGCGAGACTCCGTCTCAAAAAAAAAAAAAAAAAAAAAAAAAAGACAATTTTGAGTTGTGTTTCTGTCATAAAGAATTCTGCCTAATCTAAGCCAGGCACAATGGCTCACGCCTATAATCCCAGCACTTTGGGAGGCCGAGGTGGGTGGACTATTTGAGGTCAGGAGTTCGAGACCAGCTTGGACAACATTGTAAGAACCTGTCTCCACTAAAAATACAAAAATTAGCCAGACATGGTAGTGCGCACATGTAATTCCAGCTACTCAGGAGGCTGAGGTAGGAAAATCGCTTGAATCCAGGAGGTGGAGGTTGCAGTAAGCCGAGATAATGCTGCTGCACTCCAGCCTGGGTGACAGCGTGAGACTGTCTCAAAGAAAAAAAAAGAATTTTGCCTAATATAGAATGAGAAGTGAGGGCAAATTTAAATGTAGAAGACATTAGAAAAGTTTGTGGCCAGGTGCCGTGGCTCACACCTATAATCCCAACACTTTGGGAGGCTGAGGAGGGTGGATCACCTGAGGTTGGGAGTTTGAGACCAGCCTGACCAACATAAAGAAACCCTGTCTCTACTAAAAATACAAAATTAGCTGGGCGTGGTGGCGCATGCCTATAATCCCAGCTAACTTGGGAGGCTGAGGCAGGAGAATCACTTGAACCCAGGAGGCGGAGGTTATGGTGAGCCGAGATCACACCATTGCATTCCAGTCTGGGCAACAAGAGTGAAACTCTGTCTCAAAAAAAAAGTTTGCAATGAGGGCTGGACACAGTGGCTTATTCCTATAATCCCAGCACTTTGGCAGGCTGGGGCGGGCAGATCACTTGAGGCCAGGAGTTTAAGATCAGCCTGGCCAACATGGCAAAAACCCACTTTTACTAAAAATCCAAAAATTAGCCGGACATGGTGGCATGTGCCTGTAGTCCCAGCTATTGGAGAGGCTGAGGCATGAGAATTGCTTGAACCTGAGAGGTGGAGGTTGCAGTGAGCTGAGATCATCCCACTGCACTCCTGCCTGGGTAAAGAAAAAAAAGAAAGGGGAAAGGAGGAAAGGAGGGAGAGCTGTGGCTGGAGAGGGCTCTAAGGTTGGGGTTATGTTTAGGTATGAGAGACTTGAATGCTTGAACACAGTTGTATGCTGAAGATAGAAGTTGAAGTTATAGAAGAAGGAGAGATGGTGGAAAGGATGGGCTAAGGAGGAAGGATTTTAGAGGCAGAGATAAGGCTGAGGACAACTCTGAGGGACTCAATTGCTCCAGTAAAGTGAAAACCAGTAGAAAAGAGAGGAGAGGTTTAGAACCACCAAGGGGAAGCTCAATAGACAATGGCCAAGAAAAACCTAGAAGGACTGTATTGTTCTAGTCAGGGTTCTCCAGAGAAACAGAATCAATAGAAGATGCATAATATGTATACATGTATATATATTCATATGCTGGGGAACAAAATATCACGGATTGGGTGGCTTAAATAGCAGAAATTAATTTTCTCACTGTACTAGAGGTTAGAAGTTCAAGATTAAGGTTCCAGCTGATTTGGTTTCTAGTGAGGGCTCTCTTGTTGATTTGCAGATGGCCACCTTCACTCTGTCCTCACATGGCCTTTTCTCTTCTGTCTCTTATAAGGGCACTAATAGTATTGGATCAGGGCTCCACCCCATATTACCTCATTTAACTTAATTAGTTCCTTAGAGGCCTCTACTCCAAATATAGCCACACTTGGGGTTAGGGCTTCAACATGAATTTCTGAGGGGACACAAATACATAATCCATAGTAATGTGTATACCTCTGTGAAGGTGTATCTACATACATGTAGGCACACATACATGTATCTACATGCATGTAGGCACACATACGTGTATCTACATGCAAGTAGGCACATACAGTATCTACATGCATGCAGGCACATATATGTTTACACGCATACATGCAGGCACACACATGTATATACACATGTACGCACGTGTACCTACACATACACACATACATGTACACACATGTATACATGCATGCATACACATACATACATGCACATGTGCACAAACACACATGCACACATGTGTGTATGTATATGCACATACGTGTATACAAACATGCACATACACATATGCATATGCACATACATTTATATATACATGTAGTATATATGTATCTGTATATGAATACATGCATGCACATGTATATACGCATACATGTATGCATACATAGATGTACATGCATGTATGTAGACATATGTATATACACGTGCATGTATATATACATACATATATACATGCATGTATACGCACATGCATATATGCATGCATGCACACATACATACCTGTATACATACATGTATGCATGCATATGCATGCATGTATATGTATATGCATATACACGCATGTATATGTATATGCATATACATGTAGGTATATATACATACACACATGTATATATACATACACATACACATATGTATATATACATACACATACAGACATGTATATATACATACACCTACATTCACATATATGTGTATACATACACCTATGTACATATATGTATACATACATACATAGAGAGAGACTGAGAGTGAGACAGATAAAGAGGGGCACAGGCACAGAGATTTGTTTCAAGGAATTGACTCACATGATTGTGGAGCCTGGCAAGTCCAGAATCTGCAGGCTAGGCCAGCAGGCTGAAGTCCCAGGAAAGAGTCAATGTTGCAGTTCAAGTCCGAAAGCAGTCGTCTGGCAGAATTCCTTTTTTTACAGGGAAGTCAGTCTTTTTTATTTTTTTCTTCTTTTTTAAAATCAAAGCCTTTGGCTGGGTGTGGTGGTTCATGCCTGTAATCCCAGCACTTGGGAGGCCAAGGTGGGTGGATCACTTGAGGTCAGGAGTTTGAGGCCAGCCTGGGAAACATGGAGAAACTCTGTCTCCACTAAAAAATACAAAAATTAGCCGGGCACGGTGGTGGGCACCTGTGATCCCAGAGACTTTAGAGGCTGAGGCTCAAGAATCGCTTGAACTGAGGAGGCGGATTTTCAGTGAGCCGAGATCACACTATTGCCACAGAGTGAGACTCCGTCTCAAAAGAAAAAAAATTAAAGCCTTTGACTGATTGGATGAGTTCTGCTTACATTACAGAGGATGAACTGCTTTACTCAGAGTTTACTGATTTAAATGTTAATCTTTAAAAAAAAAAAACCTTTGGCCGGATGTGGTTGTTCATGCCTGTAATCCCAGCACTTTGTAGGGCTGAGGGGGGCAGATCACTTGAGGTCAGGAATTCAAGACCAGCCTGGCCAATATGGTGAAACCCTGTTTCTACTAAACATACAAAAATTAGTTGGGCGTGGTAGTGGGCGCCTGTTGGGAGACTGAGGCAGGAGAATCACTTGAACCTGGGACGCAGAGGTTGCAGTGAGCCAAGACCATGCCATTGCACTCCAGCCTGGGCAACAAAAACCAAAGTCTGTCCTCAAAAAAATTAGCCATGCATGGTGGTGAATGCCTGTAATCCCAGCTACTTGGGAGCTGAGGCAGGGAGAAATGCTTGAACCCGGGAGGCAAAGGTTGCAGTGAGCCGAAATCATGCCGCTGCACTCCAGTCTGAGTGACAGAGCGAGACTCTGTCTCAAAAATAAATAAATAAATAAATAAATAAATAAATAAATAAATAAGTCTTCATAGGAAAACCTAGAATAATGTTTAAAATTTTTAAATTTTTGGCCAGCTGCGGTGACCCAGGCCTGTAATCCCAGCAATTTGGGAGGCCGAGGCAGGCAGATCACCTGAGGTCAGGAGTTCGAGAGCAGCCTGACCAATATGGTGAAACTCCATCTCTTCTAAAAATACAAAACTTAGCTGGGCAAGGTGGTGTGCACCTGTAGTCCCAGCTACTCAGGAGGCTGAGGCAGGAGAATCGCTTGAACCTGGGAGGCAGGGGTTGAAGCGAGCCGAGATCACACCACTACACTCCAGCCTGAGCGATAGAGTGAGATTCTGTCTCAAAAATAAAAATTAAAATTAAAAAAGTAAAATTTTTAAATTTTTAATTTTAATTTCTTTGTATTTATTTATTTATTTATATTATTATTACATTTTTTTGAGATAGAGTCTCGCTCTGTCACCCAGGCTGGAGTGCAGTGGTGTGATCTAGGCTTACTGCCAGCTCTGCCTCCTGTGTTCACGCCATTCTCCCACCTCAGCCTCCCGAGTAGCTGGGACTACAGGTGCCCGCCACCACGCCCGGCTAATTTTGTTTTTGTATTTTTAGTAGAGACGGGGTTTCACCGTGTTAGCCAGGATAGTCTCGATCTCCTGACCTCGTGATCCGCCCACCTTGGCTTCCCAAAGTGCTGGGATTACAGGCGTGAGCCACTGCGCTTGGCCTGTATTTATTTTTCATTTTTGTGGGTACATATTAGATGCGTTTATTTATGGGTACATGAGGTGTTTTGATACAGGCATGCAATACATAATAATCACATCAGGGTCAATGGGGTATCCATCCCCACAAGCATTTATCCTTTGTGTTATAAACAATCCAGTTATACTTTTAGTTATTTTTAAATGTACTATTAAATTATTTTTGACTGTAGTCATACTGTTGTGCTAGCAAATACTAAGTCTTATTCATTCTTTTTTTATTTAAAAATAGAGATGGGTCTCCCTATGTTGCCCAGGCTTGTCTCAAACTCCTGGGCTCAAGCGATCCTCACCCCTTGGCCTCCCAGAGTGCTGGGATTACAGATGTGAGTCACCACACCTGGCCTACTCATTCTACTTTTTTGGTACCCATTAACCATTCCCACTTCCTCCCTTCCTCCTCCCCCTACAACCCTTCCCAGTCTCTGGTAATCATCCCTCTACTGTCTATCTCCATGAGTTCAATTGTTTTGATTTTTAGCTCCCACAAATAAGAGAAAACATGCTGTTTGTATTATTTATTTATTTATTTATTTTGAGACAGAGTCTTACTCTGTCGCCCAGGCTGGAGTACAATGTCTCAATCTTGGCTCACTGCAAACTCCGCCTCCTGGGTTCGAGCAATTTCCCTGCCTCAGCCTCTTGAGTAGCTGGGATTATAGGCATGCACCACCATACGTGGCTAATTTTTGTATTTTTAGTACAGACGGGTTTTCATCATGTTGACCAGGCTGGTCTCGAACTCCTGACCTCAGGTGATCCACCTGCCTCGTTCTCCCAAAGTGCTGGAATTACAGGCGTGAGCTACCACGCCCAGCCCAAAGTTTGTATTTCTGTGACTGCCTTTTTTAACTTAATGACCTCCAGCTCCATCTACATTGTTGCAAATGACAGGATCGCATTCTTTTTTTATGGTGAATAGTACTGCATTGTGTATATGTACCACATTCCCTTTATCCATTTGTCTGTTGATGGACACTTAGGTTGCTTCCAAGTTTTGGCTATTGTGAATAACGCTGCAATAAACAGGAGTGCAGATATTTTTTTATCTACTGATTTCTTTTCTTTTGGGTATATCAAGGAGTGGAACTGATTGATCATATGGCAGTTCTGTTTTTGCTTTTTTGAGGTACCTCCAAAGTGTTGTCTATAGAGACTGTACTAATTTACATTCCCACTAACAATGTCTCAGGGTTCCCTTTTCTCCACATCCTCACCAGTGTTTGTTTTTGTCTGTCTTTTGGATAAAAGCCATTCTGATTAGGAATTAGATGATATCTCACTGTAGTTTTGATTTGTATTTCTCTGGTGATCAATGATGTTAAGCACCTTTTCATATACCTGTTTCCCATTTGTATGTCTTCTTTTTTTTTTTTTTTTTTTTTTTTGAGATGGAGTCTCACACTATCGCCCAGGCTGGGGTGAAGTGGCATGATCTCAGCTTACTGCAACCTCCTCCTCCCAGGTTCAAGTGATTCTCCTGCCTCAGCCTCCCGAGTAGCTAGGATTATAGGCATACGCTACCATGCCTGGCTAATTTTTGTATTTTTAGTAGAGACAGGGTTTCACTATGTTGGCTAGGCTGGTCTTGAACTCCTGACCTCGTGATCCGCCTGCCTCAGCCTCCCAAAGTGCTGGGATTATAGGCGTGAGCCACCGCGCCTGGCCTGCATGTCTTCTTTTGAGAAATGTCTATTCAGATCTTTCACCCATTTTTAATTGGATTATTAGATTTTTTTCCTATAGAGTTGTTTGAGTTTCTTATATATTCTCCTTAGTCCCTTGTCAGATGGGTGGTTCTGCAAATATTTTATCCCATTCTGTGAGTTGTCTCTTCATTTCATTTTGTTGATTGTTTCCTTTGCTGTACAGAAGCTTTTTAACTTGATGTGTCCATTTTTGCTTTGGTTGCTTGTGCTTGTGGGCTTTTACTCAAGAAATCTTCGCCCAGTCCAATGTCCTGAAGAGTTTCCCCAGTGTTTTCTTGTAGTAATTTCATAGTTTGAGGCCTCAGATTTAAGTCTTTCATCCATTTTGATTTGATTTTTGTATACGGTGAGAGATAGGGATCTAGTTTCATTCTGCTGCATATGGATATCCAGTTTTCCTAGCAGTATTTATTGAAGAGACCATCCTTTCCCCAGTGTATTTTCTTGGCACTTTTGTCAAAAATGAGTTTACTGCAGATGTATGGATTTATTTCTGGGTTCTCTATTCTGTTCCACTGGTCTATGTATCTGTTTTAATGCCAGTACTATCCATTTTGGTTACATTTGGTTATAGTGTAGATTAAGTCCAATGTTTGTTGATTGGCTTTCTGTCTGGAAGATCGGTCTGGTGCTAAAAGTTGGGTGAAGTCGCCAGCTCTTATTGTATTGGGGTCTATCACTCTCTTTAACACTAGTGAATTGGTTTATATTAATTTTATCTGGGTGCTCCAGTGTTAGGTGCATACATATTTGCAATTGTTATATCCTCTTACTGAATTGACCCATTTATCATCATATAGTGGCCTTCTTTTTCTCTTCTTATAGTTTTTGTCTTGAAACCTATTTTGTCTAAGTATAGCTACTCCTGCTCTTTTCTGGGTTTCCATTGGCATGGAATATCTTTTTCCATCCCTTTATTTTCAGTCTGTGTGTGTCTTTTGCTTGTTTGTTTGTTTTAGATGGATTCTCACTCTGTTGCCCAGGCTGGAGTGTGCAGTGGCATGATCTTGGCTCACTGCAACCTCTGCCTCCCAGGCTCAACCAATTCTCATGCCTCAGCCTCCCGAGTACCTAGGATTACGGGCATGTGCCACCGTGCCTGGATAATTTTTTATATTTTTAGTAGACACGGGGTTTCACCATGTTGACCAGGCTGGTCTCAAACTCCTGACCTCAAGCAGTCCGCCCGCCTCGGCCTCCCAAAGTGCTGGGATTACAGGCGTGAGCCACCGCACCTTTTGATTGGTGATAGGGTTTGGCTCTGCGTTCCCACCCAAATCTCATGTTGAATTGTGATCTCCCATGTTGGAGGAGAGGCCCAGTGGGGGACGATTGGATCAAGGGGTGGACTTCCCCCTTGCTGTTCTCATGATAGTGAATGAGTTCTCATTAGATGGTTGTTTCAAAAGCGTGCAGCACCTTCCACTTTGTTCTTTCTCTTCCTCCTGCTCCACCATGGTCAGAAGTGCTTGTTTCCCTTTCACCTTCTGCCATGATTTTAAGTTTCCCGAGGTCTCCCAGCCATGCTTCCTGTACAGCCTGAGGAACTGTGAGTCAATTAAACCTATTTTCTTCATAAATTACCCAGTTTCAGGTAGATCTTTATAGCAGTATGAGTACAGACTAACAAAAGTGATGAGTTTAGTCCCTTAACATTCAGTGTTATGCCGGGCATGGTGGCTCACGCCTGTAATCCCAGCATTTTGGGAGTCAGAGGTGGGCAGATCACAAGGTCAGGAGCTCGAGACCATCCTGGCTAACACGGTGAAACCCTGGCTCTACTAAAAGTACAAAAAATTATCCGGGCGTGGTGGCACACACCTGTAGTCCCAGCTACTCAGGAGACTGAGGCAGGAGAATCACCTGAACCTGGGAGGCAGAGGTTGCAGTGAGCTGAGATCGTGCCCTTGCACTCCAGCCTGGGCGACAGAGACAGACTCTGTCTCAAAAAAATAAATAAATAAAAATAAAAATAAAATTCAATGTTCTTATTGATAAGTAAGGACTTACTCCTGCCTGTTTGTTATTTGTTTTCTGGTTGTTTTGTGGTCTTCTCTTCCTTCTTTTCTTCCTTCCTGTCTTCCTTTTAGTGAAGGTAATTTTCTCTATGGCATGATTTAATTTCTTGCTTTTTATTTTTTGTGTATCCGTTGTATGTTTTCTGATTTCATATTATCCCGAGGCTTGCAAATACTTTTAACCCATTATTTTAAGCTGATAACAACTTAACACTGTTTGCATAAACAAATAAACTTACAAGCAAAAAGAAAACTAATAAAAACTCTACACTTTAACTTTGTCCCGGCCGGGCGCGGTGGCTCAAGCCTGTAATCCCAGCACTTTGGGAGGCCGAGACGGGCGGATCACGAGGTCAGGAGATCGAGACCATCCTGGCGAACACGGTGAAACCCCGTCTTTACTAAAAAATACAAAAAAACTAGCCGGGCGAGGTGGCGGGCGCCTGTAGTCCCAGCTACTCGGGAGGCTGAGGCGGAAGAATGGCGTAAACCCGGGAGGCGGAGCTTGCAGTGAGCTGAGATCCGGCCACTGCACTCCAGCCTGGGCGACAGAGCCAGACTCCATCTGAAAAAAAACAAAACAAAACAAAACAAAACAAAAAAAACTTTGTCCCTCTGCTTTTTTTTTTTTTTTTTTGAGACAAAGTCTCACTCTGTCGCCCAGGCTGGAGTGCCAGTAGCACAATTCTGGCTCACTGCAACCTCAGTCTCCTGGGTTCAAGTGATTCTCCTGCCTCAGCCTCCTAAGTAGCTGGGATTACAGGCGTGCGCCACCATGCCCAGCTAATTTTTGCATTTTTAGTAGACATGAGGGTTTCACCCTATTGGCCAGGCTGGTCTCGAACTCCTGACCTCAGGTGATCTGCCTGCCTCAGCCTCCCAAAGTGCTGGGATTACAGGTATGAGCCACCGCACCTGGCCTGTCCCTCTGCTTTTTAACCTTTTTTTTTTTTTTTTTGAGACAGAGTCTCATTCTGTTGCCCGGACTGGAGTGTATTGGTGTGATTTCTGCTCATTGCAACCTCTGCCCTCTGGGTTCAAATGATTCTCCTGCCTCGGCCTCTGGAGTAGCTAGGACTACAGGCATGAGCCACTGCACCCAGCCTGTTTGGGAAAGTATTTCTCCTTCATGTGTGAAGGATATTTTCTCCAGACATTCTAGGGTAATTTTTTTTTCCCTTCAGCACTTTAGATATGTCATGCCACTCTTTCCTGTGGCCTGTAATGTTTCCACTGAAAAATCTGCTGCCAGAAGTATTGGAGCTCCCTTTTATGTTATTTGTTTTCTCTTGATGCTTTTAGGATCCTTTCTTTGTCCTTGACCTTTGGGAGTTTGATTATTAAGTGCCTTGAGGCAGTTTTCTTTGGGTTAAATCTGCTTGGTGTTCTATAACCTTCTTGTAGTTGAATATTGACATTCTCTAGGTTTGGGAAGTTCTCTGTTATTATCCCTTTGAATAAACTTTCTACCGCTTTCTCTTTCTCTACCTCCTCTTTAATGCCAATAACTGTTAGATTTGCCCTTTTGAGGCCTTTTTCTAGATCTTGTAGGTGTGCTTCAATTTTTGTTGTTGTTGTTTGTTTGAGACAGAGTTTCACTCTGCCACCTAGGCTGGAGTGCAGTGGTGCGATCTCAGCTCACTGCAACCTCCACCTCCCAGGTTCAAGTGATTCTCCTGCCTCAGCCTCCCGAGTAGCTGGGATTACAGGCATATGCTACCATGCCTGGCTAATTTTTGTATTTTTAGTAGAGACAAGATTTCACCATGTTGGCCAGGCTGGTCTTGAACTTCTGATCTCAGGTGATCTGCCCACCTCAACTTCCCAAAATGTTGGGATTATAGGCATCAGCCACTGTGCCCAGCTGTGCTTCATTTTTATTCCTTTTTTTTGTCTCCTCTGACTGTATATTTTCTTTTCTTTTTTTGAGACACTCTCTTTCTCGCCCAGGCTGGAATGCAGTGGTGCAATCTCAGCTCACTGCAAACTGCCTCCCTGGTTGAAGTGATTCTCATGCCTCAGCCTCCTGAGTAGCTGGGAGTACAGACGTGCACCACCATGCCCGGCTAATTTTTCTGTATTTTTAGTAGAGACAGGGTTTTGCCATGTTGGCCAGGCTGGTTTCAAACTCCTGGCCTCAAGTGATCTACCCGACTCGACCTCCCAAAGTGCTGGGATTACAGGCATGAGCCATTGTGCCCAGCCAAGTTTTAATTATTCTTATAATTTATTTACATTTATTGTAATTATTCTTACTTTATAATTTATTATTATAAAAGCAGAAATTCTGAAGTTGAAAAATACAATTGACAACTTAAGAATGCATCAGAGTCTATTAATAGCAGAATTGATCAAGCAGAAGAATTAGTGAGCTTCAAGACAAGCTATTTGAAAATACAGAGGCCGGGCACAGTGGTCCATGCCTATAATTCCAGCACTCTGGGAGGCCCAGGCGGGTGGATCACTTGAGGCCAGGAGTTTGAGACCAGCCTGGCCAACACGGTGAAACCCCGTCTCTACTAAAAATACAAAAAATTAGCCAGGCATGGTTGTGGGTGCCTGTAATCCCAGCTACTCAGGAGGCTGAGGCAGGAGAATTGCTTAAGTCAGGGAGGTGGAGGCTGCAGTGAGCTGAGATTGCGCCACTGCACTCCAGCCTGGGCAACAAGAGCAAAACTCCATCTCCAAAAAATAATAATAATAATAATAATAATAAAAACTTCTTTTAGGGCCGGGTGTGGTGGCTCACGCCTGTAATCCCAGCACTTTGGGAGACTGAGGCAAGCGGATTACCTGAGGCCGGGAGTTCGAGACCAGCCTGACCAACATGAAGAAACCCTGTCTCTACTAAAAATACAAAATTAGCTGGGTCTGCTGGCGCACGCCTGTAATCCCAGCTACTTGGGAGGCTGAGGCAGGAGAATCACTTGAACCTGGGAGGCAGAGGTTGCGGTGAGCTGAGATTGCGCCATTTAGATCAGCTTGTTGCTTGGGCATGGGCAGCTTGGGCAACGAGAGTGAAACTCTGTCTCAAAAAAAAAAATTCTTTTAAATTATTTTGGTCTCTGTTAAATTTATCTGATAGAATTCTGAATTCCTTCTCTATGTTATCTTGAATTTTGTTGCATTTCCTCAAAACAGCTATTTTGAATTCACTGTCTGAAAGGTCACATATCTCTGTTTCTCCAGGATTGGTCCCTGGTGCCTTAATGTTTGTTTGATGAGGTCATGTTTTCTTGGACGGTCTTGATGTTTATGGATGTTTGTCAGTGTTTGGGCATTGAAGGGTTAGGTATTTATTGCAGTGTTTGCAGTCTGGGGTTGTTTGAACCCGTTCTTCTTGGGAAGGCTTTCCAAGTCTTTGAAAGGATTTGGGTGTTGTGATCTAAGCCACATCTGCATTAGGGTGCACCCTACGCCCAGTAATGCTGTGGTTCTTGCAGACTCATAGAAATACCATCTTGGTGGTCATGGATAAGCTCTGAAAGAATTCTCTGGATTCCTAGGCAGGGGCTCTTGTTCTCTTCCCTTACCTTCCCCCAAACATATGGAGTCTCTGTGTGTTGAACTGCCTGGAGCTGGGGTGGAGTGACACAAGCATCTCTGTGGCCACCAGCACTGGAACTGCTCTGGGTCAGACCTGAAGCCAGCACAGCCCTGGGGCTTACCCAAGGCCCTCTGTAACCACTACCAAGCTACCGCCTATGTTTGTTCAAGGCCCTAGGGCTCTTCAATCAGCAGGTTGTAAAGCTAGTCAGGCTTCTGTTTTTCCCTTTAGGGCAGTGAGTTCCCCCAGGCCCTGGGTAGATCCAGAGAGGTGTCCTATTGCACTGCTGTGTCACACAGTTCTTCCCACTCTTCCCTCCCCTTTCCATAAGCAGAGGAGCCTCACCCCATAGCCACCACTACAAGCCCACAGGGAGTACTGCCAGGCTACCACTGATGTTCAGTTAAGACCCAAGTGCTCCTTTTTCTTATATATTTATTTCTTGAGACAGAGTCTCTCTCTTTGGCCCAGGCTGGAGTGCAGTGACGTGATCTCGGCTCACTGCATCCCCTGCCTCCCAGGTTCAAGCGATTCTCTTGCCTAAGCCTCCTGAGTAGCTGGGATTACAGGCAAGTGCCACCACACCCAGTTGATTTTTGTATTTTTAGTAGAGACAGGGTTTCATGATGTTGCCCAGGCTGGCCTTGAACTCCTGACCTCAAGTGATCCACTACCTTGGGCTCCCAAAGGGCTAGGATTACAGGCGTGAGCTACCGCGACCAGCCCCAAGTGCTCTTCAGTTAGCTGTGGTGAATGCTGCCAGGCCTGGCCTGGGACTCACTCTTCAGGGCAGTGGGCTTCCCTCTGGCCCAGTGTAGGTTCAGAAATGACATTTAAGAGTCAAGGCCGGGAATTGGGGAACCTAAGAGCCTGCTTGGTGCTCTACCCCGCTGTGGCCAAGCTGGTACCTAAGGTGCAGGACAAAGTCCCCTTTACTTTTCCTTCTGCTTCTCTCAAGCAGAAGGAATCTCCCCCTGGGGCCACCACAGCTGGGAATGTGCTGGGTCTCACCAGCAGCCAGTGCGTCTCTGAGTCTCACCCAAGGCGCACAGCTTACTACCTGGGTGTCGCTGCTGGCTTTTCAGGGCCCAAAGGCTCTTTAATCAGCAGGTGATGAATCCTGCCTGGATTGGATTCTTCCCTTCAAGGCAGTAGGTTCCCTTCTGGCCCAGGGTATGTCTAGAAATGTGTAAGGACTGGGGCCTGGAATGGAGGCTTTCTGACTCTGACTAGTGCCCTATCCTACTGTGGCTGAGCTGATATCCAAGATGCAAGACAGAGTCCTCTTTAGTTTTCCCTCCTGTCCCCAAGCAGAAGGAAGAGTTTTCTTTTGTAGCTGTGAGCTGTCCTGCCTGGGGTCGGAGAAGGGGTGATGCAAGCACTCCCTTAACCAGCTGGCTGGTATCTCAGTAGGTTGCATGCCCCCCAAGTCCAGTGGCTCTGAGCCCAGTTCAGCACCAGGACTCGCCTAGGAATTGTAATCTTTGTGGCCTTCAAGTTCACTCAGGGCCCCAGAGCACTGGTGAGGCTTGCCGAAACTCAAGCTGCAGCTGCTGGCTGGACAATTCCCCTCTGGCTTGGGCCAGTGCAAATGCTTCCTCTGTGGTCAGGCAGCAGCAGAGTATAGTCTGGTTCTGTGACAGGGCAGCACTGAGTTCAATGCAAAGCCTCACAATCACCGGGCTCTCCTTCCCCAAGCTCACATATAGAACTCCATGCTATGTGGCTGCTGGAGGATGCTGGCAGCATGGGTAATTCAAGATTGTCTTTCCTACCCTCTTCAGTGCCTCTTTTGGCAATATGAAGTCAAAACCAGGCACTGTGAGTGCTCACATGATTTTTGGTTCCTATGAAGGTGCTCCCCTTGTGTATATAGTTG
This sequence comes from Macaca fascicularis, assembly GCF_037993035.2. Taxonomy (NCBI): domain Eukaryota; kingdom Metazoa; phylum Chordata; class Mammalia; order Primates; family Cercopithecidae; genus Macaca; species Macaca fascicularis. Next base: position 63,182,231 of record NC_088389.1, read on the forward strand.
TCGAACTTGGTTTTCCTGCAGAGGGAAGACTGGTGGAGCCCTCTATCCAGCCATCTTGCTCTGCCCCCTCAATTTATTTATTTGCGTCATTAATGGCAGGTAGAAAATAAATCAATAAAATAATAAAAAATAAAATAACAGCCGGGCACAGTGGCTTATGCCTGTAATCCCAGCAATTAAGGAGGCAGAGGCATGAGGAAAGCTTGAGCCCAGGAATTTGAGACCTGCCTGAGCAACATAGTGAGACCCCATTCTCCACAAAAAAAGAAAAAGACTAAAATAAAATAAAATACAAATTTAAAAATAGGCTGGGCACAATGGCTCACACCTGTAATCCCAGCACTTTGGGAGGCCGAGGTCAGCAGATCACTTGAGGTCAGCAATTCGAGACCAGCCTGGCCAATATAGTGAAACCCCATCTCTACTAAAAATAGAAAAATTAGCCAGGCATGGTGATGGGTCCCAGCTACTCAGGAGGCTGAAGCAGGAGAATCCTTGAACCCGGGAGGCGGAGGTTGCAGTGAGCCTGAGATCATGCCACTGCACTATAGCCTGCACTATAGTCCTGAGCAGGACTCCATCTCAAAAAAAAAAAAAAAAATTAAAAAATATGGAATAATGTCTGACTAGCTCTCTAGGTACCATGCTCTAGCCAAGTTGACACATAAAATTAACCATCACAGGCCGGGCGAGGTGGTTCACGCCTGTAATCCCAGCCCTTTGGGAGGCTGAGGCGGGAGGATCACCTGAGGTCAGGAGTTTGAGAGAGCCTAGCAAACATGGCGAAACCCCATCTCTACTAAAAGTACAAAAATTAGCCGGATGTTGTAGCGGGTGCCTGTAGTCCCAGCTACTCAGGAGGCTGAGGCAGGAGAATTGCTTGAACCCGGGAGGCAGAGGTTGCAGTGAGCCGAGATCATGTCACTGCACTCTAGCCTGGGTGACAAGAGCGAGACGCCGCCTCAAAAAAAAAAAAAAAAAAAAAAAAAAAAAAAAAAAAAAAAGAAGAAGGTCCGGGTGCAGTGGTTCACGCCTGTAATCCCAGCACTTTGGGAGGCCGAGGCAGGCGGATCATGAGGTCAGGATTCGAGACCAGCCCGGCCAACATGGTGAAAACCCGTCTCTACTAAAATACAAAAATTGGCTGGGAGTAGTAGTGCGCGTGCCTGTAGTCCCAGCTACTGGGGAGGCTAAGGCAGGAGAATGGCTTGAACCCAGGAGGCGGAGGTTGCAGTGAGCCACTGCACTCCAGCCTGGGTGACAGAGCAAGACTCTGTCTCAAAAAAAAAAAAAAAAAAAAAAGAAATTAACCATCATAAAAATGATTCCATTTGAGACCATTTGAATGCAGAGTGAGCCCCGCCAACAGGTCTGAGACTCTGAGAAGAGAAAAAGTCCAAGGGGTGTAGGTCTGGGATTGAAAAAGAGGCTAGCCAGGACTTCCAGGACAGTAGAGGCTGAGGGAGAGAATAGTGGGTAGGGAGCCCCTGGCCTGGGTGGGGTGACAGGGATGAGGAGAGCACTTGACAGCCTATCAGGAAAGAGCCCTGGATTCTCAGGGAGACAGAGATTAACCTGTGTAGAATTCCTCCTCAGCACTCTCCCAGGGCAGATCAAGGGCCACACAATTATTTCTGAAGGGTACTGGGTGAGAGATTAAGACAGAGTTCCCACCTTTTAAAGCAACAAATGCCGGGCACAGTGACTCACGCCTGTAATCCCAGCACTTTGGGAGACCGAGGTGGGAGGATTGCTTGAGCCCTGGAGTTCAAGACCAGCCTGGGAAACAAAGTGAGACCACATCACCACAAAAAATTAAAAAACAAACAAAAAAACCTCCCCACGTGTGGTGGCAAGCACCTGCAGTCCCAGCCACTCAGGAGGCCGAGGCGGGAGGATCCCTTGAGTCCAGGAGTTTGAGGTTGCAGTGAGCTATGATTTCACCACTGCCCTCCAGCCTGGATGAGAGAGTGAGATTCCATCTCAACAACAACAACATCGAAAAAGCAAAAATTGATCTGAGCTAGGAGAAAGGCAATAATCAATGCTTATAAATTACTGTATGATAGATGCTGGCGGTGATAGGGTATAGGGAGGTGGCCAGGGCAGCAGAGGGCAAGCACTGAAAAGATAGAAGAGAGGCTAGTCATATGTAATTGGGAAGCCCCAGAAAAGTGATTTTTGTTGGGATCCTAAAGGGCTACACACTAAGAATAAAGGTGGAAATAGACTAAAGCCTAATTTTGAATCATATAATGCCTCGATTGAATTAAAGCAATCCAGGCTTTCTAGTGCCCTTAGTCTAGCTGCTTGCCAAATGCAAAAGTAGATTCTTTTTTTTTTTTTTTGAGACGGAGTTTCACTCTTGTCACCTAGAATGGAGTACAGTGGCATGATCTTGGCTCACTGCAACCTCTGCCTCCCGTGTTCAAGCGATTTTCCTGCCTCTCAGCCTCCCAAGTAGCTGGGATTACAGGCATGTGCCACCATGCCCTGCTAATTTTGTATTTTTAGTGGAGACGGGGTTTCACCATGTTGGTCAGACTGGCTGGTCTCAAACTCCTGACCTTGGGTGATCCACCTGCTTCGGCCTCCCAAAATGCTGGGATTACAGGCGTGAGCCACCACCCCTGGCCTTATTATTATTTTTTACATTAGAAACGGGGTCTCACTTTATTGCCTAGACTGGCTTCAAACTCCTGGGCTCAGGTGATCCTTCTGCCTCAGTCTTCTGAAGTGTTGGGATTACAGGCATGAGCCACTGTGCCCGGCCAGGATATGTTTCTTTCTTCTCACTTTACTGGCCTCTCTTTTATCCCCAGTCCCTCAGACTCATATTCCTGGAGAAAGTTCTCAATGTAGTTGGCTTACTAGAAACAATTGTAAGGAACCTCCAACTTTCCCACAAATGAGACACAAACTACCGTAGCTGCATGGGCAAATACAGTAGCCAAGTAACCTTGCCTCCCCTGTTCCTTCTGCCTCCTTTTCTGAGCCTTGCCCAGATCACCTTTTCCTTCCTGGCCATGAGGTTCCTCTCTTAGACCTGGGACGGGTCCTCACCTGCTTTTGCGGAAGACCTGAGGGAAGCGGGTGCTGGAGGAGCTTGATGCTTCACAGCTCTGAGCAGATGTTTACCTGCTGATCTAGCAGATGCCTGAGAGGTGACCACAGGGGTACAGAATAGGGGACAGACATCGCCTTGGTCGGTGCCTGGGAGGGGCCTCAATTCCACCCACCAGGGGTTCCTTTCCAGCCCCTGTTGGATACCTCCAATGACATAGTGGCCCTGAGTTTCCACTCACTGGGAGCAGCCCTACCCTAGGATCTCCACCTTCAGGGCCAAGCATGGACTGGAACACTAAGAAGGAAACAACAGGCCATCTTCCTCTCTTTCTCTCATTAAATTGTGAATAATAATGCATTTACTTATTCTCCCACTTAAAATGTTGTTTAAATCCTTTGAAGAATCTTGCAAGGTAGCTTGGCTAGACAGCAGGCAGGACAGTCCAGTGCCTCTGGTGGGGGAGCCAGGGTCTTCCACTCGCCTGTCTTTTGGTCCAGCAAGAAGGCATTTGGATTGATGGTGTAGTCCTTTGTCTGGACATCGCTGGCAGTGGTGACACCCCCACATACAAACACCTTGCTGTCTCCAATGGAGCATATAGCATGGGACACATCCAAGGGGCAGTTGTTGGGCAAGAGAGGCACTGAGGTGGTCGTCTTGCTGGCCTTCACTTTCTGCAGATTGATTTCCACGCTCTGCCGGTGGCTGTGCACGCAGAGGATGTTGTCCTGTTGGAAAGAGAGCAGGGGCCGGTGGTTGAACTCAATGGGGAAGGTGATACATTGGACGACGTCCCCAGTGCTAGTGTCAAAGCAGTCCACCACCCCGACCCGGGAGATATAACCTTTCACCAAGCACCGTCCAGTGACAATGTACAGATGCCGGTCACCTTTGGTGATCACGGCGGTGCCATCCATGGGGATGCTCATCTTTCCTGCCAGGCACCAGACTTCCTTCCGCTCATCATAGCGATAGATGTTGGAGACATACCGCCTTGGGGCAATGCTCCCGCCCACTGAGTACACCGTCCCCCCACAGGTCACCATGGTGTGGAAGACAAGCCCGATGGGCAGGTCGGGCAACTTGGTCCAGGAGTTGTCATCCATGTCATACCGCCAGGCTGTCTTCAGCCCTGAAATCTGCTCAGTGGTGCCACCAGAAATGTAGATGTAGCGACCAGCAGAGGTGGCACTAAGTGCTGCTGCCCGATAGGGCATGTCTGAGAGCTTCATCCACAGGTTCTCCTGGATGATATAGGCAAACACTCCATCATTGAACTGGCCGTGGGCCTTCTGGCCACCAAGGATGACCACTGAATCAAGCAGGGCCCCTTTCCGCTGGTAGACCAGCAGGCTGCATGGCCGCTCCTGCTTGCGGTCCATCAGGACATTCTCAATCAGGGTTGCATGGGATGAGCTGTTCTCCATGCCCACCAGCTTGTTGCTGGCAAACACCAGTGTCTTGTTGGAGACGGCATTGAGATTGATGTAATTGAAGAACTTCTTGAAATACTTCTCCCGCTCCTCCTTCCGGAAGTACACCCAATTGATAAGTGCGCTGAGAGCCTGGTCTTCATTGAGCACGTGAAGGTTTTCATCACGGAGCAGGCGGCCGAAGATAACAGGGGGACAGCGCATGAAGTGCATGGAGCCCTCAGGACTGGCCCAGTAGTGGAAGTTGTCGCGAATGCCTGAGTAAGCTAAGTCTGATACCTCTTTGAGCTCAAACAGCTCGGCCAAGAAGAGGTAGCGCAAGCAGTTGGCACGGCGGATGGACTTAATAAGGAAGTCGTTGCAGTGAACTCGAAGGCGTGGTGTGTTGAAATACTGAGCCCCACGAAGCAGCTCCTCCACGTTTTGCTCGGAGATCACCACCTTGCCGCTATAGAAGTAGTCCAGAAGCTGGTCCACTGTGACCGGGCTCAGATAACTGGAGTCAATGGTGATGAAAAGCTCATCGGTGGTCTTCATGTCATTGCTGGAGATGAGGCTCCTCACCAGCGGGGAGACAGCAGCCAGCACGTTGCGATGTGCAAAGAAGACGTGGTGGTCCACGCTCAGGGCCATGTCCCAGTACTCTTTGCGTTTCCTCTGTCTGTTCAGGTTCTGCAGCACGAAGCTGTTGTAGTTTTTCTCGGTGAATTCCAATTTCATGGTGCTTCTTGTTGGTTGAAACAGATCAGCAGCAGGTACTGGAGAACAGACTTTCTCAGGCCTTTGGGATTCAGATTGATGGTTGTTTGCAGAGCGGTTGACCAGGGAGAAGAGAGGGTGGGTGAGAGGATGATGTCATAGAATGAATGAGGTCATCACAATGCAGGCCTCCCTGAGGCCTGTCTCAGAGGCACTGGGCCTTCCTCCCCTCTGATCTCTCCAACCTGCCAAGACCACATACCTTAGCAGGACCTAAAGCCCTGGGCCCAGAGCTCAGGAGGAACCTCAGGGATGGGCAGCAACTTGCAGCTGGGACTTTCAAACCACAGTTCAAGGCTTCTGGAATGTTAGAGCCAGTCTGGGTGGGACAGTGGGGAGCAGTTTGTGTAGGAGAGATAAGGGGAGGTGGGGAAAGGGAAGAGATATCAGACCTTCTGGAAGAATCCTCCCATTTCGAGGGAAACTGAGACCCAGAGAAGAGAAGGCACTTGTCCAAAATCACATAGCCAGTTGGAAGCAGAGCAGGGCTCAGAACTTGAGTAACCTGGCATTTTTCCTACCCTTCCGGAAGCTCCTGACTACCCAGATTTCCCCAATCTCTGACTCTCAAGTCTCCAAGCACTCTTCCTGCCGAGGCTCCTGGGCATCAGAGAAAAGCTCTGTTCTTTGGCCTCTGACCTTGGTGGCCATGGACATCATTCTCCTTCAAAATAGAGAGGTGGAGGCCGCTCCCTGGAGCAGGGACGCAGGAGTTAACCACAAACGGGGGCATGGGAGGGTCTTTAAAGCCCGGATGATTTCAGCTCCATGGCAAACTAGAATATTCCCCCCACATTTCCAGGTGTCCAGTTGGAAATTGTTGGGGGCTTCAGTGGGTCAGCTTTCTCCATCAAGGGAGGACTTGAGCGAGTTGCTCGGACTTTCTAAACCTCAGTTTCCTCCTCTGTGAGATGGAACTAATATTTGATAGTAGTACCCGCTTCAAAGATTATTATGAGTTTATTTCTATTTTTATTTTTTTGAGACAGTGTCTCGCTCTGTCACCCAGGTTGGAGGGCAGTGGTGCGATCTCAGCTTGAAACTGCCTTTGCAAAATTATGACCGAGACAGTGAAAGAGATTGAACTTAACTGACTCCATCTTGCTTCTAACCTCCAAGCTGTCCTTGTTCATTCCTTGGCAAAGGCTGAACTAACTTTGGGAGAAACCTCTATATATAGTTTATAGTTTAAACAAAGACAGCCCTTTCCCAAAGCAGACCTCCTTCTTGCCTGGGGACTAGATTGCCTTTGTAGGACTAACATTAGCCACAAGATTAGAAATTATGGTTTAGGAGTCATGTAGCTGGAGGCTACAAGATTCTAACCTTCCCTAAACTAAGACCAGTGCTTGAGATTCTTTTTTCTTTCTTTCTTTCTTTTTTTTTTTCTAGACAGAGTTTTGCTCTTGTTGCCCAGGCTAGAGTGCAATGGTGTGATCTCAGCTCACCACAACCTCCAACTCCCAGGTTCAAGCGTTTCTTTTGCCTCAGCCTCCTGAGTAGCTGAGATTACAGGCATGCACCACCACACCCGGCTAATTTTGTATTTTTAGTAGAGATGGGGTTTCTCCATATTGGTCATGCTGGTCTCGAACTCCCAACCTCAGGTGATCCACCTGCCTTGGCCTCCCAAAGTGCTGGGATTATAGGCGTGCGCCACCATGCCCGGCCAGTGCTTGAGATATTTTGCAGATCCTGCACTTGATGGATCAGCTGGCACCACTCAGATCGATAAACTGGCTCATCTGATCTTGTGGCCCCTGGACCCAAGAACTGATTCAGCCCAAAAAAACAGCTCCGACTCCCTATGATTTCATCTCTGACCAATCAGCAGCACTCCTGGCTCACTGGCTTCCCCCTACCCACCAACTTATCCTTAAAAACTCTGCTCCCCCAATGCTCCTGGAGACTGATTTGAGTAATAATAAAACTCCAGGCCAGGCGCGGTGGCTCATGCCTGTAATCCTAGCACTTTGGGAAGCCAAGGCAGGCGGATCACCTGAGGTTAGGGGTTCGAGACCAGCCTGGCCAACATGGTGAAACCCCGTCTCTACTAAAAATACAAAAATTAGCCGGGAGTGGTGGTGCATGCCTGCAATGCCTATAATCCCAGCTACTCAGGAGACTGAGGCAGCAGAATCGCTTGAACCCAGGAGTCGGAGGTTGCAGTGCGCAGAGATCGCACCATTGCACTCCAACCTGTGGGCGACAGAGTGAGACTCCATCTCAAAAAGAAAAAAAAAAAAACCAAAAAACAAAAAATAAAACCCTCTAGTCTCACGTACAGCCGGCTCTGTGTGAATTACTCTTTCTCTATTGCAATTCTCCTGTCTTTTATTACCCACCCACCCCCCACACCCTCCTGTAGCTGAGATTACAAGCGCCTGTCACCATGCCCAGCTAAGTTTTGTAATTTTAGTAGAGACGGGGTTTCACCATGTTGGCCAAGCTGGTCTCGAACCCCTGACCTCAGGTGATCCGCCCGCCTCGGCCTCTCAAAGTGTTGGGATTATAGGCGTGAACCACCGCGCCCGGCCTATTATTAGAGTTTAAATGAGAAAAGGACTGGAGAGTAATGGGCTCGTCATAAAGCTCAATGAATACTAGCTGCCGTTTTCTTACTCATATTACACGAGTTCGCCCAGCTCCGGCGTTCGTGGCTGCTACCTTCACAAAAACTTGTGGTCGTCGTGGTTCTGGTTTTGCGGTAGCTGGTGAGGCTGTGGCTCCCTCGCGTCTCTTCTGGGCCGGCCGCCCGAGTCCAGTCCAGCCACGCGGTGGCGCTGGAGGGCCGTCCCCGCCCCCGAGCGCACGGCCTCTGCGCCAGGCACCACCCCAACTCCTTTCCAGGATGGAAAAGAGGCGCGGGGCGTCCCCTTTTTCGCTTTGCCTCTACGCGCCACCGTACAGAGGCGGCAGCGCCGTGCAGTCCACCGCGACCCTGGAATTCAAACGGCAGGATCGGGGGCCTCAGCCTGGCAGGATTCATTAGATCTCCCCAGACACACACCTGTCCCCACTTTGCAGATGGGGACGCTGAGCCCCCAACGGAGTCGCGCCCTCCAGAGGCCAGCAGACTGTCTCCGAATCCCAGCAACAGCTAGGGGGATTCCTGATACCTGCGAGTCCTTTGCGGGGAGAGAGGAGGGTGCCCGCAGACTCGGACAGATTCCTGGCCGGCGTGGGGCTCCCGGAGTCCTGTGGGGCGTCTGTGGCACTGCTATTCGTGCAAGGAGGAGATAAGGGCCAGCTGGAGCGCCGCGGGCGGGAGGGAGGCTGCGGCAAAAGAGCCCATTGCCCCACCCGCACCAGTCTTTGGGAAGAGACCCTAGAGAAGGGCCTGGACTTGCATCTCGCCCAGGCATTCTCGAGAAGGTTCAGGAAGGAGTTGCCTCTCTGATCTCCCCCAATCTGGGTCCAAGCCCCACTCTAGACCCTCGGGCCGTTCTCAGCGCCCCTCCCAGGAAATTTCGGTGTCAGCCTCGGGAATCTGAGCCGTTCCAGCTCTTTCCCTCCCTGGCTTAGTCATATTCTCATTCTCATTGCCTCCCTCCCTCGTCCTTTCATTCCAGACTAGCCTTTTCCTTATTATTAGATTTGGTGACTTGAAAATTATTTGAAAATACCCCCACACAATTTTTTTTTTTTTTTTTTTTTTTTTTTTTTTTTGAGATGGTCTGGTTCTGTTCCCCAGGCTGGAGTGCAGTGGCCCGATCTCGGCTCACTGGAACCTCCACCTCCTGGGTTCAAGCAATTTCTTGCCTCAACCTCCCGAGTAGCTGGGATTACAGGCGCCCGCCACCACGCCTGTCTAACTTTTGTATTTTTAGTAGAGATGGAGTTTCACCATCTTGGCCAGGCTGGTCTTGAACTCCTGACCTCGTGATCCACCCACCTTGGCCTCCCAAAGTGCTGGGATTACAGGCGTGAGCCACCATGCCTGGCCAAAAATACCCTTTCAAACGCTCACACCTGGCCAAAAATACCCTTTTAAACTGAATTTGTCCACCTTCCCACCTGAATGGGATAGAGAGGATATGATACATGCACAAGGTGAAGAACTTGTTTTCCCCATTGGAAGAAGACTTCAATTTCAGCCTCCTCCTCCGGAGACCAGTCTCCCTGGGAGAATAATTAAGCTTGTAATGCCTCTTCAGCCCTTACCTTCTGCGAAGCAGCAGCAACTTGGGTGAAGGATGAGGCCTCTTGGTGCTGCTGCCAGACACCTTCTGGCTCCCATGGACATGCAGGCTGGCAGACCTCGCCTCCTGGGGCATCTTCACCCAGGAGCAGGGGGTGGGTGGGTCAGACCCTGCTGCTTCATACCTCCTTTGCCCTCTACCCTGCCCTCCCGCCTGCAAGCTTCAGCCTTGGGAGCATTTCAGTGGAGGAGGTGGCCATGCCTGTTTGTTTTTGTTTCGGGTTCCAGAGCACCAAGGCAGGAATGAGCTCTCTCATCAGACACTTCCAGCATTAAGTTGGGTCTGGAGGTGTCATGGGGACCTGAGAGAACTGATAGACCTAACTCCATGTGACAGACCTCGTACAGGTGGGTAAATTGAGGCCCAGGGAGAGGAAGAGGCTTGCACCCAGAGATCTTCTTCCTCCGCCCTCTGGCTACAAAGGAGAGCCGCAGTTTGGTTTGTCCTTGTTCTTTTTGGACTGTGAGGCTTGCCGTCTTCAAGAAATCCTTAAAAGTGAGATTAGTGACCACCTGCTCAGCCAGCTTCAGTGTCTGGCATTTCTTTGGCCCAGGAAAGCTCGCCGGTTCAGCTTTTTCCTTAATCCAGCCAACTGTGGGAACAAACTCCAGCCCACAGAGGCGGGCTGCATTCTGGCTTACATCACCTGGGTGTGTGTGTGTGTGTATTGGGGTGGGGGGCTGACCTGAGGAGCCACCAAGACATTCATTGGCTGGCAGCTTGCCAGGTGGGGCCAGAAAAGGATCTCAGCAGGGTCTCTTCACCCACGGTCAGCTTCCTGCCAGGATCCACATTTTCTGTTCAGTGTCTCCCGTTAGGACGAGACGATATGATTCTAATCTTTGGGTACCATCAGCTGGTATATCAGTTTATTTGGAAGCCCTGAAGAAAATGAGGGGCATACTTTAAAGATATACAGATTTGGGCTGGAGCTAGAAAACTCAGGAACATTCAAGAATATTCTCAGCATCTCCTTCTCTTTTGTACCTCCAATAACTGGCTTCTTTGCTTCTATGTATTTCCCATTCATAACTTGGCTTGCAAGTAGCTTGGTTTGCCATGGCCCTAATTCCAACTCATGGCATCCTTATTTTTTTCAGTTCCACTGGTAAATTCTCTCCACAATTCTTAGCTGAAATTCCCAGTCCATGGCCAGCCTGGTGATTGGCTGCCGTTGGATCCAGTGTCCACTCTAGTCTAATCACTTCTGTGCTGGTGGGTCACATGGCTTAAAACTTGGCCACTTAAGCAACACAGTCCACAGGGAATGGATTGCAGGTATTCTGGGATTAATCAAGAGAGGGATTCAGAGTCATGGATTGTCTCAGCCACCGAGAATCAGGTATAAATCACATTGGAGGAGGATATTACACAAAAAGATTTTATTGTCTTCCTAGTCAATATCCCCGGCGAAATTAGAGGCATAGCTTGAGACTGGTCACAGTGCAATACAGACCCTCAGGAGCTGCTTTGAGGACTGGCCTGCCCAGATGCCTGCGGTTAAGCCAGCAGCCCCCTCACTCCCGCCCCTGCCATCTTGACAGACGGAGCTGCCATGGTTTCAGGGACACTTGGCAGGGCATCTGGGTTGGTCCCTCCCACATGGACCTTGTAAAGTTGCTATTCAGGGGAACCTGGTATCGTTTCAGGCAAAACACAGAACCATATTAGCATTTCTAAGCCCCCTACCCCGGCCATCTCCCTGGAACATTTGGGCTTGTCGCACATTCCAGGAGGGAGCAGCAGCACAGCTGCAGCCACAGCTGCCAGGAACAGGCCTGGGCTCCCGCCCTGTGTGGGGGGAGGGCAGAGGGTGGAGGGCTTCCTCTGGGGGCTCTGAGTAAACTCACCCTCACTCCACCTCTCTGACTTCATCCATCCAAGGCTGCTTGGCCAAGAGCCCAGGCAGGGTGAGGGGCTGTCTCCCAGCCCAGGCCTGGGCTGCCTAGCAGAGGTGGGGGAGGGAGAGCTTCAGGCCTAGCCCAACTCTCCAGAAACCAGGGGTAGCCTGCTGAGCTCTGAAATGCCAGAAGTTTAAGAAAAGAGGGAAGGGGACAAGAGGTGGTGGTAGTGGTACTTTGCTATTTAAAGGTAGAAGAATGCAAGGAAGTAAAGCTTTTTTTCTCCATTTGTTCTTTGGCGACCCCATTGGAGAATTCCAGAAGGCACGCAGGATGACATCATGTTTTACAACTGAGAAATCTCAGTAATTCTGTAAAATGGAGCCCCTGCCTGCTCCATGTTCCTGATGGAAGCTGCTTTATATTTACGTGCTTAAAGCTGTATTTTATGTCACATTTAAATGAGGGTTTAATAATCTTAATTATCTACCAAAAGTAGATTACGGCGTATGAAGATCACATAAAATGAACTTCACTTCTCAGCATCACAAACATTTGGAATACAAAAGTCCAGGGATGGATATTAGAAGTAAGAAAAGTACAAAAGAAGTTTGCTTAAAAATAACAAAAAATTTTAAAAACGGATTCCCCCCTCCCCCCAATCCAAATAATCGTGGTCTAGGTAACGAGATCGGGATAAACGCTTCCTTTGCTCACTCCTGTAGTAAGAATGAGCTCAAGCAGAACTGTATGCCCAAGTGTGTGTACCAGAAACACTCACATGCATCACACACACAAGCACATACACCCACAGGGACAGACGCACAGCCGGGTTTTGGTTGTTCTAGGCACTTCATATCCACGTTCTTAAGTCTGCCACCTTCCCATTACATTTAACAAGTTACTTCTTTGGTGGCAGGACGTTTTCTTCGAAGAAGCCCTCGTTGACAACATTCCCTGCTGGGAAGTATCTGGCCACCACGAAGGAGGATCCGTCACTTGCGGACGCCTTTCCCACGCCCATCTTCTTTGTGTTCTTCCATACCATGGCCGTGAAGTGTCCTGCAGGGGAACGGGCAGAGGGAGAGGGACACGGCTGAATTAGCAGAGCCTGAAGAAGGATGTGGCAAGGGATTGTTGAACCCCTGTACCATCTTGCCAGGCTCAGGTTAGCATGGTCTTCACAGACCCCCTGCAGGGAAAGGAGAGGCAAAACGCTCTGACTGCCTGACTTCTTCTTTTTTTTTCTTTCCCAAGATGGAGTCTCGCTCTGTCGCCCAGGCCAGAGTGCAGTGGCGTGATCTTGGCTCACTACAATCGCCGCCTCCTGGGTTCGAGTGATTCTCCTGCCTCAGCCTCCCAAGTAGCTGGGACTAGAGGTGCATGCCACCACGCCCAGCTAATTTTTTTGTATTTTTAGTAGAGATAAGGATTCACCATGGTCTCGAACTCCTGACCTCAGGTGATTCACCTGCCTCAGTCTCCCAGTGCTGGGATTACAGGCGTGAGCCACCGTGCCTGGCCAGACTGCCTGACTTCTAAAGCAGGTCCTTTCCATCAGCCACACTGACCTTACCCACCTCACCACCTTCCAACAGTCTCCCAGAGATCATGACAAAGCCCAGTGGCCCCAACAATTAGGATGCCACTTTACCTAGTGCCTGTGTTTAACTCTGTCCCCAAGCTGCAATCTCGAAGCTCTCCGGTGATCCCCTTTTGTCTTCATCTTACTGGACACCTGATGAACACTTCCTACTCTTCTCCTTTTCAAGGCACCCCTCCCCCTTTTGGTTTCTAGGATGCCACAGTCTCTTGCCATTCCTCCTGTCTCACTGCCTCCTCTTCCTCCTCCTCACCCTCACTTATAGATATTGAAGGACCTGCACTTCCCAGGGCTTAATCCTGGGCTTTTTTCTTTTCCCTTTAAGCTCTCTTTAGGGAATTTCGTCTTTCCCTGGCTCCCAAATTTATTTCTCCAGCTCAAATCTCTGCTCTGTGTTCCAGACATAACTAATTACTGGACATTTCCACATGGATGACTCATAGGCATCTCAGATTTAACCTTTCCAAACCTCACTCCCAGTTTTTGTCCCCCTAGATTTATTCCTCTCCCAGTCCTCCCATCTCCATCAGCGGTACCTCTGTGCACACACTGCCACGGGGAGTCTGCATTCCTCCCTCTCCTTCCTTTCCCCCACAACAACCTAGCATTCAGTCTTGAAGAATCCAACTCTAAAATGCATCTCAGGTCCACCCACTCCCAAACCCTTGGTCCCAACTGCAAACTTCTCTCACATGGACCATTGCAATAGCCTCCTGACTGGTTCTATGGCGTCCACCTTGGCCCCTCAAATTCATTTTCTTTTTTTTTTTTTTTTTTGAGACGGAGTCTTACTCTGTCACCCAGGCTGGAGTGCAGTGTCATGATCTCAGCTCACTGCAACCTCTGCCTCCTGGGTTTAAGTGATCCTCCCACCTCAGCTTCCTGAGTAGCTGGGACTACAGGTATGCGCCACCACGCCCAGCTATTTTATTTTATTTTTTTTGTATTTTTAGTAGAGACAAGGTTTTACCATATTGTCCAGGCTGGTGTTGAACTCCTGACCTCAGGTGCTCTGCCCACCTCGGCCTCCCAAACTGCTGGGATTACAGGTGTGAGCCTCATTTTCTACTTAGTATTCAGAGTGACCATTTTGAGATATAAATCATATCTGTTTACTTCCCTGCTTAACAGTCCTTCACTCGAGCCCCAGTCCACCTAGAATGAAAGTGAATCCTTTGGTGCAGTGGCCTCCTCTCCATTCCTTGAACACACCAGGGTGTGTCCCACCACAGAGCCCTTGCACATTTCTTTTCTTCTCTTTTCCTTCTTTCTTCTTCTCTTTTTTCTCTCCCTCCTTCCCTCCTTCCCTTTCTCTTCTCTTTTTCTCTTCTCTTCTCTTCTTTCTGACAGGATCTCTGTCATCTAGGCTGGATGGAGTTCAGTGGCGCGATCATAGCTTACTGCAGCTTCTACCTCCAGGGCTCAGGAGACCCTCCCACCTCAGCTTCCTGAGTAGCTGGGACCACAGGCACATGCTGCCACTGCCAGATCATTTTTCAAAAATTATTTGTAAAGCCAGGCACCATGACTCATGCCTGTAATCCCAGCACTTTGGGAGGCCAAGATGGGTGGACCATCTGAGGTTGGGAGTTCGAGACCAGCCTGACCAACACGGAGAAACCCATCTCTACTAAAAATACAAAATTAGCCAGGCGCGGTGGCATGTGCCTGTAATCCCAGCAACTCAGGAAGGCTGAGGCAGGAGAATCACTTGAACCCAGGAGGCCGAGGTTATGGTGAGCCGAGATGGTGCCACTACACTCCAGCCTGGGCAACAAGAGCAAAACTAGGTCTCAAAAAAAAAAAAAAAAATATATATATATATATATATATAAAATATATATATATATACACACACACACACACATATTACATATATTTGTAGAGACAGGGTTTCCCTATGTTGCCTAGGCCGATCTTGAACTCCTGGGCTCAAGTGATCCTCCTGCCTTGGTTTCCCAAAGTGCTGAGATTACAGGTATGATCCATCACGCCTGGCCAATACACTCTTCTGATGACCAACAACTTCTTGTCCCTTGGTCTTAGCCTAAATATCACTTGTTCAAAGAAGTCATTTGCAAACACCCTTTTATTTATTTTTGAGACGGAGTCTCACTGTTGCCCAGATTGGAGTGCAGTGGTATGGTCTCAGTTCACTGCAACCTCTGCCTCCTGCGTTCAAGCAATTCTCCTGCCTCAGCCTCCCAAGTAGCTAGGATTACAGGTGCACACCACCATGCCCGGCTAATTTTTGTATTTTTAGTAGAGACAGGTTTTACCATATTGGTCAGGCTGGTCTTGAACTCCTGACCTCAGGTGATTCACCCGCCTTGGCCCAGCCAAGTTTTGGTATTACAGGTGTGAACCACCATGCCCAGCCTGTAAACACCCTTTAATTTACTGAACATCTCCCTCCCAAGACATTCTTACCACACTGTTTTTTTCCCCTACATACCATTCTTCCCATTTGTGTGATGCATTTGCTTGATTATTTGTTTACTGTTTGGCTCCTTCACCAGACTATGAGTCCATATGGGCAGAGGCCAAGTTTGTTTTAGTCACCAAAATACACCCAGTACCTTGGCATAACCTGGCACATGGAAAGTGTAAAATAAACGTTTGAAAGAATGAGTGGAATCGATGAATAAAAGTAATATAGAAGATCCATCTCGGACTCCAGTTCTGCCTTCACTGGAAGTACAGCCTTCTATGTTTTGAGCTTTTTGAGATTTCGACACATTGCAGCCTCGTTCAAATCCTTCTGCTCTGAGCCAAACATCTCAGTTCCTTTTCAAGCTACTTGCTCCAGCTCCAGACACCACCAGGTCTTGCTGAGCCCTATTAGCATCAGTCTCCCATTTCTCAGACTGCCTGTCCTTTCCTCTCTGGTCTTTTCAAGCTACGAATATAGCTTAGCTTCCAAATCTCCTCCCATTTGGGAGTCAAAGAGTTGATGCTGTAATGCATTCCTTGCTCAATGATCATAAATTTTTTTTTTTTTTTTTTTTTTTTTTTTTGAGACGGAGTCTGGCTCTGTCGCCCAGGCTGGAGTGCAGTGGCCGGATCTCAGCTCACTGCAAGCTCCGCCTCCCGGGTTTACGCCATTCTCCTGCCTCAGCCTCCCGAGTAGCTGGGACTACAGGCGCCCGCCACTGCGCCCGGCTAGTTTTTTGTATTTTTTTAATAGAGACGGGGTTTCACCGCGTTAGCCAGGATGGTCTCGATCTCCTGACCTCGTGATCCGCCCGTCTCGGCCTCCCAAAGTGCTGGGATTACAGGCTTGAGTTTTTTTTTTTTTTTTTGAGACAGAGTCTCACTCTATTGTCTAGGCTGAAGTGCAGTGGCACGATCTCAGCTCACTGCAACTTCTGCCTCCTGTGTTCAAGTGATTCTCGTGCCTCAGCCTCCTGAGTAGCTGGGACTACAGGTGAGTACCACCACGCCCAGCTAATTTTTGTATCTTTAGTAGAGATGGGGTTTTGCCATGTTGGCCAGGCTGGTCTCAAACTCCTGATCTCAAGTGATCTGCCTGCCTCAGCCTCCCAAAGTGTTGGGATTACGGGCGTGAGCCACCGTGCCTCGCATAAATTCTTATTTGTTGGGGAATAGAGGCAGGGTGTTCATCTCTTCCATCTTTATGGTTTAGCATTTACAGAGATCAATGAGACATTTGTTTTCTGTGTCACAGGATAACATTCATTTGCTAAAGCAACACTGAAGAGATTGCTCTCTCCTAAATATCTGGCTTATGATTGAGCAAGCTATGTGAGGGCAGGTGCCACATCTGTTTTACTGATCACCATACACCTAGTGTTTAGCACTGGGCCTGGCACATAGTAGATGCTCAATAAATATTTGATGAAGAAAGGAAGAAACAGAGGGAGGGAGGGAGGAGGAAAATCATGATGAGAGTAGCTAAGATTCCCATAGGGTGGTTAAGAAAGAAAAAGGGCAACCACTTCACACCCCGTAGGATGGTTATTATAAAAAACAGAAACAAAAATAATAGACTATAACAAGTTTTGGCAAGGAAGTGGAGAAACTGGAACTGTTGTGCACTGCTGATGGGAATGTAAAATGGCACAGCTGCTCTGGAAGACGGTACGGCAGTTCCTCAAAAAATTAAACATAGAATTGCAATGTGACTTAGCGATTCCACTTCTAGGTATATACCCAAAAGTACTGAAAGCAGGGATTCAGATATTTATACACCCATGCTCCCAGCAGAGAGGTTAAATGATTGGCCCAAAGTCACACAGCCCGGCCGGGCGCAGTGGCTCACGCCTGTTTTCCCAGCACTGTGGGAGGTTGAGGTGGGTGGATCACTTGAGGTCAGGAGTTCGAGACCACCCTGGCCAACGTGATGAAACCCCATCTCTACTAAAAATAGAAAAATTAGCCAGGTATGGTGGCGCACGCCTGTAATCCTAGCTCCTGGGGAGGCTGAGGCAGAAGAATTGCTTGAACCTGGGAGGCGGAGGTTGCAATGAGCCAAGACTGCGCCATTACACTCCAGCCTGGGTAACAGAGTGAGACACCATCTCAAAAAAAAAAAAAAAAAAAAAAAAAAAAAAAAACCCATAAAGTCACACAGCCCAAGTATCCATCAACAAATGAAAGGATAAGCAAAATGTGGGATATATATATATATATATATATATATGTATATATGTGTGTATATATATGTATATATGTGTGTGTGTGTATAATAGAATATTATTCAGCTTTAAAAAGGAATTCTGAGGCCGGGCATAGTGGCTCATGCCTGTAATCCTAGCACTTTGGGAAACTAAGGGGGGTGGATCACCTGGGGTCAGGAGTTTGAGACTAGCTGGGTCAATGTGGTAAAACCACGTCTCTACTAAAAATACAAAAATTAGCTGGGTGTGGTGGTGGGTGCTTGTAACCCCAGCTACTTGGGAGGCTGAGGCAGGAGAGTCGCTTGAACCTGGGAAGCAGAGGTTGCAGTGGGCCAAGACTATACCACTACACTCCAGCCTGGGCGACAGAGTGAGGCTCCATCTCAAAATAATAAAAAATAAAAAAATAAAAAGGAGGCTGAGTGTGGTGGATCACGTCTGTAATCCCAGCACTTTGAGAGGTCAAGGTGGGCAGATCAAGAGGTCAGGAGTTCGAGACCAGCCTGGCCAACATAGTGAAACCCCATCTCTACCAAAAAAAAAAAAAAAAAAAATTAGCTGGGCATGATGGCGGGTGTCTGTAATCCCAGCTACTTGGGAGGCTGAGGCAGGATAATCTCTTGAACCCGGGAGGCAGAGGTTGCAGTGAGCCAAGATGAGGCCATTACACTCCAGCCTGGGCAACAGTGTGAGACTCCTTCTCAAACAAAATAAAATAAAAAGGAATTCTGACACGTGCTCTAATATGGGTAAACCTTGAAAACATGAAGCTAAGTGAAATAAGCCAGACACA
The DNA here is from genome assembly GCF_037993035.2 of Macaca fascicularis. NCBI lineage: Eukaryota > Metazoa > Chordata > Mammalia > Primates > Cercopithecidae > Macaca > Macaca fascicularis. Next base: position 63,200,569 of record NC_088389.1, read on the forward strand.
AATGGACAAATACTGTATGATTCCATTTATATGAGGTAGCTAGAATAGTTACAACCAAAAGCAGAACAATGGTTGGGGTGGGGTGGGTGGGGATGGTTTCCGGATGAAACTTATTCTCATAAGGAGTGCGCAACCTAGATCCCTTGCATGAGGAATTCATAATAGGGTTTGTGCTCCTATGAGAATCTAATGCCACTGCTGATCTGACAGGAGGCGGAGCTCAAGCAGTAATCTCACTCGCCCACTGCTCACCTCCTGCTGTGCGGCCCAGTTCTTAACAGGCCATGGGCCCATACAGGTCCACCGCCCAGGAGTTGGGGACCCCTGGTCTAAGGGTTACTGAGTTTTAATCTGTGAAGATGAAAATAATTCTAGAGCTGGATGGTGGTGATGATTGCATAACAGTGTAAATGTATTTAATGCCACTGAATCGTACACCTAAAATGGTTAAAATGGTAAATTTTCAGTTATATATGCTTTACCACAATTTCTTTTTTTTTTTCTTTTTGTTTTTTTTAATACATGGCTTCACTCTGTTGCCCAGGCTGGAGTGCAGTGGTGCAATCGTGGTTCACTGCAACCTCAACCTCCTTGGCTCAAGCAATCCTCCTACCTCCTACCTCAGCCGCCTGAGTAACCAGGACCACAGGCACATGCCACTGCACCCAGCTAGTTTTTTAATTTTTAATTTTTTTTTTTTTTTTTTTTTGAGATGGAGTCTCGCTCTGTCACCCAGGCTGGTCTTGAACTCCCAACCTCAGGTGATCCGCCCACCTCAGCCTCCCAAAGTGCTGGGATTACAGGGATGAGCCACGGTGCCCGGCCTAGTTTTTAAATTTTTTTGTAGAGACGGGATCTTGCCATATTGTCCAGGCTGGTCTTGAGCTCCTGGACTGAAGGGATCCTCTTGCCTTGGCCTCCCAAAGTACTGGAGTTACAGGCATAAGTCACCACATCTAGCCTATTTTACTAAAAAATTAAAAAACGAAAGTGGGAGAGAGAGGAAGAGACTGGTGTCCACACTCTTCTAATTCTTTAGGGAAGAGACAAAGTCGGTGCTTCCCATTGCATCCTGTATATGGTAAGGACTGAAATAAATGTTTGTGGATTAAATTCTATTTTTTCCCCTATAGTTAAACTTCTTTTAAAACTTTTTTTTTTTTTTTTTTTTTTTGAGACAGAATCTCACTCTGTTGCCCAGGCTGGAGTGCAGTGGCATGATCTCATCTCACTGCAACCTCCACCTCCTGGGTTCAAGTGATTCTCCTGCCTCAGCCTCCTGAGTAGCTGGGATTACAGGTGCACACCACCACACCCAGCTAATTTTTGTATTTTTGGTAGAGATGAGGTTTCGCCATATTGGCCTGGGTGGTCTTGAACTCCTGACCTCAAGTGATCCACCTGCCTTGGCCTCCCAAAGCACTAGGATTACAGGCATGAGCCACCATGCCTGGCCATTTAAAACATTAAAAAATTTAGCTATAATTTATTTGTCTGCATTCGCAGAGGACTGAAAGTTACTAAATTGTTTATGAAAATAATCAAATGTAAACACGAATCTAGTTGACATGATACAATTGAAGAATGAAAAGAAAACAAACCCTAAGTACAATTATGCATATTTGCCACTATCTTTAAACTTGTATTAACTGCTGTTTAATAAGCTCTGGTTTCCACCCAGAATAGAGGATAAAGACTGCTTGCCTATTTGCCCTTGGCTCTTCATACATTTGGGTCACAGCTCCAGGCTCTCGGCAGTCTGGTGTCCCTACTTCTACAGCCATTTCCAAAGGCTCAAGTCCTTTCTTACACTAGCCTGCTCTCACAGGAGACCACATGCTTGGGCCATTGACCCTCCCACTCTCTCTGTCTCCCAGAAAAGGAAGAAGCTGCCATTTATCCACTGGTTGCCAAGAAAATAATTAGGCACAAAGTGCACATCAGCAGCACAAGTGCCTGTGGCAGCCTTTTCCAAGCTGATGAGGCTAAGCAATCTTTTTTCTTGCGGGGGTGGTTTCTGTCTGCACAGAGGGAATTAAGCTATGGGTATTCAGAGATGAAGTAAATGACACAACTTCCTTAGCAACCATCAAATACACACTGGTTGCTAACTCTAGTCCACTAACGAAGGTTCCTTTTTGTTTTTCCTAAAGGGATGACATCTTCTTTCCTGCTGTGAATCAAACTTCCTAGAATATATCTTTGAAAAACACACTAAATATGTCACAGTATATCCTCGCAAGGGAATAATGTGCAGAGGTAAGAAAGAATGAACGAGCACTTTTTGTATGATATGGCACACTCTCTGACAAGCATAAAACAGGTCATATACTCTGACACCAGAGTGCAGAAAAGGGAAGAGAACATTTATACACACACGCTGGCGTAAGCACAGGATAACTCCGGAATGATTCACAGGAAACTGGTATCTCTGGTTGTCTCTTGGGAGTGAAAGTGCTAGGGGTCAGGGCTGGAAAGAAAACTTTTCACCTTCGATAGCTCCCAATGTTCATATCATATAAAAATATTATTCATCAGGAGGCTAAGTGGGAAAATTGCGTGAACCTGGAAGGTGGAGGTTGCAGTGAGCCAAGATTGCGCCACTGCACTCCAGCCTGGGCAATGGAGTGAGACTCTGTCTCAAAGGAAAAAAAAAAAAAAAAAAAAATATATATATATATATATATATATATAAAATTCATTCAGAATAAGCATACATAATAAAACATAAATAAACATAATATAATTTAAACAGAATATATCAAAGTAATGATAAGATATTATTTCTCTTCACTCAGCACACTGCAGTGACTGACCAGCATCCTTCACCAGCATCCTTCATCACAAGATGCTGGCCTGGGTGGGGTTGGATTATAGGGTATTTCTTTCTTTTTTTTTTTTTTGGAGACAGTCTCACTCTGTCACCCAGACAGGAGTGCAGTGGTGGGATCTTGGCTCACCACAACCTCCACCTCCAGGATTCAAGCAGTTCTCGTGTCTTAGCATCCCGAGTAGCTGAGATTACAGGCATGCATCACCACACTCGGCTAATTTTTGTATTTTTAGTAGAGATGGGGTTTCACCATGTTGGCCAGGCTGATCTTGAACTCCTGACCTCAAATGATCTGCTTGCCTCGGCCTCCCAAAGTGTAGGGATTACAGGTGTGAACAACTGCACCTGGCCAAAGGGTATTTCAAAGGCTCTTTCACCTACAACAAGGACTCAGGTCAGGGAATCCATGAACAGAGATGCAGCAAGGAGGAGTTGCAGACAGGGTCTGGGGGAGGCTGAGGCAGGATGGGCATGAAGATCTTTAAGGGTCTTGCAAGCCCCCAGTATGACACCACCCAAAATCTCATTCCTGTCTTAGGATCAGGCTCTGTCTGCCCCCAGGCACTGCCTGTTGGTACCTGGAACAGCACAAGGGCTGGCTGCTCTGGGATTTTCCTCTTTAGCAATGGGAGGTGTAGGGCAATGAGTGAAATGAGTAGTCAGTGATCATGGAAAGTTGGGCTCTGACTCTTGTGAGAGTCCTGTCTTGGAGTGGGAGTGGTGGAAAAAGCATCATATCAGGGACAGAAGGCATGAGAAAGGCTGCTTCCCTTTTCTAGGCCTCAGTTTCTTCCTCTCCAAAATGGGTAGAATAAAGCCCCATTTTTTTTTTTTTTTTTTTTTTTTTGAGACAGAGTCTCGTCCTTGTTGCCCAGGCTGGAGTGGGCAATCTCCACTCACGGCAACCTCTGCCTCCCAGGTTCAAGTGATTCTCCTGCCTCAGCCTCCTGAGTAGCTGGGATTACAGACACCTGCCACCACACCTGGCTTTTTTTTTTTTTTTTTTTTTGCATTTTCAGTAGAGACAGGGTTTCACCATGTTGGCCAGGCTAGTCTTGAACTTCTGACCTCAGGTGATCCACCCGCCTTGGCCTCCCAAAGTGTTAGGATTACAGGTGTGAGCCACCACGCCCGGCCTGTGGAGGCACTTTCTAATTACCACGTGGTGCACACACACACACACAGTGCTAGTTAATAACTTGCTCGGACACGTGTCCGATTGCTCAAGAATCTTGCTCATGGGAAAAGCAAACCCAGAAGCTATGAAATAAGAAGTCTTCTGGACATCATCTCTATTAAAAGAAGACAAGGTCCTGCCTACACATCCTTAATCAATAGCAGGAACTTGTTACTGGTCCCTCCCCACACTCTTAGATATCCTTGCCCTAGAATCACCTGTTCACACTCAAAGCCCTGCCAGCCCGGCCTGGAGTCCTGCAGGGGTTAATGGAGGGGAGGAATGCCTCAGCAGATGCTTCTGCCTCTGCCCCAGAGTCCCAGGAACAACGCAACACAACATGGTTGCAGAAACCCCCACCCTGAAGGGCAGGCAGCAAACCACAGGAAACGGTGACTGGCGCTGAGAACCTGTCACTTCCTGCTTCTGGAGCACCCCTCTAGAGGGTGGAAGGCCTCAAGGCTCTACTTGTGGGTGGGACAGATGGGGTAGGAGGAACGAGGTGAGCAGAGTCCCTTTCTCTGTTTTCCTGGTGCCTTCTGGTCAGAGAAACTCCCGCCCCCTTCTAACACCATCCTGGGCCCCAGGCGGCTCTGAGTCGGTTTTGAGGAAAGACAAGGAGACTGGTGAGCCCAGCAAAAGGCAGAGGGAGCCCAGGGCACAGGGCGGCTGCCCAGAGGGACCCTGGGGCACAGGGCAGCTGCCCGGAGCTTTTGTCAGGGGAGGCCTATGGGAAGGGAACATGGACGCACGGAAGGTTCCTCCCTACACTTGAATCACCAGCTCTCAGGATATCCCTTAGAAGCCACCTTCTCCCTCTCCCCTGGGAAGAGGGGACAGGAATTGACTCAAGTCCACACAGCAAAGGGTGCCAGAGCTGAGACTAGATCCAGGTTCTCTGCACCCCAAGCTCCTCAACTGCAAACTAGAGCAGAAAGGGGAAGGGAGAAAGCCAGGGAGACCGCGAGGGTGGGGGAAGGGTGTGGGGTGTGGAGGGAGGAGTGCCAGCAGCTTGAGCCTTCTCCTGATGGCCCCAGGGAGCCATGACAATTGAATCAGGAGAGCATCAGGGGCAGAGACAATTTTAGAAGTATTGAGGCTGCTGGAGAGCAGGATGGATGGCAGAAAACAAGACTAGACACAAGGTGACCAGTTCAGGAATGAAGCTCCAAGCAGCTTTGGAAATCCAGTCTCCTATGACACACTCCAGGAATGGGAAGAGCTCTGAGCTGATGGGGCAGGATTCAGCAGCTGGGGGCTCACAGAGGGAGCAGAGCACGTAGCAGGGGGAAGCTGGAGATGTAATGGGAAAAGGAGAGCTTTGGTCTGTGGTCAAGGTCAATCCAGAGAAACATGGAAGAGGTTAAACAGGAAGGAAAGGGTTGATTTTTTTAGAGGGCTGGTTCGTCTCTGAAGTCAGACACCCAACCTGCATTGCTGCCCAGGGCCAGGCCCCTGGTGAGACCCTGCCACTCACCAGTCCCCGAGGTGAAGCCAGGCTGCTGGAAGTTATAGTTCTTGATTTCACTGTACCATCTATCAGCCACCTCCTTTCCTGTGTGGAAATGACATTGTTCTAAAACTCAGCCACAAAATCCACCCACTCCCTATTGCCTGCATCTCCTCCCATTAGCCCCAAGCCACCTATCCAGCAATTAGACATCTGAGAAAGCCCCAGTCAGCTGATGCATCCTGGATGCTGCTTTGCAGACTCCTAGGGACTCCTGCCCATGAGCATGGCCAGGCTGAAGAGTGGGCCTTCTGAGGGGCTGGGAAGAGCACTGGCCTGGGGTCAGGGAACCTGCACCTATCCCCCCACAACCCACACACACTGACTTGCTGTGTAATCCTGGGCAAAGCCTTCCCTCTCTGGGTCTCAGTACAATGAAAAGTTTGAAGGCAATACACTGCAAGGGCCTTCTGATGATGCTCCGAGTTTCTAGGAGACTATACTGTTATCTCACCCCATGTGCAGCTCTTGAAACATCCATAGTTGGAAAGACAATCAGGCTGGTAAGCCAAGGATCTCCACTGTGGGCAGGAGGGCCCTCACCTGGGGCATCCACCGTTCCCACAGGTGTTCATATGGGCAGGCGTTTCCCTGGGAGCTGATGCTCTCCCGGCCAGAGCCAGGAGTGGGGACCTCAGAGCAGTCAGTCTCAAATGTGTGCAAGAATCTTGTTAACGGGCAGATTCCGATTCAGTAGGTCTAGGGAGGGACCTAGGATTCTGCATTTCTGCTCCCAGATGCTACTGCTGATCCATGTTCCACACATCAGCCTCACCTGGAGAGCATTTAACAAATACTAATGCCTGGGTCCTTCCTCAGACCAACTGTGTCTGTCTCTGGAGGACAGACTCAGGCATTTTTTTTTGTTGTTGTTTGTTTGTTTTTTCTGAGACAGAGTTTTGCTCTTGTTGCCCAGGCCAGAGTGCAACGGCATGATCTCAGCTCACAGCAACCTCCGCCTCCCGGGTTCAAGCGATTCTCCTGCCTCAGCCTCCTGAGTAGCTGGGATTACAGGCATGCGCCACCACACCCGGCTAATTTTTGTATTTTTAGTACAGATGGGGTTTCTCCATGTTGGTCATGCTGGTCTCGAACCCCTGACCTCAGGTGATCAACCTGCCTCGGCCTCCCAAAGTGCTGGGATTGCAGGCATGAGCTACTGTGCCTGGCCTGGTATTTTTTTTAAAGTTTCACAAAAGATTCCAATGTGCGGACACAGTAGGGAACCACTGGCTCAGAGACCACCTACCCAACCCCCTCTTTGTAGAGACGGGAAACTGGGGGCAGAGGAGGGAGGGACCTGCTTAAGGCTCCCAAGGGAGCCCATGCAAGGCTGGGATGGACCGTGTCTCCTGAATGCCCACCTTCCTGTCCTATGCCCTTCTCCCGAGGCCCATCAAGGGCCACAGCCTGGGCTTGGGAAGGAGCCTGCAGGCTGAGGGCGCAGCTTCGGAGGGAGGGGTGAGTAGGGGGTTCCCCAGGAGCTCACACATGCCTCCCAGTGGGGGTGCCAAGGACCATGCTGCACAGGAGCCCTGGCTTAGGCTGCCCTAGGGAAACCAAGAGCACTCGGGGGAACTCCCAGGAATGTGAGGCGGGGGAGGGAGTGAGTCATTCTCCCACTGGTGTTTGGAGAAAGCTTCAGAGATCCAGATAGCTCTCCAATATTCTTCCTAAAAAGCCACATCAGGGCTGTCAGGGTCAGAGGGTCAGAAAGCTCAAGAATGTCCGGGCGGCGCGGTGGGATCATTCCAGATTGAGACCTTGCATGGAGACGTTGTCTTTTCCATTATTTTTTTTTTTTCCAAAATGGAAAAAGCTCTATTGCTTTTCTTCTATTACAAAAGTAATACACCAGCACTACTGGTAGTGTATCACCAGTACAGTAGGAAAGTAAAATTTCTCGGGAAGAAAATAACATTTCTCGGTAGCTGGGGATGCTCTGGTGCCCACAGAATCAGGCTGAGATTCTGTACAAAAGCGGTCTGTCTCCCCAGCCCCCAATCCTTGGCCGGGGAGCTTCTCCGAAAGTGGGGGCCTGGTCAGTCTGACTCATCTCTGTGTCCCTGGCACCCGGCACAGGCCTGGCACTGAGCCAGCCATCAGAGACCTTGTGGTGAACTGAAGTCAGCCTGGGAGCAGATTCAGAGAGCTCTGGTTTTCCTTTCCTTTCCTAGGCCTGTGGCTACACCGCGAGGGTGCTGGAGCCAGGAGGCATTTGAGGAGGACTTGTCCTTCTTCCAACTCCCACAGAGAGGAGAGAAGCTGAAAATGTGACCCACCTGTCTGATCGTAGGATGCCCATGCGAGGTTCTCCCCACACTGGCCGCGGCTGGACTCTGGGCTGTGCTTGAGGATCCTCGTGCTGGCCAGGGCTTCAGAATACCTGCAGAGTCCACAGTGCCTCCTCAGAGCAGGTGCAGTTCAGAGAACCCCCAAAGTATGTGCCCCAAGCTAGTGTGGCTGAGTTTCCTTCCCTGCCCAGGGCTCGCAGAGGAGCTAGAGGAACACCACTCCTGCATGACTGCTGAGCCTCCCAGCAGTCCCATTCCACAGAGGAGCAAGTCGAGGCTCAGAGGAACAAAGGGACCTGCTCAGGAGAGTGACAGAGTGGTTATTCAAGTGTGGTTGTATCTGATCCCAAAACCTGGTCCCCGAAACCATGTGGGGCCCCCCTAACCTTTTTTTTTTTTTTTTTGAGATCTTGTCTCACTCTGTCACCCAGGCTGGAGTGCAGTGGCATGATCTTGGTTTACTTGGTTCACTTGGTTCACTGCAACCTCCACCTCCCGGGTTCAAGCGATTCTCCTGCCTCAGCCTCCCGAGTAGCTGGGACTACAGGCACCCACCACCACACCTGGCTAATTTTTGTATTTTTAGTAGAGACAGTTTCACCATGTTGGCCAGGCTGGTCTTGAACTCCTGACCTCAGGTGATCCGCCCGCTTCGGCCTCTCAAAGTGCTGAAATTACAGGTGTGAGCCACTGTGCCTGGCCACAGGGCCCCTTTGTGACTGCAGCAGTGGCACATGAAGGGCCCAAGTCACCCGGATGTGCTAGGGGACTCACTGTTGAGCCTCCCGGTTGAGCTTCTTGCAGAGCTTCAGTGGGGGGACGCCATGCTTCTGCCGATACTCATTGTGGGCCTTCAGGACCTCATTATGAAACTGTTTGGAAGCTGGAATGATTGCAAAATGGAGAATGGCTCAGTGCAGAGAAAACACTCACCAAAAGTGTAATGGCATGCTGAAAGCAACACCCAGCTCAAACCTCAGGCCATGTGGATGGGCTGCTGCTCCCCTCCAACACCTGGCACCCCAGCCAAGTGGCCCTGCTCCACGCCACTGCTCACCTTACCTGGCATTGTGCTCCATATCTCTGCACATCTAAAGCCCATGGATCATGTGGGGCCTTATGGGCCATGTTAGGGATTTGGGTCTTTATCCAAGGCAATGGGGAAGCCACTGAAAGGGAGCAGGGCAGTGAGCTCCATGTGTTTCTCAGAGACCCTGCTGGCTGCTAAGTGGAGGATGCACAGAAACACAGAGCAGATTTGGGGACCTGGACAGTCAGCAATAGGACTTCGGAAGTAAAATATCTGAAGGAGACCGGGTATCTCAGGCTGGATCTAGGGAGAGCAGAAGGGACTGGAATGGGCCAGAGCTGGGAGTCCAGAAAGAGGCCTCCTGGCTGGGGAGGAAGGCACCTATGCTGGGTGGGTGAAGCCAAGGAGACAGAGGGACAGACAAAGAGACAAGGGAAGGACAGCCCTGGGGAAGCAGAGTGTGAGGGTGAGTTTTAGGTGCCAACTTGACTGAATTAAGGAATACCTCGAGAATTGGTAAAGCATTATTTTGGGGTGTGTTTGTAGGGGTGTTTCCAGAGGAGACTGGTGTGTGAGTCTGAGTGGGGAAGATCCACTCTCAACGTGGGTGGGTGTCATCCAATCAGACAACCTGGGGACCCACACAGAAACCTACTGCAGCGGCAGAGCCACCGCAGAGTCCCCACTAGGACAGTGCCTAATGGAGCTGCAGAAGTGCAGCCACCCCAAGACCCCAGAACTGTGGAGCTACCAGCATGCAACATGGGCCTGGGAAGGCTGAAAGCATGAGGCTTCGACCTGAGAGAGCTGAAGCCGGACAGCCCTAAGCCTTGGGGGTGGGGCTGCCTGAGGCCCTGGGGCCCAACTCCCACCCAGTGTGCCCAGGAGGCAGGAGATGGAATCAGAGGGGATTATTCTCCAGCCTTAAGATTGAATGTTTTCCCTACTGTGTTGTGGACTTACTTGGGACCAGTTACCTTCTTTCCTATTTCTCCCTTTTGGAATGAGAACGTCTATCCTATGCCTGTCCCACCACTGTATTTTGGAGTAGATAAGTTGTTTTGATTTCACAGGCTCACAGCTGGAAGGAATATGTCTCTGGGTGAATTGTGCCTTAAATCTCACCTGTATCTAATTTAGATGAGACTTTGGACTTTGAGTTGGTGCCAGAACAAGTTAAGACTTGGGGCTATTGGGATGGAATGAATATATTTTGTATGTGGGGAGGACATGAGTTTTGGGGAGCCACGGGCAGAATGCTTTGGTTTGAACGTCCCCTCCAAAACTCATGCTAAAATTTAATTGTCAGTGTAACAGTGTTGAGGAGTGAGATCTTTAAGAGGTGATTAGAGGGCATTCTCACAGGACTGGGCTCCTGGTAAAAGAATGAGTTTGGCCCAGCCTTCTCCCTGTCTTGACTGCTTACTTGCCCTTCTGCTTTTCCATGGGATAATGCAGCATGAGGGCTTCATCAGATGCCAGTGTCATGCTCTTGGACTTCCCAGCCTCCAGAACTGTGGGCCAAATAAACGGTTTTTTAATAAATTACCCAGTGTGTGGTATTCTTTTATAGCAGCAGAAAATGGACTAAGACACAGAATAGGAGAAGAGTGTAGCAAAGAAAGTGGAGGTGGTGGGAGGGTGAGTGGTATGATCAGCAGGCCCAGGGCTGCAGTGGGGAAGAGGTGAAGCCCATGCCCAATTAGGTCATGATCTCAGAAAGGGCAAAGTCAAGGAGGCTGTGGTTAGGGAGAGAATAAGTAGGTGAAGCCAAAAGCAAGCCAGATCAATAGTGAACAGAAGCCATACCAATTTGGATCTGAAATGATCCCCATCCATCCATCCATCCATCCATCCATCCATCCATCCATCCACCCACCATCCTCCATCCATCCATCCAATATCTTCCATTCATCTGTCCATCCACCATTCATCCAACATCCTCCATCCATCCACCCATCCACCTAATATCTTCCATACATCTATCCATGCAACATTGTCATCCATCTAACATTACCCATTCATCCAGCATCATTCATCCATACATCTACCATTCATCCAAGGCCCATTCATCTATCCTCCATTTACCTGTTCATCTGCTCTCTGAGTGCTTCCCCTATGCCATGTCCCATATCGTGTGCTAAGGGTCCAGAGACAAGTCAGTCACATGTTGCTCTCAAAGAGCTCACATACAGAAGGCAGGCAGCCTTGTAAACAGACACTAGCCATGTGATAGGTGTCAAGATGCAGGTAAGCATAGATGCAAAAGGAACTTGGAGATTAACCTAACATGGGATCAGGAAGGAGGCAACTCCCAATATGAGGCCCCAGAAATGTCTGAACAGGGGCCAGCCAGCCAGGCTATGATGAAGACACCGAGCACCTTACTCAGGAATCTGAGAGTTCCCTTCTGTGGAAATGGGGGTGAGTTGGATGGGTTCTGAGTGAGGGCCACAGAAGGCCCTTCTGCTGAACTGGTCCCATCAGGCCACAGCCTGTCCCTCAAAGACTGGCTGTGGGTAGTGGCAGGAAGGGTGTGAACCATAAAGGAAGTGCCCCGCTCTTCCTCTACCCCAGGTCACCTTCACCAGTGCCTTTCTCCTACTCTGCTGCCTTTCACCCAAGGCTGAGGAGATGATGCAACAGGGAGTCCTCGTCCCTTTTCTCATAGCCAGATCTCCCATGTCTCCTGGGCCCTCAAGTCAAATCCCATGGAATTTCTGAGGGGACGTAAGGGAAAGAAGACCCAGGGCTTGCCTTCAGGGGGTTTGGGGGCTGCAGACCCAGGAGCTACAGACCCAGGAGGGGAAGGTAACTGCAGGTCACACCTGCATGGTGGAGCTGTCCACCGGCCTTCTGAGAAAGAGGAAGTAGACTGTTAGATAAAGAGTACGTGGACCAAGCTCTAGAACTTGGGCTCATTAAGGCTGTCCAGTGAGGTCCAGTCACAGTAATGTGGGCAGGGCAGGGATATGGGGGCTCTGAACCCCGGGATTGTGAGGTTTTGGTTACCAGGCAGAGGTGGGGAGACCTGGAGGTGGAAACTGATCATGGGGACAGGCGTTAAGGCAGAGGGCGGAGCTACAACCTGAAGTATCAGGACTTCCTGGCCAACAGGCGGACCAAGCCCTTGTCAATAGGAAAAACAAAGATTTCAGGTCTGCGGTGGAGAGGAGAAAAGCCAGAGGTGTTGTTTAACGTGTATAGAGTTTCAGTTTGGCAATATGAAAAAGCTGTGGGGCTCTGGTGCATAGCAATGTAAATATACTTAACTCTACAGAACTGCACACTTAAAAATGGTGAAGATGATACATTTTATATTATGCATTTTTACCATGATAAAAAGATTTCAGGGTTAGCATGTTAATGTGGTATTTGGGATAAGGAGTCAGAGAGGCTTTTAAAGAATATCTCACAGGGAAATGCCAGGGGCGATGGCAACTCATGGGACCCCGCTGGGGGTCTCATTGACCAGTTTAAGAAGAGTTAGCTGGGTAGCATGGCCTCCGGGAACCCAAGGGTTCTTGGGCCATGGGCTGCTTCCCCGGCCTGGTCCCTGCTTTGTGCAAGAGACAGTGGTGATTTGAGGTGTGTTGAGGCTGGAAAGGGGGTTTAACGAGGAATTGGTACAAGGATGGGGAATGTTCAGCCTGGAGAGGATCAGCATCTGGAGGACACACTGGAGGCCCCTGATGAATTCTGGGGCCCTGAGGGAAAGCTGGGGCCAGTGGGTAGAAAGGCAGGATGACAGATTTCAGCTCAGTCTAAGAAAGATCTTTCCTAGTTAAAGCTTCTGACAACCTAAAGGAGCTACCTCACAAGGTAGTGAGCTCTCTGCCACTGAAGGAATTCAAGCAGGTGAGCCCCTCTTGGAGGGTCTCAGGCCCTGAGTCAGAGGACCTTCAAGTCCCTTCCAATCCTGAGATCCTATAACATCCCGCTGGGGTAGGAGAGAGAGGAGACAAGATGAACAACTGACCCCAGACGTGCAGGAGTTTCCCAAACAAGCTTCTCTCAGGAGACACTGATCAGAACGAGTGCGTGTGCAGGCAAGGGCCCATATAGGTGACACCGCCAAGGTGACGGGGGTCCCCATCCGAGTGGCAGGGTTGTCCAGGCCCATCCTAAAGTCCCTTCTAGCTCCCATGTCCCGGACAGGCCCCGGTGGGTCTCGTGGGACACCACGGAAGATGCATGAGGCTGAGTGGCACGTGCAGTGGTGACCACAGATGCGTCAGGGAAAGGAGGGCTCCCTGGAGGAGGTGTTCCTGGCTCAGGAAGCATGAATGGAGGAGGCAAACAGCAGAGAAAGAGCCAGGGTGAAGGGACCACGTGTATCCTGGGGCTTTGAAGAGGAGGGGGAGACAGGGGAGTGGGTGGCTCGCTAAGGGGAAGCCAGTTGAAAGGCAGCCTGAGTGCTGGGGTCAGTTTGCACTGGATCCCATAGTGCTGGAGGCCCTTAAGTTTCCTTGGCAGAGAGGGACATATAAGGCTGCTAAAAACTAGGTCACTGCACTCCCAGAATGTGGGAAGTAAAAAGAAACAAAAGTGAAAGTTCCTGTGTCCAAGCAAAGCTCAGTGCCCAGAAGCTGCAGCTAGGCACTGTGTCCGCCAGTGCCAGGCCCCTGAGCCAGGGTTCTCTGGAAGCGGCCAGGAGGCCTTTCTGGTAATCGGTGGCGGGGAGCCCTCTCTCACCACTCCTGGCAACCACACCTTGGGCAGCCCCAGGAGTCCCCTCCCACCGAGGCAACCAGTCCTAGCCCAGGTGGCTCCTCTGAGAGGGCTGCCGCCCCAGGGAGGCAAAGTTATCAGTGGCAGCCACACCTAGCAAGAAGCACACCCCACCCCCACCGAGAAAAACCCAAGAATACAGATAAACATAAGGAGAAAAAAGTTAGAGAAAAGCTGTCCACCTCCCAGTTAGGCAGGGAGAGCCCTCCCAGCCACCCTACGATGGGGGATGGGCAGGGATGAAGTCCTCATTGTGTAGGAGGGTAAACTGAGGCTGGAAAGTCCACACGGCCTCAGAGTGCCAAGCCTGAGGTCGGAGGAAGTTGCAGGCCCACCCATCCCAGGCCTGCTTTCTCCCACTCTCTGGGCATGTGCTGGGCCTACGCATGATCTTATTTCTTGCCATCTTCTGTGGGAGCTGCCATGGCCTTACCCATGTTTTTTTCTTTCTAATTAGGAAACTGAGGCTTGAGAAGGGAAGTTACCCGCCCAAATTGCCACAACTAGTCCAGATCCTATGCAAAGCCCTGTCCTAAGCCCCCATCCCTCCTCAGGGTCACGGGAGACAAAGGGAATGACGGAAAGAGACGGGGTGACTGAGGAGGCCTGGGAGGGGGATCAGACTCAAGGACAGCTGAGGAAAGCAGTAGAAGAAAATAGACAGGGGTGGCAGCTGCCTTCAGATCTCTGAATTGAGCAAAGGAGAGGAAGGAAGAGAAGAGAAGAACGAAGACTTCTCAAGAGCCTCCTCCGTGCCAAGCCCTTTTCCAGCACACCTGGCTGAGGGGTCCCGGGGGAAACCAGGGACTGTGGAGTGCAGGTTACCAGGGTGCCAGACTTGGGGCTTAAAAGAAAGGTCAGAGCTGCTAAAAGGAGGCAGGAGCTGCCTGGGCCCGGCTCCCCAGGGCTGAGGGAAGGGGCTGAGCTGTCTCTGCTGGGGTGGAGGGTATAGATGTCCTAGGTGGGACTGCACTGGGTTCTGGAAGGTCCTTCTGGAGGCCAAGCCTCTACTGCTGGAGGCTCTGTAAAGATTCTGAGGACAAAACAAAAAGCCATGCGTGGTGACTCATGCCTGTGGTCCCAGACTGAGATGGGAGGATCCCTTGAGCCCAGGAGATCAAGGCTGCAGTAAGCCATGATCACACAACTGCACTCCAGCTGGGGTGACAGAGCAAGACCTTGTCTCAAAAGAAAAAAAAAAGATTCTGAGGTGTACGCCTCTCCTCTACCATTTAAACTTTTGGTTGAGACAGGCTCTTCCCTCAGCATCTTCCTCCTCTCCCGAGGCCTCCCTGAGCCCAGCCTGACTCACTCCTGGGCCCTCTCCAGGCTCCTCATGAAAGAGCCGGTGACTGTCAGGGCCCAGGGCAGGAACTGTGAACAGGCCCCTCCGCCCCCTTGGCAAAACGCTGGAAAGAAACCTGGTTCCACCTTGGGGGCAAAGCTGGTTTTGCTTGTTTATCAGGAAGAAAGAATAAAAAGTTGGCAGTTTAAGGAAAAAATAAAGAACGGATTTCAGCTGGGTAACTCCTGCTCTTTAAGCCGGTTCTGGGAATTTCAACAGCCAAATCCCCGCTCTGCCTGGTATTGGCCATGCGATCTTGGACACGCTGCTTCAACACTCTGTGCCTCCTTTCCCCATACATAAAATGGGAGCAGCAGTATTTAACCCTCACTACAGCCTAGTGTAGTGCAGTGGACAGTGTAGTGAGGGTGAAATGAGTTCATCTATGTTAATGCTTTCGAACTGTTCTGGAATATAACGAACAGTTATTAAATGCCAACTGTAATTATTATTATTACCATTGGACAGGGACAGAAAGCTTTTGGGCTTTGGCTTTGGAAGAACCTGTTCCTGCTCCTTCCGGGTCAGGTCCCCTCCTGTCCTGCCTTTACATTGACGTTTGATGGCCTTTTTCAGCCCCTCTGAGCTTGGCTATTTGCCAAGTGAATGAGTGAGTGAACAAATGAATGAGGTTCGCACTTCAGCACAGTGAAGGCGGGACAGGATTCCTCTCTTCATTACAGATGAGGAAACTGGGCTCTTTGGATGGTGGGGGACATGCGGATTGTCCAAGGCCACACAGAGTCCATATTAGAGCTGGGTGTAAGAATACCCCTCCCTTTACCCCCTCCCCCGCTCCAAATCTCCCACACTTTCCACTTTACATATTGCTTCCTCTTTCCCAAATGGCAAGAATGATGTCTATGAGGAGTTGCTCAATTGCTTACGGGAACAAGGCATCCCCTCCCCCCAAGCATTAGCCTCCCCTAGGCTGTCCCTCTCCATAGAAAGTGGTTGTAATTGAAGGGGAGGCAGCTGTTGTCCAGCCCTGCCTGCCTACTGTCACTCAGGCACATCCCTGCCCCTCTGGGCCCCAGGTTCCCCATCTGTGTGTGAAGGAAGGATGACATCTGTGGTTTTCATAATGTCTTCAAAGCAGGGAAACACTTCCTTGGAAGGAAATCTTCAATAAAAGCAACAGATGAAAATGAAACTGCTGGGGTTGGCCTGGTCCACACAGCCTCTCCCTGCAGAGGCCTGAGGGTCTTACTCAGTAGAAAACTCCTGGGCTCGTTGGTCCCTAAAGGCCTGTCTGCTCTGATTTCCTCTGGTGCTAGGTGGATGGAGGGACACTAATATTCTTAGAGCTGATGGAGGCTGCGCGGAAGTCCCCACCGGGCTAGAGTTCAGGCTGGCAGGGAGCAGGGTGTCAGGGCAAGTGGTCAGTGTGGGAGAGAGGACAGGACACAGTAGGGGAGTCAGAGAGCTGAGTTCAAATTCATTGGTTTGCTTACTGGTCAGTGTGTGAGCTTGGGCAAGGTACTGAACCTCTGTAAATCTATAGAATGAGGTGATAATAACTGCCTGGCAGTGCTGTCACAAATATGGTAACATAGAAAATACTGAGCTCTTTGCCTGGGATGCAGTTGAAGATTAATCATTGGTGTCACCAGTATTAGGGACAGGAGGCTTCCACTGAGCCCACGGTCATTGCCTTTCTCTTCCCCACCACACTTGCTGCACACCAAGTCCCAGCAGAGAAACCAGGGCTGGGAGCAGGACCCGGGAGTCTTTGAGCACTGGGTCAAGCGTCTTCTGGAATTTCAGCTGTGCCAGCTGTGTGATGATTTACAATAATGCCCGTTATGCCAGGCAGCTCTGGGGTGTATCTGAGGTTAATGATGAAAAAGAGACTGGCTTCTGGGCAGTGAGGAGGAAACTGAGGCCCAGAAGGGGCAGGGACGGATTCCTTATGATGGTCTTTACAGAAGCACACAGAGCCCCTGTGAGTGCCACCTGCCCTGTGGACACAGACAGCAGCCCTGGGCTGATGGCCTGGAACTTCAAGGTTGGGCTTGCATTGAAGGCCCATTGGGCACTGGGTCACCCAGAAAAGTCATTTTCTTTTAGGGACCCTAGGAGAGCCAGATATTAATACTATTCTGGGGGCTCTCGGCTTTCCAGTTGGGGTGGGGGAGATAAATTCAATGCACCTGACTGTGAGGGAGAAAGGCCTGGGTCAGAATTCTGCAAGGTCCCTGGGTGTATATGTGTGTATTAGAGGTGGAGGTGGCCTCTGACTCAACCAGTTCTAACCTGCTTTCTGCCACTGGCCCCCTCCTCTCCTGAGTAAAAAGTAATCTTCCTCTGAAACCTGCCCAACCCTGCATCTCCAGACATAGAAGCCATCACCCCGTCGTGCAGGCCTCTGAGCCTTCCCTCTGCTTCACAGTAAGTTGTCATCAAGTCTGCCCAAGGCCACCAAATCACAAATCCATCCCATCCTCCTCTCCAGCCTCCATCCTGCCCTGGATGCCTCTATCATCTCCTGTCTGTGTGACTGCAGCAGTCTCCCTCATTCTCCCTCCACCTTCTCTCCATCCATCCGATCCACCCTACACCCTGGCAAAGCTCTAGTCCCGCTGCTTTCAGATCAGTGCCTTTCCATGGCACCCCAGGTTCTGTAAGATGAAGTCTAAATTCCCAAGACCCTCTGGGATTTGACCACCTCCTCCAGGAACCCTCACCGGCTCCCATGCGGTGCAGTCTCCTCACCTTGAGCTCCCACCGCCCTTCACCAGCACCTATCTTGTGGTTTGGATCATTTCCCACCTCTTACTCAAGCCAGATAGTGCCTGTCTATCCCCTACATAGCTTTATGTATTCCTTTCACAATCCAAGTGGATGCACGCCCCAGCACTGGGTCCACAGCTTGATACAGAGCTGCTAGACAGTGCAAAGGAAAGATGGAGGAAGGGACGGACAGATAGAAGAATAGGCACACAGCTGAATATGAGCAGTTCTGGAAAACCATGCCTTACATAAGACACTGGAAACAACTGATTAAGATGTAGCCTAGGCTGGGCACGCTTGTAATTCCAGCACTTTGGGAGGCCGAGGTAGGCAGATCACGAGGTCAGGAGTTCGAGGCCAGCCTGACCAACATGGTGAAACCCCGTCTCTACTAAAAATACAAAAGTT
Organism: Macaca fascicularis; assembly: GCF_037993035.2. Taxonomy (NCBI): domain Eukaryota; kingdom Metazoa; phylum Chordata; class Mammalia; order Primates; family Cercopithecidae; genus Macaca; species Macaca fascicularis. Next base: position 63,218,630 of record NC_088389.1, read on the forward strand.
AGCTGGGCGTGGTGGCACGCACCTGTAATCCCAAGCTACTCAGGAGGCTGAGGCAGAAGAATCGCTTGAACCCAGGAGGCGGAGGTTGCAGTGAGCTGAGATCGCACCATTGCACTCCAGCCTGGGCAACAGAACGAGACTCTGTCTAGGAAAGAAAAAAAAAAAAAGTAGCTTAAGGGAATTTGTGGATTTTCTCCTGAATCTACAGAGAAAGGAGTTGATTTCCCAAGTAGATATCTCGAAAGACTTGCTCTCATCTGCCATACTTTTGCCTCATCACCACCTGTCATCCTGTTAACTAAATGGCAACCCATTATATCACCTTTCCATACCGTGAAGAACCCCAGGGCTCATACGGCCACCCTCACTGTACAGACGGGGAGGACCAGAGGGAAGGAGGCTTGCTCAGAATCACACAGCCAGTGATTGACTGGGCCAGGACTGAAAGCCAGACCTGCCTCTACAGCCTAGGAAGGCTGGTTAGGACCAAGGCCAGGGAAAGCCACTTGCTCCCAGCGCTGGCATCTCCTGAGTCCAGATCTTGGAGGACAGATCCTAGAAGGGACCTAGCATTACTCATCTGAGGTGGACAATCCGGATGAAGCAGGACTTCTGAATCCCGTTCAACAGCTATTCCCTAAGAGCCTCCTGTGAGGCAGGAGCAATGCTGAGATAAACACGGCCCCCGGCAGCCAGGGGTGAGGACCCGGCGGCGGGAAGCAGGTCTGTGGCTCAACTCTTGTCCCCGGCACACTGCAGGAAGGGCTGCAGCGAGGAAAACACCAGGTTGGGCGCTCCCTCCCGGGGGAGGGGGAATCACGGATGGGCTCCAGCCCAGCAGCTGAGCCTAGTGGGGTGGGGGGGCTTTTCAGGCTGAGAGTGGGGGTGGTGAACGCCCGGCAAGGAAACCCAGGGAAAGGTACCTGTGCACCAGCCTCTGGACAGCTCTAGTGTAGGGCGCAGGTAAGGGGTGGGGACCCACTCCCAGGGGCCTGAAGGCAGGACTGGAGTGTGTCCTTTCACTGAGGACAATGGTGAGGAAGGTGTTAGGGAGCGACAGGAGGAGAGCTGCGCTGTAGAAAGTTCATCCAGACAGCCACAGTAGAGAGGATGGGGTGCCCCAGGAGAAAGGGAGCCAGACCGAGTCTAGCACACGGGGAGCCCGGTACTGCGCGGGTGCTCAGGAGAGGAGGAACAACAAACAGATGAGGGGGATGCTCAGGGTTGTCCTCGGGACAGCCGAGCGGGGCAAAATGCTTTGCAGCGAGAGCGGTTGTCACACTTTGGTGACTTTTCCAACTCTAACTCTGGCCTCCTGAAACAAAGCAGAAGCCACGCCTTGGCGGGCTGCGGCGCGCAGCCCCTCAGGGTCGGGAAGCCCTTCTTGGCGCGATCCCCGGTTCTCCGGCGGGGGCCTCCTCGGGCTCCCCTTCCCCCCCGGGTTCCCCGGAAACCGCGCCGGGGCGCTCCCCCCGCGCGCCCTCCACCCGCACCCCGGGCTCCCGCACTCCCCAGGACCTGGCTTGCGGCGGGCGAGGGAGACGGCGAGGTCCGGGAGCGCTGGGCTCCGAACCATTCCTCAGCGGGCGCGCCCGCAGGCTCACCTGACTTGCCCATGGCCGGCTCCGCGCGCTCCTCGCTCCCGGCGGCTGCGCTGCACTGCGCTCCCCCGGCCCAGCGCCGCCCCGGAGCCCAGAACCGGGCTGATGCTGCGGCCCCTCCTCCGGCGCCGCCCGGCCCCCGCCTTATAAGGAGCGACAGCTGAGGGCGGAGGCGCCCGGGGCCATCCCGCCGGCCGCCTGGAGAGCTCGCCCCGGGGAAGCAGCGCCGCGACTGTCGAGGGCTCCCCGGATGCGGCCGCAGGGTTTAAGCCTCCTGGATCCCACTTGGAGCTGTCCCCTCCTGAGGCGCGTGGGGAAGCCCGCGCCTGCTGGGCTCCGGGTGGCTGCTCTGCGCCGACGCGCGGCGAGGGCAGAGGGGCTCACGGTCGCGGCACGAGGGGCGTTCCGGCCGGCGCCACCAGGGGGCGGCCTCTCCCTGCCGCGGCCTGACCCGACACACGCAGCCCCGGGGTGTGCCCCCATCTCGGGTGTGCCCCCATCTCCGGTGACCCCGGGCTCCGGAGGGCAGCTGGTCCGGGGAGGGCGACGCTCCTCTCCCAGGACACGCCCTCTACTGCCAGTCGGGGTGGAAGCGCAGCCGCCTCTGACCTGTCCACTTGCCCCTCATTGCCTCCCAGACCAAGCCAGTTCCCCACCCCTGCAGTCTGGCCCTAGACCTGTCTCCCCAACGCCCCCACCTTTTCCCCATACTCCAGTCAAACTAGATTTCTTGTCATCCCCCAAACATGTTCTGGGATTTCCCACGTCCCTGCCTTTCCTCAGGCCGTCCCTCCGCCAGGAGTGCTGGCCCTGGAGCCACCATTCCAGTGCTGCTCATCCCTCAAGGTCGGCCGGTCTTTCCAACTGCCAGGTGCCCTGACCATGGGGGCAGCACACACCAGGTATTGGGGAGACATGGTCCCACCCATGGCCCCTGCCCCGTGGGAGAAGAGCACTTACTTGACCGCACAGCCCAAGTCACCTGTACCAGACTTCCGGCAGACGCTCCTTTCTGGGGAAGGGGCTCAATACATTCCAAATGAAGGAAGCGACTTTTAAGGCTTTTCAATCAACGGGCACTGAAGTGAACTGGCCCACTGATGATAAGGCTAGAATTTGTAATACCAACGGCTTCCGAATGCCCCGCAGGGCAATGGCTGGGCACTGTGCTCTCTATTCCTTTCCCCATGTCAGGCAAATACATCTACTGTATTTTAGTACAGTCATGAGTAATGACATTTCAGTCAATGCCAGACCACATATACCATGCTAGTCCCAAGAGAGTATGATACCATATTTTTACTATGTTTCTATGTTTAGATCTGTTTATATACGCAAATTTTTACCTTTGTGTTACAATCGCCTACAGTATTCAGTACAGTGACATACTGTGTATGTTTGTAGCCCAGGAGCAACAGGCTACACTATATAGCCTTGGCGCACAGTAAGCTACAGCATTTAGGTTTGTGTAAGTACACTCTGATGTTTGCACAACGAAATCACCCAATGACACATTGCTTTTTTTTTTTTTTTTTTTTTTTTTTTTTTTTTTTTGAGACGGAGTCTTGCTCTGTCACCCGGGCTGGAGTGCAGTGGCCGGATCTCAGCTCACTGCAAGCTCCGCCTCCCGGGTTCACGCCATTCTCCTGCCTCAGCCTCCCGAGTAGCTGGGACTACAGGCGCCCGCCACCTCGCCCGGCTAGCTTTTTGTATTTTTTAGTAGAGACGGGGTTTCACCGTGTTAGCCAGGATGGTCTCGATCTCCTGACCTTGTGATCCGCCCGTCTCAGCCTCCCAAAGTGCTGGGATTACAGGCTTGAGCCACCGCGCCCGGCTTCTTTTTGTTTTTTTTTAAATGGAGTCCTGCTCTGTCGCCCAGACTGGAGTACAGTGGTGTGATCTGGGCTCACTGAAACCTCCACCTCCTGGGTTCAAGTGATTCTCCTGCCTCAGTCTCCTGAGTAGCTGGGATTACAGGTGCTTGCCACCATGCCCAACTAATTTTTGTATTTTTAGTAGAGATGGGGTTTCACTATGTTGGCCAGGCTGGTCTTGAACTCCTGACCTCAAGTGATCCACCCACCTTGGCCTCCCAAAGTGCTGGGATTACAGGCACGAGTCACTGTGCCTGGCCTGCTCCGCTATTAATCAGATGTTTGACCTTGAAGAAGTCATTCAATTTTCTGAAGCCTCCGTTACATCAACTGTAAATGGTGTTAATATTAATAATACTATTTGCCTCACAGACAGGTTGTGAGAATTCCGTGAGATACTTCATTTAAAGCACATGGTAGTATACTTACGTGACAGAAATCCTTAGACAGTCTTGAGGAAGTGGTCCAGGAAAATTCTTGGGCATTCTTGGTCATTTGTCACAAGATAATTCTTTCAGTGGAAGCTGTCAATAAGAGTGTGATACACAAGGCTCAAGCTGTTTCAATCCCATGAGATAACAGATGTGAGATATAACAGAGCATGGGCTATTTGCTAGATTTTACGTGTTGCTGATTTGTAATATTATAGTCCTGTTAATGTATAGAGCAAATTAACCTCTCAGTGCTCCAAATGGGAAAGAAAAGCTAGTTGTTATCTCTAGCAATCTTGGATAAATAGGATGAAGATAGGAAGGTGGAAAGAAGAGAAGCAGTGACTAGGTCATGTCCATGGAGCTAAGCTGCAGGTGAGCCTCTGATTCTCTGATTGTACCCTCTTCTTCTTCTTCTTCTTTTTTTTTTTTTTTTGCTGCAGGTGAGCCTCTGATTCTCTGATTGTACCCTCTTCTTCTTCTTCTTCTTTTTTTTTTTTTTTCCTGAGACAGAGCCTTACTCTGTCCGCCCAGGCTGGAGTGCAGTGGGGTCATCTCAGCTCACTGCAACCTCTGCGCCTTGAGTTCAAGCGATTCTCCTGCCTCAGCCTCCTGAGTAAGCTAGGACTACAGGCATGGGCTACCACACCCGGCTTAATATGGTATTTTTAGTAGAGACAGGCTTTTGCCATGTTGGCTAGGCTGGTCTTGAACTCCTGACTTCAAGTGATCTGCCCGCCTTGGCCTCTCAAAGTGTTGGGATTACAGGCGTGAGCAATTGCACCCGGCCTTGTACCCCTTTCCTAAGAGGGGAATATCTGACTCTGCCCAGAGGGTTGAAACCTGTAAGGAAATAAGATTTGCCATCAAAGGACTGAGAAAAACGTATAGACAGTAACTTCTTATAACTTAATACTTCCTTGACTTGAAAATAAAGGGATTTTAATGAAAAACTCCTTCTTATTGGCCAGGCAGGATGGCTCATGCCTGTAATCCCAGTGCCATAGGAGTCCAAGGTGGGAGGATTGCTTGGGGCCAGGAGTTCAAGACCAGCCTGGACAACATGGCAAGACCTTTATCTCTACAAGAAATTAAAAATAAATAGCTGGGTGTGGTGCATACACCTGTAGTCCCTGCTACTCAGGAGGATGAAGTGGGAGGATGGCTTGAGCCCAGGAGCTCAAGCCTGCAGTGAATTCTGATCATGCTACTGCACTCCAGGCTGGGTAATGGAGTGAGACCCCCGTCTCTAAAAAAAAAAAAAAAATTTAGAAAGTCTCTCTCTCTCTCTCTTTTTTTTTTTTTTTTTTTAAATTTGAGATGGAGTCTTGCTTTGTCACCCAGGCTGGAGTGCGGTGGCATGATTTTGGCTCATTGCAACCTCTGCCTCCCTGGTTCAAGCTATTCTCCTGTCTCAGCCTCCTGAGTAGCTGGGATTACAGGTGCTCGCCACCATCCCGGGCTAATTTTTGTATTTTTCGTAGAGACAGAGTTTCACCGTATTGGTCAAGCTGGTCTCAAATTCCTGATCTCAGGTGATCTACTTGCCTTGGCCTCCCAAAGTGCTGAGATTACAGGTGTGAGCCACTGGGCCCAGTCAAAAAGTCTTTTCTTATTGACATCTTTTTCTTAGAATTCTGAATCTTATATGCATTGACTTACAAAAATAGTCTATTACCTAATTTGGAGTCTGGAGGGAGAAGATTCTCCCCTGATGTCTGATTTTAAAAATTTCCCTAAAATGGCCTGAAACATGAGAGATGGTTAATCTTTTTTTTTTTTTTTTTTTTTTTGTTTATTTATTTATTTTTGAGATGGAGTCTTTCTCTGTCTCCCAGGCTGGTGTGCAGTGGCATGGTCTCAACTCACTGCAACCTCTGCCTCCCAGGTTCAAGCGATTCTCCTGCCTCAGTCTCTCGAGTAGCTGGGATTATAGACCTTTCAGGCATGTGCCATCATGCTTGGCTAATTTTTGTATTTTTAGTAGAGACAGGGTTTCACCATGTTGGGCAGCCTGTTCTCAAACTCCTGACCTCTGGTAATACGCCTGCCTCGGCCTCCCAAAGTGCTGGGATGACAGGTGTGAGCCACTGCGCCCAGCCAGTTAGTAAATCTTAAATATTATTATGTTACTTATTTAAAAAGAGAAAAGTAAAGCACTGAACTAAAGGAGCTAGACAACAAAAAATAAATGAAAGGAGAGAAACATAAAGAAATATTGAATGAATGCTGAAGTGTTTAGGGGTAAAATGTATTGATGTTTGCAACTTACTTTGAAATCCATAAAAAATTAAATGGATTCAACTTACTTTGAAACACAGAAAAAGTAAGATGGATGGACAGAAGAATAAATGGATAAATAGAAGCAAATACAGGAAAATGTTTCTATAATAAGATTGCTATAAGATGTTTAAAATTGACTAAAGCAGTTAATGTAGATAAAAACAAAAAATTATATAGTAGAAAACAGATAAAGAGCATGATTGAGAACTATAACCTAGAGCTGGAAGCCATATCAAATAGATGTATCACTACAAAATCAAATAAATAAAAAAGTCTAAAAGAAAACTCAAATGTACCACATTAGTAATAAAAAGCGGATGTAATCTTTTTTTTTAGAAGCGTTCAGAAAAAACATATAAACAACTGTTCACTAATAATTTTCCTTAATTGGGCAATTTTCTAACAAAATACAAATTATTAATATTTAAGAAGAGGAACCACCCTGGCCGATATGGTGAAACCCCGCCTCTACTAAAAATGCAAAAAATAGCTGGGCATGGTGGCATGCACCTGTCAGTCCCAGCTACTCGGCAGGCTGAGTCAGAAGAATCGCTTGAACCCAGGAGGCGGAGATTGCAGTGAGCCGAGATCGCGCCATTGTACCCAGCCTGGACAACAAGAATAAAACTCTGTCTCAAAAACAAAACAAAACAAAACCAAAAAAAAAGAAAAAGCCCAAAACCAAAAATACAAAAAATTAGGCGGGCCTGGTGGCACACACCTGTAGTCCCAGCTATTCAGGATGCTGAGGCAGGAGAATCACTTGAACCCGGAAGGCGGAAGGTTGCAGTGAGCCAAGATCACGCCACTGCACTCCAGCCTGGGCGGCAGAGAGAGACAACGTCTCAAAAATAAATAAATAAATAACACAATAAAATAAAATAAAATAAAATGAAAACTAGCTGGGCATAGTGACATGTGCTGATAGTCCCAGCTATTTGGAAGGCTGAAGCAGGAGGATTGCTTAAGCCGGGAGTTGGAGGTTGCAGTAAGCCCAGATTGCACCACTGCACTCCAGCCAGGATGACAGAGTGAGATTGTCTCAGGGGGAAGGAAAAAAAAGAAATATATTCACAATATTAATAACTCAAAGAAAAAATATACTGTAAATGGATACTGGAATATATTTGATACAATTGAGTATTTATTACTGAGTTTTAAAAAAACTCTTATTTTCCCATAGCAGAATAAAGAGAAGTCCCTTGAAACTAACAGTAAAACATGGTATGCTGAAAGCATATGTCATGCTTCACAATAAAACAATGAAGGCATCCCCATTAAAATCCAGAACACACCAAGGTTTCTTGCAGTCCCCACTGCTGTTCAATATTGTTCTGGGAGTTCTAGCCAAAACTAGAGCAACAAGAAGAAATAAGAGGTATCTTATTTCTTTAAAAAAGAAAAAGCAAAGTTTTCATTATGACTTCTCCCTGGAAAAACCTCAGAAAATCCAATAAATATAAATTAATATTAATTTTTAAATGACAGCCGGGGGGGTACAAAAAATTTTTAAAAATCAATTGCTTTATTACATACTATCAATAACCAGTTGGAATATGTCATGGGGGAAACATTTACAATAGCAACCACAACAGCAGGTTTCAAAGTCATCCAATACGGGCTTATTTCACAAACACATGACCAAATCCACTTTATCATGAGGACTCTCTGCTCTGCTCACACATGGCCAGACTGGGCCATTGTAGGAAGAACATGAGCACTCGCCATGACGACACGTGCCTGCTTTGGGGCAGCTTCCTGATGATGAAGAAGGTGAGCTGGATCCAGGCGTCCACCTTCCCCCTACTCCCCCTCCTTTTGGGGTCAGAGCCCAGCCCTCCACTTCAGAGCCAGCAAATCCTGGGCAGAAGGAAGTTTCTACAATAGCCTGCACTAGTGCACTGCAGTTCTGCTCTAGGCTGTTGGCTAGAAGAGTGCCAGCAAGAAGGGGGACAAGAAGGGGCAGGGGGCCTGGACTGCTTTCTTGGGTTGCACAGGGCTGAGGAATTCTTAGGCAGCTGGGTGGAGGCACTGGCAAATGTGGGCTTGATAAAGGGCTGTGAGAGGAAGACGGAGAGGAATTGAGGAGGCTGAGCAAGGTCAGGAAGGAGCCTTCAGCAGAACATGGTCCAAAGGGTTAAGCCGAGAGCCCTTTCTCCAACATGGGTGATGCAACCTGCTGAGTGCTCTCCTTGGTGTCACCCAAGCCTGTTGTGCTGAGTATCTTCTTTTTGCTCCACTTCCTTCCTTATTTCCACTCTCTGCCCTGATCTCTGCCCCAGAAGGCTGACCTGTATGACTACCAGCACAGGCTCCCTGGTCCTTGGGTTTTCACTTGGGTTCCCAGTGGGAGTTGTGGGAGGAGACCCGAGGGAGAGAAGCAATGGCTTCTCCATTAGGCTTAGGGGTTAGAGGTGCTAAAAGCTCCACTTTGAGGCCCAGCGTGTTGTGCTATGCCGTGTGGTTTCCCTACATCCTGCCCACACCTTTATAAATAGCCCCTTTATTAAACTTTCCTCCAATTAATCCTAATTTGGGTGGACCATTCATTTTCCTGCTGGGACCCTGACCAATATAAATGGTTAGTCTTCTCCTTCTCCTTCTCTTTTTTTTTTTCAAATGAGACATGGTCTTACTCAGTTGCCCAGGCTGGAGTACAGCGGCATGATCTTGGCTACTGCAGCCTCGACCAGGTTCAAGTGATTCTCCCACCTCCGCCTCCCAAGTAGCTGGGACCACAGGCACATGCCACCATGCCTTTGTATTTTTTGTAGAGATGGGGTTTTGCCATGTTGCTTAGGCTTGTCTTGAACCCCTGAGCTCAAGTGATCTGCCTGCCTCAGCCTCCCAAAGTGCTGGGATTACAGGCATGAGCCATCGCGCCTGGCCTAAGTGGTTACACTTCTGTTTGGCAAAGCAACTGCTTGCATCTGCAGTGGAGTTCAGTGGGAGATTGGTCTGGAGAAGATAGGGAGGTGGTCCTTAGGAAAAGACCCAACCCCTGATTACCTGGCGGGTTCTGGCCAAGATAGGGCTTTCACCTATGAACCTTTAGGCAAGGAAGTACCACCCAGTAGACAACATCCCAAATATGAAACCCTTTCCCTGAATTTCTCCACACAGGGCAGTGAGGTAACCACCTCCTCCCCATTGCAGACAGAGGAGGGATTACATAGAGAGATAGATACGTACATAGAGAGAGAGATAGATACGTACAGAGAAGGCTCTAGAAGGATTCCGCACTCATTTGTAGAGGCAGGGAGAGGAAGGTGTGGGATTTTTTTTTCCTTTTATATTTCCAAGTACTTGGGGGAGCGTGCGTATGTAACTTTTACAAGGAAAAAACAATAGAGTGAACTTCATTTTGGAATAATGGAAGAGTGGGTGGAGCCAGGGGACAGAGTGTTAGCGTGCTTCCCCCTGTGAGGCTTCCTTCCCTACCCTCTCTACCATCAGCCTAATGCCCTGAGGCTGGGCTCTGGAATGAAACTCAGCCTTAGACTTGGCATTCGCTCTCTGTGTGAGGCATTTTGCTTTGGGCCGGGAGACATGGTGAAAAGCACTCCTTAAACTGTTCTAGAAAGTGAGCTGGTGAGCTGTGTCAGTTACTTTTATGATTCCGGGTGCTCCTTGGACCTGTTTGCTCAGACCCACCCAAGCTTGCCTGGCCTTGGGCCTGTTTCACTTTGCTCACCTTCTGGTGTCTACCTTCATGGCAACTTCCTGCACGGCCAGTTCCATTTCTGAGAAGTACAAATCCTGCCCGGCTGCCTTGTGCCAGGGAAAGCCCAGACCTGGCCTCTGGCCGTGGCTTCACCTTGACTCCCTGTGTGACCACAGCTTAGCCCCTGTGCTCTCAGTTTCCCTCTGTGTGCACTGTGGAAATCTGCCCTCCAGCCCCAAGATTGCTGGACTGCTGAAAGGACTGGCTCGTTCCTGGGAATGACCCCTCTGCCTTCACTTTCCCTCAGCTGGCAAAGTGTACAACGCAAGCCTCTTCCGCAGCTGGGAGGCAGGGAAGGAAAGGCCCCTGCAGCAGGGCCTCCTGTCCCTCTGAGAATAAGAGCACTCTCTGTGGGAGTGTGTGGGCCTGACTCTCATCAGCCCAAGGCTGAAAGAGAAGCACTGAATCAAATGAAGTAAAGTGCAGTTTCTTCAGTGACGACCAGTGTTGCTGGTGGGTTTAACTTTCTTCCCACAGTGGAGCTGAAAGAGACCCTGGCTGAACTCTAAGGGTGGGGACCAGGCCTAGGGGAACCCTGGCCCCCAGCCTGGCTCAGTTATTGTTTCCTCAGGAGAGTTCAGGATGCTCACAGGACGGAGGGAAGCACTGCCTAATAATGAGATCAGGGGATGGTCTTGAAGGTCTTGTGGCACTGAAGTTTGGGGCACACAATCCTTTGCAGGCTAGAGCTATCCGGGCTGGTCAGTGTAGCTGGAAGGGCAAGGGCAGAGCCTTAGGATGCCACTGTGGCCTGGCATTCAAGCTGGGCACGTCGGATCTGCCTTATACCTCCCCACACCACGCCCCTCGCACGTCAGCCCTGCTGTTCTACCCCTGGAACGGACCTGGACTCTGTCATTTCTGCACCTTTGCTCAAGCTGTACCTCCTACTTAGAATGCCTTTCTCAAAGCCATCTGGCAAAGCCTCCTGATTTCTTCCAGGCCTGGTGCAAACCAACCCTCTTTTCGAGGGCTTGCGTCTTCCCCCTTGTTAGATGCTCTCTCCCCCAGCTTATACCTCCCACAGCAGGTTGCCTGTACAATTTAATCACCTTCTCCAACCTGTCCTGTAAACACCTTGCATTTTTTCTTGAGATGGGTTCTTGCTATGTTGACCAGGCTGGGAACATCTACTTCTCTAATAAAAAATCTTGTCAGTCCTGGCTGTTGTCCTATCCTGAAGAGAAAAGACCTCTATGGTAGACTGTATTATTCAAAATACTTACCGTCCCTCCCCCAACACACACAAAACACCATGGGAAGACTGTACGTCCCCACCCTTTGAGCTCTGGAGTGTCCATGTGACTTGCTTTGGCCAGTAAAACGTAGGAAGAAATGACAGCATCACTTCTAAGCAGAGACTTCAGGGCCAGCTTGTGGTCCTCTATGTCTCTTTTCTCCCCTTTGTGAGGACACCGGAATGGGTCTGGAGTGAAGATAGCATCAGGCGTGGCAGCTGACCCACAATGGACATCTGAAGGGAACAAAATAGAAGCCTCTGTTGTAAGCCACTGAAGTTTTGGGGACTTAGCGTAAGCTGATTGGTACCATTTCTCTGGTCCCATCAGCAGCTCTCCACCTCCATGTTCCCATGGTCTCCCTGCCCCAAGTGTACCCTGGAACTGGAACATCAGGACCAGCACGGTGGGAAGAACTGCCTACTATGCTCCTGGGTCTTGGAAGGCCTGAAGCTCTCTCTGTCCTGAAAGCTGAAACCTGGGGTCTTTGTATTTGACTTTGTGTCACTGCCTGCCCTCTGGTCTGACCAACTGTGTCCTAACTGGCCTGCTCTCCCAGGGCCCTTGGCTTGGGATAATAGCACTCTATTACTTTTTTTTTTTTTTTTTTTTGAGACGGGGTCTCACTCTGTCTCAGGTATGAGACAAGTTGGTGTGCAGTGGTGCAATCTCGGCTCACTGCAACCTCCACCTCCCAGATTCAAGTGATTCTCCAGCCTCAGCCTCCCGAGTATATGGGACCACAGACATGTGCCACCACACCCGGCTAATTTCCATGACTTCTCATCCCAGAACAAAGGACACAGCTCACCTAAGAGTGATCAGTGGTTTCATTTTTGAATGTTGACATTGCTTAGAAGCATGCATGATCATATAAAAATTATTTTTATTAAAATAGAAAAGCTTTCCAGTATATTGCATTAAAGACATTTATACAGAAAAAAGGCAATTGCAACAGACATGCTACATCAGCACTGACATATTCTGAAAGCTTTAAGTGCCCATTTTTCAGCAACATTTGGGTATAATACACATATCCCTATGTATTGCAGAGGGTACATATAATACTGAAAAAATACTTCATGTAAAATCTAAGTTCATGTGCATACACACAAGAAGTATAACATCAAATAGCTTATTTCAAACTGTGAAACACATTCAAAGTATTCAATTTCTTAGACAACATGCAGACATTTTGATACTCAGCTTGACACTTTTAAATATATAAACCACAATTCTTTATACTTCTGTATCAAAAAAGAAAGACAGAACACTTATCTACATTGTGCATATCACAAAAAGCAAATGTGTTTTCACGAACGGAAAGTACTGGGATAACACACATGATTGTCATTTTACAAATATGGCTATTCACCTTCTTCATAATAAAATAGAAATATAATGTATTATTTACATGAACTACTCATTATTTCACTTTTTGGCAATTATATAAGTAGCAGCAATTGGTTTAAAGATTGATGTTTAAAAACTCTACATTTAACTCGGATGAATACCGATGAATATATATCTGGTTAATATAAAAATTGCATAATGCAAGATGCTTTGATACAATGTCACTTCTCCCTTTCACAAAAGTTATAGACACAAATCTGTGACCAGTGAGCCTGTCGCTTACAACACATAATTATATGAGTGTCATTTAATCAGCTTGCTTTTGCATAAGACAGTAGTTGGGGTTCTGAATTAAATTTCTGTAATTTCATGCAAATTTGCCTGATAATTTACATAAAAATTTCAAAGATGCTTTATCTATATTTCATATTCTCTAATGGCAGTGGCTCTTCACTGGGACCCCTAGCTTCTAGACAGAGTAGGTCATTATCTGTAAACAAAACAAACGCAATGGGAACCTTAATACTTCAAAAATAACTCTGAAATGAGGTTTGTGAACCTGATAGTAAAGTGAGTCATCTTTGTAAAAAGTGGTCATCTCATTTTCCAGAGATAAATTTGCTTTTGAGTGGGGGGCCCCATCTGATGAGGAAATGGAAATCATGCAGCAGTGGCCTACCAGGAAGACACGTTCTCTTTTCACTAGTATTTGGAACAACACATTTTAACATTTGTAAAAACAAAACAAAAATCCTACTGATACTGGCGAATTAAAAAAAAAAATACTGTGTGGTGAATAGAGGTGACATGTGCCTTTCCTTGGCCACTATTCAACTACAAACCAGCAGTCCTGAATGTCTTTCTCAAGGCAGGAGAGTGAGATGGAGGAGCATTCTGCACCTTCCGTGGGCAGTCAGTTATACGTCCAGAACAAGTGCAAGGCAAGGCCCAGGCTGAGGGGAAGGAGGAAGGAGTGGTAAGAAGGCCTGGCCCTGACACCAGCTGATGGCACACTGCTGGAGACCTGTACCTGGGAAATGATGAGGGCAGAGAGAGGGACATGGGACGCCAAAGTCGGACTGTCAGAGTTGATAAGGGACTCAATCTTCTCTGCTTCTTTATTGCAGGCTTCGATCTGTGAGGAGAAACAAGGTTCTTTTAATATAAAACCACAGAACATTTTCAACGTCAAGCCAGACAAATTCCACATGTATCCTAAAAGTAGCGTGGCCTCAGATGGCATTTACTTTCTCTTTGTCCTTCTGTTCTTATCCTAAGTAACATTTTATTATAGTTTTAGTTTATTACATAAATGTAGCAGCATTAATGGAAATCAAACCAGAAAAGAAATAATTGGCCGTGTGTGGTGGCTCATGCCTGTAATCCTAGCACTTTGGGAGGCCAAGGTGGGAGGATAGCTTGAGCCTCGGAGTTCGAGACCAGCCTGGGCAATGTAGCAAGACCTCATCTCAAAGAAAAGAAGAAAAAAGAAAAGAGAAAGACAAGAAATAACCCACAATGCCACTGCCCTAATCAATCAACTGTTTTCATTTTTCCACACCTGTTACTCACACCTCTTACCCACATTTAGACTTTATCCTTACATGGTTAATTAGGGTCACAGGGAATACAATTTTAATGTCCATTGAAACATGAAAAGGAAAACAATTGGACTAGATGAGTTTCTAGTGATTCACAGACTGCTTGCATTCATTCCCTTCCCTTGAGCCCTCACTGCCTTTGATGTTGAAACTTGGGTCTACATGAGTGGGGTTCTACATGTCTCTAGACTGATGAAGAAACAATGGAGCCCACAAGACCAGCTCTGATGGGATCTTCCTCCACAGTGGGCACACAGCTCTCAGGAGACTGGAGTCTATTCTGGCTTTATCACTGCATGACTTGTGCCAGTTACTTCCCTGGCTTGGGCCTCAGCTGACTCGTCTGTACAATGGGTAGATTAGAGACAGTGATTTCTCGGACCCCGTCCAGCTGTGCACACTCCCAGTCGCAGTATCTTAATCCCTCTCCTACCCTGGTGCCTCTGCATCCCACTGTCAAATGTGCACCAGGTCTCAGCCACTGGCAAAGTGCTCAGTCCTTTAAAGACTGCTTTGCTTTTCTCCCTCCTGCCCCGTTGAACTTCCCAAATGCCTCCACTCCCTCACCCATGATCCTTCCTCGGTCCTAGTTTGTAACCACCCCCTCCTAGGTGCACCAAACTTGAAAGTGACAAGATGGCTTCACAACATGTGCTGAACCCACCTGCAGAGCTTTTGGATAGTGATCGACAGGAACGATCAGGATCACAATTTCTGATTCAATGCTGAAGTATCCAAACACATCACACTGTGGGACAGACACGTGCATGCGGATTTTCTGAAGTATTTCCAGAACTGTTATTGGCTTTTTATTTGTTACCTGGAAAGAGAAAACATGCTATTACCTGAAAAAAAGAAGAATTCCTATGACTGCCTAAGCTCCCTTGCTTTGGGCTACCAGCTAAGGAGGCTCTTTTGACCACACAGCCCTCAGCGGAAGGCCCAACCACAGCTTTGCTAGGCCAAATTCTGACTCTCTAGTCCACCACAATGGGGTTTTGCTTGACCGAGAAGCTCTGTAGTGAAGATAAATACTCTCACCAGAAACACTTTTTTAAAAAGTGACTGTTCTGAGGTAGAGGTCACAGGGTTTTTAAAAATACAGGTGTAATCAAAATGGGGATAAATCTCTAGGTTGTGGCAAGTGTTGGGTGCAACACTTCTGGAGCCCTGTGATGGTGCAGAAAAGAGAAAGGGCAGAACTATGCAGGGAATGGGCATGGCTCCAGAAGGTCCCCTCAGGAGTCACGGGGACTGGTGTGAGGGGAGGCGACCTCAAAACCACCTGGGCACCCACCAGTCTCTGGCTACCTGGCTCTGCCTGCAGCCCCACCTATGCTTACTGTGCCAGCAGGGACCTTTTCTGAGAAAGGCTCAGGTTGACTGTGATGTGCACAGCCAGGGTGTAGAGGGGAGGAACATGGGCTTGGGAGTCAGCCAGCCTGGGTGCAAACCCTCGTCCTACTGATTAAGGGCTATATGGCCCTGGGAAAGTTGCTTTTCTGAAGATTAGTTTCTTTATCTATGAATGAGGACAACACATCCTACTCTCTAGGATTACTGAGAGGCTTAGCAGTAAGATTTCAATAGCATCTGCATATAAAGCAATTTACCTTGGCAATAGTATCCAGTTTTTCTTTGTCAAATAAAACTCTTAACATCCCAGCACATAATGGGCAACAAGCACCTGTATAACAGAAACCATTTTATGTGTGTTCAGAATTAGAAACAAATAGAATTGAAAATCCTTAGTGAAATGTCCAGCCCTTCATTTTGGGGAGGAGAGTTACAGTGTCCTTCCCAAAGACTGTACCTTTATATAAGTTCCTTGACCAACCTGGGGTCCTCTCATCTCTACATTTACCAAAATCCTTCCTCTACCCCTGCTTTTCATCCTTCACCACTCCTCGGAGTGAGAAGGTTGTGGTGCGGATAGCACAGAGAGAGCTGGCTTTTCAAGAGACCTGGGGACTGATCCTGCTCTACCTCAAAACTCACTATGTGATTCTGGGCAAATGCTTCTGCCGGGCCTTGCTTCCCTGTCTGCAAAACAAGGGAGTTGGTGTTTCAGGGGTTCCATGAGTGTTTGATTCAAATTTTATTTATTTATTTTTTTTTGAGACGGAGTCTTGCTCTGTCGCCCAGGCTGGAGTGCAGTGGTGCAATCTCGGCTCACTGCAAGCTCCGCCTCCTGGGTTCAAGGCATTCTCCTGCCTCAGCCTCTGGAGTAGCTGGGACTACAGGCGCCCGCCACCACACCCGGCTAATTTTTTTGCATTTTTAGTAGAGACAGGGTTTCACCATGTTAGACAGGATGGTTTGAATCTCCTGACCTCGTGATCCGCCAGCCTCAGCCTCCCAAAGTGCTGGGATTACAGGCGTGAGCCACCACACCCAGCCGATTCAAATTCAGTTTTAAAAATTATTTTAAACTGTTAAAACCCATAACAGAATATGGCATAATAAAATATAATACTATGCCATATTTTAACACAACAGAGATTTAACCAATCCATTAGGAGCCTCTCTACCCTGGGTCCCTCCAATTCCCCTTCATTTCGTGTCATCGTACTTGCTGCCATCTGGTTTAGTGCGGATTTGCATGGCAACTTGTGTTTGGTCTGTCACCTCCCTCAGAACATGGTCTCCAGGAGGAAAAGGGCTTTTTCTTACCGCTGTGTCTCCAGTGCTGAGAGGAGCATCTGGCACATAGTGAAAGCTAAGTAAACATTTGATGAATTAACGGATGGAGGAATGAAGCTGTTAGACTCCAGATTAACCTGTTCTGTGCAGACTTGGAATAAAGTCCCTTCTGCTACTTCTGTTTGACGGAAGAGTGTGAGATTGTAAGGTAAGCTGTTTTAAAAAACGTACTACTAAAAGCAGTCTGTAGGAAACGAAACTTTTCTGATTATATGCAACTAAAACAATTAAATTAGATGCTAAGGCCAATCTAAGACAACAACTGTCTTCTATTTCTCTCAATGTCAAAAGTTTGTGTTCATCAAAACTACTTTATTCATTAATTAGTAATTCATTATTCATTAATAAGTAAACTATGCATTTAATAACCCTAATTTTCATAATTGAATACTGCTTTATCTGTTTATATATTGGTGTTTGGTGTAAGATTTAGCTTGAGGCAAGGCTGCTGTATTGTTTTACAATAGCAGGACACCGGATGATATCTAAGGCAAGCCCTAGTTTTTTAAGGTCAACCCAAAGTAGTGAGTATGATCAGCATAAGAATCTCGTCAAGACTTTCTGAAAAACGTAAATGAACTAGTCAGCTCTCTTCTCAATGACTCACTCTCTGGAGGCGGATAAGCAAATCTTCCCAGTCCTCCCCTGTCCACCCCGATACTGCCAGCCTACCCGGTGGGATGATGGGTTTGCATCCAGCTGCCGAGAGCGAAGGACACTTGACAGAAGCACACTCAGCAACGGAGCTGTGCTCTGAGAGGACCCCGACGGCCTGGCAGTCCCCATAGTAATCGACCGCCACGCGATCCGAGTAGGCAGCACATACGCTGCTGTAGGTCTCACCATTGTGCCCACAAACGGGCTCAGTTGCTCTGCAAAAGGGCTGGGGCAAACAAATCACATTTAGCCTGGAAATGTCTATGGTGTACCTTTCCCAACCAAGAGTACACAGCATGCTTCCCTATTTTCAGGAAGGGAGAAAGACACAGGTATAAATTATGCGGACCTCTTAAGCTCCTGAGGTGGGCTAAATGCTGGGGTGGGGGCGGTGGGGTGGGGAGCAACATGGGTGTCTCCAGACGAACTCAAAGATTACTTTTCTCAGCCTCTCTGGGATCTGGGTGCTCATGTGAAATGATAAGAGATAAAAATCTTCTTTCCTGCCACCTCTCTCCGCTGTACCCAGACTTCTATTAGTATCCCAGAAGTGCCTCTTTGAAGACAACCAGATCAATCTTCATGCTAATGCAGAGGTCTTATCATTTCATGCTGGGTATGGGATAAGGAGAGGGAGGAGTAGAGGGAGCAGTAGGATAGACAGACTCTGGAGCCAACAGGTAGGTCAGGAATAGATCAGAGAAAAATCACAGCCAGGAGGAGGGAACAAGTAGGAGGAGAAGACTGAGAATTCAGGGTAGACGGGATCAATGCAAACGGCACAGAGGCTCTGAGAGAAAACAAGCATGTTTCAGGGAGACATTATGACGGAATTTTTCTAACCATGAAGACCAGAGAACGTGAAGCAATCATCTCAAGTGTTAGTTGGTTGTGGGCAGGAGATGCTGGGCCCAAAGCGGGGCCCCAGGGAGAGGGGCAAGCATAAAATCAGTGGTACATGTGAGAAACCTCAAAAGGAATTGTCCTTTTTTATTTTTTTTCTTTTTTTTTTTTAGACGGAGTCTTGCTCTGTTGCCCAGGCTGGAGTGCAATGGCATGATCTCAGCTCACTGCAACCTCTGCCTCCCGGGTTCAAGCAATTCTCCTGCCTCTGCCTCCTGAGTAGCTGGGATTACAGGCGTGTGCCATCATGCCCAGATAATTTTTGTATTTTTAGTAGAGATGGCATTTCACCATGTTGGTCAAGCTGGTCTTGAACTCCTGACCTTGTGATCTGCCTGCCTCAGCCTCCCAAAGTGCTGAGATTACAGGCGTGAGCCACGGCACCCGGCCCAGTTTTTTTCCTTAAAACATGAATGCAGATTCCACAAACCTAAAAGACTGAGAGATAAGCTGATGTAAAAAGACATTAAGTCTTAGAGAAAATTTCAATCACTTTTCAGTACCTTGGGAGGTGGAACCAATGTGGGAAGAATGGGAAAACTTTTCTTGGTTTTTGACTCACATTCTTCCTGCTTTGTTTCTTAGTGAGGGCCCAGAGAACTATGAGAAGAATGATGTTGACCATGCCAGGGGTGTGAAACTTTTAAGTTCTTTTCCTAGGAGTGGGCTGCAAGAAGCCATTCTCTGTTCTTGATTGTACACCAGTTGTGCAAAGGTACACACACTAGCAAGATAGCTTCCGGAGTTAGGAGAAGGAGCCAGTCTTCCTTTTTAGTGGGGTACTGGGTGCTATAGATTTGACAAGATTCACAGAAGACTCTCAGCTGGTCTTACTGTTGATTCATCTGTCAAAGATCATAAACCAATTTTATCCCTAGTGTACTTTGTTTTGTCAGCCAAAGCACTGTACCTGGCAGGGGCCTTTGTAAGAGAGGCTTTTTCCTCTTTGGTATAAAGTGCAGAGATTGTTGTGCTCCATGTGGTCTGTGTCACAAACAGGATCTTGGATCTGGTCACACGCGAGCTGTCTTGGTACACACTCATATTGGCTACATCCAAATTTATCAAAAGTCGTCAGGCAGACCTGTGGTTTGGGTATGCACCTGAAAAAGATGAATGCTGCACCATGAACCAATGTAGGGAGGGACTGTGGTGGGGCTAGCAAAGCACTAGATGAGGCATAGGAGGCTGAAGAGAGAGCAAGACATGAATTGGGGCAGTCCTGTCTCCAAAGAGCACATGTAAGTGGGAGAGTCGAGCCTGTATATAAAGTAGGCTAAAAGGTAGAAAAGATGTGCACAAAGCTCGTGGGGATGAGTCATTCTCATCTGGGGAGCCTGAAGAAAGCATGGGGAGGAGGCAGTGTTCTAGCTGGAGCCTGGGGGTGAAGGGGGCAGCACGGGCTTGCCAGGCTGAGACAGCAGCCGTGAACACAGGTGTGATGCTCAAGGAATGTGGTGCTGGAGAAATGGCAGGTGACCCAGAGGGCAGGAGCCAAGGAGGCACAGACAGACCTATAGCAGAAGGGCCATGATATGAGGCCAACAGACAGGCTAGAGCCTGAGGCTGGAGGCCTTGCATTCAATAACAAATGAAACACTTCCAGGGACTTAACTTCCTGCTTGGCTAATATGAGTCAATCTTAAGAAAAGACCTCACTCTATGTCCTAAAATAATTCAGGTTTTTGTGCCTACAAGACTGAGGAGCTGATACTGGCTGGTTGCAAATGACTGAGAGAATGCCACCATGAAGCTGGTCTTTCCTAGTAAGATGAGGACCTTGCTTCATTCTCAATTCCTGAGCTCCTTCAGAGGGGCTAGGGATGGTGACTCTTTTCTTCTTTAGGCTTTTTTCTGCTTTCCTAATTTTTATAAAGGGTTTACATAACTTTCTATAAGAAGATAAGACCCATGAAAATGTTTAGCTTTCACTGGGTATTTTAAGTACTAAGATATATAAATACTAGTTTATAAAATATAAGAGGAAGCATACAATAGCTAGTGTTATTTTAATTTCAAAGGAAATGATTTATACTCTTTTTAGGGCTAACCTCCTGCACCAAAATCACCACCACCACCACTATGCATGAAATGGTTTGAAATTACAATGCACTTAGTCATGGTTTTATGGAAATTTAAAATATTTGAAGAGAAATAATGGAAAATAATATTTAGAACTTCATTACCTATTAATATGCAAGGGATGAGAAACAGGATTATCAGGAGAAATTTGGTAATTTTGAGAGAAAAAGCTTGATCAATTTGAGTATATGGAAATAAGAGGATCATAAAAAAAGGTTGAGAATCTGGGGGCAAATAAAAGTAAACGTGAGCAGTACAGAGACTTGATCTGTCTCGCTTGTTGCTATGTCCTAATATTTAGAAAAATGCCTGGAACATCAGTAGATACTTGATGGATGAATACAATTCTTTCTTTTTTTAACTATTATTATTATTTGAGACAGAGTCTTGCTCTGTCACCCGGGCTGGAGGGCAGTGGCATGATCTCAGCTCGCTGCAACCTCTGCCTCCCGGGTTCAAGTGATTCTCCTGCCTCAGCCTCCTGAGTAGCCAGAATTACAGGTGTGTGCCACCATGTCTGGCTAATTTTTGTATTTTTAGTAGAGATGGTGCTTCATCATGTTCGCCAGGCTGGTCTTGAACTTCTGGCCTCAAGTGATCCACCCACCTCTGCCTCCCAAAATGCTGGGATTATAGGCGTGAGCCACTGTGCCCAGCCACAATTAATTATCTTTTGAACAGATAATACGAGGCCATGGTGAAACTTAAAAAGTACTAAATGGTACACAGTGAAAAATAGGCCTCCCTTCTACTCTTGTGTCCCAGACACCTAGTTCCCCTTCCTAGAGGAACCACTATTACCAATTTCTTTCTTTTAGTGTTTTTTTTTTTTTTTTGAAATGGAGTCTTGCTCTGTCACCCAGGCTGGAGTACAGTGGCACCATCTTGGCTTACTGCAGCCGCTGTCTCCTGGGTTCAAGCAATTCTACTGCCTCAGCCTCCCGAGTAGCTGGGACTACAGGGGGGAGCCACCATGTCCAGCTAATTTTTGGTAGAGACAGGGTTTCACCACATTGCCCGGGCTGGTCTCGAACTCCTGAGCTCAAGCGATCTGCCTGCCTCGGCTTCCCAAAGTGCTGGGATTTCAGGTGTGAGCTATCACTTTCTTATTTATCCTTACAGATATATCTCATGTAAGGATAAGCATTTATATGTGCTGATCCAAAGGGTATGTGCATTTAAAACTGCAAATTTGGCCAAACTACCCTCCACAGAGGATGTAGCAATCCTCCTCCAGCTCCCTCTTGTATGAAAACAGCTATTTCCCTATATTATGTTACCAAACTTTAGCTTTGCCAGTCTGACAGATGAAAAGTGGTATACAATTGTAGTTTTAATTTAATTTACATTTCTCTTAATATGAGGAGGGTTAAGCATTGTGGCAGATTGTCTAGATGTTTATCAAATTCACTTCACTTTCTTCCTGGGTATGTATCTAAATTATATCTCCCAGTCTCCCTGGAATTCATTATGGCCAACAGACTGAGTTCTAGACAATGGAATGTGGTTAGAAGTAGTGATGAATGTTACTTTTAGATGTGGCCTATTAAAGCTTCTTAAGAGCAATCCCCACTATCCCCCTTCTCTTATCTGCTGCCCAAATGCAGAAGACCCAGAAGAGGACTGTGAGGCTGTAGGAGAAGACAGAGTCACTATATGGAAGGATCCCATGTCTCTGAATGATCACACGGAAAGCCACCTGCTGAATAAACAAATGGGTTCTATGTAATTATCTACTCTGTGAAATTATTGGTATTTTGGAATTTGTATACAGTTGCTAGAATTACTTACCCTAACAAATAAAAGTACCTTTTCAAATGTTTAAGAACCATTTGGATTTCTTTTTTTATGTTTATGTCCTTGGTCCATTTTTCTATTAGGTTATTGATCTCTGTCCATTTTGATATTAGGTTGATCTTTCTCAAATTGATTTGCAGGGGCTCTTTATATTACAAGGACATCAGCGCTTTCTCTGTGATATTCCTTCCAGTGTGTCATTTGTCTGTTACCATGCAGAAAATTTTGAGGTTCATGTAACTAATTTTTCAATCTTGTATATACTCAGGAAGGCCTTCCCACTTTGACATTTATTTTTATTGTTTTATTATAAAAGCAGGACAACCTTATTCAGAAAGGCTAGCCAATGCAGAAAACAATGAACAAATATTAAAACAATCCTCAATTCTACCTCCCAACACAACCTGTATTATTCTTTCAGCTTATTTCCTATGCGTTGCATCCTATCTTCTTTCCGTAGAAACTTTCTTGGATTAGTTTCATTGTATAAACTTTGGCAGATGGATGACTAATTCTTTGCCATTTCTTTTAACACATGAGAAAATCTCCCCCTCCCTCCATATTACACCAGGGTTTTCAGGATGGAGAAGCAGCAATTGCTTAGGAAAGCACTGTGGCATTGGAATGTGTACTGTTCAGGTCATTCAGGTAAGCCAGTAAACACTCTGCTTCCAGAAGGCTGTAACCTAAGGGTCAGCAAGACTCCTGCCCTGGTGGCTGCCACATGCAGAAATCCATCATTAAGGCTGAGGCAACTGTCTTCTGAGCTCAAGTGAGGAAACAGTAGAGAAAGGAGCTCAAAACAAATACTTTCAAATAGTAGTGAAGTTGCATTTCCAGAGATATCTCATGTCCAACTTCTAAAATGGATGCATATAACTAGAAGAAAATTTCCCTTGACTATCAGGTGACAGCTACTAATAAAAATACACCCTTTCCTCTCATCTCTTCTGCTACCTCTCCTTATTTTACATTTTCTGTTTCAGTCTTACAGAACTGCTTTAGTGCCCAACAGACACCATGCTATGGAGATAACATGGAGATAACAATGTTACGGAGATAACATTTCCAGCAGCCACGACTCTTGTTAGTCTGCCTTCACCACCACCACCTTTTCTCTACTGCAAACCTTGCCTGCAATCTCTTACTCATCTTTCTAGATTCAGCTACGTATCACAATATCTAGAGGCTCCCCCAGAACCTTGCCCAGGCTGCATTAACTGCCCTACTTCTGGGCTCCCAAGAGCAGCACCTTCTCAAGCAGCTTTACATGGCTCTCTTTCCCTCCAGACTCCAAACTCTTCAGGGCAGAGATGATTTCTTAATTTACCTTTGGGTTTTCACTGTCTGGTATATGGTAGATGCTTTGTAAGTACTAGCCTTCAGTTGAATAAAATAAGAAGCCATTTGACTTACCTTTGGTTTTTTTGGCAGGGATTAGGATTACATGGATCCTTTGACATGCATGATCCAAACTCAAACTGATGGTCTTGGAGGCCCACACAGCGAGCAATGCAGGCACTGGGGTAAGTGCGCCCATTCTGCCCACATACGGGGACAAACTGATCTGCACAGTTACAGGGCAGACCTGAGGAGAGGAAACAGCCTCAAAAATATGTATGTGTATATTTCCCCTCCCCTTATATGTTCCCCTCCCCTTGTATTTCCTTGTTAAGGCAAATCATGAGCAATCATGTGAAGGTCTCATGTTAAAATAGAATTGTAAATTAAGTCAGGAAAAACCTCTCGTATCTCTGACAGTGTTTTTAAAGACAGCAATGCTCTGAATAGCTTGTCTGCAAGATGCCTTTCCTTTGTCCTTTTTATTGCCAGCTAGTTGAGGGCTTCTAGACCTTGATCCCAGATAGAGACCCCTATTAACAAGGCTAGAGGTAGGGAAAGTAAAGACTGTTTCTCCCGATTTGGCATATAAAATCTAGAATTTAGATGTTTGAAGTCTGGTGTGGGTATTTCTTGAATGCTAAAGGCTCATACCAAGCATAAGAAAGAGTGGGCTGGGCACAGTGGCTCACACCTGTAATCCCAGCACTTTAGGAGGCTGAGGTGGGTGGATCACCTGAGGTCGGGAGTTTGAGACCAGCCTGACCAACATGGAGAAATGCTGTCTCTACTAAAAATACAAAATTAGAAGGGTGTGGTGGTGCATGCCTGTAATTCTAGCTACTTGGGAGGCTGAGGCAGGAGAATCACTTGAACTGAGGAGGCGGAGGTTGCAGTGAGCCGAGATCACGCCATTGCACTCCAGCCTGGGCAACAAGAAGAAAGTTCCTTCTCAGAAAAAAAAAAAAAAAAGAAAGAGTGAAGGTTGTATGTTCCTTCCACTCTCATGTCCAAGATGGTAACTTGGAAAATTATTGTAATTTTAAGACTTACAAATTGTTATGAACATCTTTCTCTGAGTCATATTTGGAGTGGGACACTGGGTCCCAAGAAATGTGGCACAGTTATGGGTCAGTAAAATTTCCTTAGTCTGTTAGCTCAACAGTCATTGACTTATTTATCCCAGGACACCATGGGCCACACACTATAGGAAACAGGGGTCTTGCTAGTTGTAAAGCTCAACTTCTAAAAACATTTAGACATTAACAAAAAAATTAAAAAAGTCTTCCTTGTAAATCCTTTGCTTATTCTTTATCCCCATATCCCTCTATGGTTTCTCTAAGCAGAATGAATAGTCCTCGCTTGAGCAGGGCAAAGGTTAATAATAAAGGATGATGATAATAAAGCAGTGAAGGCTGGGGTAGAGTTCGTCCTACCTCTACTTCCTTACCAGTCTGCCATTCACTTCTTATTTCTGATCCCCTTTTTATTTCCAATGGGCTGGAAGTACAAGGTTGGTAAATCCTTACTCTCCTCTCCTCCACTTCTCCTCCACCCAGCCCCTACCCCTCTCCGCATGTAATACTAATTCTGGGGAAAGAAGAATCAAGTTGCCACTGCAGCAGCATGAAATGGGGGCAAGGACAACTACCTAGTAACTTTTAACCCACAACCAAAGGTATTTTAGATCTAGGAAAAAGCAGATATCAAGATAAACCAGCAGACTGTGCTGTTGCTATTGGCAACAATAGCTTCACAAGAGGAAAGCATCCCATCTCACTAGCCTTTTCACTTACTTATGTTGGTGTAAGAATAATAAGAGCAGCAAAGCATAGGAAAGTCAAGAAAGTAATATTCTGGGATATTATTGTTTGTGGGAGTCTAGAGGAAGAAGTAAGCTAAGGTAGGCTGAGGAAGAAGGTGCTAAGAAACAAACTGAGAACATGCATGGACATTTTAGATCATAGCGGTAGGGGTAAATGGGGTATTTTATCAGGTAGAAAAGTTCAGTTTAATTAAACCCATTCCAATCACTGGCTCTGTTCTTTTTGACTCATGAAATTCCAGAACATTAGTGCTAAGGACCCTAAGACACCATTTAGTATAATACCTTCAATTCATAGAGGAAGAAACTAAGATCCAGGGAGGAAAAGCATCTTGCCCTTAGATTCTGTATTGATTTTATTGTGTACACTTGCAGTTAAGACTGGAGAAGCTGCCTTGAAGGGAAAAATGTGTGCAAAGAAATGATGGACCCTGAGGACAGACTCTGGGCGATCACAGTCACCTGTGAAGGTACGACGGTCATCTTCTGAACTGTGCTCACTGAGGCAAAGGCGGGTGGAACACACCAAATTGCCAGCAAAACAAGAACAGACATTGCAGTCAATGCTAAAGGATGTTCCATGACCTGAGAGAAAGAGAAAGAAAATGTTGATC
The DNA here is from genome assembly GCF_037993035.2 of Macaca fascicularis. Lineage (NCBI taxonomy): Eukaryota > Metazoa > Chordata > Mammalia > Primates > Cercopithecidae > Macaca > Macaca fascicularis. The sequence goes on from NC_088389.1 coordinate 63,244,657, forward strand.
TATATCACGCATTGAGAAATAGAGCACATATTACAATTTTAATAGTTCAACAAGTTTTAAAATGGAAATTCCTTTTTTTTTTTTTTTTTGAGACAGGGTCTCATTCTATAGCCCAGGCTGGAGTGCACTGGCGTGATTCCAGCTCACTGCAACCTCTGCTTCCCAGACTCAGGTGATCCTCCCACCTCAGCTTCCCAAGCAGCTGGGACTATAGGTGTACACCACCACATCTGGATATTTTTCGTATTTTTTGTAGAGACAGGGTTTCACTATGTTGTCCAGGCTGGTCTTGAATGCCTAGGTTCATGCCATCTGCCTGCCCCGGCCTACCAAAGTTCTGGGATAACAAGCCTGAGCCACTGTGCCCAGCCAAACATTCTTGAAAGATGACTTCTGAATGTACCAACTAGAGTAAAATCTGTGGTATTTATATTTTCATACTTGCCTCCTAGTGTATTTCTCCAAGCCCCTGAAGTGCTGGTCTTACCAGGCTGCTCCCTATCCTCTAAGAATGTTTCTGGCTGCCCCTTCTGCTTTGAAAGCTTGTATCTTCAGGGCCAGACCTGATGCCATCTTTGGATCAAAGACTCTTCTGATGCCCTAGCAGGAATGCCCAGCTCCCAGAAGAGCACTTGGTCTGCAACTTTTTTTGGCTCAAATTCTCTCATCTTAACACGTAAAGCATGATCTCATCCCTCATCCCAGTTTCAGCTCCATAAGGCACGAGTATGCTCGTTTGTACGGAATAGGTATTTAGTCAGTGAAATGTTACAGAAGGAATGAATCTGTCCTGATATTTTCTGTTATACAAAGTACCTACCCTTACAGTTTAGTCGAGCAGAATATGGATTAAGAGATAAATACCTGACTTGGTCTAAGGCAGAAATTTGAGAGCTAATTTTAGCCAAGAGCACTCTTCTTTTTAATCAAATCTCACACAGCAGAGTAAACCAAATAGCATATAAAAGCTGAACTACTATGGTTGAAGGGGTAGGGGATGGGAGTAGAAATGGGGTAGCAGAGTGAGCTTGTGGGGAGGGAACAGATCCTCAAAAGTGGTGCTTTCTCACAATTGTTTGAAATCATATATTGACACGAACAGCTGTTGGGGCTACAAGCAAAAGATGGTTAAGGAAGCAGTGGAGTCTAAGATTTTTAGGGAAGGTGGTCAAAGTACTTTTTAATGTACTTTTTTCCCAAAAGGAAAGGGGGTCAAAGTACTTTTTAATGTACTTTTTTCCCAAACTCGTAACAGTGTAGTGCCTGTACCCACTTGCTTTCCATGATGTCAAAATCTGAGTTTCACTTCTGGTGAAGTGAGGGTGGGGTGGGGTATAACTGAGGAAAGGGTTGGGGGAAGATTACCTGTGTCCTTTCCTGTGAAGGGTAAGGGATCTGGAGTCAACTAGACCTGGAGCAGAATCCAGCTTTGGTCATTTACTAGCTGGGTGACCTCTTTAAGCATCAGTTTCCTCATCTATGCAGTAAGGGTAATACAGGTATTATTGCCTATATCAAAGTGTAACTTGGAGGATTTAATGAGATAATATAAGGCAAGACTTAGCTTTGTGTTTAGCACATGATTAGAATTCAATAAATATTAATTATTATTAGCCATTAGCCCCTTCTTGAAAAGACTTCTAAAGACTTCCTTAGAAGTCCTAGTGCTCTGTATAGTTTGAAAAATACTGCCCTGGAGTATCTGATATGCAGACCTTACTCTTTGGTCAGAATCTATCCAATATTCTTCCTACAAAGTAAAAATAACTAATCTCATATTAAAAACAAAACAGAGCTTAAGACTCACTTTTTCTTTTTCCTCCAACAATACAAGACTTCTGGAGGTCTATACAGTGCATTTCCATACAGTTTTCTAAGAGTCCACTTTGTCCACATGAACAGATTTTATAACAACCAACTTCCCCTGCAGATGATGGCACCTGGATTAGTGTCCCTTGACGGACAATGAAATCAGAAGCTTCTCCCAGTTTGCAACCTGTACAAACAAAAATTAGCTGAGAGAGATGGTACTGTTTTATGACATTGTTTTATAACATTAGATATACACTTGACAAAAGTCTTATAGGTACTAAATCACTATTAAAGATTATGTAATAGAATTTTCATCAAATTAAGGAATTGCTTTGGTTCATTGTCCAAAAGCATACCTCTCAAATGAAAATTCCATATTCTGGAGGATGGTGGTGATTACAGATCTGTACCCCAAAGTTACCTATCATTCAGAATAAAAGTGCTGTAAGATATGTAACTTTTTACTTTTGGGGGCTAGTAAAAAATATTTAAAAATCACAGATATTTTAAAAAATGGAATAGGGAAACTAACAGTATATATATATATATATATATTTTTTTTTTTTTTTTTTTTTGAGATGGAGTGTTGCTCTGTTGCCCAGGCTGGAGTGCAGTGGCACGATCTTGGCTCAGTGCAACTTCTGCCTCTCGGGTTCAAGTGATTCTTCTGCCTTAGCCTCCCAAGCAGCTGGGAATACAGGCGTGTGCCACCACACCCGGCTAATTTTTGTACCTGAATAATTTTTGTATTTGTAGTAGAGACAGGGTTATACCATACTGGCCAGCCTGGTTTCAAACTCCTGACCTCATGATCCTCCTACCTCAGCCTCCCAAAGTGCTGGGATTACAGGCGTGAGCCACCGCACCTGGCCAGTATTTTTACAATAATATTGTTCAGAAGAACTTTTAGTGATGGAAAATAAGTACACCTTAAATTCAAGGAAAAACTGAATATTTGGGTGGGCTTATGGAAAGCCCATTTTCTATCTTATTATATGATGGGTTTTCTGAGTTTAATGAAACAAGAGGATTCACAGTGCCCCGCCCCTGAATTGAATTCTATATTTAAATAATATGAAATACAGATGTCACCATTTTAAGTAACTATATCTTATTTTCTTGCCAAAGAAAATACTGATCAACTTATAATGTAAGGGTAAATGGACAGAAAATACTATCTTGAAATTTAAAACCGTCCAACATTTCCAATTTTGATAAGATTTATTACAACTCTATAGCCGATATATTACAGTATTACATATATATTATAGATAATACTTTGAGACATCATGCTTATTTCTTCTTTTGCTTTATTTTACTTTAAAAATATTTTAAGGCCGGGTGCGGTGGCTCATGCCTGTAATCCCAGCACTTTGGGATGCTGAGGTGGGTAGATCACCCGAGGTCAGGAGTTCGAAACCAGCCTGGACAACATGGTGAAACCTTGTCTCTACTAAAAATGCAAAAATTAGCTGGGCATGGTGGTGGGTGCCTGTAATCCTAGCTACTTGGGAGGCTGAGGCAGGAGAATTGCTTCAGTTCAGGAGGCGGAGGTTGCAGTGAGCCGAGATAGCGCCATTACACTCTAGCCTGGGTAACAAGAGTGAAACTCTGTCTCAAAAAAAAAAAAAAACTTTAAAAAAAATCTTGATTCTAACATGATAAAGAAACATTCTCAATTGGGAAATAGATAAAAAGAAGCAAAATGTTGCAAGAACTATATTCTAAAGGGATTGACAGAAAGATAGACTATCAAAATTCCATGGGATAAAAATCCTTCAGCCTTAAAGTTATAAACATTTCAACAAAACATTAATCTTTATGGAGATAGCTATACATTCTATTGAATATGCTATTCCTCTATATACTAAAACAAAGAAACGAAAAAACATGAACAACGTAGAGTATATTTTTTCAAACATTACCACATAGAAGAGAAAGTACAAAAAGCTGGTCTGAGCTTCTTTTCTTTCATAGTCTAGAACCCTGCAACTCATTATAAGAGTGAAGTTTTAGACTGTTATTATTAGTTTACAATTTAAATAACAACTGAAAATTACAAGTGTCTTTTTCTGCTTACATCAATAATGTTTAATGAGAAAATCTCAAACATTATAGAAAAACATAATATAGAACATGAAGTCCCTTATAATCTCACTCCAAAGATAACCCCTATATTACAGAAGGAGCAGGATTGAAAAAAAGAAAGATAGCTCCTATAAAAAAACACTAGCAGCACCTATCCATCCTCTTCTCACACCCACCTACCTCTTACCTTGAACACAAGAGTATGGAAGACAGGGATCTCCAGATGGACATCCTTTTCGGTTTACTTCACAGAGCTCATTGGCAGGGCAAGGATTTGGGTTACAGGGATGAGTTACTTCTTCTACAATGTTACCTAAAGTACTTGGCCCTGAAAAAACCAAAACAGATTAGTTTAACCAACCTAAAAGAGTAAGAGAGAATTGTAAATTATCTGAATTAATTATGGCTGGAATAAATGAAGAGCTCATGAGCATAAAGGCCTGATTCTACCAAGCTATTAAAACACCGAGATTCTTTCATTTGTGAAATGATAAATTTAGCATAAACATACGTTCATTCATTTTTTAAAAAAATTTATTAGGATCTACAATATTCCAGGCAAGGTTCTAGGTGCTGGAGATACAGTGATGAACAAAATAGACAAGTCTCTAACACAGAGTTTACATCTAGTAGAGAAACAGACAATAAATATACTATGTATGAGCCAGGCACAGTGGCTCACGCCTGTAATCCCAGCACTTTGGGGGCTGAGGCGGGCGGATAACCGGAGGCCAGGAGTTTGAGACCAGCCTGGCCAACATGGTGAAACCCCATCTCTACTAAAATATAAAAAGTAGCTGGGCATGGTAGCGGGTGCCTGTAATCCTAGCTACTCAGGAGGCTGAGGCAGGAGAATTGCTTGAACCCGGGAGGCAGACGTTGCAGTGGGCCGAGATCACATCACTGCACTCCGCTTGGGAGACAGAATGGGACTCTCTTAAAAAAAAAAAAATCCAAAAAAACAAAACAAAACAAAAAACCCAAATTCAGCTGGGCGTGGTGGCATGTGCCAGCTAGTTGGGAGGCTAAGGGAGGAGAGTGGCCTGAACCCAGGAAGCAGAGTCTGCAATGAGCTGAGATTGTTCTAATGCACAACAGCCTGGGCAACAGAGTCAGACTCCATCTCAAAAAAAAAAAAAAAAATATATATATATATATACACACACACACATACATATATATGCTAGGTATGTATATGTGTATATATAAACAAATAATTAAATCAGAAAATTATAAGTAATAAGTAGTGTCAGGGGATAGAAAGTGATAGGTATATTTTGGATAGGGTAGTCAAATAAGGTGTCTAAGAGGGATAATTTAGCGTGTTTTATCATAAATGAGAATTTATTATGGTAATATGTATGGACTCCAAACCATGATTATATTTAACTTTAGAAATCATGGCCAAGGAAGAGTCTCACTTGATATAAATTATGTATATTTAAACAGATATTTAATTTTCCTCCCATTGATATAGTTTCCTTCTACACAAATATTTTCCTGCTGTAATAGAATCTAGAATTATAAATAAGTGTTGCTTACTTGATTTTAGGCCAGACTCATACTCTATGACTAACAGAGGTATAAGGCCCCTTGGAGTTCATCTCATTTTGCCTAATTATTTCATAAATAGGGAAGCTGAGGCTCAAAGAAGTGATCTGCTCAAAGTCACAAAGGTCTAAATTCCAGTGTAAGGCTCTCTTTTTTGCTATATTGGTCACAAAGTTTAAGGGACACACTTTGTTGGTCTTGAGAAAATATGGCAAATACTACCAGCTACGAATCTAGCACATACTTTTCTCTCCCCAATTACTAAAAGATCTCCAATTTTACTTAGGGCAGCAATGGGCCCACAGCTAAAAAAATAATCTTTCTCAGTTTTCCTTACAAGTAGGGGTAGGCAGTGTGACTAGGGAGAAGTTGTTTGCTCTCTCCCTTTCTTTTTACCATCTGGAACTAGAATATGGTGGCCAGAACTCCAGTAGCCATGTTATGATGACAAAGTATATGAAGTAATCTTGATGATGGAAGCTAAATGCTAAGGATGGTGGAGAAGGATAAAAGGAGCCTGGATTCCTGATGATGAAGCCCTAGACTATTTGTTTCTGGGCTTTCTTTTACTTCTATTTGTTCTGCTTTTTGTTAATCCTATCTAATACAGGAAAACAAAGCAAGTAGGAGCTGACTTCACTGTCTGCCTCTGCAGCCAGCTCATGGCACAGATGCCCCCTGGTGGCAGCCTGAACACCTCCCTTATCTTAACTACTGAGTGTGTAGGAGTTCTACTTGTCATCCCCTGGTTTCCACCATGTATTTGTCTCACTGCCAAGAAGCTGAGCTCCAGCTCCCGGATCCCTCAATGAGACAGCAACATGCTCTTCTAGCTCTTGGCAGGAGTACTTGGCAGAGAAAAACTGAAGCAGTGAGATAAGTTCCATTTTTACATATTAAGCTAAACTATCTTTTTTTTTTTTTTTCTCTAGACGGAGTCTTGCTCTGTCGCCCAGGCTGGAGTGCAGTGGCGCGATCTCTGCTCACTGCAAGCTCTGCCTCCTGGGTTCACGACATTCTCCTGCCTCAGCCTCCCGAGTAGCTGGGACTACAGGTGCCCACCACCATGCCCGGCTAATTTTTTTTGCATTTTTAGTAGAGACGGTGTTTCACCGTGTTAGCCAGGATGGTCTCGATCTTCTGACCTCGTGATCCGCCTGCCTCGGCCTCCCAAAGTGCTGGGATTACAGGCTTGAACCACCGTGCCTGGCCTAGACTATCGTTTTTTATACCCTGTTGGGTGAGTAAGTCCAAGCCAATTCCTGGCTCTCATCCACTGATACTCTGATAACAAAAAGCTGATAGTCTCTGGGGGGAAATTCCACTTTCTAGTCATTATTATGGTGAGAAGTCAGCATGATATGGAGGTGGTTATCTGAGAATGCTGGCCCTCTGAGTCACTGCTTAGAATTCCTGACTGACAACAGTTCATACTTCCTCAGACTGATAGAATCACTTCTGCTTACATGTTTTAAGACAACAATTCTTTCCTGGGCCAAAAAGGCCAAGCAAACAAGAGTCTGTGATTGAGATGGTATCACTGAACCCCATGTCCTCAACAGATAAATGCTCATCCAAAACAAATAGTAAAACAAATAGTTGGAAGAGAGAAGTATTTGAAATCTAAAAACACACATACAAAAAAGTACTTACTGAGGTATGTATCCAAAGGTATACAATTCTTCAGATCATCTGTAGGTGACAGAAGCTCACAAATACTTTCAGCTGTGTGGTCTTCAGGGAATTTGTTCTGATCTCCACATTTTTTAAGAATCTCCACACAATCTGATCTTGAAAAAAAATGCACATAAATTTAGAGCTTGAGGAACCTCCTCATGTTGTCTAGTTAGCATCACTTTTTTCTGAAGCTTTCCAGAAAGTGAGTTGTCATAACTTAACATGTTTCATAATTGGTTAAGTATGGCAAAAGAGAACAGGAGTCACAGTAGAGCTCAGGTTGAATAATAAATTCAAAGCATCCCTAACTTTCTGTTGTCTGAGACCAAAGCCCTTACTCAAATTGTATACTTCTTTGTACTGTTACTACAAGCAATGTGGCTTTTCAATATCTTTGAAAGGAAATTAAACGAAGCTAGTCTGATTTACTCCCTGCAAAAATCATATATCCTCACTTCTAGGACCTTATGCTTGCTTGTTTGCTTGCTTGCCTCTTTTCTCCTTCCTTTCCTTATCTAAGTCTCTTTTTAGTTATCAACATTAGCATCTGGCCTATAACAACTGGAAAGTCCACTTACTTTAAAATGTTCTTAGTCTTCAATAGGGATTTGACTCCTACAAGTTTTCTGTGCTAAGAGTCTACATATTGCCCTCTTGTTGCCTCTTGCTTGTCATCTAATTGTTATACCTCAGTATTTCCCCATCAGGTTATCCCCAAGCCAAGTCAGAGAATAGACTGGACTCTGTTTAAGGTTGAAATTGTTGAGGTACCCAGCAGCACTGAGCCACACACCAACAGCTGAGGGACTGGATATTAACTTGGTTTTGGAAAACTTTTGGAAAAAAAGATGTGTGAGGAACCATGGGCAGATTACTATGTGTTAAATGCTTTTGGTTTCACCCACTATAGCAGCTCCCATCTTTACTTGATCCTAGATTTCCTAAGCAAAATAAACTCCTTAAGAAGAGCAAAGTTGGCTGGGCGCAGTGGCTCACGCCTGTAATCCCAGCACTTAGGGAGGCCGAGGCGGGTGGATCACGAGGTCAAGAGATCGAGACCATCCTGGCCAGCATGGTAAAACCCCATCTCTACTAAGAATACAAACATTAGCTGGGCGTGTAAGACCCAGCTACTTGGGAGGCTGAGGCAGAAGAATTGCTTGAACCTGGGAGGTGGGGGTTGCAGTGAGCTGAGATCATGCCACTGCACTCCAGCCTAGAGACAGAGTAAGACTCCATCTCAAAAAAAAAAAAAAAAAAAAAAAAAAAAAAGAGCAAAGTCTAACAGAATATAAGACAAGTACACAAATTAACATATAAAAATAGAATTGTGCATTAGAGGCATTTAATAAATGTTTCATGAACCAAGTTCCATAAGAGAAGTACAAATAAAGGTCTATAGGAATCTGTAGTAAGGATAAATTATTTTCAGCTGGAGAAATCTGGGAAGATTCTATGGGAATGTCTGGTATTTCAGAGGAGACAAGGACAGCCAGCAGGTGGTGATGAGGGGAGCAGTATTTCAACTAGAGGAGGAAAAAGTAGGAAAGCATTTGACTTATGGGGGTGACAGGCAAAGGAAGTGGAGAGAGAGAAAATTCTATGGAGAGGCTCTGGCGAGAGATCATGGAGGGTCTGAACTAAAGCTGGAGAATCATTAGGATGAAAGAAACTTACTTGCAAATAATACTTCCCCGGGATTTACTATGACAAGGTTTAATCTGCAGTGAACAAGCTATTGCTTTCCACATCTCTGGCTGGCACTTTTTAATATCGAGAACAGGTATATTGATAAATGGCATCTTGATGCTTCCTTTCTCCCACAACTTCATATCATTCATGGCTCCTTGATCTGACTGTGCATTACAACTCCTGAAAAGTTCCGTTGGCCTAAAGAGAAAAAAGTCCAGAAAGAATCAAGAGGCAATTATTTTCTAGAGAGAAGCAATGAGTAAAATCCTACTCATTTAAGCATCATAAAAATCTGGTGTTTTTAAGAAAGCACATACAACCCATGAAGGGATAGCTTTGACCGTATGAAGATTAAGTGTAGACACTAGCATTAAACTCTGATTGCATGTTTTCTTTTTAACAGATTCTTGTGAGGCAGTTTAAAACTTCACAATGCTCCAAAGAGGACTATTATCCCCAGACTGTCCCATTTCATTTCATAAAATAAATATTATGAGGCCAACTTTTTTAAATGGTGACATAATTTACAAAAACTAAATGCACTGATTTTATGGGTACAGCTTGATGTGCTTTGACAAATGTGTACATCCATAAGCACATCTAAATCAATTAAGGAACACATCCAACATTTCAGCCAGTTCCCTTGTGCCACTGTTGACTTAATGCCTCCCTGCTGACTGTAACTTAGAGGCCATAACTATTTATACTTATATCACCATACATTAATTTTGCCTATTCTAGGCTGGGTACAGTGGCTCACACCTGCAATCCTAGCACTTTGTGAGGCCAAGGCAGGAAGATAGGTTGAGCTCAGGAGTTTGAGATCAGTCTGGGCAACACAGCAAGATTTCATCTCTACTTTAAAAAAAAAAAAAATTAGCTGGTGTGATGGCATGCCTCTAGTTCCAGCTACTCAGGAGCCTGAGGCAGGAGAGCCCAGGAATTCGAGGCCAGCCTGGGCAATATGGCAATACCCCATCTTGAAAAGAGTTTAAGCAAATTTTATAGTAGTTATCAAGTTATTTAAAATTATAACAAACCCATTACATGTTAATATAAGTATTATTTTTATGAAAAATAACTCTTTTCCAAAGTAAACATTAGCGAGAAGAATAGGACTGTTTTACAGTTTTGCAAATCTCTGTAATGTCTGGCTTAATAGAACTCAGGTGGATTTTCATACCTGCTTCTGCATTCAATCTGTTGCTGTATTACATGTTGTATAGCCACTGGAAATTTGTTTGTTGTTGTTGTTTTTGAGACAGGTTCTCACTTTGTCACCCAGGCTGGAGTGCAGTGGCATGATCACAGCTCACTGCAGCCTTGACCTCCTGGGCTTAGATGATCCTCCCACCTCAGTCTCCCAAGTAGCTGGGACTACAGGCACCCACCACCACACCTGGTTAATTTTTGTATTTTCTTTATTGCCATGTTGCCTAGGCTGGTCTCAAACTCCTGGGCCCAAGCGATCTGCTCACCTTGGCCTCTCAGAGTGCTGGGATTATAGGTGTGAGCCACCGTGCCTGGCCTAGAACATTTTTATCACTCTATAAAGTACCCTTGTGCCCCCCTCTAGTCAATCCCTGATTCCAGCAGAGGAAAGGATATTCTGATCTTTATTACCATAGATTACATTTGCCTATTCTTGGATCTCATGTGTCAAGAATGTATTTTGTGTTGGGCTTTTTTTCTCAACATAAGATTCATCCATTGCTATCCCATTGTTTGGATGCACCACAATGTTATATTCTTTCATTCTCCTGATAGATGTTTTGGGTCCTCTCCCCCATTTTTCGGGCTATTATGAATAAGGGTACCAGACAGGTCTTTATTTGGACATATGTTTTCATGTCTCTGGGGTAAATGCTTCAGGATAAAATTGTTAGGTCATAGATCTAACTTTTGAAGAAACTGAACAAAAGCTCCAAAGTCCTTAAACTATCTTCTACTCCCAGTAGTAACATACTATAAGAATTCTACTTGCTTCAATATGCTTCATATGCTTACCAGTCTTTTAATTTCAGGCATTCTTGTGAGGGTGAGGAGGCATTGAATTGCTATTTTAATTTGCATTTTGCCATGACTAATAATAATGAACCCTTTAATGTACTAGATGGCTATTTCCTTTAAACTTTTTTAATGGACAAAAATTATATATGTATTGTGTGCAACATAATATATATAAATATGACACATGTGGAATGGCTAAATTAAGCTAATTAAAATATGCATTACCTCACATACTTATCTCTTTTTTTGTGGTGAGAATATTTAACATCTACTGTCTTGGCACCTTTCAAGTATACAACTCACTGCTAACTATAGTTACCATGTTGTATAATAGATCTCTTGAACTTATTCCTTTTGTCTAAATAAAATTTTGTGTCCTTTGACTAACATTTCCCCAATCCTCTCCCCTCCCTCTTCCCTCTTCCCTCTCCTCCTCCTGCACCACCCTCTCCAGCCACCCTCTGGTAACCACTATTCTATTCTCTGCTTCCATGAGTTTGATTTTTTTAGATTCCACATATAAGTGAGATCGTGCAGTATTTGTCTTTCTGCATCTGGCTTATTTTATTTAATGTCCTCCAGGTTCATTCATATTGTTGCAAAAGACAGGATTTCCTTCTTTATAAAGGCTGAATAGGATTCCACACTGTATATATACCACATATTCTTTATCCATTCATTCATTGATGAATACAGGTTTATTTCATATCTTGGCTATTGTAAATAATGTTGCAGTGAATGTGGGAGTGAAATATCTATTCAATACGCTGATTTCCTTTCCTTTAGATATGTACCTAGTAGTGGAATTGCTGGATCATATGGTACCTTCTATCTTTAATTTTTTGAGGACCCTCCATACCATTTCCCACAATGGCTGTACTAACTCACATTTCCATCAACAGTGTCCAAGACTTCCCTTTTCTCCATATCCTTGCTAACAACTGTTATCTTCCATCTTTTTGATAATAGCCATTTTAACATGTGTGAAGGGATAGCTCATTGTGGTTTTAATTTGTATTTCCCTGATAATTAGTGATGTTGAACATCTTTTCATATACTTGATTAAATGGCCATTTTGATGTCCTTCTTTGGTAAAGGGTCTGTGAAAGTTTTTTGCACAATTTTTTCTTCTTTTTTTTTTTTTTTTTTTTGAGATGGAGTCTTGCTCTGTCACCCAGGCTGGAGTGCAGTGGCATGATCTTGGCTCACTGCAACTTTCATCTCCTGGGTTCAAGCGATTCTCCTGTCTCAGCCTCCCATGCAGCTGGGACTACTGTTGCCTGCCACCACGCCAAGCTATTTTTAAAAAATATTTTTAGTAGAGACGGGGTTTCACCATGTTGGCCAGGCTGGCCTTGAACTCCTGACCTCAAGTGGTTCACCTGCCTCAGCCTCCCAGAGTTGGGATTACAGGCGTGAGCCACCGCGCTTGGCCTTTTTTTGCACAATTTTAAAATTGAGTTGTTTTACTTTTTATATGAGGTTGTAGGAGTTACTTATATATTCTGGATACAAGTTCTTTGACAAATATGTGTGTGTGTGCGCGCGTGTGTGTGTATGCACACACCTGTGCATGATATGTTGAACATTCCCTCTCAAGTCTATGACTTGCCCCTTCAAGTTTTAAATGTTGTCTTTTGGCAAACAAAAGATTTTACTGTTGAAGTCTAATTCATTTTTTTCTTCTAAAATTGTATATTTTGTGTCCTGTCTACAAAACGTTTGCCCGCACCAAGTTTGTGAAGATGTTCTTCTATGAGCTTTATATTTTTAGTTTTTATGTTTAGTTCTATGATCTGGAAGCAATTTTTGTGTAGGGTGTGAAACACACGTTGAGCTTCTTTTTTTTCCCCCTCCATAAAGATATTCAATTATTCTAGTATTATTTGTTGAAAAGATGTTTCTATTTTTTTATTTTATGTTATTTTTTCTTTTTTTGAGACGGAGATTTTGCTCTGTTGCCCAGGTGGAGTGCAGTGGCACAATCTCGACTCACTGCAACCTCCATCTCCTGGATGCAAGCGATTCTCCTGCCTCAGCCTCCCGAGTAGCTGGGATTACAGGCACCCGACACCACACCCGGCTAGTTTTTGTATTTTTAGTAGAGATGAGGTTTCACCATGTTGGCCAGGCTGGTCTTGAACTCTTGACCTCAGGTGATCCACCCACCCCTGCTTCCCAAAGTGCCATTACAGGTGTGAGCCACCATACCCAGCCTTTTTTTTTTTTTTTTTGAGACAGGGTCTCACTCCGTCACCCAGGTTGGAGTGCAGTGGCATGACCTTGGCTCACTGCAACCTCCACCTCCCAGGCTCAAGCCATCCTCCCACCTCAGACTCCTGAGCATCTGGGACTACAGGTGCGCACCACCACACCTGGCTAATTTTTTTTTTTTTTAAGACAGAGTTTAGTTCTTGTTGCCCAGACTGGAGTGCAATGATGTGATTTCAGCTCACTGCAACCTCTGCCTCCCAGGTTCAAGCGATTCTCCTGCCTCAGCCTCCCAAGTAGCCGGGATTACAGGGGCCTGCCACCATGCCTAGCTAATTTTTTTTTTTTTTTTTTGTATTTTTAGTAAAGACGGGGTTTCACCATGTTGGTCAGGCTGGTCTCGAACTCCTGACCTCAGGTGATCCACCTGCCTCGGCCTCCCAAAGTGCTAGGATTACAGGCGTGAGCCACTGTGCCCAGCCAATATTTTGTATTTTTGATTGAGATGGTGTTTCACCTTGTTGCCCAGGCTGGTCTCGAACTCCTGAGTTCAGGCATTCCAACTGCCTCAGCTTCCCAAACTGCTGGGATTATAGGTGTGAACCACCATGCCTGGTTGAAAAGATGTTTATTTTTGTATTGAATTGCCTTGCTGCTCTTGTTGAAAATAGTTTACTATACTTGAATTGAATTTCCTAATCTTTTATTGAGGATTTTGGCATCTCTGAGTGACACAAGACTATAGTTATCTTGTTTTTAATGTCCATGTCAGTTTTGGTATCAAGGTAACGCTAGCCTCATAAGAGGAGTTGGGATATGTTATCTGTTTCCTGAAAAATTATTGCATAATTTTTTCCTTATGTGTTTGGTAAGCATTACCAGTAACACCAGAAGTTTTCTTTGTGTGAAGATTTATAATTACAAATTCAATTTCTCTAACAGTTATAAGAATAGTCCTAATTTGTATTTCTTCTTGTGTTAGTTTTGGTTTTTAAGGAATGCATCCATTTCATCTAAATTGTAGGATTTACTAGCATAAAGTTGTTCATAGTATTCCTTTTTTGAGAGGGTCTCACTCTGTTGCCTAGGCTGAAGTGTGATGGTGTGATCTTGGCTTACTGCAACCTCTGCCCCCCGGGTTCAAGCATTTCCTTTGTGATTTCTTCTTTGTAGCACAGATTATTTAGAAGCATATGTTTAATTACCAAATATTTGGGAAGATTTCAATATAGTTTATTTTTATTGATTTCCAATTTGATTCTGCTGTGTTCAGAAAATACACTTTTTATGATTTTCATCTTCTGACAGTGGTTGAGACTTGCTTTTTAACCCAGCATATGTTGTTCAAATCCTCTATATCCTTACTGATTTTTTTCCATTTGTTCTATTAGTGAGGGAGAGGTGTTAACATTTCTGAATATGATTGAATATTTCTCTCTCTTTAGGGTTTACTTCTGTTTTTAAGTATTTTGAGTATATGTACCTATCTGACATTCGGTGCATATATATTTATGTTAATTGTATCTTCATGATAAATTGAACTTTTATCATTATAAGGTGATACTCTTTATCTCCAATACTATTCTTTGTCTTTCCAACAACCTCTGCCTTTCAACTGATGTTTTTAGTTCATTTACATTTATGTAATTATTGATACAGTTGGGTTTAAGTCTCTATCATTTTGCTGTGGTTTTCAATTTGTCTCCTTTTTCTTTCTGTCTTCTTTTGGATGGATCAAGTATTATTTTAGTGTTCCATTTCATATTTCCTATTAGCTTCTAAGCTATACCTCTTTGTGTTGTGTTTTAAATTAGTGGTTGCTCTACGCATAATATATGTCCATTATTTATTATAGTTTTCCTTGAATTAATACTATATAATGTCACAAATAATGTAAGAAACTTATAACGGTATAATTATTTACCTCTCTCATCCTTTTTGCTACTGTCGTATATCATATATTTTACTTCTATGTATAAATTCCACAATACAGTGTTATTATTTTTGCTTTAACCAATTACTTTTGAAAAATAAGATATAAAAGAAAAAAAGAAAAAGAAAATAAAGAAAAAATATTTTTCATGTTTACTGGCATTTACCAATCCCAGTGCTCTATAGGTCTGAGTTTTCATGTGGTATTTTCCTTCAGACTGAAGAATTTCTTGTAGTGAGAGGCTGCTGGCAGAAAATTCTGAGTTTTTTTTTTTTTTTTGGTTTGTTTTTTGGTAATATCTAGAAATACCTTTATTTTTGAAGAATATTTTCACTAAATGTAAGATTTTTTTTTTCCTGAGTACTTTAAGGATACTATTTGGGACACTACTTGATGGTCTTTGGTTCTCCACTGTTTCTAAAAGGAAGTCACTTGTCATTTTTATTGTTATTCCACCATATGTAAAGTGTCTTTTTTTCTCCCTTTGGTTGCTTTAACTATTTCTCTTTGCCTCTGGTTTTCAACAGTTTGACTATGCTGTGCTAGGTGTGTCTCTCTTTGTATTTATCTGGCTTGGGGTTTACTAACGTTTCCCAAAAAGTGGGTTAATGTATTTGATCATATTTGGAAAACTTTCAGCCAAGGTTTAATCAAATATTTTTCTGCTCCTTTCTTTCCTTTCCTTCTGGGTTACTACCAGAGATGTTATATCACTTATTCTCTCTGTGCTTTGGTTTAGATAATTTCTATTGAGCGATCTCTGAGGTCACTGACCTTTTTCTTCTGCTGTGTCTATTTTCCATTCCCTACAATAAATTTATTTTAGATATTGCATTTCTCAGTTTCAGAGTTTCCATGTGGTTTTTTTTTAGCACTTCCATATCTCACCTATATCTATCTTTACCTGTAGATCTTTCAACATATCATAATTAGATTCTTATCTGCTAATTCCAATAGTTGGGTCACCAATGGGTATGATTGTTTTTTCTCTTAACTATGGGTCATATTTCCTATTTTTCTCATTTCTAGTAATTTTTGATTGTATAATGGACATTATGCACGATACTTTGTGGGATTTAGGATTTTGTTACCTTTGGAGGAATGCTGTTTTCACACCAGCAGGCAGTTAAATTACTGACAAATACCTCCTTCTGGAGGCAGTTTCAGGTTTTGTTAAGGTTTTTCAGCTTTACCTTTAGCTCTTGGATGTTGTATGTACTCCCAAGGTTTGGCCCTTATGGGGTTTACCAGGCCCTTCTAACTTGGCATGATCTGAATTCTAAATTGTCTGCCCAGCAAATGCTAACTGCTATAATCTATGTTCACCTTCCCCTGGGTTCCTTGTAGTCTCATCCTGCAAAAGTACCATTTAGGAGTCAGCCAAGGACTTAAAGGGAGTCTGTTCATGGATTTTGGGACATTTCTTTTTGTGGTTCCCTCCCTTGTGCGATTTTTTCCCTTTAATATCTAGCCTCTCTGGCAGGACCAAACTCTGGTATCTCACTCCTTAGGCCAAGACTGCTGTTTTCTGCTTGAACTCTACTTCCCATGAAAGGAAACTGAAAGTGCCTATGAGGAAGAAGAGGACAAATGTGGCTTTTGCTCAGTGTGGTTTCTATCTTTCAAGAGATGTTGGCCGCTCGTGGTGGCTCACGCCTGTAATCCTAGCACTTTGGGAGGCCAAGGCGGGCAGATCGCTTGAGGTCAGGGGTTCGAAACCAGCCTGGCCAACATGGTGAAGCCCCATCTCTACTAAAAATACAAAAAAAAAAAAAAAAAAATTAGCTGGGCATGGTGGCAGGTGCATGTAATCCCAGGTACTTGGGAGGCTGAGGCAAGGGAATTAATTACTTGAACCCAGAGGTAGAGGTTGCAGTGAGCCAAGATCACGCCACTGGGTGATCATGCCTGGGTGACAGAGTGAGACTCTGTCTCAAAAAAAAAAAAAAAAAGAAAGAAAGATGTAGACCCTCCTGTTTTTGATCAGTCTCCAATACCTTCAAAACAACTGTTCTTTTATATTTCATAATTGGTATTGGTAGGGCTGTTATTCTCATACAAGCTACTCCACCATTACTAGAAACCAGAACAGAACTATGTGCCAAAGTTTAACTAGCAAACATTTCAGATGTACTCAATCTCTAAATCAGGTATTTACTGGCTAATACTCTATCACCAGTTTTAAAGCTATCAAAAGATAAGATGTGTGTTAGCTTGAAGTAAACACCATCTGACAAAAATATCTAGAACTTCCTTCTGGCCCAACTGAATGACTCTCTTCCCTTTTGCCCTCTTTATTTCTGGGTTGTAACTTATAAAACCAGCCACCTCTTCTTTAGTAACTCTCTCTCTCTCATTTCTATATGGAGTTCTCTCATTTTGTGCTTCCGGTGCCCTTTTCTGTTTTCTTCGGTTTCTTCAACCATTAACTGTTGATATGCTCCAAGGTTCAGTTCTTGCCCCCTTATTTTTCTAATGGTACTTGATACCCCAGGAAAACATCTATTTGAATTGCTTTTGTAAAGAAATATTTTTGTATGAAACAGGGGACTCACAGAGAAGGAACCTCAACCATTCTCAAGGTCCTTTAAAGTAAATTGTTTAAAAGTGAACATTTGGATGACCAAATCGTTCACAATAATTTATTCTACAATGAATTACTTCCACTGGTGGTACAGTAGAAGGGAGAGGGGACTGACGGCAGAAGAGATTCTTTGAATTCCAGAAGCTTGAGGTATCTCTAGATTGGAAGGGACTTTGTAATAGTGTTTCCTTTCCCAGAGGTGACTTACCAGATGGAATATTGCATTTAAAGATGAAATCATAAAGAAATATGACTTTCTTTTAACCCAACAGGAACAAAATCAGAATAAAGTGGTATTTCACTTATTTATAATTAGTGATAAAATATTTCTATTCCATGTATAATAATTTGTCCTACCTGTTGTTAAAATTAGTACAGTAAGTAAGGTTTCTACAGCCCAACTGGCAAGGTTCCCGGACATCTGCTAAACAGGTCAACATGGACACTTCCACTGGATTATATTCACAAAAGCGATCAAACTCCTGCCAACTCTGTGTATTTCCCCAGCTCATGCTGTAAAGTTTAGTGCAGAGTTCCCTGAAACAAGAGCACAAATGCAGAAGCAGACATGATCCAACCAAGTAAATATTTGATTTGCATAAAACTAAAACTCTATGAACTATATACTTTGGAATATATGTGAGAAAAAAAGTAAAAAAACCAAATGACTATTTCCTAGAAAATAGAGCCAGAAAAAATGATTGCTTTCCATGGAAAACAGGCTTCTTTTATCGTCTACCTTTTCTCTTTTTGTCAAGGTTGCTAGAAATCTCAGTGCCAAATTTAATGTTCAATTACAGTATTTGTGCATCCTTAATTGCTGGCACAATTATTTCCCCCTATATCTTTCTGATTTCTTTTTTACTTTTACTTAAAGCACATGGTTTTGCCTCCACAAAGATATATTCCCTTATATTTATGTTCAGTCACAGAAGGTAAAACTAGGACATGGTCCTCTGATTTGTTTTAAGAAGCATGATAGACTTAGGGTACATTAGTTTCTTCTTGAAAAACTATACAAAAGCCATTTATATTCCCTAAAATATTCCAAAGCCTCTATATACTATTGTAATTAATACACGATATTCTTATTTTTAGTACTCAATGATTACAAAGCAACTTAAGTATGTGTATACAGCTAAAACATTTGTACCATTTCTAAAGTGCTCTCACACATGATATTCATTCATTTCATTTATGAAATACATGTTTACAATATAATTTTCATATTATTGAAATATATAAAACTGTAAGTAAAAATTCATTCACCTTATATTTTATTTGACTGTCATATTTACCCCTATGATGAAGATATCTTTACTTTTACATTTGTTCATTCACCTCACCAATGTTTATTGAGCGTCTATCTTGTGTGAGGGCCTATTCAAAGCACTGGAAATACAACGGTGAATAAAACAGACAAGGTCCCTGCTATCAGGGAGGCTTACACATTATGGGAATAAGGAAGCTGCAATCAAGTTACATCAGGTACCTTGATCTGGAAACTTTCCTTTTTCTAGTCCTTAACTTGCTTTCTTTCTTTTTTGTTTTGTTTATGGAGACAGAGTCTCACTCTGTCACCCAGTCTGGAGTGTAGTGGCGTGATCTCGGCTGACTGCAGCCTCTGCCTCCTGGGTTCGAGTGACTCTAGTGCCTCAGCCTCCCAAGTAGCTGGGATTATAGGCATCTGTCACCACACCTGGCTAATTTGTGTGTGTGTGTGTGTGTGTGTGTGTATGTGTGTGTATTTTTAGTAGAGATGGGGTTTTGCCATGTTGACCAGGCTGGTCTGGAACTCTTGACCTCAGGTGATCCACCTGCCTCACCCTGGAATTACAGGCATGAGTCACTGCACCTGGCTAGTCCTTAACTTTCTATAGGTTAGGTATCCCTCATCTGAAATGCTTGGGACCCAAATTTTGGATTTTTTTTTTAAATTTTAGAATACTTGTATATACCTAATGAGATATTTTGGGGCTATGACCCAAGTCTAAACACGACATTAATTTATGTTCATATATACCTTATACACATAGCCTGAAGGTAATTTTATACAATATTTTAAATAATTTTGCACATGATATAAAGTTTTGACTGCATTTTGACTGCGACCCATCACATGAGGTCAGGTGTGGAATTTTCCACTTGTGGTGTCATGTCAGCACTCAAAAAATTTCAGATTTTGGAGCATTTTGGTTTTCAGATTTTTGGATTAAGGGTGGTCAATCTGTATTTGCCTTGGACAGGTTATTTAACATCTCATTGTTAGTTTCTTAAGTGTAAAAGAAAAATTACATAAATTTCTCCAATTATCTCCTAAGGTTTTATGAAGATGAAATCTGATGAAAATGAAAGCCTTCAGCAAACCATAAAACCCTGTATCAAGTTTAGAGAGAGGAAAAAGCCTTCCTTACTGAAGCTCTTTTGGGACAACACAGCCATTCCAATCTCTAGTGACTCTATGTAGGTATAAACATTTTTGTGGGCATTCAAAGAAATACTCAGCATCCCTCCCATAAATATATTTATTAACTTCTATAAGCAACCCAATTTCCTTAATTACAAGCCTAATTTAATTTCCCTTTAAGCCTTTTTGTTAATTTTCTTTGGATATTTTTCAGGTTTTTCATGTCTTTATTTATTTGGAGACAGAGTCTCGCTCTTTTTCCTGTCTTTAATTAATTAATTAATTTATTTTGAGATGGAGTCTCACTGCATCACCCAGGCTGGAGTGCAGTGGCGCAATCTCAGCTCACTGCAACCTCTGCCTCCCAGGTTCAAGTGATTCTCCTGCCTCAGCCTCTCAAGCAGCTGGAATTACAGACATGTGCCACCACGTCCGCTAATTTTTGTATGTTTTTTAGTAGAGACAGGGTTTCACCATATTGGCCAGGCTGGTCTCAAACTCCTGACCTCAGGTGATCCCCTGCCTCGGTCTCCTGAAGTGTTGGGATTACAGGCACGAGCCACTGCGCCTGACCTTCATGTCTTTAAAAAAATTTGCCAAAGTTTGATTGACAGTTACTAAAGTTTGATAAGCTATTCCAGGCAAAATTTTTTGCTAAAAGTCCATCCAATTTAGAAACCACAGGAAATATTGTTTTACTCCTGGTATTTTATATTCATTTCAGGATATCCTAGTAACATGGGGTCCCTTTTTACCCCAAATATCTCTAATAAAGCACATTTCTATTGTACCTGTGTTCGACCATGATCTTAGTTATCTCCATTTGTTTTTGTCTCTAGACTGCAATTCCTACATCCTATATTTGTATTGTTAATTTTTCATCCCTAAGTGTATCACCCAGATGAATGCCAATATGCTACCACCTAACTCTGGTTATAAGTGTTAACCCAGGTTATCCACCAATATAATAAAAAGTTCGAAGTTTCATAATTTAATAAAGAGAATGTCCCTTAGATGTCAGATCAAAACATCTTCTAAACTGTAAGTTTACTTAATGATCTCTATAAGGATAGAATTCATCTACTGCATCATCCTAAATATTTATTACCCTGACAATGCTAATCCTCCACACCCCAAAATGCTGTGCTAAAAGCACTCAATATACAGAACAATGTTTTGTATATGGTACACAATGCTCAATACACATTTCTTGGATGAAAGAATATTTTATATTTTCTAAATGCTAAGCCTATACCATGTAAGAATATAACACGTTTGCTAGGCTTAAAATCATTAATTAAAATGCCATTTTCTACTGATTTTAGTAAAGGAAAATGAAATACTAACCTACATGTTGACGTGTTTGCTTTAGAACAACAATGCAATTTAGCCCCATCAAGGCCCGTAGAGGGAGGAGGGTGTACAGTGACTCCAGGGTGAACAGATTGTGAGCTTTCAAGAAAACACTGCCAAAGAGGATCTTGAGGCAAGGGCTGGGTCTTACAACCCTCGATGAGACCATCAACAATCTCCATTTCCGTTTTCTTGGACATCAGAATTCTCTTGCAGGCATTTTGGCAAGCGTGGTCTTCAGCTCTGTCACAGCAATATAAACCTATATTTTCAGAATATAAGTGGCTTAATTAGCTGTTTGTTTTTATTATACTTTCAGTTCTGGGATACATGTGCAGAATGTGCAGATTTGTTACATAGGTATACAGGTGCCATGGTGGTTTGCTGAACCCATCAACCCGTCATCTATGTTAGGTATTTCTCCTAATGCTATCCCTCCCCTAGCCCCCCACTCCCTGACAGGCCCTGGTGTGTGATGTTCCCCTTCCTGTGTCCATGTGGTCTCATAGTTCAACTCCCACTTATGAGTGAGAACATGCAGTATTTTGTTTTCTGTTCTTGTGTTAGTTTGCTGAGAATGATAGTTTCCAGCTTCATCCATGTCCCTGCAAAGGACATGAACTCATCCTTTTTTTATGGCTGCATAGTATTCCATGGTGTGTATGTGCCACATTTTCTTTATTCAGTCTATCACTGATGGGCATTTGGGTTGGTTCTAAGTCTTTGCTACTGTGAATAGTGCTGCAACAAACATAAATGTGCGTTTTTTTTTTTTTTTTTTTGGTCATGCTCTGCTTAGCACAGAACATGGCAGTATAGTGGAAGCCATTACTACTACTCTTAGTTATATGTCAGTATTTGCAGAATACAGGCCCTACCAAATTCTCTCTCTATTACTTTGCAGTGTAGCAAAAAGGTGAGGAGCTAAAGGTGGACAAGGTATCTATTACCAGAATTCACCACTGTCCCCAGTCATGGGATCTTTAGCACCATCCTTACAAAAATGAAAGACTATCCTACACCTAAGAAGTTCTCACAGGAGAGGTATTTGACATTCTTAGAAAAGGTATTGTAGATCAAGCTGGAATTATTTCCTGCTAGAAACAATTACCTAAAAGGGATTATGTTCTTGACATGAGAGAAATGATTAATTTTTATAGCAGCAAACACAAACACCATATTGAGAGGTGAAGCCAGCTGGGCTTCTGGGTGGGGTAGGGACTTGGAGAACTTTTCTGTCTAGCTAAAGGTTTGTAAACGCACCAATCAGCGCTCTGTAAAATGGACCAAGCAGCAGGACCTGGCGGGGCCAAATAAGGAAATAAAAGCTGGCCACCTGAGCCAGCAGCAGCAACCTGCTTGGGTCCCCTTCTATGGTGTGGAATCTTTGTTCTTTCGCTCTTCACAATAAATCTTGCTGCTGCTCATACTTTGGGTCCGCACTACCTTTATGAGCTGTAACACTCACTGCGAAGGTTTGCAGCTTCACTCCTGAAGTCAGTGAGACCACAAACCCACTGGGAGGAACAAGCAACTCTAGATGCCACCTTTCAGAGCTGTAACGCTCACTGCAAAGGTCTGTGGCTTCACTCTTGAAGTCAGCGAGACCAAGAAGCCACCGGAAGGAACCAATTCCGGACACAATATTTCATCACATTCCAGGACCACATAAAGCTTTTATGTATCTTATGCTAATTAATCTATGTTATAATGTAAATAATACAGTAGCGACCTCTGACAAGGTATCAGTTTGGCTCTGCCTTTAATTTTCTCAAAGAATCGGAAATGAAAAAACACTTTCAACCATACTACAGAATTCAGAAGGGCTTCTTTGAAGTAGTTTTCTTTGACTTTGGAAGAAATCTGTGCATATCTGTTTGGCGCCTTCTTTTCCAGATTCCTCTGTATTGGCAAAGACGGAGATGATTGTTCTACCCTTAAAACCTCTTTCGGCTTTTTTATTGAGCTGCCATCTCCTTAGCTCCAGCAGTACCTCTGTATAGACTAAATGTCAGAGAGCACAGATCTGCCTTTAAAACAAATGAAGGTTATTGGGGCAATGCTTCATCCTCTGATTTTGACCACACGGCTACACCACAGGATGTCAAAAGCCATTAGAGTTCTGATTTAGATGGTGGCCAAGCAAGGCACACAGTACTGCCTTTGAGTTACAAAAAACAAGTCTTTCTTTCTTTTTGTCTTTTTTTTTTCCCACCCCCTGAGGCAGGGTCTTGCTTTTTTGCCCTGGCTGGAGTGCAGTGATGCGATGATGGCTCACTGCAACCTTGAACTCCTGGGCTCAAGCAATCCTACAGCTTCAGCCTCCTGAGGAGCTGGGTGTGCCACCACACCCAGCTAATTATTACTATTTTTTTTGTAGAGCTGGATTCTCGCTTTGTTACCTAGGCTGGTCTCAAACTCTTGGCCTCAAGTGATTCTCCTGCCTCAGCATCACAAAGCACTGAGATTACAGACGTAAGCCACAGAGTCTCTTTCAATATCCCAGTGTAAATCAAAACATTGACATCTTATATATCAGCCTTTGGTCAGTTTGGTCAATCAGTTTTTATAAATCTGATCACCTCTAGGTGAAGAAAATGGATTCCAGGATGTACAAAGCTGAGACTCTGAAGAGCCATATCAGGTGCAGTTTCATCAGGAGGCCCTGATTTTTAAAAGATATCAGGCTGTCTTCTCATTTTTATGACTTTTTAATTACAAAAGTAATAATTGCTCATTGGCAAAAATTCAAACACTATGGAAAATACATAAAGTGAAACAATTAGGTATAAACTAAAAATGTATCACACTATATTTTTAGTTCTGTGATTTACTTTTTTTTTTTTTTTTTTGAGACGGAGTCTTGCTCTGTTGCCCAGGCTGGAGTGCTGTGGTGCAATCTTGGCTCAATGCAACCTCCACCTCCAAGGTTCAATCAATTCTCCTGCCTCAGCCTCCTGAGTAGCTGGGATTATAGGCACGTGCCACTACACCTGGCTGATTTTTGTATTTTTAGTAGAGACAGGGTTTCACCACATTGGTCAGGTTGTGCTCAAACTCCTGACCTCAGGTGATCTGCCCACCTCAGCCTCCCAAAGTGCTGGGATTACAGGCATGAGCCACTGTGCCTGGCCTTTTTGTTTTGTTTTGTTTTAGAAAGGTCTCTCTCTGTCATCCAGACTGGAGTGCAGTGGCGGGATCTTGGCTCACTGCAACCTCAGCCTCGCAGATTCATGCGATTCTCCAGCCTCAGCCTCCCAAGTAGCTGGGATCACGAGTGTGTGAACCTGGCTAATTTTTGCATTTTCTGTAGAGACAGAGTTTCACCATGTTGCCCAGGCTGGTTTCAAACTCCTGAGCTCAAAACGATCTGCCTGTCTTGGCCTCCCAAAGTGTTGGGATTACAGGCGTGAGCCACCACACTCAGCCTTGGACTTCTTTCTATGTAAGAAGTCCTTTTTTCGTTGGATGCCAAGTTTTTATTATTCTATAGGTATGCCATAATTTATTTAATCAATTTTAATCAATACTGTATTGATGGATATTTGGGTTGTTTGTAATTTTTCTCTATTATACCAGCATTGTAGTGAACATCATTTATATGCATATATATATATATTTTTGCAAATTTGTATAAGTTTTCTTGTGAGATAAGTTGTGAGAAGTGGAACTGCTAGATCAAAAGCTTATGATAATTTGAAATACTCATGGTCATTACCTAACTTCTCTCCAAAAAACCCGTATCAGTGAACTCTCCCACCCTCAGAATTGAGAATTCCTGTTTCCTCATACCCTCTACGGTCTCATCTTTCTTGGCCCCTTTTGGCTGTGATGATATTCTTCAATCTGCCAAATCTAAATACCAAAGGAAGTCTGATATTTCTCAAATGACCCAGACTGCAGATATCTGCAAGAACATATCACTTCTTTGTACACTCTTTTACCAAAGATTGAAATGAGAAGAATATGTCCCTTTTACTTACTATCTGTTGGGTTCCTCATTGGATAAGATTGAGTATAATTGTTCACACAATGTATTAATTGTGGACTAATAGAGGCACAATAATTTTCCACTGCTTTGATCTGAGATGGACCAGGAGAAGAGTCTGTTCGAAAAATGGCTTGACAGTATTCTCGGCAGTTTGTGTGATGACCTGCATAACTGCAACAAACCGAGCCCACTATGGAGAAAAAAAGAGAAGGCACTGAAATGAAAACAGCTTTTTCTTAACGTTAAATCATCCTCATAATGATGGAACAATATGTCTTTCTAAATTTGAGAAATAAAACTATGCCACAGAATATGAACACTTAAAATCGGCACTTCTGTATGTTTAATCATGGGGACATTCAAGTGCTCACTAGTATAAGAAAGTCATTATTTATCAACTTACAGTCTGTAGTCCAGCGGTTCTCTACAGGAACAGTACCACACCCCACAAGGAGTTGGACTACGACTGGCATTTAGTACATGGGGGTTAGGGCTGCTAAATGTCTTGTAACGCACAGGACAGTCTCAAACAACAAACACTGTCTCTCAAAATGCCAAGAGTGCCCATGTTGAAAACCAGTGAAGCAGTGTCTTTCTGTGTTAGATTTGTAGAGGTTTATAAACACAAAGCAAAGCAAAACCAAACCAAACCAAAATAAAACAAAACCCCAAATCCCTCACATTTATAAAACAGGGCCAGTAAAAACTAAGTGATGAAAGGATCATTTAATAAATCTGACATTTATATAACTGTGTATCTTGAAACAAAATCCCAAAAGTTCTATACAGTTTGAACATCTATCTGTAAGAGTATGCCTAAATTGAGATAGACTTCATCTCACAATTGATATGACCTGCTTCAACACTGAAAAGAAAACTCATTTGAAATAAATATTACTCTGGATTTATGTATTAAAACAATTAATGGGCTGCCATTGA
Organism: Macaca fascicularis; assembly: GCF_037993035.2. NCBI lineage: Eukaryota > Metazoa > Chordata > Mammalia > Primates > Cercopithecidae > Macaca > Macaca fascicularis. The sequence continues at coordinate 63,270,905 of NC_088389.1, forward strand.
AGGTATTTTGGGAGACCTAGATGAGTACCTGGGGGTGCAGATGTGGGATCTGTAATGGACAAGAACAAGAACCCCTCACAGGAATCTAAGGGAGTCTGTGGGAGGCTGAAGGGAGAGGTAGAGGTATGGCAGGAAGAGGTTAAGAGAAAGCAGGGGGGTCGGGTGCTATGGCTCACACCTATAATCCCAGTACTTTGGAAGTCCAGGAGTTTGAGGCCTGCCTGGGCAAAATGTTGAAACCCCATCTATACTAAAAATACAAAAATTAGCTGGGCGCGGTGGCATGTGCTTGTGGTCCCAACTACTAGGGAGGTTGAGGTGGAAGGATGGTTTGAGCCCAGGAGGTGGAGGTTGCAGTCAGCCAAGATCTCGCCACCACACTCTAGCCTCAGTAACACAGCCAAACCTTTTCTCAAAAAGAAAAAAGGAGGGAGAGAGAGAGAGAGAGAGAGAGAGAGAGAGAAATCAGGGAGGAAATTCTTGATAATTATTAGGGATTGATGTGGAGGAACCAGAATCAGGTTTCCGGTGAATTCCAAAGACCAATGAGTAGGGAGTTCAGGTGACTTCCAGAAATAATGATAATGATAATAATAATAAAGTCATAATCGAAGAAACTGAACTTGGACTGAACTGATATACGACAAGCCTCAGTTTCCCAGACCAGGAAACTATTCCATACCTACTGTACCACCTCTTTTAAACTTGCAACTACTACCAAACTTATTATGTTTATTGCCAAAGAGTTCATTTTCTTCACAAAGAACACTTTTTTTTTTTTTTTTTTTGAGACAGAGTCTCGCTCTGTCGCCCAGGCTGGAGTGCAGTGGTGTGATCTTGGCTTACTGTAACCTCCACCTCCTGGGTTCAAGCGATTCTCCTGCCTCAGCCTCTCTAGTAGCTGGGATTACAGGCACATGCCACTACACCCAGCTAATTTTTATATTTTTAGTAGAGATGGGTTTTCACCATATCGGCCAGGCTGGTCTCGAACTCCTGACCTCAAGGGATCCACCCATCTCTGCCTCCCAAAGTGCTGGGGTTATAGGCGTGAGCCACAGCGCCTGGCCAAAGAACAATGATTAATGGCCACATTTATCACTATAAACCTCAGTGAGGATACACTGGGGGTGGTGGTGGGGAATAGTGAGGACATGTAAGAATAGACATACAGGAATAGGACAAGATGCCTATCTTCTGATTCTTCCAATCGGCTGGCTTTTTCACCAGTGTGGGAGGACATAAGATTATATGCCTGAGACCACCTGGAAAATCTTGACCTAAGCCCCAGTCAGAAAGGATAGAAGATAAAGTACAGACAGCAAATGTTTCTTATTATCCTTCAATATACTTCCCTGCTGAGCTAAAGAACTCTTTGTTCCTTACATGTGTTTTCCCATCTCTAACTGCGCTCACTATTCCCTTCACCTGTAAGCCCTTCCTCCAATCTCCATTTCCTCCATTCTCTGCTGTTCACATCTTACCCATCCTTCACGGCCTGGATCAGCTACCAACTCCATGAAGCCACCTCTAAGTACCCCTGCAAAATATGATCCCTTCTCTCTGAACTCCTGCAGCACTTTATCCAGTGACACTATTTCATATCCTACCATATCCCAGGGTTCTTTGTGTACAGGTCGTGTCCTCCACAGATGTGTGTCTGCCCCACACTGACCAAGTACTCAATCAACGTCTGCTGAATAAACTGAGACACAGCACTCGGCAAGTGCTACATTACATAGCGTGGGTGTACTTAACTTCTGAAAATGGGCCTATTTATTGGGTTGTGATCATCCTCTAGCACATAGAGCTTTAGTCTCTGCATTGCAGATCTACAGTTAGGACATGGGAATTGTTATAATACATGAATGACCTAAATACACCATGGGAAACAGTCTATCGGAATCCTGCTGTGCACATTGCTTCAGATGGCTAATTATATCTTTGGACTGCTTGTACAACCATTGACAAATATACTTACTTTCATTTCTGCTAATGCAACTGAAAAGAGCATTCTGTAAATTAAAGAAAAATAAACAGAAATTAACAACCAGACAGAATTTGTAATTTAATTCCACTTTATGGTTACATGGAAATCATGATATTAAAACTATTTATTCTCTAAATCCAAGACTGAAAACACAGAAGTTATGAAATGATAACCTGGTAAAAAGGGAAACCATCTTCCAACATATATCAGGATCAAGATGACTACTCGGAGCCATAAGCTGACCAGTTATAGCAAACCAAGTTTATATAAAGCTGTGTGTGTGTGGGGTTGGAGGCGCTACAAAGTATTAATCTTAATTATTCCTTGCAGGATATAAAAAACTTTCCAGAAAATAATCTAATAAATGACATCTAGGGAAATATATATTTCATGTAACCACTGCATTTTAGATTTGAAAGGACTTTAGACATTATCTCTACTTGTTCTCAAACATGGCTGTACACCGGAATCACCTGAGTTTCCTAGACCTTACCCTAGACTACAGATTCAGAATCTAGGGGTGAGGCACAGAAATCCAAATTTTAAACAAGACTTCAAACATGGTTTTTTTATAGCCATCCTGGGACCAGAGTTTGGGAATCTATCATTTTGCAGATGAAGAAACTGTTTCCTCAGCAGGGAAGAGACCCGACCCAGGTAACAGAAAAAGTCAAAAGCAGAGTTTGAGACTATAATTAGTGTCTCTAGAGTGCGTATTGTTCAGAAGACATACCCAGTATTAAAGTCAACGTAAAGAAAATAAAATCCAAAACAAGACAAAAATGAAAAACTTATACAAAGCCATTTGGATATTTAGGGCTTGTCAGCTATGATTAATATCAATCACAATGGGAAGATAATGACTTCCTAAAAGAAATAATATGGGCATAAATTACAGGCAGAATAAAATCAAGCACACCCTTATTGTTGAAACAAGATGATTTTGCCTTTTTTTTTTGTATTTTGTATTTTTTAGTAGAGACGGGGTTTCACCGTGTTAGCCAGGATGGTCTCGATCTCCTGACCTCGTGATCCGTCCGTCTCGGCCTCCCGATTTTGGCTTTTAATTGCAGCCAAATTGCAAGCTGTCTAGGTGATAGGGATTTGTTAAAGGATCAGCTACTGGCATTTAAAACCTAGCTTCAAAGATCCCTCTATGTAGCTTTGTGAAGCTGTATTCATTCATTGTCTCTGCTAAATAATACTCCATTGTAGGAATATGCCACACTTGATTTAACAATTTAAGGCAAAACAAAATAAAACAGAAAACCCTGGGCCTCATAGATAAGGGTTCCTGAATTCACCCAATATGAATTCTTTCTGCTGGAGACTCCATCAAGCAATATAACAGGAGTGAAAAAGTAAATATTCTTAGTGTTCATTAACGATGATCTTGTTTATATCTCTCTTCATTCATGTTTCCTTGTTTTAGTGTGACTTTTCAGTTATCCATTATCAATAACTCTCTATTTAAATGGATTCACTAGACTCAGGAACACTTATAAAATGATCTAAATCAGTATTAAAAAGTAGTCAGCTACCAGCCGGCCGAGGTGGCTCACACCTGTAATCCCAGCACTTTGGGAGGCCGAGGTGGGTGGGTCGCCTGAGGTTGGGAGTTTGAGACCAGCCTGACAAACATGGAGAAACCCTGTCTTTACTGAAAATACAAAATTATCCGGGTGTGGTGGTATACGCCTGTAATCCCAGCTACTCGGGAGGCTGAGGCAGGAGAATCGCTTGAACCCGGGAGGCGGAGGTTGCGGTGAGCCAAGATTGGGCCAATGCACTCCAGCCTGGGCAACAACAGCGAAACTCTGTCTCAAAAAAAAATAAAAAATTAAAAAAAAATAAATAAAAAAATAAAAAATAAAATAAAAAAATAAAGGCCGGGCGTGGTGGCTCAAGCCTGTAATCCCAGCACTTTGGGAGGCCGAGACAGGCGGATCACGAGGTCAGGAGATCGAGACCATCCTGGCTGACACGGTGAAACCCCATCTCTACTAAAAAATACAAAAAAACTAGCCGGGCGAGGTGGCGGGCGCCTGTAGTCCCAGCTACTCGGGAGGCTGAGGCAGGAGAATGGCATGAACCTGGGAGGCGGAGCTTGCAGTGAGCCAAGATCACACCACTGCACTCCAGCCCGGGCGGCAGAGCGAGACTCTGTCTCAAAAAAAAATAAAAAATAAAAAATAAAAAATAAAAAAATTAAAAAAAGGTAGTCGGTCATCAACTTTCTAGCCCTCTTTGACTGGATGAATACAACTCTCATTGCTCTTTTCTTTCTAATAAGATGTTTGTTCCCTTTGGTTTGGCTTTTTTTGAGCTGGTACCTGAATAAATATGTTTGATATCTTGGTGGCTGTCTTGGGTTGCATGGCCTGATTTTCTAGTATTTGACATTTTTCTAGTTATTTTTAAAGTTTCCACAGAAGTGGTTTTCAACCAGGGGTGATTTTGCTTCCCATGGTACATTTGGCAGTGCCTGAAGACATTTTTGGTTGTCACACTGAGGGGTAGGGAGTGCCAGGAGGCCAGGGACACTGCTAAGCATCCTACACTGCACAGGACAGTCTCCCTCCCCCAAAACATTATCCAGACCAAAATGCCAATGGTGCCAAGACTGATAAACTCTGCTCTAGAGACTTACACATTTGTTCAACCTGGATGTTTAAAAAACTGACCTTACAAATAAATGTCACTCAGCCTATGGATCACTTAGCTTCAGAGAGAGATACTACTAAAGGAGGCAAATCCTGCGAAATGTCAAAAATCATCTAGTACAACTTCCTTATTTAACAGAAGCCAGAGACCAAGGCCTAGAAAGGGGAAATACTTACAGACAATAGCTTTTACTTACAAACAGGGGCTGGCAAACTATAGCACACAAGCCAAATCTTGCCTGCCACCTGTTTTTGGAAATAAAGTTTTTATTGGAACACAGACATGCCCATTCATTTACATACTTTTAAAATTGTAATTTTTCATTTACATACTTTTTTAAATTAAAAAATTTTTAAGACACAGGATTTTGCTATGTTACCCAGGTTGGCCTCCACCCTGCTGCCTCCCAAGTACCTGGGACTACAGGTGCATGCCAAGCTCATTTACATATTTTATATGGCTACCTCACACGTTGAGTACACTTCTATGGCAAAGTTGCAGAGACAGAGAGTGAATGATCTCCAAGCCTAAAATATTTGCTATCTGGCCCTTTACAGAAAAAGTCTCCCAACACCTGAAGAAAAAGGAAAACAGCACAGTTGCTTCCCTTGATGTCACATCCAGAGTTCAGAGATGTTCTTCAAGCATCTCTTATTTCTCTTGATGTTCATTAATAGACCTTTCATGCCTAAGTTTACCTGAATTTGTTGAACTAAAAATCTTGTATATTTTCAGATGGCAGCATCATGTGAAAACTACCATTAACTACTAACATTTTAGTGTTAATAAATACCATCTTACCTCTTCACCCATTTTAAGGTTTAAAAGAATGTTCCTTCATTCCAGTTATCCAGCAATTGATGAATAAATTCTGTTAAACCTATCATGATTTAATAGACTGATCATATCTCCCTCTTTGCTGAATGACTCCTAAATTTACTACATGTAACTCTACCTTTTTACCGCTTTAACTACTGCTGATTAGTCTGACAGGGCTTAGGACATACACATAATGAGTTATAGGATTAACTTAATAGTTTCTTCATTTCTTAAGTCAGCCTGTCTTGAAGTCTTAGCTAGTCAATTTTTAAGTCTTTCAAAAGTCTGCCATCTGACTTTTGAAAGGTAACTTTCTGACTTTTGGAGGTAACTGAGGGTTCGTATTCACTACTAGGGAGTCTCTTTTCACCTGCTTACTAATGCCACACCCAATGTGCCCCCATATAACAGATCCCTCCCCTACTCATGTTACTCAAGAATAGGTCAAAACTATAGCGGTGTGGAGGTGAGGATCTACCATAACCTCAAAGACACAAAGAACATGCCAGCATACTGGAGTTGACAGGGTCTCAAGAGAACTTCAAATCCAAAAGCTGTCACTATCTAGTCAGAGAGCCAGATATGCACAGCAAGCAAAGGGCAGAGCCAGAACTGGAACCCAGACTGCCCTGCCAGTGCTCTTCCATGACACTGCACCGAGAATAGTCTGGATTGTTTTTCTCAATGCAACCAATGCAAGGTTGAATGTTTGTTCACAGAGTAATCTATTTAACCAGTCCCCTATTTTTAAAGTCAGTACCTTAAATTGTAACCAAAAAAGGTCACCATTTTCTTGAGGTTAATATTATTTTCCTTAAAAATATTTTGATCCTAAAAAAAAAAAACTTGTTCCTAAAATCTTTCCTGTGGTAGCTGCTCTCAATAACTAGTTCCCTGCCCTACTCTCACTATTAAATTCCTGAATATTTGACAATTAGTACTCCCAAGCTGGTAGATGTCAGCTCCAATATATTACTACATAGGGGTGTGTCAGGATGGATTCAGGAAGAGGGAATTCCAGGTAGAACAAGCCCTTTGATCCAGTGTTGGGAGCATATGAACTGTGGGCAAACCTGGCAGAAAAACAGAGTAAATCAAAGTTGAGGGAGCCCTATGTGATCCTTCATGCCATACTGGTTTTCCTTTTGGTGGGGAAGAGCCTTTGGGTGCGCCTGGGTGGTAGACTCTGCTGGTCCAACCTCTAGCCCAGAAGTTCGCTTTGCAATTTATTTTCTGCCTCTTCAGTGACCCTTTTCTACTGATTTTAAAAATAGGAAACTGGTTAAATAGATTAATCTATGAACAAACATTCAACCTTGCTTTGGCTGCATTCAGAAGAGAGAATTCCAAATAGTCCATTACAATACAGTGAGACAAGACTATTCTCACAATGCAGTGTCATGGAAGAGCACTGGTAGGGCAGTCTGGGTTCTAGCCTTGGCTCTGCCCTTTGGTGCTATGTATATTTGGCTGTCCAGTTGGATTTGGCTTTTGGACTTGAAAAAAATGGTTCATTCCTCCATTTGTCCACTTGTTTCAATCCTTTCTCTGTCCACTGCCCTTTTACTACTGGCTACTCCAGCTCTCTCTCATTTTCATCAATGATAAGGATGATGACAACAAAACACTCATCATATGAATCTTGTAAAAAAATTGCAGATTTGAATTTTGGATGATTTAGTTACTTTTGGACAAAGACCAAACAGAGAACATTTTATTAACTGTTATGTTAATGTTTTATATGCCCAGTACTTTCTACTTAACTAGGTTACTAGTTAAAAGTAAAGGGGCTACTTTGTTTCTAAGGCCTCAATAATAGAAATCTGTTTCCTTTTCACAGATGGGTTGAAATTTTTTCCAGTTTAAAGTTTTGCATTTCATACAAGAAATCTAGCTCATGAAATGCTAAGTAGGAGAGGTTAAATATAACTGATCTTTAAAAACATCAATGTTTTTAAGCCTCTACAAGGTGTGTTTTCCTTGTGGATACCATGACTGGCAAAAAGTATAGGAGACTAGAATATGTAAAGGAGTTTAATGTCATGACTTGGATATATCACTAAACAAGTGATTCTTAAATTTCTTCAGCCTTCCAAGTGATGTGTCATTTCAATAGATATGCAAATAACAATGAACACCCAAAACAGAAATGAGCTTTATAGGTCAGACTGCTCAGAAAAATTTGCTCATTATCACCACAGGGCACCCAACCAGCTGGAAGCAAATTCACTGGCAAGTAACATCTGCAGAGAAACACAAGGTCTAGAAGAGAGCCTAGCACAGAGTATGTGCTTGTGGTGAACTAACTGCAGTAATGGCCCCAATTTTTCACGTTTCCTTTTATCTGTTTCTTGTACACTAACTCTGGCCTTAGCCATGTGACTTCCCTTGCTTTGGCCTAGTGGACACTAGCAAGCTTGAAGCAAGCAGTTGCCCAAACTACACTTGCATGTTTCCACTTTCTCTCTTGGACTCCTGCCACCACCACGGGAACATGCCTGAGCTAGTCTGCTAGAGGGAGGGGAAAACATGGAGATCTGAGCTGACTTAGCCAAGGGCATCCTAAAGCAGGCAGCCCCAGGCTGACCTGCCATCTGATTGCAGATGGATGAGTGCGCCCAGCTGGAATCAGCTAAGCCTGGCCAGAGCAGAACTGCCTAGTAAGCCCTTAGATTTGTGAGAAATAATAAATTGTTACTGTTTTAAGCTATGGAGTTTTGGGATGGCTTACTATACAACATTATTGGGATAATAGATAGTACTCAGAATGACAACATTCTCCACAGTACAGTAGAGAATGAGCACTTTCTCCATGCATTCCAAGAGTATAAAACATTCACACAGGGTTTCCACATAAAGCTGATACACTGTGTTACAAAGAACCTTGAATAATTCTGTTCTCCAGAGTGGGAAAAAGTCTATAAAATTTTTCTATCTGTAAAAGTAGTGACTGCAGCACTTTGTTACAGGCAACAGCTTTCTGTTCATCATTTAAGTCTTACCTGCTCTGTGAAGGCTTCCCCATTTCCCTAGGCAGGGTTTTTTTTTCCTCCAGGCTTCAATATATTTTGTACAGACTTCTAGCAATGTACTTGTCTCACTGTATTGTAATGGACTATTTGGATTTCTCTCTTCCCATGTACTAACTATCAGCTTCTTGCAGACTAAATCCTTTCATTTTTGTACCCTGAGAACAATGCCTGATACATATTAAATATATTGGTTCACTGTGTATCAGTTCAATGAATGTTAAGTGAATGAATGACAGAGACAAAGATAATTATATGAACTCTGTCCCAGGAACTCAGGGGTTAGTATAAAAAAGAGACATGTAAATATAGTTATGCTATAGAGCGACAAATGCTATAATAAAGCATGCAAAGGGCTTAGAAGTAGTGATCGGTTTTGTGTGTGGAGAGAAGAATGGGCAGGAAAGGCTTTAAAGCGGTGCCATTTAAACCAGGATTTAAGGCAAAGGTTACTCTAGTTCAATAGAGGTAGTGATGTTCTGGGACCAGCTTTTTTTTTGTGGGGGGTAGTTGTGGAGAAAAATCTGGATTTGTAGTATTTGCTGATGTTCACGGTGCAAATACCTCCACCCACGGCTGATTTTAAGTTACAAGCTAGCTTGCAAAATCCCTGAATATTTAACAAGCAGTACTCCCTAGCAGGTAGGGAGCTGGTATTGCCAGCTCCAATATACTACACTTTTTGTTCCAAGATTCAGAAGAAGGAATTCCAGGTAGAACAAACAATTCGTACAACTACAACTATCAAATAAAACAACAGGGTCAATCTGGGAATCTATAAGCAGCATGCTGCTTAAGTGTAACAGAGAGAAGAATCAGGAGCTAGACTGAGAAAAGCTTGGGATACTGGGCTGAAGAGCATGCGCTGTGTTCTACAGGGAAGCAACTGAAGGGTTTAAGGAAGGTGGTGACATGGATCAAATTTGGTCTTTAAAGAGATGAATCTAGAAGTGGATATAGTAGATAAGAGGAGAAATTAAGACACAGGAAAACTAGTTTGGCAGCTATTATAGGCATCCAGAAAAGTGGCAGAAAGACCTGAGCTAAGGCAATACCTGAGGATCTGGAAGGGAGACTGATTTTAGGTATATTTAGAAGGCAACTCTTTAGGCTTGAGAGTCAGTAATTGGTAGGAGGTGATGAGAAAGATGAAACAGTAGACAATACCTCTTAGGCATTTAAGTTGATGTGCTTGGAAGGATCGTATTGGTACAACCAAACAAGAAATGCAAGAAAAATCATAAGTTTTATTTTGGTATGTGTGTGTATGTGTGTGTGTGCGTCTGTCTGTGTGTGTGTGTGTGTTGCTGCTTAGGGATGGAAGGGAGGGAAGGGAAGGCAGAAAAGGTGGAGGAAGTAATAATCAATTTGGTTGATTTGAAATCAATCAATTTTGGTTTGATTGTTGTTCCAAGGGAACATCAAAAGTACATGTATCCAATAGTGTTCAGGAGCTCAGAAAAACGAGTTAGCAATGAAAATTCTGAAGTTGTCAGCATATAGGAACAATTAAATCTATGGGAGATGAGACTGCTTAAGGGGAAAACCTTGGCCACTTAAGATGAGACCAGGTCACAATCTAATCTGATTTGATCAAATTTCCCTTTTGGAATGATCTCATTCAGGTGACTTCTGAAAAGAATGAACTAGAAAAGGAAATACACTAGCAGCAAGGAGACTAAATAGGAGTTACTCCCCTCCCCAAACTACAAAACAAATATGACAAACCAAAACAACATACAAAGTTTTATACTATCTTAAGCCAGTACTGCAGGACCTAATAGGTTTCGCTCTTTTTGGAGCTCATCAGCTGCAGGTAACGGCTCAAATCTACTCTGATACAGTATACCTGTATAGCATTTTACCATTTATAAAGCCTCTCATTCATAGTCTTCTATTTACTATATCCTGGCAATCTTTGAAGTTGCCTCAGCATAAACTAAAAGATGCTTTACTTTTAGGTCCTGAGGGCTTTGCTGGGGCAAAGTACCACACGATTCCTTTTGTTAAAATCCCTAAAAGCTGACTGGGCAAGGAACAAAACTGTCCATAGCCTAGGCTGTCGTCTGCCACAACCAGATGGTCTCCTCTATTCTTAGAACCACTGTAGCACAGATCCAATCATACTGAAGCTTAGGAGGCTTCTAGCTGTCCAGAGAATCCTGTTGGTCCTGACATCCCTGCTCCTCTTATCTCTAATTTGGGCTGTTTTTTCATCCCTTTTCCTTTATGCTTCTGGTAGTAAATCTAGAATCAAAGTTAATTTGAAAGAAAAAGAAACAAAATAAAATTAATAGATACACAGAAATCTTTAAGCAGAACATTTTACTGTGACATTTCCTGAGGAAACAGCATACAGTCTGGGTAGGCATACATAAATATACACCAAACACTGGCATCCAGGGACAGAACAAAGTGTATAGTAAACTACCATTTGTGGTAAAGGAGGGTAGAGGATGACTATACATATATATATTTACTTTTATATGCAGAAAATATCTCTAGTAACTTTAGGAACTGGATGGCTGTGGGAAAGATAGTTTATTATATACCATTTTGAATTTTGAACAATGTGAACATCCCCAAAATAAAATTTCACACATACCTGCACCATTCTATACATTTAGCTGTGTACTGATAGGTGGGGCTAGCAGAAGACAGAATCCTCAGAGTCTTAATTTTAGCATTCTCACAGAACCAGAGCCCCATGGCAGAACAATATTTTAGCTGTATTGGCAACTGTTTAGTTTAAAACTTAACTGCCTTAAGATTGAAAAAAAAGTTAGTCCTCACAAAAATACCCGCTACTAACTTTCCTTCATAGTTTCTCACCTTCCTTAATGAAATAACATCAAAAAAATGTATTGAAGAAAGCTAGCAAAGAAAAGAGAGACATGAAAATGACATTTCGGAAAATACAAAGAAAAGCCTAGAGAAGAATCTGAGAAAGAAGGAAGAAACAAGTAAAAGATATAAAAAGTATGATGGCAAATTTGTAGCACTGTACTTCAGTGGCTCACACAGCAAATGGAAAGCATTTATATTTATGGCCATCATGTTAAGAGAATGGCAGGCAAGGTCTGCCATTAAAGGTATAAAATGGATTTACAAACCTCAAACTAAAATTTATCTCATCAGTTTATAGCCATTGCCAGTCTCTGGGAATTTATCAGCCTCATATTACCTTAATGAAGCTTATTCTGACATTCAAGGAAGAAAATAACCATCAACAACCAAAAAAATTTTTAAATCATAATTTTGGTAGCTAGAAGAAAATGTTCACAGCCAACATGTGAACGAAGACTATGCAAAAAGAATCTACACTGTATTTCACACCCCCTGAAAAACACGAATTCGTTTTTACTTTAGTTCTAATCAGCCAGTGTGCACAAGTATGGCTATTCCTATGGTTTACAGCCAGCATCTGTTCTGACTACTGGTGCCTATGTAACTACAGTTGCTGAATACTTTGAATATCATCTCTGGTTCTATCTTCACAACACATTCACGAACCCCATGTGGCCTAACCAATACTTTCAGGTGGGTTAAAGGACAAAGCCTGTGAAAATGCAGAGAACCTAGAACTGAGCATGTCCACAATACTTGAACATGCCCATAAAGGAGTTATCAAGCTAATGGTTGATTTGGGTAGCTCCTACAGGCCAGGGTTTGGTGACCCCACAATCAAAACAAATGTGATTCTCAAAAGAAGTACTCTTAAGTAGCGAATGATGTATTATTTCTTAGGTATTCATCAGAATAAGAGAGCTATGGAGTTGGAAGAGAGATCATCAAATCTCCTATCTGTTGCAAAAATCCCCTTCATATGATGAATCCAGGTAAGTCTTTTTTTTTTTTTTTTTTGAGACGGAGTCTCGCTCTGTCGCCCAGGCTGGAGTGCAGTGGCCTGATCTCAGCTCACTGCAAGCTCCGCCTCCCGGGTTCACGCCATTCTCCTGGCTCAGCCTCCCGAGTAGCTGGGACCACAGGCGCCTGCCAGCTCGCCCAGCTAGTTTTTTGTATTTTTTAGTAGAGACGGGGTTTCACTGTGTTAGCCAGGATGGTCTCGATCTCCTGACCTTGTGATCCACCCGTCTCAGCCTCCCAAAGTGCTGGGATTACAGGCTTGAGCCACCGCGCCCGGCCCCCAGGTAAGTCTTTACTTGAACATTTCCAGTGAGAGGAAGTTCTCTGTTTCTGGAATATCTCATTCCATTTTGATCAATTTCAGATCAGTATCTGGCTCCTTCTTTTCTAGTTCCCTAAAGAAACTCCGCTCTCTAATTTTTTCAAAAGAATAGATTATTTTAGATTCTATTAGATTCTAAAAGATTATATTCTCTTTCAAAACCCAGCTTTCTATTCTTTTTATACTTTCTCTTCTATGGAGCTCTCACTCACTCCGAGGTTCAAGGGTTACTTCAAGGTTGACTGTGGGCATGATAATTCTCCTCATCTTTAGTCTGGATTCCTAATCACCTCTGAGATATGGGTCTTTACATTAAAAGACCCTAACACACCATATGCTTCAATTTCTTCAAATTCCTTTCACAACATAAATGCTACTGCTGCTATGTTTTAATTCTTTCTTAAAAATCCAGTGATACATTACTATTGTTTTAAAAATCTGTGTCCTAATTTACCCACTTTCTATTTTCACATTCTCTTTTGCATCTCAAATAATTTTCTGTCTGAAGTAGATATTTCAGAACTTCCTTTACAGAGAACTTCTAGAAAGGGTCCACTAATGGCAATTCTAGAATAGAATTGAAACAGCTTAATTTTGCCTCTTTCTTGAAATATATTTTTGCTGGATATAGAATGCTAGATTGATAGTTACTTTCTTTCAGAACCATTTAGGAATCATTCTACTGTCTTCTGGCTTCCTCTGTTGCTACTGGGAAATCAGTCGTTGGTCTTCTTTGAAGACAATGCCTTTTTTTCTGACTACTTTTAAAATCTTTGGCTATGATGTCTGTCTATAATATGTGGATTTTTTTCCCCTTTGATCCTGCTGGGTATTTGTAGGGCTTCTTTAAACCCTGCTCCTGCCCATCCTATTTATTTTTCTCCTAGTACTCCAATTAGAGAGGATTTTCTCACTCTATCCTTCCTGTGTCCTAAACTATTTTTCAGCCTCATGTCCTTCTTTCTTTTCCATATAATTTCTTTAGCTCTATCTTCCAATTTACTAACTTTCTTTGCTGTACCTAAACTATTACAACATCCATCCATTGTGTTTGTATTTCAATTATACTGTTCTGGAAATTCTCTTTGATTCTTTTTCAAGTATGCTTGCTCTTCTTCTTCTTCTTTTTTTTTTTTTGCAACCTCCACCTCCCAGGTTCAAGTGATTCTCCTGCTTCAGCCTCCCAAATACCTGGAATTACAGGTGTGCACCACCACACCTGGCTAATTTTTGCATTTTTACTAGAGACAGGGTTTCATTATGTTAGCCAAGCTGGTCTCAAACGCCTAACGTCAGGTGATCCACCCGCCTTAGCCTCCCAAAGTGCTGGGATTACACGTGTGAGCTACCGTACCTGGCCTGCTCTTCATATTTGTAAACCTATTTTATTTCTTAAACATATTAAACATTTTAGTCTGCATCTGATAATTTCTATATCTGAAGTATCTTTAGGTCTGATTCTGTTCACCATTGTTCCTGTTGGCTTTTATTTGACGAATCATGTTTTCTGGTGAGTTCTGTGACTTTTTTATTGTGAACTGCTTATTTTCCTTAGGACTTTATCTGTGGAAATCCCAAGAGGTCTGAAATACAAGATCAGTTCCTCCAGACAGAATCTGTGTTACCTTTTCTCAAGCATCTAAGGGCCACTACCATTTCAAAACCACTTGAAATAAAATTCTCAGCTTGAGGTTTTATAAACACTCACTTGATATAAATTTGGGCTGCAAACTCATGTGAAGACCAGCTTAGAGTTATGAATTTTCAATGGAGGTAAGATTAATGTTGGAGAGAAACAGTTTTCCTTGCAGACCCCCCTGGAAAGGGAGATGAGCATATTTCCTGGTCACCCTAATACTAAGTGTATAGTCCCTTTGGAATCCCAAATTTATTGGTGGGAAGGGGAGGGGATTTCAATCAGATTTTCCACCTTCAATCAGAACCCAGGATTTGTCTCCTGACTTCTGAGCCTCATGAAGCTAAAAGCTACAAAAATTGATTCAGCAAATGCCCTCAAAGCTAATGCCTTCTTTACTGCTCTTACTTCTCTGGATTCCTGCCTTCATTTAGTTTTTGGCTTGAGCATTCCATATTTTCTTTCTAGCAAATTCATCTAGCATTTTAAGTTATTTTCACCTGGAGGATTGGTCCAGGTACCAAGTCTGCTCTATTGCCAGAAAGAGAAGTTTTAACTAGTACCTTTAAGTATAGAAGAATAGTAAATGAATGCCAGGAAACTAAGCTTAAAAGATTAGATTATGTCCCTGAATATTATCTATATTCAATCCATCATAACAAATCTTGCTGATGGATTCTGCCTTTGAATCTCTGATTTATTCTTGAATATTTGACTCTATTACTATTATCCTAGTCTGGGATTTATTGTCTCTTTTTAGCTAAGCTAGAGAGGTTTGTGGGATCTAAAACCTAGCCTGCACAGGATTATGAGTTTAAGTTTTCTAAAATATTGGCTTTGTTATTTGTTATATATTGGTCTCCTTTTAAGAACCTTCATCATCACCCTCTCATTAATAATGAGTTGAGCCTCAAAATGCCATCTTTTCAGGATTTGGTCCCACTTTACCTGTCCGAGCACAGATTTGCAGACCAAAATAGGTCTGTCTTCTCTTTTCCTCCCGCATAAGCCATGTGCATTTCTGACAACATACCTTTGATCCACAGTCTTAGGTCTTTAGGTCTTTTTTTTCTGAAACGGAGTCTCGCTCTGTCTCCCAGGCTGGAGTGCAGTGGCACGAACTCGGCTCATTGCAAGCTTTGCCTCCCGGGTTCAGGCCATTCTCCTGCCTCCATCTCCGGAGTAGCTGGGACTACAGGTACCTGCCACCAAGCCCGGCTAAATTTTTTATATTTTTTAGTAGAGACGGGGTTTCACTGTGTTAGCCAGGATGGTCTCAATCTCCTGACCTCATGATCCGCCCGCCTCAGCCTCCCAAAGTGCTGGGATTACAGGCGTGAGCCACCGCGCCCGGCCAGGTCTTTAGGTCTTTACCCAAATTATACCAATCCTTTCAGGCCTCTCTCATTTGTAACTTTTTTCCTGATAACTCCAAACATTCTTGCTCTGCTTTCTTATTTCCCAGAGCACTTATGTGTGCAGTATATATTTTAATTAGCCTGACTCAATTAGATATAATTCTTTAGTATTTGGAGTTATGCTAAAAGTTGCTTAATCAGAATTCTAAACTAAGTCTGATTCCGGTTAATGCTCTAATATATAAAACTCTTGGTATTCCACAGGTACTTGTTAATTTGCATACGAAAAACATAGACTATAAAATCAGATGTAACAATGCTTTACATTAAACTGGTTTATCTTAGGTTAGCTAGAACAAGACAAAATCTTAAATGGCATTAAAATTTTAAAGCTTTATTTAAGTAAATTTCTTAGCAAATCCCCTCAAAAGGAACTCTAAAACAGCTTACCAAAAAAAAAAGAAAAACATTAGCTCCTACAAATGTAATTACTCATTATCTGAAACTCAAATCAAACTATACATAAAACCACTCTCTGGGGTAAATGCTACCCTTAAAATTGCAAGCCTATGGAAATGGCTTATACATCTACAAGTTCATCTCAGGGACCATTCCAGTGTTAAGGAAAAGATATTAAAAGCCTAGTTTATAAATTATTCTGATGTTGATAAACAACCAGTCCAGTTAAAATAGGCTATATTACACCAAATTTACCCAATTCACTTTGTAACAAATCGTTTTTATGTCTAGACTAGACTTCAACAATCATGACAGTGACTGTTATATGAGGTTTATAATGCAGAACCCTTTCTGCATTAAAGTACTCTTATCTCTACTTTCGTTTCTAAATAATGTGTAAGAAATCAAATTGAGTCTTATATTGAAGAATTTGTGGGATCAACTCTTAATATAAAAACAAAAGAACCCTTCTGCCATACAGATTTTTGGAAAATGGTTGCTTAATTCTAGGCCAAATTAGGGAAGATAGAGAAAAGTAAACTATTCTTAGTATTTCTATCATAGGACAGTTTGTCTCTCTTACCTTTCCTGTCTCGTCCTTCATCAACACATACTGGCAGACTTCCTAGGGCAATGCAGAAATCCAGACAAGAGAAGGAAGCACACTAAAATAATGGAGGACAGGCTATGGAACATGGACAGTGTCAGACATCATGTAGGAGAAAAGAAGGAATTATCACAGTTAGCCACTTTGTTCAAGAGAAACTAAAACTGGTTATTTCAAAGATAGAGAGATAAGAAAATAAAGATCTTTTACTTCTCTGTAGCAGGGCTCCTTTCAGTAAGAACAGAGGAAAGCTATAATTTGGAAATTTGTCTTCAGAGGAATAGATATAACTTAGCAAACAGTACAAAGGGAAAAAAGATAAATAAGACTGTCCAGTTTAAAAATAAGAGAGACAGGCTTTGAGAGAAAAAAAAAAAAAAACAAAAAAAAAACACTATAACCTAGTAGTTAAGAAAGTTATTCTATCTTCTTCAAGAAAACACAGCAATAGGAATCCCAATGTTTGTATATAAAAATGGTGCATGAGATATATGCACTTAAGTATCCTTAATTACACAGCCTTACACTATGAAAAACAGTAATATTGTCACATTTAAGAACAGAGTTCTAGAAAATGAACAAAGTAGCCCCAATGAGGAGGTTTTTTCATATCAGGGACAATCTTCTGCACATATTTGTATGGTGTAAAATACTTCCGCTATACCCCTGCCTTAATATCTACCCCATCTAGATACCAGTGTTAGAAATCCCACCATTGAGAGGAGAGTCCTTCAGATTTAATAGAGCTTTTGTAACTTAGTATTTTTTCCCCAAATGCAAGATTCTAGGAAAGTCTGAGCTATTCACACTAGCCCTGTGATTTTCTTTCATTACTTTTCTTTATGATTAGAGGTAGTTTATAGAAATGAATACCACCTGGATGGGTCAAGAGATAGGAGATGGGACAAAAGAGAACATGAAACCTGAGAAAAACTATTTCACAAGCTTGGATACAACTAGTTGCTTTGTTATGAAAATATTATAGGTTAAATCCTTTGTATGTGAGATTTAGGCATTTCTTTAAAATTAATACTTCATTTCAACAAAAATCAACTAAAACCAAAACATTTCCAAAAACAGTAAATGACATTTTTGTCAATGCTAAATTTTCTGTAAGGTAAAAGGGAAGTTGTATAAAAATAAATTCATTTAAAAAATTTAAGTAATTTTGTTAATTCTGATAACATCTGAATAGGCTATCTACATTTGTTAAATAAAATGCATACCTCATATTCTTTTCTGCAAACTTTGGAAATATCATTCTTTGAAGATGCCTAAAAACCAACAAATTTCTCCATTAATTTATTATACATGCTATTCAGCACAGGACAAAAAGAACACAAATTAGCATATGTTAATTACTGATACAGTATCCTTTATTTCATCAAGGAAAACCTTATGTTTGAATATTTTAAAGTCCCTAAAATACAATAAACAAATTTCATGCAATTTCTTAAAACGAACATCATCCCTAGGGCTACTCAATATTCTAGAGCTTTGCTCTAACTTTTATGGCTTTAATCTCACATAATAACACAGTCCTTTTGTTATTTCAGAAACTAGATGTCTTTGAAGGAAATTGTAAATCAGGACTTTTTTTTTTTTTTTAGCTGAATTCCACTCTGTAGCAAATTTTCTTGTGAAGTTCTGCCAGGGCACCTACATTTTGCTTTTTCTTTAACTCTTCACATTCTAAACTTTTAATCTGAACTCGCTGAGTATATGATGGAGGGGGCAACTAAATAGGGAAGAGGTACTATGCCAGGCATTTAACAAGTTATTTTTGTGTAAGTCTCTTAACAAGTTTATAAAGAAGATACTAACCCCTCTACAGATGAGGAAACTGGTGCTTAGAGAAGTAGGAAGTTATTTACCATATTTAAATATATACTTTCTATATAAAAGAAGCCAAAAAAAAAAATTCTGCTGAGGGGAGGTTGTTTTTCCACATGAGTCAGTCTCTATTCCAGAGCTGTGGGCTCTGGTTCCTTGCTCCATTCTTCCTGTTCTATCACCTAGGCCCGTGCA
Organism: Macaca fascicularis; assembly: GCF_037993035.2. Lineage (NCBI taxonomy): Eukaryota > Metazoa > Chordata > Mammalia > Primates > Cercopithecidae > Macaca > Macaca fascicularis. Next base: position 63,289,684 of record NC_088389.1, read on the forward strand.
ATTTAGAATAGGCCAGCTGATGAGGACAGGGAGAGCAAGAAGAATGGGCGAGCAACCGTTTCACAACTCACTAAACCCATTATACTTCAAATCCTCTGCAACTCAGCTTCACCTCAATGCCTGGAGGACAGCAGCAGACAGCTAGGTCATGTGCTGCCCAGACTGTTGGTCAGGCTATAGGATAGTCATCTCTGTGAAAGTGAAGGCGATACCATATCTCATATACTCTTGTCCAGAGATAAGACCCTAGAAGAAGAAAATAAGAGAAGGCTTTCCAACTGTGGTTTCAGTTCCATCTAATCATTTCTAGTTTCCCAATTAAGTTTATTCCTGCCACTTGCAGTAGAGGAAACAGGAGGCTAGTATTTCCTCTCTGAGAAACCACTACTAAAATATGCGAAGTGAGGACAAACTCAGGCACGTAATTGGGGCAGAACTATATCAAATCAAAAATAAGTAATAACTCATTGTAGGAGTCACATTCATCTTAGGAGCAGAGAAGGGATATAAGAACACACTTAGGGTAAAGCCATGATGAAACAGAGAAAAGAAGATGAAAAAATAAGCCAACTGTGTCAAATGTTCTAATCCAAGCATACCCTAAATTTACCCAGCCATTTAGAGTCACTCAGATTGACTCAGCATGATTGCAGGCAAAGTATGGAAGACTTAAAAATCATATAATATTGTTTTTTGCATGGCAGAGACAAGGAAAGATAAGAAAGAATAAAAGAAGGATGAGGCCATATGCAGCAGTCATAAATAAAACAGCAAGTCTAAAAGGAAATGGTCTATACAACAAATGCTAAATTTGCAGTTTTTGTGGGTTACCTCTGCAAAGCTAGGAGGTGGGCAAGGCCCAAGACGTATGCACAGCTAAAACCAAACTGCACTCCATGATGCTTGAGAGCCTCACTGCCCAGTGTTACCTGCTTGCATGCCTGTCGACACTCCAAGGCAATAGCCAGTTCACAGCAGCCTAAGCCAACCCAGCCATCAGACTTCTTAAACACACCTTAAAAACAAAATGTTTAAATGTTTTGGTCATAAGTAGCAATAAAAACAAATAGCATGCCAGATGTTTCATGGCTACTACTAAAAGTTAAAGCAGGTATCCATAAGAAAACTGGTTCAGACAGCAGGGCCTCAAAATTATTAAGGACCTCCCTTTACTCTTACTTCTACTATCAGTCTCTTTCAAAGTCCCTCACAGCATAATTATCAAGTCCTTTGTTTTTTCTCTTTTCCCTCCCACCCTAAATGCTCTTTAAGTCATTCTCACTCTTGAGTAGGTAACATCTTTACCAGAGGACATACAAGGGAAGAAAAGCAAGGAAGAGGGCTTTCTTACTGTTAGACTGTTGATAAGAGGCAAAGGTTTTAATTTAACTTAAGCAAACTAACAAGAAAGGGCACGAGTATTACTGTATTCAAAACAGTAAATACCTAGAATAGCATAAAATTCATGATCCTGTTTAAAAACTGATACTTAGTAAATGGGGCAATTTTTGTGAGTCAGGTATATCTGGCTTTCATGGGCACATTTAATCATGGGGCAAAATGATTATGTATTATGCTGGTTCAATTTATGTTCAGCAGTGACTCTTCCAACCAAATTATTGTGAAACTAAAAGATGATAAAATCATAAAAAGTATTCTAATTTTTTTTTGAGACAGAGTCTCACTCTGTCGCCCAGGCTGGAGTACAGTGGCGCGACCTTGGCTCACTGTAACCTCCGCCTCCCAGGTTCAAGCAATTCTTCTGCTTCAGCCTCCCGAGTAGCTGGGACTACAGGCGTTTGCCACCATGCCCAGCTAATTTTTGTATTTTTAGTAGAGATAGGGTTTCACCACATTGACCAGGCTGGTCTTGAACTCCTGACCTCAGATAATGTGCTTGCCTTGACCTCCCGAACTGCTAGGATTACAGGTGTAAGCAACCATGCCCGGGCTTCTAATTTGCTTTTGCAATCATAAATGTCAATGAATTATTCCTAAGGTAAAAGTAGGAGATACGGCCGGGCTCAGTGGCTCCTGCCTGCAATCCCAGCACTTTGGGAGGCCAAAGCGGGCAGATCACTTGAGGTCAGGAGATCAAGACCAGCCTGGCCAACATGGTGAAACCCTATCTCTACTAAAAATTCAAAAATTAGGGGGGCATAAGTAGTGCATGCCTGTAGTCCAAACTACTCGGGAGGTTGAGGTGGGAGAACTGCTTGAACCCAGGAGGTGGAGGCTGCAGCGAGCCGAGATTGCACCACTGCACTCCAGCCTGGGCAACACCAAGACTGTCTCAAAAAAACAAAAAACCAAAACAACAACAACAAAAGGCTGGGTGTGGTGGCTCACACCTGTAATCCCAGCACTTTGGGAAGCCGAGGTGGGTGGATCACTTGAGGTCAGGAGTTCGAGATCAGCCTGACCAACATAGTGAAACCTCGTCTCCACTAAAAATACAAAATTAGCCAGACATGGTGGTGCATGCCTGTAATCACAGCTACTTGGGAGGCTGAGGCAGGAGAATTGCTTGAACCCGGGAGGCAGAGGTTGCAGTGAGCTGAGATTGTACCACTGTACTCCAGCCTGGGCAACAAGAGCAAACCTCCACCTCAAAAAAAAAAAAAAAAAACAGTAGGAGATACAAGAAATAATTATGAAAAGAGAAAAGTCTTATACTTGTAGGAATGCTGCAAATTCCTCCTTATTTCTTTTAAAATTGCCTTATGCTGCTTCTATGTAATACATAAATTTGGGAATCTATATCTGAAGTAAGTTAGATTATTATTTATATTTGAAAAAAATGTCAGGGATTCAAGGCAATAAGTAACATAGTTCTGCAAATGAAACTAAGACTTCACAAAACAAATAGAAGCATTCTGCTAAAAAGTAAAACAAAGCAAATAAATGGTTCACAGATAGACAAAGCTCTCAAAATATAATCAACTACCCCAATTATAAAAATTGACTAAAAATACTGCATATTATAAACTTATCTCTATGTGTCTTAAAGGTACAAATGGTAACAAATTCACATCTAGCCTCATTGCCTAGTATAGTTTCTTTTAAATCTTTGCTGCTTGCTATTCAGGTTCCTCACACGTTGGAAAGAATTTTAAATGGAATCAACGTAGGTCATAAACTCTGTGACGTGTTATATCATAATGAAGTATGCTGCTGTATCCAGGTATCCAGTGGCCTCTTAGAAAATATTAACTTATTCAACAAGCATTTATATTTACTGAGCTCTTACTATGTACAAGGTACTCTGTTAGGTGTTATGTGGGCTATGAAATTATGAAATAAATAAAATATATGATTTATCCTATTAGGGAGATTACAGTTTGTTAGCAAGTGTGTGTGTGTGTGTGTGTGTGTGTGTGTGTGTGTGTGTGTGTGTGTAGGATGCTGGGTGCAGGGATAACTAGGAGACAGGCAAGGAGTTGGGCAATTTCAGGAAGGCAACCTGTTTGAAATACCAACTTTAAACAGTGTGATAGCCTCTAGAATTCAGAGATACATGAGGTATACTTTTTTTTTTCCCAAGAATTTGGCTCTATCCAGGGCTAGAAATGGGCTGTAATCCTGGGAGATCATGAGTGCCAGGCTAGAGAGTTTGGGCTTTATTCTGAGGGAAGTGAATATCCCCTGAGAAATTATTTTTGAAGAGGATAGGAAAGAAAGATATAATGTGTTGAAACATCAGTTATAAGGTTATTATAATATTCTATCCCAAGAGTGTAAAAATACAGACTTGAACTAGAAATAGAGAGAACAAGTGTAATTTTGCAAGGGGAGAGTCAATGGAACTAGAAAGAACAAGGAGTAAAATATAACTTGAGGGTTTCCAGTCTAGTATCATTCACAACAGGTGCAGTTATGAGTTTGAGCTTGGATTTGTGCTTCAGATGGCACCTGGATGCAGAGATCCAGGTAGAGATATCTACAAAGATATCTAGAGGTTACAAACAATGATTTAGATTTGAGAATTACCTTCTCAGAGCTGATTAGTTAACAGTTCTGGGAAGGAATGAGATTACTAAGGTGAATGTGAAGACAGAAGGGAAGAAGACCACACACAGAAATAACCATAGTCCTTATGGCTCCATCTGCAAAAAAAAAAAAAAAAAAAAAAAAAAAAAAAAAAAAAAAAAAAGGTAAAGCAGAATAGATTCTGATGCCAAAGTGGAGTCATAAGGAGGTAGTAACCAATAATATCAAGTGTTTCAAGAAAGTCAAAGAGAGTAGTACTGAGAAAGAGCCCTAAGATCTAGGAACCAAGAGATCCTGGTAATCTTTCAAATACTAGTTTCAGTAGAATGGCAGAAGTGGAGACAGGAGAACAAAGTTAAGGATTGAGTGAATGAGAATAAATTACATATTTGAAAATTTGGGCTGGACATGGTGGGTCATGCCTGTAATCTCAGCATTTTGGGAGGCTAAGGCAGGATGATCACTTGAGGCCAGGAGTTCAAGACCAGCCTGGGCAACACACTAAGAAAAAAAAAAAAAAAATTAGGTTTTGAAGGGAAGGAGAGGATAGAAACTCCAGAGTATAAATTAGGTTCCAGGACAATGACACCAATTTTACACTCACACAGTAAGTTTTTAAAATTAAGTGCTAAATTTACACTTCTTTTTTTTTTTTTTTTTTGAGACAGAGTCTCGCTCTGTCACCCAGGCTGGAGTGCAGTGGCCGGATCTCAGCTCACTGCAAGCTCCGCCTCCAGGGTTTACGCCATTCTCCTGACTCAGCCTCCCGAGTAGCTGGGACTGCAGGCGCCGGTCACCTCGCCCGGCTAGTTTTTTGTATTTTTTAGTAGAGACAGGGTTTCACCGTGTTAGCCAGGATGGTCTCGATCTCCTGACCTCATGATCCACCCGTCTTGGCCTCCTAAAGTGCTGGGATTACAGGCTTGAGCCACCGCACCCGGCCTAAATTTACACTTCTATTGCTTACCTGGCAAAGATGAATTCATACAACTCCAAATTTCAACCTAAAAGTGTAACCAACAAAAGGCTTTTATGTAGATAACCAGTTCCTAAATATGACAATTAATTTCTACAGAAATTATGTACAGCTATTTTGATTATGGCTATGTCTATATAGTCAAAGTTCTAGAACTATATGTACATCAATCAGCTATTCGGGGGGAACAAAGCTGAGATACAGAAATATTCCTTGTTCTTTTCTCATCTGAGAGCATTAAGGATGAGTCTAGTTACTCAGGATACTTATTAGAATCACTGTTTCCAAGCATATAGACAAAACTAAAGACTAAAGGGAATGTGTCAATCAGAACTATTTAATCATCAACTTATTTTCCCTTTCACATAATACAAGCCACCATATCTAAAGAGGCTCTTGCAAACAAGCTCACACTTTCTTGGTCTGGCACATGAGCATCCCAAACACTGAGGATAGCCCAAGTATTAGAGACATTTTAAGTTACCTGATTCAGACAGGTAAGCAATATATCTATAGTATGTCAGAAAATTGAAAGATAATAAATCATATATTTTCCCTTACCCCAAATTCAACTTTCCAAAATCAAAATAAATATTTAGTTATTATATTTTCATAAAATTAGTCAAACTATAATAATAAATAAAATTCTAAATTCCAGATTTTTTTTTTTTTTTTTTTTTGAGATGGAGTCTTACTCTGCTGCCCAGGCTGGAGTGCAGTGACACTGCAATGACGCTATCTTGGCTCACTGCAACCTCCGCCTCCTGGGTTCAAGCAATTCTCCTGCCTCAGCCTCCGGAGTAGCTGGGACTACAGGCGTGTGCCACCATGTCTGGCTTATTTTTGTATTTTTAGTAGAGACGGAGTTTCACCATGCTGGCCAGGCTGGTCTCGATCTCCTGACCTCAGGTGATCCACCCGCCTCAGCCTCCCAAAGTGCTGGGATTACAGGCGTGAGCCACTGCGCCCGACCCCAGATAAAATACTATAATGAAATTTAAAGACATGAACACGTTTATATTTAAGATTGTTTTTAGATCTATATCATAGGATAATAAAAGATGAAAAACAATATTCTATCTAGCAATTTACATGAAGATTTTTTTTGAAGTACTTAAGTTAAACCTAACATTTTGACCACAAATTCCAATCACATTAAAAAATTTGCTAACTCTGAAAGTAATTCATTGGATAGTTTCATTTAGACAGAAGCTTCTACAGTTAAGTTACAATAAGACTTACCATTGTCTCTGGGCAATAATCTGGGGCTCGCTGCAACAGATGTTTTAGTCGGGATTCACTTTTTGAGGAGAAAATCTATTTGGAAAAAAAAAAAAAAAAGGTTTTGTGGCATTTTTCTATAAGAAATAAGAAGAGGTAAAACTTATTATCCTCTAGATTTATCAGTTGTCTAAAATATTTTCCAACTTCCTTTTTATTTATTTTATTTATTTTTTTAAGACAGAGTCCCATTCTATTGCCCAGGCTGGGGTGCAGTGGTGTGATCTCAGCTCACTGAAACCTCCACTTCACAGGCTGAAGCGATTCTCCAGCCTCAGCCTCCCAAGTAGCTGGGACCTCGGGCATGAGCCACCAACGCCTGGCTAATTTCTGTATTTTTTTGTAGAGACAGGGTTTCACCATGTTGCCTGGGCTGGTCTCGAACTCCTGAGCTCAAAGCGATCCGCCTGCCTCAGCCTCCCAAAGTGCTGGGACCATACGCATGAGCCACCATGCCCGGCTCCTTTTATAAGTGGAAAACCTTTAGAATGATCTAAGTTAGGTAACATTTCTTAAAAAGTGTTGATTAGTTTCGAAAATAAGCAAGAAAAGTCCAAATACAGCAAGTCGAGACCCTTTTCTATTGACCAAAAAAAGTGGAGAAACCCAGGCTACCAACCTGTTTAGAGGCTGGGGGTTAGAGAGTGAGACAAGGAAGTAAAAAAAGATAAGTTTATTCTAAACTGTTCTGTAAATTGCTTTTAGTCAACTGATAACAATGAAAAACAGACTGTCATCAAACCCGTGATACTGGTGAAGATAAACTTTGTAAACAGCATTATGGCACATAAGTTCTCCATAAAATGCTGTAAGATAGAAACAAATTTTTTTTTTTTTTTTAATTGATGCTGATGAGCTGACAAAGGTTCACTCACCAAGCTAAATGGCTCACTTCCAAACAGGATGTTATGCAATTACAATATGGTGTTTCAGTAAATAATAAATCATTACACATATCAGACAGACCTTCATGATTACCTGCAAATAGCTGAGACGGTAAAATCCATGAATGCTATGGACAATGAAAAAGGATTTATCTCCAGTTAGCTTATTTATTAGCAATTTTCCTCCAAAACTACCAACTACATTTAAGAAGTGAAAAGAGATAGAATATCACTATTTTGCAACCCCTAGTGAATTAATGCATTTAGACAATTATCACAAAGACTGTTAGCATCACAAAAAGAGACATTTTGGGGGGAAGACTTAAACAAAACTAAGCCTCTGGATCTGTCTCCTAAGGTAGCTGTTAGCCACGTGTGGGTATTTAAACTTAAATCAAGTAAAATTAAATAAAATTAAAAATTAAAGTTCCTCAGTATCTTTAAGCACATTTCAAGTGTTCACCTGGCACATGTGGCTAGTGGATACCATATAGGTCTAGAATATTTTCATCATTGTAGAAAGAGCCATTGGATAGCTCTGCTCTAAATCTAACTGCGGAAACACAGAGGAAAGAGGAAAACGTTAAATGACACCGGGGGATGTGAGTAGCAAAGTTTGGACTATGGGAAACTCTATAGGACAAATGACCAAATTAATTCATCAAATACATTGCAAGGAGAAACGTACAGTTCAAAAGATATTTAAAAAACATATAACCAACTTCAATATATATATATCACTTGAATTCTGATCCAAACTAAAAAACTTTATAAAATAATTAAGAAATCTGAATAACTAGATTTTTGAATATTACCTTTTCAAAGAAGTAAAAACAGTATTGTGGTTATCTCTTTTTTAAATGACTTATCATTTGTAGCTCCAAACGGAAAATTTATGTATCAAATAATATGACAATTGAGATTTTGCTGCTACATAAATTTGCCTCAATATAGTGGGGAAAGTAAAAAGAGAGAATTAAATGAAACACAACTGGTCATGACTTAATAATGTTGAAGCTGAATATGGGGGTTTATTACACTTTTCTCTCTACCTTTGTATATACTTAAAGTTTTCTATTATAAAAAGATAAAAGGAAGAGTGAAAGAAAAGAAAAATCGATTGAAAAAGACAAAAATGAAAGATAAAGAATGAAAAAGAGAAAGAGGAAGAAAAAATGAAAGATATGGCATTGGTAGCAGACTAGGAAAAAGCACAGGGAAGGCTACGCTCTCTCACTCGTACCTTCTTTCTGCAATTCCATCTCCCCTCAACAACAACAACAACAACAAAGCGCAAAAAAACTACAAGCACTTGAAACAGGTTAGAACAATGAAAAGAATATGGAACTGAGAGTTGGAAATATACTCTGAATACCGTTGGGCAAACTACTTGGCCTCACAGTAGGTAGTTATATCCTGGTGGCTAAGGGTATGGCTTTGTAATCAGACACATTTGAGTCTGAGTCCCTGTTCCTTAAGTTATTGGCTAGGGCCTTGGTAAGTTATTTAAGTCTTCTATATTTCAATTTCTTTACTTATAATATACAAATAATGACAATACCTCTTTCAAGGGCTGGGTGTAAGAATTAAATGAAATAATGCATGTAAACAGATATAGTAAAGGGCATGACACTTAGGGAAAAGTGTAAAATAAAATTTAGGTCACAGTTTCTGGTTTCCTGAATAGCTAATAAGTAAAATTTAAAAGTTAGATAATTTATTGGGTCCCTTCTGTCTCTAAAATTATGATTCTATAAAGGCAAATGAATTAAACTGATAAACATATACTTATTAGGAATACATTTAGCTTAAAGAAACCAGCACGTACTATGTAAACTTTCAGATAATAAGGTAGACTTGAATATAAAGTAACTTTTTGTGCTAAACAACTAGTAATCACACTTAAAAAGAAAGACGAATCCTTATTCAGAATACATACTAGAATACATACTATAATTATACAAATCATCTCCGAGCAAAAAATTTAATAACCAAACTTGTATGCCACTCAAGGCAGAAGTTATCAGATCCTAGGGTTTACAATCTTGAATTTTGAGAAGTTTTTTACCCATACTTATCTCCTTTCTCTGTCATAACTCATTTTTCCTTTGTTTTCAAACAAGTAAAAATGTTTCATCTTGAAACAAATCATTACTTCCTGCACTTACTGACTTTAACAGCTTTTTCCTTTCATTGTATCCATTTCTTCACCAATCAACTCAAAAATATTAACTAATCAGTTTGCATGAGCAGGGACATGAGTACAACATAGGCAAATAAGACATGATCCCTATATTCAAGGAATTCATAATATATACAGGTAAGACATATGCAAAAACTGAATATATTTTTGTAAGTCTGAAAAATTACATAACTATAAATATTTTTATTAAAAAATTTTTAATGATTACAGTGTGACTTTTAGCTCCGCTGCTCCATTCGATCTAGAAATATTTATTGAGAGTTTTGAGTGTTAGATACTGTTCTAACTGTTCTAAGCACCAAGTAATTCATCATAAACAAAGCAAACAAAAATCCCTGCTGCAGGGAGATGTTTTTAGAATCTCCACTAACTGGCTTTTTAAAAAACAAACAAACAAACAAAAACTAAGGGTCTTTTCTCAGATCTCAAACTCCTTGACTTTTCTTTGGCATCTGACACTTGTTGACAGTTTCACTGTAAACCATCACATGTATTTTGCTGAATATTATAAGCCACCAGCCCTGACTTCTTATCTAAATTCAAATTCCAAAAGTTTTAATTCCAAATCCCTATCTTCACATAGTGGTTTTCTTTTTTTTTTTTTGAGACGAAGTCTCGCTCTGTCACCCAGGCTGGAGTGCAGTGGCCGGATCTCAGCTCACTGCAAGCTCCGCCCTCCCGGGTTCACGCCATTCTCCTGCCTCAGCCTCCCGAGTAGCTGGGACTACAGGCGCCCACCACCTCGCCCAGCTAGTTTTTTGTATTTTTTAGTAGAGACGGGGTTTCACCATGTTAGCCAGGATGGTCTCGATCTCCTGACCTCGTGATCCGCCTGTTTCGGCCTCCCAAAGTGCTGGGATTACAGGCTTGAGCCACCGCGCCCGGCCCACATAGTGGTTTTCATGATAATTCAACAGATCACCTTCTCCTCAAACCAAATCTTTTCCCTAACCTCCTAGAGTCATCAAGAATGCTGTTTACTCAGTTCAAAATCAAAATGTCATGAAGACTCCATCCTGTCTGCATTCCCTACTGGTTGAAGAAATAATGATTCCTCACTCACAGCATTTCCTTCTCTTTGAAGTGAGCTCTATGAGTTTTAACAGCCCTGGTCTCTCTCCACACCCCTGATAACACTTCTCCCATGATCAGGATGGTTGACTCAGCTGACCACTGAATTTGGTAGGAGAAAGTAAACATATGTAACACAGCCCTTACCTCTCCTCTCTGGGAGTAAGTATAATTCTGTCACTTAGTGTGTGCCTAGAGATAAAAGTCACATTCGACATCTGTGTAACTAGTAATAAAAGTAATATTTTTGGATCTATCTCCCTTATTTCTCAATTAGTTACAAACTTGGTTGGGGAAGAATGTTCTTTATTAGGGTGATTATAGTATTCAATTAATTTGCTAAGTTATAGAATTTCTAATATTCCAGATTTTAAGAAATTAGACCTTGCCTGCTGCTGGTGCCTCATTACAAGATACCTCCTAAAAATCATTCACCCTATAGAACATCAGTAGAAAAAGCAAGAAACAAAGTGAAAAGTCAGGTAAGCCATGTTTCCCAAAGTAGCAGAGCTACTTTAAAAGCTTCCTTATGATATCATCAAGGGGCCATTTTTGCTTTAAAAAGCTATTCTTCTGGCAGTAAATGTGCAGCAAACCTAATTTGCAACAGTGATTTGACATGTCACTGAATTCTCTAGTAGCCATTTAGATGAACTGAATCAGTGTCATGTCTTATAAGCAGACCATATCTTGCAAAATCTTTCTACGTCTACATTATTATTGCTTATGAGAAGTTATAGTCCCAGTTAAGTAGTTCTCTCAGTTTTAAAAATAATAAGATCCAGGTTATTACTTGAAGACTCCTCTAAAAGATGATTGAGACTATTATTTCTGGAGTGCTAAGGCTAGACATACATGACCAAGACTGAAAGAAAGGTAGGACTTTATGAATGGGTAGTGCTTCAGTGGAACTTTCATAAACAGGTTCAACCAGAAAAATTCAAACCTACAGACAACTTTTAAGAATAGTACAATGAATACCTACATGGTCTTCATCAAGATGCACCCATCCTTAACACTGTGCAACATTTGCTTTAATTCTCTCTATATATACACAAATTATTATTACACAGTATTATTTTGAAGGACTATGTTAGAATTTGTTATAGACATTATGTTCATTCATTTCTAAATCCTAGCATGTATCTCCTAAGAACAAGGACACCATCATACCCAACCACAATATAATCACCAAATTCAGAACCACAGTATTGGTATAATACTATTATTTAATATCCAATCTATATTCATATTTTACCAATTTATCCTGATAATGTCCTTTATAGCAATTTTCTTTCATTCCAGGATCCAATCCAGGATCGCATATTGCATTTTGTTGTCACATCTCTTTAGTTTCCTTTAATCTGTAACAGCTTCTTAGCCTTTATTTTTTTTTAGCATTTTATTTTATTTTATTTTGCATTTTCTTTTTATTATGCTTTAAGTTCTAGGGTACATGTGCACAATGTGTAGGTTTGTTACATATGTATACATGTGTCATGTTGGTGTGCTGCACCCATTAACTAGTCATTCTTTGTTTTTGTAACACTGACATTTTTAAAGAGTACACATTGATGTTTTGAGGAATATTCCTCAAACTGGGTTTGCCCAATTATTTCTTCATAATTCAAATTACACATTTTTGGCAGGAATTCTATAATATTTTCCTTCTCAGTGTATCACGTCAGGAGACAGTTACTTTGCCCCATTATTGGTGATGTGAACCCTGGACAATTAATTAAGGTACTATACAACAGACTTCTCCAAAAACAATTATACTTAATAAATAGTGGTATAACTAGTAGCCTCTATAATTTTATTTATTTATTTTTATTTTTTTAGAGACAGGGGTCTTGCTATGTTGTCCTGGCTGGTCCTGAACCCCTGGCCTTAAGCAATCTTCCCACCCTGGTCTCCCAAAGTGCTGGGATTACAGGCATGAACCACTGTGTCTGGTTGCCTCTGTAATTATTATGCAATCTTACCTGTTCACATACATCACGGCACATTTGGTTATCCTTTGAATGATTACAACACAATGCACCTAGGGAGAAAAAAATAAACATCAAATGTTCCACTGTTAAACAAGATGACTAAGCTAATTCAGATGGTTACACAAACCATTTATTCGGTAGATTATTATTATCATTACTCATTTTAACTCAACAAACCTTTACTGAGCACCTATTACAAGTAAAGGACAGTGTTAGGTTTGAGGACATGGTCCCTGTCCTCAAGAAGCTTGCAGTCTAACAGGGGAGACTGTCATGTAATAATAATAGCTACTATTTAGTGTGTGCTTTCTATGTCCCAGAATTTGAGTAAGTTTGTTGTATGCATTTTCTTTCTTTTTTTTTTTTTTTGAGATGGAGTCTCGCTCTGTTGCCCAGGCTGGAGTGCAGTAGCGCGATCTTGGCTCACTGCAAGCTCTGCCTCCCGGATTCACGCCATTCTCCTGCCTCAGCCTTCCAAGTAGCTGGGACTATAGGCACCCACCACCACGCCCGGCTGATTTTTTGTATTTTTAGTAGAGACACGGTTTGACCGTGTTAGCCAGGATGGTCTCGATCTCCTGACCTCGTGATCCACCCGCCTCAGCCTCCCAAAGTGCTGGAATCACACGCGTGAGCTACCGCGCCCAGCTATTTTTTCTTATCTAATCCTTACAATTACCATATGGACTAGAGCTATTATTAAACCAATAATAAAAAGTCAACTGATAAAAAGATAGTGAATTTTGTTTTGAGCATGTGAATCTGAGGTTCCTATAGAATATCCTGGTGGAAATTCCAGTAAAGTCAGAAATTCAGGCCTGGAATTCAGGTAAAGCCAAGCCTAAAGATCCAAATTTGGAACTCATCAACATAAAGGAGTATATGGAAATGAATGCTATTGTCTAGGGAGAGTTTCTAGTGAGAAGAGAATATAGCACCAGATTCTAAAGAAGAGCAACATCTGAGATATGGCAAGAAAGGAAAGAGACTGAGATGGAAGAGTCAGAAAGATAGGTTAACCATGAGAGTGGCATCAGAGGAGAAGGAATAGTGTCATGCACCACAAGAGTCAAGTTAGACGGAAGAATGAAAAAAGGAAATGGGTTTACTAATTAGCTTTACAGGCACTTTCTATGGAACTGGTAGAAGTGAATGATATTAAGGTATAAACCACAGGTGAGGAAGTACAGACATCAAAAATAGAGTCATAAGAAGTCTAGTGGCGATGGGAAGGAAAAAGAGTAGTAATTATACAAAGATGCAAGGTTACAAGTTTTCCCCCTTTTTCAGAGTGGAAAAGACTTTACCTTCTTTACAGACAGAAAAGAGCAGTAGAGAGCTAATGTTCCTCTGACAGAACAAGTCTCAAGAGGACTCCAAAGGGGGTAAAACCAAGTGTATATGAGAAGGCACTATCCCTGGAAAGAAACAGGGAATATTTCTTCTTCCAAGATATTTATTAACTTAAAAAATTTTATGAGCAACTTAAGTACTAGGCATTGATCATTCATTGAAAAAAAACATAAGTCTCTGGCCTCTTGAAGATTACATTAAAGAGCAGATATTAAACTATATATGTATCCACACACACACACATATATGGAGACAGAGAGAGAGAATATGAATGTGAAATGGTGGTAAATGTTATGGTAATAATAAAGCCGGTTAAAGAGTAAGGAGGATGTGTGTGTGGGAGTGAGTAGGTATTTTATAGGGCAGGCTAGGAAGGCTTCACTGAAAAGATGTCACTCAAGCAGATACCTTAAAGTAAGGGAACAAGCCACAATGAATTTTCCAAAAGGCGGAAACAGCAAGTGCAAAGTTTCTGGTGTGTTCAAAGAAGAGCAAAGAGTGTGGCTAGAAAAGAATGACTGAACGGTAGAGTAGGACATAATGCAATGAGAGAGGGGGACCAGATCATACAGGTCTCTATAGGCCATCGTTAAGAACTTTGGCTTTTACTCTGAGAAGGATGGAAAACCACTAACGGGTTCTGAGCAGTATGTCATAATCAGAATAACATTTTAAAAAGACCACTCTGGTTCCTGTGTTAAAAATATAATACATAGGACTAAGGGAGGAAACACTAATAAGCTATTGCAGTAGTCTTGACAAGAGACTGTAGTGTCTTCAACGAGGGTGGAAGCAGTGGAGATGGTATTAAGTAGTCCGAATCTGGATATATTATGACTATAAAGCTGACAGGATATGCTAATGGATTGGAAGTGAAACATGGAAGAAAAAGAATTAAGAACGACTCTAAGGTTTTTGGTCCAAGAAAGTGGGAAAACACAAATATCTAGAAATACCATTAACTGAAATGGAAAAGACTAAGGGAGGAGATCTCAGAGAGACAGAGAGATGATTAGAAATTCAGTTTTAGATATAATTTTGAGATGCCTATTATATATCTAAAAGAATATACTGAGTAGGGAGTTGAATATATGAGTTCGAGAAGACTCCAAACTGGAGATGGGAATTTGGGAGTCACACTATGTAGATGATATTTAAAGCCACGATGGCATCTGGGAGCGACGGGATCTGAGAACTGAGCACTGCATTCCATCCTTCAGAGACAGGTGACAGTGATCAATGTATGTGAAGATAATTAAGAGAAAGAATGGTATCCAAAAAGCCAAATAAAATGTTTCAAGAAGATGTTAACCATGTTAGACACTGCTATCAAGTAAAGAGGATTTCAAACTGATCACAGTATTTGGCAATGTGAAAGATACTGATGATGACCTTAAATAAGTGTCATCAATGTGAAATAAAGGGCAAAAGCCTGACTGAAGTGAGTTCAAGAGAGAATTCAAGAAAAGAAAATACAGACAATTCTTTTGAGGAATTCTACTTTTGAGCAGTTGTAGAACGTTGTATAATCAATAATCTGACTGGCCTTTCTCCCTGGTTCCTGGGAGGGAGACTCTAAATCATCGGAATTTCCTGAGTAATAGGAGTGCCTCTGTCATGCTAATAAGGTGACCCACGGTCTCACCTATCAAGCTTGCCCAAACGGTGGCCCATGTAGCCCAGGCCCAGCTTTGAATGTGGTTCAACACAAATTGGTAAACTTTCTTAAAACTTTTTTTTTTTTTGCAGCTCATTAGCTATCATTAGTGTTAGTGTGTTTCATGTGTGGCACAAGACAATTCTTCCAACGTGGCTCAGGGAAGCCAAAAGATTAGACACCCCTGACCTAAATAAATAGTTTCAGGATGGCTGGCAACACTAGAAAGAACAGCCACGTGTTTAAAGAGCTGGTGGGGCTTTTAGACACATGGTATCAATCTGACCTCCCAACTTCCAGGGATTGAAGGGGGACTGCAGATTGATCTCAACCATATGACCAATAATTCAATCAAGTAAGCCTATGTAATGAAACCCCAATCAAAACTCTGGACATAGAAGCTCAGTGGAGCTTTTCTGGTTGAACACATTGATGTACTGGGAAGATGATGCATCTGATTCCACAAGAGGACACAGAAGCTCTGCATTCCCTCCTAGATTTTACCCTATGACGCTCTTTATTTGGCTGGTCCTCCTGAATCGTACCCTTTATATTAAAACCATTATTTAAAGTATAGTGCTTCCCAGGGTTCTGTGAGTTGGTCTAGCAAATTATTGAACCTGAGGGGGTCATGGGAACCCTGGATTTATAGCCAGTTGGTCAAAAGTGTGGGTGGCCTGGGGACCCTTGAACTGAAACTAGTGTCTGGAGTAAGGGCAATCTTGTTGGGGGCCATGCCCTTTAACTTGAGGGATAGATGCTGATTCTGGGTGGCAGAACTGAATTATATTATATTATATCCAGTTGGAAGTAAAACAGAATATAGAGAAACGAGGTGGTTCCTAGAAGAGTATGTGGATTTTAAAAAGAGGCATTGTGTTTAGGAATAGGGATACAATAGTGAACAAAAGTTATGCTCTCTAACTTCACCCAGGTTACCATTTGGTAGTAGGACAAAATCTAGACAAGAGTAAAGAATTCAAGGACACCGATAAATTAACAGGGAAATTGACAGCATCTCATTTTCTCAGTGAAATAGTGATTAGATCTGAAAATAAATAGGGCTGAGATAAGGTTGGGGGCTTGGGTTGAAATTATAGAGATCTGAAACAGTCACTTTGGAAAACAGAGAAAGGAAACAACTATAAATATGTTTCTCAAACCTGTGTTCAAAACAACACTGCTTCATCAACTTAGAGAAAGAAATGTCAAATTAGAGAAAAGGAAAAAGGTTGCCAAGCAGCATTATGGCTCCAGAGGAATTAATAAATTGGCTATAGTGATAATCATCAGAGGCATGTAACTATTGTAGAGCGCAGAAGACTGAAAAGAGGATAGAGTTGGAATGGTCAGCAGCTGTCTAGAATTGGCAAGTCAAAAGACACAGGAGGGAAAAATACTACATTTCAGGCAGGTAGATCTGGTACAATGGTTTAAAACACCCGTTTTTATATTTATATATATTTAACCTGTGTGTCTGTGGTGTGTATGCAACATAATCCTCTCTTCAAATGAAATCTATACAACTTCAGTACACATATTAGATAAAAGTAATTGGTATTGAGGAGAAATGAATGAATAAACAAATGAATAAAAGAAGTCCTCTTCAGATCTTACCAACCAGGTTTCTAAGTTTGAAATTGGAAATCATTTTTCCATAAAACAATGACAGGGTCTAGGATGTTACTGCCATATTACTATAGTTTAGTTTCATAAAAGACTGTTGTGGGGCTGGCTTTTTTTTTTTTTTTTTTTTTGAGACTGCCTTTCTAACACTATTTCTATGTCAAAACGTGTCTTGAAGTTCTAAACATTTGGTTTACAAAATTCTGAAGAACACATAAAAATTTCACTACATTTCAGAAGGAAAAAAATGTAACTTGATTGCAGTAAGTTTGTAGTTACTTTCTATGAAGGGCTAACACAAAGGAGGACTGAAGCACTCATGAGGGTTTGTTTTCTTTTCTTTTTTTTTTGAGAGTCTCGTGCTGTCACCCAGGCTGGAGTGGTGCCATCTTGGCTCACTACAACCTCCACCTTCAAGTGATTCTTGTGCCTCAGCCTCCCAAGTATTAATCGCTGGGATTACAGGAGTGTACCACCGTGCCTGGCTAACTGTTGTATTTTTAGTAGAGATGGGGTTTTGCCATGTTGTCTGGGCTGGTCTTGAACTTCCGGCCTCAAGTGATCCGCCCGCCTTGGCCTCCCAAAGTGCTGGGATTACAGGCATGAGCCACCACACCTGGCCGAAGCTTTCTTATAACAACTCCTCTGCAATGCCACACCAAACTACATCCATCTCCTAAGACTCTGCTATGTCTCTACCCTCATTAGATTGGGAGGATAGTCAGGAAAAAAGGCTCTCCTGAGTGACACTGATGCGCTCTTTCGAAGAGCTCTAGAAGTTCGCACTTTCTACTAGTAGCCTCTAACACAAAGGTCATATGAGGGCAGAAAATCCTGCTGGTGGTAAGCAAAGACAATTCAGGATAACATATGGTCCCAATAAACAGAAAAAGGCTCAGCAAAAAGTAAACAATCAGGCAGAGAGGAGTCTGATTTGGGCCTAGGGATTTTTGAAAAACAGTTTCTCAGAGCAAAGGTCTATTTAGAACAGAAACACAAAATGTGTTATAATTAAAACGCAACTAGCAGTTTTTTTTATAGCAGAGGTTTTACTAAAATATAACTATAAAAGCCTTTTTTCCTATTTAATGGTGAAGGTCAAATTTATAGGGGAGTATCCCTCAAAGTTAAGTTTTTAAAACAATTCTTTTTTCATTTAAAAAACCTCAAAAATTTGGAAAACAAGAAGAAAAAGAAAAATTATATTTCCACTGTCCTGCCACAACATCTGTTGACATTTTGGCATATATTCCTTCTAGTCTTTCCAAAAGACTTTTTGATACTTCTGACAAAATGAGATGAAAGGGGGCAGCCTAAAGTCTTCTGGTAGTAACTCCTCTCCCTCTCCCAACCAAACGTTCTTCTATAACAGCGTATGTCTTCCCTTGAGAGGATTGCCACTCTCCCCTGCCACGAACAGGACAGGGGACCTCTGCTCCATCACATTTTCTACACTCTCTTCTTACCCTTAGCCATTATTGTATCAGCACACATTTTTCTTTCTTTGAAATAGTAAAAGCTTATTAGAATATTTAACATTGCATATTTTTCAAGAAATAAATGTCTACAAATAGGCATCCATTCATATGATTTTGTTATGAATGGGAGAAGAATTCAAATGCAATTAATGTGAAAATTAAGGGTCTATCTTTTTCAGAGCAACTAAAAGGGATTAATTGGGTCATTCAACATTACAGTACAAAAAAACAAAACAAAACAAAACTCTGCCAGGCCTAATGCGTTCTATAAGAGAAGATAATGAGTTCTAGATATATTCTGGGTTTATAATTTGATCCTAATACATTCTTCAGGAATAATAGTTTAAAACTCTGCTTATTCTCGTAAAGTGGAATTGAACAGATAAAGATGGAACAGTTCAAAATAAAATGTGACACTGCTATGATGAAAATAAAAAACACAGTGTTATCCTCATTAAAGACAACAGTATGAGTGTCGTATCTTGCATTCTTATTCCAAAAGTCTGTGATTATAAAATTAATAAAAATTAAAAATTGATTACTAAAGGCCACATTTTTTGGGCTTAAAAAGGTATTAGTGTAGCCTGAAAATAAGCAAGCAGAATTATCCAATAATTAGAAACATCAAGTTTCAGCTGCTGGTTTTGGCCATGTGTATACTAAAGACAGGCAAGTAAGCAGGAAGCACATGCTCCAGCCACATGCAGAAAAACGCAGCTTCTAAAGCCAACTAGCTTTAAAAAAACAAATATACACCCTAATCCAAAACTAAGAAACATCCATAGAATTATAAGATTTTTGAAGTTAAAAGGGATTTTGCCACAGATGTCTCACAAAAGCTATAATTCAGTTGGCTAATGAAAAGCCATTCGTGTTTCCTTAAAAAAAAAAAAAAAAAAAAAGAGATTCCCTCTAACGTCTTCCTAAAGAACAACTAAAACAGTGTGTTAAATATGTGTGTATAAATATATGTGTATAAATATATATACACACACATATACATACATAGATGTGTGTGCGTGCACATGCATTGTGTATTACACACTTCAGGAGAAAAAACTAAATCTGAGTTGATACTGGAAAAAGGTCATTCTGAATTTTAAAAATTAATTTAAAAATATTTTTTAATGTAAAATCTTATTTTTAATCAAATATTTATTTTCAAAACAACTTGGAAAACGACAATCACTTAAAAAACATTTAAATGAGAACTGCAACTTTAACTTATAAATACATTCATGCAATTGTCACATTTAACCCTTTAAAAATATACATGTGGGTATATCTGCATGTCAGATATACTGCATGGCAGATAAAGTATACAGTCAGCCGAGGAAGAGCCAAATAGTGAGAGGATTACCCACATACCCACCACCTCGATTCAACATTGCTAACTTCTTGTCATACTGCCGTATCTATCTGTATGTATGTATGGATAAATACATATTTTGTTTTTTTCCCGAATCATTTGCAAGTTACAGATATCCTTCTCCACTGCTTGCCTCATATTGCACTGCTGCATCAGCCAATTATATTAAGTCAATTGTAGTACCAATATGACTGCCAGATTACTTTTTTTAACAGACCTTTCATGACATCACTTTTCTAATCAAGGGCCTACAATGGCTTCCTGCTATTCCAATTCTAAAATTTCAAAGTCTTTCTCTAGACTTCCCTTCCCTAAACTTCTATTACTTTTAGCAAAGAAAATCTACACTTACCTAGAACACAGTCCTCTGACTGAAATGCTTGATGCCCACTTCCTGCTGACTCCAAACATATTGCAAGGCTTAACTACCGTCTTAATTCTTAGTAAGCCTTTCTTCTCCAACAACTCTAGGCCTTGTTGATGTTTTTTGTTATTTAAGGCCCTACTATTCTAGTGAGAGTTGGAAACTTTAACACTTAACTCTTCTCTAATCATTTCATGTGGGTTCTCTTGGTATCCCCAGATTGACTGTAAGCTTCTTGGTACAATTAGCACAGTGCTCAGCTCAAAAATTAGATTCATTGATTAATAAGGAATAATGGAAGTCCCAGCCAGAGCAAATAGACAAGAGAAAGAAATCAAGGGCATCCAAATTGGTAAAGAGGAAGTCAAGCTGTTGCTGTTTGTTGACTATATGTTCGTATACCTAGAAAACCCTAAAGACTCATCCAAAAAGCTCCTAGATCTGATAAATGAATTCAATAGTTTCAGGATACAAAATCAAGGTATAAAATCAGTAGCATTGCTATACACCAACAGTGACCACTCTGAGAATCAAATCAAGAACTCAACCTCTTTTATAATAGCTGCAAAAAATAAAACAAAATACTTAGGAATATACCTAACCAAGGAGGTGAAAGACTTCTACAAGGAAAACTACAAAACACTGCTGAAAGAAATCACAGACAACACAAACAAATGGAAACATATCCTATGCTCATGGATGGGTAGAATCAATATTCTCAAAATGACCATACTGCCACAAGCAATAGACAAATTCAATGCAATTCCCATCAAAATACCATCATCATTCTTCACAGAACTAGAAAAAAACAATTCTAGTTCCTAAAATTTCAATTTCAATCCTAAAATTCATATGGAAGTTTCGAATTATACTATAAGGCTGTAGTCACCAAAACAGTATGGTACTGGTATAAAAATAGGCACACAAGAACAGAATACAGAACCCAGAAATAAACCCAAATACTTACAGCCAACTGATCTTTGATAAAACAAACAAAAACGTAAAGTGGGGAAAGGGCATCCTACTCAACAAATAGTGCTGGGATAATTGGCAAACTCTATATAGAAGAATGAAACTGGATTCTCGTCTCTCACCTCATACAAAAATCAACTCAAGACTGATCAAAGACTTAATTCTAAGACATGAAACCATAAAAATTCTAGAAGATAACATCGGCAAAACCCATCTAGACATTGAATTAGGTAAAGACTTTATGACGGAGAACCCTAAAGCAAAAGCAACAAAATCAAAGATAAATACATGGGACTTAATTAAACTAAAAAGCTTCTGCACAGCAAAAGAAATAATCAGCAGAATAAACAGACAACCCACAAACTGGGAGAAAATCTTTGCAAACTATGCATCTGACAAAGGACTAACATCCAGAATCTACAAGGAACTCAGACAAATCAGCAAGAAAAAAACAATCCATTAAAAAGTGGGCTAAGGATATGAATAGGCAGTCTCAAAAGAAGATATACAAATGGCCAACAAACATGAAAAAATGCTCAACATCACTAATTACCAAGGAAATGCAAATCAAAACCTTACTCCTGCAAGAATGGTCATAATTAAAAATTAAAAAATAACAGATGTTGGAGTGGATGTGGTAAAAAGGGAACACTTTTACATTGCTGGTAGGAATGTAAACCAGTACAACCACTATGGAAAACAGTAGGGAGATTCCTTAAAGAACTAAAAATAGGCCGGGCGCGGTGGCTCAAGCCTGTAATCCCAGCACTTTGGGAGGCCGAGACGGGTGGATCACAAGGTCAGGAGATCGAGACCATCCTGGGTAACACGGTGAAACCCCGTCTCTACTAAAAAATACAAAAAACTAGCCGGGCGAGGTGGCGGGCGCCTGTAGTCCCAGCTACTCAGGAGGCTGAGACAGGAGAATGGCCCGAACCCGGGAGGCGGAGCTTGCAGTGAGCTGAGATCCGGCCACTACACTCCAGCCTGGGCGACAGAGCGAGACTCCGTCTCAAAAAAAAAAAAAAAAAAGAACTAAAAATAGATCTACCATTTGACCCAGCAATCCCACTACTAGCTATTTATCCAGAGGAAAAGAAGTCATATGAAAAAGACACTTGCACATTCATGCTTATAGCAGCACAATTAGCAACTGCAAAAATATGGAACCAGCCCAAATGCCCACAGATCAACAAGTGGATAAAGAAAATGTGGTACATGTGTGTAGCAGCACAATTAGCAACTGCAAAAATATGGAATCAGCCCAAATGCCCATTGGAAAAAGAAAATGTAGTATATGTGTGTACACACACACACACACATGCACACACACAGAGACACACACCATGGAATACTACTCAGCCATAAAAACGAATGAAATAATGGCATTTGCAGCAACCTGTATGGAGTTGGAGACCATTATTCTAAGTGAAGTAACCCACGAATGAAAAACCAAACATTGTATGTTCTTACTTATAAATGGCAGCTAAGCTATGCGGACACAAAGTCATAAGAACAATAAAATAGACTTTGGGGACTCGGTGGCGGCAGGGAAAGAGTGAGTGGGGGGTGAGGGATAAGACTACACACTGGGTACATTTTAGTGATGGGTGCACCAAAATCTCAGAAATCACCACTAAAGAACTTATTCATGTAACCAAACAACACCTGTTCCCCTAAAACCTATTTTTAAAAAGTAGTAATATCCTGTAGTTATACAATGCCTTTTTAACAGGAAAAAAGTACAAAAAATTTTCTCTTACTATATTAATACTACTTCAGTACCATATTTCATATGGTAACTCACCTATAATTTAGAAAACATCATATGATTTTTAAATCAAAAGATAAATTGGACTAAATCATACACTCAGGTAAGAGGCAGGCAGCCAGTTGGTGGTGGGCTCTGCAGCTACAAGGTCAAGAAGAAGAGCTGGGGCTGGGAAGCTGACATTTTATGAGAGTGTGGAAACCATGTGCAAAAAAAAAAAAAAAAAAAAAAAGGAAGCTGATTGAGGGAGAGAGGAAACTGGAAGAGATGCACAGAGAGAAGCTATGTGAGATACAGACTGTCTCTAAAAAAACACATAGGAAGTCTAATTTCCTCTCAGTCTTGGTTCCTGTCAACTTTCTAGTTCCTGTAGCAGTCCCTGAGGTAGAGATGTGCTGAATTTCCTACCCTTGGCTTTCCATGTGATTTCCTGTTAAATGCTATATAACCAGCTCCCTAACCCTGACTTATTTGGGGTTTTGTTCCTTAGAGTCAAAAGAGCCGTAACCTAGACATTCATCATTATGAAACAACTAAAGCAAATGACTCTTCTGAAGTCCTCTTCCCAGACGCTAACAGTCAGTACTCTTAGATAATTCTCTTCCCCACTCTGCGGCAGGGCTCCCATCTCTAAACAAAGGATCTAAAAGTGTAGCTCTCAATTATCTCATGGTCAGAACACATCTCTTAATACTCCACTTACAGTATTGTTCGAGTTATCTATGTGCTTTACAGCATCCATCATACTATGTGCTATATACCTGATGAAACCACATGCCTTTTCCTCAAATATATTCTTCAGATTTAGGATATAAATAGGTATGTACTAATATAACCACATATTAGCAATGTAGGTATTATACATTTTGGGGTGATATTTCCTGTCTGAATTTCCCACTAAACTTAAGCCCTTATTTTTGCTTACCACTTTATACCTCTTCCTATCACAGTGTCTGTCAGTATTAATAACTTAATAAATATTTGCTGAATGGATTACTCACAGGTATGGAACTTGGCTTAATAAGCAATGGACCTAGTGTAATTATTACTAATATTCACCCTAAACGTACAAAATAGAACTTTTTATTCTCTCCTTTCCTTACCTTCAGACCCTCCTCCAAAATGCTTTTCCTCCATCTTCCCTACTTCAGTAAATGGCATCAACTTTTATTAAATTACGACAAAGAAAACCTATGAGTAATCCTTAATTCCTTCTTCCCTCACTTCCCACATCCAATCCATCAGCAATATATTTTAAATATCCCCTCTCCTATCTCCACACCACTCTACTCTTGAGTCAACCCTTAACTCCTGCTTGAACTAGTGCAATGGCCTTCCAGACATCCTGCTTATACTCTTACTCACTACGATAATTTTTTTTCATTCAGCAGCAAGAGTGACCTAAAATAGAAATAAAATCATACCAGTTTTACTTAAAACTCTATTGGTTTCTATCTGTGCACAGAATAAAATCCATAATCCTTATGCAGTTTTTTGCAAGGCTCCGCACCATCTAGCCCTAGCACACTCTGTTGGTCACTATATTCCAACCATATAACCTTCTGTTCCTTATGCCTTAAGGCTTCTGCACTTCCTGGACCTCACCCCTGTCTTTCATAAGAATGTCCACCACCTTCTCAGCCTTCAGATCTCAGTTCTAAACTTCACCTTCTCAAAGAGGCAGCTCTTACAAACTCTTTTGAAGTTCTTTTACATAAAGAACTACTCCCACTCCACTCACACAATTCTCTGTTAGCCATTTGGGTTTAGTTCCTTCATAGCATCCTTATCATACCTAGAAATCATTTTGTTATGTATTTATCTATTTATGGTCTATCACCTCTCTCCTAGAATGTAAGCTCCTTGGAGCAGCAGCTCTGCACCTGGAACAGTGCCTGACACATAATAAGTACTCATATAGTAGTCTTTGGATAAACAAACCTCATAGTATCTCTTTTGTTCTTTTAAAGACCACATTTATAATATGTAAAAATAAACTCCTTGACCTCTTCCCCCTTTCTTCTGTAAGTGGCACAGGGTGAAAAGTATGATTAATGAAAGATTGCTTAAATTTATGGATGCCAGACAGAAACTTTTAGCTGCATACCAGAATAAACTGTCATGTCTGGTCTATCACCAATTCTAGCTCTTTCTACAGTGTGGGCCAAGATACTTCTTTGGTAGGAGAATTTATTTCTTACTACTTAGCTCCAGATAGGCGTTTGCTTTTTCTAACTTAAAATTCATTACATTCTTCTTCTGGATTCTAGGCTTGCTATTACACAATTCCTTAAATGTCAATTTACTGAAACCTGGCCCTTAAGGTTATATCCTTCCCTCTTTTGTACTATTACAAAGCAACTTACATAAAAATAGAGCCATTATCAGGTGCCATGACACACAATGCTGATACTGCAGGATAGGGTCCCTTCTCATCCTCCAAAGAGAAAATCATTTCACTTTCACACTTTCCATCCCCCAGGAGCAGGAATAATCAAGGTACATAAGATTTGCAAAGCTGTATAGTAGAGAGGGTCAATAACCTGCAATGCCTTATACCACGGGAGCCAGAAGTACCCAGTCTTGGATGTGGTTAAGGAGAGGGGTAGGAAGACTGAGCAGGAATACAAGCAAAGCCTTCACTGAAATAAAATTTTATATTCTGTTCTTAATTCTGTTTAGGATTGAAAAGCATTTTCTATGCTTTCTACAATTCACAGTGGAAACCTCTGTCCATTATATTACTCAATGTCCTTTATGTAAGGAACCAGGCAATATATGCTTCCTAGAATTTAGTATAAGGAACATGTCTCACTTGTAGATCAAACTTGGAATCTTTTTTTTCTTTTTATCAAACAATGCAAACTATATGTTGTCATGAACTTACTTAGAAGGGCCTTTAGAAATCAACTAACCCACTATTTTCTGAAGTGTGCTTTAGGTGTTATGAAGAAAAAAAGAATTTTATGAGCAAACAAGTTTCTTTCTGTAACAATTTTATTGAGATACAATTTGTATACCATGAAATTAACCCTTTTAATGTGTACAATTCAGTTGTTTTTAGTATATTCACAGAGTTGTGTAGCTATCACCACTAGCTAATTTTAGAACATTTTCATTATTCCCAAAAGAAACTTCATACTCATTAGCAATTACTGCCATTCCCCTGGCAAAAAAGTTTCTTGTTTTGTTTGTTTGTTTGTTTGTTTTACCATAGGAATCCTTGGACCCTTTATTGTGAATCTAATGTGTTTTGTGAATTTATAAGACAGGGTACCATGTGCAGTATTTCCCAAACATACTTAATAGCTAACATTTCAGTGCTTACTATGCTAAATGCTGGACATGTATTAACTCGATTAATTCTCATAACAAAATCTGTGAGGTACCATTTATAATAATGTGGCTATTTGAGCACAAAGAGATTAAAGCTAAGTAATTTGCTCAATGTTCTTAACCACTCCACTGTACTACCTCCTGCAGAACTGGCTGGTTGTGGGAGGAGAATGGACAACTAGTATTTCATAATTTTGTAAGTGTTTCAGTTCAATCTCTTTTAACTTAACAGAGAGAAAAATGGGGCCCAGAAAAGTAATCTGATTTAGCCAAGAATACACAGCATTTTCTCTTTTTTTCTTTGGGATAGTTTACAGCTAAATTTGAAGCCCAGCTATAGTTAACACCCTTGTTGGAAGTGACTTTGTTGTTTTTTTTTTTTTTTTTTTGAGACAGGGTCTCACTCCCGAGGCTGGAGGGCAGTGGCATATCACTGCAGCCTCAACTTCCCAGGGCTCAAGCCATCCTCCCATCTCAGCCTCGCGGGTAGCTGGAACGACAGGCATAGACCACGACGCCCGGCTAATTTTTGTATTTTCAGCAGAAACGGAACGGGGTTTCACTATGTTAAGCAGGCTGGTCTCGAACTCCTGGGCTCAAGGGATCCGCCCGCCTCCACCTCCCAAAGTGCTGGGATTACAGGCGTGAGCCGCCGCGCCCGGCTGACTTTGCTTTTTTTTTTTTTTTTCTTTTCAGGTGTCTCTCCCTGTAAGCAATGCACTTCACCACTTTTGCATGCACACATCCTAGCCATCTTTTAATGTCTAGTACAGCTAGGGGGAATCACTCCACTTTCCACTCATCCTAGGTGGATGTCCTCTCTCTCCCTCCGTGCCCTCATACATGGCCCTTCATTTCCTCCAGACATTTCTGCCTTGAATTCGAGTTACTTCAAGCTCCTGCTGTACCCCATCTCCTACCCAGAGAGCTTTTGGAGGGAAGGAGACGGGGTACACTCAAAAGGCCAGCAAGTGGAAAGCAATCAATAGGCACCTAACAGTTTCCTATCCATCCTTGGTTTAATTCTTGTAGAGCAAGAATTCCTCTCCTCAAGCCTGCCAGCCCCCGGGGGGCAGGGTTTACTGATTCTTAATGTCTCCTGCCCGAGTCCAGTCCTGTCTGAGAGACAGGACACCGACCAGGCGGGCCGTGGGGACCGTCAGTGCTCACCGCCAGCAAGGTCGTTCTGAACCAAGTGCGGGTCAAGCAACAAGTAACAATAACTAACTGAGGCCGCGGTAGGGCGGCTGCGTATCCAAAATCCCATCCAAACCTCGCGACGATCCTGGGAAGGGGCGTCGCACCCTTTTCTGACAAGCACCAGAGGCAAGCGAAGGGGTCAGTGCCGAATAGGGGGCCCGTGTCGGTGGGTGACAGACCAAGGCCTCGAACCCTGGTCACCGCTCAGAAGATCTTGGGGCGGAGAGAGTTCCTCACTCGCCCCGCCTCGGCACCCGCCTCTGGAGCGCTGAGACCTCAGGTCCCGGGGTCATCGGACGTCGGCCGGGTCTGGGGGTCGCGCGCACCCCCGCCCCCTGCCCCGCGCCATCTTGGAGCGCTGAGGCGGCCGCTCCCGACAGCTTCGAACCGTTGCTCCGGAGGTTACTCACCCGCACTGCCCGGGGCCAGGCCCCCTGCCACCTCTGCGACCCCCGCCACGGCCAGCAGAAGGAGCAGCGCGCCTCGCAGAGAGACCCGGACGGTCGCCATGTCCGGGCCGGGCGGGTCCAGAGCCGCGGGATGCTCGGACCCAGCTTGGCCGCAGCCGCCGCCGCCGCCACCGCCGCTCGCGCGAGGCCCTGCCCCCAGCGCCCCAGTCCTTTGGTGATTGGCTGCGACGCGCTCAAGCCCCGCCCCCTGTCTCACAGTGTTTCCAAAACCTCCTGGGGGCGGGAACGTGCCCCTTACCCAGGCTCTTTGTTATGGCCCAGCTGTGTGTCGGCTTTTGCCCGGAGTCCACCAGCCCACATTCTCCCAGAGTGAAGTCAGAGGATGTCAGAGCTGGGAGAGTCCTTAGAAAGCCTCTGCCAGCTCCTGAGGTTTGGGGCCACTGAGGCTGAGAGAGGAGACTGACAAGATGACACTGCAAGTTCACCTGAGAACGAGGGCTTAGTCCAAGGCCGAACCGAAGGGGCTTCTCTCCTTCACGTACACTCAGTAATACTCGCAATATTCTTTCTGCCGAGACGCTGCCTCGCACCCAAAGAAGGCGTGTCACCCGGGATCCTTCGGCCTCCTGCAGACTCGGCCCCCTGACAAGGGTTCACCACTAAAGCTCTTTGGCACATATAGCCTCAATGTGTCTTTGATGTACTTTAAAAATTATGTATTTATTTATTTAGACAAGAGTCGCTGTGTCACCCAGGCTGGGGTGCAGTGGCGCGATCTCAGCTCACTGCAACCTCCACCTCCCAGGCTCAAGCGATCCTCCCACCTCAGCCTCCTGAATAGCTGGCACCACAGGCGCAGGCCACCAAGCCTGGCTAATTTTTATATTTTTTTTTGAAGAAAAGGGGTTTCACCATATTTCTCAAGCTGATCTCGAACTCCTCGCCTCAAGCAACCCCCCCGCCTCCTCCTCCCAAAGTACTGGGATTGCAGGCGTGAGCTACTGCGCCTGGCCTTCATGTTACTATTAAGCACCTATTCCTGCTAGGAAAAGAGGATAGGAGAACGCTTGTATATCTAGATGTGGAGAGCCTTGAATATCCGGCTGAGAAGTATAGACTTTGTCCAAGAGACAAATTAGAAGTGGGTCCCACCCCATCCATCAGCCCAGCAGCTACTGTGAAGAATGTATAAGATGACTCACTGGCTAGCAAAACTAATTCATTGTCTCTCTCTTTTTTTTCTCTGTGTGTTCCTGAATTAAACCCTTTTTCCTCCTTTTTTGAAAAAGCATAACCACGGTTTTAAATTCTCATGAACACACCTTGGGCTAAATTACTCAAAACACTTTTAAAAATTCCTTAATAGTATTAAATATCCAGTCATTATTTATATTTTTCTTATTGTCTCATGATTTCTTTTTACAATTTTTCAAGTTATAAACAAAATCCATATATTAAAGTTGGGTTTTATGTCTTTGGGCTCTTACATTTATTCTCTCTTTTGAGTTTACAAAAGGAAAACATGAATATGTTAAAATATCTCTAAAACATCTGCTCTGATGACTCTCTTGCTTCCGCGTATAAGGTAAACTGAGGCACAATAAAATTTTTAAAGTTTATTTCAGCACACGGTGATTCATGAATTGAGAAGTTGCAAACCAGAAGTGGCTCTGGGGCTCAGCTCTGTTGAAGAGGCAGATTTTTACAGAGTGAATGGGAAAGTAATAAAAAGAAAATATTTGATTGGTTACAGTTATAAAGTTGCCTTATTTGGTCTATCCCATTAAAAAGCCTCTAGTTATACAAGTTTGTGGACTACTTCTGATTGGTTGAGCTTGTTCTGTTTTTCTTTAATATATTCATTTACAAGATATAGCTCAGATTAACTCAAGTAAGTTTAAGGTCACTTATGAGGACTAAATTGACTATCTGCTCAGGAATTCTGCAGACTTGGTCTTCATTTTAATTTATTTTAACAAGTCCCCTCTGAGAGTAATAGTACTACTATTGACACAGTCACTGGGCCAAAGAGTCATGATGCTATCATTATTAACAGTTGCGGCTGGGCACAGTTGCTCATGCCTGTAATTCTAGCACTTTGGGAGGCCAAGGTGGGAGGATAACTTGAGCCCAGGAGTTTGAGACCAGCCCAGGCAACATTGTCAGACCCCCATCTCAATTAAAAGAAAAAAAAAATAAGTAAATAGTTACATTGAGATGTAGAATCGCATGTAGGCTCTAGCAGTTGGGGTAAGTTCTTCAAGTTGTCTAATCCTGATGGCAATCATTTGATGTGTGGCTGCTGGAAAGCATTAAAACTCTTGAGAGGGGCTGGGCACGGTGGCTCACGCCTGTAATCCCAGCACTTTGGAAGGCCAAGGCGGGTGGATCATGAGGTCAGGAGTTCAAGACTAGCCTGGCCAATGTGGTGAAACCCCATCTCTACTAAAAATACAAAAATTAGCCAGCTGTAGTGGCTCGCACCTATAATCCCAGCTACTCAGGAGGCTGAGGCAGGAGAATCACTTGAACCTGAGAGGCGGAGGTTGCAGTGAGCCAAGATCGTGTCATTGCACTGCAGCCTGGGTGACAGAGCGAGACTCCATCTCAAAAAAAAAAACAAAAAAAAGTAGACTTTATTTTTTAGAGCAGTTTTAAGTTGACAGCAAAACTGAGTGGAAAGTACAGAGAGTAGACAGTCCCTGCCCCCACATATGTATAACCTCCTCCCACTGTCAGCATCCTGCACCAGAATGGTACATTTATTACAACTGATGAGCCCACATTGACACATCATCAACCGAAGTCCATAGTTTACATTAGGATTCACCCTTGGTGTTGTACATTCTGTGGGTTTCGACAAAGGTATAAAAACATGTATCTACTCTTATTCTTTTTTACTTTTTAAGATGTAGCCATCGGAAAACTTAAAATTACATATGTGAGCCCAAAGTGAACCACAAATGTAATTTTGTTTTTCCTGAGACAGGGTGTCCTTCTGTTGCCCAGGATGGAGAGCAGTGGCACAACCACGGGGCACTGCAGCCTCAAACTCCTGGGCTTCAGTAATCCTCCCACCTCAGCTGCCTGAATAGCTGGAACTACACGTGCATGCCATCATGCTCAGCTAATTATTTTATTTTATTTTTTGTAGAGATGTGGTCTTGCTATGTTTGCCAGTCCTGTCAAACTCCTGGACTCAAGCAATCCTCCAACCTGGGCCGCTCAAGCTGTTGGGACTACAGGCATGAGCCACCATGCCCAGCCCAAATATGCAATTTTAGGCACTATAAGAGTAATTATCTTTCATTCTAAAAAAAGGTTAATGCTTAGAGATGAGTAAGACGTTTTAAAAATGTTACTTACCAATGATTTTGTTTTGAGCCAAAAAACCATGGTTCTCAAGGTCTTGCACCTTTCCTCCTCTTTTTATATCTCTGACTTCATTTCCTACTTTTCTGTCTTGTCCAGCCATCACCTCCAGCCAATCTTGCTCAGGGCCTTTCCCTAACTGCTCCCTGTAACGCCTGCCTCAGGACCCCTGTGCTTGGAGTTCTTTCTGCTTGGAATTAATTTCTCCCAGATAGTTTTATACTCTCCCTTTTCTTTTTTAGGTCTTAACTCAAGTGGCCTTCCTTAATTGCCTTTCTTAAAAATCACAACTCAACCCCACCTCTGAACTTCTTCTCCCCTTTCACACTTTACATTTTTAAAAGCCATGATTACCTTCTAATATATTAATAGGTTCTAATATACAATATTATAAAATATACTACTTACTTTCCCAAAGTGTTGCTCGTTTATTATTTGTTTCCCTACTTCATGAGGGCAGAGATTTTTGTCTGAGACTATAGACTATGCTTATTTCTTTTATACACACACACACACACACACACACACACACTTTTTTTTTATGAGATAGGGTCTTGCTGTGTCACCCAGGCTGCAGTGCAATGGCATGATCATGGTTCACTGAAGCCTCAACCTCCCAGGTTTAAGTGATCCTCTTGCCTCAGCCTCTTGAGTAGCTGGGACAACAGGCGTGTGCCACCATGCCCGGCTAATTTTTTAAATTTTTTGTAGAGACAAGGTCTCACTATGTTACCCAGGCTGGTCTCAAACTCCTGGGCTCAAGAGATCTTCCAGCCTCAGCTTCCCAAAGTGCTGGGATTGTAGCTGTGAGCCACCGTTCCTGGCCAACTATCCTCATTTCTTAATTGCTTCCTGCAGCAGAGCCTGAATCTGTTTCAGAAAGAGAAACTTCTTAAATTAAGAATATGGCAGATTTTTAAGTAATTTTAATTAAATAGGAGTATTGTTTTTTAGAACTTGTGCATAGTAAATTTCTAAAGCCAATCTTTAATGGAAATACTTTTTCTGACTTTGCTTAGCCTGAACATATTTGATCATAATGAATTGACCTAGCTTAATAAGGAAGAGGTCCATTTTGAGTCAGTTAACTAAGACTTTACGGCATCTGATTCCATATATGTACAATAGGACAATTTCATGAAATATTAATGTATTTTCTGTTCCCAGTAATTCCTTCATTAGAACTAAAACATGAGGTAAGGCATTCATATCTTCAGAGATGATCGTTAGAGTAGAAAAATAGTCAAAGAGGACAATTCCTAGCTCTTGGTTTTAAAAAACATACACTTAAAATTTCAGGCAGACAATGGCTTTAAAGAGAAAAAGCCTTTGAAATATCAGAACCTCGTCTATCTTATAGCTGAGAGCTTAAAATATTTGTATGAAGAACAGACACGGAAGAATACTATGATTAGTCAGACATAGTCCCTCCTACCCCCTCAGTCCCCAGCAATTTGATTCCCTCTGATGTGGGAGAAGGAGAGCCACTGGAGGAGAAGAAGGGGTCTCTGGTCTCCTTCTTCTGATGCAGTGGGGTGGGACATAGAACCCCCAGAAAGTCTTGAGACTATGAGATAAGAGGGGATCTGATTCTCCTTACCATGTGGAGCTCAGGAAATGACAGACCTCATAAAATTCCTCTGCACTTAATACGATGTGGGTATAGAGTAGAAATCGTTGCAAATGTGTCCTGTTTCATGCTCCACACAGAAGAGCAGCCAAATGTTTTCTGTGCCCCTCAAGAAATGTAAGGTAGGAGACAGCTGAGAGCCTGAAGCGACCTCAAGATTGGGATGAGGAGGCTGCATCTGTTATTTGAATCGTCTGTATAAATGGATACCAGATGAGAATGCAGATGTCAACAGGGATTGATGATAATGACTGAGGACCAGATGTCCTGTCTTCTTCTCCAGTCCCAGTTGCTGGCTTTGGCTCTATATAGACCTCTCAAAGCTGGGGAGGGGTTTGTGAGAGGCCTTGACTAAACTGAGATCCCACTGAACTTACTGAGATTTAGTTTTAGTCATTCGGCAGGAAGGGGATGTGCAGAGTCAACTAACTGTCCATTGAAGATTTGATCAACCCTTCTAGAAGTGGTTGCTTGAAAGCAACTACCAACCAGAGACATTTTCCAATTGCTAGTGTGTCATGTTCACGGTTAATTTAATAACTGGGAGTAAGGCCTTGGAGAACGAAGGGTCCCTGTGCCTTGGAGCAGAATTGGCATATCTAACATCCTCATTGATCCCTACAGTAAGATCTAAGAGGAGGAAAAGAAGCCCTAGGCATCCAACACCCACATGTTATGAAATTCACCATTGAGACCCCAGCTTATGATGCTGGTACAATATCCTGCCAGCTTCCAATAAGCCCTCTAAAGACATGAGCCTGTGAATATAAAATACGCGCCCCCCCCACCCCCCGCCATTCTTTACTCTCTTTGGCTGTTTATTTTAGCAATTTTTGAACTTAAAACTATTATTTTATTTTATTTTATTTATTTATTTTTTTGAGACGGAGTCTCGCTCTGTCGCCCATGCTGGAGTGCAGTGGCCTGATCTCAGCTCACTGCAAGCTCCGCCTCCCGGGTTCACGCCATTCTCCTGCCTCAGCCTCCCGAGTAGCTGGGACCACAGGCGCCCGCCAGCTCGCCCGGCTAGTTTTTTGTATTTTTTAGTAGAGACGGGGTTTCACTGTGTTAGCCAGGATGGTCTCGATCTCCTGACCTTGTGATCCACCCGTCTCGGCCTCCCAAAGTGCTGGGATTACAGGCTTGAGCCACCGCGCCCGGCCCTATTTGTTATTTTTTTAACTATAGAATCATTTTTTCCCAACAAAATCTTAGAGTTCTGCTGTATAAACCAGAAAAAAGTTGTGTTATATTGCTATACTTATTTTATAAGTTCAAATTTATAGCAATTATTTAGTTCAAAGACAGTGAATGACAGTTCAAAGACAATGAATGAGAATTCAAAGACAATGAGTAAGATTTTGATAAATATAAAAACTTGAATTCTGGAATTATGGATGACTGTTGCAGTCACACAAGTTTCAGTTTCCAATTTATTTATGCATTTTCTCTTTGGTTGCCTGCCATAGAGAAAATCCTGATTCATAGAGATGAGTACCTTGCAAATGGTCACAGTTTTTGAAATAACTTACCTTGCAATCCCACACAACTCTTTATTTAAATTAAGATGGTATCTTGAAAATGAAGCGCTGATAAATATCTGTTTAAATATTGGTTCATGAAAACTTATGTCCACATAAAAACTTGCACACAGATGTTTGTAGCAGCTTTAGTCCTAATTGCCAAAATTTAGAAGCCACCAAGATGTCCTTCAGCAGGTGAATGGAGGAAAAAAAGACAACAACTTTGGTGCATGCAGACTATGGGATATTATTCAGTGCTAAAAAGCTATTAAGTCATGAAAAGACATGAAGGAACTTTAAATGCATATTACTATGTGAAAGAAGCCAGTCTGAAAAGCCTCCATACTTTATGATTTCAACTATATGACATTCTGGAAAAAGTAAAACAGTGAAGATGGTAAAATGATTAGTGGTTGCCAGGGGTTGGGGGAAGGGAAGGATGAAAGGCAGAACACAGAGGATTTTTAGGGCAGTGAAACTAATCTGCATGATACTGTAATGGTAGATATATGTCATTATACACTTGTCAAAACCCATAGAATGTATAACACCAAACCCATAGAATGTATAACACCCAGAGTAAACCCTAATGCAAATGAGGGATTTGGGGTGATGATGTGTTGATATAGGTTAACCAATGGAAACAAATGTACCACTCTGTTGCAGAAGGTTGATAGTGGGGGAGGTTGTGCATATGTGAGGACAGAGGATATGTGGGAACTCCCTGTACTTTCCACTCAGTGTGAACCCAAGTGTGCTAAAAAAGTTTATTAATTTAAAAAATGCTAGATGTTAAAAATCTGAAAAACCTGATTCACTAATAAGATATGATAGCTGCTCGAATTCCTTATCACACATTTAAAAGAATCAAAGATGTAGCAACCAAAACTCACTTTTAATCTTGATGCTATTTATAAGGTAGTAGCAACCAAAATTTGTGGTTAATCCTGATACTATTTATAATGCGTATTATTTTTGTGTGACGTGTTCACTTGCTATTGTGCAGTTGGCCATGATGCCATAAAAAGAACATACACCAAGCAGATGATTATAGCCTTGCCCAACACTTAATTGAGAACAGCACATATTTGTACTTCTTTGCATAATTTTACGTGAGCTCTGTGCATAGGCTTGGATTAAAGAAAGATCATTTCACGTCTGAATCTGTTCTGGTAATAAACAGAAAAAAGAGAAAAGATAAGTGCAGAGCCACACTTTTTTCGAATCAAGGACTTTTAAAGAAGATTGCACAGAGATGGCAGGAAAATAATTATTCCAAGTTCTAATCAAAAGTGAGTCAATTCGACAGAACAAATGTTAATGTGGTAGTAGCCTCTAGTATGTCAAAAATTGAAAAATAGAACACATTTGTGTATGTCCATTGTCTTGCATATTAAATGTTATTTAGAATATCTGTATTTTTAAAGAAACTCAAATTAACTACTTGTGGGATGTGACAAACCTCCATTGGGGAAAAGTTAGATTTTTGTTTAATCAGGTTGTATTATTCCAGAGTTTTGTATAATGTATGTTTGAACATATCTATTTTAATTCTGATACCCTTTTTCTCTCCCAGAATAATGAATCACACTCTGTTCCACAGCTGGTTTAAATATGTCATTGTGTTCTTTTTTAGCTTTTTGTAATCATAACAGCATTTGTTGTTTAATCCAGCTGAAATTTATGGAAGTGTATAGTGTGATGTACGGATCAAAGGCAACCTTCATTCAATTGAATGTTGTTGCTGTTCCACTATTTATTAAAACATGATTCCTTCTTTAAGCTATTAATTTTGGTCTGATGTATATGTATTAAATTCTTACAGTTTGGATTCATTTTCTGGTATCATGAATATGAATGATTTTGCAAAACAAAAATCCAATGGTGTATAGTTCAATAATTGTTACCTCGTACATAACTTCAAATCTGGTAGGAAGAATCTGACATTGTGATCTTCAGAAGGTCCTTGTATTGTTCCATTATTCTTCACTAGCAATTTATGGTGTTCAGTAGAGTCTTTTGGATCATTTAAAACACCAAATAACTGTGCTTATAAGGCCAGATTTCCTATAAGCCCTACTTCAAACATAGTGGAATTTGAATCTTTGGGGACAGCGCCCAGCAATATGTATATTAAAGACATTCGTTTTTGTTTTTGTTTATGTTTTTGTTTTTTTTTTTGAGTCAGAGTCTTGCTGTGTCACCCAGGCTGGGGTGCAGTGGTGTGATCTCTGCTCACTACAACTTCTGCCTCTCTTGTTCAAGCGATTTTTCTGCTTTAGCCTCCTGAGTAGCTGGGATTACAGGCATATGCCACCACACTCGGCTAAGTTTTATATATATATATATATATATATATATATATATATATATATATATATATATATATATTTTTTTTTTTTTTTTTTTTTTTAGTAGAGATGGGTTTCACCATGTTGGGCAGGCTGGTCTTGAACTCCTTACCTTAAGTGATCTGCCCACCTCGGCCTCCCAAAGTGCTGAGATTACAGGTGTGAGCCACCAAGCCCAGCCATATTAAAGAAGCTTTTTGTTTGTTACAATTTGAGAACTTCTACTTTAGGAATAAAGGTCACTTTTATTGTAATTCTTTCCCCAAATCCCTGGCCAATCCCCCTGCTTTCCTTTATACTCTTATACTAGTCTTGATTGGGTGCAGTGGCTCACACCTGCAATCCCAATACTTTGGAAGGTCCAGGCGGGAGGATTGCTTGAGGCCAGGAGTTTGAGACCAGCCTGGGCAATATAGCAAGATCCTAACTCTACCAAATATATATATGTATGTGTGTGTGTGTGTGTGTGTGTGTGTGTGTGTGTATGCCTAACTTTACCAAATCTATCTATCTGTCTGTCTCTGTCTGTCTGTCTATCTATCTATACCAGGCATAGTGTGTGTGTGCCTGTGGTCTTAGCTGAGGGAGGCTGAGGCCAGAGGATAGCTTGAGCCTCAGGAGTTCAAAGTTGCAGTGAGCTGCGATGGTACCACTGTGCTCCATCCAGGCTGGGCAACACAACAAGATTCTGTCTCTAAAAAAAAATAAATAAAAACAAAAAGAAAACAGTCTTATGCTTTTATTCTTGACTCGATCTGTCATGTCTGGAATTATGATTATTCTCAATGATTTGATATTTGTAATTATTATGAATACAATAGTATTCCTTGTTTTGTTTTGGTTTTTTTTTTTTTTTAGTTCTTGGTTTGTGTTGTTGTGTATTGAACACAGGAACATATATGTAGGTATGTGGGAATACAATAGATTTTGGGGAACTTATTTCTATTTTCTAACTTTTCTGAACTCATATTACTGCTAATAGTTTTCCGGTTAATTTTTAGAAATACTGTAATGGGTTTTCTGCAAAAACTGACCTATATTTCTTTCTCCACTATATTTATGTCTCTTATTTTGCACTTGACCACATTTTTATATCTATTTGCACTTGGCTACATTTTAGAACTATTTGAAATGAGAATTAGGGTGGGGACAGTGTATAAGCTAAAGAAAATTACTAGTTCAGTCAGCTAAAAAATTACACATAACAATTCAGATAAGAATGAGAACTGAAGAAAGAAGTTGCTTCTTTTTTAAAAAATTGACTGTACTGAGGTATAATTTGCACACAATAAAATGTACCCATTCTAGGCCAGGTGCAGTGGCTCCCGCCTGTAATCCCAGCACTTTGGGAGGCCGAGGCAGGAGAATCACGACATCAGGAGATCAAGACCATCCTGGCTAACATGGTGAAACCCCGTCTCTACTAAAAAATACAAAAATCAGCTGGGTGTGCAGGCGGGCGCCTGTAGTCCCAGCTACTCGGGGGGCTGAGGCAGGAGAATGGTGTGAACCCAGGAGGTGGAGCTTGCAGTGAGCCGAGATCGTGCCATCGCACTCCAGCCTGGGCGACAGTGAGACGCTGTCTCAAATAATAATAATAATAATAATAATAGTAAAAGTACCCATTCTAAGACTCAGTTCTATGGGTCTTAAGAAATGTATGCACTTGTGTGACTACCATCACAAAATCAAGATATAAAATATTCCCACCACTCCCCAAAGCTTCTTCATACCCTTGCAATCAACCCCACCACCTCCCGAGGCTCCAGGCAACAACTGGTATGATTTTTGTCACCATATATTAGCTATGACGTTTCTAGAATTCCAGTTATACACCATGGACTCTTCTGTGTCTGGCCTCTTTCACTTAGTGCAATGTTTTTGAGATAATCCCATGTCTTAGCAATTTTTGGGTATTTTGTTCCTTTTTATTGCTGGGTAGTATTCCATTGTATGGATGTACCTCAATTGGTTTTTTTTTTGTTTGGTTTTTTTTTTTTTTTTTTTTTTTTTTGAGACTGAGTCTGGCTCTGTCGCCCAGGCTGGAGTGCAGTGGCCGGATCTCAGCTCACTGCAAGCTCCTCCTCTCGGGTTCACGCCATTCTCCTGCCTCAGCCTCCTGAGTAGCTGGGACTACAGGCGCCCGCCACTTCGCCCGGCTAGTTTTTTGTATTTTTTAGTAGAGATGGGGTTTCACTGTGTTAGCCAGGATGGTCTCGATCTCCTGACCTCGTGATCCGCCCGTCTCAGCCTCCCAAAGTGCTGGGATTACAGGCTTGAGCCACCACGCCCGGCCCTCAATTTGTTTATCTTTTGACTTATTGATGGATATTTGAGTTATTTTCAATGTGGGGCTATTATGAATAAAGATTCTATGAGGATTTGTATACACATCTTTGTGTGGATGTATTTTTATTTCTTTTGTGTAAACACTCATGTCTCAAGATGTACTCAAGGCATCTTAATTTATGTAGATGAACGAGTGGAGATACATGGAGGCCAATGCCTTTGAAAGAAGATTTTTATTACTTACATTTCCCAAGAGGAGAGGTCACACCATACCATGCTGGGGCCATATGGGGAAGCACCAAGGTTTTTTCAGGAGGCAGAAGCAAGAGTGAGGGGAAAGCCTAGGCCAGAGACTCTATTAGAGTTTCCATGGGAAAGACAGGGCAGGTGTGGGTAGACAGCATAGGACTGAAAAATATGTGGGCTCTGGGCTATGAGGGTGGTCTCTGGTTGTCCAATACATGGCCCTGGGTGGTTTAGGGCAGGGAAATATTGGTTGGTATGTGAGTTAGATAAGGAGGTGATTCAGAGTATAGGCTCTGGATCTCAGAGGAAATGTAAACAACTTTGGTTGTTAGTTTGGCCCTGAAATTAACGGATGTCAAATAGACAAATACAGAATCTAAGAAAACACAGAACAACTGAAGACTTGAACTACTGTCTCAAGGAAGTGTATATTTAACTTCATAAGAAACCAGTAGCTGTTTTCCAAAGGATTGTACCTTATTACATTCTCATCAGCAATGTATGAGAGTTCTAGCAGCTACATATCCTCCATAACACTTGGTGTTGTCAGTCTTTAAAATTTTAGACATTCCAATGAGTGTATGGTGAAATCTCATTGTGGTTTTAATTTCATTTTCCATAGTGACAAATGATGTTGAACAATTTTCATGTGCTTCTTGGACATTTATAAATCTTTTGTGAAACTCTTTTGTGAAGCATCGGTTCAAATCTTTCCCTCATTTTGGGGGACTGTCATATTATTGCATTGTAAAAGTTCTTTACATATTATGGATACAAGTCCTTTACCAGATATATGCATTGCAGCTATTGTCTGTCAATCTGTTGCTTACCCATTCATTTTCTTAATGGTATTGTCTGAAGAGCAAAAGTTTTAAACTTTGGTGAAGTCCACTTTGGCACTTATTTCCTTTAGGGTTCATGCTTTTTTGCATCTTAAGAAACTTTTGCCTATTCTGAGGTCACAAAGATTTTCTCCTATGTTTTCTTCTAGACTTTCTATAGTTCTAGCTTAAGCATTTAGGTCTATGATTGATTTCAAGTGAAGTTTTGTGAATGGTGTGAAGTAAAGGTCAAGGTTCATTTTTTCCCCATATGACTCTCCAGTTGCTCCAGAAACATCAACGCCCAACTGGCTTGGGCCTGCCTTGACTCTGCTGATACAATGGACCCCTGAAGATGTGCCTAATATTCCCATTTGTTCTAAATCTTTCCATTCAATGACCTTGACCCATTAAATGGAAAGATTTAGTGATGGGGTCACTCCATCATTCACCATGGTGATCCTGTTGACAACAGGTGGAGTGCATTGGTGCAATCAAGGTGCACTCTGTGCAGCCTTGAACCTCTGGCTCAAGTGGTCCTCCTGCCCCAGCCTTCCAAGTAGCTGGGACTACAGGCATGTGCCATCATACCCAGCTAGTTTTAAAATTTTTTGTAGAGATGGGGTCTCGCCATGTTGCCCAGGCTGGTCTGAAACTCTTGGCCTCAAGCGATCCTGCTGCCTTTGCCTGCCAAAGTGCTGGGATTACAGGTATGAGCCACCATGCCTAGCCAGAAAGCCCAATTTTTAAGATTATTGTCTAACTTGACACTCTACGAGAAAACCAAATGTTTTATTCTAGGGAGTCTTTGTTCATCCCCATGAATTAATGAAACTATTGATTGAATAGGGGGAACAACTGGGCAACTTGATTTTGGGAATATAAAACCACACTGGTCAAGGGTGCCTCTTCTGGCAGCATGAACAATTAGATTCTCTGAGTATTCTCATCTTGCTGAGTGTGGAACATAACTGAACATGCTGAATAAAATCTAAAAACATTTTTTTAAAAGGTATTGATGAGCTTTCCAGAAACTAAGGGATACTCAAAGGCCAAAAACTAAGTGAAATCTGCCCCCCCCCCCCCCAGAGACTTAAAAGCATTGACATTTTAGGCTTTTGCTGTGAGGGAATTTGCCAGGCTGGTGAACACCTCACAGGCTTGGTGATGCCCAAGGGCTTGGCCCACAGGAGGAGACTTGTGCGACGAAGTCTTCCTAGCCTGCCTCTTCCTTCAACCCCTCTGCCCTGGTCCCAAATCTTCTAGGGCCTTGCTTCTCAAAACGTGGCCTGCAGAGTTCAGCAGCATAGACATTACCTGGAAATCTGTTAGAGATGTAGAATCTCAGACCCTACCTCAGACTCACCGAATCCTTATCCACATTTTCAGATGAGTCATGAAAACATTCAAGTTTGAGAAGCACCCATCTCAGGAGCTTGCAGAAATTTCAATTGTCAGCTTCAGCAGTGTCCACCAGGTGGCAGGTTTGCAATAGGCACAGGTAGCTAGAGCTGCAACCGGCCACCCAAGTCTCTAAGTGGCACTAGAAGTTAGGAACAATTGCTCATGAACTGTGGAGGAATGAATGGAGGAGTGACTCCAGAGGAGATCCCTAATCAAAGAGTGGCGGGTGGGGGGTGTGAGCCACAAGTTCCTCCTGTCTGGGCAGTCTCCAGTTGTATTGTCTAGTGAGAGGCATAGGCTATACCCTCTCATTTTACAGACAAAGAAATCAAGGCCCAGAGAGGGAGGGAGACTTAGCCAAGTGCTCCAGCAGCAGGAAGTAGTATCAGGGTTGGACTTGGAAGGCAGGTGTCAGGCTGCCTGGCCTGGGCTGAGAGCACTCTACGGTCTAAGCTGACCTGAGCAGCTGCCTCTCCACTCCCTCCCCTCAGATGCTCTTTGAACAGCTATCTAATTTTCTCTGGCAGTGCTAGAAGCTGCTGTTATAATAATTCAATTTGGATGGCCAGTGGTATTTCCACATAATATAGTTTGGATATTTGTCCTCGCTCAAATCTCATGCTGAA
Organism: Macaca fascicularis; assembly: GCF_037993035.2. Lineage (NCBI taxonomy): Eukaryota > Metazoa > Chordata > Mammalia > Primates > Cercopithecidae > Macaca > Macaca fascicularis. Next base: position 63,331,881 of record NC_088389.1, read on the forward strand.
TTGTAATCCCCAGTGCTGGAGCTGGGGACTGGTGGGAGATGTTTGGATCATGGGCAGATTCCTTATGGCTTGGTGCTATCTTCGTGATAGTGAGTTCTCCCAAGATTCAGTTGTTGTAAAGTGTGGCACCTCCTGCCTGCTCTGTCTCTCCCTTTGTCTTTCTCTCTCTCTCACTCACTCCTGCTTTGACCATGTGAAGTGCCTGCTCCCACTTCACCTTCTGCCATGAGTAAAAACTCCCTGAGGCCTCCCCAGAAGCTGAGCAGATGCTGGAGCCATGCTTGTATAGTCGCAGAACCATGAGCCAGTTAAACCTCTTCTCTTTATAAATTACCCAGTCTCAGGTATTTCTTTATAGTAGTACAAGAATGGCCTAATACACCACAATACTCAAGGTCCTGTGGCTAGAATCACTGCCTAGGAAGGTCAACTTTGAAAGGACCTCAAAGCCATGAAGCCTAAAACTAGCTTCCAGCAAGGGAGAGAGACAGCTGAGGCCACAGAGGGGCTCCAACAGCCAGCCCACTGCCCCCACACTGCCATGTCTTGCCATTAGTTCATTTGGGTTTTTTGTTTGCTGCTTCATTGCTTTGTTTCTTTGGTTCCAATTAGGCCTACTCTCATGTCTAAAGGATTTGTAGTAACCCAAAAATGTATTCAAGGCCAAAAAATTAAAAATAGATAGGTGAGGAAATGGGGCAATGGGAAACTAAAAGTACAGATGTAGAGGCACTTTCCCTCCAGGTCCTTTGATAGAAGCTTCCATTACCTGTGACACAACAGGGAAACTCAGTTTACTTGTTCGTCCTAGTCCCATGGTTCACGGCCTGGACCTTGGGAAAGTCCCTTCTTTCCTCGGAGTTATCATTTCTCCATGAGCACAGTGAGGCGCTTAGAGATCATATGTTCTGGCCACCTGGGATCTTGACAGTCACTCACTCGGTTAGGGGTTTCTGAAATACCAGGTTCCTCACAGCAGCCTTCAGGCCCTTGTTCCTCAGGCTGTAGATGATGGTGTTCAGCATGGGGGTGGCCACTCCATAGGAGAGGGAGATGAGTTTGTCTGCAAAATCCTGCTTGTCTGCCCCCAGTGGGTCCTTCAATTTGGGTTTCCCATACGTGAAGAGGGTGGTCCTGTAGAAGACAACCACAACTGTATGTGGGCAGAGCAGGTGGAGAAGGCCTTTTGCCTGATCACGTTGATAGAGATGTCAGCACAGGCCAACTTCAGGACAGCCAGGACCTCACAGGTCAAGTGGTTGATGATATTGTCCCCATAGAAGGGCAGGCAACTGACCACGTTTAGTCTCTTCCCTTCCCTCAGGGCAGATGGGCCAAGAACTCCTCTGCTGTGGTGATATCAGCCAGGAGTTAGTCCCAGGTACCCTGTAACTCTAGTGCCAAGACCTTAAACTTTTACTGACCTTTAAGTAAATTTCACTTCACCAGCGAGCCTCTATGACTGGATAGCAAGGGGCCTCCTGCACGTTCTGGCCAAGTTGAAGTTCATTTCTCTCTGAACCTCCCTCCTCCCCATTTCCCATCAGCTCTCACGAAAGACACTGACTTGCTTCTGAGGCTGGTCCTGAGGTTTCCCTTGCTTTTTTCAGGGAATTAAAAAATCTCTGTTTGGGACTTCTAGGTGCTCACACGTGATTTATCCTGGGTTATCATAAGCTTGTTGACAATCCAGGGGTTTTGCAGTTGGCTTTATTTTACCCTGTGCCTGAAAACCATACAAACTCTCTAGAAATCCATCTCCTCCGAGCTCTGCTTTGTGACCTGACCCCTTTCCAGGTTGTTACAGGAGCACTTCCTGCCAGGAGCTCTAAGACTCTCCTGTACTTCCACGAGCACACAGTGTCTGTGCCATGGCCATTTGACTCAAGTCAACAGATGGCTACTGAGCACACCTTCTGTGCCAGGCATGATTCTCAGCACTGGGGACTCAGAGATGAAAATCAAAGTTTCTACTTTAAAGAGCTCAATATTTAGGAGAAGACAGACATGCCAAGAAATCAGTGCAAGGGCTATAACAGCAACAACAGCAGCTGTAGAAGCAGTGGTAGGAGCTATTATCAATTGAATATGTTTTGTACTAGGAGGTCAGATGCGGTGATTCACCTTTGTAATCCCAGCACTTTGGGAGGCTGAGGCAGGCGGATTGCTTGAGCTCAGGAGTTCAAAACCGGCTTGAGTAACACAATGAGACCCCATCTCTACAATTTTTTTTTTTTAAAGAAATTAGCTGGGTTTGGGGGCATGCACCTGTAGTCCCAGCTATAATCAAGCAGCTTAGCAGTTAAGCCTCAAAAGGCATTTTAAAACTCTTTTTACTTTCCCCTTTCTTCCTCCTCCCACCCCCAGTCTCAAGATACAACTTTGAGACAGACTGCATATGTGTTACCTTTCATCTTGAAATACAGCCTCGGAACGGGCTGTGAACCTCCACTCCCTTTCTTTTCCCACTCTGTGCTCCCATGCCTTATGCACATTTATTTACCTAGATGCTTGTTAAGCACACACCACACTCACTTATCTGGTCATATGCTTCCTTTGATGCTGCAGGGTCAGATCCTGATAGGGACCAGACACCTCCAGAATTCTCTCTCCAACAAAAGGTTACCTCAGGGTTGGAACCCACTCTCAGCTGAAGAGTGACCACAAGATTGACTGTGATTAATTTATAACCTGGTAGGATCCACGATGGCACCAGCCCCTTCACCAAATGGAACAATAATTCAAGATGAGCCATTGGAGTGTCAAGGAACCTGGTACCTCCTAGCCCCCCTTGCCTCTTCCACATTCCAAAATGTTTTCTTTAAAAACCCCTGCATTCCCTCCACAAATTGAAGAGTGGAATTTGCTGTCTACTTTTCCCCTTGCTGGCATAGATAATAAAGGAATATTACTCTTCCTTATCATAACTCATTATTATTTTGACTTCTTTCTACAAGCAGTGAGCAACCAGATCCTTTTGCTAGTGCCACAGCTACTCAGGAGGCTGAGGTGGGAGGATTGCTTGAGCCCAGGAGGTTGAGGATGCAGTGAACCAAGATCATACTGCTGCACTCCAGAATGGGTGAGAGAGCAAGACCTTGTCTCAAAAAAAATTAAAAAAAAGAAAGATTATATACTAGGCACCTTATCTACTGTCATTCTCATAACATCCTCAGAAGGAAAGAGCTATCATTCCTGTTCTCAGATGAAGAGAGAAAGCGCAATAAAATCCAAAACATGTGGCTAAAGAATGGGGGCAGATGTTCTCAATCCACTGGTAGGCTTTTAAGCTGGATCTGAGTCCCAGCCATATAACTGCCCTGTTTTCCTCTCTGCTTTTAAATGTAAAGGTCAGACTAAAAGACTGAATGAATATCCATCTACCCCTGACATCTTCCATACACAGGTCAGGATCTGTAGGAACTCTGTCTAGGCCCCATGTCTCCAAGGTCAGATTCCTCTCTGACCCAGGGCTGGATGTCTTGATTTCCCTTGAGGAACTCCTCTTCTGTCTTAGGGAGAAAGCCATTTGGTTTATTCCACAAATGGAATCATGGTTCAAACCTTCATTCTCTTGTAAGAATAAAGATAAGAAATGTTTCTATTTTGGGATCACTTAAGCCTAATTAATTTGATTTGGAAGTATTCATGTTTGGAGTGTTTGCCAGTGTTTTTCTTTCAGTGGTCATGCAAAATAGTCATAGAAACAGCCATGGGATAGATGCTGTCTGCTTAATTGGGGTTCCCTAAAACACACCACCATACAGGCCAGTCTTCAATTCTGGCTTTTGTTTTGCTCATTGACAATGGTAGGTCCAAGCTTAGAAGGGGCCTTAGGGACTAATCAGGCCAACTCCTATGCAAAGCATACAGGCCCTACTACTTCTTGATCATGGTCCTCCAGGCTCAGCTGGAATACAAATGCCCCTTGACTTACAATGGCGCAATGTAGTGATAAACCATCATAAATGGAAAATATTGTAAGTTGAAAATGCATTGAATACCCTTAACTTGCTGAGTGTCATGGCTTAGCCTTGCCTATCCTAAATGTGCTCAAAACACTTATAGCAGTCTACAGTTGGGCAAAATCATCTAGGACAAAGTCAATTTTATAAGACAGTGTTGAATATCTCATGTAATTTATTGACTACTATACTGAAGGTGAAAAGAAATGGTTGTATGAGTACTCGAAGTACAGTTTCTACTGAATGCATATCATTTTTGCACCATTGTAAAGTTGAAAAATTGTCAGCCAGCTTTCTTCCAGCACCCTGTGCTGAGAAGAGCTCTATGTACATAGGATACATTTGTTTATAATTTATGTGTACTTGGGTAATCCTAACCATTAATTTTTCCAGAAGTAAATACCTTGGGGATGAGGAGAGCCATCAAACCTCCATTTTTCTTTCTGGGGTCTGGCTTTGTCACCCAGGCTGGAATGCAGTGGCACAATCAGCTCACCAAAGCTTTGAACTTCTGGGCTCAAGTGATCCCTTTGCCTCAGTCCCGAGTATTTTGGACTACGTATGCACCACTACACCTGGCTAACTTTAAAAAATGTTTTTGTAGAGATGGAGTGGGGGGTCTCACTCTGTTGCCCACGCTGGTCTCAAACTCTTGGCCTGAAGAGATCTTTCTGCCTCACCCTCCCAAAGTGCTAGGATTACAGGCATGAGCCACCATGCCCAGCCAAGAACTCCATCTTTCTTTTTTCTTTTTTGAGATGGAGTCTCACACTGTCACGTGGGCTGGAGTGCAATGGTGTGATCTCAGCTGACTGCAACCTCCGCCTCCTGGGTTCAAGCGATTCTCCTGCCTCAGCCTTCTGAGTAGCTGGGATTACGGGTGCCTGCCACCACATCCAACTAATTTTTTGTATTTTTAGTAGAGATAGCATTTCACTATGTTGGCCAGGTGGGTCTCGAACTCCCAACCTCAGGTGATCCACCCACCTTGGCCTCCCAAAGTGCTGGGATTACAAGCATGAACCACGGCGCCCGGACTTCAGAACTCCATTTTTCTACTGACACCTCCTCTGGTTCCTGTCCTCACCCATGCCAATTGCTTCCAATTATATTCAGTTGCTCAAATGGTCAGTTGCTCCATTTATATCATCATTGGCTGCCTTTATTCCCTTCTGTCTTCAGACATTCCCAGGCATTTCAGACCTATAATGATGCATAAAAGGTGCCCACTCACTTTTGTACAAATAACATTGGTGTTATTTCCTTCTGAATATGCCTGGAACTAGAATTTACGTTATCTGGTGTCAGAGTCACAGAAATGCCTCATGTCTTGTGAAATAAGGCTTCTCTATCTTTTGTGCCTAAATTCATATTGAACCTATGCTATTTCTAAGGAGATGAGAGTGGATGTATGCCAGGAATCACAATTTTTTCAAATTGCTCCTTGAAAGGGACTTCTTTAAAAGTCATCAGGCCATCACGGCCCCCACAGAGGAATACGCTGCTGCTCTGCTGGCCACTGCTTTAGAGAGAGTGTCTGGCAACCAAGAGATCCTTCAGGTTGGGATGGCTCCTGGAAACATCAAACTGCCTTGGCAGAGTGTAGAGGAAGGAGCCAAAAGGCTCAAAGAATTTGGTATGCTAAATGGACTTTTAAATTAGACCTACCAGATGGCTATGTTCCCTAGGAAGGCTAGGGGACACTCTCTTCACTAAGTTAATAAGAAAATGCACTAGTGAGGTACATTATCGAGAAGTTCAGCAGTGTTTATCCTCTGTTAGCTGAGGCTGACTGTAGGAGGTGCTGTTTTGGAAGTGGGGTCTCCTATTTAATGGAGATGATAATTTTCTAGAATAGTAGATGCCTAATGACAGCACTTAACTATTAGGGGCAAGAAGATTAATTGCTGTAATAGACAGCAAGGTCAGAATAGCAACCAGAGGACCAGACCCACAGGAATGTATGGTGATGAGTATGAAACTGTGATGTTCCTAGGAGCAAGACAGGTAGGCAATTTAAAACGTTGTAAATGTATGTAATTAAAAAAAAAATCAAGCATGGATGAGCAGAAGCCTGACAACAGCTTCTCTGTTGAAAAATTATGATTATTCACTCAATTCCAGACCTAAATTAATTCTCAGATCCAAAATACCTCAATTGAAGGAGAGGCTGGTCTCTGAGGAGGAATCCTGCAATGCCCTTGCATGTATATAGTAGTGATTTTCTCTATATTTCCCTTCAGGGACTTGTGACTATTTCCCTGAGTAGCTATACACTGGGGAAAATGGAATACCCCAATATTTTGAGGGCTGTTTGTTATGAATCTTAACTGACACTAATACCAAGGAACCCAAAAGAGCATCACAGATCCCTTTTACTGTAGGAGTATATGGAAATCAGATGATAAATGGGGTCTAGACCCAAGTTTGTTTCCTGATAGGACAAATGGATTTTTATGGAACTAACCACTGGTAGTCATTCTCCAGGTTTCCAAATGTGTAACTGGCACAGACATACATAATAGCTGTTCTCACATTTGCAGTAGGGGTGAGTCCTGCCTAGAGTGGGATCTGCGACATCCACTTCTCCCCTGCCTCTGGAAGGAATCTCTCCTCCTTCCTGTTTTCATGTCTGCTCCTTCTTCTTCCCCTTCTGGACACCTAAATGTGTCTCTTTAATGGGCTTAGGCTTTTTAAAAAGTGAAGGGAACTAGTGAATTCCAGCTGTTTTAATTATCTAGGCCACCCTCTCTATGTCCTCATTACACTCCCACCAGTAAAAACGCATTTAGGGCAAAGACCTGAGTCTTATTTCACATGGGGATGAGGAAGAAAAAAAGAGAAAAGAAAAGGAGAAAACAACCTAGTATGTACTGGCATGGCTAAAGGACCAAAGTTTGGTAATAACTGACAGCTATGGTCTGAATGGTTCCCCTAAATTCATATGTTGAAACTTAATTATCGATGTAATAGTATTAAAAGGTACAACCCCATGAATGGGATTAGTAACCTTATAAAAAGGCTGGAGGGAACCAGCTAGCCCCGTTTTTGCTTTTTCATCCCTTCTGCCATGTGAGGACATAGTGTTCGAGGTATCATCTTGGAAGCAGAGACTGGACTGTCACCAGACATCAAACATGCTGGTGCCTTGATCTTGGACCTCCCAGCCTCTAGAACTGTGAGAAATAAATTTGTACTATTTATACATTACCTAGTCTCAGGTATATTGTTAAAGCAGCAAAAATGGATGAAGACGCTGACATTTACAAATATAAAGTGGACTGAAAATAGTCACTATAATACATTAAGTTTCACTCCTATCTCAGTCTGTTTCTTGAGTGTAGGAGGAAGTCATGGACTTAGAGCTCTTAGGGCTGCAAAGGACACATAGCCAATCTCACTGGTGTGTGATGACTGTTATTGCTGGCCTGTTATTAGTTGTAGGATTGAGAATTATTTTTGCATTTGCTTCTTCACAGTCTTTTTGGTGTTTCAGAACAATGTGGGCATACTCATGGAATGTGTGCTATGTGTAACTGCTATGTGTCATGTTGGTTGCATGGACAAAAGTTTGGAAGCTGCTGGCACCCAGTCATACAGTACTTAGTTACTGCTGCAGTCAGGTGGCAAGTTTGCCTCTGAATTCCCCTGTGGTGACAATAAATAGATGAATGTTGTGAATGACAAGATTCTTAGTGTCCATGAGATCAAAACAAAGCAGCTGCTCAGGTCTCACTATTTCTAGTGCTAAGATGTGAAAAGAATTCCTGCCGTAGTACTAATACTCACCATTACATGTTGGGGTAGATGACATTTTCCAATTTATCCCTACATGAGAAAGAGCAAAGGTCTCTGGGGTGACACCAAATCAGAGTAAAGTAAGTAGCAGTTTTACATAGGACAAAACAACATTGTATTAGTCCATTTGTGCAATGATATAAAGAAATACCTGAAACTGGGTAATTTACAAAGAAAAGAGTTCTAATTGGCTTGTGATTCCAGAGGCTGTACAGGAAGCATGGCTGGGGAGGCTTCAGGAAACTTACAATCACGGCAGAAGGTAAAGGGGAAACGATCATATCCCACATGGATGGAGTAGGAGGAAGAGGGTGAAGCAGGAGGTGCTACACAGTTTTAAACATCTAGATCTCATGGGAACTGACTCACTATCATGAGAACAGCAAGGGGGAAATCTGCCCCCATGATCCAATCACCTCTTACCAGGCCCCTCCTCCAACACTGGGGATTACCATTTGACAGGAGATTTGGGCAGGGACACAGAGCCACACCATATCCTGTATCCTCCAAGATCCCAAATTTTTGTTTGTTTGTCTCTTTTGACCACCTCTATAACTCTTATGGATATTCATCAAATTCTGTATCAAAGAATTTAAGATTTAGTCAGTAAAATATAGCTACACTATGACACAGTATAGTTCTGTGTAAAGCCAACAAACTAACCAGCAGCCTCAGAAATTTTATGGCTCTTTCCACTGACAGTCTAAGGTCCTCCCTGGTTACTATTTCCCCAAGAGAACAATGAGGAATTTGGAGGTTGTGCATTCTGGCAGTCTGGGAATCTGTGACAGTCACTCTGTTAGGTGTTTTTGAGCCACGAGGTTCCTCACAGCAGCCTTCACATCCTTGTTCCTCAGGCTGTAGATGATGGGGTTGAGCATGGGGGTCACCACCCCATAGAAGAGGGAGATGAGTTTGTCTGCAAGGTCCTGTTTGTCTGCCCTCAGCGGGTCCTCAGACTTGGGCTTCCCATACATGAAAAGGATGGTCCCATAGAAGACAATCACGACAGTGAGATGGGCAGAGCAGGTGGAGAAGGCCTTTCTCCTCCCCTCAGCTGAGGGGATCCTCAGGATGGTGGCAATGATGAAGACGTATGAGACAAAAATAAACAGGACTGGGAGTGCAAGGAAGATCATGTTGGCCACAACCATGCTGATCACGTTGATGGAGATGTCAGCACAGGCCAACTTTAGAACTGCCAGGATCTCACAGGTGAAGTGATTGATGACATTGTCCCCACAGAAGGGCAGTCGCATTGCTAGGGATGTCTGTACTACAGAGTTGGTGATACCAGCTGTCCAGGAGCCGACAGCCATGGGCACATAAGCAGCCTTGCTCATGACCACAGGGTACCTAAGTGGGTTGCAGATGGCCACGTAGCGATCAAACGCCATCAAGCTCAAGAGAACACACTCTGTGGCTCCCATGGCAAAGGAGAGGAACATCTGCACTACACAGGCTGAGAAGGAGATGGTTTTCCTGGGGGTCAGGAAGCTGTCAAGGATAAGGGGGACTGAGGAGGTTGTATAGCAGATGTCCAGGAAGGACAGGTTCCTGAGGAAGAAGTACATGGGTGTGTCAAGGCGGGAGTCAAGGATAGTCACCAGGATAAGGACCCCATTGCCCAACAGGATCACCAGGTACATCAGCAAGATAAGCACGAAGAATGTCTTCTCCAGCTTTGGGTGGGCAGAGAGGCCCAGAAGAATGAACCCCAACATAGGGGAGGTCTCATTGGACCTGTTCATGGTGCATCTGCTCTGTCACCTGGAGGAACTCAGAGGTCAACCTCAGCATTCTCTTACTCCGAAAGTACCTGGAAGGCCAGGCACAAATCCTTGCCCTGCTGAACAACTGGGGAATAACGCTGATGATTTGTTCATCTCTATGGGGTTCTAGGAACAGTGTAGTACAGGTCAATATTTAACTTCTGCTTCCAGTAAGAACAAACAGGCTAATTTGGACTAACTGTCTTGCAGATGACAATTAGACAAACTGGAAAAAATATATAAAACATTGGAGAAGTAATAAGACAATGAGGAACATAGGGTTTTGATTCTGAGGAAAAGCAAGGACCTAGAGATGTAAGTCTAGCACTTGTGGCTGTGATTCAACTCCAGCATTTGCAGCTTCTGGAGAGAGCCATGGAGAGACTGGGAAACATTACTGACAGCCTCATGGAGATGGAGAATAGGTTTTGTTGTGAAAGACTCACCTTGAAAGGCCCCTCACTAAATGTTCTCCCTTTGGGATGGACTGTTAAAGGGCAGCACCATAAGAATAAGGGCAAATCAGAAGGAAACAGACATTTACCAATGCTGTAGTTCAGCTTCATATCTTCTCAAGCTCTGAAATTGAATTGAGGTGATACCAGAGTTTTGGTGCTCCCAAATGCCTCACAGAAGCAAACACAGATCCACTTTGGAGGAAGATAATATCACCCCAGTCTCTAAATCATTTCTACAAATAATTTTGCAAACACAACATCTGGCACACACTAAAAAAGAATAAGGCACACAAGGAGACAAGAAAACAAATCAAAACTAACAGAAAAAAAGTGACAATAGAAAATAAAGTGTCTCTTGGGGCATGTAGCAGCCAAGAGGATAGCTCTAGTGACACTTGCCGAGAGAATAAGCCCAGGCCACCTTCACACCTCTGGTGCCAAGGTCTCAACATTTGGTTGATCCTTTTATGCATCTGTGGCAGCAAGTAGTCCCCTATGCCCCATGGCCAAGTTGAATGAGAGTTCCGACTGAACCTCCCCTGTTCTTTTCATTCTCCATTGCCTGCGGCCAAGGCATTAACTTGTTCCTGAGACTCTTCACAGAACGTTGGGTCCTGCTCTGCTAGCTTTTTTTTTTTTTTTTTTTTTTTTAATGGAAAGGTTAAATCACTCTTGATAAAAGATTCTCGGATTTTCCAAACTTTGGCCAGGCACCTGAACCTTCTTCTAGGTCCATCTGTGTACTTGCTTATAAAATTCAGTTTCAGCAAAAAGCCCTGCCAAGTCAGTTCAGCAAGAACCCCCCCTCCTCAATATCTGATCATCCTCAATATTTGATGAGGTTCCTCATCCTCCACCATCCCCAGGTAATGTCTGATTACCGTGTCCTCTCTTCAGCAAGAATTCTGTTAGGTACATTTAGCCAGAATCCCCTTTACCCCCGATGTTTCTTCTTAGTAATTTTCCATCCACTGACCTCCAGCCCCCTCCTTGGCTAAAAATTCCCACTTGTGCCTGCTGTATTTGGAGTTGAGCCCAATTTCTCTCCCTTACTGAAAATTCCCATGGCAGTGGTCTCTATACCTTTTGAGATAGTCCTTAATAAAGTTGGATTTGCCATGCTTTAACAAGTGTTGATGAATCATTGTTTCCTCAACACTCCTCAGACTTCAAAGTGCTCCTCAAACTACTCGAACTATGATTTGTTCTGGACCAGTAAAAAACTTGTAGGCAACTGAGCAATATGGTTTTATTAGCATTGTATCTAAAATACTTACGAACCTCCCAGATATCCATCTCTCCAAGAACACTCAGTAATCCAGCCCCCTCCTCTGCTGTTGCAGGGATGCTTCCTGCCTAATGAGCTCTGAGATACTCCTATGTTGGTGGTTAGCACATTACAGCTGTGACCAAGTCAGTGCCCTAATAATTCAGGTCAGGTTAACATTTATCTATTGAGCATCTACTTTGGGCCAGGCATAATTCTAGGTGCTGATAAAAAAGAAAAAAAGAGCTCAAATTCTAGTGGGGAAATAGTCATGCAAACAAATACTTTCATCATCATCATTATCATCATCATCATCATCACTATCATCATCATCATCAACCATAACAATTACTTGAATGCTAAGGATAACAGGTCTTAGGGTCTATTTAGTAATTGCTCCCTTTCTAATGCAGAAAGCCCCTTTCACGTTCCTGATAGTCCTAAAACCTAGATTTGACTATCTGAATAATGTGAGGTTCTTTATCTTCTGGTAAAGCTCACTTCATTTTGAAGTAGTTACTCTGTGATATTGAGCTGAAATCTGCCTCCATGCAACTTCTACCTGACCTTGTCTTCTGGAGCCCCTAAAGGCAGTTAATCTCTCTTCCACAAAACTGCCTAAATATAGAGAAATAGCACGGCTTCAGCATGAAGATAAATAAGAATCAATCTCCCTTTCTCTCTTAAGGTCTTAAAAAAGTAGATATATCTCCTAGAGGCAAAAGAATCATCCAGGAGCTCACTACAAAGGCTGACACTGAGAATGGTCCCTACGCTTGAGAATGACTGAGGTGTCCAAGACACACTGCCACTGCGACGTGTATGTTGGGCAGTGCATCTGTCCCCAGCTGGGTTTCTCACTGTAGGTTGATCAGCCAACACTCAAGAACTTGCATCAGATCATATGAAGAAAATATTCCCTCTACATCATCATTATCAGATCCAGAAACATGCTTATTATTATTGCCAGACTTTGTATCTAACTCTGAAGTGAGAAAGAGCCCAACAGTTTTTATCAAGAAAGGACAACCAATTGTGAGAAGAAGACTACTAGCTGTATGGTCCCTGGCAAGCGCCTATTTCCTCAGCATGATGACAGGGTGAGGCCAGATGAGCTCAGACATTCTTGCAGGTTGAGGAGGTCTATTTGATTTTGTGAGAATAATATCATACCAATGAAATGGCTTCACATCAGCCATCCTCAAGCCCCCATTCCATTACAATCAAGTCTGATGATAGAAATGTAACCAAGCTGTTGATTAATGGGTGAAAATATATGGTTGGATCAAAGGAATAAGACCTAGTGTTCAATAGATCAGGAGGGTGACTATAGTTTACAATAAGCTACTATACCTTTCAAGATAGCTAGAAGAGAATAATTCAAATATTTCTAGCATAAAGACAAATGTTTAAAGTGATGGATATCCCAACTACACTGACTTGATCCTTGCAAATTATATGAATGTATTAAATTATCACATGTACCTTAAAACCATGTATATCTATTATATATCAATAAGAAACTGTTTTTTAAAAAATAAATGTAGCCAATGCTAATGAAAATTGTGGAATTCCTTTCACCAAAACTTGCCCTTACCTTTATAAAAAAACATCGTGAGCAAGAAGGATCAATTTTCCAACGGTTGGAAAGAGGCTATGTGTCAGAAACAGAAACACTGGGTCTGAACGCCAGGGTGAGGGCCCAGGGTGAGGGCCCGGGGTGAGGGCCCGGGGTGAGGGCTCAGGACATGCGACAGGTGAAGGGTTCTTTCTGCTTCTCCTGCCTCATGTGCTTGGGACACAATCTCCAAAGGACTGGCCATCACCCTTAGAAGATAATTTAAATTGCAATTTATTCTTTGGGACCACTGTAGTCCCTGAAGTCATTTAAAGTTTGGAAAGTGAGTTGTACTCAGTTTAGAAACTTTTTATCCTTCTGGGATAACATCCCCAAGGACCAATTATGTTGGCAGCACTGGAGGAAGTCAGCTGTCTGCTTCTTCTCCCCCTCCTTCTCTCCCTTCCTCTTTCTCTTCCTTCCTTGTCTCCTTTCTTTCTTTCTGAACATCATAATCCCATTAACAGGGTCCAACAACCTGTGGGTCAGTGATTCCGGGATTCATTCAAACCCCAAGTGCTTTCTCCTGTGCTGCAGCCAAGCCCCGTCATCCTCAGTCTATGCTTACGCAGTGGTTTGGGGCATCTGGGTGAAAGACCTATACTCTCCCTCTAAATGTTCATCTCATTGGATTAAACACCTTGAAGCAACCTGCTGTGTTCTGCCTCAATTCTTAGTGGGCACCCAAGTCACTGTCCTTTCAGCTTCTTGTCATCTGTGCATGTGCTCCCAGCCCTCATACGAGTCATGGACAGAATGTAACCCAGGACAGGGTTGAGTCTAGAGAATGGGCACATTCCTTTATTCAGCAAACAATTATTGAGCGTATGCTCCTTAAAAGGCAGAAATGTGTAGAGTAACCCAGGGTACCTGCCTTCTGGGAGTGCACCCTCTAGCGGCAAGAGGGAGGCACATAAAAAAATACAGTTGACTCTCGAACAGCTCAGGAATTAGGGTGCCGATCCCCATTGCAGTTGAAAATCCATGTGTAACTGTTAACTCCTCCAAAACAACTACTAATAGCCTATTGTTAGACTGAACCCCTAACCGATAACATAAACAGTCGATAAACACATATTTTGTATGTTAAAGGTATTTTTATAGCGTATTCTTATAATAAAGTAAGCTAGAGAAAAGAAAATATTAAGAAAATCATACTGGGTGCAGTGGCTCATGCCTGTAATCCAGAACTTTGGGAAGCCGAGGTGGGCGGATCGCCTGAGTTCGGGAGTTGGAGACTAGCCTGGACAACAAAGTGAGACCCCGCCTCTATGAAAAATACAAAAATTATCCGGGTGTGGTGGCACGTGCCTGTGTCCCAGCTACTTTAGAGGCTGAGGACGGAGGATGGCTTAAGCCTGGGTGGCAGAGGTTGCAGTGAAACAAGATGATGCCACTGCACTCCAGCCTGGATGACAGAGCCAGACCCTGCCTGTCTCTCTCTCTCTCTCTCTCTCTCTCTCTCTCTCTCTCTCTCTCTCTCTCTCACACACACACACACACACACACACACACACACACACACAAATCACAAGAAAGACAAAACATGTTTACTGTTGGTTAAGTGGAGTGGGTCATCATAAAGGTGTTCATCCTCCTTGTCTTCACATTGAATAGGCTGAGGAGAAGGAGAAGGAGGAGGGGTTGGTCTTGCTGTCTGAGGAGGAAGAGGAGGAAGAGGTGGAGGAGGTAAAAGGGAGGCAGGACAGGCAGGCACACTCAGTGTAACTTTATAGAAATACATGGTAATTTCTGTCTGATGTTTTAGCTTTTTCATTTCTCTAAAAATGTTTCTATCAGTACCAATTCTTCTACCATTTGCTTTAGTTTTAGTTTTATCAGAGAAGGGCCCATATCACAGAATAAGTCAACAGCAGCCTTGAATACTCAGAGCCCTTCTGCGCGATTGTCTAATGCCAATTCATTTCCTGGCACTGCTTCTTCTATGTCTTCTTCCTCATTGTCTGGCACTGGTTCTGAAGCACTCATGCCCGTCAAGTCATCTTCTGTTAATTTCTCCAATGTGGTGTCTATTAGATCTTGAATTTCTCCAAGATCCATATATTAAAACCTATCACTCCTGGCCTTTCTTCTGCCATCATCGCAATCTCTTTCATGATATCCTTGATTGGCTCTGTGAAGTCATGCACATCTGGACACAGTTTTTTTCCAGCATGAAATAATTGTTTTGGACTTGATGGCCTTCACAGCTTTTTCTGAAGTAACAATGACATCTTCCATGGTGCCTTTATGATGTTCTCTCTATTGGGGTTCTCTTCCACAGTGTTGACAATCCTTTTCATAGAGCACCATGTGTAATGAGCCTTACAGGTCCTTATGACCCCAGGAGCTAGAGGCTGAATTAGAGATGTGGGGGCGGGGGGGACGAGTAGACACTTCATTGCCTTCAGTGTTGAACTCGTGGGATTCTGGGTGGCCGGAGGCATCATCCAGTATCAAAAGAAATTAACCCTTACAGCTCCTCATGCTGTAGAGACATTGCTACAAAGTGCTTCTGGCAAATGCATGTCAAACGCTCGCATCCTGCAGTATCAGAGTTTACTGTTAGATCAACCTCGTTTAACTCTCTCTCCCACAAGGTGTTTAAATCCAGCTACTTTACTCCCTGATCCAGACTTCACTACACCTGTCCATGACTGCCAGGCACTGCTAGAGACTACGGAAACTGGCCAACCTGATCTCCAAGATGTGCCTTTAAAGGAAATGGACGCCACCGTGTTTCCAGATGGTAGCAGCTTCCTTGAACAAGGAATACGAAAGGCTGGTGCAGCTGTTACAACAGAGACAGAAATACTGTGGACTCAGGCATTGCCGGCAGATACCTCAGCACAAAAGGCTGAATTGGTTGCTGTCACTCAGGCTCTCCGATGGGGTAAGGACAAACGTATTAACATCTACACTGACAGCAGATATGCTTTTGCTACTGTACATGTACACGGAGCCATCTACCAAGAGCGAGGACTACTCACCTCAGCAGGAAAGAGTATTAAAAACAAAGGAGAAATTCTGGCCCTGCTTGAAGCTGTTTGGCTTCCTCAACAGGTAGCTGTAATTTACTGCAAAGGACATCAAAAAGAAGACATGGCCGTTTCTCGTGCTAACCAAAGAGCAGACTCTGCAGCTCGGGGAGGCAGCTCGGCTTCCAGTCGCGCCTCTGACCCTGCTGCCTGCAGTGTCCTTTCCGCAACCTGACTTACCAGACCACCCAGAATACTCCCCAGAGGAAGAAAAACAAGCTTCAGATCTTCAGGTTAATAAAAATCAGGAAGGCTGGTGAATTCTTCCTGATTCCAGAATCTTCATGCCCCGGGCCCTCGGGGAAACTTCAGTCAGTCGTCTGCATTCTACCACCCATTTAGGAGGAGTAAAACTGTCCCAGCTTCTAAGGAGCTGTTTCAAGATCCCCCACCTTCAAGACTTAGCTAACCAAGCAGCTCTCCGGTGCACGGCTTGTGCTCAGGTAAATGCCAAGCAAGGTCCTAAACCCAGCCCAGGTCACCACCTCTGGGGAGGCTTGCCAGGAGAAAGGTGGGACATTGACTTTACAGAGGTAAAAATCACACCAGGCAGGGTATAAATACGTCCTGGTACTAGTAGACACCTTTTCCAGATGGACTGAGGCATTTGCCACCAAAAACGAGACTGCCACCATGGTAGTTAAACTTTTACTCAATGAAATCATCCCTCAACATGGGCTGCCTGCTGCCCATAGGGTCTGATAATGGACCGGCCTTCACCTCATCCACAGCTCAGTCAGTCAATAAGGCACTAAACGTTCAATGGAAACTCCATTGTGCCTAACCACCCCAGAGCTCTGGGCAGGTAAAACACATGAACCGCACCCTAAAAAGTACTCTTACAAAATTAATCCTAGAAACCGGTGAAAACTGGATTAAGCTCCTTCCTCTAGCCCTTCTGAAAGTAAGATGCACCCCTTACCGGGCTGGGTTTTCACCTTTTGAACCATGTATGGGAGGGCTCCGCCTATCTTGCCTAAGCTAAGGGATACCCATTTAGCAGAAATCTCACAAGCTAATTTATTATAGTACCTGCAGTCTCTCCAACAGGTACAAGACATCATCCAGCCACTGATCCGGGGAGCTCATCCCAACCCAGTTCCTGACCAGATGGGGCCGTGCCACTCTTTCCAGCCAGGTGACCTGGTGTATGTTAAAAATTTCCAGAAAGAAGGACTCACTCCTGCCTGAAAAGGACCTCATACTGTCATCCTTACCACACCAACGGCCCTGAAAGTGGACAGCATTCCGACTTGGATTCATCACTCTCGCATCAAAAAGGTCAACAGAGCCCAGCAAGAAACACGGGTCCCCAGGCCTGGGCCAGGCCCCTTAAAACAGAGCCTACGTCGAGTGAAGCCATCAGATTAATTCTTTTTATTTACCTCTGTTGTTTGTTTCTGCCTATTATGCCCTCTGCTCCATCCTACTCTTTCCCCCTCACCTCTTTCATGACAGGACGTGTGTTTGCAAACACTACTTGGAGGGCAGGAACCTCCAAGGAAGTCTCTTTTGCAGTCGATTAATGTGCTTTGTTCCCAGAGCCTTCCTGTGCCCATGAAGAACAATGCAATCTGCCGGTCATGGGAGCGGGGAGTGTCGACCTTGCTGTGGGATTTGGACACTCCGGAAGCCAGACTGGATGTAGAAACTCCAAAGGTGCAGAACAAGAACTTCAGAATGTTGACTTTTACCTCCTGGAAATCACCCTGACCCTAGTTGTGGAGATTCTTACCAGTTTTTCTGCCCTGACTGGACATGTGTAATCTTGGCCACCTACTCTGGGGGATCAACCCGATGTTCTACCCTTTCCACAGCTCGTGCTTCCTGACCTAAACTGTGTATTAAGAGAAATTGTAATCCCCTTACTATAACTATCCATAACCCTAATTTAGCTCAATGGTATTACATCATGTCATGGGGATTAAGGCTTTATATCTCAGGATTTGATGTCAGAACTATGTTCACCATCCAGAAGAAAATCCTGGTCTCATGGAGCCCTCCTAAGACAATCGGACCTTTAACTGATTTAGGTGACCCTATGTTCCAAAAACACCCAGACAGGGTCGATTTAACTGTCCTGCTACCATTCCTGGTTCCCAAACCTCAGCTGCAATGACAGCACCTCCAACCCAGCCTGCTGTCCATTCTGGGCGGGGTACATCACCTCCTCAATCTTACCCAGCCTAAACTAGCCCAAGATTGTTGGTTGTGCCTAAAGGCCAAACCCCCATGTTATGTTGGATTAGGAGTAAAAGCCGCACTTAAAATTGGCTCTCTTTCTTGTTGTACACGCGCCCATGTCCTCACATTAGGAGACGTGTCCGGAAATGCTTCTTGTTTAATTAGCACCAGATATAACGTATCTGCTTCTCCCTTTCAGGCTACCTGTAATCAGTCTCTACTTACTTCCTTAAGTGCCGCAGTCTCCTACCAGGCACCTAACAATACCTGGTTAGCCTGCACTTCAGGTCTCACACGCTGCATCAGTGGGACTGAACCAGAACCTCTCCTGTGTGTGTTGGTTCATGTGCTCCCCCAGGTCAACGTGTATAGTGGGCCAGAAGGACAACTTCTCATCGCTCCCCCTGAATTACATTCCAGGTTTCGCCGAGCCGCCCCACTCCTCGTACCCCTTCTGACCAGCCTTAGCATAGCCGGATCACAGCCGCCCTGGTTCAGGGAGAAACTGGGCTAATGTCCCTGTCTCAACAAGTAGATGCTGATTTAAGCAATCTCTGATCAGCCATAAATATACTACATACCCAAGTAGAGTCTCTAGCTGAAGTAGCTCTTCAAAACCGCCAAGGCTTAGATCTGCTATTTCTCTCCCAAGGAAGGTTATGTGCCACTCTGGGAGAGAGTTGTTGCTTCTACGCCAATCAGTCTGGGGTCATAAAAAATTCTCTCCAAAAAATTCAAAAAATCTAGATAGACGCCAACAGGAATGGGAAAATAACACCCCCTGGTACCAAAGCATGTTTAACTGGAATCCGTGGCTAACTACTCTAATCACTGGGTTAGCTGGACCCCTTCCCCTCCTATTGTTAGGCTTAGTCTTTGGGCCTTGTATATTAAATTGGTTTCTTAACTTTATAAAGCAATTCTGTCAAGCTTATGTATCTTAAAACCCAATATAACCCCCTTGTTATAACTGAGGAATCAATGATTTTATTCCCCAAAAACACAAGTGGGGAATGTGGTACCTTACCTTGTTTTAACCTGAACTGACTCTCCTTTAGCTAAGATAGCCAGACAGACTCCATATTGGCTCCTTCACTCGCAGCTCCCTACCCACTCCCCTTCCTCAAGGACTTGTGCAAGCTGACTCCCAGCACATCCAAGAATGTAATTAACTGATAAGATACTGTGGCAAGCTATATCAGCAGTTCCCAGGAATTCGCCCAGTTAGTAGCGCCCAGAGCCCCTGCGTTTGTGTCCGTGTTTGTGTCTGGTTGATAACGCCCAAAGCCCGGCGCCTATCACCTGGTGACAGATTTAAAGCCTCTGCACCTGGAACTGTTTGCTTTCCTGTAACCATTTATCCTTTTAACTTTTTGCCTGCTTTACTTCTGTAAGACTGTTTTAACTAGACTCCCCCGCTCCCCTTTCTAAACCAAAGCATAAAAGAAAATCTAGCCCCTTCCTCAGGGCCGAGAGAATTTTGAGTGCTAGCCATCTCTCAGTCACCAGCTAATAAAGGACTCCTGAGTTTGTCTCAGAGTGTGGCGTTTCTCTGTAACTCACTCGGTTACAACACACTTAGATTCCTTGAAAGGAATAACTGGAACTCCAATCTTAAGAAAAGTCTGGTTAGATCAGTGCTTCCCAGATGTTAGTATGCCTCAGAATCTTCTGGAGGACTTATTAAAACAGACCGAACACACACACACACAACACACACACATATACACTCACATGCACATATACACACACATACACATACATACACACACACACACACTGCATTGCCGGGCCCCATCCCAGTAGGTCTAGAGTGGGGCCCAATAATCTGCATAACTAACCAGTTTCCAAGTGATGCTGATGCTGATGCTGATGCTGATGCTGATGCTGATGCTGATGCTGCCTGTCTGTGGGTCACGTTTGAGTAGCTCGGGGCCGGATTTCTCACTCACTGTGTGAGGACTCCGGGTTTTGAGATTTGAGGTACTGCTAAAAATGTCTCTTCTTCTTTCTCCTCACTGCCTAGTGAAGTGAAGCCTCAGAGAGATCAGCCGTGGCATATTTGAGTTTTAATTGGTCAAGACAAAGCTTTGTGTGTCAGAAATCTCCGTATTCCGTGTGTGTGAGTGTTGGTATGTAAATGTGAGTCTGCCAAGGATGAGTGGAGCTGACCAAAGGTGTAGTCTGCACCCCAGCAACCCCAGCACATCCTGCAGAGACATCTGTGTTAATTGTGGCTTCCTCAGGTCAAATGTGGACCGCAGAATTCACACAGTCTTTGACCAGGTCCCTGGTCTAGGAGCTTTGACCCTCCTCAAAGACTTAGACATTCTGTTGGGAATCATGGGAAACAGACTGTCCTCAGTGGAGGAGGAAAAGAACCACCCCCATTTTGAGATGAAACCAGCACAGGAATCAGGTACTATAAGATCAGAGAAGCAGAACTTCTCTGAAGAGGGAAGAGGAAAGAGGAGGGAAGGAGCGGTTTTCTCCTGGCAAGGCGAGGAGGCCAAGCTTTGCCTCCTGGCGGGGAGACCGCTCCTGCAGGCAAGGAGTGAGTATAATTCCTGAAGTCCGAATGCTGGGCTGTCCAGACAAGCTGGTTTGTGGCTTCATTTCAGGAAGCCTCACTTACCTGATATCCCCACATTCTCCTTCTGAGAAGTTCTGGACATTGTTTCCATGCTCTGTACCACGAGGCACCCTGGTCACGAGGACCCACCTGACTGAGCCAGGTGGATGCCTGACCCAGGGGTAGTCAACACACAGGTTAGCCAGTGCCACGAGGTGGCCTGTGGACTTACCAAACCCCTCAGAGCTGCCTCTCAGTGAGCGTGAACTCATAACAGGGGGACACAGTCAGCAGTTGGTGTGAGGAGAGAAGGGAAGGAAAGAGAAGGCAGAGTAACATGAGGACAGAAGGCAGTGAGCAGAAGCCTGATCTGTGGTGGCTGAGGCCGCAGCATAAACAGGAAAGGAAGCAAGGCCAAGGTGGCTGAGTCTCCAAAATGGCAAAGCCCCTGAGATGGGGACACAAAGCCTTGCCACAGAGGGGCCAACAGGAGCCACTTGGATCCTGACTGACATTCCAGGGCCCGTTCAACTGTGCCGAGGCCCGACTGTACCGTTGTTCTTCCATGAACCCCACAGTATCCCCCAACTCTTAAGGAAATGTGGGTGCGATGGAAGGGAGCTGCCTGGCACATAGAGGGCAGAGGTCAAAGATGGTAGACATCATGAATGCTAGGTGCTCTAGCCCAGTGTGGGAGGTCACACAGTTGCTCACAATCCAAGTATCCTTCTACTTCTAGGATCTGTTTTTGCTCACAACACTTCTGACATGGAATGTGTGGGGTTTTCCCCACACCAATTAATTCTCCAACACTCCAGACCCCAGTTGGGTATCCTATAATTTAATTCTGATGCTAACTACCTAGAATTAGCACAGACCCCACAGGTTAAGGGCTCAGTTCCACAAGACTCCCCAACTTCCGATGCCCATCACAAGTCCAGGCCACCCATACTTTTGACCAACCAGCTATGAAGTTAGAGGTGTTCCCACAACCCCTCCCTTGGGTTCAATAATTTACTGAAAAGGCTAAAAAAACTTGGGAAAACACTTTACTTTCATTTACTTGTTTATTATTATATATACTGTTATTATATTACAATTCAGGAACAGCCAAATGGAGGAGCTGCAAAGGGCAAGGAGTAGGGGAGGGGCGTGGAGCTTCCAGAGCCTCTCTGGGGTGCCACTCTCCCAGTGTTCACCAACTTGGAAGCTCCCTGTACCCCTTTAGTTTTGGGCTTTTTATAGTAGTTCCATTATGTAGGCACGATTGATTCAATCACTGACCATTGGTGATTGAATGCAATCTCCAGCCCTCTGTCTCCCCTCCCTGAAGATTAGGGGTGAGGCTGAATGTTCCATCCCTTTAATCACATGATTGATTCCTCTAGTAACCAACCCCTATCCTGAGCTATCTAGGCACCCACCAAGAGTCACTTCATTTGCATACATTCAAGTATGATTGAAAGCGGCTTATGATGAGTAGTGAAAGATGCTCCCCTCACTCCTAGGAATAAGGAAATTCCAAGGGTTTTAGGAGCTCTGTGCTGGGAACTGAGAATGAAGACCAAATATATATATATATGTTCTATTGTATCACAATATCACACCCTCATACTTACGTCAGAGTTGTTGGGAGCCTTAGATAAGACAAGATTCGGAAAAGAGTTATTAATTAATGGCAACTCTTATTAATATTAATCCCTCACCATTATCTCAAATACAATAAATCCAATTGACTGTAAACTCCTCAACAGAAACTGTTTCTTAGTCATATCTTTATTCCTAGTAACCAGCCTAGAGCTAGGCATGATAGATGTACAGGAACTGTACAGTGAAATGTCAGAAACAACCCCCTAGTCCCCCGACCCTGGCCCCGACAGGCTCCCCTCCTTACTCCATCACTGACTTTCTCCTAGCTTAAGATTTGGTGTGTAAGGGAGGAAAAATGTCTTTTCCTTCTACCCATCTTATTAGGTTCATTGGCTGGGGACCCTGTAAGAAAAGACAGATGAAGAAGAGAAAAGCAAACAAATGTATTCAATATAAGTTTTTCATGACACAGGAGCCTCCATAAGGAAATGTGGACCTGAAGAAAGTTAAATCTGAGTAATTTTTTTATTAGTGGGTTTGAATGGAAAGTAGTGAAGGATGTTAGGGCAGAAGAATGAGCTAAATGTAGCAAATGGAGGGAAATAGCCAGGCCTGTTGTTCAGATTGCTCTTGGCCTCCCTGTCTTTGGAGATAGGGATGGTTCCTTTGCTCTGGGTAGAGGGAGGGTGCCTCTCACATGAGGGTCTTATGACCTGCATCAGGGGAAGGTCAGAAAATCCTTCCTAGGTTTTATAACTTGCCTCAGGGGAGGAAAACAGGAAAGGTCAGAGAGACCTCCCTGCACATACTGTTTCCCAAATTCCTTCAGCTTAAAATGTTCAATATGCCGGCCGAGCGCGGTGGCTCATGCCTGTAATCCTAGCACTTTGGGAGGGCAAGGCGGGCGGATCACAAGGTCAGGAGATCAAGACCATCCTGGCTAACATGGTGAAACCCTATCTCTACTAAAAATACAAAAAATGAGCCGGGCAGGGTGGTGAGCGCCTATAGTCCCAGCTATTTGGGAGGCTGAGGCAGGAGAATGGCGTGAACCCCAGAGGCGGAGCTTGTAGTGAGCGGAGATTGTGCCACTGCCCTCCAGCCTGGACGACAGAGTAAGACTCCGTCTCAAAAAAAAAAACAAAAACAAAAACAAACAACAACAACAACAACAAACACCAAGGTGCTATATTTTCAGGTAGCATGCCCTGAATCCATCAGGTATCTTGGCCATTGTTGATTCTTCTCCCTCCTGTGTCTCCCACCTGAGATCTCTCTCTAAATCCTACAATTTCTTCCTTTTTCTTTTCTTTCTTCTTTCTTTCTTTTCCTTCCTTCCTTTCTTCTTTTTCCTTTCCTTTCCTTTCCTTCCTTTCTTTTTCTTTCTTTCCTGTCTCTCTCCCTTCCTTCCTTCCTTCTTTCCTTCCTTCCTTCCTTCCTTTCCCTCTCTCTCTATCTATCTCTCTCTCTCTCTCTCTCTCTCTCTCTGTCTCTCTCTCTCTCTCTCGACTTGACAGAGTCTCACTCTTTTGCCCAGGCTGGAGGGTAGTGGCGTGATCTTGGCTCACTGCAACCTCTGCCTCCTGGGTTCAAGCAATTCTTCTGCCTCAGCCTCCCAAATAGCTGGGATTACAGGCGCGTGCCACCATGCCCAGCTAATTTTTGTATTTTTAGTAGAGACGGGGTTTCACCATATTGGCCAGGCTGGTCTTGAACTCCTGACCTTGTGATCTGCCTGCCTCGGCCTCCCAAAGTGCTGGGATTATTACCAGCATGAGCCATTGCGCCTGGCCAATTCCTTCCTTCTAAATGTCTCCCAGTGCCACTCTCTTCTTCATTCCTGTTATTTTCATCCTGGGCTAGTTCTGTACACTCCTCCAGTACCCAGCCTCCAGGGTGGCTTTGTGGCATTCTTAGTCCCGCCTTAGACTACAGACAGTTCCATTCTTCCTGGTATTCTCTGAAGACAAGCACCCATTTCTGGTCATTGTGTCCTCCCCATCCAACCACTCTTTGGTGCCTGGCACATGTGACATGTTTGTAGCATAGAGAGATTCAGAGTGAGGGGCAAGCCAGTAGCAGTGAGACAGAGAGAGAGGAGAGAGAGCTGTGTTACTGGGTGAAGGGGAGGAGATACCTGAGTGGCTGGGGAATCTATGTGACCTGAAGTTTCTGGGAATATCTGGATCACTGAGGCACAGCTCTTCTTGCCTTCTAGGCTCTTTGAGGGTCAGTGACAGTTACCTTGAACTAACTGCTGTGATCAAAGCCCAGGAGAATGCTGAGTACCTTCCATCAGCAAATGTTTTGAGCTGAGGTTTCCTGATAGAGGAGAATTTCGGGTAGATTTCCACAGTGTTGCCTAATTGGGTCTATCGGGTGAAGTCTAAACTCTGAGCCTCTTGCCAAACTTTAAATTGCTTCTGGGATAGGACCTGGCCCCAAAGCAACTGGTCCTAAATTCTCAAGACAGTCTCTATGGGACTCTCTGGAGAGAGTGTGGTGTACAGAGAAGAGAGGGAGCTGGGCCTGGTGCCTGGGCATGGCTTCCCAGCCCGCCCTGGGGTGCAGCCCCTCCAGGCTGGGGCTCCTGGCTGAGCCTCCAGTTTGAGAGCCAGCCTGTATCTCCTTGTCTCACTGAGTCCCAAGGTCAGGCAAAGACTTCTGGGGCTGCAGTTGCACCTTAGAGCCCTCTACACCCAGGGCCATTTCGAGACACCAGGACAGGAAACAGCAGTTAAAGAGTACATGCCCAAGTCGAGAGTGTGCACCTGTGCTGCCAGGGCAGCTCTGAGAGACATGGCCTCTTGGCCTGCTTGGTTTTTGGCAGGGTAGCACTCAGAAGGACAGGTGAAACCAGAGCCAGTGACATGTCCTGACCTCGGTAAACTGGCAACCTCCCCACTCCACCGGCCTGCCTTCCTGCAAACAATAGATGCAGCCCAATAGGATCCCAGACTGGACCCTAAACTGGGTAAGTGCTAGGGGACCTCTATGGCCAGTTCTTCACCAGCTGGGGGAAAGAGGCATGTACAAAGAGGTCTGTGCAAGGGGAGGGCTAGGGGTAGAATTGGGTTTGGGGATGAAGCAACTAATTCCAAAGCTCTGAAGGCTGCAAGTGTGTCAAGGAAGCAGGCAAGTCTAACAAGAAGAGCCCATAAGGTAGGCTTAGGATTAGTGGAGGAAGGGAAAAGTTAGAAAAAGGCAGATTTCAGGTCCCTGAAGAGCTCTAACAACCTGGGCTTTCTGACAATGACATTACCTTGAGCCCCTTGTTGTCCTAAATGTTTAAGCAGAGGCTGAGAAATCACGTATTGAAGAGAGGATCCTATGGCAGGTGGCTCAGGGGTGGGGACTGGATTGGTTTAATATCTGAAGATTCTGTCAAGCCTCAGATTCTGCACTTCCTGATACCGAATGGAGTTTTTCTCTAAAAATAGTTCCCCGTCCCTTAATTCCTAATATCCTGAGATAATCTTTTTTGGACATTGTATCATTACCATTTAGAACAAAGCACCCCCACTCCCCTTCTTCAGAGGCGTGTGCTGCTCACAAACATCTTCCCTGACCTCAGCTTCTCCACTTTTGAACTGAGAAGGGTTGAAACAGATTAGTGATTCCCAAGACCGGTATACATCAGAAGTACATGGGGGAGCTTTTATTTGAAAAGCAAAGCAATGAACAAAAACAGATTGCTAAGACAATCTGCCAAGGTATGATCCAGAAATCTGTATTTTTAACCAGCACTTGGGTAGCTATGAGGCAGTTGGCTTTTTGTCATTTTGGGCACCCTGTGTCAGGACCTGATGACATCTGGTGTTCCAGATCTCTTTGGAGATGAAATTGTGGTGATAATCCACAGTGCAGATTTTTGTATTCTAGAAGCTGGAGTAGGTTTGTGTGTGAGCATATCTGCAGATCTTCCAAATGGCATTAATGGGATGGCGTTTCTCATTGAACTTGATGTGGGTGTGATTCAAGGCTTCACCCAACCCAGGCTGGGGGTGTGAATTATGAGTGGTTTCCCACAATCAGGCAAGGCAATATGCCACCAGTCTAGTCCTGGAACAGCAAAGAGGCAGGCAGGTCAGACATGGTTACTGGAGGAAACACATGATTCCTTCTCCCCAAACCAGAATTCTGAAGCCTTCGGAGGGGACTCCATGTTATAGGTTCCAGAAACTCTGTTTTGTCAGATTTTGTAGATCTGGTCAAGATCAGATGAATTGATTTATGCTAACTAAACTCACAAAAGATGGAACTGCAAAAAGATACTGAGTAACAAATAAAACTGTTAAGGAAATAAGAAGTTTTATGTTTTGAAGCCAGCACATTTTCTCCCTGTAAGACTGTCTGTATGAGAAGTTAAATTATAATAGAAACTTGCTGGGTGAGGGGGAGCCAGACACAGAGGAATGGGTCATGTGACCTCAAGGGCCAGGGTCACCAAGCCATGACAGCCTGAGGTCTCCAATTATATGGCAGAGGCAGAGTTGCTCAGAAGCCCCTGATTTCCTACAAAGTGCTACAGACAGCACATGCAGTCGTGTGATATTGCTTTTGGTATATTAATATCATTGTTTAGGCAGAAATGTCCTTCATTTTTTTCATTCAAAGTTTTATTAGATTTCCAAGGTCTATTCTT
Organism: Macaca fascicularis; assembly: GCF_037993035.2. Lineage (NCBI taxonomy): Eukaryota > Metazoa > Chordata > Mammalia > Primates > Cercopithecidae > Macaca > Macaca fascicularis. The sequence continues at coordinate 63,358,788 of NC_088389.1, forward strand.
CCAAGGCCTGCTACACAGCCTGGCTTTTAGATAACTTGGTTTTTTACAGTTGAGTCTAACAGGATAAGTTTGTTTATAATTTTAGAGACATCATACTGTAATTCCCATGAATTGACTCAAGCGAGCTGTCAAAAAATAAAGATGTATTTTCTGCCTTCATTATTCCTAGGGATGAAAGAGAGAGTTTGAAATGGAAGTATCTAACCAGTCTTCTGTGACAGAATTTGTCTTGCTCGGCCTCTCTGCCCATCCAAAACTAGAGAAAACGTTCTCTGTGCTTATCCTGCTGACGTACCTGGTGATCCTGCTGGGCAACGGGGTCCTCATTCTGGTGACTGTGTCCGACTCCTGCCTGCACACGCCCATGTACTTCTTCATTGGGAACCTCTCCTTCCTGGACATCTGCTACACAACTTCTTCAGTCCCTCTGGTCCTGGACGGTTTCCTCACTCCCAGGAAAACCATCTCCTTCTCAGGCTGTGCAGTGCAGATGTTCCTCTCCTTTGCCATAGGAGCCACAGAGTGTGTTCTCCTGGGCATGATGGCGTTTGATCACTACATGGCCATCTGCAACCCCCTTAGGTACCCAGTAGTCATGAGCAAGGCTGCCTATGTGCCCATGGCTGCCAGCTCCTGGGTGGCTGGTGGAGCCAACTCCTTGGTGCAGATCTCTCTTGCAGTACAGTTACCCTTCTGTGGGGACAATGTCATCAACCATTTCATCTGTGAGATCCTGGCAGTTTTAAAGTTGGCTTGTGCTGACATCTCCATCAATGTGATCAGCATGGGGGTGGCCAACGTGATCTTCCTGGGGGTCCCAGTCCTGTTCATCTTTGTCTCCTACATCTTCATACTCACCACTATTTTAAAGATTCCCTCAGCTGAGGGGAGGAAAAAGGCTTTCTCCACCTGCTCTGCCCACGTTACTGTGGTGATTATCTTCTATGGAACCATCCTCTCAATGTATGGGAAGCCCAAATCCAAGGATTCCCTAGGGGCAGACAAACAGACCTTTCAGACAAACTCATCTCCCTCTTCTATGGACTTTTGACTCCCATGCTGAACCCCATCATTTACAGTCTGAGCAACAAGGATGTTAAGACTGCTGTGAGAAGCCTGGTGGCTCAGAAATGCTTGACTCAGTGAGGAGTTATATCCCATGATCCATGCACTCTGATGGCTCTCACTTGAGAATCTCAATTCCAAGCAAAGCTAGGTGAGGGGCAAGCTCAGTTTAGAGCCATGCTACTCACAATGTGGTCCATGGATCAGCAGTATCAGCATCACCTGGAAGCTTATGAGATGTACAGAGTCTTGGGACCCATTGCAGAACTCCTGAATTGAAATTTGCATTTTAACAAGTTCCCCCAGGTGATTTGTACGGATGTTAAACTTTGAGAAGTATCGGTTAAGGGTCTGTAGTGGATGCTGTGGTGTGCTGCCCGGATTCCTGTTCACTCCACCTAGCACTGAAGCACTCATGAGCCCTGTGAGTACTGATGGTCAACAGCATTCAATGGAGTCTCTCTGCAGGGTTGCCTTTGACTAAAGAGTACTACCTCACCCAAAGTCACATGCCCTTCTCAAGGTCAACTCATACACAATGATATCAATGTCAGTATAAAGACCCAGTCCTCCTTGCCTCAATGGGGTTATCTCTAAAGGGTCATCCCAGCTGGAGAGCTTTCCCATGGTAGTTCCAGCTCTCCCTCTGCCTATCCCTGCTTCTTCTATCTGCTCACATCCTGTACAGGTGTCGATCTTTTAAAATTTTTATTTATTTTAATTTTTATGAGTACATGGTAGGTGTAGATATTTATGGGGTACATGTGATATTTTGATACAGGTATACAATGCGTAATAATCACATCAGGGTAAATGGGGCACCCATCACCTCAAGCATTTATCTTTTCTTTGTGTTACAAACAATCCAATTATACTCTTCTAGTTATTTTTAAATGTATAATAAATTATTGTTGACTGTAGTCACCTTGTTGTGCTATCACATACTAGACCTAGTATCACATACTAGATCTTATTACTATATTTGTGTACCCATTAGCCATCCTCACTTCTCCTCCCCACCAACCTTCCCAGCCTCTGGTAACCAGTGTTCTACTCTCTATCTCCATGAGTTCAATCGTTTTGATTTTTTGCTCCCACAAATCAGTGAGAACATGCAAAGTTTGTCTTTCTGTTCCTGGCTTATTTCACCTTCATAATGACCTCCGGTTCCATCTATGTTGTTGTAAATGGCAGGATCTCATTTTTTTGATGATGAATAGTACTCTATTGTATATATGTGCTACATTTTCTTTATCCATTTGTCTGCTGATGGACATTTAGGTTGTGTCAAAATCTTGGCTACTGTGAATAATGCTGTAGTAATCATGGGAGTGTACATATCTCGAATATGCTGATTTCCTTTCTTTTGGGTATATACCTAGCACTGGGATTGCTGGATCATATGGTAGCTTTATTTTTAGTTGTTTTGAGGAACCTCCAAACTTCTCCATAATAGTTGTACTAACTTACATTTCCACCAACAGTGTACCAGGGTTCCCTTTTCTCCACATCTCCACCAGAATTTGTTATTGACTGCCTTTTGAATAAAAGCCATTTTAACTGGAGTGAGGTTGTATCTTATTGTAGTTTTTATTTGCATTTCTCTGATGATCAGTGATGTTGAACACCTTTTCATACACCTGTTTACCATTTGTATGTATTCTTTTGAGAAATGTCTAGTCAGATCTTTTGCCCATTTTTTCAGTCAGATTATAAAGCTTCTTTCCTATAGAGTTGTTTAAGCTCCTCATATATTCTGGTAATCAGTCCCTTGTCAGACAGGTAGTTTGCAAATATTTTCTTCCATTCTTTGGGTTGTATCCTCACTTTGTTGATTGTTTCTTTTGCTGAGCAGAAGCTTTTTAACTAGATGTGATCCATTTGTCCATTTTTGCTTTGATCCTGTGCTTGTGGGGTATTACTCAAGAAATCGTTACCCAGTCCAATGTCCTAGAGAGTTTTTGCAATGTTTTCGTTGAGTAGTTTCATAGCTTGAGGTCTTTGATTTAAGTCTTTCATTTTGATTTGATTTTTGCAGAGGGTGAGAGATAGGGGTCTAGTTTCCTTCTGTATATGGATATTCCGTTTTCTAAGCACAGAGGTTTTGATCTTAAAAGCACTTCTCAGTAAATGTTCTGCATGAAAATCTTCCCATCAGCACCAGCTTCCAGGGAACCCAACCAGTGACAGATAACAGTCAATCTCAGCACAGGTGTGTGAACAGTATGTATATACACGCCCTTCTCAGGTGTTTTCTGTACTTCCAAGGACAGTAACTTCTTGAATTCTTTTTGTTTAAAAATACCAGTTGTTCCCTAAAATGTTTTTCATAAATTAAATTCCTCTAATTTTCATTTATATACATAAACTTGATTTGTGTTTACTATGTAAGTATTTTTACTCCTGAACAGAGGGTGCAGAGAGTAAACAGAACTGTTTTAGCTACAGGGCAGGAGGGCTCAGTAGCCACGTCTTTGACATTTTAATCAAGGACAAAGATGTTTGAGCTCTGGAAAACATGTTAGTCCCTGACTACAACAAAACAAAACAAAACCTAAAAAAAAAATCTTAATTAATTATTTACATAAGAGAGAACATAATGTTCTCTCTACAGAAGGGAACATTATGTAATCTTCAATAATAAGTAAACTCTTTTATTCATGCATCATTATTTTAAAACAATCTGTGGATTAGACACTTCTACTTTGCAAGAATTCCTGCATTTTCATAGTTATTGTTGAGAAATCATAGAATTGTAAATTAAATGAGCCACTTATAAGACAAATAATTTTTAGAAGTAGAAAAATCATCTCAAATTTACCACAAAATTATACATAAAGTGGAATACATGTTCATTTTGACATGATGTGGGCTACGACCTCTAAAAGTAAGAGTGCCCAGGCCTGGAACAGCCATGAGGGGTACGCGATAGTTACAGATCATATTTGTCTGCAGCACCTGGAGAAGTCATTAGCATACAAGTGCTTAAAAAGACACACAACTGTCTTTCCCCTAGTGTCTTTCAATCTGTCTTGCTCCTACTCTTGTGCTCAGAGACTTGTGGCATGTGTGACTGGTAGACTTCTACGGAGGGCTTAAGTGAGGGCTCAGATGGGTGAAACTTTTTCCTAAGAGAAAATCCAAAATATGCCAGTCTCTAGCTTAAGGTCTGGGGTAGTCTGTGGGCATGGGGACTCCAAACCAGGGAGCTTCAGAGCTTCTTTTCCTCAGTCTTCAGGGAAATGACAAAAGCATCAGTGGAGATGGCCACACCCACACATCGTAATGAGAACTCTGTGCATGTCCCCCTGCAGTGACGTGTGCAATGACATCTATAAGGATGCCAAAGATGGTCAAAGAACTCTGATACCAACTTCCTTTTCCTTCTTACCAAGGCATAAGTAGTACCCAGAGTCTTTTATTAGCAAATCATTCTGTATCGCTACATGGCCATCTGCAACCCCCTTATATACCCCAGGGTCAAAAGCAAGGCTGCCTACTGCCCATGGCTGTTGGCTCCTGGGTGGCTGGCAAAGCCAACTCCTTATTGCAGATCTCACTAGCCATACAATTACCCTTCTGTGGGGACAACATCGACTTCACTTTATTTATTTATTTTGAGATGGAGTTTTGCTCTTGTTGCCTAGGCTGGAGTGCAGTGGCACGATCTCAGCTCACTGCAACTTCTGCCTCCTGGGTTCAAGCGATTCTTCTGCCTCAGCCTCCCAAGTAGCTGGGATGACAGGTGCCTGCCACCACGCCCAGCTAACTTTTTGTATTTTTAGTAAAGATGGGGTTTCACCACATTGGCCAGGCTGGTCTCAAACTCCTGACCTCAGGTGATCCACCCACCTCGGCCTGCCAAAGTGCTGGGATTACAAGCATGAGCCACTGTAGCTGGCCTCAATTTCCCTTTAACACTAGTCTTTATTTTATGTTTTATTTTGTTTTTAATTGACATATAATAATTTTACATATTATATTCATATACTGGGGTACAGTGTAATGTTTCAATACATATATACATTATGTAATGATCAAATCAGGATGATTAACATATCTATCATGTTAAACACTTGTCATTTCTTTGTGGTAATAACATTCAAAAATTATCTTTTCTACACAATATATCCATTAACAAAATTACACTCGTACCCCACAAATTTATACAAAAAACGAACAACCACCCCAAATCCTCCCTTCCAACTATTCTGAAGTATACAATGCATTATTGTTGGCTATTGTCACTCTACTGTGTAATAGAACACCAGAACTTATTCTTCCTATCTGTAACTTTGTAACCATTCACCAACCACTCCCCATCCCTGGTGACCCCACTCTCCCCGCTAGCCTCTGGTAACCACTATTCTATTTTCTACTTCTATGAGATCAACTTTTTTAGATTTCACATATGAGTGACATTATGTGGGATTTTTTCTTCTGTGTTTGGCTTATTTCATTTAACATAATATCCTCTAGGTTTATCAATGCTGTCAAAAATGATAGGATTTCATTTTTTAAAGAGCTGAATGGGATTTCATCGTGTAAATATATCACATTTTCTTTATTCATTCATCCATTAATGAACACTCAGATTGATTCCATATCTTGGCTATTGTGAATAGTGCTGTGATAAACGTGGAAATGCTTTTATCGCTTTTAACATACTCATTTCGTTTCCTTTGGCTAAATGGCCAGTAGTGGGGTTGCTGGATCATATGGTAATTCTATTTTTAGTTTTTTGAGGAACCTCCACACTGCTGTCCATCATGACTGGACTACTTTGCATTCCCACCGACAGTATATTAAAGTTCTCTTTTCACCACATCCACACCAGCATTTGATATTTTTTATCTTTTTGATAATAGCCATCCTAACTGGGGTGAGATGATATCTCATTGTGGTTTTGATTTTCATTTTCCTGATGATTAGTGATGTTGAGCTTTTTTTCATATACCTGTTAGCCATTTGTATGTCTTTCTTGAGGAATGTCTATTCAGATCTTTTGCCCATTTTTAAATCAGATTATTTGTGTTTTCTGGCTCTAGTGTAGTGTGAGTTTCCTATATATTCTGGATATTAACCCCTTGTCAGATGCTTTGTTTGCAAATATATTGATTGCTTTTGATAGAAATTAAGTTTCAACCCAAGGCTCATCACTTACACCCTCTCCCCTCATCCATCCTAAGAAAAACTTCACATCCTCAGGCCCTGCTAAGCAGGCACAGCCATATTCCATATTAACTGATTCTCATATCCCTGGCCCTATTTGAGGTGACTTGAAAGATTCTCTGCCCCTTGTTGTCGAAGATTCCTAACCAAACAGGCCTTAGCAAAATGCTAGTTACCTGCCTTGCCCGTGATACCAGAGCTGCTTCTATCTAAGGCTTGACCATGTTGCTCCCTCACCAACCCCAGAGCTCTCTCTTGTCCTCATTTCCTCTGCTTCAATCTCTATGCTATCCTTTTGTAATAGGGAGGGTAGTGTCAATACCTCTGGCAGAAAGAGTCCCTTCCTAATTGGGATCCAAGCTGCAAATAAATTCCCCATCATCTAAAATTATGGATACCATGACACTTACTATAGGATACCATTTAATGTCCTCTCTGGTCGCACTGGCACAGGGCCTGGCCCTGTTTAATTAATTTGATTAGTTAATTAATTTGATTATTATTTGATGAATAATTTTTTAGTTGTAAGTGGTAAAAACCCAAAGTCGAACCAGCTTAGGCAAAAGGTTGAATTTATTGATTTATGTGACCAAACATTGGGAGGTAAGAGAGGAAGTAAGGTATAACAAGGGACTTGAATGCTGCCCAGACATTCTCTATATTCTCTTTTGTGTGTGTGTGAGCAGAAATTATTTATCCAGTTTTTTTTTTTTTTTTTTTTTTTTTTTTTGAGACGGAGTCTCACTCTGTCACCCAGGCTGGAGTGCAATGGTACAATCTCCGCTCACTGCAACTTTTGCCTCCCAGGTTCAAGCGATTCTCCTGCCTCAGTCTCCTGAGTAGCTGGGATTACAGGTGCGTGCCACCACATCTGGCTAATTTTTAATAGAGATGGGGTTTCGCCATGTTGGCCAGGCTGGTCTCGAACTCCTGACCTCATGATCTGCCCACCTCGGCCTCCCAAAGTGCTGGGATTACAGGTGTGAGCCACCGTGCCCGGCCAGATACTTTTAAAAAGACATCACAAGAGTAACCTTTAAATTTTTTTAATTGACAGGTAAATATTCTATGTATTTATGTTGTATAACATTGTATTTTTGTTTTCTTTTTTAAAGATAGAGTCTCGCTCTGTCACCCAGGCTGGAGTGCAGTGGGGCAATCATGGTTCACTGCAGCCTTGACCTCCCAGGTTCAAGTGACTCTCCTACCTCAGCCTCCTGAGTAGCTGGAACTATAGACACATGCCACCATGCCCAACTAATTTTTTAAAATTTTTATGTAGAGATGGGGTCTCGCTGTGTTGCCCAGGCTGGCCTCAAACTCCCGGGCTCAAGCAATCCTCCTGTATTGGCCTCCCAAAGAGTCAGGATTATAGACGTGAGCCAGTGTGCCCAGCTATAACACTATGTTTTGATATATGTATACATTGTGGAATGGCTAAATCAAGCTATTTAACATATGCATTACTTCACATACTTATTATTTTTTGTGGTGAGAACCCTTAAAATCTACTCTCTTAGCAACTTTTAAATATGTAATATATTATTATTAACTATAGTCACCATGTTGTACAATAGATCTCTTGAACTTGTTCCTTCTGTATAACTGAAATTTTGTGTCCTTTGACTAATATTTTCCTATTTCCCTCACCCCCTCCAGGCTCTGGTAACTACCACTCTCCTCTCTGTTTCTATAACAGAGTTTGACTTTTTTAGATTCCACATATAAGTGAGATGATGCAGTATTTGTCTTTCTGTGCCTGGCTTATTTCACTTAACATAATGTCCTCCAGTTTCACCCATGTTGTTGCAAATTTAGTATCTCATCTTCTGTTTCTTGCCTCCGTTTTGTTTTCTCATATAGGCATCTTCCACAAGGCTGGCAGTATGGTCTCCAACAATTTTGAAGCTCACCTGTTTTGCTTCAGTCCTGTCTACTTTCCAATGGATTTATAGAATTCCAAGTTAATAAATCCCAGAGGAGGTGTGTGATTGACTTGGCTTAGGATAGTTTCCAATCCTGGTCAATTAGAGTTACTGCAGGTTTTGGAGCAGTGGTATCTATTTAGGAAGTTACCTTCCATTTGTATAGCATAGTTTAAATAAGGGAAGGAGCATTTCCTGAAAGAAGTACATATTTCACTGGGCACAATTGTGCACACCTGTAGTCTCAGCTACTTGGGAGGCTGAGGAAGGAGGATCGCTTGAGCCTTGGGCAACATAACTAGACTCCATCTCTAAAAAATGAGTAAAAATTATTTTTGCCTGGGCACAGTGGCTCACACCTGTAAACCTAGCACTTTGGGAGGCCCAGGCAGGTGGATCACTTGAGGCCAGGAGTTGAGACCAGCCTGGCCAATATAGCCAAACCCTGTCTCTACTAAAAAGAAAATACAAAAATTAGCCAGGTGAGGTCGTGCATGCCTGCACTCCCAACTACTCAGGAGGCTGAAGCATGAGAATTGCTTGAGCCTGGGAAGTGGATGATGCCGTGAATCAAGATTACGCCACTGCACTCCAGCCTGGGTGACAGAGCGAGACTCCATCTCAAAAAAAGAAAAAAAAGATTTTTTTTTAAAGTAAGTACATATTTCAAAAGCAGAAGAGTCCTTAGAGAGGAGAAAATATGTCTCTTACACGTTTTAGACCTAATGTCATTTACCCTGTCTGTATTTATATATATGGTCATTGCAACAATGGTTTCAAATCCCTCCCTGTGTCCAAACCACTGTCATGGAACTCTGCACTGCCCTCCCGTTTGGACTCTGGCTCAGCCAAGAGGCTTGCTTCAGGTCAATGAAATAATGGTGAGTGTGACACAACCAGAACCCATATTGGTGGTTGCTAGGGGCTGGGGGTGAGGAGAAATGGGCAAAAACTTCTTCCGGGTGCAGAGTTTGATTCTGGAGTAATGGAAAGGTCTGAAACTAGATAGAGATGGTAGTCACCCAACATCATCAATGTACAAAATGCCACTGAAGTATTCACTTCCGTGAATTTTATGTTATGTCAATAAAACCTCAATCATTTTTTAAAGAATCTAAAAAACAACCCAATTAAAAATGGGCAAAATGTTTGAATAGACATTTCTCCAAAGAAGATATTCAAATGCCCAATAAGCACATGAAAATATGCTCAATAACATTAGTCATAAGGAAAATGCAAATCGAAACTACAGTTAGATGCCACTGATACCACTCCATTCTGATGAGAATGACTGTAATACAAAAGATGAACAATAACAAGTGTTGGCAAAGGTGTGAAGAGATGGGAACCTTTCTAAACTGCTGGTGGGAATGTAAAATGATGCAGCCACTTTGGAAGACAGTTTGGCAGTTTCTCAAAAAGTTAAACATAGAGTTAACCATATGATCCAGCAATTTCATTCATATATACATATACACACACATATACATCCAAGACAATTAAAAACACATAGTCACACAAAAACTTGCACACAAATGCTCATAGCAGCACTATACATAAAAGCCAAAAATGTAAACAGCTCAAATGTCCATTGACTTGTGAATGGATAAACAAAATGTGTGTGGTACAATGGAATACTATTCAGTAATGGAAAGAAATTAAGTACTGATACATGCATGGAGGAACTTTGAAAATGTTATGCTAAGTGAAAGGAGACATACACAAAGGACCATATATTGTATGATTCTGTTTGTATGAAATGTCTAGAATGGGCAAATCCATTGACAGTAGATTAGTGGCTACTGAGGACTGAAAGGAGGGGGAGTAAAAGGGAACAGTTGCTAGCTGGTACAGTGTTTGAAATTTGTTCAGATATTTTAAAATCCTGGAATTAGATTGTGGTGATGGTTGCATAACCTTGTGAATATACTAGAACCACCAATTGTCTATTTATTTTTATTTTTTATTTTTTAGTGATACAGTCTTGCTCTGTCACCCAGGCTGGAGTGCAGTGGGACAATCATAGCTTACATATCATAGCCTCAAATCCCTGGGCTCAAGCAATCCTCTAACTTCAGCTAGATTACAGGTATGCACCACTAAGCCCAACTAATTGATTTTTGTTTTTTGCTTTGTAGAGATGGGGTCTCGCTCTATTTCCCAGCTTGGTCTTGAACTCCCTGGCCCAGCTGATCCTCCCGCCTCAGCCTCTCAAAACACTGGGATTACAAGTGTGTGCCACCATGCCCAGCCACTAACTGTATATTTTAAGAGTTAATTTTATGGTATTGAATTACATCTCACTTTTTTTTCAGTTCAAAACATTACAATGAGCTTGTTTTTAAGGTTTATTGAAGTATAATTCACATACGCATACACCCTTGGAGTGTAAAAGAAACCCACCTTTTTAAGGTATACAATTCAATGAGTTTTGATACATACTACAGTCATGTAACCATCACTGAAATCAAAAAATAAAATATTTCCTTTATCCTAAATATTCCTACATGCCCTTTTGCAGTCAGTTCCCTCTCTACCTCTAGCTCCTGGAAACCACTAATCTGAATTCCACTCTTATAGTTTTCTCTTTTCCAGAAAGCCACATAATGAGTCATTCAGTATGTAGGCTTTTCTAAGTATCTTACAATGGACTTGGTTTTAATGGGACTTACCTTGACTACCATCCAGACCCAGCAGTCAAACAACAGGGCTAATTCTCTCTAGAATCCAAGGTTGCCTACAAATAACAATCAAATCAAAGCACTTACTTTACAGAAGGCAATCTATCATAGCAGTTAAAATCACAGTATGTAGAATTAGACCAACCTGGGTATATTAGTCTGTTTTCACACTGCTAATAAAGACATATATGACTGGGTAATTTATACAGGAAAAAGGTTTAATGGACTTATAGTTCCACATGGCTGGACAATCATGGCGGAAGGCCTCACAATCATGGTGGAAGGCCTCACAATCATGGCAGAAGGCCTCACGATCATGACAGAAGGTCTCACAATTATGGTGGAAGGCAAGGAGGAGCAAGTCACGTCTTACGTGTATGGCAGCAGGCAAAGAGAAAGCTTGTGCTGGGAAACTCCCCCTTATAAAATAATCAGATCAGCTGGGTATGGCGGCTCATGCGTGTAATCCCAGCACTTGGGGAGGCCGAGGTGGGCAGATTATCTGAGGTCAGGAGTTCAAGACCAGCCTGGCCAACTTGGTGAAACCCCATCTGTACTAAAAATATGAAAATTAGTTGGGCATGGTGGCACGCATCTGTAATCCCAGCTACTCAGGAGGCTGAGGCAGAAGAATTGCTTGAACCCGGGAGACGGAGGTTACAGTGAGCTGAGATTGTGCCACTGCACTCCAACCTGGGCAACAGAGCAAGACTCCTGTCAAAAAAAAAAAATCATCAGATCTCATGAGACTTATTCACTGTCATGAGAACAGCATGAGAAAGACCTGCCCCCATGATTCAGTTTTCTCCCACTGGGTCCTTCCCACAACATGTGCAAATTCAAGATGAGATTTGGGTGGGGACACAGCCAAACCATATCACTGGGTTTGAATCACAGTTCTAAAATTTCCTGTTGTGATAAACTTCAAAAGTTTACTTAAACTCTCTAAGCCTTTTCCTGATTTCTACAATGTGAATAAAAATACCTATTTCATTGGGTTCTTGAGAAGATTCAATTAAAAAGAGAGAATGAATGTCCACACAATGCTCAGAACATAATAGGCAACTAACAAATAATATCTATTATTACTTTATTACTATTATGATTATTACTGATTGGCAGAAGGCATATGACCTGTAAGGACACTTAATTCCTTATTTTCACACAGTTGTCATGCCTTAGAGACTTCCCTAACTATCCCTCCAGCTTCAACTCGCCTGAGTACATGATTTTTGTTCTAGTCTTGTATATCTCATAGCTTCTAGGTTATTTCTATTTCACTAGAGACCTTGGGAAAGTTTATTAATCTCTCTAAGTTTTAGATTCCACATCTAAAACAAGGGATTGATAATATTACTTACCACATAAGGTTGTTGTGAGGTTTGAAAGAGGAAATGTACTTTACCTAGTGCTTGCTACTTAAGTAGAAGAGAAGCCCTCTTACCTGCTGTAGTCAGGGCCAACATTTGGATAGTTAATTTAATTAGTTTTTTCAAAGTTGATGAAGAGGGGGCAGTATTATCTATGTTTACATCCAGTCTTAAACCAATAGTTCTTAAAATGTGATCTAGGGACTCTGGAGAGTCCCTGACACACTTTGATGGCTCCATGAGGTCACAGCTATTTTTCTAATAATACTAAGATTTTATCTGCCTTTTTCACTGTCATTCTCCCACAAGAGTACAGTGGAGTTTCCCAGAAGCTACATGACAAGTGACAATGAAGCAGATTGACTGCAGAAGCAGATGTGAGAATCCAACTGTCTTCTCTTAAACCAGACATTAAAGAGACTGCAAAAAGTGTAAAACAATGCCACTCTTCTCACTAAATGTTTTGGAAAATATAGTTATTTTTAAAATATTTAAATGTTTTAATTTATATTAACGTTTAATGTGTTTATTATTGTTAATTTGAAACATAATAACAAATAATTTATCAGTTTTAATTTCTAACATGGTAAATATTGACAGATATAATCCACATAAATAAAAGTTCTTTGGAATGCTCAATAATTTCTAAGAAAGTAAAGGGGGGGTCTTTTGGTTTCTGGTCTGGCATGTCAGGAGCTTGAAAGTTGTCATTCCATTCTAATAACAAGTGAAAAGCTGAATCAACTGAAAAATCAACAACTCTTCTTAGATCTGTCAGGCAGACACAGAGAATTACAATTTACTGGAGCAGAGACCCACAGGCAAAACCTCCATTGGACAGTACCAGGGTGGGAAAACATGAACTGCAACTAACAAATTGCTGGAGGCTCAGTGTGGACAAGTCTCAGAGTTCAAAAGCCCTTGTGGGGGGGGGGGGTGCTCCCCATACTTTATAGTAACCATTTTGAAATACAACAAAGCTTTTTTTTTTTTTTTTTTTTGAGACAGTGTCGCTCTGTTGCCCAGGCTGTAGTGCAGTGGCACTATCTCTGCTCACTTCAACCTCTGCCCCTGCCTACTGGGTTCAAGTGATTCTCCTGCCTCAGCCTCCTGAGTAGCTGGGACTACAGGCATGTGCTACCACATCCAGCTAATATTTTGTATTTTGAGATGGGGTTTCACCATGTTGGTCAGGCTTGTTAAATACAGTAAAGTTCCTCTTCAAAGACACAGTATGTACAACTTTCTTGTTCTTTGTTCTGCAAGTAATCTTTCCTGCCTTTGCCGTGCTCAGACATGTCCACGCATGCCTTAGCTTTAGTCAGTCTATAACTCACGTCACCTTCTTTATTTGGGAATGTGTTAGCTTCCTAGTTCCCCCAAAAGTGACCTCCTCCTTTCCTTTGTTCCTCCATTGCGCGTTTACCTATTTAGGAAAAGTTTAAGATCCTGGCCAGTTGGGATCAGTTTAGCATGTGTGGTCCAGTTCCAGCCAATGGAAGCAGGACACAGAAGTAGGGACAGTGTCAGGAATAAATACCCCTGCTTTCCTTTGTTCCTTGTGCTCTTGCAGCAACCAAGAGCATGAGCAGCACCCTTCAGCAGAAGTAAATTTGCCTTGTTGAGAAATCCTTTGTTTGAGTGCTCATTTTCTTTGTGACTCCAAGCAATTGTTTGCAACAGGCTGATCACGAACTCCTGACCTCAAGTGATCCACCTGTCTCAGCCTCCCAAAGTGCTGGGATTACAGGTGTGAGCATTCTTTTACCAAGGTCTAATCTACTGGGGTTTTATCAGAGCCTAACTGACCCAGCATAAGAGAAATGCCTAACTCTAGCAAGCTCCAGACCTTCTGTCCCATCTAAAGGGGAGAAAAAAACTAAGAGGCACTTGTACTGATCACATTCCAGTGACACAGGCTTCCTAAAAGACTGAGACCCAATCATGGGGTTATAGAACACTTCCCACCACCCATCTCTCCCCACCCTACCCTCTACCGCCACATTACTAAAGGCCCATTTACTGCGGGTCCTTTTACCCACTACCTCATGTCTGGCTTTCAACAAAAACTCACAAGGCATATTATAAGGCAAAAAACATAGTTTGATGACAGAACAAACATCAGAACCAGACTCAGATATGGCAGAGATGTTGGAATTATCAGACTAGGAATTTAAATAACTATTATTAATATGCTAATGATTCTCATGGAAAAAGCAGACAACATGCAAAAACCGATGGGTAATCTAAGCAGAGAGATGGAAATTCTGAGAGAGAATAAAAAAGGAATGCTAGGTATCAAAACCACTGTAACCGCAATGCAGAATGCTTTTGATGGGCACATTAATAGACCACATATGGCTGAACAAAGAATGTCTGAGCTTGAGAATCTGCAATAGTAACTCTCAAAACTGAAAGGCAAAGAGAAAAAAGACTGTGGGAAAAAAACCCAGAAAGAATATCCCAGAAGTGTGAGACAAATACAAAAACTGTAACATACGCAAAAGAAGAATAGAGAAAGGGACAAGAGAAATATCTGAAAAAAAAGGAGTCTTGAGATTAAGAAAAAGTTTGAGAATCACTACTTTAAACATTTTCGAGAAAACATACAACTGTATTTATTTTCCAATCTTTTGACACAGAGAGAGGATATTTTCTTGTGTGTGAGTCCACTAATTGGACTCTTAAATAAATCACACCCATGGCACATTGTCTACAATTTTCAATTTAAATTTCTTAAAGCAGAGTAAGAATTTGAAGATTTTTGCAGAAGAATTGTGGTGCAGGATCTGTCTCGATTTTAACAATTTTCTCCCTGACATCTAATATGACAGCAATTTATTTTACTATGAATCTATCCAAAGCATTCAACTTAATTTTCATGAAGACAACACTTTCCACTCTCTTTTTAGGTCAGTTTGTGTAATTTAAATTAACTTAATACAACTACAAGATTAACAATTGGCTTGTGTAACTCCCAGCTACAGGGAGCAGGCATTTTGGGCAGCCAGGAACCTGACATGGGTGCTGGTCCCCACATTTTGCAGTGGGAATGGAGAGTATAAGTTAATCTCGGTAGCCAGGTAAAGGGAGATTGATTAAAAGCATTTTGCAAAACGTGGAAACCACTATTAATATTAGTGCCCGACTATTAACTCAAACCCTCCTTGCCCACTAATCCATAATCCTCAATTATAAGAAAGACTTCTTATTTTCATCCTTATCTTCAGTAACCATCACAGTGGGGATAACTTGGGGAATATTTTGATACCAAGTCTAAACAGCCCTTCAGTCCCCAGTCCCCTATGCTAGTTTAAATATCCTCTCCTTTGTATCTCCTCTGTTTTTTTATTGTTGTTTTTGTTTTGTTCTGTCTTATTTCATTTTCTTTCTCTTTCTTGGTTTTAAAACCCTGCCCTTTGCTCAACCTTTCTCTTTATCCCTGATCTGTCCCTAAGCCCTGCAATGTCTTCTGCTGACAGGTCTCTTACACTGGACCCCCCTCATGCCCTTTTCCCTGACTTTCTTCCTCTGACTCTTCCCTGCCCCCAGGCTCTCATATAAGTTAAGGGCACTTGGCAATTATCTCACAGAATGTAGCTGTCACCAGGAACTTTCTGGAGGCCAGAGGCCCTATCCTTGTCATTTCGCTCTCTTTCTAGCATCTGGTGCTGGCCCATGGCACATGTCCCTTGCTTCCTGATTTCAAGGGCAGGGGCCAGGGCTGGTCAGCTCTGGATGTGTGCTGAGGGGCTGCAGGGGAGGCCGTGCTCAGGGCACATGTAGATGACCAGTGTGTCTGTCTCAGCAGAGGCAAAGTTTTTCCCTCTTGTTTTGACAGTTAGGGTTGCAAAGGCAAGTGGCACAGCCTCCTCAGACAGACATAACATTGTGGCCAAAGCATGGTCAGAACTTAGTTATTGCCTCTACTTGCAGGAATGCCAACAAGGACAGGATAAAAACTTTTTAATCCAAGGAACATTTCTTTTTTTTTTTTTTTTTTTTTTTTTTTTTTTTGAGACGGAGTCTCGCTCTGTCGCCCAGGCTGGAGTGCAGTGGCGTGATCTCGGCTCACTGCAAGCTCCGCCTCCCGGGTTCAGGAATCCAAGGAACATTTCTTTGCAGCGAGAGTTAAGATTTACATAGAACTGTCCGCAACTTGTATAATTGGGTCTGTGGGACGCACACCCTAAACTCCTGTGAGGCCCTTCACCAAACTTTAAATTGCTTCTGGGATTAAAACTGGCTCCCAAACAACCAAGGCTCTAAACTGCTCCATGGCTCCCTGACAGAATCTCTGGAGAGCAGGTCTGGGTGAAGGCACAGGGTGCCCGCCCTGAGCATGCAGGCAGGGCATGACTGCAGAATCAGCGGGAAGCAGCTCCTCGAGCTGTCCTTCCTCTTGGCATCTCACCAGGCATGGAGGTGAGGAAAGTTAGCAGGAAAGTTAGCAGCTAGAGCCCCTTCAGCTATGGCCAACCCCACATTCCCTTTACCTTGCTGTGAAATTTGAAGAAATTGTTTAGTTCCAAGACAGCTAAATAGAATTTGCTATATGCTTCCAGGCACAGCCCCAACCGATGGGGCTAGCTGGAGATGGTCAATGTGGGCAGCTGGAGATGGTCAATGTGGGCAGCTGGAACAATCACTTCTCAAGCCTGGAGACCTTCCAGCATCATCCCCTGCTATGAGACCTTTTGTCCAGGTAAGTGCCTGTCTCCATCATGGACTTATCTCCACACTGGATGTAGACTGGGTTCTCTCTGTGGCTAAACCTTCTTCAGGTAGGTGAGCAGAAGAGCAAAGGTTGTGAGTGGGAACTTGGCCATAGCTTCCATAGGGTCTTTTATAAGGGAAAGGGAGCAGGCATGTTCTGGGAGTCTAGGCCTGTGTGGGGATGGGGCAGAGTAGGGGGAAGAATGGGGGATAACATTAGAAGGAAGCTTCTGCCCAGTGTAAGGAAAACCTTTCTAGCAATGGAGGCCATCCGACAAAGGAATGGGAGGTATGAGCTCTACCTACCTTAAGGTGTTCCAAACAAAAATTGGAAAATTGTGTTGCATGGAAGGTATTCGTGCAATGGAGGGAAGCGAGACAAGACCAGTTACTTTACAATATCTCCGCCAAGTCTAAGATTTTCCAGTCAGCAGTGCTAGTAACTCTAAAGACGGATCTCTTTTCCCCACATATTCCTGATGTTCACAGTCAATCTCCTCTGATAACTGCATGAGGATGGCTTCAAACTGGGCCCAGTTTCTCCCACCAGATCTTTCGCAGCCAGCAACAGTGTGATAGTTACAGATGGAATGTGTGGCTCCCAGGGACACCATCCACCCCCACCCAAGCCCTGACATGAGGCAGAGATCTCGGAGAAAGGTGTGATACCTCTACTCTTCATGAATATCCTAGGGAGAGAGAGGATAATCAAGACTTCATAGTCGATTCTTTAGTGCTTGGTAGTTCTACTCTGGCACAAATGGACCAGCAAGGATCTAATCAGAGTGGTAAGGGAAGGAGCCTTGGGGAGAAGGTGAGGAGCCACCTGGCCCTGTCCTTGCTGCCTGTGCTCCTTTCTGAGCCTCAGCTTCCTCATCTTAACATGAGAAGTCAAGGCTTGAGGTTTTCTTTCTTTCTTTTTTTTTTTTCTTTTTGAGACAGAGTCTCGCTCTGTCACCCAGGCTGGAGTGCAGTGGCACGATCTTGGCTCACTGCAAGCTCCGCCTCCTGGGTTCACGTGATTCTCCTGCCTCAGCCACTCCAGTAGCTGGGACCACATGCGCCTGCCACCATGCCTGGCTAATTTTTTTGTATTTTTAGTAGAAACGGGGTTTCACCGTATTAGCCAGAATGGTCTCGATCTCCTGACCTCATGATCTGCCCACCTCGGCCTCCCAAAGTGCTGGGATTACAAGCATGAGCCACTGCGCCCAGCCAAGGCTTGAGGTTTTCTCTAGTGTGCTGGATCTATAGGTCTGCGGTGCCATTTTCAGCCTCCTTTGAGCGATCCCTCTGTAAGCCTGGGTGGAATTGTCTGCTCTTCCGTGGAGAAACCATTACCATGACATTGCAGTGGTTTAATGGTCAGCTTGGATATAGAAAGCCCTGAGTTACGAGCTGTGACATAAAACTGCTCCCAAAGCACAGAATCTACCCACAAACTCACACTGGGAGGCATGAGGGACACTTGTCCTTGGATTCTATTCCTGCTCCTTCATGGGTCTGGAGCAGACTGGGAAACAGCAGTACTGGGAACAAAGGCTGGTTAGAGGGGATATGGAAGTGCTTCTGTTAGTGTCTCCAAGCTCTCTTGCTCAGAAAATCCTCATTGACAGGGCAGCCAAGGGAGATCCCCAACCAAACTCACGAGAAATGAACTAGAAACCAGGAATCAAGTAACAAATGTAAATGCTGGATAGACCCTAGTTTTCCCGATCTCTGCTCATCACATACTCCCTGGGAAGGACTGTATTTGGAGCTGAATTATCATCAGAGAATTAGAGCCAGGGGAGTGGGTGGGGTGATGTCAGTGGCCAGCATCACTGAGTGTGACAACCTGAAGCCTCCAAGGACACTGCAGGGACAATTCAGGGACAAGCAGGGCTGGCCAGAGGAGCCCACTTCCCTGGTCAGTGTTGGAACCATGCAGCATGCCCTCAAAGGTCCTCTTTTATGGAGCTTATGCAGATCCTTCCTTGCATATCCATTCCTTCAAGTGTGTTAATACCACTGATCTGATGAAAATTCTTTCATTTATCATGGTTTGATTAGATTTCCAGGGTCTGCTTCTCCTACTTTTGATCTGACATGTCCTGACTTTTAAGGTAACTTCAGTAGGCAGTGAATTTTATCTGTTAGCTGCTGATATTACAGTTTGGCATCTCAAAGGGTAAATTTGATTATATGTTCTAGAAGCGTCTCATTATAAATACCACATACTGATCTTTATAAACATGTTTGCTGTTCTCAGTTTCCCTAAATGGGGAAGAGAGAATTTAAAATGGAAGTGGCCAACCAATCCATTGTGGCAGAATTTGTCTTGCTCGGCCTGTCAGATCAGCCAAGGCTGGAGAAAACATTCTTTGTGCTCATCCTGCTGATGTACCTGGTGATCCTGCTGGGCAACGGGGTCCTCATTCTGGTGACTGTGTCCGACTCCCACCTACACATGCCCATGTACTTCTTCCTCGGGAACCTCTCCTTCCTGGACATCTGCTACACAACCTCCTCCATTCCTCTGGTCCTGGACGGTTTCCTCACTCCCAGGAAAACCATCTCCTTCTCAGGCTGTGCAGTGCAGATGTTCCTCTCCTTTGCCATGGGAGCCACAGAGTGTGTGCTCCTGGGCATGATGGCGTTTGATCGCTATGTGGCCATCTGCAACCCCCTTAGGTACCCAGTAGTCATGAGCAAGGCTGCCTATGTGCCCATGGCTGCCAGCTCCTGGGTGGCTGGTGGAGCCAACTCCTTGGTGCAGATCTCTCTTGCAGTACAGTTACCCTTCTGTGGGGATAACATCGTTAATCATTTCACCTGTGAGATCCTGGCAGTTCTGAAGTTGGCCTGTGCTGACATCTCCATCAATGTGATCAGCATGGGGGTGGCCAACGTGATCTTCCTGGGGGTCCCAGTCCTGTTCATCTTTGTCTCCTACATCTTCATACTCACCACCATCCTGAGGATCCCCTCAGCTGAGGGACGGCGAAAGGCCTTCTCCACTTGCTCTGCACATCTTACTGTAGTGGTGATTTTCTATGGGACTATTCTTTTCATGTATGCAAAGCCCAAGTCTAAGGACCCCCTGGGGGCGGACAAACAGGGTGTTTCAGACAAGCTTATCTCCCTCTTTTATGGAGTGTTGATCCCCATGCTCAACCCCATCATCTACAGCCTGAGGAACAAGGACGTGAAGGCTGCTGTGAGGAGCCTGGTAAGTCAGAAATGCTTCACCCAGCGATAGTGAGAGGAAGCGGTGTGTCTTTTGGTTCTGTTTACACAAGGGGTCTACTCAGTAAGCACAGACTTGCTTAATGGTCCCACACAACAGTTTCCAAACTGATGTTCATTGAGATGGGGCTTTCTTCGTGATGGAAGATGGAACACTAACTCTTTAGAATGTGCTAAATTACCTAGAACCGAGAGTAAGTGACTATTAAATTTTCTTTGTATTTTTATTCTGAAAAAATAAGCAATAAAAATTAGAACTTTGTAAAACAAACACTTATTTCTTTGTTCATGTGCAGACCAGTTTCAATTTGTATGTGACAATTACGTTGTTTTCTGTTGTATTGTGTAATGGGGAGCATGACAGTGAGGAAAAGTCACTTTTTTTTTGAGAAAACCATTTTTATTATCATCACCACCCAGGTTATCTGTGCTAAGTTATGTGCCAAATGGCCAGATCTTCTAAAGAACAGCTACATAACATTTCTTTCATGTTTCAAGAGATGAAAATAACTGTACAAGATCAAGTACAAAAGTACACAAGACAGTAGACACGAAAAAGATCCATGTGTGAGATTTTTATCCCACCTACAGCTTTTATGTATTGAAAAGTAGAATTCATGATCTAAAAAATATTGTCCTTCTATAGTCCTGTCAAGTTTAGTGTAAGTGGGTTTAACCTGATTACAACACTAACACCAGTGTCACTTATCTGATATTTATAAAAATTCATATTTTTCAATAAATGAAAGTCAGTGTAACACCCATGCAAGCTAGAATGCTAGCTGTTTGGTGAACAAGGACCTGATATCAGAACAAGAAGTATATAAAGTCCCAAACTTTAAAGTATGATCTTTTTCAAACTGCATCCATTCCTCACATTGAAGATGTGAAACCCAAACCCATTCCTCTTTGTGTGTGGATTTGTGATCTTGCCTTTTCATACGGAGCATCTAAACTTCTAAATACTTCTTCCTATTGCTTCAGAGTCTTGTAACTTTCTTCATCAACTGAGCTACATCGAGCTTCATCTTCACTCTTAATACCCATCAATTTCCTAAATTTGACATTTTGGTCCTTGTTTCCAAAATTCAATTTTTCGCGTATTTCAGTAGATTAAGATTTGTCCTCTTCTTTCTTGCCCTGCCAAAGCATTTTCCTTTTTTTCTCTTGTTCAGCAAATTTCAATGGATTCACATAGAAATTCTGCTGGGTTATAGTAGCTAGGTACAGCTATTCCTGTCTCTGCCAAAGCTTTAGCTTGCAGGGCTGCCATTTGAGCTGTCATGGCTATCTGAGGTATTACTTGCATTCCTGATGCCAACAGGGCAGCAACATTGAGAACAGAACCCCCAGTAGCTGCAGCTGCTGCAGTTATTTCTTGTTGTTTTTGTTTTTCAACCATTTTCTTGTATCGCTGTTCTTATAATTTCTTTGCCCTTTCCAACCTCCTAGCTAAAGCTTCTTGTGTGTCTATTGCTGTGTTTCTGCTTCTGAAGGGAAGTGGACTCGGAGTCCAGCTTTAACTTCTGCTAAATCTTCTCGGTTTTTCAATTCTCTTTTTTCTATCTCGACTTCTACTCTTTGTTCTACTCCTGCTTCTAGTCCTATGCCTGTGTCTCGATCTTGAGCAGGAATGAGATCTGATATGCCCTTTTCTTTCCCTGCTTCTGGATCTTGATTTCTTCCCCTCTCTGCTTCTAGGTTGAGACTTCTTCCACTCCCCACTCCTGGATCGAGACTTCTGCTCCAGCCTGCTTCTACTACGATGGCGTCTTTCACGAGACCTAGATCTTGAGTGACTTCTGCCTCTTGATGACTTTCATTTTTTGCATTTGTGCTTGTCCTCACTATTTTCAGATTAATTTAGTTGCTCTCTTTCTTTATCAGAGGAATGTTCTTTGTCATTATGTTCCTCAGATTTGTGTTTCTTAGAGGATTTTTCTTTGGATTCATGTCTTCTTGCCTCTTTGCTTCTGTTCCAGCTCCTGTGTTTTCTTCCTTTATTACTTGACTTTCATTTTCTTTCTCTTGACCTTGATCGTGATCTTGAATAATGATGTTTTGAGGCTCCAGGAGGAACAGATACATCTGACTACTCTTTTTTCTTATCTCTATCTGGTGATGTCCTTTGTGGGGTTAGTCCATCTCATTCTGTATCACTAGCTGCCACAGTTCAGAGTCCTGGCCGCTAGGGCCGCACCTCCACTTGCTGCTTTCAGCAGTTGGAAAAGTCACTTCTTAATTGGCATCCAAATTGAAAACCAATCTGCTATTTTAGAAAATTGCCAATATCAAGATGCATCCTGAATGACATCATTTAACCCCTCTTTGACTATAGGAGCTCAGAGTGTTGTCTGTTTAATTATTTCCTGCTTAATATCCTAGAGAAAATTTTGGGTAACTCTTTTTCCTCTTAATATACATAGAGCATGTCTATTTTCTACCCAAAGTCACTGAAGAGTTTGCTGCAACACCACCAAACTAGATAATACAGCCCAAGAAGAGAATCTTTAGCAGTCTTCCTCTAGATAAATCATTACTACAATATGAAGTTTATATTCACAGTCCATTTCATTTCTTTATGATTTTAGATTGGATGCTGGCAATAATTTCCAAGCCTACTAATAATTACCCTTCTGGCTAAGAGCATAGACTTTGCAACCAGACTAACATGGAGTACCTCTGCCTGCACACTTCAGACCTGTTTAGAAAGAACTATTTAATCTTGTGGACCCTTAGTTTCCTCATTTGTAAGATGGAAATAATTAAACCAACTCCATAGAGGTGTTGTGAAGATCAGTATGTGTATATGTTAAAAATGCATAGCGGGATGGGGCGCCCAAGATGGCTGAATAGGAACAGCTCCAGCCTCCAGCTCCCAGTGTGAGCAACACAGAATATGGGTGATTTCTACATTTTCAACTGAGATACTGGGTTAATCTCACTGGGGTGTGTTGGACAGTCAGTGCTGGTCAGTGGGTGCAGCCTGACCAGTGAGACCTGAAGCAGGGCAAGGCGTCGCCTCACCTGGGAAGTGCAAGGGGGAAGGGAATTCCTTTTCCTAGCTAAAGGAAACTGAGACACACAACACCTGGAAAATCAGGTAACTCCCACCCTAATACTGCACTTTACCAAGGATCTTAGCAAACGGCACACCAGGAGATTATATCCCACACCTGGCCCAGAGGGTCCCACGCCCACGGAGCCTCCCTCATTGCTAGCACAGCAGTCTGAGATCTAACTGCAAGGTGGCAGCGAGTCTGGGGGAGGGGAGCCCGCCATTGCTGAGGCTTAAGTAGGTAAACAAAGCCTCCAGGAAACTCGAATTGGGTGGAGCCCACTGCAGCTCAAGGAGGCCTGCCTGCCTCTGTAGACTTCACCTCTGGGGACAGGGCATAGTTAAACAAAAAGCAGCAGAAACCTCTGCAGATGTAAATATCCCTGTCTGACAGCTTTGAAGAGAGCAGTGGTTCTCCCAGCACAGAGGTTGAGATCTGAGAACGGACAGACTGCCTGCTCAAGACTGCCTGCTCAGACTGCCTGAGTAGCCTAACTGGGAGACATCCCCTACTAGGTGCAGACCGACACCTCACACCTCACACGGCTGGGTACACCTCTGAGACGAAGCTTCCAGAGCAAGAATCAGACAGCAACATTTGCTGTTCAGCAATATTCTATCTTCTGCAGCCTCTGCTGCTGATACCCAGGCAAACAGCGTCTGGAGTGGACCTCAAGAAAACTCCAACAGACCTGCAGCTGAGGGTCCTGACTGTTAGAAGGAAAACTAACAAACAAAAAGGACACCCACACCAAAACCCCATCAGTACATCACCATCATAAAAGACCAAAGGCAGATAAAACCACAAAGATGGGGAAAAAGCAGTGCAGAAAAGCTGGAAATTCAAAAAATCAGAGTGCATCTCCCCCTCCAAAGGAATGCAGCTCTTCGCCAGCAATAGAACAAAGCTGGATGGAGAATGACTTTCACGAGTTAAGAGAAGAAGGCTTCAGTCGATCAAACTTCTCAGAGCTAACAGAGGAACTACATACCCAGTGCAAAGAAACTAAAAGCCTTGAAAAAAGAATGGATGAATGGATAACTAGAATAATCAATGCAGAGAAGACCATAAACGAGCTGACGGAGATGAAAACCATGACACAAGAACTACGTGACAAATGCACAAGCTTCAGTAACCAACTTGATCAACTGGAAGAAAGAGTATCAGCGATTGAAGATCAAATGAATGAAATGAAGCAAGAAGAGAAGTGTAGAGAAAAAAGAGTAAAAAGAAATGAACAAAGCCTCCAAGAAATATAAGATTATGTGAAAAGACCAAAACTACGTCTGATTGGTGTGCCTGAAAGTGACAGGGAAAATGGAACCAAGTTGGAAAACACTCTGCAGGATATCATCCAGGAGAACTTCCCCAACCTAGTAGGGCAGGCGAACATTCAAATCCAGGAAATACAGAGAATGCCACAAAGATATTCCTTGAGAAGAGCAACTCCAAGACAAATAATTGTCAGATTCACCAAAGTTGAAATGAAGGAAAAAATGTTAAGGGCAGCCAGACAGAAAAGTTGGGTTACCCACAAAGAGAAACCCATCTGACTAACAGCAGATCTCTCAGCAGAAACTCTACAAGCCAGAAGAGAGTTGGGGCCAATATTCAACATTCTTAAAGAAAAGAATTTTCAACCCAGAATTTCATATCCAGCCAAACTAAGTTTCATAAGTGAAGGAGAAATAAAATCCTTTACAGACAAGCAAATGCTTAGAGATTTTGTCATCACCAGGCCTGTGCTACAAGAGATCCTGAAGGAAGCACTAAACATGGAAAGGAACAACAGGTACCAGTCACTGCAAAAACATGCCAAAACGTAAAGTCCATTGATGCTAGGAAGAAACTGCATCAACTAACAAGCAAAATAACGAGCTAATATCATAATTACAGGATTAAGTTCACACATAACAATATTAACCTTAAATGTAAATGGACTAAATTGGCCAATTAAAAGACACAGACTGGCAAATTGGATAAAGAGTCAAGACCCATCAGTTTGCTGTATTCAGGAGATCCATCTCACATTCAGAGACACACATAGGCTCAAAATAAAGGGATGGAGGAAGATCTACCAAGCAAATGGAAAACAAAAAAAGCAGGAGTTGCAATCCTAGTCTCTGATAAAATAGACTTTAAACCATCAAAGATCAAAAGAGACAAAGAAGGCCATTATATAATGGTAAAGGGATCAATTAATCAGGAAGAGCTAGCTATCCTAAATATATGCACCCAATACAGGAGAATCCAGATTCATAAAGCAAGTCCTTAGAGACTTACAAAGAGACTTAGACTCCCATACAATAATAATGGGAGACTTTAACACCCCACTGTCAACATTAGACAGATCAATGAGACAGAAAGTTGACAAGGATATCCAGGAATTGAACTGAACTCTGCACCAAGTGGACCTAATAGACATCTACAGAACTCTCCACTCCAAATCAACAGAATATACATTGTTCTCAGCACCACATTGCACTTATTCCAAAATTGACCACGTAGTTGGAAGTAAAGCACTCCTCAGCAAATGTAAAAGAACAGAAATTATAACAAACTGTCTCTCAGAGCACAGTGCAATCAAACTAGAACTCAGGACTAAGAAACTCAATCAAAACTGCTCAACTACATGGAAACTGAACAACCTGCTCCTGAATGACTACTGGGTACATAACGAAATGAAGGCAGAAATAAAGATGCTCTTTGAAACCAATGAGAACAAAGACACAACATACCAGAATCTGTGGGATACATTTAAAGCAGTGTGTAGGGGGAAATTTATAGCACTAAATGCCCACAAGAGAAAGCAGGAAAGATCTAAAATTGACACCCTAACATCACAATTAAAAGAACTAGAGAAGCAAGAGCAAACACATTCAAAAGCTAGCAGAAGGCAAGAAATAACTAAGATCAGAGCAGAACTGAAGGAGATAGAGACACCAAAAACCCTCCAAAAAATCAATGAATCCAGGAGCTGGTTTTTTGAAAAGATCAAAAAAATTGATAGACCACTAGCAAGACTAATAAAGAAGAAAAGAGAGAAGAATCAAATAGACACAATAAAAAATGATAAAGGGGATATCACCACCGACCCCACAGAAATACAAACTACCATCAGAGAATACTATAAACACCTCTATGCAAATAAACTAAAAAACCTAGAAGAAATGGATAATTTCCTGGACACTTACACTCTCCAAAGACTAAACCAGGAAGAAGTTAAATCCCTGAATAGACCAATAGCAGGCTCTGAAATTGAGGCAATAATTAATAGCCTAGCAACCAAAAAAAGTCCAGGACCAGACGAGTTCACAGCTGAATTCTACCAGAGGTACAAGGAGGAGCTGGTACCATTCCTTCTGAAACTATTCCAATCAATAGAAAAAGAGGGAATCCTCCTTAACTCATTTCATGAGGCCAACATCATCCTGATACCAAAGCCTGGCAGAGACACAACAAAAAAAGAGAATTTAAGACCAATATCCCTTATGAACATCGATGCTAAACTCCTCAATAAAATACTGGCAAACCGAATCCAGCAGCACATCAAAAAGCTTATCCACCACGATCAAGTGGGCTTCATCCCTGGGATGCAAGGCTGGTTCAACATACACAAATCAATAAATGTAATCCAACATATAAACAGAACCAAAGACAAAAACCACATGATTATCTCAATAGATACAGAAAAGGCCTTTGACAAAATTCAACAGCCCTTCATGCTAAAAACTCTCAATAAATTCGGTATTGATGGAACATATCTCAAAATAATAAGAGCTATTTATGACAAACCCACAGCCAATATCATACTGAATGGGCAAAAACTGGAAACATTCCCTTTGAAAACTGGCACAAGACAGGGGTGCCCTCTCTCACCACTCCTATTCAACATAGTGTTGGAAGTTCTGGCTAGGGCAATCAGGCAAGAGAAAGAAATAAAGGGTATTCAGTTAGGAAAAGAAGAAGTCAAATTGTCCCTGTTTGCAGATGACATGATTGTATATTTAGAAAACCCCATCGTCTCAGCCCCAAATCTCCTTAAGCTGAGAAGCAACTTCAGTAAAGTCTCAGGATACAAAATAAACATGCAAAAATCACAAGCATTCTTATACACCAGTAACAGACAAACAGAGAGCCAAATCATGAATGAACTCCCATTCACAATAGCTTCAAAGAGAATAAAATACCTAGGAATTCAACTTACAAGGGTTGTAAAGGACCTCTTCAAGGAGAACTACAGACCACTGCTCAGTGAAATAAAAGAGGACACAAACAAATGAAAGAACATACCATGCTCATGGATAGGAAGAATCAATATCGTGAAAATGGCCATACTGCCCAAGGTAATTTATAGATTCAATGTCATCCCCATTAAGCTACCAATGACTTTCTTCACAGAATTGGAAAAAACTGCTTTAAAGTTCATACGGAACCAAAAAAGAGCCTGCATTGCCAAGACAATCCTAAGCCAAAAGAACAAAGCTGGAGGCATCACGCTACCTGACTTCAAACTATACTACAAGGCTACAGTAACCAAAACAGCATGGTACTGGTATCAAAACAGGGATATAGACCAATGGAACAGAACAGAGCCCTCAGAAATAATACCACACATTTACAGCCATCTGATCATTGACAAACCTGACAAAAACAAGAAATGGGGAAAGGATTCCCTATTTAATAAATGGTGCTGGGAAAATTGGCTAGCCATAAGTAGAAAGCTGAAACTGGATCCTTTCCTTACTCCTTATACGAAAATTAATTCAAGATGGATTACAGACTTAAATGTTAGACCTAAAACCATAAAAACCCTAGAAGAAAACCTAGGTAATACCATTCAGGACATAGGCATGGGCAAGGACTTCATGTCTAAAACACCAAAAGCAACGGCAACAAAAGCCACAATTGACAAATGGGATCTAATTAAACTAAAGAGCTTCTGCACAGCAAAAGAAACTACCATCAGAGTGAACAGGCAACCTACAGAATGGGAGAAAATTTTTGCAATCTACTCATCTGACAAAGGGCTAATATCCAGAACCTACAAAGAACTCAAACAAATTTGCAAGAAAAAAACAAACAACCCCATCAAAAAGTGGGCAAAGGATATGAACAGACATTTCTCAAAAGAAGACATTCATACAGCCAACAGACACATGAAAAAATGCTCATCATCACTCGCCATCAGAGAAATGCAAATCGAAACCACAATGAGATACCATCTCACACCAGTTAGAATGCAATCATTAAAAAGGTCACGAAACAACAGGTGCTGGAGAGGATGTGGAGAAATAGGAACACTTTTACACTGTTGGTGGGACTGTAAACTAGTTTAATCATTGTGGAAGACAGTGTGGCAATTCCTCAAGGATCTAGAACTAGAAATACCATTTGACCCAGCCATCCCATTACTGGGTATATACCCAAAGGATTATAAATCATGCTGCTATAAAGACACATGCACACGTATGTTTATTGCAGCACTATTCACAATAGAAAAGACTTGGAATCAACCCAAATGTCCATGAGTGACAGACTGGATTAAGAAAATGTGGCACATATACACCATGGAATACTATGCAGCCATAAAAAAGGATGAGTTCGTGTCCTTGGATGCAGCTGGAAACCATCATTCTCAGCAAACCACCGCAAGATGGAAAACCAAACACTGCATGTTCTCACTCATAGGTGGGAATGGAACAATGAGATCACTTGGACACAGGAAGGGGAACATCACATACCAGGGCCTATTGTGAAGAGAGGGGAGGAGGGAGGGATAGCATTAGGAGATATACCTAATGTAAATGACGAGTTAATGGGTGCAGCACACCAACATGACACATGTATACATACGTAACAAACTTGCACGTTGTGCACATGTACCCTAGAACTTAAAGTATAACAATAAAAAAAAATGCACAGTGACTATCAAAAAGTAACCTCCCAATTAATACATTAACATTTTTATTATTAATGAAATATGTTAAACAACTCCCCAAAGGAAGCCTCATGACACTTGAAGACAGACTATAACACCACACTTAACTGAGTTAGTTCAGATTTATCACTGTAGCACATTCGGGGTGGCTTTCCAGTTTATGACCTAACCATCTGATTTCTCTGAGCATTTTCTCCAGCCATCCTTCTTCCCCATCCACAGAGCAAGTCACTCATGTTTGCTCTGAGTGACACTGACTCTCCCTAGAGCAATCAGATTCTTTCTGCCAGGTTTCAAGAATTGTCATTAGTACCAGGGAGTGAGTCATTGGATCCATAGCATGCAAACTTGGGAGCTGTGAGGTAATCATGTTTGACTATGTGGACTGGAGAGGTCAAGAGTAACCATGTCTGCAAAGAGAAAAGAGTAGCCAAAGAGAGAGAGGAGCAAAGTTGAGAGATGGTTAAGAGTACGGACTTTGCAGCCAGACTAACATGGAGTGCCTCTGCCTGTGTAACTTCAGGCCTGTTTTAAAAAAAACTGTTTAATCTTGTGGACCCTTAGTTTAGAGAATCCTCATGTGTTCCTATTTTTTCATTTCCATTTTTCCTAAAACCTGGCTACATTCACATTCCTGAACTTTTGTTTCTAATGGACAACCCTTTATAGTAGATTCTGGTTTTTGCTAATCTAAATTAAGTTGCTTTCTTAGGAGGGGGAGCAACAAAAGTCACAACTAATATAATTACTATCTACTAGCTTACGTAAAATATATATTCCTTTTCATAAGCCTCATGCACACAGTACCACGTTATCATGCCTGGCACAAGTCTTGGAGAAATCAGTTCTGAAACAATTATTCTGGACTCAACATGTAGTGCTTCTTGTAATCAAAAACTCCCTTCCTGCTACTGGGACTTTGCCATTTGTGGTTTCTATCACCTGTAAATCTGGAACATGTCCAGGGATTGATGTTATTCAAGAGGTCTAGTGTTCAAGTCCCTGCCCTCCCAACATAATGTTACAGGATCATTGAGGTGTTGCTTCACCAGGCAGCAACCTCTGTGGCCAGTGTTGCCTTTGCCCAAGTTTTGCTCAGGCCCACTGGGCCCACTTGGCCAGGCAGGCTGCACTCAGCTTACACTACCTGCCTGGATCCCCTGCCTGCCAGTGAGCCAAGTGGTGAGGGGTGAGCGAGCCGAGTGTAGGGTATGGCCTCTGTGTACATCCAGGCACGCTGACTGTGGCAGGGCAGACAGCTCCAGGTGCCAGCATGGGTGCCAGCTCCCTGCAAGTCTGCAGCTGGACCAGGCATACTGCAAGCAGCTTCCATGGCTGGCATTGGGGAACACGGTGGTGCCTGGAAGCTTGAAGATGCCAGGAATCACAGAACCCTAAAAAGGGTGTCACAGCCCTGGCTTGGGGAGCTCCTAAGTCTGGGTTCCCTGAAGGGCTGCAGCTCTTCTCTCCTTCTTGTCATTTGCAATGTGGCAAGCAAGGGGCATGTTTCAGCCCCTCCATTTGGTAGGTCTTGAGTTCTTGTCCTGCACCCTGGAAGAATGAGCTACATGGACAAGTGAAAGGTGAGCAAGGTGAAGAGGGGCTTTATTGAGTGATATAACAGCTCAGAGGAGACTCACAGTGGATAGCTCCTCTCCACAGTGAGGGTGTCCTGACAAGTGTTCATCCTCCAGCAGAGAGGAGACCCTGGAGTGGGTAGCTCCTCTCCATAGCCAGTTGTCCCGACATTTGCTCAGCTCTCAGCAGAGAGGAGACCCTGGAGTGGGTAGCTCCTCTCCACAGCTGGTCATCCCAACTTCTTCTCAGCTCTCAGAAGAGATGAGGCACTGGAGTGGGTAACTCCTCTCCACAGACAGGTCCTCCCATAGTCTTCTTGAGTCTGGCTGAGTCCTGGGTTTTTCTGGGTTTCAGAGGGGAGGAAGTGCATGCTGATTCGTCCATGGCTGGCTATGGCTGGGCCCAGAAAAAGCACCATAAGTTCCCATTCTGGTCTGTCAACCTGGCTCCCCAGTTTCAGGTTGTCCCTAACTTGAAGATGGGGCTTCACTGGGGACCTACCCTTTCTGCCCAGGAACATCTCTGGCTCCTGCCATTACCCAGCCTGTTTGTGCTGAGGGATGCCTGCAGGCAAGCCCTGAGCTGCTTTCAGTGCTCCCACCTCAGCCTCCATCCTATGCTCATTGGTGCCTCAAGTCCAGAGAGGTGGCAGGAAGCTGGCATGTTGGTGCTGCCCCAAGTGTGTACACACCCAGATGGGTCACAACAGCACCCTGGCTCAGCCTCAACTCTGCTCCAAGACTGGAGTGGGCACCAGCAGAGGAGAGAGGCCAGGTAGTGGGAGCACACACCTCTAAGCCAGTGGGGGACAGATGCCGGGGTCCACAGCAAAATAGGTGTAACTGTGAGCTCACAGTCCTTCAATATACTGCACCATCCAGAAGCAACTGGCCCAAGAGAGTGACATAATGGCCGTTTGATAGCACAGCTAAGCCACCAGCTTAGAAATAATGCCAGGTGAGAAGGGGGCACCTTCCTCCAGAATGCAGTATGTACTCTAAATCAGTGATCATTTTATGGTGCTGTGCCCCAAATAAGTAAAATACAGGGTGGTAGCAAGAGTCACTCTGATTACCATCACTTCCAGGGACCTATTTGGGAAATGTGTGCTTCCCATCCCTGCAACTCTATCTAGGCTTTGCAGGTCTAAGGGTCCTATTTCAGTTCCCAGAGAACTGACTATATCAAGGGGACACAGAAAGAATCCAAATAAACATTTTTAGCATTTTATTGAGGTATATCTTATATACCCAAAAATTCATCCCTTGTACAAATCAATTATTTTTAATAAATGTATACAGTTATGCAATCATTACCACCAAATGATTTTAGAACATTTACATCACTTCAAAAACTTCCCCCATGCCCAATTGCAGCCAATCCCCACCAGAAGGCCTGGACAACTACCAACTTACTTATTTCTAGAAAGATTTGCTCTTTTACAAACTTCACATGTTCCCACTTATTTGTGGGAGCTAAAAGTTAAAACAATTGAACTCATGGAGATAGAGAACAGAATGATGGTTACCAGAAGCTGGGAAGGGTAGCCTTGGTGACCAGCCTCAACACCACCCGTAGGGCACCCAAAGTCCGGTGGTGACGAAGGAATCAGAAGAGACAGGTTAAGATTGCATAAAGAGTGGGGGCCAGGGGGCCAATTGCAAAATGGAGGCTGCAAAAGGCTCAGAGTCCTGGTCTCCACACTTTATTAAGTATAATCACTTAGATTTAAGAAGCAGACGTTCAGAGCAAAACGATGAAAGGAAGGCAGTACGTCATACGCGTAACCTATAGCAACAGCGGTTTAAATGAATCTCCTTTGTGCTTAAACAGCATGTCTTTAACTTATTGGAGAGTAGCTGGTGGGAGCGGGCTTAACTAGGAGCCTGCACATCTGTCCACATTCCAATGCTTCAAAGGAGTATCTTTCTCCTTGAACACAGCGTTTACAGATAAGAGAGCAGTTCTTGCTCTGAGAATGGGAACATAATGGCGATAAGAAGGCTTTCCTCCCCAGAGGCCTGTTGTGGCTTTTCACAACTTACTGTCCCATATTTTTATGACCAGTTTATTTAGACCTAAATAAATAAGGCACCCCATAAGCCTTTTTCCCAACAGGGAGTGGGTAGCGGGGTTGGGGGGAAGTAGGAATAGTTAATGGATACAAAAAATAGTTAGAAAGAATGAATAAGATCCAATATTTGATAGCACAACAGGGTGATTGTAGTCAATAATAATTTAATTGTACATTTAAAAATAACTAAAAAGGTATAATGGGATTGTTTGTAATATAAAGGATAAAGGCTTGAGGTGATGGATACCCCATTTACCCTGATGTGATTATTACACATTGTGTGCCTGTATCAAAATATCCTATGGAATATTTTGGTATATATTATGGTATATAGCCATAAATATATACACCTACTGAGTACTCACAAAAATTATAAAATAAATAATGTTTTTGGAAAGGTTTGGTCTTTCTAGAGATTTCAAATAAATGGAATCCTATGCTATCTTTTCATCTGGTTTCTTTCGCTTGGTATATTTTTGAGTCTCATCCAGTGGTAACATGTATCAGTAGCTTGCACTTTTTTTATTGTGAAACAATATTTATTTCATTGTATGGATATACCACTTTGTGCACATTGTGTTTATCTATTCACCCACTAATGGACATTTGTATTGTTCCCAGTTTGGGGTTATTATGGATAATGCTGCTATAAACATGCATGTACACAGTTTTGTATGGAGTTGGTGGGTCATATAGTAAGAATGTGTTTAACTCTAAGAAACTGCCAAACTGGTTTCCAAAGTGGCTGTATCATTTTTAATTCCCACAAGCATGTATGATAGTTTCTCCACATCCTCCCCAACCCTTGTATTATTAGTCTTTTAAATATAGCTCTTCTAGTGGATGCATAGTAGTATCTCATTGTAGTTTTAACTTGCATTTTTATGATGGCTATTTATATTGATTATCTTTACATGCTCTTATTAACCATTCATATATGTTTTATGGTGACAATATTTTAATTGTGTTGTCTTTTTGTTATTTAATTGCTTAGAAGAATTCTTTATGTATGATGGATACAAGCCCTTTATCATATATACAGTTTGCAAATACTTTCCCACAGTCCCTTTTTTTTTTTAATTTTCTTACAGTGCCATTTGAGGAACAAAATTTAAAATTTTATTGTCAAATTTATCAATTTTTCCTTTGATGAATTTTGCTTTTGGTGTCTTATCTAAGAAATCTTTATCTAAGCCAGAGTCACAAAGATTCCGTCCCATGTTTTTTCCTAGAAGTTGTATGGCTTTAGATTTTACATTTAGGTTTGTGTTCCTTTTTGACTTTTTTTTTTTTTTTTTTTGAGACGGAGTCTCGCTCTGTCGCCCAGGCTGGAGTGCAGTGGCGCGATCTCGGCTCACTGCAAGCTCCGCCTCCCGGGTTCACGCCATTCTCCTGCCTCAGCCTCCCGAGTAGCTGGGACTACAGGCGCCTGCCACCTCGCCCGGCTAGTTTTTTGTATTTTTAGTAGAGATGGGGTTTCACAGTGTTAGCCAGGATGGTCTGGATCTCCTGAAGTCCTGATCTGCCTGCCTCGGCCTCCCAAAGTGCTTGGATTACAGGCGTGAGCCACTGCACCTGGCCCACTTTTTTTTTTTTTTTTTTTTTTTGTATGGTATGAGGTAAGGGTCTCATTTTCTTTACACATAAATATCCAATTGTTTTTAGCATATTTATGATAAAGTAAAGATAAAATACTTAGGAGTAAATTAAGTACGTACAAGTCCTCTACATTGAAAAGTACATATATTTAGACCTAAATAAATAAGAGATATATCATGTTCATTGATTGAAAGACTCTATAGGGACACATCATAGTAAAACTGCTGAACCCCCCCTTTTAATCTATAGATTCAATGTAATGTTAATCATAATCCCAGTAGGCTTTTTTTTTGCAGAAAATAAAAATCTGATTCTAAAATTTACACAGAAATGTAAAAGAAATACAAAACAGTCTTAGAAAAGAAGAACAAAGTTGTACCTAACTTCAAGACTTAATATAAAGCTATAAGAATCAAGCCTGTATGATACTAGCAAAATAATGCAAACAGATCAAAGGAATGGAATAGATAAATAGATCTACATTTATACGGTCGTTTGACTTTTTGACAAAGGTACTAAAGCAATTCAATGGGGGAAAAGAAGTTCTTTTCAATAAATGACACTAAGACACCTAGATAACCACATTGGAAAAGATAATTTTTAATTGCATAAACAAAAATTAATTTACTGTAGATTGTAGACCTAAATAAAAGCTAAAACTATGAAACTTTTATAATAAAACACAGAAAAATATCTTTGTGACTGGGGGTAGGCAAAAGTTTCTTAGGGAGGATTTGGAAAATAATAACTAAAAAAGAAGGAAATTGATAGAGTTGATCAAAATTTAAAATCATCTGTTTAGCTCTCTCGCTGTGCCCCCCTCCGCTCATCATAAGAGGACACAGCAAAAGGCAGCTGTCCATAGCCTGGAAGATAGTGCCCACCAGGACCCGAACTGGCTGGCAGCTTGGACTTCCTAGCCTTCAGAACTGTGAAAAATAAATCTCTGCTTTTTTTAAATCTGCTTAGCAGAAAACACTATTAAGAAAATGAATATGCAAGCCATGGACTGGAAGAATATTCACAACATAATACCTGACAAAAGACTTGAATCCAAAATATATAATGAACTGCTACAACTCAATATTGAAAAAAATAAATAATAATAAATAATTTGAACAGATAATTCACAAAGAAGATAGATGAATGGTCAATGGGCATATGAAATAA
Source organism: Macaca fascicularis (assembly GCF_037993035.2). Taxonomy (NCBI): domain Eukaryota; kingdom Metazoa; phylum Chordata; class Mammalia; order Primates; family Cercopithecidae; genus Macaca; species Macaca fascicularis. The sequence continues at coordinate 63,394,366 of NC_088389.1, forward strand.
AAGCATTCAATATCATTAGTTATCAGGAAAATACAAATTAAAACCACAATGAGAAACCACTACACATCAACCAGTGACTAAAATGAAAAAGACTGACGATATCAAATGTTGACAAGGATGTAGTGCAACTAGAGCTCTCACACATCATTGGCCATAGTGTAAAATGATACAAACATTTGGCAAAAAATCTGTCAGCTTCTTATAAAACTAAGCAAAACCTACGGCATGACCCAGCAATCAAATTCTCAGATTATTTAGCCAAGAAAAATGGAAATATACGTCTACAAAAAGACTTGTATGAGACTATTCATAATAGCTTTATTTATATCAGCCAAAACTGAAAAGAGCCCAGACGTTCATTAATAAGGAAAATGGATAAACAAACAGGATGTTCATACAATGGAATACTACTTAGTAATGAAAAGGAATTGTAGTGAATTCTTATAATTTTATGTTGCCTCAGCACCTGTTTTGAATATATATTTATCTTTTTCATACAAGAAACAGGGCTTAGCTCCTTAAAACACAGTTTCCAATTCTCTGCCTCCTCCCAGTTCTTTAATGTGGTCAATCCAGATATCTTCTTTATACAAATGCCTGCTAGTGACCACCTTCCTATGGGATAACTAGATATAGTCTACTTGACTTGCCCTACTGCCCCCCACACCCTGCGTGTACTACATAGAAATGCCACAGTGATCACATCTCAGTCACAGTGTGACTCCGTAGAACTTATGCTTGCTTTCTCTAAACCCATCAATTAGAATTCCGCGTGGGAAAACTGCATGGGAATAACCTGGATACCAACAGATCCCTCGCTTGGTCTCTCTTGCTTTCCACCCACTGGTTCAGTGTGCATGTCCCGGATGGCTGTCTCTCTTCCTGTTCACCTTGTGAGGCTTGCTGCCATCTCCTCTTTAGATCTGTAAGTAATACACTGCTTCTATTATTTCATGTGTTTTGCTGAGTTGCCTCCTCTGTGTCTCACCTTACCAACACACCCAAACCTAATTTCTTTCTAGGTCAAGACTCTCCTAAAGAATGGCTATCTTGGTAGGAACAAACTGGACATGGGTAAGACAAAACCCATAAAAATCTGCCAGTATAAACAAGTTTCCTGTGAGAGGGACACTTGGTCACAGGTTGGACACTTAGGCTTTAGGCTATCGGCCAGGATAAAGAAGTATCCCATGAAAGGTGCACTGTAAACATTCATGACTAAATCCCTAGAGCTAGGGCTATAGTTTATACCCTCACTCCTAAGAGAGACCTCAAGACCAAACTGGAGGAAAATACAACAGGGATATTCTGCTAAATCATGTAACAACATGGATGAATCTCAAAAACATTCTGAATCAAGACTCGCATGAAAGAATATGAATGATTCTATTAATATGATGTTTCTGAAAAGGTAGACATATATGAAGGTGAAAATATTATAACAATGGGGATGCTCTGGGCAGAGTGGTATTGGGGATGAACTGGGAAGGCACATGAGAAAACTCTTTGTGGTGATAGAAATATTCTGCGGCTGGATTGGGTTTGGATTACGTGGGTCTGTATATTTGTCTAAACTCATTGTATGATGCACTTAAGAATTGTGCATTTCACTGTAAGTAAATTTTATCCAAAATGTGAGTATCTATATGTCTATCTAAATGCAAAAACTTGTCATAATAACTGCCATTGGCAAGCCATACATTTGTCTAGTAAAATTTCTAGCAGTCTCAATACAAAATACAAAAGGACTTTTTTTTGCTTGTTGCCTGTTCTTATATACGGTTACCTTGCTCCTAAATAGTAAACAGCTCCTCTCTCCAGTAGGTCACCTGAGGGTCCAAGATTCTTTGTGCCTCTTGGACTCATGGCAGAGATTGTTTTTCCAGGATGGCATCCAGTCATGATTTTATCATATATTTATTGTTACTATTTATATGTGCCACTGTCTCAATTGCTTTGAGAATTGATTAGCAATCATGACAGACAGTCTAAACTAGTACACAAGGGTAAAGAATATTTCCCAAAGTGTGTTTGGTCATTGGGATGTGCTTGAGTGGTGATGTGGCAGAACTTGGAGGACTCTTCATACTCCCTAGTGTACACCAGGCAGATGTCAAACACTGAATTCAGGAGGGAAGTCAATGAACCTGCTGCCCTGAAGGAAATGTTTCAGAGTTGGTAGAGTGTTCTAAGATTTCTGAGGCCAAATACAAAAGTAAAGATATAAAACTTCTTTGTGTAAAAGATAAGCAAAACTCCAGCTGATCTGTCAATATCTGACATACCTGTCCTAATTGGAACAAGCTTTTTACCAACTGAGGAAGCTTGCAGAGAACAATGATTTCTATAACTGTGGCTCCTAAGTGGAGAGAGAGAACACACAAGGATGTTTCTCAAAGCTCCATTATTCTGCAGGGATCATCTAAGACATTAGAATTTACTGTGGACCCAAGGGGTATGATTCTAGAGACTCCCATGAGTAGCCACAGAATGAAAAAATGAAGTAAGGAAGAAGCTAACCATGACAACAAAGTGTTTTCAGTTCAAGAATGAGATACGGGGTAAGTCCGGGAAACTGAGCTCACTAGTCATCATTTTGATTCCTGCTCTTTGCCACTATGATCATAAGTCTAACTCTACTATGGAGAAATGAGGAACATAGTTGAAAGAACTATTGACAAATAATGTCACCACTGAGTTTCCATCCAGAATGAAAATAATGAATGCAGGTGAGTTCTGGAACATCAATTAGACAAACCAAGGGGGATTCAAACATCAAGATTCAAGTTCATGATTCACCAGGAAGCCTATTAGCATTTCATCTTGGAAATGGATACCACCAGATCCTTGAGGCTGAAGAGAAAAAGAGTTACAAAACCACCTATATGTGCATACACACATTAAGCATATGGATGTGTGAATAGAGCTATGCATATGGACACACCCACAGAAAATGAATTATACAAGTTAATTTCCAGAGTTCAGAACAAAACTGGACATCCCAGGGAAGGAAGCTTTTAAAGTTTAGAGGAGAGAGAGTTCTGTGGGCAGAAATTGCCGTGGGAAATTTCCTGGAGAAGATGATTCTTTGCCAAGGTAAGCCAAAGGGATCTCTGACACATTGACAGAAACAGTGTTCATAGCAGGCAGTAGAAGGAGTAGTGTGCCTAGTTCAGGGCCGTATCTTCCGTGTAGCTGCACATATCTACAGTGATTTATTGTCCTTTTGTCTCTGAAGGGCTGATACACAAAAGAGGAAGTGATTATGTCCCATGTAGCCAAAGGCTAAGTTAACACCCAGGATAGAGGTGCAGGGAGATAAGCAGACTTTGACCCAGGATGAGAAAAAACTTGCTGAACACTGATGTCCTCTGGCAATAGGAAAGACTTTTGAGGAAGTAGAGGGCTCCCTTTCACTGAACCACTGTTTTCTAGATATTTTGCCTCTTTCTTTCCTTGGCTTCTTCCTCATAGTTCATAACCATCCTCTACATAATAGTTATTTATTATTGTGTAACAAACAACTTCAAAACTAAATGGCTTAAAATAACACATGTGTTGTCTCACAATTTCTGTGGGTCAAGATATGATTATAGATTAACTGGATCCTTTGCTTCAGGGTCTTTCACAAGGCTATAACTAAGGTTTTGACTAGGGGTGGGATCTCATTTGAAGGTTCAACTGGGGAAAAGTTTACTTCCAAGCTCACTTAAGTAGTTGGCAAGATTCAGTGCCTTGAGAGTTGTTGGGCTGAGGTCCTGAGTAAGTTGGCCAGAGACCTCTCTCGGTTCCTTGCCACATTTGTCTCTCCAATCTGGAAGTTGGTTTCACTAAAGCCAGCAAGTGAGTGTATTCTTTTGAAAATCAAGTTACTCCAGAGGAGAGGACGACACAAAGCCATGAATACTAGGAGACGAGAATCACTAAAGCCAAATTATATGCTGCTTGTCCTACTCCAGATTCTACCAACATAGAATGTCTTCCCTGGACTCTATGCTATCCCTCCTGTTCCATGAAGCTGTTCAAACAAATGCTTTGTTGAGGTTGTAGAAGAAAAAAGCAAGCCCAAGAGCTGTGCCAAGGTCTGTCTCCAAGATGGTCTTCTCCTTCCTCCCATCCCTTGCCTGTCTCTTCATGTGTAAATTCTCCCCCATTGTTCAAGGACTTTCCAGAGACTGAATCCCCAGTTCTCCCCAGGGCTTTATATAGAAGTTGCCCCAAAATGTCCACAGCCATGCCCCCGAGCACTTGATTTGGAATCATTGTGCCCACACCTGCTGGTCCCATAGTGCATGAACAGAAGGCATTCCTAAATAACATTTAGCTCTCCAGTTTCTTTTCAAGAATTTTTAGCATTTCAAAGTTTGCAGAAATTCAAAAAGGACATGAAAATGCTTTTTCTAACATCCCTCAATAGTCTAAGTGTGGAAAGTTCCAACAGGAAGAAAGGAAGGAGGAAAATAAGTCTTCCTAGAGTGCTTTTGGCATAATTGGATCTTGGGGACATTGTCTCAGAAGTATAAAAAGTTTCCTGACTTTGTACAATTCTACTTTCAAACTTTTAATCACTTCAGGGAGCATAATTGTCCCAATTGCAGCACTGATTTCAAATTGCCTTTTTCATGTTCTGGTTATTCATTTGGAAATTTTGCTTAAAACATAAAAACAAGACTGAGTAGGAAGAACTAGCTTTCACTCTTTTCTTCAAATCAGAGGTGGCCATCTCAACCTGAGTCTTTCAAGCTAGTGCTGCTATTTCTGGCCCACACACTATTCCTAAGCCATGGGCACATTTTCTTAGTAGGCTCCTGACAAAGGTAAGTGAGGGTTCTTATAAGAGTAATACTTAACCTTTTTATTAGCACAGTAACATTTCTAACTTCTGACTTGATATTTCAAAGGGGTTGGGACTTGAGAAGGGAAGGAATGAAGCGATTTCAGCGCTATCACAAAGATTGAGGCCCATGCAAAACTCTTTCTTCATGGGACAGAAAATCTAGATGGCAAGGAGCCTATGAAACTTTTCAGTCTTAGGTCATGGACTTGCCTAACTTTAGAGACTCCCCCAGAAATAAGATAGTCCTATGGTTTCAGAGCTTCTTCTGTTGACTTCACAAACTCAGGCAATTCCAGAAGGAGGTGAAACCACCATCACATGAATGAGAGAAACTCAGAAGGCTGCTGGCTTGGTTTAGAATAAAGAATGTTCTGACACTTCAGAGCTCTGTAAACAGGAAGCAAGCTGTTTGGGAATGTAGTGAGCTCTTCATCACTAGAAAAGATCAAGCTGAAAACCCATACATCAGTGTTCTGCAGAAGAAGATCTAGAATTGGACAGAGGGTGGGACTAGATTTATTTGGGGGGCATAATCAGTGTCAGGGTCTACATCTGGTTGACATATTTAGGTTCAAGAACTCTTGATTCCTGTGTAGACACTCACCCCGACTGCCTTAGTTACCAAAGAAAACTAGAGTTCCAGAAATTGTGAGCCACTATGCATTTCTGGGGCCAGCCTTCTATTTATCTTCATGAAATATCAGATTCAAATATTAGAGACATATTGAAATTTCCAGAGCATGAAGTTATCTTGGAACCATCTCCCCTTTCCCTTGCATCTCTCCATGTCCAGTCTCCTCTTTTCCTGAAAGACCCAGCTAGGGCTGGGGTTTCCCATGAGAAAGATCTCAGGCAACAACCAGAGTTTGTTTTACATAAAAATTGTCTAATGAGAAGAAATCGTTATAAGGTGAGGATTCAGAAGTAATCAAGTCACTAGTATTTGGCACAAAGTTGGGGGACCATAGAGCAAACTTTTTAAGTCACTTTTCTGATCAAAGTTTAACGAGGTAAATTGCCTTGTAGGATATAGCCCCCCTAAATGAATGCGTTATGTGTTTTTGTCACTGATCACATGTTACATTATCAGAGTCATCATTTTAAACCTTGTGCATTTGGTGCCCTGTGTCCCTCAAATAATTTTTTATTTTGTTGTCTCTTTTTTCTTGGAAATAAATAAATATTGTGGACTTTCAAAACTATTTTCTAATCTCTTAACCAGACTGGAACCCCAGTCCAGATGCACTGTTCCTATGCAAGGCAAGGAATGTTGAGTTTGGACCTCTAAGTATTTCCTTCAGTTGACAGAGGAGATACACCATGGTAAGTGCCAACCAGACAGCCTCTGTGACAGAGTTTGTTCTCCTGGGCTTCTCTGCCTATCCAAACCTGGAGAAAACATTCTTTGTGCTCATCCTGCTGATGTATGTGGCAATCCTACTAGGCAATGGGGTTCTCATCCTGGTGACTGTGTCCAACTCCCACCTGCACACACCCATGTACTTCTTCCTGGGGAACCTCTCCTTCCTAGACATCTGCTATACAACATCCTCAGTCCCCCTCATCCTTGACAGCTTCTTGACTCCCAGGAAAACCATCTGCTTCTCAGCCTGTACAGTGCAGATGTTCCTCTCCTTTGCCATGGGAGCCACAGAGTGTGTCCTCCTGAGCTTGATGGCATTTGATCGCTACGTGGCCATCTGCAACCCCCTTAGGTACCCTGTGGTCATGAGCAAGGCTGCCTACGTGCCCATGGCTGCCGGCTCCTGGGTAGCTGGAAGCACTGCTTCCATGGTGCAGACATCCCTTGCAATGAGGCTGCCCTTCTGTGGAGACAACATCATCAACCACTTCACCTGTGAGATTCTGGCTGTCCTGAAGTTGACCTGTGCTGATATCTCTGTCAATGTGATCAGTATGGGAGTGACCAATGTGATCTTCCTGGGGGTCCCGGTTCTGTTCATCTCTTTCTCCTATGTCTTCATCATTGCCACCATCCTGAGGATCCCCTCAGCTGAGGGGAGGAAAAAGGCCTTCTCCACCTGCTCTGCCCACCTCACTGTCGTGATCATCTTCTACGGGACCATCCTCTTCATGTATGGGAAGCCCAAGTCTAAGGCCCCTCTGGGGGAAGACAAGGAAGACCTTGCTGACAAACTCATTTCCCTTTTCTATGGAGTGGTGACCCCCATGCTCAACCCCATCATCTACAGCCTGAGGAACAAGGATGTGAAGGCTGCTGTGAGGAACCTGGTGTTTCAGAAACGCTTTGCCTTTTGATGTTTTGGGGGAACAGATGTCCCTGTAACTCTTTGCCTCTTGGCTGCTTTTACCCACAAATCTCAGAAGAGAATGTTCCCTAAAGAAGATACATGTGAAGAATGACTACCGGAAAATTGAAGTACTTATGTAACAGAGCACTTCAGCTGTGATTGGACCCAATTAAAATGTTGAAACCTAGAACCCAGGGGAAGTGTGGCTTGAGGGGATGGAAGCAGAATGCTGCTGAATATACGAGGAATGATTTTTCTGTTTCTCCATTGTTCAAGTCTGAATTCACCTTTGTGTGCAGATGTTTCCTCTGTTTTGGGAAAAACACCCTAGGGTACCTCTGTGTTACAAAAATGTAAAGCCAAGATTCTACTCTTGAAAGGAGGCACTGAAGACACCATGGGACAGAACTTCATGACCCTGCCCATCTCCCTAGCACAGTGCTTCCCAACCTATGTCTTGCCTTGGAGCACATAGAAAATAATGGGATGTGTAGGCACCCTGGGGTGAGTGGATGAATCTTTTCATGGCTGAAGGCAATTCACCTGGGGGCTTAGGTCACCACAGGTTCTGCTTAGTAATCCCAGGAGGATTCCGACCTTCGTACGTCCGTAGCCTGTGGCACATTCGCTGAAATGTTCTGCCTGAAGCAGAATGTGTCTTCCCTTAGCCCCTGCTGAGAGGACAGTCATGCTCTCTCCTTTGGCTACAGATAATTGGCGAGTTGACCCAAACTGGGCAAATCATATTTTCTCTCCAGGGAATTTGCAATTTGGACATAGAGACAGCTCATAGTTGGCACAAAGCTCTTGAACTGTTAGACCATGTAAAGAGGGCACGAATGTGGCCCTGTGTCTAGCAAAGAAGAGAAAGCTGGTCTGCAGAGAGAGATGATAAAGCAAATGCACAAAGAGGACCAGACCTACATGAAACAGAAATAAAGGCTGCAATATTTAGGCTAGGTATTGGAGAAGGTTTTTCTTTTATTTTATGGGAAAATTTAATCCTGTAGAAAGAATAACAGGTATTCATCTTCCAGATCCAAAGATGATCTGCTCATGGCTGGTGTGTGTGTGTGTGTGTGTGTGTGTGTGTGTGTGTGTGTGTGCAATTTTTAATTTTTTAAATTTTCCTGGGTACACAGTAGCTATATATATTTATGGAGTATATGGGATGTTTTTATACAGGCATGCAATGTGTAATAATCACATCAGGGTAAATGGGGTATCCATCACTTCAAGCATTTATCCTTTGTGTTACAAACAATCCAATTATACTCTTTTAATTATTTTTAAATGTACAAGTAAATTATTTTTGACTATAGTCACCCTGTTGTGCTATCAAATACTAGTTCTTATTTATTCTATTTTTTGTACCCATAAGCCATCTCCACTTCCCCTCTACCCTCTCATCACCATTACCAGCCTCTGATAACCATCATTCTACTCTCCATCTCCATGGGTTCAATTGTTCTTTTAGCTTCCACAAATAAGTGAGAATATGCAGTTTTTCTTTCTGTGCTGCTTATGGCCAATCTTGTTCTTCTGATAGCCCTGTGGATTATTTCTCCCTCTCCTCAATTATTCTAAAGCAAATCCCAGATGGTAATAACATTCCATCTTGAAATATTTTGGTATTTATATCCATAAAAGATTAGTACTTTTTGTAAAACTATAAAGTACCATTTAATATTTAACATATAAATCACCTAAAACTCAATAATTCCTTGATATCATCAATTATCCAGCATTTATATTTCCAGAAATGCCTTATAAGTTATTTATTTCAATTTTTAAATTGAACCAGGATCCAAATAACAACATACATTGTGATTTGTCTCTGATATGGTTTGGCTGTGTCCCCACCCAAATCTCACCTTGAACTGTAGTTCACATAATCTCCACGTGTTGTGGGATATCATGGGAGGGACCTGGTGTGAGGTAATTTAATCATGGGGGTGGTTACCCTCCTGCTGTTCTCATGATAGTGAATGAGTTCTCATGAGATCTGATTGTTTTATAAGGGCCTTTTCCCCCTTTTGCTTGGCACTTCTCCTTATTGCTGCCATGTGAAGAAGAACATGTTTGCTTCCCCTTCTGCCATGATTGTAAGTTTCCTGAAGTCTCCCCAGCCATGCTGAACTGTGAGTCAATTAAACCTCTTTCCTTTATAAATCACCCAGTCTCAGGTATGTCTTTATTAGCAGTGTGAGAATGGACCAGGACAGTCTCTTTCAATCTTCATTTCCCCCTCCCTTTTTCTATATTTCCCTCTATCTCTGTTCCTACCACCAGCACCCTGCTTTTAGGCTATATTTTTTTGGGAAGGAATAGTTTCTCATTATAGGAAACTATAAAGTTTACCACAGTCTGATTTTGCTGATTGCAGTTCTGTGGTGTCTGTCTTTGTGTTTCCCATATATTGGTGATTAGATCTAGTTACTTAAGTTTTTTTCTTTTTTTTTTTTTGGTGGAGTTATGAGCTCATGGCTCCTGAGACCTTTTGCATGACACTAGTATCTTTGATGACTTCCTGCTATCTGTATGTCAAGATATTACAAGCTCAATATTCACACTTCCTTCCCAGACCTGAAACAACTATTTTGTCTAAGGAGCTCCTTTTTTCCTTTAATGGGGAATGGTATTTAGAAGTCATAATCTGAGTGCTAGGGTTACTATTGAGTTTCCCATGGTTTCTAAATGTTTCAGTGGAAAGAGCTATGAAAAATATATATATAATAATTGAATTATATGTATGCATGATATATAAATATATATTTAGATTTAGATCAAATACATAAATCATATATACATACAATTCAAATTAAGAGCTATAGATTTTTTACCTAGCTTCATTGATTTTATACCTATATCGCCTTCTTCTATATACTGTCTCCTCATTCCAGAAATGTTTGGAGATGCCTTGAAATTATACACACATAATGATGTCAGGAGTTAACATTGAGCACAGCTTCTGTAAAGGGCAGAATTCAATCAAGCTGTCCAGTGGTGTGTGTCTGGGAGTACTGGGGCTGATCATAACAGTTGAGGTGATGATGTGGGCTGTGGGCCCTTTTCTCTTGCTTGTTCCTGAGCTTCCTGCAGGAGATCTGAGTCTGAGAGTGAGGCACTGGGTGGCGGTGGGCTAGGAAATAGTTGCAAGATAAATTCAAGCCTGGAAAGAAAGATTCCAGACTGGAACCTCAGGGCATCTTGCAGCTTGGGAATAACTTTCCTAAATCGTGATGAGGGCGGTCACAGGGCCCTGCTCACCAGGAGACTTTGGCAAAGAAGGGCACATGATGCAGTCAAGAAGGAAGCTGGCAGATCACCTCTAAATGGGGTCCAAAGTCCTGAATTCTGCATGCCTGCTCTGCTCGAAATAGACGTTTCCAATATGTAAGAGCCACTTAGAAAAAAGAAGTTTGTTAAACATTTGGAAGGATGGAGTCACAGTCAAAAACTACGTATCTGGGGTCCATGGTCTCCAAGATTTTAATATCATGCTTCCTTACAATTTAAACTGTATTTGTTTATTGATTTATAAAGTATATAGGTATTCTACTGTACCAATATGTTATGGACATTTACAACGTTTACAAAAATAGAAGTTCAAAAAGATAGGACAAATATAAAGTAATTTTTTTTTTAAAAAAGAGCAAACATTGGACAAAATCAGAGGAAAATGAGAGTAGGCCACACATCCATTCATTCATTTATTCAGCATCTATGTATTGAGAGTCAGTTGTGAGTGAGGCCCTATTTTTATACTAAGGAGACATCTGTGAATAATACAGAAAAAAACTTACCTCTGTAAAACTTATATTCTAACAGGAGAGAAATAAGCAATAAACAATTATGAAAATAAATAGGATGTTAGAAATTTTATGGACTCAAGACTGCATAAAGGATAACTGAACACATGCATCTAATTTCATTCCTCCTAAAACCCATAAAAACTATAGTCTTTCTTTCTTTCCAATAAAATCCACAAGGTTAGGAGAAGAAGTAAGACATCAACAGTGAGAACACTGTGAAAGTAGGAATTGTGCTAATTGCCATAGCAGATCTGACAGAGCCAAATCCCAAGCCAGAAACTTGGAAAGGTAAGTGTCTTACTCCATTTTCTGCTGCTTTAATGGAATATCTGAGACTGGGTAATTTATAAATAATAGACATTTATTTGGCTCACAGTTCTGGAGGCTGTGAAATCCAAGAGCATGACACTGGCATCTAGTGAAGGCCTTCATGTTGCATCATCCCACAGCAGAAGGTGAAAGAACAAGCAAGTATATGAAACAAGGAGAGAAAGGAGGCCAAACTCCTGCAGTAACTCACTCCTACAATAATGGCATTAATCCATTCATGAAGGCTGAGCCCTCTTGGCTTAATCACCTCTTAAAGGTCCCATCTCTCAGCCCTGTTACCATGGCAATTAAATTTCACCATGAGTTTTTGAGGGGGCATTCAAACCATAATAATTGGCAACAACTAGATTTGTAGCACAGAGAAACTCACTGCACCAAGTACCTCTAGGACCGGGGTGAAGGAAGCACTGCTAAAAAAGGAAGACTAGGTGACAAATATGTAAGAAACAGAGTCCCTACACCCCTTCATTCATTCCATGACATTAGTCAACTATCTCTTGCCCACCCCAACAAAAGTTTTATTCTCTATAGAGGGTAAAATCATGGCTCTCTGGACTGGCAGAAAACAGCCACAGTTGAGAGCATGGATTCTTTACTTTTTCATGGAGTAAAAAAAAATTAGCATAAAAGATCAAGAATCAAAATGGCTTCTGATTGCACCAGAATTACCTTCAAATTCAGAAGGAAGATGATTTCCAATAAGTTCCTAGAATTCCACACACTACTGTGATGATTAATTTCATGTGTCAACTTGACTGGGTCATGGGGTGCCCAGATATTTGGTCAAATATTATTCTGGATATGTCTGTGAGGGAGCACCTGGATGAGATTAACATTTAAATGCATAGATTGAGTAAAGCAGATTGTCCTCCCTAATGTACTAAGCCTCATTAAATCAGTGAAAGGCTTGAATAGAACAAAAAGGATGAGTAAGAGGGAACTTTTCCTGCCTTTGAGCTGGGACATTAGTGTTTTCATCAGCTCTCCTGGCCAACCAGCCTGCTGACTACAAATCTTGGGACTTGTCAACCTCCATAATCAGATAAGCCAGTTCCTTACAACAAACACACACATACACACACACACACACACACACACTATTAATACGATTCCTCTCGAGAACCCTGGTTAAGACACCCACCAAATTATCGGTCAGGAGGTTAAATAAAAATATGTTCAGACACATAAGATTTCAAAAATGTGTATACAATACACTTTTTCTCAAGAAGTTATTCAAGGCTTGGTGAGTGGCTCATGCTTGTAATCCCAGCACTTTGGGAGGCTGAGGTGGGTGGATCTTCTGAGGTCAGGAGTTCAGAACCAGCCTGGCGCCCATGGCAAAATCCCGTCTCTACTAAAAATACAAAACTTAGCCGGGTGTGGTGGCATGCATCTGTAATCCCAGCTACTCAGAAGGCTGAGGCAGGAGAATCACTTGAACCAGGGAGGCAGAGGTTGCAGTGAGCCAAGACTGTGCCACTGCACTCCAGCCTGGGTGACAGAATGAGATTCCATTTCAAAAAAGAAAAAGAAAAAGAAGTTATTCAAGAAAGTGCTCTATCAAAATAAGAGATTAAACCAAGAAATAGAAAGAAATTGACAAAGGAAACAGAAGTTCCAACCCATAAGAGAGGTGTAAGGAGTCCCCGGGACAGTAAAAGGAGATCCTGGCATGACAGTTGTACACCCTGCAGAGAATGCATCCAGCCCAGAGGGCAGCCCTACGACTCCAGAGACTGGTATGTCAAGGACTCTCATTCATAGACCCCTGCTGCCTATGGTGATTAACTTGAGGACAGAATGCCCCAGTCAGCCTGGCCCACATTCTTTCCTGCACTGGCCTTATCTTGGCCATGCATGTATAAAATGCCCTCTTCTCTCTCCGTGTCTCGCTGACTGGGTTAGCGGAGGACACTCATTCCACTCCAGAGAGTATTCTGCTTTGATCTATTCCCAAGAGTGGGAAGAGGGCCATACTCAGAGCTTAGAAGCAGGAAACATAAAACAATCCACTCTCTCTGATGATATTTCTGCCAGATGTCTGGTACCTGGCCACACTACAGTACTGTCTGACTTACGCAGAAGGGACTATTGAAACTGACAGCTTAGATTCTCCGGTGAGTCTTCCCCAAAATAGTGGCAATATTTTTTTCAATCAAAAAGCTAGATTTGTCAGCCAGAATGACTATTATTAAAAAGTCAAAAAATAACAGATGTTAGTGAGGATGTGAAAAAAGGGAAATATTTATATATTGTTGGTGGGAAGGCAAGTCAGTACAACCTCAATGGAAAACAGTATCGAGACTTCTCAAAGAACTAAAAATAGAACTACTGTTCAATCTACTTTTTTACACAATGATTTTTTTTTTTTTTTGAGACAGAGTTTCGCTTTTATTGCCCAGGCTGTAGTGCAATGGTGCAATCTCGACTCACCGCAACCTCTGCCTCCTGGGTTCAAGTGATTCTCCTGCCTTAGTCTCCCGAGTAGCTGGGATTACAGGCATGCACCACCACACTCAGCTAATTTTTGTGTTTTTAGTAGAGATGGGGTTTCGCCATTACATAATTAATTATTTTCCTTTATGTAGATAATTAATTCTTTTCCTTTATGTATCTACATAAAGGAAAGGAATTAATTATGTAAAAAAGATACCCGCATTGGTATATTTATTGCAGCATTATTCACAACAGCAAAGATGGAATCAATCTAAGCATCTATAGACAGATGATTGGATAAAGAAAATGTCATCTATATACAAAATGGAGTACTCTTTAGACATAGAAAAGAAGGAAACCATGTGTTTTGCACAACATGGATGGAACTGGCCATGTTGGATGGCCAGTCTTTTAAGTTATGCAGCCCGGAAACAGAAAGTCAAATACCAGTGTGTCCACATGGACATGAAGTGTGGAATAATTGACACTGAAGACTTGGAAGTGTGGGATGGTGACGGGGGCTGAGGGAGGAGAAATTACTTAACTGGCATAATGTACATTATTTTGGGTGATGGTTGCACTAAAAACCCAGACTTCACCATATTCAGTATATCTGTGTAACAAAACTTCACTTGTACCCCTTAAATGTATTGTTTTAAAAGCTAGGTTTGTAATTGTTACTCCATTTTTCAAAATGGAACAATCCATTGTATACTAGTACATTGTAGAAGGTCAAACTGTGAAGGAAATGAAGGGAATACATATTAGCTTTCTCTTGCTGCATAACAAACCACCCCACTATCAGCAGCGTGAAACACCTCATTAGTAGCTCACAGTTCCGGAAGTGAGAAGGTTGGGTGAGTTAGGCTGCGCTCTGAGAAAATGTCAGCTTTCAAGCTCATTGCTATTGGTGGCAAAATTCAATTCCTTGTGTTTTTTAGACTATGGTCCCGGTTTCCTTACTGGCCTTCGCCAGGGGTCATGCTTAGCTCCTTGTGGCAGCTCTCTGGTTCTTGTTCGAGGCTCCCTCCATCTCACAATCAAGAAACAGCATGTGGAATCCTTCCCACACTTTGAATCTGGCTTCTCCTTCTGCTACTAACCAGAGAAAATTATTTTTAAAGGGCTCACTTGATTAGGTCAGACCTCGCTGGACAATCTTCTAATCTTAAAGACAACTGATTTGGAACTTTAGTTACATTGACAAAATCCCTTCACAGCAGTACCTAGGTTAGTATTTGATCACCGCACGAAGGGAATTGTGTGATCATGTGGGGGATCATTAAGATTCTGCCTACCACAAAATGATTTCCATAGAAGTCAAAATAATGGTCACTTCTGGAAGGGAGGGAATAAGGAAATATAATTGGATAAGAAAATAAGAGGGGCTTCTGAGGTTCTGGAACATCCTAATTTTAACCTGAGTGCAGGAGGGGGACATGGTAGTATATTTTCTTATTTTTTCTTGAATGGTTTACATATGCTTTTTACTCTCTTTTGTATGTATATCTCACAAAAAGAAAAAAATTCAATGCAAGACAAAATGGCTTATGACTATGAATGTGGCATGTACTTGATTCTAGGAGTTTTAGAGCTGGAGTATAAGGCAGGCATGTTCATTTGTGAAAGAGGTGGTCAGGATTGCCCAAGCATTTTTGCTAAACTGGGCAGGCTCTTCTTGCACACCAAGAACATCTGTGGAATGAGAGCTCATCACATGTGCCACCTACCATCTCCGGTATTAGAATTAAATGGGAAAGGGAAAACTGGAATGTGATTAAGAAACTATAGTGTATCAGGAAACAGTGATCCACATTGAAGATGCTTCTGGTTGCTGCCTGGGCAGTCACAGCTCTCAGTTTTGGA
Organism: Macaca fascicularis; assembly: GCF_037993035.2. NCBI lineage: Eukaryota > Metazoa > Chordata > Mammalia > Primates > Cercopithecidae > Macaca > Macaca fascicularis. The sequence goes on from NC_088389.1 coordinate 63,409,923, forward strand.
TCTCAGAAGTGGAGGTTACTAGATCCCAGTGATAAATCAGCACTGCTCTCACAAATGCACAGATATAGTATACTCATGCACACACACACACACACAGGAAAGGACTGAGCTGTTCGCAACAGGACACCACTTCTGTGATCAACTGCTTTTTTTCAAGTCCACAGCTGCCTTGCCTCTGAAACTGTCTGGTAGAAGCCATGACCAGATTCACTTATGACCCTTTAAAGGTCTGGTCTGGGTAGGAACTGCCTAACAGAACCTATTTGGTGGGATGCAGACAAGAGATCTTCTAGGTCACTGGCTTTCATCCAAACCTGAGATCCTAAACCCTTTGAATTTGTAAATGGCCAAGGGGACTAACCCACAGGGATTTGTCCTGTGTGGTTTCACATTCCCCCAGATCTATCATGGACTCTGGTGACAGTTCTCATGGACTGGGGGTTCTTGTTAATTTGGGGAGGGCTAGGGTGATCCTTTCTCTCTAATACTTTCCAATAGCCCAGCAAAATGGGTAGGAAGAGAGGGAAGAGAGAAGAAAGTATTTCTGGAGAAACTTCAGAGTAATTGGATCACAGGGACATAATCCCAGATGTATAAGAAGTTTCTTGACTTGGTAACTTGAATTTCCAAACTTTAAATGACTTCAGGGACTAGAATAATCCCAATAGCAGGATGGGATTTAAGTGGCTTTGTATGAGCAATGAATGGTTTCTGTGGATTTTACCAAAACACAGAACAAAGACAAGAAAACATTCACCCATTTCAGGCACTAACTCATCTGGCTGCTGCTTTCTGACCAGATTGGCTATGTCTGGCTTTTGGACTACTCTCAGAGCCCAGAGAAGTAAATTCGAATCAACACATTTGTTGAAAAGGTAAGTGAGCACTTTTAAAACAATATAGAAACTCTTGTGGGCCCAGCTCCATCCCCGGTGGCATACCTGGTGACTAAGTGGCACAGGGGGAGTTTTGAAGGAAATAGAAAAGGATGTCTCCATGGTGCAGCAGTCCAAGAATGAGAAATCCATGAGACCATTTAGTCCCTGGGATGGAATATCTCTGATAATAATCTATTCCAAAGTAAGCGTCGGGAAATGAAGTTCCAGAGAAGAAAAAGAACTTCACGATTCCCGTGCATTGATTGGTTGGCAAATGCCAGTCCTGTTAATACGTGCTCCAGAAGAGTCTGGCAAGTGAGTGAGTGAATGGACAAATAGCCCAGGGCTCCGTAGATCTCGGAAGCGATCTAGAAAAGAGGAGGCAGAGAGCATCTTAAAGTGCTCACAGGCCGGGTGCCGTGGTTCACGCCTGTAATCCCAGCACTTTGGAGGCCAGGGTGGCAGGATTGCTTGAGTCCAGGAATTTAAGCCCAGCCTGGGCAACAAAGTGACACCTCGTCTTGACAAAAAATTAAAAATTAGCCAGGTGTGGTGGCACAGGCATGTGGTCCCAGCTACCTGGGAGATTGAGGCAGGAGGATCGCTTGAGCCTGGAGGTTGTGGCTGCAATGAGCTGTATTTGCCCTACTGCACTCCAGCCTAGGTAATGGAGTGAGACTCTGTCTCAAATAATAATAATAATTTTAAAAAGTGCTCACAGAGCAGAATGGTCAGGGATTGGGGATGAGGCGTACCAGTTTTTTCTACCAGTCCTAGGTCTCAAGGGGAAAAAACGTACAAATTGAATATAACATTTCTTGCCAAAATTGAGCAAAGTGAATCATCCACACCTGTAACTTGAAGTAAATGTGTGATGCCTGTCTTAAATATGATGAGGAAAATTAAATCTAATCAGGTGACATTTGAAACCTCTCTATGGGGTGGCCAAATACCACCAAGTAGATTTTGATCAAATTTCCTGCATTTTATTTAAAGCAATATAGAAAACCCTTTGAATTGTCAGAGATGTTCTCCAATTGCTCAGCAAGTCTGGGCTTCCTCACTGGCTGTCTGGGCACTTTAGGCATCAGAGAATCATGGAGCTGGCCCTCTGAGTTTGTGCAAGTGACATAGAGACACCATGGTCAGTTCCAATCAGACCTCCCCTCTGATGGCGTTTGTTCTCCTGGGCCTCTCTGCCCATCCAAAGTTGGAGAAGACATTCTTCATGCTCATCCTGCTGATGTACCTGGTGATCCTGCTGGGCAATGGGGTCCTCATCCTGGTGACCATCCTTGACTCCCGCCTGGACACACCCATGTACTTCTTCCTGGGGAACCTCTCCTTCCTGGACATCTGCTATACAACCTCCTCAGTCCCACTCACCCTTAATAGCTTCCTGACTCCCAGGAAAACCATCTCCTTCTCAGCCTGTGCAGTGCAGATGTTCCTCTCCTTTGCCATGGGAGCCACAGAGTGTGTTCTCCTGAGCGTGATGGCATTTGATCGCTACGTGGCCATCTGCAACCCCCTTAGGTACTCTGAAGTCATGAGCAAAGCTACTTATGTGCCCATGGCTGCCAGCTCCTGGGTAGCTGGAAGCCTCACTGCCATGGTGCAGACATCCCTTGCAATGAGGCTGCCCTTCTGTGGAGACAACATCATCAACCACTTCACCTGTGAGATTCTGGCTGTCCTGAAGTTGACCTGTGCTGATATCTCTGTCAATGTGATCAGTATGGGAGTGACCAATGTGATCTTCCTGGGAGTCCCGGTTCTGCTCATCACTTTCTCCTATGTCTTCATCATTGCCACCATCCTGAGGATCCCCTCAGCTGAGGGGAGGAGAAAGGCCTTCTCCACCTGCTCTGCCCACCTCACTGTCGTGATCGTCTTCTATGGGACCATCCTCTTCATGTATGGGAAGCCCAAGTCTAAGGACCTGCTGGGAGCAGACAAACAGGACCTTGCAGACAAACTCATTTCCCTTTTCTGTGGGGTGGTGACCCCCATGCTCAACCCCATCATCTACAGCCTGAGGAACAAGGACGTGAAGGGTGCTGTGAGAAGCCTGGTATTTCAGAAACGCTTCCCACAGTGATGGTGGAGGGGTCCTGATGACTCTGTGCTTTCTGATTGCTCCCACCTGAGAGTCTCAGAGGACAAGGTGAAAGACCAAGTAGATCAAAGGTTACATAGGTAACCTCATTACACAGAATCTCATTACATAGAAGGGCTCTGTAGGAACAGGAAACATTTAATGCATCTCCACCAAAGTATGTTCTTGTTTGTCTAATCTTGTAGTTCTCATTCTCCGTGATAGATACTGAACGAATTGATGTCAAGCAAAAGTAACTCTTCACATTTTTATTGTTGGATGAATGAAAAGCTCTAGTCTGTAGGTCTTTGATTCAATTGCTCCATGGCTTCTTTCTTTGAACATATTTGAACATATTTGGCTGCTGCTTTCTGACCAGATTGGCTATTTTTGGCTTCTGGACTACTCCCAGATCCCAGAGAAGTAATTTGAATCAACACATTTGTTGAAAAGATAAGCGAGCACTTTTAAAAGAATATAGAAACTCTTGTGGGTCCTTACTTTTATGTTACCTTTCAAGCTCTTCCTACTCCATATTAAATAATAGTTTTATTTTTCTCTTCATTGTTTTTTGTTTTTTTTTTCTCCTTGTCATATAAATTCTTTAAACTGTTTGCTGAATTTTTCTGTCTCTGTATCTTCATAAATTAACCTGTAGCTTTGTCTCTCTCTCATCCTCACTCAGAGTCCTCACCAGAAAATCATTCATGGTCTTGGAGAAGAGAGGGGAGTAAGGAAGGTGTGGCAAAATTGATGCAAGGGTCAAGGGCACAGGCCTCTTTTCTTTTTCCTTTTGGAAGATATCGTTCATCCCTGGGCTCTGTCCTAGATACCAGTGGCCTCTCATGAGCCATCAGAGTAATGCAAAAACCGAAAAAAGTCCAGGAGGATCAAATAAATTGTATTAACCACCTGACTTGGCTTAACCAAGCATGCAGCCAAGTGGCAGCCATCACTTGTTTTTCACTGAAGAATCCCTGAAGCCACATAGTAGTCAGAGGAAGATAGAAACAATGCCCACCAGGGGCATCTAAGAGTCACCCACATGATTGTGAGGAATTCCAAGTCGGCTCCAAATAGTGATCAGTCTAGAAGTCCAGTTAAAAGGATCAGCAGAACAGAAAATTTCTGACATAAACTTTTAACCCCATAGAAACAAACTGACAATTAAAATAAAGATCCTAGCACTTTGGGATGCCAAGGCGGGCAGATCATCTGAGGTCAGGAGTTCGAGACCAGCCTGGTCAACATGGTGAAACCCCTATCTCTACTAAAAATACAAAAATTAGCCGGGCGTGGTGGCGCATGCCTGTGATCTCAGCTACCTGGGAGGCTGAGACAGGAGAATCGCTGGAACCCGGGAGGCAGAGGCTGCAGTGAGCTGAGATCATGCCACTGCACTCCAGCCTGGGTGGCAGAGTGAGACTCCATCTCAAAAACATAAAAAAATAAACAGCCTTGGCTGGGCGCAGTGGCTCACGCCTGTAATCCTAGCACTTTGGGAGGCCGAGGAGGGCAGATCACGAGGTCAGGAGATTGAGACCATCCTGGCTAACACAGTGAAACCTCGTCTCTACTAAAAATACAAAAAATGAGCCAGGCGTGGTAGCGGGCGCCTGTGGTCCCAGCTACTCGGGAGGCTGAGGCAGGAGAATGGTGTAAACCTGGGGGGGACGGAGTTTGCAGTGAGCCAAGATTGCCCCACTGCACTCCAGCCTGGGCGACAGTGTGAGACTCCATCTCAAAAAAATAAATAAAATAAATAAATAAATAAATAAATAAATAAACAAACGGCCTTTGCTGGAAATCAGTTAACGTGGGGAGATGGTGAAAATGTTAAAGAAAATTTTCAGTAGTTTTATCAATGGAATTAAAGAGGCTTTTGAATCAATAAAACAAGAGTTGTCTATAAAAAAAAGAGGCTAGGAGAAAAGATATCTGAGCAATAAGAACATTTTCTTGGAAAAAAAAGTTCACAATTATTGAACAAATACAATTCAATAGATAGTATTTAAGACAAATCTTTTTTTTTTTAATTTATTTATTATTATTATACTTTAAGTTGTAGGGTACATGTGCATAACATGCGGGTTTGTTACATATGTATACTTGTGCCTTGTTGGTGTGCTGCACCCATCAACTCGTCATTTACATCAGGTATAACTCCCAATGCAATCCCTCCCCCCTCCCCCCTCCCCCCCCCCATGATAGGCCCCGGTGTGTGATGTTCCCCTTCCTGAGTCCAAGTGATCTCATTGTTCAGTTCCCACCTATGAGTGAGAACATGCGGTGTTTGGTTTTCTGTTCTTGTGATAGTTTGCTAAGAATGATGGTTTCCAGCTGCATCCATGTCCCTACAAAGGACACAAACTCATCCTTTTTTATCGCTGCATAGTATTCCATGGTGTATATGTGCCACATTTTCTTAATCCAATCTGTCACTGATGGACATTTGGGTTGATTCCAAGACTTTGCTATTGTGAATAGTGCCGCAATAAACATACGTGTGCATGTGTCTTTATAGCAGCATAATTTATAATCCTTTGGGTATATACCCAGTAATGGGATGGCTGGGTCATATGGTACATCTAGTTCTAGATCCTTGAGGAATCGCCATACTGTTTTCCATAATGGTTGAACTAGTTTACAATCCCACCAACAGTGTAAAAGTGTTCCTATTTCTCCACATCCTCTCCAGCACCTGTTGTTTCCTGACTTTTTAATGATCGCCATTCTAACTGGTGTGAGATGGTATCTCATTGTGGTTTTGATTTGCATTTCTCTGATGGCCAGTGATGATGAGCATTTTTTCATGTGTCTGTTGGCTGTATGAATGTCTTCTTTTGAGAAATGTCTGTTCATATCCTTTGCCCACTTTTTGATGGGGTTGTTTGTTTTTTTCTTGTAAATTTGTTTGAGTTCTTTGTAGGTTCTGGATATTAGCCCTTTGTCAGATGAGTAGATTGCAAAAATGTTCTCCCATTCTGTAGGTTGCCTGTTCACTCTGATGGTAGTTTCTTTTGCTGTGCAGAAGCTCTTTAGTTTAATGAGATCCCATTTGTCAATTTTGGCTTTTGCTGCTGTTGCTTTTGGTGTTTTAGACATGAAGTCTTTGCCCATGCCTATGTCCTGAATGGTACTACCTAGGTTTTCCTCTAGGGTTTTTATGGTATTAGGTTAAGACAAATCTTAAAAGGAATTTTTAAATTAAAAATAACTTTTTGGCGGGGCCCGGTGGCTCAAGCCTGTAATCCCAGCACTTCGGGAGGCGGAGGCCGGAGGATCACGAGGTCAAGAGATCGAGACCATCCTGGCTAACACAGTGAAACCCCATCTCTGCTAAAAATACAAAAACTTAGCCGGGCGAGGTGGCGGGCGCCTGTAGTCCCAGCTACTCAGGAGTCTGAGGCAGGAGAATGGCGTGAACTCGGGAGGCAGAGCTTGCAGTGAGCCGAGATCGCGCCATTGTACTCCAGCCTGGGCAACAGAGCGAGATTTCATCTAAAAAAAAATTAAAATAAAAAAACAACTTTTTAAAAAGCTTTTATTTTAAGTTCAGGGGTACGTGTGCAGGATGTGCAAGTTTGTTACATAGGCTGCTCTCCTAGACTTAAAGGGGAAAAAAGGACAAGGAGGTTTAAATTCAGAAAAAATTAGAGGCATGGAAGACAGACCAGAGGAACCCATTATGAAATTCATAAGAAGAAAACAGAGCAGATGAAAACAAATAATGTTTAAAACCAAAAAAGAAACATTTCCTCAAACAGATGTTTTAGGTCAAAGATACTTGCACACGCATGATTATAGCAGCACAATTCGCAATTGCAAAATTGTGGAACCAACCCAAATGCCCATCAATCAACGAGTGGATAAAGAAACTGTGATATATATACAATGGAATACTACTCGGCCATAAAAAGGAATGATTTAACGACATTCACAGCTACCTGGATGAGATTGGAGACTATTATTCTAAGTAAAGTAACTGGAAAACCAAACATCGTATGTTCTCACTGATATGTGGGAACTAAGCTATGAGGATGCAGAGGTATAAGAATGATACGATGGACTTTGGGGACTTGGGGGGAAGGGTGGGAGTGGGGTGAGGGATAAAAGACTACTAATAGGGTGCAGTGTCTACTGCTTTGGTGATGGGTGCACCAAAATCTCACAAATCACTAAAGAACTTACTCATGTAACCAAACGCCACCTGTACCCCAATAAACTATGGAAAAATTAAAGAAAAAAAGAGAAGTTTTAGGTCTTTTGTTCATAAACGGTTCACCACCAGGTAAGAACTGTGGCAAAATAGATACCTTATCTAGATCCAAGGATATGTTTTGATTTCCATATGTAGCAGGATATTTCTAGACTTTTCCATAGAAGAAAACAGATTACCTAACAAGGAATAAGGATCTGACTGCCACTGGCCTTCTGCTCTGCAGTCCTGTATGTAGAAGTCAGTGGAACAATGTTCACAGAGCTCTGAGGGAAATGGGTTAAGGGTCAGAAGTTCTACACACAGACGACCATTGCACAGGCCTGAAGGTTAAAAAGACATTTGCCATTATGTGAAAACGAAGAAAGTACACACCTCTCTAATTTTGTTTTGAACAAGAAATTTGATTTAAGAAATTCAACAAAGAGTTAAAAATAAATGACTGCAAGAATGAGGGAGACACAGTGTATGTATACAATGCAGTGAAAAATAATGAACCGCAAAGACCCATAAAGTCTAATTAATTCTTGATGCTGAATTGCTGATTCCATTACCCATGGAAAGTTGAAAAAATGGTCAAAAACATGACCCCAAACTTTCAAAGAATGGATGATTTCTGTGTTATCTGTGGTTTTCATAGGATAAAATAATATGGAGACCTTGCCAAATCATTTTCTGCATAACAGCTCCTTGAGGACAGTAATTACATCTGTCCTATTTATTTTTCTACTCTTCATAGCAATTACAGTGCTGGGTACACACTAAATACTCAGTAGGTATTTGCTGAGTATGGAATGAGTATTCTGACACCAAAATTTAATAAAGACAATGCAAAAAAATGATATAAATGAAAACATTTTTAATGTGTATTAGCTGATGAAAGCCAATGTGTATTAAACAAATAACATACATTACCCACCGGCGTATTCTTAGGAATAGCAACATGGCACAACATTAGAAGAAGTCTTATTTTTAATGTTTTTATAATGGAGAAGTTCAAACCTCTATATGAAAATTAGAAAGAATAGATCATTAACTTCAGGTATTTTTATCCAGATTCAGTAATCACCTCGTGGTATATCTTGTTCAGCCATGCACCTCCTCACTTCTCCTCACTTGCTTGAATTATGTTGAAGCAAATCCCAGATCACGATAGCATTTCTTTTTTTTTTTTTTTTTTTTCCGAGATGGAGTCTCACCCTGTTGCCCAGACTGGAGGGCAATGGCGTGATCTCGGCTCACTGCAACCTCCACCTCCCAGGTTCAAACGATTCTCCTGTCTCAGCATCCCAAGTAGCTGGGATTACAGGTGCACACCACCATGCCAAGCTCATTTTTGTGTTTTTAGTGGAGACGGGGTTTCAACATGTTGGCCAGGCTGGTCTCAAACTCCTGACCTTGTGATTCGCCCGACTCGGCCTCCCAAAGTGTTGCGATTACAGGCGTGAGCCACCACAGCCAGCAGCATTTCATTTTTAAATAGTTTAGTGTGTATCTATAATAAATGGTAGACACTCTCTTTTTCTCTTTTTTTCAAGATAAGGTCTCACTCAGTCACCCAGGCTGAAGCTTAGTGGCATGACCACAGCTAACTGCAGCCTCAAATTCCTTGGGCTCAGGTGATCCTCCCACCTCAGCCTCCCAAGTGGCTGGGACTACAGGTGTGCACTACCACACCCAGCAAATTTTAAAGTTTTTTTATAGAGACCAGATTTTGCTGTGGTGCCCAGGCTGGTCTCAAACTCCTGGACTTGAATGATCTGCCCACCTCAGCCTCCCACAGTGCTAGGATTACAGGCATGGTCTTTTAAGCAAATTAAATTACCAGCATCACACCTTTTAAATATTATGTTAATATCATACCACCAACTCTTCACTCACTATTCACATTTATCCAAATGTCCTTTTTTTTTTTTTTTTTTTTTTTGAGACAGAGTTTCACTCTGGGCAATAGCCCAGGTTAAAGTGTAATGACGTGATCTCAGCTCACTGCAACCTCCACCTCCTGGTTCAAGCGATTCTCCTGCCTCAGTCTCCCAAGTGGCTGGAATTACAGGTATGCGCCACCATGCCCAGTTGCTTTTTTTGTATTTTTAGCAGAGGCGGGGTTTCACCATGTTGGCCAGTCTGGTCTTGAACTTTTGACCTCAGGTGATCCACCCGCCATGGCCTCCCAAAGTGCTGGGATTACAGGCGAGAGAGCCTCTGTGCCTGGCCCCAAATGTCTTTTAAATATATTTCTTTTTCAATTTGTTTAACTTAAGATCTATAAAAGGTCCATTATAATTAGTGGATAAATCTCTTTTAATCTATTTTTCCCTTTATTGCCTTTGTTTCCTTACTGTGTGTGTCTGTGTAAGAAACTGAGTTGTTTGTGCTGGGGAATTCCCCACGGCCTGCATTTTACTGATTGCTTTCCTGTGATATGTGTCTCCTTTTCCTGCATACCAGAGGTTAGATGGAGAAACTTAACAGTTTTTTGTTTTGTTTTGAGACAGAGTCTCACTCTGTGACCCAGGCTGGAGTGCAATGCCACAATCTCAGCTCACTGCAACCTCCACCTGCTGGGTTCAAGTGGTTCTCCTGCCTCAGCCCCCCACGTAGCTGGGATTACAGGTGTGCACCACCACACCTGCTAATTTTTGTGTTTTTAGTAGAGATGGGGTTTCACCATGTTGGCCAGGCTGGTCTCAAACTCCTGGTCTCAAGGGATCCACCCTCCTTCCTCTCAAAGTGCTGGGATTACACGTGTGAGCCACCACACCTGGCCAAATGTTTTCTTTTAGCTGTAGCTAATGACTCATGATTCCTAAGTCCTTTTCACATGCCGCTAATAGTCTTTGATGGCTTCCTTGCTTTCTGGGATAAGAAGATGATTCAGGTTCAACTTTTCTGTTTCCTGTGCCAGCCTGGGAATCAGCGATTTCTCCAAGAGCTCTGGTTCTTTTATTGGAAAATGATGTTTAGATACCATAATCTGAGTTCTAGAGGTGTTCCTTGCTACTGAATTTGTCATCATTTCTAATCCCTTTTCATGGAAAATGTCAGAAAATATAGTTTTGTTCTTTTTTTTTTTTTTTTAAGGTAAACTATGACAATTTACACTGATACTTCCACCTTATATTCAGGTCTATAGTTTCCAGATAACCTCAATAAATATACATTTGTAGCTTCTCAATGTATCAAAAATCTTGATACTCAGTGACACTAACATAATTGATCATTTGATGTACTCCACAAATATATACACAAAATAATTTTGGAATAACAATACTAATACTACCTTCATCAATAGGAATACTAAAAAAAAAAAGAAAAAGCTTAAGATTCTAAAGAACTTTTCCTCTTATTCTTGTTTTTTATTTTTTGTTTTGTTTTATATTCCTTTTCTCCTTAGGGTAGTTCCTGCTAGATATGTACAAATTATTGATTTTTAAAGTTAGTTGGGATAATTCCTCTCTTATAGTTATTTGGTTTATGTATTTCATTTTGCTTTTGAATTTTGCTTTTTTCCATCTTCTAATTATAAAAATGCATGGCTCTAAAGTCAAATCTAGTCGAGTGCGGAAGCTCATGCCAGTAATGGCAGCACTTTGGGAGGCTAGGTGGGAGGACCACTTGAGCCCAGAAGTTCAAACTCAGCCTGGGAAATATAGTGAGACTTTATCTGCATAAAAATTTAAAACTTAAGAAAAAATTCCTCAAGCATGGTGGCACATGCCTGTAGTCCCAGCTACTTGGGAGGCTGAGGTGGTAGGATTGCTTGAGTCCAGGAAGTGGAGGTTGCAGTGAGCCAAGATTGTACCACTGCACTCCAGCCTGGGCAACAGAGTAAAATCCTGTTTCCAAAAAAAAAAAGAAAGAAAGAAAAGAAAGAAATAAAAAGAAAAAATAATTTTAAAAAATCAAAGTCAAATCTACAAGAGAAGGTATATTTAATGAAATCTAACATTTATCCTTGTCCCCTTTGTCCCGTTACCTTCCTCACTTACAGATAACCACTTCTCAAATTTAGTGGTTTATCTTTCCATGTAAAAAATATAATATATGGATATATTCATATTCTCCCACTTAAAAGATAGCACACAATACATGCTTTCTCCACATTGCCTTCTTCACTCAATGGTAATTCCTAATGATTACTCCATAGTTGTACATAGAGATGGAGAAGTCACATTTGAGTAAGTTTGGGGAATGTAATTACTACAATATATTATTCACCAACTCACTTTCTCTGCCCCAGCCCTTTTCACTTCAGTAGATTTGCTCCAGACTTCTAACATTAATAAATTGTGAATAGGTCCAAGATTTTATGAGAGGCAATATCAGAATAATTACGTTAGAAGTTAAGTTTGGATGCTGAGCCTGGCTCTTCCTCAAATGCCCTGCATTGTCCAGGGCAAGACCCTTCCTCCCTGACTCACAGTCTCCACAATTGTACAGTGATCTCAGATTATTCTCAGCTCTTAAATTATCTGATTCTCATACAATATCAATATTCTCTTCAACCATGGGAGAATCACCAAGCAGCAAGGGGTGGGGCTAAAGGAATTTGAGCCAAGTAATGTCTCGCTGTAAAACTGCAGCACAGACCACGCCTTCCTCCTCAACAGTCTATTTGCACACTGCACACTTTCCAGCAAGTCTGAGGTGTATCTTTGCCGACACTATGGCCACCACGGTGCTTACTTGGGCACAGACAAAACTGGGTTCTTGATGGTCTCATTATATTTGAAACAGGCAAAAGATGTAACTTCTGTCATCCGAAGTACTCACCCTCAGGGCCTCTGGAGGGAAACCTAGAGTCTTTAGCTGAACCTTTAAGATCTTCCAAAATCTTCATAGACCACTAAATTCCTTCTTACATCCTGTCCTCTAATTATACTACCCCAGACCTTATTATCTACATCAATGACCAACCATACATTTTCAAACACCTTGCCTTTGAGCTGTTTTGAGTTTAGAATGTCCTCTCCTTCTCCATTTATTACCAGTGAAAATGCTACTATTTGGAGATCAGCTTAAATATCACTTTTTCTGAGAAGACTTCCTTGACTCTAAGTGAGGGCTAATGACTCCTTCCTTTGCCTGCCTATAACATGTTGCTTCTAATGCAAAGTTAGCACTGACCTTACTCAGCCTTATTTGAATTATGGACATACCAGTCTCCTCCTCTAAACTATGAGCTCCTTAAAGACAGGCTACATGTCTGGTATACATCTATGCAATCGCCCCAGTTGCCCACCATAGAGCTTGGCACACAGTAAGAGCTCAACAAATGCTTATTAAAATGAAAGAAATGTATCTCAGAAATCCCAGTTCTTGCTATATAAGCAAGCGACATAAGGGTAAATTTCTACCAAAAAACACATACAAGAATGTTTATAACAGCTTTACTAATAGCCAGAAAATGGAAATAGCACAAAAGTCTATCAACAGTAGAATGAATACATAAATTCTATTATACTTATTTAATGGGATGCTGCACTACAATTAAAAAAACAAGCTACTGATTTCTGCAGCAAAACTTGCAGTACATATGAAAATGTGATACATCAACAACGTGAATGTATCTCACGTTATGATGTATAAAAAGATACACACAAAGGATTATATACTATATAATTCCATTCATATAAAATTTTAAAAAAGCAAAACTAATAGATGTTAACAGATGTCAGAATAGTGTTTTCCTCTAGGAGAGAGGGAAGAGAGGGGAATGTAATTGAGGAGGGAAGTAAGAGGGGTTTCTAAGGTACTAGAACATTCTAATTTTTGACCTGGGTAAGGGGTGCATGGTGTGTATTTTCATATTTTTCCTTGAATGGTATGCATATGCTTTTTTTTTTTTTTTTTTTTTTTTTTTTTTTGACAGTCTTGCTCTGCTGCCAGGTTGGAGTGCGGTGGTGCGATCTTGGCTCACTGTAACCTTCACCTCCCGAGTTCAAGCAATTCTCCTGCTTCAGCCTCCTGAGTAGTTGGGATTACAGGCATGCGCCACCACACCCAGCTAATTTTGTATTTTTACAAAACACAAACCATTCTGTTGGCCAGGATGGTCTCTATCTCTTGACCTTGTGATTCCGCCCGCCTCAGCCTCCCAAAGTGCTGGGATTACAGGCGTGAGCCATCGTGCCTGGCCTGCATATGCTTTTTATACTCTTGTATATATAATATATCTTACAAAAAGAAAAAATTCAATGCAAGGCATAATGGCTTATGACCATGAATGTGGCATGTATTTGATTCTAGGACTTTTAGAGCTGGTGTACAAGGCAGGTGTATTCATTTGTGGAAGAGGTGGAAAGGATTGCCCAACTCTTATTTCTTGCTGACACTGGGCAGGCTCCTCTTGTACACCAAGGACATCTGTGGAATGAGAGCTCATCACAACAGCACCAGTATTAGAATTAAATGGGAAAAGGAAAACTGAAATGTAATTAAGAAACTATAGTGTATCAGAAAACAGTGATCCACATTGAAGATGCTTCTGGCTGCTGCCTGGGCAGTCACAGCTCTCAGCTTTGGATCTTAGAAGTGGAGGTTACCAGATCCCAGTGGTAAACCAGCAATACTCTCGTGAATGCACAGATAGAGGATACTCACGCACACACACACAGGAGAAGACTCAGCTGTGCACAACAGGATGCCACTTCTGTGACTGACTGCTCTTTTTGAAGTCCACAGCTGCTGTGCCTCTGAAACTCTCTGGTAGGAGCCATGACCAGGTTTATTTATGACCCTTTAAAAGGCTGGCCTGGGTAACAGCTGCCTAATAGAACCTATTTGGTGGGATACAGACAAGAGATCATCTAGGTTGCTGGCTTTCATCCAACCCTAGGATCCTGAATTTGGAAATGGTCAAAGGGACTGAGCTACAAGGATTTTTCCTGTGTGGTGGGCTTCACAGTCTCCCAGATCTATCATGGACTCTAGTGAGAGTTCTCATTGACGGGGGTTCATGTTAATTTGGGCAAGGCCAGGATGATCCTTTCTCTCTAATGTTTTCCAACAGTACCACAGAATTGGTAGGAAGAGAGGGAGGGAGGGAAGAAACTATTTCTGGAGAGACTTCAGAATAATTGGATCATGGGGACATGATCCCAGATGTATAGGAAGTTTCTTAACTTTGTGACTTGAATTTATAAGCTTTAAATCACTTCAGAGACTAGAAAAGACCCCATTACAGAGTGGAATTTAAATTGCTTCATATATGCAATGTGTGGTCCTTTGTGGCTTTTGCCCAAACACAGAACAAAGACAAGAAATGTAACTTTCACCCATTTCAGGTGCTAACTCATCTGACTGCTGCTTTCAGACAAGATTGGATATTTATAGCCCCTTATCAACATGTTTAATGATAAAAACAAAGGGGGCAACTTTTTAAAGATTTGTAACTCTTTTTTGCTCACAATTCGAACTCTTCTTGACTCAGCCCCATCCCTGGCCTCAGATACAGTGGCACACGAGGAAGGACAAGAAAAAAAACACTTCTCAGTGTTGCAAAAGGAAGTCCAAGAGAGAAATGTATGAGAACATTTAGTTCCTGGGATGGAATATTCTGTAAAATAATCTATCCCAAAGTGAGCAATGTGGAAATTGGGGCCCAGAGAGGAAAAGGGACTTAATGATTTCCATGCATTGAGTGATTGGCAAATGCCAGTTTCCCCAGTGCCTAAGTCTGATATCTTCCTATTAACTTATAATCCTTGAGTGAAGCTGAACCATCATCACATTCACAAGGGCAAACCTAGAGATTTCCCTGCCTGTGTCAATATGAGGAAGCACTTTCTGGCAGTCAGAACTGTGCAAAGAGAAAAGATGAACCTGGGCAGGCAATGAGATGCCTTCTCAGAAAGAGATCAAACAGATAATAGGAAGGCAAGTGGTGACAAGCTGGGATGTAGTCAGAGAGTCAGAATAAATGACAGGAGGTGCCTTCCCTGCAGATAAGACATGAGAAACAACTAGAAATAAATGAAAAGACATAAAGACAGATAAGTTCTCCTGGGAAAGAGCCAGCTCCAGGAACAGGTGACCAACATACTCGATTTACCCTGGATGAGAGGTGAGAAAAAACATTGCTCCAGGCACACAGAGGGCCAGACTCTCCCAAGTTGAGCTTTGCTGTCTTCTCAGGTGAGGCTACACATTATTATTACTCAGGCAGACCAACTCCAAACTGACAAGAATGGCACCTGTGGTTCCAGGAGATGACGGCAGCTTCCCATTCTTGTTTCCTCCCGTATAGCCCTTCCTGTCCTTCAAGTCATTCCCTGAAAAGACTTCCTGATCCCGTTCACCACCCAAGTCACTGTATATAATCTTTTGGGTCACCCATCTCCCTCCCCAAGCACCTAGGAGCCTCCCACACTCTGGCCAGGTTGAAGCCATCTCAGTCCCTTACAAACACTGTCATGGCTCCACACACCAAGTGCTTCAGAAGAGTTGGCTGGTGAATAGACAAATGCTTAAATACTGCTGGGTTCTGTCTATATTGTGAGAGAGAACTGAGGAAGAAGAATAGTTCAGTATCTAAAAGTAACTGGAGCTAGTTGCAGTGGCTCATGCCTGTAATCCCAGCACTTTGGAAGGCCAAGGCAGGAGGATTGCTTGAGGTCAGGAGTTTGAGACCAGCCTGGGCAACATAGTGAGACCTCATCTCTACAAAAAATAAAAAATTAGGCAGGCACAGTGGCATGTGCCTATAGTCCCAGATACTCTGAAAGCTGAGGTGGGAGGATCACTTGAGCCCAGGAGGTCAAGGCTGCAGTGAGCTATGGTCTCACCACTCTACTCCATTCTGGGTGACAGAGTGAGACCCTGTCTATAAAAAATGAATGAATAAGTAAATAAATAAATAAGAAAAAAATAAAATCTCCTATTGAATGATAAAAGACAATTGATAGATGCTATTACTTAGAATTATCTGAAAATGATTTTTAAAGGAGTATAATAGAAATTCCTCAACAAACAATTATAAACATGTTTGGGACAAAAGAAAAAAAGAGAAAGTCTCAGCAAATAAATAGAAGATATAAAGAAAAAAGCAAATGGACATTTTAGAATTGAAAAAAATGCAACAACTTATTTTTAAAACTTAATAGATAGGCTCAACAACAGAATGGAGGGAAAGGATTAAAGAACCAGTGAACTTGAAGACAAAACTTTGGAAATTACCCCAATCCCAACAACACTGAAAAAATCCACTGATAAAAAAATGAAAGGAGCCATGAGACCTGTAGGATTATAACAAAAGATCTAATACATGTGTCATCATAATATGGAAAGGAGATGAGAAAAGTGGAGCTAAAACAGTATTTGAAAAAATAATGGCTGAAAATTTACCAAATTTTTCAAAATACATAAACCTCCCAGTCCAAACTCCAAATTGGATAAACCCAAAAAATCCACATCAAGATACATCACAGTCAAACTTCTGAAAACTAAAAGACAAAGAAAAAATATTGAAGCAGTGGAAGAGAAAGAACACTTCATCCACAGGGAAAAAACAATTTGAAGAACAATGAATTTCTCACAAGAAACGAAACAGGCTCAAAAGGAGTGGTGCAACATTTTTCAAGTACCGAAAATAAAGAACTGTCAACCCATAATTCTATGTCTAGTGATGTAAGAATTCAGTCCTTCAGGAATGAAAATGTAATGAAGACATTCTGTGATGAGGGAAAAGTAAGAGAATTTGTAATCAGCAACTCTACCCTAAACTAATGGCTAAACAAGTTCTCTAATAGAAAAAAAATTATAAAATAAAGTAACCTGAAGCACCAGGAAGAAAGAACAATGGAAAGAATAAAATATGAGTAAATGAAAATGAAATCAGTAAAGGAGCAGGATACAAAAATTAATACCCCAAAATCAGTAGTGTTTCTATAACACCAGTAACAAACTAGCTGAAAAAGAAATCAAGAATGCAATTTTATTTACAATAGTCATACCAAAAATACCTAGAAATAAATTTAACTGAGTATGTAAAAGACCTCTACAAGGAAAATTATAAAATTACCACACTTACTCAACGTTGTACTGAAAGTCCTAGCCAGAACAAGCAGGTAAGAGAAAGAAATAAAGGACATTCAAGTTAGACAGGAGGAAGTAAAATTATTCTTGTTTATAGAAGAAGACATGACCTTATACAGAGAGAAACCTAAAGACTCCACCAGAAAAAAGCCCACTTAGAACCAAAAAATGAAATCAGTAAAGTAGCAGGATACAAAAATTAACACACAAAAATCAGTAGTGTTTATATACGCCAATAACAACTAGCTGAAAAAGAAATCAAGAATGCAATTTTATTTACAATAGTCACACCAAAAATACCTAGAAAAAAAATTTAACTGAGGATGTAAAAGACCTCTACAAGGAAAATTATAAAATTCTGATGAAAGAAATTAAAGTGGGTCCAAAACAATAAAAAGACATCCCATGTTTATGGATTGGAAGAATTCATACTGTTAAAATGAATGATCATACTACCAAAAACAAACTACAGCTTCAATGAAATTCCTATCAAAATATCAATGACATTCTTCACAGAAATTTTTAAAAGTCCTAAAATTCTTATGGAGCTACAAAAGGCCCTGAATAGCCAAAGTAATCCTGAGCAAAAAAAAAAAGTTGGAGATATCACACTATGTGACCTCCTACTGCAGCTATTGTGGCCAAAACAGCATGGCACTGGTGTAAGAAAAAATATATAGAACAATGAAACCAGCTGGGTGGGGTGGCTCACGCCTGTAATCCCAGCACTTTGGAAGGCCAAGGCAGGAGGATCACCTGAGGTCAGGAGTTTGAGACCAGACTGGCCAATATGGTAAAAACCTGTCTCTACTAAAAATATGATAATTAGCCAGTTATGGTGGTGGGTGCCTGTAATCCCAGCTTCTCAGGAGGCTGAGGCAGGAGAATTGCTTGAACCCAGGAGGCGGAGGTTGCAGTGAGCTGAGATCACTCCATTGCACTCCAGGCTGGGTGACACAGTGAAACTCTATCTCAAAAAAAAAAAAAAAGGGGGAGGGCCAGGTGTGGTGGCTCACGCCTGTAATCCCAGCACTTTGGGAGGCCGAGGTGGGTGGATCATGAGGTCATGAGATCGAGACCATCCTGGCCAACATGGTTAAACCCCATCTCTACTAAAAATACAAAAATTAGCTGAGCGTGGTGGTGCATGCCTGTAGTCATAGCTACTTGGGAAGCTGAGGCAGGAGAATTGCTTGAACCCAGGAGGCGCTGGTTGCAGTGAGTCAAGATTGCACCACTGCACTACAGCCTGGTGACAGAGCAAGGCTCTGTCTAAAAAAAACAAAAAAACAAACAAAAAAAAAACAGTGAAACAGAATACAGAACTCAGAAATAAATTCACATATTTATGGCCAACTGATTTTTGACAGAGATGCCAAAAACATTCATTGGGGAAAGGACGGTCTCTTCAAAAAATGGTGTTGGTAAAACTGGATACCTATATGCAGAACAATGAAACTAAGATACCCATCTCTCATCATATACAAAAATAAACTAAAGATGAATTAAAGACCCAAAGTTATGAAACTACTGGAAGAAAACATAGGGAAAACACTTTAGGACACTGGTCTGGGCAAATATTTTTATGAAGAATGCAGAGACAACAAAACCAAATGCACAGGCAACAAAACCAAAAATAAACAAAGAGGATTATATTACACTAAAAAGCTACTGCACTGCACAGGAAATGATCAACAGAGTGAAGAGACAATCTGCAGAATGGGAGAACATATTTATCTGACAAGGGATTAATATCCAGAATATACAAATAACTCAGTGGCCAAAAACAACAACAACAAAAACACAGTTGGCCCTTGAACAGCAGTTTGAACTGTACAGGTTCACTTATACATAATCTTTCTTCTATCTCTGCCACCTCTGAGACAGCAAGACAAACCCTCCCTTCTCTACTTCCGCCTCCGCCTACTCAACATGAAGACAATAAGGATGAAAACCTTTATGATGATCCACTTCTACTTAATGAATAGCAAATATATTTTCTCTTCCTCATGATTTTCTTAATAGCATTTTCTTTTTCTAACTTACTTTATTGTAAGAATAGAGTATATAATACATATAACATACAAAATATGTGTTAATTGAATGCTTATGACATTGGTAAAGCTTCCAGTCAAGAGTAGCCTATTAAGTTTTTGAGGAGTCAAAAGGTGTCATGGATTTTCAATTGTGCTGGGGGTTGAAGTCCCTAACCCTCACATTGTTCAAAGGTCAACTATAATATGATTTAAAAATTGACAGATGATCTGAATAGACATTTCTCAAAAGAAGACATGCAAATGACCAATGGGTATATGAAAAATGCTCAATATCAGTAATCATCAGGGAAATGCAAATTGAAATTGCAATGAGACATCATCTCACCCTGGTTAGAATGACTATTATCAAAAGAGAAAAATAACAAATGTTAGCAAGGATGCAGAAAAAAAGAGAATGCACACATTGTTGTTGAAAATATAAATTACTGCAACTATTATGGAAAAGAGTATGGAGGTTCCTCAAAAAACTAAAAATAGAATTACCACATGATTCAGCAATCCCACTATTGGTTATATATCCAAAGGAAAAGAAATCAGCATGTTGAGGAGATATCTGCATGCCCATGTTTACTGCAGCACTATTGACAATAGCAAAGATATAGAATCAACCTAAGTGTCCATCAAGAGATGAATGGATGAAAAAAATGTGGTTTATATACAAAATAGAATACTATTTGTCCATAAAAAAGCATAAAACCTGTTATTTGCAGCAACATGAATGAGCCTGGAGGACATGTTAAGTGAAATAAGCCAGGCACAGAAAGATAGATATGACATGTTTTCACTAATATGTAGAAGTGAAATAAGTTGATCTCATAGAAGTAGAGAATAGAGTAGTGATGACTAGAGGCTGGGAAGTGGGGGTTGGGGAGGAGGGAGAATTCGGCTAACGCATGCAAAATTATAGCTAGAGAAAAGGAGTAAGTTCTAGTGCTCTTTAGCCCTGTAGGGTAACTATAGTTATTAATAATTTATGCTATATTTTCAAATAACCAGAAGAGGGGTATTTTGAATGTTTCCAACAGAAAGAAATGCTCAATGTTCAAGTTGATGGATATGCTAAAAAAAAAAAACCTTGATTTTATCATTGTACATTGCATACAGATATTGAAATGTCACCTTGTACCCCAAGTGACAAATAAAAATTAACTCACAATGGATCACAGACTTAAATTTAAAGTGTAAAACTATAACTCTCCTAGCAAAAAATATAGGAGTGAAATCTTTGAAACATATAGCATGGTGGAGAGTTCTTAGGCATAACAACAAAAAAGCAAAATTCATAAAAAAAGATAAATTTGGATGTCACTAAAACAACTTTTAAAATCTGACAGTATAAAACAACAATAATAATAATTCCATTAGAAAATGGGCAAAAGACATGAAGAGACATCTTGTCCAAACAGGATATACAGTGGCAAATAGCAACGAAAAGACGTTCAACATCACAAACCTTTATGGAAATGCAAATTAAGACCATAAAGTATCACTTCACACCTATTGGAACAGGTAGAATAAAACATGTTCACAGCACTGAAGTTGGCAAGGATTCAGAGAAACTAGATCTCTCACACATTATTGGTGGGAGGTGTATATGACACACCTACTCTGGAAAACAGGCAGTTCCTAAAAATCTAAACGTATGCTTACCATATAACTCAGCAATTACACTAAACTAAATAACGCTCTGGCATTTATCCCAGGAAATCAACATTTATGTCCACACACACACAAAAAGCTACTATACAATTGTTCACGGTAGCTTTATTTGCAATAGCCAAAAATTGGGACAACCAAAATGTCCTAAAATGGGTGAATGAATAAACAAACTTTGGTACATCCATGCCACAGAATATTACTCAGCAATAAACAGAAATTAACTACTGATACATTCAGCAACATGAATAGACCTCACAGCATTACACTGAGTGAGAGAAAGTCAGTATCAAAAGATTACATAGTGTATGATTCCATTTCTATAACATTCTCAAATGACCGAAGTTTGGGGATAGAAAACAAATTAGTGGCTGCCAGGGGTTATAGATGGTGTGGGAGGGAGTAGGGATGACTAAAAAGGGATAGCATAGGGGAGACCTTTGTGGTGACAGAATAATACCGTGTCTTGATTGCACTGGTGGTCGTATGAATCCACACATGCAATAAAATGAAATAGAACTATACACATACACATTGCACCAATGTTAATCTCCTGGTATGCTATTGCATATTGAATATTGTGTATTTACGTAAGGTGTAACAAGCAGACGAAACTAGCAGAAGGATGCAAGAGACATATTTGTACTATCTTTGCCACTTTCTATGGATCTATAATTATTTCAAAGTTTAGAGGTTTTTAAAACAGGTAACAATAATTCAATGCCTTTTCATAATAAATATTCTTACCCAACAAGGAACAAAAGGGGAATATTCTTTTGAATGTTATCTATGAAAACCTCTGGCAAATATCATACTAAATGGTGAAAATAGTGAAAGTATTCTCTCTGAGATGGGAATGAGGTAAGGATGTTTGCTATTGCCACTTTTCATTCGGCGTTGAACTGGAGGAACCAGCTTGTGCAGCAAAGCAAGAAAAAGAGACAAGAAGTCTAAACTTCATGAAGCAAGAAAAACTGTCATTATTCACAGATGATATTACTGTGACCTACGAGAAAATTTAAAATAATTTACAGATATATTATAAGAATTGAAAAGAGTTTATGAGAATATATTGTGAGGACAGATTTTTTTAAATGAAAATAAATTTTAAAAGAAATAGAAAATAAAAATTTCATTTTTTAAAAAATAGAAAAGAGAGTTTAGCCAGGTCACTAGACCCTAAATTAATAGTAAAAAGAAATCTACTGCATTTCTACATTCCAGCAAGAGATAATGACATTTTTTTAAAAGATACCAAGAAATATACACTAACTAAGGGTAAGCCTGGCAAACTGCTCCAAGATCTTTAGGCATGAAAGTATAAATTATAAAAAATTTTGAATAAATATTAAAATAAAGCAAGAACTAATTTATCAATCACAGGTGAGAAAACTCAATGTTATAAAGATGTTAGTTCTCTTCAGCTTCATCTATAGAGTCAATGCTATCCCAATTTTATTTATTTATTTATTTATTTATTTATTTTAAGACAGAGTCTCACTCTGTTGCCCAGGCTGGAGTATAGTGGCGCAATTTCAGCTCATTGCAGCCTCCACCTCCTGGGTTCAAGCGATTCTCCTGACTCAGCCACCTGAGTAGCTGGCATTACAGGCACACACCACCATGCCTGGCTAATTTTTATATTTCTAGTAGATGGGGTTTCACCATGTTGGCCAGGCTTGTCTCGAACCCCTAACATCAAGTGATCCACCCGCCATGGCCTCCCAAACTGTTGGGATTACAGGTGTGAGCCACCGCCCTCAGCTCTATCCCAATTTTTAAATCATAGAAAGAAATATTGTAGAATTTAATAAGCTGGTTGTATAGTTTATGTAGAAGAACAAAAGGACTAACAACAGCTACGACATATTTGAAGAAGTATTGGGTGGAGATGAAAGGATGTACCCTACGAGAAATGAACACATACTGTAAAGCAATCAATGAGGGCAGTGTAGTGATGACACAGGAATAGACAAGTAAACCAATTGAAACAATTAGAAACGCCACACACAGATCCATTCCTATTAGGAGACCTGATGCATGGCAGAGATGGTATTGCAGATCAGTGGAGAAAGGATGGGTTGTAAATTCAATTAGGAAAATCAGGAATATGTATGTATACCAGGAGAAATGTACAACCCAATTATTCATCAAAGTAGAATGTATACATAAGCTGTGCTGCATTCATTTAATGGATTTTAACAATATAAATTAACAAAGTTAGCTACGTTCATAAACATAGACGAATCTCACAAACATAACAATATTGAGTGAAGAAACAAGTCAAAAACAATACCTACGACTGATACCATTTATCCAGAGTTTAGAAAGAGGCAAGCAAGCCTAAATTATACTGTTTAAGGATGCATACATAGATGACAAAATTTAATAAAAGCAAGGAAATGGTTATAACTAAAACCAGGAGTGTAGTTATCTCTGGAAGGAGGGAAAGAGGACTAGGATCAGAAAGGGATACCCAGGGAGCCTCAAAGGTACTGGCAATGTTCTATCTCTTAAATTAGGTGGTAATTGCTAATATTCTCTAGATTAAAAATATGTTTTATATACTCATATTAATGTGTATATGTGTGCTATATTTCACATTTTAAATTATTACAAATACCAAAAGTTTCAAGTACCAAGTTTTAGATACTATAATGCCATATAATTTCCCACCTATCAGATTGGCTAAGACCAAAAAGCCCCAAAGGCCAACACACTATGTTGGCAGAGTGTGCAAAGGGAGCAACGTGTGAATTTGACAATCTCTATCAAAATTACAACTGAGCATAAAACAGATATATTTTCACCACATGTGCTAAATTATGACTATGCGATGGTATTTGTTGTAGCATTGATTGTAATAGCCCAAGGCTGGAAAATCAATGACCATCAGTGGCTGGGTGCCGTGGCTCAGCCTGTAATACCAGCACTTTGGGAGGCCAAGGCAGGTGGATCACTTGAGGTCAGGGGTTCAAGACCAGCCTGGCCAACATGGTGAAACTCCATCTCTACTAAAAAATACAAAAAATTAGCCGTGCATGGTGGCACATTCCTGTAATCCCAGCTACTTGGGAGGCTGAGGTGGGAGAATCACTGGAACCCAGGAGGCAGCAGTTGCAGTGAGCCAAGATTGCACCACTGCACTCCAGCCTCGGTGACAGAGTGAGACTCTGTCAAAAAAAATAAAATAAAATTAGCTGGCGTGGTAGTGCACATTGGTAATCTTGTAGACTGAGGCACGAGAAACGCTTGAACCCAGGAGGCAGAGGTTGCTGTGAGCCAAGATCTGTACTCCAGCCTGGGTGACAGACCAAGACTCCGTCTAAAACAACAACAAAAAAGGCCACCAGTAGCCAACTGGCTAATTAAAGGATGGCACACCCATCCTTTAACATATACAATGGAGTATATGTAGCCATTTAAAAGAATGGGGCAGCAATATTTTTTTTTTTCAGGAAAACTCTCCAATGTATATTTTTAAATGAGAAAAGGAAGATAGTAAAACAAAGTATATTTCTGCTTAGTTTGTCTCAAAAATATCTATTAGTATAGAATATCTCTGGGGAAAAAAAAAATCACAAGAAATTGCTAATATTGCTTGCCACAAGACAGAATGACTGGGTAATTGGAGAGTGAGGCTTAATTTTTAATATTTCCACTTCTGTATCTTAATTTTGTTCCAAGTCAAGTAATACCTACTAATAATGATGACAGTCGTGGTGATGACGATGATGACTACAAGTGATGAAAAAGAAAATCAGGTGTATCCAGACTGAAATCCCAGCTCTGCCACTCAGGAGTGATCATTGGTAAATTGCTTAACTTTTTGAAGACTGTCCCTCAAATGAAAACATCGGGGGATAATACGAATCTTCTGGGCCGACTGAAAGTAGGCGCTCAACACACATGCGTCACATGCATACCATATATGTACGGTGTTTGTCGTGTGCCCAGCACATGGTGACACTCCATAGATGGAGCTTGCGCTGCTGCTGCTGCGGTTGGAAGGCATCTGTCTTGTCAACCATTCTGGATCTCTAGGACTTCAACTTGGGGACAAGGTGCTCTTCCCTGAAGCGAGCACCGTCTTTGCTCCTCTGACACCTGAGGGAAAGCTCAGGGGGGAGTCAGCATTTTTGAGGTCTCCTCTCCATGTCCAGTAGTCTGGGCCCCTGTCACCACCTCTAATTGGAATGGGGTGTGGTCCCTGGAGCTCCCAGGTATGCATCGACCTGTGTCCTGTGCACATGTGGCACTCCAAACTTTAAATTACTTGTGGGATTAGCAGGGCCCTGGAGTAACTAAGGTGTCAGGGGCCCCCTGGAGTCCGCGGTGCGGCTTGAGAATTTCTTCGGCTGCTGGGGAAAACCAACCTTCGGGATTTCTGGGCCTCAGGCCAGGATGCCAGATCCTCTTCATGAAGAGTCTGGAGCTGGGACACTAGCACAGCTGAAAGGAATGAAGTGTGAGAAACACCACCAGAGGCTAAAGTCCCCACACGATTTAGGAGGAAAAAGAAGAAAGAAGGTCTCCCAGGTAAGGCAGGGGCGTGACGGGGGTCTTTCTCTGGCACAGTGTCTGGCCGGAGGCTCAGGGAGGAACTGAGAATTGCGTGTGGGATCAGAAGACTCAGAAGCGGCCATCGCACAGGAGGCAGATGGGGAGAGCTGGGCTGGGGCGGTGGCAGAGATGGGGCCTTGCCTCTTGCAGGACGTTTCCCTCAGATGCGCTTTCCTCCTCACCCGCCTCTGCTCCCAGAAACCTCCCAGCTGCCACTGGTCCTAAACAGCTGCTGCTGGCGCAGAGACGAGCTGCTGGGCTCCCAGTGCCCTCCAGGGACCCCTTGAACCAAGTCCCCTCCCTGTCCTTGCTGCTCTGTCCCCACACAAGCCGCAAGGGAGGCTGGCAGGGCTTCCATCCCACTCCACAGGTGAGGAAGGGAGGCTCAGAGGAAAAGCGGACTCCCTCAGGGTCAGGGGGCGAGAGGCAGGTGGGCCAGCACCAGCCCTGTCTCTAAGCCCACTCTGCGGCTAGCGTTTTCCGTTTTTCTCACCCTCCTCTGAGAAATGTTGAGATTTTTTCTGAATACAAAACAACTCGTACCATGGTATTCAGAGAAAATTTGGGAAGTACTGAAGAGACACCGAGGAAAGCCCTGCCCCTGTGGATTTTGCTATCTTTTCTTTCCAGTACCTTTTTTTTTTTTTTTTTTTTTTTTTTTTTGAGATGGAGTCTCTCTCTGTCACCCAGGCTGGAGTGCAGTGGCGCGATCTTGGCTCACTGCGACCTCCGCCTCCCGGGTTCAAATGATTCTCTCACTTCAGCCTCCCAAGTAGCTGGGAATACAGGCACGCGCCACCATGCCCTGCTAACTTTTTTTGTATTTTTAGTAGAGACAGGGTTTCACCATGTTAACCAGGCTGGTCTTGAAATCCAGACATCAAGTGATCTGCCTGCCTCGGCCTCCCAAAGTGCTGGGATTACAAGCATGAACCACTGCGCCCGGCCTCCAGTCACTTTCTATCCACATGACTGTTTGCCTAATTGACATCATAATAGTGTGTGCAAGTTTGACCTTGCCCTTTTAATTTATCATTATGCTATAGTAATATTAGCATGGAGAAAATTACCAATAGGACTATAAGGTCTGTCTAATATTCCATTATGTGAAAAGCATGATTTACTTAAGCATTTATTGGTGGAGAGCTGTATTGTTTCCTATTTTCATTCACAAATACTGCTGTGATAAGTACCTTTATTGAGAGATCTTGGCCTCCAAGCTCACTGATTCTTTAAAACATTTCCTTGAGGGAGAATGGCTGAGGTGAGGAGTAGGCAGGCTTTCTGAATTTTTCCTTTTTCTAGGCAAAGTCTCCTCCAGAAAGGCTGCCTGACAGTGCATGGGGCTCTTTCTACAGCACCACGTTGCTTCCTGCTTCTCATCTGCCTTCTGGCTCCAGAACAGGTAGAGACAAGCCCATGAGCCAAGCCAGGTCCCTGGGACAAACTGAGGCTCCATGCCTGCAGGAAGCGGCCACCAAGCCCAAAGCTTCCCCTCTTCCGCTTGCTCTCCCTGGCTGTCTCCCACCTCCCCGCTTCTCTCCCTCCTCTTACGGGGCTGCAGGTACCAGACCTCTTTGTTTGCTTTCATTCTGAATCCCTTCCAAAACCTGGCATAGCTCGACTAACTGTTGAATGTTTCTTGATGGACAACCAGGAATTCAGATCTCCCCTTCACACAGACACACACAGACACATACAGACACATGCACATACACACACACACACACCTCACATTCATCACTGTGGGCAGCCACCTTCACCAAGGACTGCTCCCGGCTTGCAGAGGTTGGCGCTGGAGAGTCCATGACAACCCTCAGAGCTGGGATGCCCTGGGAAGCAATTATTCAGCCTTCTCATGGAGCACATGGGGAAACTGAGGCCAAGGGAGGCGAAGAGACTTGCTCCAGCTTGAGAGAATATCCATCACCCAGGTAGGGGTAGTTCTACTAGCTCTGATCTCAGAGTGCAGTCTTCCCAGCTCTACAGTTCATTTCAATTAAACAAGTGTACTCAGCAACTTTTCATGAAAGACAGAGGCTTCCACAGAGGCAGCTGTCAAGGAGGCCAAATCCCACGCATCATTCATGCCCACAGGATGTTATTCATAGATAGAAACTTCTGTGTGCATAGATTTATCTTGTGGGAATGGGCAGTGTGGCTTCCCTAACAGAAATCATTTTCCTTGGCCTCTGCAACCACAGCATCTGCTTGAATCTGGTTTGTGGCACTGAATGTAATGTTTGCTTTTCTTCATTTTCTGGAGTGGGTGACAGGTGCACTAGGAGGAACAGGAGATAAGCTGGGGTGGAAGTTCAGGGTGGGGCACTCAGAGGGTGTTGGCTTGCACTGAGCAACCAGGAACACCCTCCTGTGCGTGTGAAGGAATGGGAAGAGGGGAATTGGATTGCACAGGAAATACCTTGAGACCCATGGTTGTGTAATGGGGAAAGCTGCTCCTGGGTTAGACCAATGGTTCCCTCCTGAGTACAATTTTTCGCTGCCCCCCCAACCCCTGCCCTCCCCCCCCCCCCCCCACCGTCTTTCCCCTGGAAGCATGTGGCAGCATCTGGAAACATTTTGGTTGTTACAACTCAGGGTAGAAGATGTTATTGGCAACTGATCAGTGGAGGCCAGAGACTCTGCTAAACATCCTACAATGCACAGGACAGCCCTCACACCAAAGGATTATCCAGCACAAAATGTCAATCGTAAAGAGTTTGAGAAACCCTGAGTTCCATTTAGGATGGGAGCTGCACTGCCTGACAACACATCTGACGTAAACCCTCCCCATGACTGAAGAGAGCATTGGACAGACGGTGAGACTGGCCAGAGAATACACAGTGCTGACTGAGATCAAAGCAGTGTACAAGTTTGACTTTGTCCTTTTAATTTATCATTATGCTATAGTAATATTAGCACAGAGAAAATTATAAATAGGACTATCAAGTCTGTCTGATATTGGAGGGACAGAATCTTTTGCAAAGCTGTGCACCAAAAGAGAAAAGCAGCTGTTTCATGAAAGAAATCAGTACTAGGGCTTGGGATCCAACTCCAGCTCTGCCATTCAACCCCAAGGAGCAAATTTATCTTCTGAGCTCCAGTTACTTCACCTGTAAAACCTGAATGATAATATCTTCTCCATGAGCTGTTTCAAGGAATATGGCACAGGGTAGATTCTCACTAATGTTAATATTAACCACTCATCTTCCATCATCCACCCACTCTTATACACACCCATAGAGCCACTGTCATTAAGAAGGAGCTATCAAAATATTATATATGAGTACTTTGAATTTAGAGTCAGGGAAATTGCAAGTAAGAGACTAGATATCCTCTACACAAAGGCATATAGGTCTTCCTAAAAGCCAACTGCTTGCATAGAACTCAAGAATGGAGTCAGAGAGTCAGAAGATAACACAAGAATAAAATGCAAACATAAAAGGACAAAGAAAAAATGTTCTTAGTCAATCACGGTTAGGAATTTCACAAGCATCCTAATGAGATGGGATCAGAAGTTAATGCCATATACTCTACTATCGATAACTGTAGTTAGAGTGTGGTTGTTAATATTGCATTAACTAATTGGTAAGCTGCACAGTGTTGTGAGTTCAGTCACTCCAACAAATCCATTTGTTGGCTTCATAAATTTCCCAGCTATAGGACCTCCCCATGTATAGAAATAAATCCATATTTCAAATAGGCAGATCTATTCTGTCAATGCTCAAGCCTGTGTCACTAGACTGAAGAAGTAATCCTCTTTATGGTTGAGTATTAACTAGGCTGGTTTCTGTGTGAATGCAGTTGAACAATTTTGCACAATTTCCTCTCACGTGTAATCAAAGTTCAAAGAAACTTAATCACTTTCTAGGTCCAAGAATTGCATCTTCTTGGGAATTTTCCTCTCTGAGAATCTAAGAAAGCCCAGATCAAATGAAATTGTTGTGGATTTACATTAAAGAGAAATAATTCATAGCATTTCCTAGTACTTAATTATAATGCAGAGGAAAAACCCACCTTGGGCCAGGGATATGCTCTGCTGGGTTCAAGTCTTGTCTCTGTCACCAACTTGCTCAGAAGATTTGGACAGGTCACTTCTCCTCCCTAGGCCTCTATTACCTTTGTGGACACCGAGAGGGTGCAGCAACATCAGAAAAATCCCTCAGGCACAACTGGACATTTGAGGCCCTCACCCACTACCTGTTCAGCTCTGACCTTCTGTCTTCTAAGATACCCCCTACTGTCTCTTTTCATCATTTTTCTCTTGCACAGGTATGTTCTTCTATTATGCAGTGGAACTTGACCACATATCAGATGCCTAGGACTCTTTCCAAAAAGCCTGATGTGCTGCTCAGTACTTTGCTGATGGCAGAGGGGATATCACATGGAAAAAGCCAATGAGACCTCCCCTGTGATGGGGTTCACTCTCCTGGGGCTCTCTGCCCACCCAGAGCTGGAAAAGACATTCTTCGTGCTCATCCTGCTAATGTACCTGGTGATCCTGCTGGGCAACGGGGTCCTCATCCTGGTGACCATCCTTGACTCCCGCCTGCACACACCCATGTACTTCTTCCTGGGGAACCTTTCCTTCCTGGACATCTGCTTCACTACCTCCTCAGTCCCACTGGTCCTGGACAGCTTTTTGACTCCCCAGGAAACCATCTCCTTCTCAGCCTGTGCTGTGCAGATGGCACTCTCCTTTGCCATGGCAGGAACAGAGTGCTTGCTCCTGAGTGTGATGGCGTTTGATCGCTATGTGGCCATCTGCAATCCCCTTAGGTACCCTGTGATCATGAGCAAGGCTGCCTATGTGCCCATGGCTGCCAGCTCCTGGGCTATTGGTGGTGCTGCTTCCGTGGTACACACATCCTTGGCAATTCAGCTGCCCTTCTGTGGGAACAACATCATCAACCACTTCACCTGTGAGATTCTGGCTGTTCTCAAGTTGGCCTGTGCTGACATTTCCATCAATGTGATCAGCATGGAGGTGACAAATGTGATCTTCCTGGGAGTCCCGGTTCTGTTCATCTCTTTCTCCTATGTCTTCATCATCGCCACCATCCTGAGGATCCCCTCAGCTGAGGGGAGGAGAAAGGCCTTCTCCACCTGCTCTGCCCACCTCACTGTGGTGATTGTCTTCTACGGGACCTTATTCTTCATGTATGGGAAGCCCAAGTCTAAGGACTCCATGGGAGCAGACAAAGAGGATCTTTCAGACAAACTCATCCCTCTTTTCTATGGGGTGGTGACCCCCATGCTCAACCTCATCATCTACAGCCTAAGGAACAAGGACGTGAAGGCCGCTGTGAGGAGCCTGCTGAGACCAAAAGGCTTCACTCAGTGATGGTGGAGGGGTCCTCTGTGATTGTCACCCACATAGAAGTAAGGAATCACAATCACATC
Source organism: Macaca fascicularis (assembly GCF_037993035.2). Taxonomy (NCBI): domain Eukaryota; kingdom Metazoa; phylum Chordata; class Mammalia; order Primates; family Cercopithecidae; genus Macaca; species Macaca fascicularis. The sequence continues at coordinate 63,440,835 of NC_088389.1, forward strand.
AGCTGCCATTCAAAAGCCAAGTCATGTGGCATATAATGGTCTCTCACCCTAAGTCCATTTGCAGGGAATGTTAAACTTTTCAGATGATATCTCCTGAGTTTTAGTCCTGTGTCTGACAGCTTCAGCAGACACCAGACTCAATAAATAATCAACTGTGATGAAGGCACTCTGAACACATGGTAAAACCACACAAGAGAGCAGCCACGAAAGCATGATGCATGGCCCTTAGAGTGTCTCAGCTCTAGATTTAGAACAGGGACGTGGGAAGGTTCTCACAGCAACTTACCAGCCCTACTGGATTCATCAGGGAAATCAGAGGAATAAGGAAGGAGTGGAAATTTTCATTGAGGCTTTAGTTTAATGCACTCAGTTTGCCTGAATGGCTAAGAAAAGATAAGTTCTTCACTTAGAGAGCTTCTGGTTGTGAATAATCTATTTTAATGACTGGATATCTTTTTAGCTATGAGAAAATTTAGGCTATTTTTTCTTGATGCACTGCAGATCATTAAACACCGCCTAGTAAATTAAATAAACTTCAAGGAGTAATGAGTTCAAATTTGACATTCTTACAGAATTTCACAACAGGAAAGCTTGTATTCTGATAGATGCCAAGTCATGTTCTACAAAAAAGATGATGATAAATAGATAGATATAGATAGAAGTAGACAGATGGTGGCTATACATGTTTTGAAGACTTTGGGTCTAATTTTTTTTTTTTTTTTTTTTTTTGAGACAGAGTCTTGCTGTGTCGCCCAGACTAGAGTACAGTGGTGCAATCTCAGCTCGCTGCAACCTCTGCCTCCCAGGTTCAAGCAAGTCTCGTCCCTCAGCTTCCTGAGTAGCTGGGACAAAGGCATACACCACCATGCCTGGCTAATTCTTGTATTTTTAGTAGAGACAGGGTTTCACCATTTTGGCCAGGCTGGTCTCAAACTGCTGGCCTCAAGTGATCCATCCGACTCAGCCTCCCAAAGTGCTGGGATTACAAGCGTGAGCCACAGTGTCCTAGTCTATGGGGCTAAATTTTCATAGGTTTCTTTGTTCTAAGACTTCTCAGAGCTTTTATTATGCAAAGGTCCACTGTGAATGTTCAACAGGGTATAAAGTTGTAGCATTTCCTGAGCCTCCAAAATTCAGCACAATAAAAATTGGGAAGCTTTTTTTTTTTTTTTTTTTTGAGACAGAGTCTTGCTCTGTCACCCAGGCTGGAGTGCAATGGTATGATCTCGGCTCACTGCAACCTCCGCCTCCCAGGTTCAAGCGATTCTCCCACCTCAGCCTCCCGAGTAGCTGGGATTACAGGCACCCGCCATCATTCCTGGCTAATTTCTGTATTTTTGTAGAGGTGGGGTTTCACCATGTTGGCCAGGCTGGTCTTGAACTCCTGACCAAGTCCAAGGTGAACTCCTGACCAGGCAGAGGTGATCCGCCCACCTCAGCCTCCCAAAGTGCTGGGATTACAGGCGTGAGCCACTGCACCCAGCCAGCATTTTTTTTACTTAAGGGTTTGGACAAATTCCTTAACCTCTTTTGCCTGTCTATTCATAGACACAGAAGACAGACAAGAGGTTCAGAAATTGCTGTGGATGAAAAGCAGCAGTTTTATGGCAAGTTATATCAAAGTCTGAGAATATCGAAAGACTTATTTAAAAGGAAACTTTAGAAAGTGAATCCGATTTTAAGAATAGTTCTTGGAATATTTTTGCTTCAAGTGATATATTTAAGTTTTCTTATACTTGTTAAAAATGAATTGGATCACTCGAGCTCAGGAGTTCGAGACCAACCTGCGCAACGTAGTGAGACCTTATCTCTATTTAAAAAAAAAAACATTGAATTGCATAAGATAAGGATATATATTTTGCTAATAAAATTTCACTGTATTGTGTTAGTCTAAGGTTCTGATTTTTTTTTTTTTTTTTTTTTTTTCTTTTTTGAGACGGAGTCTCGCTCTGTCGCCCAGGCTGGAGTACAGTGGCCGGATCTTGGCTCACTGCAAGCTCCGCCTCCCGGGTTCACACCATTCTCCTGCCTCAGCCTCCCGAGTAGCTGGGACTACAGGCGCCCGCCACCTCGCCCGGCTAGTTTTTTGTATTTTTTAGTAGAGATGGGGTTTCACCGTGTTAGCCAGGATGGTCTCGATCTCCTGACCTCGTGATCCACCCGTCTCGGCCTCCCAAAGTGCTGGGATTACAGGCTTGAGCCACCACGGCCGGCCTAAGGTTCTGATTTCTACTTGCCCTGGAAGAGAAACAATCTTGCTACTGCAGATACACAGAGTGACATCTAGTGGCCACACAAGCCAACTTCAGACATTTACAAGCCGGGCGGTGTTTTTAGAAGCAGCTGTACAGGTCTCTTTCTTCATCCCTAACTGCATAGTTCATAGTTCCTCTCCAATATCCCTGACCCCACTCATCCAGCATCTGCTTGGATACCTCCAGTGATAGAAAATTAACACTTCCAGGTTCTAGCTGTTTCATTCAGCCCTACTAGCAAATTATTCCTTGAATTGTGCTAACATTAACATCTGTCTCTGAGAGCATCTTCCAGTCCTCATTCAGCTTCGTGCCTTTACATGAAATACACCTTTTCTCTTCTTTCTTCTGATATATAAAATTGATCTCCTGGTTCCTGGGTCTTTTTCCCTCAAGCATAAACAGCCCCCATACTTCCACCTGTGCCAAAATCACCCAGTTTACCCAACTGACAGGTACTAAATTGTGTCCGCAGTATCATCTGTTTAATTCCAGTGTGATATTTCTTTAAATACCTTGGGAATAATAATGATGGTGCTAAGCTAACTCTGTTTCCCCCGGGCAGTGGAGATCTGTCTGGCAGAGAGAGATGCTTGAACAAGTCTGTCTTCTTGTGAGGTGTCCTCTACTCACTTTCTCTTCCTTGAGGGATGGCAGTCATATGCACTTATATTACAGATTACATTATTATAGTGTAACTGTTGAGTCAGAAATTACATCGCTTCCTCTAGGAACAGTGGCACCTTTCACTCCCACTCTCTTTTGGGTGTCAAGGGGAGACAAAACTATTATATTATTATACTTAATCATACAGACAAATGTATTACTTTTAAAATCACAGTTCTGGGTTAGTGGGTGCTTTAGGCTTTTGTTCTAGTGACCAAATCCTCTATGAAATCTTTAAGTTAAAACTCCAAATATAAAGTATATCTACTTTGGTTTAAATGGAGGTGGGGAGCAGAATAGATGTGGGGGGCAGGGAAGGGAGTTGGGCTCCCTCTGCTCAGCCCAGCCTTCATCCCCATCCCCAGGGTCCCCAGTCCACAGGCACCACCAAACACTAATCTGATCCAAACCACTGGTGCCAAGAAAAGTAGACATTTTGTAAGGATATTTTGTTCCACTCCCAGAAAGAAATGTGAAAATTTTGGGGGGAAATTTATATTCTAAGAAAAAATAGATTACCCAATTAACCATTAAAAAGATAGACAACTTAAAATACCAATTACCTAAGAAGTTGAGAACTTGTCAGTTACCACCTTAAGATGTTCTGGGCCACCTGTTTCCACAGATGAGTGGTAATAAACATTCAAGGAACAAAAGGTTTTTAATACTGTTTAAACAATTTCAGAGAATAAAGTGAGAAAGAAATCTTCCAAATTGCTTTAACCAAGCCAGCATAACATTGATACCATATCATTAAAAACATAACAAGGAAGTACAGGAAAGGAAAATACCACCTTTTCCTTTCCTATCTCACCTATTTACATATGTGTGTGTGTATGTAGATGCATGCATACATATGAAATAGAATTCAGCAGCACATAGAAAGAATACTAAACCATAGCCTAATGGACTTATTTTTTAAAAATAAAGCTAGAATAATTTAAGGATATTTATTGGTATCATTCACTACGTTTATAGGTTAAAAGGGGAAAAATGATCATCTCAATAGATCCTCAAAATTATTTGAAAAAGTTGAAAATCAATTTCTTAGTTTTAAATTCCTTCTAATAAAATAGGAATGGATGTGTTCTTTAATAAAATTAAATTTATGTCTCTAATGAAAAGTATGTGTCATGCCTAATGATGAACTGAATCAAATCTGTTACACTTTAACACTTTTCTGGATATACCAACCATTTAATTAGAGAGTAGAGATAAATGAATAAAAGGTGAAACTAGAAGAAAGGTAAGGAATAATATTATTATTGTTACCTGATACACTCATAATTTTATACCTGGACAAAACAGTAAAATCAATCAAAAGGTAATTTTGCAAAACAGAAGGAGAATTCAAGACGGAAGCTGCATGCAAAATGAATATGCAAAACTCCAGGTTCTCGAGGGGAAAGGGGGTGAAAGAGGGAGAGGAGAGAGAGGGGAAGAGAAAAAAGACAGAGGAAGAGAGAGAGAGAGAAGGAGAAAGAGAGGGGAGGAGATTTGGGGGAAGAAAAAGGAGGAGAGAGAGGGAGAGACAAGGAAAGAAGAGAGGGCGAGGGAGAGAGAAGGAGAAAGAGAGGGGAGGAGATTTGGGGGAAGAAAAAGGAGGAGAGAGGGAGAGACAAGGAAAGAAGAGAGGGCGAGGGAGAGAGAAGGAGAGAGACAGAGAACCCGGTTGTCTTGGACTCTTGAGCCTTCGGCAGCAGCCATCACCTTCCTCCCTACCAGCTAAACAGGGCCTTTTCTCATCTTCTGGCTTGAGGCAAAATCTGCCTTTTTCTCCACAGTGATGTCATAAGAAAAGATCACAGTCACAAAACTAGTCCCCTTTCCAGCAATAAGAACCTGCATATTTCTTTCGGGGGAAAGATATGGAAGAATTTTTATAGAGACTACGCAGCAAGATTTTGAAATAGAGATTTCAAGTGGTTTATCATAGACGGTATCTAGAACACAATCCTATAGGGATTTCATGGATCATTATCAATTCTCTCTCCGTCACTAATCAGATTAAACTGTGCTGTTGAGAGAAGGGGCGTATGGGTTATGCCACAGTATTTTGACAAAAGAAAATAAACAGGCACAAATTTATACTATTCCAAGTAATTCAATTAGAATGGGAAGAAATGGAAAAGAAACGAAACAGGAGCTCAAGGTTGGTTGATAACACTGATTGCTCTTGGTATAACTGAGATGGAGCAGGGTCTCCTCCTAGGGACTTGAGGGCACCAAAGCATAGAAATAAAATAAAATCTTGAGTTCCTTTGAAGGAAATTCCAGGGACCTAGCTAGCCTTAAGAAGTGAATGAGCAACTCGATAAGCTAGAAGGTAATAGTAGCTTAAAACAATAGCCAAGGAAGTTAGAGTCAGGAGAACGTAGAGATAACATCTTAACATATGTCCCTGAGTTGTTTTTTTGAAACCCAGATTCTTACCAAAGGAATCCTGTGGCACACAGACCTCTGATAAGGTGGAACTGAGGACTGAACTCTACTGGCTGTCCTTTGTTCTAGATTTCTTCCTGAGAGGCCTGGAAGAGGTCAGACCCATGAGCCAGGGCTAACATTCTTTTCTGTTGATAACAAATTTTTAGACAAAGCCTCACTTCCTTAACCAAGTCAGAAAATCTGCAAATCGGCAGAACGCGGTGGCTCATGCCTGTAATCCCAGCACTTTGGGAGGCCAAGGCTGCAGGCAGAATCACCTCTGAGGTCAGGAGATAGAGACCAGGCTGGCTAACATGACAAAGCCCCGTCTCTACTAAAAATACAAAAATTAGCTGGGCGTGTTGGCACATGCCTATAATCCCAGTCACTCAGGAGGCTGAGACAGGAGAATCGCTTGAACTTGGGAGATGGAGGTTGCAGTGAGCAGAGATTGCACCACTGCACTCCAGCCTGGGTGACAAAGGGAGACTCTGTTTCAAAAAAAACACAAACAAAAAAGAAAATCTTCTAATCCTCCTATGACCTGTGGGCCCCTCCTAATCACCCCCTAACACACATACACAAGCTTTGAGATGTCCTGCCTTTTTAGGTTAAACCAATATATTGATTTATGACTTACCTGTAACCTGTGCCTCCTCACCTTTATTTTTTATTTTTTTATTTTTTTGAGATGTAGTTTCAGTCTTTTTGCCCAGGCTGAAGTATAGTGGCGCAATCTTGGCTCACTGCAACCTCTGCCTCCTGGGTTCAGGCGATTCTTCTGCCTCAGCTTCCCTAGTAGCCGGGATTACAGGTGCATGCCACCACACCTGGCTAATTTTTGTATTTTTAGTAGAAACAGGGTTTCACCATGTTGGCTAGGCTGGTTTTGAACTTCTGAGCTCAAGTGATCCGCCCGCCTTGGCCTCCCAAAGTGCTGGGATTACAGGTGTGAGCCAACGTACTCGGGTGGAAAAGGTTTTATTATTACAGTTTGGATGGTGCACATTTGAAAATGATCAATTTCCCTGCTTTCTTAAACAGAGCTTATTTGTTATAATGTTACATTGTGAGTGAGTCACAGTCAGTATTTATGATTACTGTAAGGTAATTGTGCAGGATAAAAGTGGCATCTCCCAAGGGACACACTCGGGGTCCAAAAGAGGCTACCTGGAATTGGCACCACCGGGGGTCAGGATGGCTAAGACGAACCTGTCTCAGTTCAGATGGTGGCTCTAGTTATACCAGCCTAGAACAGGATGGAGGAGAGGCTCCTCAGTGCCATCCTGCTGAAAAACAGAGTCCAAGAGTTAGCTCCCCTTCTCTGGGACAAGATAGTGTTTTGTCCTAAATAATAATAATAATTGCTTTGGAGAGATGTGCTTGCTCACAGATAACTTGAACGGTTACGATTCTTGCTGGTGGAATTGGGATCTATTCCTCACACTTCAGAGTTGACAGACTTGGGCAGAGGGGAGTCTCCATTAACTTTTGGGCAAAGCCTGAGCTCTGGAGTTTTCCACTGAGAGGCGGAAAGGATAGAGTTCCCAAAGTAAGGGATGTGTGGCTTCTGGGCATGTGACCTGCAGAGGAGCTGTTAGGAGCAGAAAGGGTGTGAGGAGGAGATAGAAAGAGGTCAGGAGAGAGGGAGCCTCCAAATGTCTCAGCCTGGAGTTTCCTCTCCTTAGCTGCTAAGACCAAGGTTCTCGTCCTTCCACTGCTGTGCTCTGAGACACCCACCTGGCCCTTCTGTAATTCAGCTGGTCTAGGGAGACTGGGAAGCTTGAGACAGGAAGGTATTTGCCTCCTGATTGCCACAGGCTGAAATGGAATTCAGCATCAACCACCTTCTCTCCCCTCCTCCACTCACATTTTTAAAATATCTGTGGCAGTGCCACCCCTGAGCACTAGTGGCCATGGACAGGTGACATTCCAGGCCTATAAGACTGAGTGGCTTGTTCTTGATGGTTCTCAACCTCCCTGCTCTACACATTCACCCTACGACCTAGTAAAGATCACTTCCCAGGGCTGCGAGGGAGGGACTCACCTCCACGCCCACACTAGAGTACTATCTGTTCTCCGTTTCTGGTCTCCTCCCTCATTGTCAAGCTGTCAGCAGTACATTCCAACCTGTTTTTATTAAAAAGGAATGGGGACACTTATGTGGTTATTTTAGCCAAGATGCATATTCTAAATCTAATCATGATGAGACATTGCACAAACCCCAATTTTATAAAACACCTGGCCTGTATTCCTCAAAAATGTCAATATTATGAAAGACAAAGTATGGCTGAGGAACTGTTCCAGATTAAAGGAATCAAAGAGATGTGATGAAAACATGCAACATATCATCCTGGGCTGGATACTGTACTGGAAAGTGTTGCTATAACTATATTGACTATAATTGTGGCAACCAATGTGAACTGTAGATAAGATAATCGTATTGTAATGACGCTGAATTTCCCGAGTTTGATCATTGTAGTGGAGTACAGTGAGAGAATATACTTGTTTTTATGGAATACACATGAGATACACAACCTACCTTGAAATCGTTCAGAAAAACTATGTATACATACACACAGAGAATAATAAAGCAAAGCAAATGTAGTAAAATGTTAACAAGTTGATAGACTGCATATGGGTTTTTTATATGATTATTGCAACTTTTCTTTAAGTTTGGAATTCTTTCAAAGAAAATGAATCTCAAAAAGAAAGTGAAGAAGAACTCCAAAAAAATCGTGGAAGGACTATTTAAATATCAGCAATTCAAATAAACATGAAAAAGCTCAACATCACTAATAACCCAAGTGGTGCAAAATGGTCCTATTAAAAATCAAATCCTATTAACCTACTGCAGAAAAGGATAATATAATATCCATCATGGATCAGTGACACAGGAGCCCTTGTCCTTGCTAGTAAGTGGACACTGTTTTTGAAAAACCATTTCAGACTTTAAAATGCTCTTATCAGACCAAGTATGGTGGCTCACACCTGTAATCCCAATGCTTTATAAGGAGGTCAAGGTGGGAGGATCATTTGAAGCCAGGAGTTGGAGACCAGCCTGGGCAATATAGCAAGATGCCATCTCTTTAAAAAAAAATTTTTTTTTTAGGGCCGGGTGCAGTGGCTCATGCCTGTAATCCCAGCACTTTGGGAGGCAGAGGCAGGCAGTTCACTGGAGCCCAGGAGTTTAAGACAGCCTGGGCAACATGGCAAAACCCTGTCTCTACAAGAAAAAATAAAAGAAAAAAAATTAGCCAGATGTGATGGCAAGCACCTTTAGTTCCAGCTATTCAAGGGCCTGAAGTGGGAGGATCACTTGAACCCAGGAGTCTGAGGCTGCAGTGAGCCGTGATCATGTCACTGCATTCCAGCCTGGGTGACAGAGTGAGACTCTGTCTCATGAAAAAATAAATAAAATGTTATTTTTCTTCTTCTTTTTGAGACAGGGTCTGGCTCTGTTGCCCAGGCTGGAGTCCATTGGTATGATAATGGCTCACAGCAGCTTTGACCTCCTGTGCTCAAGCAATCCTTCCACCTCAGCCTCTGGAGTAGTTGTAACTACAGGCGCACACCACCACGCCTGGCTAATAAAGTGCTCTTATACTTAGACCTCATAATGGAATTCTTAAAAATTTACCCTAAAGAAAAAAAAATCAGAGATGGAGATAGAGATTTTATGGCCAGGCGCGGTGGCTCAGCCCTGTGATCCCAGCACTTTGGAAGGCTGAGGCGGGCAGATCACAAGGTCAGGAGATCAAGACCATCCTGGCTAACACGGTGAAACCCCATCTCTACTAAAACATACAAAAAAATAGCTGGGCGTGGTGGCAGGTGCCTGTAGTCCCAGCTACTCAGGAGGCTGGGGCAGGAGAATGGCATGAACCCGGAGGCAGAGCTTGCAGTGAGCCGAGATCACACCACTGCACTCCAGCCTGGGCGACAGAGCGAGACTCCGTCTCCAAAAAAAAAAAAAGAATAATCTCTATGATGTGACTTACCATGGAGAAAAACAGCATAATCTAAATGTCCCAAAATAGCATAATGGTTAAATAGATGATAGTATACCTATACATGAAAAAAGCCAGTTTTTCATACAGACCCTTACCAAGAAGAAAATATAATAAGGAAAAAAGTGTTCCTCTATATTAGCAATAAAATGGAGGGAAAATGCCTTAGAATAAAGTTAAGAGTCCACAGTATGTACATAAATAAGAACTTAATACTCTATTGTGATAACTCGAAGAAATATTTTAACAAATTGAAAGATATAACCTGGATAAGAAATCTCAAGGCCAGGCATTGTGGCTCATGCCTGTAATCCCAGCACTTTGGGAGGCTGAGGTGGGCAGATCACTTGAGGCCAGGAGTTTGAGACCAGCCTGGACAAGATGATGAAACCCTGTCTCTACTAAAATTACAAAAATTAGCCGGATGTGGTGGCACGTGCTTGTAATCCCAGCTACTTGGGAGGCTGAGGCAGGAGAATTGCTTGAACCTGGAAGGCAGAAGTTCCAGTGAGCTGAGATCGCCATCTGGGTGACAGAGCAAGACTCTGTCTCCAGAAAGACAAAAAAAAAAAAAAAAAGAAAGAAAGCAAGAAAAGAAATCTCAAAAATGTAAACTTTTCAAGTCCTCTAAATTAATAGATAAATTCAATGCAAACTCAATCACTAACAAGTTAATCCTAATTCACATAAACAATTATATATAAATTAATTAATATAGAAAACTTGTTTTGGAAAATTATCAGGAGGGGAAAACTAGTCCCACTAGATATCAACATGTACAAAAGGTACAGTGATAAAAAGTTTGGTACTGGTAAAGAATAAATAGATCAATCATTGGTACAGAATAAAGTCTAGAACTAGACCCAAGGACATATGGCCATTTAATTTGTGATAAAGTTAATGCGCTAATCATTAAGCTATTGTCCCCACCCACTTCTGAAGTATGCCTCTACACTCAATTCGTGACTTGACTGAGACTCAAAATCCATTTCTACTTTGACTCCCTGTAGACCGACCCACAGGGGGCGCAAGAGGGAGCGGGGAGGACCAGACGAGGGAAAACATTCCTTTTTTCTCTCTCTCTTGGGAAAAGAGGGACGAGCTTCTTGCTCCTTCCGGTTTGCTTCCTGTTCCTGTCTGCTTAGCCCCGCAGTGTTCGTTGGTTGGTCCTCTATTCTGCTTTCTCCACACTCTCAGAACCAGGCTCATTGTTCAGGATCTCAGTTCCAGAATGCCCTTTCTCAAACACCAAAATGAATTCCAGAGAGACCAAAGATTAAAATATTAAAAAATATATTACAGATTCTAGACGAGAGGGGTAAGGAGGAGTCTGGGAAAATGGCAGTTTGTTCTGTGACATCCACGATGCATCCCAACCCAGCTGCAGCCCAGCTGCTCTGTTCTCCTAAGCTAGGGAGCTGCTAAGGCTGAAAGGTGAGGGCAGTGCCAGTGGCTCGGGTGGGGGCATATAAGACAGGAGTGGAACAGGAATTTCTACCTCTGTGCCAGAGGAGATCCTGGAAACAAGCCTCAAAAAGTCTTGGGGCAAGAAAAAGGAGGAATACTGTGGTATCTAGGAGTCAATTTGAACAGGCCATGGGCCACAGAGGGGCAGGTCTGTGACTTCCATGTCAGTGTTGCTGAAAGAGCTGGAGGTCTGGGAGGATTCTCCCTGTCCTCAAGGAGGAGCTGAGTTGTCTCTGTCCCCCAGCAGGGAATGTCCTAGGTGTTAACAGCCCTTGCAACTTGGGGCCTATTAAAGAATTGATAACTGGCCAGTGGCTCACACCCCTATCCCCATGGACAGACTATGGTGTCTGCCTCTCTCTCAGGATAGCCGCTCCCTAAAGACCTCTAGCAGCTGGGAACCCAGCAGCCAGACACAAGAGCAAACAGAACCAGAGAAACATGTCTCCTAGTGTAATTGAACTGCTGGAGGAACCAAAACATGCTGAGAGCACTCAAGGAGCTCTAAGTCCAGTACAAAAAAAAAAAAGGCTCTCTGATAAGACAGCAGGTTGAACACTTGCATATAGTGAAGTTAGCTAAGAAGAGAAGACACTATGTGATGCAGTTCAAGGGGAATGCGAGGGCAGACGAGGACTTTCTTTGGGAAGTAGTCGTGCAGATAAGAAAGGCTTAAAAGTGTTCAGAGAAGAAAATGTGGGGATTTGAATCCAACTCTAACTCCAAAGCCCATGCCCTTTTGTCTCTGACAGCACTTTGCTAGGACCTGGTAGGGCCCAGAAACAAGTAAGAATAGAGCTTGCGCGGCTGGTATTTTAGAACAAACAGAGACAGAGCAAGCAGGTGAAGGTCAGTTATCCCATTCTTCTCCCAGAGGGGCTTTCACTGCCCAACACAGCTCAGGTCCTCCTTTCACAAAACAAACTCTCAGGTGGACTCTGGCTGGCAGAGGTATATCTCAGTCCTGTTCTTTAAAAGTCACTAAGTCAATAGCATTTCGGTAATACCTACAGCAACTTCGTGGAAGTACTAAAACTCTTCTCTACCCACACCCCATGTCCCTCAAGTCTGACTGAAAGAAAACAAGAGAGATTTGAGGCCCTGGGGCCCTTGGCAAAAAGCCTATGTGTGGCAGAGGTTTGTCTGCAGCTTCCCTGACTTTCGCCACACCTACTTCATAAAGACTTAACTCACTGTCTCAGAGTAAGACCCTAAGAAGAGAATTTGAGGTGTTGACTCTTTCTGACCCCTGTCATCTCAACTACATACTTATTCACATAATAACAGCTCAGTGACAACTTCTTGCCATTAGGGCTTTGAAAGCTTCTACTACATCCCAGACAAGGACTCCTTTTTCTCCCCCAAGTGTAACAATGTTTTTACCCAATGACATATGCTACAAGAATATTCTGACTTTCTGATTTCAGGCAAAGACACACTCACCAACTTATTACTTGACATAGCAAGTCCCAGTCAGAGAATATCATATGAAACAAATAGGAATTATTTGCAAGAATCCAAAACATAGGCTGCATCCCCAGCCCACCACCATGGCCACCTACAAGTTAGTATTGATCAGGTGTGGTGACAGCACGTGGAACCTGGAGAATCACTTCAGCAGCTGGTATGATGCCAACCTAATCCCGGTAGGCCATGAGGAGGCAAAGCGCGGTGGGCAGGCTCTGCGAGATGCTAGCTATGAGTTTGACATCTGCTTTCCCTCTAGGGAAGAGAGCGATCAAACCCTTAGGACGGTGCTAGATGCCATTGATCAGATGCGGCTACCAGTATTGAGGACTTGGTGCCTCAAGGAGTGGCATTATGAGGGTCTGACTGGCCTCAATAAAGCAGAAACTGCTGCGAAGCATGGCGAGGCCCAGGTGAAGATCTGGAGGCGCTCCTATGATGTCCCACCACCTCCGATGGAGCCCAACCATCTTTTCTACAGCAACAACAGTAAGAATTGCAGGTATGCAGACCTCACTGAAGATCAGCTATCCTCCGGTGAGAGTCTGAAGGAAATAGTTCCTCAGATCAAAGAGGGGAAATGGGTACTGACTGCAGGCCATGGCAACAGCCTTTGGGGCATTGTCAAGCATCTGGAGGGTCTCTCTGAAGAGGCTATCATGGAGGTGAACCTGCCGACTGGTATTCGCATTGTCTATGAACTGGAAAAGAACTTGAAGCCCATCAAGCCCATGCAATTCCTGGGGGATGAAGCTACTGTGCATAAAGCCATGGAAGCTGTGGCTGCCCAGGGCAAGGCTAAGAAGTGAAGGCCAGCAGGCATGCTACTGTCCCTGGGAACACCCTCCCTGGCCATCCCTTCCTCTGCCCCCTGCACATGTCACACTGACCACATCTGTAGGCATCTTAAGTTGTAGCTGCAGATGGGGACCAGTGGCTCACATTTTCATTTTAGCCATTTGTCTCCTGCACCCACTCCTTTCATACGATCTAGTCAGAATAGCACTTCTAGGGCACAGGTTCTCAGTCCAAGCTGAGGAAAAGCTCCCCTTGTCCAAGAGAGTTGAAAGGTAGTGACTTGGGTTTTTGCCAGTGCTTTGTTTACTAAGGACTTGTGGGGAGGAACCATGCTAAACCATGACCAGTAAGGAGACACAAGAGCGCCTATCTGCCCCCAGGAGCCAGTTCTCTGCTCTTCTGCAGTCAGACCACTGCCTGGGGGCTCTAGTCATTCCAGTGGAAGATGAATGTAACTTGCACGGTGATGTGACAAACAACGTTTCCTCCCTGACCCCAGAGGAGCTGGCTCTAGAAGGTTGGGATCAGTCCTGAATTTAGTTTATGTGTTACATTTACTTTTACCAAAAAAAAAAAGTATAGTATATGTAAATAATACAAAACAATAACCCTTGTGGTGTTTCTTGTGGTGGTTGAAATAGTCCCACATGTGGTCCACAGAAAATAAGCCATCCCTCACACCAAGATGGAATAAGCTCTGAGGGGTAGGAGTGCCTCCTGCTGTGTGTTTTAGAATCCTTCACCTGCCTTGTTTCATGGCAGTGAAATGCCTCTTCGTCCTATCCAAGTGTGTCTTTCACTGACTGATTTCTAAATCATGTTCTAGTTGCTTGGCCCTGCCACAACAGCCTAGTGTTCATTTAAGCATAACTGTACTAAATCCTTTTTCTGCGCATGCCTGTAATTCCAGCTACTGGGGAGGCTGAGGCAGGAGAAACGCTTGAACCCAGGAGGCGGAGGTTGCAGTGAGCCAAGATTGCACCATTGCCCTCCAGCTTAGGCAACAAGAGCGAAACTCCGTCTTCCAAAAATAAAAATAAAAAATAAAGGAGTGATGTGCAATCCAATTTTTTAAAAAAGAATCCCAAACATATTGCCATGCAAGGGGGATGAAGAGATAGGCAGCATCTTCTGTGATATGTCACTGGGCTGTGCACGTGCACTATTTTTTACATTATTTGAAGCACAAACATACCTAGTTTTTGTTTTGTCCTACAAGTATTTTTTGTACTATGATATTATTTGTGGTGCCCTTTGAGTGCAAGATGATTATGAAGCCTCAAAATGTTGAAAAATTGTTGAAGAAAATAGTACAGAAAGAACACTGCACCTGCCAAAGAATGACCTCTCCAATCCCTTCTCTACCAGCCCACTCACATCTTTCTTCCTCCCTTGAGAGTAAAATGTGCTCCATTATAGTATCTTTCACATATAAATGCCTTTTACCTATGTACTTCGACCTATGTACTTTCTAATTATTGTTTCTTACATAGACTTGCTTTCATTGTTCAGTCAATAGATTTTTCTATATGTGAATATTGAGGATATCACTGGTCAGAATGAAATGCATCATATGTTTCCCGTTGAAATAAATGGAAATATTTTTCCATCTAATGATTTATTTTCCCCTGAGCAGCAGGGTTTTTCAGGAAAGAATTGACATCTTTAAGCAAAGGAAAGATGTCTTATTTTTGTTTGTATATGTGATGCTCCCTACAGAGTAAAAGTGAAGTCACATTGCCCCCATGGAGCTCATGGCTACTATTTCCGGAATCAATTGAAGCAGCTGGAAAACTTAAGTCCCTGGAATGACTAGACATGTCCCTATTCCTTGCTGCAGGCAGGAAGACAGCATTCTCAACATGTTGCATTTGTGATCAGAGGGACCAAGATTTAGCCTCTCACCACTAAGAGGAAGTGACCTAGAGACCCACGGACTATGCCCCATGAAGTCAAGTTAACATAAGGGAAAAGGTGTGCATCAGCAAGGATTAGGCTTAACTGAAAATAATAGAGTCTCATAGAAGCACTGTTTAAACCAGATAGCAGTTTATTTCTCTGTCCTGTGTAAAGACTGAAGCAAAGGCAATCTGGGACTGTGGTAGCAGCTCTATTCCTTCAAGTCCTCAGGGTCTCAAACTCCTTCTAGCTTACTTCTTAATCATCCCTATGATGTGGTCTTTACCTCACAGTCTAAGAAGGCAGCAAGAGCTCCAGCTCTCACACCACATTTCAAGCAGTAGGATAGAAAAAGTGACAATGAGGAAGGGATGCAAAGGCCATATACCAGCTGTCCTTTAAGAAAGGTTGCTAGAAGCTACCATGCTTTAATTCTGCTTGTAACTCATTGGCCTGAACTTATTCATGTGGCCACAGAAGATGCAGTTCACTGCAGAAAATGCTGAAAAATAAAGCCTTCATTCTGGGCGACCATGTTTCTTAGTCAGCTTGGGCTGACTATAGGCTTAAACAACAGACACTTACTTCTCACCGTTCTGGAGGCCTAGGAAGTCCAAGATCAAGGTGCCAGCTGTTTCCATTTCTGGTGAGGGCTCTCTTCCTGGCTTGTAGATTTTGAGCTTCTTGCTGCATGCCTTTCCTGGGTGTGCAGGTGTGAGAGGAGAAAGGGAAAGAATGGTCTTGATCGGAGAGAAAGAGCATGATCAGCTCATTCTTTACCCTTGAGTCTCACTCCGGTTCTGATGAAGTGGACAACATAATTGTAATTTGGATAATGGGTACTATTTCCTTATGTGCATCTGAAATAATAAATTATGTATTTATATGTGGACTTGGATTCTTTCACTGTTTCCAGACAACGAGAATGCCTTTCATCTTTTGTGACATGTTCCCAAAAGTTATGACAATAAAATTCTCACTTTTATATCTCTCAGAGAAGATGAGATGTTTTTACAATTGTTTTCACAATTCTCTATCTTAGGAAATGGGCTTTCTAAGATCTCACTGTGTGTTGTTCTGCATCCAACATGCAGCCAGATGACCCACGGCCTTACAAATAAGGCAGTATGCTGGTTTCATCCCCTGTTCTGCAAGCTAAGGATCAACAGCTATGACATACATTTGCACATTCATGTTTCAACTCAGGCCCCAAAGCATCACTGCAGAATTCACACATTATTAATTTCCTAAAACCTAAACACATAACAAATTCCAGTGAGAGAAACAGTGCAGGTGCCAGTGGAAAGATACAGGCCGTCGTGACACAGACAGGGATGCATGACCAACACTCCGTAGCTAAAGTAGCCAGAGTTCTCAGAAAACCTGCGTACAACTAAGAACTGCCTTCCCTCACAACTCTGTCAGCCCTTTGAGGGACAAACTGCCTCTTTGCAGCTGATCAGTGCACTCAAGGACAAACAGACCATCTGGAGGTTGTTTTTTTTTTCAGATGGAGTTTCGCTCTTGTTGCCCAAGCCGGAGTGCAATGGCACGATCTCGGCTCGCTGAAACCTTGACCTCCTGGGTTCAAGAGATTCTCCTGCCTTAGTCTCCCGAGTAGCTGCAATTACAGGCACATGCCACCACGCCCGGCTAATTTTAGTAGAGACAGGGTTTCTCCATGTTGGTCAGGCTGGTCTCGAACTCCTGACCTCAGGTGATCCGCCCACCTCGGCCTCCCAAAGTGCTGGGATTACAGGCATGAGCCACTGTGCCCGGCCAGGTTTTGTTTTCATATACTCTGCCTTTACCTTTGTCCAAGGAGATGATCTATGAAACCCTTGTCTTCTCCGTACAGAAGTAAATCTTCAGCTGTACTCTAAATGCCTGAGTTGCTTTCCTCCTCATAATGTTGCTATTGTAATAGCATAAAAAACACTTTGGAACAGAATCGATTTCACCACTAGTAAAACACTGGCATTCCTCCACTTCAGCAACCCTCACAAATAGTCTTCAAAGTGCACATTATGGCTCAACTGAATCTTCTGGTAGAAAATCCCGTTACAAGAGACAGCTGGGCCTGAGGCTTTAATTAACCCCATTTCACCAAACTCACTGGGTAAGGGTGCTACAGGAACTACCAAGTGGTGGTTTTTGCTTGGATCACACAACTATCATCTGCACAAACCACTCTCATATTTTTTATCACTGTGACAGTTAACCTGAACGATACAACTCCAGCAAAAACCCTGCAACATTAGGCCAGACAGCCACAGGCCCACATAATACACATGGTGGTACAAATCAACACCATCCATTTCAAAATACTGAGGACTGAGAAGAGGTTGACTCATCCCACAGGTGCTGAATGTCTGTAGTTATGGTCCACCAGCCTTACTAAGGGCTCCTATTCTATCTAGATTTACAATCCAGATTTAGTTTTAAAAGTCCCTAACCCTAAAGTACCTCCCTGATCTCTCCCAAATCCTCACCGCTAAGGGAACACAAAGTTCTCACCAAAAGTTTCCAGTGACTTCACCTTCCTGGACTGTAACAGGGATACTTGGGGGGCCAACCTCTGTTTCTCTTGGATGATCACAGGTTTTAATGCCCAAGTGACAGGCCCTGGAAAGTGCTGGGCCCTCCAAAATTCTTCTGTGGGTTGACCACACCTGGGATTTGACCTGTGGGGCAGGCAGACACTATGTTGCAACTGTAGGTGGGAGACAATAGCCCTGGCCCTACGTGCATCTGAGCTGGGGGACCCTGGGGCATGAGCGCCGACAGCATCCTGCCCCTGCTTTTTACGGGAGCCGTTGATACACCTTGCTCATGTGTTCTGTTTTTAACCATTCTGAACTGAATGAAATTTAAGAAGTTTTTAATAGCCACCATCATCCTTGTTTAAATTAGTTTAAGGAAGTAGCTTTATAGTTTCATAGGATTTTTTTTTTAACTCAGAGGAGGTCATGCATAAAAACATTTTTTTTTTTTTTAAAGAATAACAGGATTTCAGATACATAATGAGAAAGTCACTTTATTTTCTGGCTAAAATTTTCAGACAATTTAAAGGAAAACTTTCCATTTTGTGGGTTACATTGGAAACTGAGGCTTGGGAGGTTATCAGGTCGCCAGGGTCTTTTGTTTTGTTTGTTTGCTTGATTCTACACAGAGATTAGTCATAGGAAGAAACTTAATTTTGTTTGTTTGTTTGTTTGTTTTTTGTTTTGTTTTGTTTGAGACGGAGTCTCGCTCTATCGCCCAGGCTGGAATGCAGTGGTGCAATCTCGGCTCACTGAAAGCTCCGCCTCCCGGGTTCACGCCATTCTCCTGCCTCAGCCTCCGCAGTAGCTGGGACTACAGATGCCCGCCACCACGCCCGGCTAATTTTTTTTTGTATTTTTAGTAGAGACGGGGTTTCACCGTGTTAGTCAGGAGGGTCTCGATCTCCTGGCCTCGTGATCCACCCGCCTCGGCCTCCCAAAGTGGAAACTTAATTTTTTAAACAATTTTTCATCTTCCTAAATTTCGTAGTCTGGTTACATTGACATCTGGGGCCAAAGTAGACAGTCCAAGGCATGTAGGCTGCGCTGCTCCCCAAGACTTGGGCACCTCCTTCTTTCTTGCTGCCCCACCCTCCCCTATAGTGTTATCCTCATGCAGATGATTAAATCCAGCTCACCACTTCCCTTCAAACTGACCAACCCAAAGAAAGGGGGACAGGGAAAGAATGGATAGTTTTTCCTGAGGACTTGACTTGGAAGTTGAATGCATTGTTTTTGCAAACATCTCATTACCCAGAAGTTAGTCATGTGGCCGTACCCAGATGCAAAGGATTGCAGGACATATCATGTCTATCTGTGAGGTCACGTGCTCAGCTAAAATGTAGAGGATTTTATTCGTGAAATGAGGAAGTGAAAAATGGATATTGAAAGATTAGTGGTCTCTGCCACAGTGACATTTGTTTCATGGATGATTGGTGGATCATGGCTAGTGGTTAACTTGGTGATTGGGAGAGCTTAGGGGAAGAGGTATGATCAGTTTTGGGGGAATTGATTACTTTGGAGGATGTAATGGTTTCTAGGGGTTTAATTAGGTTTAGGGCTGTGTGTTAGTCCATTTTTCATTGCCATAAAGGAATATCTGAGACTAGGTAATCTATTTTCAAAAGAGATTTATTTGCGTCGTGGTTCTGCAGGCTGTACGAGCTTGGTACCAGCATCTGCTCAGCTTCTGGTGAGGCCTCAGGAAGTTTCCACTCATGGCAGAAGACAAAGAGGGACAGGCATGTCACATGGCAGGACAGGGAGTGAGAGAGAGGGCATGGAGATGTCAGGCTCTTTAAACCAGCTCTCACGTGAACTGACACAGCGAGAACTCACTCATTGCCATGGGGATGGCACTAAGCCATTCAAAAAGGATATGCCCCCATGACCCAAACACCTCCCACTAGGCCCCACCTCCAACACTGGTGATCACATTTCAACCTGAAATTTGGAAAGGACAAAACATCTAAACCATATCAGGATGATTAGGCTTGAGGAGGGAACGACTGTTGAGTCTGGATTGAAAGTGATTGTATTAATATGTAGTGAGGCTGACTAAATTACATGATTATATTAGAATTTAAATAATATATATAACTCCTGGATTAATATCAAAATACAACAGAAAAGGTTCAGCTATAGTAAATTTGGTGATTTTGAGATACGACTTTTTGCTTTGCCAAATACTAAAACTTCTATGTAGAAGTTAGTTAAGTATAACAAATTAGTTTTTTTTTTTTAATAAAAGTGTCTAATTCTCCTCCTTCTCCCTGTGCACTATACTGCAGGGTAAATGTTCATTCCATTTAAGGCCCATTTGGTCTCCTGGAAAGCTGGCCACAAATAGCTTTCAATAGCACCTCTGGGCATACACCAAAGAAGTAAATCTGACTCTCAGTAAAATCTTGTAGCTTGCCAATATTTTCACCAGTTAGGAATTATAGGAATTCAGCCATAGAATTTGAAAATAAATTAAAGTCTCCTTTTAGCCATTTTTTGTTTTTAGTAGAGACTAAGATCCCATTCATTGCCAAACGTTTTCATAGGCATGAATGCTTGTGTTTGATCCAGGAATAATAAATGATTGACTGTTACCCAGCAGCAGGGTGGGGTGGGATTCCTGGCACTTTTTTTTTTTTAAGCAAAGGAAAAAACAACTGAGCAGACATTTGCTCTTTCAACAGCATTTTGTGAAAATGTAGATTAAAGAGACTAGCTTTTTAAAATTATTTCCATAATTACAAATGTGACTGTGGAAAGTCAAGGGCAACGCTGTTTTAAGTCAATATGAGTTATCTGACCTAGACGTCGCCATTAGGGCTGTCAGCTAACAAGGCATCTTTAGTTTGCTAACTTTTTTATCTTAATGAATTCTGAATTCAAGTGTTTTCTTTTTAAATATAAATATTTGCTTTTGCTAAAGGTGAGTTGAAATTCTTGAGTGTTGAGTATGTACAGAAAAGATGAGTTTCACTGCCAGTAACTGGGAAATCCATGGCTGGAATTTAAAAACAGCCAACATATTATACATCATTACATTTCATTGTACACATTCCTATAATATAGAATACAATTTAAAATTATTTTTGAATGAAATATTGATTCTAGGAATCACAAGAGAAAAGTTTGCCTCATTTAAGAAGTGCTCTAAACTAATAGCTCTCAAACATTTTGCCCTGCAGGTTAGCAAAAATGAAAGGACTAGTCAGACCTGATATTGCTAAGTATATAAGAAAATAAGTAGAGTTATGCGTTGTTAGGCCGAGATACATTCTGAGAAATGTGTCATTAGACGATTTCATCATTGTGGGAATATCACAGACTGGACTTGCACAAACCTAGCCCAATATACACCTAAGCTATATAGTATGGCCTATGGCTGCTAAGCTAGAAACCTGACCAGCATGTTACTGTACTGGACACTGTAGGCAATTGTCACACAATGGTAAGTATTTGTGTATCTAAACATAGAAAAGGAGCAGTAAAAATATGGAATCATAAACTATGGACCATTGTCATATATGCAGACCACACATCATTGGCCAAAACATACATACTGATCAAAATATCATTGTGCAGTGCATGACTATACACAATATTTGGTGCTAATTTAAACTGGGCCAATTTTTTAAATATAATGCTATAATGTTAGATAGATACACAAGAAAAGCAGGCTGAATAAGGAAAACTCAACCATATTCCAAGAAAGAAAACTAAGAGCCGAAAGGCCAAATAGTCCTCAGTTTTACAAGTTGAATCACCATGCATTTAATATATTTTTTAAATTTTTATTATTTATTTATGTATTTGTGTGTGTGTGTGTGTGTGTGTGTGTGTTTCTTTTCTTTTCTTTTCTTTTCTTTTTTTTTTTTTTTTTGAGACGGAGTCTCACGCTGTTGCCCAGGCTGGAGTGCAGTGGCGCGATCTCGGCTCACTGCAAGCTCTGCCTCCTGGTTTCACGCCATTCTCCTGCCTCAGCCTCCTGAGTAGCTAGGACTACAGGCGCCCGCCACCGCGCCCGGCTAATTTTTTGTATTTTTAGTAGAGACGGGGTTTCACTGTGGTCTCGATCTCCTGACCTTGTGATCCGCCCGCCTCGGCCTCCCAAAGTGCTGGGATTACAGGCTTAAGCCACCGCGCCCGGCCCTTTTCTTTTCTTTTCTTTTTTTGAGACAGAGTCTCGCTCTGTCTCCCAAGCTGGAGTGCAATGGCGCAATCTCGGCTCACTGCAACCTCCGCCACCCGGGTTCAAGTGATTCTCCCGCCTCAGCCTCCCAAGTAGCTGGGATTACAAGTACTCGCCATCATGCCTGGCTAATTTTTTGTATTTTTGTAGAGACGGGGTTTCATCATGTTGGCCAGGCTGGTCTCGAATTCCTGACCTTGTGATCCGCCCACCTCAGCTTCCCAAAGTGCTGGGATTACAGGCGTGAGCCACCACGCCCAGCCAAACAATACTTAGTATAAGCATGTCTATATACTTTGTGTCATAGCTATACTTTAAAAAGTATTCATCGTTTATCTGAAATTCAGATTTTACTAAGCATCCTGTGTTTTCTCTGGCAACTCTAATTTAACATAAAACAATAATGATAACAAGATAGGAAAGTTTTATCTTAGATTGGTGGTAAAATTCCTGCCCCAAATCTCCTCTTTCACATTGTCCTTTACCCAGGGTATGATTTTCCAACTTTTGTCCTAGAAATTCCCTGGCTAATCTTGTTACTTTATCCTTATCCTTAGATCCATCTTACAATGTCCTCCAGTATCTCTTATTCATTTTTTTCTTTCTTTTTCAGTCATAAATCTTTTCATTTTCAAGTTGCTGTTAATAGTTCCAGGTACATTCAGAGACAATTCTTTTACCCATCTCAAAACTAGGCATTACTCAATTTTCCTGGAGAAGAGTAAGAAGAAGCCAAATCCAGAACAGAGAGTACAAGTAATTAACAGGCTTAATCTTTGGAGGGTCTCAACTGCAAAGGAGCAACTGTTTCACTACCTACTCTTGTTGCTTTTACAGGTGAGCAGATAGGCTGGAACAGACAGGCAAGGAAAAGATTGTTGAAAAGATTGTTTCAAGTACATGAAATTTAACTGGAGTCCAATTTGTACAAATTCCATTTATCTTGGTTTCAAACTACCCCTCTCTACCACTCAGCTCTTTGGAAGCTTAAATGGCTAGTTACATTTTAAAAAATACAATCAAATAAAAAAACTATACAGGAATTTAGATACCAACTTGATAGTTAATTATACTACAGACTCATTGTGAAATGTTTTGGGGCATAAGAATGGTATTGTGGTTATGTTTTTAGTAAAAGCCTTTATCTTTTAGATACATCCTGAAATATTTGCAAATTAAATTATACTCCTGGAATTAGCTTTATAAGGTAGGGGATGGAGTGGATGGAAGTATAGATAAAGCGAGTTTATTGAAGCTGGAGAATGGGTATCTGGGAGCCCATTATACTATTCTCTGTGTTTTTATGTGTCTTTGAAATTTTCCATAATAATAATTTTTAAATAATTTTTTTAAAAATAAATTTTTAATAATTTTTAAAGTAAAAATTATTATATGTATACGATGGAATGTTATTCAGCCTTGAAAGGTAGAAAATTCTGACATATGCTACAACATGGATGAACCTTGAGGATTTTATGCTAAGTGAAATAAGCCAGGCACAAAACAGCAAATACTGTATGATTCCACCTATATGAGGTACCTGGAGTTTTCAAAATCATAGGAACAGAAAGTAGAATGGTGGTTACCAGGGGCTAGGGGGAGAGGGAAGTGAGGAATTATTACAGTATTTGGTTGATACAGAGTTTCACTTTGGGAAGATGAAGAAAGTTCTGGAGATAGGTAGTGGTGATGGCTGCACAACAGTGTGAATGGACTTAATGCCACTGAGTTATACACTGAAAGATGGTTAAGATGGTAAATGCTGCATTATGTATATTTTACCATGGTGAAAAAATATATCAATTTAATTTTATAAATAAAAAGTACTACTTTTATTATGGATAGCACAAATAAAAATGAAAAATAGCAATAAAATCTGAATACAGAGGATTAGAAACTAACTTTTATTCTTGAAGAAAAAGTACATATTCTTTTCAATAATAAAAAAAAAAAGCTTATCCTCTTAGTCTTCCCTGATGGCAATTTTAGCTTTCTATTTATTTATTTATTTTTTTTTTTTTTGAGACATAGTTTTACTCTGTCACCCAGGCTGGAAGCACTGGCATGATCATGGCTCACTGCAGCCTCCACCTCCTGGGCTCAAGTGATCCTCCCACCTTAGCCTCCCAAGTAGCTAGGACAACAGGCATGCATCACCACACCTAGCTGATTTTTTTTTTTTTTTTTTTTTTTGAGACAGAATTTCACTCTTGTTGCCCAGGCTGGACTGCAATGGCGCGATCTTGGCTCACCACAACTTCTGCCTCCTGGGTTCAAGTGATTCTCCTGCCTCAGCCTCCCAAGTAGCTGGGATTACAGGCATGTGCCCCTATACCCAGCTAATTTTGTATTTTTAGTAGAGACGGGGTTTCTCCATGTTGGTCAGGCTGGTCTCAAACTCCCAACCTCAGGTGATCCGCCCACCTCAGCCTGCCAAAGTGCTGGGACTACAGACGTGACCCACCACACCTAGCCCTTTTTTTTTTTTTTTTTTTTTTTTTTTTTGGTAGAGACAAGGTCTTCCTATTTTGCTCAGGCTCATTTTGAACTCCTGGCCTTAAGCAATTCTCCTGCCTTGGCCTCCCAAAGTGCTGGGATTATGGGCATGAGCCACCGTATCCCATCTTTAAGGTTTTTTGTTTGTTTGTTTGTTTGTTTGTTTTGAGATGGAGTCTCGCTCCGTGGTCCAGGCTGGAGTGCAGTGGCACAATCTCGGCTCACTGCAAGCTCTGCCTCCCAGGTTCACACCATTCTCCTGCCTTAGCCTCCCCAGTAGCTGGGACTACAGGCGCCCACCACCACATCCAGCTAATTTTTTTGTACTTTTAGTAGAGACGGGGTTTCACCGTGTTAGCCAGGATGGTCTCGATCTCCTGACCTTGTGATCTGCCCACCTCGGCCTCCCCAAGTGCTAGGATTACAGTTGTGAGCCACCAAGCCTGGCCTAAGTTTCCTTTTAAATGTATTTTGTCTTTGAATTTACATAATAAAAAGAAAATAGAAAATGAATAAAGATTATCATAGAAAATACAGCAAACACTACCATCAGACAACTTTTATTTGAACAGTTCAAGTGTGACAATTTCTGTAAGCCCACACGTCCTCCTGTTCCTAAGAACCAGATCACAAAAGCGGGCTGTGATTTTAGCAGGGCGCCCTCCACAGCACATTCCAGTTGGTTTTCTACACTCATCTGGCATCCTAGGGACCATTGCATGTAATTCCAGCCCCTTTGGCCAAATCCCAGAAGCTTTCCCGCAGAAAACAAAACCAGAAAGAGCATAAATTGACAGAGCAGCCACCCTTCAGCAATTCTAAGACAATCTAGGCTCGAAGTGCCCTAGGTGGGCTCATAAACATTAGACATGTCATGTTTACATTCACTGTTTTTTCTTTTCTATTGCCTTGAAAAATAACTGGCAATACTTGGTTACTTCTAAAATGTCAAACCCCATAGAAGTAACCTAATTCTTGCACTGTTTCCCATGCACCAACCCACCACATATATCTCTAACCCAAAGCAAGCACCATGGGCTAAGAACTGAGGATTCTATGGGTCCTCTGATCTGGGCCTCCCCGGGTACCAACCTTCCAGGGACCTCACCCTTATATAGTGACCTGGCCATACTGACAGCCAACCCCTTCTGCATTCATATACCTAAGGCAAATTGTCTGGTCAATGAGCTACACATAGCACTATATGTAACAGGCAAGACCCTGACTCGATGGGGCTGTAGCCAAGAAAAGAAGGTGGACACTGAAGACATAAGTAACTGTCAGTGTGATGAGTCCCATGAAGGAGTGTAGAGATCACTTTAGAAGCTTAGCATAGGCTATGTACTCTAGCCTGGGGTGGCAGCGGTCAGGGAAGGCTTCTCTGACAAGACACAGAATAAGGGGATCAAAGTTACAGCTCATCGTGGAGAGGAATCTTTCAGTGAAATGGCCTGACTCAGAAGGTGTCCAGACAGAAGACAGAGCACACGTGGGGGATGCTGAGGAGGACATTTCCTACCCTAGGTGGATTGGAAGGATGTAGAGGAGAAAAGTCATCAAGAGCACAGGCTCAGGGAACAAACAGCCCTCAGGTCCCTTTCACCTTTGTCACTTACTAGCCACAGAAACAGACAAGTTGCTAGACCTCAACATTATGCACAGTTTTAAACATACATAAAAATAGAATAATTTGACTAACAACCACATTCTATTCATCACTCAGCAATGACCAACTCATAGCCAATCTTCTTCCATTTATAACCTTATCCAGCTTCTACAACTCCATCATTATTTTGAGGCAAATGGCAGACACTGCATCATTATACCCATAAATATTTTATTATACCCATTAAAAAGGTATTTCTAGAAGATAATGACTTCTTTTAATATATTGCACAATACTATTACCAAGTGTAAATGTTAGTAGTGTCTTATTGTCATCAAATACCTAGTCATTTCTAAATTTGAAAATTATAATTGTCTCATAACGTCCTAATGTTTTCTCTCTCTCTTAATGGTATATTTGTTTGAATTAAGATCTAAATAAGGTCCTCTCATTGCATTTGGTGCTTTGCCTCTTTAAGCCTTAATTTCCTCATCTAACTGAAACCTCTCACCATACCCTTAATTTCAGAAGGGTAAGGCAGTAAAGACCATAACTAGAGAAGAGTGTCTGTCTGAGGATTAGCTAGGTAGTCACTTGCAAGAAGTTCAAGGATTCTTTCCTTGGGTTCCAGTTGCCTGTTGCAATGTCCATAGCATCCACCACAGAGGAAGGATTGGGGGTGGGTCCTGTGCCCTATTGATGTTGCCCTTATGTTCCTCAAAGGTCTTGGCAACCTTTGTTCTCAACCCTGGCTGGTGCCCAAGCAGTTGCCCCTCTTTCAGTCTACCTGGGAACCTCTTGACTCTAGCCTTCTTCCTTCACTACTAAGCTCCAGCCCTAAGCCTTGTGGGCTCTTTAAACTCTCCCCCCAACTCACCTTTTCCCAATGGGGCCTTCTCCTTCTCCCATGCATCTGTCCATGGTGGTCAGTCACTGGGTTCCATCTTGTTTTCTCCTGAATGGAGCCAGAGATTATTTCAAATAGGTGAACATGAAGGAGGAGATGAAAGAAAACAACCCAAGCCTCAAGCACCCAGAGACATTCAGACTCTTAGCACAGCCCCAGTGATTGTCTCATAGTACGTCACTTAGATTTACACTATTATGCCCCCAGCATCTCTGTCTCTCTCTGAGCTTTGAGTTGTCTTACAGAAGGCAAACTTCTGTTATCCAAGCTTGGTGTGAATCTCACTCATCCCAAAAGCAGGAGTTGGTGTGCGTCAGGCCCTACAAAAGGGAAATTCTGCCACATAACAATGAATTTAATAACTCCACTACACAGGTAGATATTGGTGGAATTCGTGAATAAAATGAGTAAAAGGCATCAATCCTGACACTTGTGAATTTTCACTAAATATAACTATAAAACAAGTATTATTATCAGGTGATCGCTGAGGTCTCTCCCATCTAACTACCAAGCCCTAAGGCACGAAGGAGTCAAGACTGGGCTCACATGTCATGGACACTGGAAGACTCACCTCCTAGGGGACCCTGGACACGAGCCCAAAGAAGCTGTGAACTTTGCTCCCCTTCAGTTTCCTTCCTGGACTAACTGTGCTCTTCAGGAAGCAGGACATCCTGGAACTCTGGGGCGGACACTTCACATTCCAAACTTTGAACTGCGTCTGTGATCAGCCCCTTGACTGACATAACCACTGAATCTTTTCACCAACCCCAAGGGGGAGACAGGGCAGGATTCCTGTTCACATTTTGCAGGTGAGAAATCTGAGGCTTAGAGAAAGAATGGCATTCCCTCTGCTCAAAGCGGGAAGGAAGGCAAACCAGGACTGCAGGCCCAAATCCCAGGCCAAATCTAGTTCTATTTTCCAGTTTCTTTTTCATGGTCTTCAACCCAAATGCTGGATTTTTTTCAGAATACTAAATGATACATGCCCATGATAGGAAGATTGGACAAAATATAAGAAGGAATTCCATCCCCTGTGGTTAATAGCTCTAAACATTTTGAAGTCATTTACCTCTGTCTGGTCATTTTTATACATGTGTATTTTTATGTAATTGAGATCATATTATATGTGCACATTTATATCTTATGATTCATTTAATTTTCTATCATAACTATACCTACCATGTTACTAAAAACTTGTTGCCATCATTTTAATGTGTGAATAATTTTCCATTTTATCAATATGCCATAATTTTTTTTTTTTTTTTTTTGAGATAGAGTCTTCCTCTGTCGCCCAGGCTGGAGTACAGTGATGCGATCTCGGCTCATTGCAACTTCTGCCTCCTGGTTTCAAGCAATTCTTCTGCCTCAGCCTCCCGAGTAGCTGGGATTACAGGCACCTGCCACCATGCCTGGCTAATTTTTTGTATTTTTTAGTAGAGACAGGGTTTCGCCATGTTAGCCAGGCTGGTCTTGAACTCCTGACCTCAGGCGATCCGCTTGCCTTGGCCTCCCAAAGTGCTGGGATTACAGGCGTGAGCCACTACGCCCATCCTATGCCATAATTATTGATTCTACCATTTATTGGTGGCTACTCTGTTTCCAATGTTTGTTTTACAAATAATGATGAGATGAACATTTTTGTTGAGAAAATGATCCAGTCTTTGATTATTTCCTTAGGGTTGAATTCTAGAAAGAGACTGTTGGCTCAACAGGTATCTGTACCACAAAGCTCTTACCAGTGGATCCTCAAGGAAAGCTCTATCATGTTGATACAGCTGTCATTCAGAAACAAAGTGACTTCTAAATAAGCTAAGTAAATTCAATAGAAAATCATATTCTTTAACTTTTCAAAATATACTTTCTGTATTTTGAAATGTATTGGTCTAATGTCTGATAGTTTCAGTAGATGTAGAATTTAATAAATATTCCAGATGAAATGTAGTGAAGACATTAGGAGATCATGCTAAATTTCTAGGTGCCATTAGAATAAGTTAAATGGCTTCTATTGTATCTAAGCTGACCAGGCAGCAGAGATCCACAAGGATGGGTCTCATAGCAACTTTGCCAGCCCTAACCCATCCTTCTTAAGTTCAGACTTGAATAACCACCTGCCTATCTGACATCTGTAATTGGATGTGTCATAGAATCTTCCAATTTAATTTAATATTAATCCAAAACATTTACTCTTAGTTTCTCAAGTCTCCTCTTCTAATGTATTCCTTCCCAATTTTTCCCATGGAAGTAAATAAAAGCATCACCACTCACCTGGCTGCTCAGGACAAAACTCTGCGGAGCATTCTACATTCCCCCATTTTCTACATGTAATGCATCAGGTAGTCCTTTAACATATATCCTAACTGGGCTGGGCACGGTGGCTCACGCCTGTAATCCCAACACTTTGGGAGGCCAAGGGGAGAGGATGACCTGAGATTGGGAGTTCGAGACCAGCCTGACCAACATGGAGAAACTCCATTTCTACTAAAAAAATACAAAATTAGTGGAACACAGTGGCACATACCTGTAATCCCAGCTACTCAGGAGGCTGAGGTAGGAGAATTGCTTGAATCCAGGAGGCACAGGTTGTGGTGAGCCAAGATCCTGCCATTGCACTCCAGCCTGGGCGACAAGAGTGAAACTCCATCTCAAATATATATATCTCCAAATTGAACTCATTCGGTCAGTGTACCTGCTTCCCTACAGGCCAGACTTCACATTTCATGGCATGTCTCTCCCCAGCTCAAAACCTTCCAGTGGTGTCCCATCACACTTGAGAATCAAATCCATACTCTCATATAATCTGCATCCTGTCCACCTCTTGAAATTATCTCCCACCCACTCACCCCACCTTCCCTGCCCTCCAGCCACACTGATGTCACTGCTGATTCTCAAATAGCCAAGCTCCTTTCTGCCACAAGACTTGGAATGTGCTTCCTCCAGTTCGTCACACTGTGGCGATCCTTCACATTGCCCAATTCTCTGCATGAGGGCTCCTTCTCATGTCCCTAAGATCGACATCCTCCCATTGCTTCCCAGCTCCTACTGTTTTATTCTTCCCCATAACCCTCATTACCCCCGACAATCTATTTATTTATTTGTTTATTGACTAACGCCCCATTAGAATGTTCATTCCATGGGGGAAGGGGCTCCATCTGTTGTATTCGTACCTAACACACAGTGCCCAGCAGCACAGAGCACAGTTCTGTGCTTAACACATAATCATGCTCAGCAAATATTTTGTGAATAAATGAATGAGGTAGAAAGCCTTCACTATGAAGAATGTGCATTACATTCACTTTGGCTTATCACAGAGAAGGACAATGAGAAGGTCATTCTCTGCTACTTGAACTACCATTAAGGGGAAGTAAACTATAAGGGCCTTGTAAAGCATAAGTCTCTAGACAAATGGAAATTATTATCATTACATTAATGTGGTGGCATGCTAGATGCTCTGTGTTCTGTAAAAATGGACAGGACCAGGCCAGGAGTGGTGGCTCCCGCCTGTAATTCAGAACTTTGGGAGGCCGAGGCAGGAGGATCACGAAGTCAAGAGATCGAGACCATCCTGGCCAACATGGTGAAACCCTGTCTCTACTAAAAGTACAAAAATACAAAAATTAGCCAGGCATGGTGGCGTGAACCTGCAGTCCCAGCTAGTTGGGAGGCTGACCTCTGGAGGCGAAGGTTGCAGTGAGCCAAAATCGTGCTACTACACTCCAGCCTGACAACAGAGGGAGACTCCATCTCAAAAAAAAAAAAAGAAAAAGAAAAAAAAAAGGACAGGACCCAGTCTCTGCTCACGTGGATAAAGACATCAGACAGTTTAGATGCTCACAGAAGGCTTTTACCAGAGAAATAGTTCGTTGTAGGTACACTAAATTTCTGAGAATATTGGAGGATTATTTAAAGAGAGCGTTTAGAAAGGTCATCATTGCCATTTTGAGAATAGAACTTTGAAAATTAGTTTTGTTTTTAAATGCAGATAGAAAATTCATGTCTATCAAAAAGTATCTATATGTGCCTAAACTGAATACTTAGTCAATAAAGTTTAAGTTACTGTACGCAAGTGGATCACATTACTGGTTTCTCTGATTTGTACCGTGAAATTATCTAGTTGCTATAAGTACACAAGAATGGCATCTAGTAGACACTCAAATGAACTACAAATCCTTGGAAGGTCAATTCAGACAAGCAAGTGTCATCTCGTCCATATTACCATATGGTTACCAGACTTCCGGATCTTACAGCCAGTGTAAATTTTAATGGAATTATATAGGATTGCCAAGATTTTATCTTGTCTAATTAGGATGTTAAACAATAATAGCTAATACCACCTACTACTAAAAAAAAGACATTATAACACCTCCTGAAATAGAAAGAACACAATCCTGGAATAAACAAAATGTACTTCAAATTGCAAATATTTAATTTTATTTTAAAAATGTACCACCACATTGCCTTTTTTTCTCATTTAGAAAATGAGTCCTGGATTTTTTTTTTTTTTTTTTTTTTTTTTTTTTTTTTTTTTTTGAGACAGCATATTGCTCTGTCACCCAGGCTGGAGTGCAGTGGCACAGTCACAGCTCACTGCAACCTTGACCTCCTGGGCTCAATTGATTCTCCTGCCTCAGCCTTCCAAGTAGCTGGGACCACACGTACACACCATCACGCCTTGCTAATTTTTAAATTATTTGTGGAGACAGGGTCTCCCTATGTTGCCCAGGCTGGTAACTCCTGGGCTCAAGAGATCCTCCCACCTCAGCCTCCCAAAGTGCTGGGATTATAGGCATGAGCCACCGTGCCTGGCTGAGACCTGGAAAAATTTTATAGACAGGTAGGTACCAATACATAGGCTGGTATATGGGAACTGCTGCTCAGTTAATGATTCCTTCTGCATCCTTTGATTGAATATTCCCAGCAGTGGAGAGGTGCTATCAAAAAGCTACCTCCTTCCAGTTCTGATGGATAGGAGGTTTCTCTTTAATGTAGGGTAAAGTTGGCAGCCTCCACCTTTTGGTTCTGGTTTTGACCTAGAGCCCTCCATGAAGAAGGCTAAATCTTTTTTATTTACATGTGTGAAAGCAGCTCTCAAACCCAATCCCAACTCCTATAAGTTCTTCCTAGACTGAATCCCCAGTTCCTTCAGCCAGTTCCTAAACCATTCACTGGCAGAGCAGTAAGGTACATGTTCTAGCCTTTGAGTGGTCTGGTTCCTACAAACTAAAGATCATAGGCATAGAGGGTGGGCGCAGTGGCTCAGACCTGTAATCCCAGCACTTCAGGAGGCCAAGGCAGGTGGATCGCTTGAGCTCAGGAGTTTGAGACCAGCCTGGGCAACATGGCAAAATTCTGTCTCTAGAAAAAATACAAAAATTAGCTGGGCACGATGGTGTGTGCCTGTAGTCCCAGCTACTCAGGAGGCTGAGGCGAGAGGATCGTTTGAGCCCAGGAGGCAGAGGTTGCAGTGAGCCGAGATTTCACCACTGCATTCCAGCCTGGGCGACGAGAGTGAAACCCAGTCTCGAAAAGAAAAGATCATAGTCATTTGTGAAAAGACCTTTGAATATTAAAAATCTGAAAACTTCTTTTACCAACTTACAGCAGTATAAAAGCTTACTTATTTATCAGCCTTCTTGGCAGCTGGGAAGACAGGCATGCATGAAACCACAGCCTCTTCTATTCCAAATGTATCATCCATTATCACTAGATGCAGTTGCCTCCCCCACACCCTCTGAGTCACTGGGTAATGCTACGGTCTTTCATTTTCACCTTCACTACAAACCTTTCAAGGATTCTTGCTAGTGGCCTTTGCTTTATCTCATTCTATGAAATAGAATGAGTATTCCAGTGAAGTGGGCAGAGAAGTTTGGCTTTACGGATAAAAGAGGGCTGAAGAAAGCAGAAACAGGGAACAAAAAGCAGATTGGTCATTTCAAAGCTGCTTTGCTTATAGGGTTAAAGCAGAGGGCACTTATTATTGTGCTGATTCAGGGTGATTGGAATCTCCTGTGTTTTTGGAAAACTGCCTCATTTCAAAGTCCAGTTTGATGACTTGGCAGTTAGCACAGGTGACTCCGTTCTGGTTTGATCCGGTCTGCTGGGGCCAGTGTAGGAGGCTCGTCCAAAACAATGGCCTCTTCTAAACTATTTAACAGAATACAATGCATTGGTATGCTGTTTAATTTGTTTCAGCTCTGAGTGATAGAAAACCACATATCAATAGTGGTTTAAATAAGACTGTTTTGCTTTGGTATAAAAGCCTGGAAGAAGTCTGTATAGGACTGATATGGGCTCCCACAGTATCAGGAACCCAGGCCCCTTTTATCTTATTGTTCCCCCAAATGTGGCTTCTACTCCCAAGGCCACTCTGTTCCAATCTGACTTATGTGGCTCCAGCCATTATATCCACATTCTGGCCAGATGAAGGAGAAAAAACAAAGAAGAGTATTCCACCTCTATTTAAGGACATTTCCCAGAAGTCACACACCACTTCTATTGGCCATTCCTAGTTCCAAGAGGGCCTGTGTTGATGTTATTGTTGTTTTCTAATAAGGAAAAAGAGGAAAACTGAGGTTAGGAGGCAGGTAGCCCCCTGTGCACAGGGTCAGAGATAAAGTCAAATGATCACTGATGCAGCTCTGGTGATCAGCCCCTCTGAAAAATCACCAAACTTAACACCATATCCTAAGGACTCCAGACCTACAAGCCCCTAAAATGAAATCAATGAAAATGAGCAGTGGCCAAAATTGGGACCCGTGAGAATGTATCCAGTAGGATCATGATCAGTCAAGCAAATGGGTTTAACTTGGGTTCCCTGGATTTGTGTTTTGTTTTGCTTTGTTTGAGATGGAGTCTCCCTCTGTTGCCCAGGTTGGAGTACAGTGGCACAATCTTGACCCACAGCAACCTCCGCCTCCTGGGTTCAAGTGATTCTCCTGCCACAGCCTCCCGAGTAGCTAGGACTACAGGTGCGTGCCACCACGCCCAGCTAATTTTTGTCTTTTTAGTAGAGACAGGGTTTCACGATACTGGCCAGGATGGTCTTGATCTCTTGACCTCATGATCCGCCTGCCTCTGCCTCCCAAAGTGCTGGGATTACAGGCGTGAGCCACCGCGCCCGGCCGGATTTGTGTTTTTATGCAGGAATTCCTTCCCAGCATTTCTCGGAAATATTATGTTTTTCCAAATGTCAATTTCCGAGAAAAAGAAGATAGGTTTCTAGATAGGAACCTGGTAAAAGTGTTCTCGTGTGCTAATTAAAGCTTAGCAATCAACATGTTGAACTAGATGTGACTAGTTCAAAGGAATCCACTGACACCAAATCAAAAGCGAGAGTAGAAAATACTGAGGCACCCATCGGAAAGTTAAGTTCTGAATGGAACTGGGGAGTAGAGGAGAGAAAAGGCCATCATCTAATCAGTCTTCCGAATGCTGTTGCCCAGGTAGAGGCAGTGCTGGGCTAGAGCTGGCTCAGGAAGAGCCAGTTGTGTGCCGCTCTTCCCAGCTCTCAGTGACATCACCTCAGTACCTGGGCGTTGACCATCATGGGAGCAGTTATGCCTCCCCTCAGAATCTGGCAAACCCTATATATCAGGGCTTTTTTTTTTTTTCCAGGAGAGTCAGTTTACCAGCACACACTGGTTACAAGTGTGTGTTTGTGACCTAGTCTGCTTCTAATGGTAAGTCATTTTGCAAATAAAACAAATATTTATAAGTTTGTACACATAGGATACTTATACAAGTCCTATGAGCAGTGTCGGAAAAAAATAACAAATTTTGAAAGCAAAATAAGTCTTGAAATTGGCAAGTCCAACAAAGTGATTATGTGAACTTTATTAGTAAGTCTGAATGTTATTTGAACACTTCCCAATAATGATTGCTGGCATTTCCACGTGTTGAATATTCTCTATAGGCTAGAGTTCTTTGTAAATACTTTAACAGAAGAGATGCAAAAAGAAGACATTATTGCTGTTGTAGAACACTCCAAAAGGAAATCAGAAATTGCTCTAAAATCTGAATTAGTAAGAGCAATATTGATCTCAATGGCAAAATCAAGACCAGAATAAGCAGACCAAAAAGTAAAAATAAAAATAAAGCATCATTTAAAAAGGAAATCAGCTTCTATGAAGCAACATGTACCCTAATGGCTAACTTGAAGACGTTAGGGGCACACTCAACCAACATCAATGAAAAATGAATAAAAAAAAGTTTTCTACATTTAGAATATTTGTCACAAAACAAAGATCAAAACTAT
The DNA here is from genome assembly GCF_037993035.2 of Macaca fascicularis. Taxonomy (NCBI): domain Eukaryota; kingdom Metazoa; phylum Chordata; class Mammalia; order Primates; family Cercopithecidae; genus Macaca; species Macaca fascicularis. Next base: position 63,475,813 of record NC_088389.1, read on the forward strand.
CAGATGGAGCAATTAAAGTTTTGTGTTTTAAAAGTTCATTTTAAAAATAATAACTTTTAACATTAAATGTTTGTGCTATTATTTTTCCATTTTAAGTGATTTTTATCTGGCATTTATTTTGCAATAAGTTTCCCTCCTTTTTAATGTGTTCTATAGCCAGTGCCTATAGCAGGTGGAGATAATTTTTACGTTATTGAAATAATCTTGTCACAACATATTGGTTCATAATAATAAACCATAAGGAAAAAGTCTGAAACTTTTAGCATCAATTTGTCACTGACAATTATTAACTGTTTATTATTCTGGTCACTCATTATTTAAAAGCATGTAAATATAATGTTATAGAAAATATGAGCCAGGCGCAGTGACTCACACCTATAATCCCAACACTTTGAAAGGCTGAAGCGGGAAGATAGCTTGAGGCCAGGAGTTCAAAACCAGCCTGATCACATGGTAAGACCCTGTCTCTACAAAAGAAGAAAACAAAATAGCCAGGAGTACCCTAATGGCTAACATGAAGATGTTAGGGGCACACTCTATAGACATGTACCTATAGTCTCAGCTACTCGGGAGGCTGAGGAAGGAGGGTCACTTGAGCTCAGGAGTTCGAGGCTACAGTGAGCTATGATGGTGCTACTATACTCCAGCCTGGGTGACAGAGTAAGATCCTGTCTCAAACAAACAAACAAAAAAATGTAGCGTATAATTTCAGGAATGCTCATGAATTCCCAGAAATTTCAATTTCTTATTCCTGAATACTGAACAGAAGTATTAGTTGGGAATTTGGAAACATTATTCTGGAGCTTTCAAACCTTTTAAAGCAGCAGACCCCTTTTTATCAAGCAAAATCTACCTGGGGAACAGAAGATATAAAAGAGGCAAAAAGGAGGCTCTGGCTGAAGGAGAGGGGAGAATAAGGTCCTGTGCTGAACTTCGCGACCGGTTTGTTGAGTGACTTGTGGTGGGTGCGTCACTTTTGCATCTCTAAGTCTCGGTTTCCTCATTTGTAAACTACGGTTAATTCAGCCTGCTCTACTGGGCCCCGAGCCTTGTTACGGGAGACAACTGAGAGATGCCTGGGAAAGAGCTTTGTAAACTTAGGACTCCTTGAAGGCCATTATGTGCCAGACAGATGTCAATGTCGCTATTCCGAAGCTCTGCACTGACCTCAGAGGGTTTGCAGCCTCACTGAGGAGAGGGGACGTCCACACACTGGATACAACCCTTGTTATAGGAGTCAGATGGGCAGAGCTGGGACTGGAGCCCTGAACTCCAGTGCCTCCTCCCGGCCGCTCTCCTGGGACCATCTCTCTGCCAGTGTTTGTCTCTTTTACAGGCTGGGGCTACAGGGTGTAAACAACACCTTGAGTTTAAAGTGCAGTCATTCTGTAAGTAGCCAGGATCAGGCTGTAAAACAGAAAATGTTATCCCTCACATAAAAATTATGGATTATGAAAAACGGAGTGTGAGTTTTGAGGAAGTTCAAAGTTCATTGAAATGGAGGCCAGAAAGTTATATTTTAGTCTGGAAGTGCCATAAAATGTAAAGGAAGATGTCAGTTCCCCTTTCAGAACTTCAGCTCTCACCTCCGTAGAAGCCAGCGGGGCTTGAATGACTCCACTTTTCCACTCAGAAGATCCACAGCGTCTCATTCCCCAGATGAGCTCACGCAGAAAAAGAACTCAAGTTGGTCCATCTGTTTCCTGAGTGGCCTTGCTAAGTGAAGCTCTGGTCTCCCTCAACCCAGGGAGTCCTTTTTGCAAATAACAGTTGTTTGTCACAGAACAGGATAGTCAAGTTTGCTTTCTTAACCTGTACTATCTTAACATTAAAAAAGTTATTATGTGTTAAAATAGAAGGCCATTGATTTGAATTAGGCTCCTTTATTGAGCCCAGCAGACCAAACCAATATGAAGCCATCACGCTTAATGAAACTAATTATTTTAGGAATGTGTTCTTGCAAATGGTTGAGGTTCAGTAAGTCGCACAGCTGAACTTCATGAATTACAGTAGGTCAGCTGAGTTGAATAAGGTAAGATGTTTAGATAGAACTAATCAACCAATTAAGCTGTAACCAATTAAGCTGTCTCTGTAATTCACTTCTGTTCTCTATCTACAAATGTTGCCTAATCATGGTGTTGGCCGGAGTTCTCTGAACCTGTTTTGGTTCTGGGGCTGCCTGATTCCTAAATTGTTTTCTGTTTCTCTTTGTTTTGAATAATTTTAATTGCTCAAGTAGATTGTTGAACTTAATTAGTCTAAGGATTTTTCCTTTTAACATTGTAATTAAAAGGAACACATGCTTGTTCAAATAAGGTCGAACAGGACAGAAGGATGTGAAGTAAAACGTAAGCTTCCTCTTTCCTCCAAGCCTGTCCCCCAGAGGCCATCACATCCTTCCCGACGTTTTCCTAGGTTCATACAAACACATATGCATATGTGTAATTTAGGAGTTTTTTTTGTTGTTGTTCTTATTTTTGTTTTCTTGAGAAGGAAAAGTGTTTTTTGTTGGTTTTTGTTTTTGTTTTATGAGACCATTCTGTAACTTGCTGTGTTTTCTCTATGTATAGAAGGCAGTTTCCAAGTCAGTACATTTTTGTAATGGCTGCCTATTATTCCATTTTTTTGTGGCTGTATCATGATCTTTATATCTTTCCCAATTGATGGGTACTTGGATTTTTATAATGTTTTGCTAATAGAAACAATACTATAAGAACATCCTTGGACATACATGCTTGCACACTTGCACAGGTGCTTGTGTAGGGTAAGGATAAGGATGACTGGGTTTGCACATTGCCCGACACCTGGTACAGGGCCTGACAATTGCCACATTACCACTCTCATCCTACTCAGAAAGAAGTGTAATTTCCGACTCCCATCCCTGTCTCTAAAGTGGTCAGCCCACCCATACTCCAGACCCAACAGCCTTCTTCAGCTCTAAGACCTGACCCCCTCAGACGCCACCTTTCTCTTGTTTCTTGGTGGCCAGGAATAGATTTAACTAGAGGAGCTAATTCAAGGCTAAGTCTTTGTGAGCACTAATGGTTGAGCTAAGAATACTCTGTTGCTATAACAACTTAGCATAAATATAGTGGCTTAAAACAACACAAATGCATTATCTTATAGTTCTGGAGATCAGAGTCCAAAATAGGACTCACTAGGCTAAAATCAAGATGTTGGCAGGGCTATGTTCCCATCTGGAGGCAACTGGGGAGAATGCATTTCCTTGTCTTTTCCTTTCTGGTTTCTAGAGACTCACATTCTTTGGCTGGTGGCCTGCTTCTGTCTTCAGGTCTTTCTTTCATCACCTGCCCTGACTCCTCTGCCCCCCTCCTCCACAGTGAAGGGACATTTCTTACTGCAATGGGCTTGCCCAGATAATCTGGGATAATCTTATTTAAGGTCAACTGATTAGCAACTGTGATTTCATCTGCAATCTTAATTCCCCTTTGTGAACACATTTTCTCAGCTTCTAGGGATTAGGACATGGACATCTTTGAGGGACCATTATTATGCCTACCACAGATAGCGAACTCTGAAGGTGGGAACAGAGGCCCACCCAGTAGCCCTCTAAGGAGTTAGGTCTGTGTCCAAGAAAGAGCCGTCTGGCAGCTGGGTGGGCAGGGGTGAGGTGAGGCCAGGGAGGCCCCTGAGGAGATGACATGGTGAGGTCTGCGCAAGGACAGTGACAGTGGGGATGATGGAGGACATGGGGTGGGCCAGTTGACTGGCACCTGAAATAGGAGGCAGCCACCCTTGCCTTGGGCCAGGCCCCACACCAGGGCTGTAGCTGTGCCTGTATCTCAGGAGGATGAGGACAGAGGGACCCTGTATGGGCCACCACAGCCCTGGCTTCCTAAGCGGGGTCCATAAGCAGCTGACAAGGCCTCAGCCTGGAAGTCATAGGTGGTTGCCAGGAAGCCCCTCCGCAGCTGTGGACCCTGCTGTCTCCCTCCACTGCTGGGATGGGGAAGAGTTGCCTTGGCAGGCTCCTTAGCCTTGCCGGAACGGGGACCCGGGATTAGGAGCCCTACCTGTTCCAGGAGGTGCAGGCTGGGTGTGGGTACAGCCAGGCCTCTCACTCAGGCTAGTGAGCCCCAGGCCGCTCCCTCTACTCTCCTCAGCCCACCCAACCTGCCCAGAAGCTCCAGCAACAACCCCAACACCTAGAGACCACTGTTCCTGGAAACTTGGTAAACCCCCATGCCCTGCAACTCCCCAGCCTTGCCTACCTCAGCCATGTGAATTAGGCAGAAGAGGGGTGTGTGTGCATGTCCTTATCATTGCATCTGTTCTGAGAAATTCATCTGCCCCCATTTTTGTGTCTGTGTCTGACTGTGTTTTTGTATCTCTATCTTAAATTGGAGTTGGTTTGTTTTATAATTTTTAAAATCATTTTTGTTCCTTTGTTAGGTTCTTGCTTTCTTATTCAAGAGCAAACCATTCATTTTGAGAAATTCAGATAAACACAAAGGGAAAACATTTAAAATGCACAAATAGGCAAGGTGGCTCATGCCTGTAATCCCAGCACTTTGGGAGGCCGAGGTGGGCAGATCACCTGAGGTCAGTAGTTCGAGACCAGCCTGGCCAACATGGTGAAACCCTGCCTCTACTAAAAACACAAAACTAGCCAGGTGTGTTGGTGCCTGCCTGTAATCACAGCTACTCGGGAGGCTGAGGCAGGAGAATCACTTGAACCCAGGAGGCAGAGGATGCAGTGAGCCGAGATCGTGCCACTGCACTCCAGCCTGGGCAAAAAGAGCAAAATTCTATCTCAAAAAAAAGTAAGAAAATAAAAAATAAAATAAAATGCACAAACAATCCCACCCACCTAGAGACAATGGCCTATCAACACCTCGGCATACAGCTCCTCCACATCGTCTTCTATGCATCTAAGTGTGCAGCCACATTTATAGTCCTCTAATTTCCTTTTAATTTACCAATACATGATAAATGCTCTTTCAGGTTAATGAGTTTAGATTTACCTCATTGTTGTTACGCCTGCCTAGCGTTTGATTCTGTGGCTGTGCTGCGATTTGCCAGCCCAGCCTCCTGCTGTTGGTGTCGAGGTGATTTCTAACTTTTCACTATTATGAATATGCTGGATGGAGGCACTGGGCAGGGGGTGCAGGTCTCTGTCTTCAACTGAGTCTGCCTTTTCAAATGTCATGTCCTCAGGGAAATGGGGACCTGGCAAGGTACAATGACCCTTTTCTACTGCCTGGAACAACTGGTTTCCTTTAAGGAAGGTACTTTTCCGGAAAACATGTTATTTCAAGGCCTCCTAGATTCCGGAATAAAGCCTGTCCCAGCGAGAAACGCCACCCGGGTTTCAGGTCCAGGAATGCAGAGAAAGAGCAGGGCGAGGGATGGAGGTGGAGGACGGGGGGCAGCGGGGCGGGGCGGACCTCTTTCCCTTGACCGCTCCTCACAGCTGTGTTCCCAGGATCTTCACTCTCACACATCCTCTAGACAAGCCAGGATGGAATTCTCATCTTCTCCATACAGCCAGGGAAACTGAAGCCCAGCAAATGAGTGGCAGAGGTGGGGCTTGGATTAGCCTTTCCACGTCCCCGTGGGGGCTGGGATGGGACTGAGCAGGGTTCTCCCTGCCCTTTGCCCCATGTAGAGCTGACAGAAGCCCCAGGAGGTGAAGGGGAAGCAAGACCCGTTGCTCAGAGAGGCACGACCTGTATCTCTGCAGGTGCAAAGCCTTAGGAAGGCCTTAAGCAGGCTGGTCAGGACTGATGTCTGTTAACCCTTAATTCCAGCCCTCCACAGAAGTTTACTCTATGGGGGAGGCTTCCTGGACTGTCCATTAGAACTGTAGAGGGCAAAGACCTGCTTCTTCTTCAAGTCAAAGATGCAGACGGGGCCGGACGTGGTGGCTTACACCTGTAATCCCAGCATTTTGGGAGGCCAAGGCCAGTGGATCACTTGAGGCCAGGAGTTTGACACCAGCCTGGCCAACATGGTGAAATCCCGACTCTGCAAAAAAAAAAAAAATTACAAAATTAGCCAGGGGCGGTTGTGTGCACCTTTAATCCCAGCTACTCAGGAGGCTGAGGCACGAGAATCGCTGGAACCTGGGAGGCAGAGGTTGCAGTGAGCTGAGATCGTACCATTGCACTACAGCCTGGGTGACAGAACCAGACTCTGTCTCAAAAAAAAAAAAAAAAAGCAGATGGGTAGGTGCCAGCAAGGCTTTTGCTCAGGTGAACCTGGGGCAAATCAGATCCCCTGGCTCCCTTCCTCCTGAAGATATGAACAGGGCCCCTGAGAATTGGCTGGGTACAGATATCACTTATGGAGGAAAATGACAGCTTAGCATTGTTCTGCAGATTTGGTATTCGCCCAAAGTGGCTCACAGCGTGGGGGCTCGGTTCCCTCATCTGTAAAATGGAGGCGATGGAGTTGCTGTAAACACTCATGAGAGGACACAGAGGAAGCACGATGTGCCTGGTGTGTCATAAAAGTCCAGTAAATGGGCCGGGCGCAGTGGTTCACGCCTGTAATCCCAGCACTTTGGCAGGCCGAGGCAGGAGGATCACGAGGTCAGGAGATCGAGATCATCCTGGCTAACACGGTGAAACCCTGTCTCTACTAATACAAAAAGTTAGCCGGGGGTGGTGGCAGGCGCCTGTAGTCCCAGCTACTCGGGAGGCTGAGGCAGGAGAATGGCGTGAACCCGGAGGCGGAGCTTGCAGTGAGCCGAGATCGCGCCACTGCACTCCAGCCTGGGCGACAGAGCCAGACTCTGTCTCAATAAATAAATAAATAAATAAATAAATAAATAAATAAATAAATCAGTCAGTCAGTCAGTCCAGTAAATGGAACCAGCAAGAGAAGTAGAATGAATGGAGAGAACGCTCGGTTTGGAAGCTAGGAGGCCTGAGTGCAAGTGTGGCTCCGCCCCAGATTCCAGGGTGACCTTGCACAGCCGCTTCCCTCACTGCCGCCAGATAAGCACTCCTGGCTTTGCTGCATGTTGGCGCCAGCCTCAGTCTTGTCCCTGCACGGCCACCTCCTGCCCTTGGGGACAGTAGAAGAGGCCACTGTCACAGAGAGAGGCTTCCGCTGCCCTGTTGCTGGGCCCCTCCCACTTCTTACACAACAGGCTGCACTGGGGAGAATGGCAGGAGTACCTGGGACCAACAGACACCACAGCATACAAAAATACACACACACTCACTACACACATACAGCTTACACACACACCACAGCATACAAAAATACACACACTCGCTACACAAATACAGCTTACACACACACCACAGCATACAAAAACACACACACACTACACACATACAGCTTACACACACACCACAGCATACAAAAACACACACACACTACACACATATAGCTTACACACACACCACAGCATACAAAAATACACACACACTCACTACACACATACAGCTTACACACACACCACAGCATACAAAAATACACACACTTGCTACACACATACAGCTTACACACACACCACAGCATACAAAAATATACACACTCGCTACACACATACAGCTTACACACACACCACAGCATAAAAAAATACACACACACTCACTACACACATACAGCTTATACACACACCACAGCATACAAAAACACACACACTCGCTACACACATACAGCTTACACACACACCACAGCATACAAAAATATACACACTCGCTACACACATACAGCTTACACACACACCAGAGCATACAAAAATACACACACTCGCTACACACATACAGCTTACACACCACATACACATCATACACACTCAAAACACACTACACACATAGAACACACACATCTTACACATATATACCATATACACACTTATACCGTATACACACCACATACACTCACGCAAAACACACTAACATACACCTTACACACACCACACATATCACATACACACCACACACACCACAACATGCACTCACACTACACACACTACACACAGTTTATGCACACACCACACACACACCCCACATGCACATCTGGTGTGAACGTGTGTAGGGGGCTGCCCACTTCCCTCCACTCAAAGCGTCCTCATCACCGTCACCCCTCACGCTGCAAAGTGCAGGAGCCTCATCTCAGCTCCCCTGTCCAGCCCCCTGTGCTCTTGCCCGGCGGGTCTGCCCTCTCCGAATCCTCTCCCCCTCCATAGGGTTGCCAGATAAAATGCAGGGTGCCCAGTTACACTTGAATTTCAGATAGACAATGAACAATGTTTTAGTGTAACTATGACCCAAAAGTTGCATGGGACATATTTATACTAAAACGAATTCGTTACCTGTCTGAAATTCCAATTTAACTGGATGTCCTGTCTTTTTATTTGCCAAATCTGGCAACCCCACACCCCCAGTTCTCTGCTCCCCACTCTCCCCACCTTCCTGTCTCAACTCCTGTTGCTTTTCCTCGGTCCCTCTCTTTGTCAGCCCATTCCAGGGTGCTGGCCTTGGCAACCCTCTTTTTTCAAACTCCTGCTTTCCTGGGAGGGCTTCTTCCACCCCTTGGATCCACCTCCACGTGGGGCTGGCCTCACTAGCATCCTCCGAGGACCTTCTCTCCAGCTCCGGATACAGGAGCCGCCCTCCCTGCAGCGACAGCATGTTGCCACACTGCAAGTGCCTCCAGAGGCTGGGCCTGCCAGCCTGGCGAGCAAGGCTGCGTCTCTGCTGCCTGCGTCATCCACTGCCCGGAAACGTGCTGGCCACATGTGGCCAGAATTGCTTCCCCAGGAGCCGGCTCTTGTCCAGCCTCATCTCCTTGTGCCTGGCCAAGCTGAGCTGCTGACCTCCTTCCCCCACATGCGCTCAGAACCCCCATTCATGCTGTTCCCCCTGCCTGCAGTACCTCCCCCAAATTCTGCTTTCTGAAGTCCCCTCTCTTCTCCAAGTCCAGCTCACAAGGCCTCCTCCTCCCAGCTCCGCTTCCTTCCCCGAGCACCTATAGTGTGTTATCTGCAGGCTTATCTAGGTGTCCACGGGGTCCAAATGTCCAGTTGACCCCCACGTTCCCTTGGCAGGGCTGGGTACACAGTCAGTGCCCAGGCAGTGTTTACTGAATGGAGGAGTGAATGAATACGTGAATGAATGCATGGGTAAGTGAGGCGGCATCTACTCCAGGAGGAGACGGATGGGTGGGTGGATGGGTGGGCAGATGGGCCAGTGAACAAATGAAGAGTATGCCGGGCTTGGCAGACAGCCTTCTCCTGCAGAGGGAAGCCAGGCTCCCTCCCCATGCCCACTTCATCAGCACTTTGTTTCCACGGCCCTGTGATTCCAGCCTGCAGACCCTCCCGGACCGACGTAGTGAGCGCTGTGACCACACAGTACAAGAGCAGAGCCCTGGGCCTGGCTCCTGATGAAGGGTGCCTGAGCTGGAGCAGAGCTGACTCTGGCTGAGGAGAGGGGGAGACTGAGGCCCACTCTTCTCCCTTCCAGATCTTGCACAGCCGTCTCTCCCATCATGAATCTCCTGTGCCCAGGTTTTTCTTTGTGTCTGGACACACTCACCCACCTCTGACCAGTCCAGGTTCTTCCAAGAACAGGACCCCACTGAGTTCCTATGGAGATGTGCTGCCCAGGTCCCCTTTAAAGGAAGGACTTCGGCCAAATGCAATGGCTCACACCTGTAACCCCAATATTTTGGGAGGCCAAGGTGGGAGGATCACTTGAGGCCAGGACAGTTCGAGACCAGGTTTGGAAACATAGTGAAATCCCATCTCTACAAGAAAAGGATTTTTTAATTAGCTAGGCATGGTGGCATGCACCTATAGTCCCAACTATTCAGGAGGCTGATGTGGGAGGATTGATTGAGCCTGGAATTCGAGGCTGCAGTGAGCTATGATCACACCACTGCACTCTGGCCCAGGTGGCAGAGTGAGTGAGATCCCATCTCCTAAAATAAAATAAAAGAAATAATAATAATAAAATAGAAAGGAAGGACTTCGAGGCCTGCCTCAGCTGCAGAGAGCTGCCCTGGCTGAGGTAAGATCCTGGGGGAGGGGAGAAAGACTCAGAGATGGAGCAAAGCTGTGGAGATATTAATGACCTGCATCACCGTTTGACTTCTTCCTCTACCCAATCTTGCTTCTTCCTTCTTCCCTTTAAAGGTGATAAATGTCTTGCACCCAAACTTTGTCTCACTGTTGCTTTTGGAGAACACAGCCCTCAAAAGTTCTCTTCCCTCCATCTCCAGGGCCTCCCCACACGTGCCAGTTCCCTTCTCTGTGCATCTCTGACAGCCCTGTGTGCGGGGCTGGCGTCAGGAGTGTCCAGAACATGGTCCCAGGACCTCCTGGACCTGGGCTGAGCCCCGCCCACCATGCTCCTCCCCTTCCCTCTCTGTCAGCTTCACTCTCTCCCCGCCCCTTCCTGCCCCCCTCCCCGCCTCGTCCCAGCTCCCACACCTCTCCAGCTCCCACACCTCTCCAGCTCCAAGCCACTCTCTCTGAGAGCCCTTCCCGTGGCAGCCACATGGCAAGGGCAGCCTGTCTGAACACCCTTAGAGGCCAGAGCCCCCCTAAAGCTCAGTCCTGCCCTCCTCAACAAACAGGTCCTGGGAGAGCCATCTATTCAGGGCTGGACACAGACATAAGAGCCAGGAGGCTCACAATTTTGCACCCTTCAAACCAAATTCCTTAAATATAGCACAGTATTTATTCCATGGCCACGGGAGAATGGGTTTTCTGTTAATAAAAACTGAATATCTCCTTATTTGTGATGAAAACAAGAGCTCTGAATGTAACATAACATTTTAACTTGTCTGGAATTATCTTTCGGTTCCTGATTTTTCTGTCACTCTGAAGTGACACAAGTCATTCACATTCTCTAAGAATAGAAGTGACCTGTTGGAATATAGCAATAAAGTCTCATTAAAAATATGTTTAAAAAATCTTATTTCTGGCTTTCCTGTCAATAAAACATATTGTACTTTCTGTGGCTCTTATTTTCTCTTCTGTTTCCTTTTGTGGTTTTTCAAATCAGATTTGGAAAGGCCCATAAAAGGATATACATTTTCAAATCTAAAGTAAATCACTTGTTCCCAGGAAGCACCTCTTTGGTTTCAGAATTTTAGGGCTGATTTCAGGCAACTGGCAGGGAGCAGGCCTCCAGGTTGGGTTCTGTGCAATGTGCAAAAGTAATCAATTGGGAGAGCAAGTAAGAAGCGGTTTCTAAAAATGGCCACTCGAGGGTGCTGCGTGCTCAGGTGGGAGTCATAGGCACACCGTTTACAATACATTCCAGTGATATTTCAGTGGCCGGTGTAGATCGCAAAGCCAGCCGACTGTGCAGTCCGGCGCTGTGTCTATTCACTCACTCCTCAGACCCCTCCTAAGCCCCATCCTGTGGGTCGACCCTGGCTGGGCTGTCAGGGGTCCCAGTAACAAGGATCCCCAAGCCTGGAGGGCAGAGAAGGCTGGAATAGGAGGAGACAGGAAGTTCACAGTACAGGAGGGGAAGGACGGGGAGAAGGCCCTGGGAGGAGGGGAAGGCCCAGGAAGGCCTGCTGAGGGGCGGGTGAATCTGACCCATCGGCACAGCAAATCCTGGGGACTCAGGCCTCACATGAAGGTCCAGAAGTCCCGGGCACTCGGCACTGGCTGGGCATGGCGACCAGGCCCTGTGAAGAGAGAAGCCTCCTGGCGAAACGTGGCCACCGTGAAGCTGCGACCAGGGCCCCCCTGAGGATCCTGGGCCCTCGAGTCACAGCTGAAGCAGCAGAGGACGCAGGTGATGGCCACAGTCACCACGAACAGCACCACCACCACCCCAATCACTGCCGTTTCCATGGCCCGCTGAGCAACCTTAGGTCCTCTCAGAGCCTTCGCTCCCATCCAGAACAGGAGGCTCTTGGCGATCGCAGGTGCCCGGTGCTCCTCCGGCGGCTCTCCCTCTGTCTCCTAAGAAGATGCTGCTCCGAGTCCCTGGGTTGCTCCTGCTCCAGGCCATCGGCACCACCACGTGGCCCCACTGCTCAAATCTCAGATGATCTCTGTCTATTTTCTAAGCCTCAGGCCAGGCCTCCAAGAGCTATGGTCAGCTCCATGTCAGCTTCTAGAAGAAGCACTGTCCTGGAAGACGTGAGCACAGACTCCCTGGACACGGAGGAGGTGGAGAGGAGGGGTCAGAAGACGTCGCACAGAGACAGCCTAGCCAGCCCTGGCCCTCCCGTGACGCCTACGGATTTCAAGAGCAAGTTACACTCAGACCAAAGACAAAATACTCCCCCTACTGTGGATGCAGGAGTATCCCGGCTCCTCCCCAGGAGGGACCTTGGGCCAGTCCTTCAGTTGGCCTATCTGCTGCCTCCCCAGCCCGTGGGGGCAGGGACATGAGGAGGGAGGAAGGCATGCGCCAGCTCTGGGCAAGGCAGGGGACACTCACGGGTCACCCCAGGTGCCAGGGCCTTCAGCGGGGGCTGGAGGCAGGGGCAGGTTGCATTTGGCCTCCTTTTCTGCATGGCGCTGGGATCATGCAGTTTAGATGGAGTATCGTGTTCTTCCCCGGGAATCCCTGCCCTGTCCATGACTGTGGGGCTGTTTACCCAGAGGTCCCGGAAGAGCCTTCTTAGGTGCTGGCCTCACCCGCCCTCTTTGCTGCCTGCTCAGCCCGTTGCTCACACTCTTGTACTATGAAGACTTACCCTGGGCTTCCCAAGGGCCAGCCCTGGCTGTACCTGGTGCTGCGACCTCCTGGACTGGTGGCTGTCCCAGGGACCTTGGCGTTCCTCCCTGGGTGCTGCAGCCTCCGTCCTACTTGGAACTTGGCTCCAAGATGTCTGAGCAACTGTGAACACTTCCTGAATTCTTTCCTCCAATTGTGAGCGAGGGCCCAGGACCCACACTGCAGCTGTCCAGCCCCCGCTCAGCAGTTATCCTGCCCCACCAGGCGCACCCCAGGCCATTTCCACCCTGCTCCCTGCCAGAAGGTCAGGGGAATAAGCTAGGCCCAGGCAACTGAGTTAGTCTGCCAGGTCAGAGCCCTTTCACACCCAACACCTCCTGAGACCCCCACCACTTCTAGAAAGGAGACTGGACTATTAGCCCCACTTTGTCCCTATTCTGGGAAACAGAGTCGTGAGAACAATAACTCCAGGCATGGGACCTCACCAGACATGATCTCATATAACCTCCCCAGCACCCCTGCATAGCGATAGCAATACAGCCTCCATTTTATAGATAAAGATCCTGTGGTCATAGAGGTTACATGACCTGCCTGTAGCCCATTCTGAATTAGCCATGTTAATAGAAGCAGCAGTGGCTGAGGAGGGACCGCCCTCCTCCACTCCTAGCTCAGTGCACTTTCCGGTTACCGTGGGACCACAGAGCGACCATCTGATTCTGTGATTTTACTGATCTGGGTGCAAAGTGCCAGAAAGGGCAGAGGGCTGGCCCAAGTTCACACAGCCTGGGGCCTTTTCAGTTTCTCCAAGGCCCAAGGGAACTTGCTTTAGAACCAGTATTAGGAAACTGGCACTTTGCACAGAATGGGAGAGCAGCTTTTCAGAGCAAGCGATGGCCTGTCATATTCTCAATCTGTCCCTTTTCTGAGATGATGAGACCAGCTGGGCCGTGGGCTCCTCCTCCACATGGAGCAGGCTGTGGGCTGCAACAGGAAGCCAGTTCCTTGGATTATTTGTATTAACTGGGATGGCCAGAAGGAAGGAGACGATGGGCAGATCTGCAGGGCCTGTGGTTTCAGATTGAGTTACCAACATCACCTCCTTAACTGGGGTGATAGAGGGCACCAGGGGACTATGCCTCAAGCTTGAACATTTGTTCCTTTGACTTCTCATTGCCTGTTTTTCCTGTGTGCATGCAGCTGTAGGCCACCTGCAGATTGTCTGAGTGGTTCCTCATTTTTAAACTGGAATAAAGGCCGATTGGTCAGCAGGTTCTCTCCTGCCCTGCATAGGCTTCTTTTCCTGTTTCCGGCTTTCAGGGAATCTCCTCTCCGTCTTTGATTCATCTGTGAAATCAGCCTGGAGATACTTGGGAAAGGGGCAGGGCTGCAGGGAGCAGCCAGAGGAGTCGTGGCAGGAATCCAGGAGGGAGATGGAGGGGGCTGGGCTAGGCAGGGCATGGGAATGGAGAAGGGGGTGGATTTGAAGGACACTGCAGAGAAAATCAACACTGCACAGCAGCCTAGGGTCCACTTTCCCAACCCAGAAACCTAAGGTGGAGGAAATCAGTGTGAATTTGCCTCCTTCTCTCTCTCACACCCTCCTCCTCCAGTCCTCACAGAGAATCCACTGGGAAATAGAAAGGAAAGAGGACATTCTGTTCCCGTGAGTCACCAGGCCCCTGACTCTCTGGCCTGCTCTCCAGCCCCTCCCCACTGCCTCTCCTGGCCCCCAGTCCTCATCTCCCCCGACTTCCCACCTCATCTCACAGGCACAGGCTGAAGGCCTCAGAGCCAGACTTCCTCCCTCGCTGTGGATCCCACCAGCTGTTCACAGAGCATATTCCAACGAGCCTCCAGGCTTTGGCAAGGGGGCATCTCTGTTATCCAACCCATTGCAGAGAAGAGGACAGTGAGACCCCAGCATTCTCCCAAGGCCATCCAACACCCTGCACCCCAGCACCACAGACTCCACTTTAAAAAACTCCACTCGCTGCCTCCCAGCCCTCCCACCACGCACAGGCACCAACTGGGGCAGGATGGCTGAAGACACAAGGCTTGGAGAAGAAACCCTGACCCAGTTACCAAGGAAAGTGGATTCAAGGCAGCTGGTGGATGGGGCTTCCTCGAGTTTCAGAGCTCAGTCTGCCCCGGACATGGGCTGAAAAGAGTACAGGGGCAGAGCCCTGGGAAGCGAGCCTCACGGTGGCTCCAACCTTCCTCTCCCCAAGGCCCTGGACTGTCCCATGGAAGGCCAGAGCCCTGCTGGTGCACACAGGACCTGCTGTGGACAGGCTTTTGTGCAAACCCTGAATCCTCCCTCAGAGCTCAGAAAGAGCCCACCCAATTCTTCCCACTCCACAACCAGCCCCTAAGACCCAGACAGAAGCCGCCTGCTCCAGGCACACACTTCCCAACAGAGAGGGAGGTCCCAGGGCAATGAGGACACAGGCCGGGCAGCTCTCTCCCTCCCGCTGCAATCAAGAGCCTCTTCACAAAAGCTTCTTAGTGGTTTTTATTTTCTTGGACTAAGGCACCGATGAATTGACCGTGCAGCCTAGTACTGCCTTCTCCAAACCAAAAGGACATTCTCAGGGCCTCTCCTAGTGCCCCGCCCGCCAGAGGCCTTTCAGCGGCCTGATGAGGAGGTCAAGACGGGCACTTCACATCCACTTGTGTGCTGGCTCTGCCAAGACACCCTTGTCACTTCTGGGGCTCACTGGTAGTTACAGTCACAAGGTGGGCTGTCCAGCCCCAGAAGAGCACCCTTACTCTCCACTCCCCAAACCCTTCAGCACTTCAGGCCCCAGTGTTCTTCAGTTCTCTGCGGCCGTAGTACACTGGGGCATAGCATGCAAATGCCGCCAGAGCAAGCCCCAGGCCATTGTTCCCCTCATTCACCCCAGAGACGCATCCTTCCACATGGAAACATGGGGTCCACTTGTCCTGGGAATGGATGGCAGGGCAGGGGCAGCTGCTGTCCACAGGCACCGGCGGCAGCAGCCTCAGCAAGCGTGGCGGGGGTGGTGGCGGTGGGGGTGGTGGTGGTGGTGGTGGTGGAGGTGGTGAGGGGTGTGGCGGGGGTGGTGGTGGTGGAGGCCCACATTCGGCACGTGAGATACGTGGCCAGGATGATGGTGATGGTGGAAGATTCCCAGGTGGCCCCGCCGCCGGAAGGGCCAAGGCTGGGCCCGGCGGACTCGGTTTCCCCCTGCAGCTATACGGTTCCTCTCCACGTCACAGTCCTGCCGTCCATGGAAAAGGCAAGTGGCCAGCAGCAACAGTAGCAGCAGAACCGCCACAGCAGCGCCTGTGATCCATCCCACGAGGGCCGTGCTCCCCAGGAGGCCCATCATCTGGGAGCCGGACAGTCCCTCTCTCCCCAGCAGCTCCTCACTCCTTTCTCCCCTTCAGCAGCCTCCGCTCAGCCCTCTCAGTCACTGAACTTTGTTGTCTCCGCTGCGGGCTGGAGAGCAGCCAGGGAATGTGGGCGAAGCCTGTTTGGACTTGCAACTGCTGGCCAAGAGTGAAGCCAGGCTGCTGTTAACTCTGAGGAGGCCTGGCAGGGAGGCCGGGTGGAGACAGAGGAGCTGTCAGGATGGATCTGGTTGAGGGAGGAGCCCTGAGTCTAGAGGAAAGAAACCCTCCTGCTCCCTGGCTCAGTGACTTTCCCTCTCCGGGTTTCAGTCTCCTCTCAGAGACTGTGTGGAACAGAGATGAACAACACGTGCTTTGGAGCCAGACAACTCACTTGCTGTGAGATTGTGCACAATTAACTTAACCTCTCTGTCCTCTGTTTCCTCTTCTGTAAAATGGCTGCTAACACTTTCGTCCTTAATAGGGCGTTCTGAGGACTAAAGGAGTTGAGATGCATAAATCAGCAACACCAGCTCCTGCACACGTTTGCCATTGATATTACTGCAATGGACTCCATGGCTCAGGAGACGTTGTCGTCTGAGAGTCTGTGATTCCCTGTCCTGCAGCCTGCAGAGCCCTCCGGGGCTGAGTCAGGCTCTGTCAGATGAGCCATCCTGAGCTCAGTGAGCTTGAGAAGATCAGGGAGGCACCGCAGGCAGATTTTGCCATCCAGGGAGGTCCTCCATCTGGCTTGTGCTGGGAGGCAGGAGGGTCTGGGTGTCCGCCCAAGTTTGCTGGGAGGCAAGAAGGAGGCCACTGAGCTCAGAGAGGGCAGGCACAGGCCCAGCCTCCTGGTTCCCAGTTCAGCAGTCTCAACTGGCCATAAATGGCATGTTCCTTGCTCTGTCACACCCTCCCTGCCCAGCGGTGGTGAGTGCCATTCCTACCCAGTGGAGCATTTACAGAGTGGCAGGATCTGAGCAGTACTGACTCTCCCTCCAAGCCCACCCGCTAGGCCCAGATCCTCTGTGTTCCTCCTGGGAGGGGCCGCCCCATCCTGCTGACAGGCCTCAGCCACAGGTGCTCATTGTCTCTCTGGCAACCCTTTCTGCTGTGGGCATGCTGGGCTGTTCTCCAAGCCCTTCCTCACATGCAGCGGGGCTCCCCAAAGCCCCAGCTCTGTGTCTGGCTCTGCAGGGTCCCTCCAGGCTGAGTCCTCAGCCCCTCCCTCCAGGCTCACTTCCCCGCCGCCTGGAGGAATGTCAGCAGACACCGCAGGGCTGGTTCTCTGAGTTCTGGCGGCACCTCCACCCTGTGATGTTGGGCAAACCCCTCGCCCTGACCCAGCCTGTCTCCTCTGCAGAACTCCCAGGGCAAGAAGTGACCTCCAGGGACCCTTCCCCCTCTGACCTCAATCTGAGGTGACTTCTCTCAGGGAGGCCTGAAACCCTTAATGAAAACCCTCAGCAGATGAAAAGGCTAAACATTCCCTTCAACCAAATTGGGCTCAGGGGGCAGCAGGTTTAATGAATCCTGGCACTTCTTTGGCCCTTGGGGGAGCCACTTGAACTTTTAATGATGCTGGAATAAGAACTCCTCCTGCAGACTCCTGGGGCCCTGGGAGCCTGGCTGCCTTCCCTAGGGAAGTTAAGCAGGGAAGTCTGCTGTGAGGAGGAGGAGGAAGCCAAACAGGGGATTTTCGTCCTCAGAACTTCTCCAAGAAGACTCCCACCCCACACCAGCCGCTGGCGGCGGGGCAGGACCTTACAACTATGAACCTGAAGAACTTCAATCAGCAAAAAGGGCCCCTTGGAATCACCCAGACCCAGCCTTCACTGACAGATGGAGAAACTGAGGCCAGAGAAGGGAAAGACTTCCCTAAGTTCCCCCGGCCTTGTGTGCTAATCTACACAGCAGGTACTCAACAGAGTACTGTCCCTGCAGTGAGGGAGCCGTCCAGAGTGAGAGCCTGAGATCAGCAGGGCCTTCCACAGAGACAGTGGGAAGATGAGGTGGAGATGCGAATAAACCTGGAGGGCGCAGGGGTTGGGGGGCCCCCTAACACATACACATACACATGACATCTGTTTCATTAGGTGCAGGTTCACTCCCCATCTGGGTAGTAGGATCCCAAAGTGAACATTTGATTAGATGCTTTGGGCACTCATGGGGGCAATGAGGGACAGCCATTGAGAATACAGTCCTCCGTGACTTAACCCATTTATGCCTAAGGTTGCAATTTTTTGAATTTTTGCAATCAGACCTTGGCAATGACCTTGATCAGTAGGATAAAAATAACTCCCACATGCTTAGCGTTCCAATAATGGAACACCAGGCATAAATGTTAAGAAGTGACACAGCCAGGTGCAGTAGCCTGTAATCACAGCATTTGGGGAGGCGGAGGGGGGTGAATCATTTGAGCCCAGGAGTTCAAGACCAGCCTGAGCAACATGGCAAAACCCTGTCTCTTTAAAAATTACAAAAGATTAGCTGAGCATGGTGGCACATGTCTATAATCCCAGCTATTCAGGAGGCTGAGGCAGGAGGATTGCTTGCGCCTGGGGAGTTGAGACAGCAGTGAACTGAGATCATACCACTGTGCTCCAGCCTGGGCAACAGAGCAAGACCCTGTCTCAAAAAAAAAAAAAAGTGACAGAGACCTTCTTGGAGGCTTGACTGTACACTGTACACAAGGGTTTGCAGGACTGATAACTTTAAGGACACTGGCTGTATTTCCAGATCCCCCGCCTCAGAAAAGCTTGTCATTGTATTTCTTCCCCAGGGTTGGGACTTCCTAGCCAAGGAACGGGAGTTCTAGACCACACAGCTGATGGGTAAGCTTTTCGAAACTCATATTATTTAGCTTCATGCCCATATTTCCAGGGTACACAGACTCATGCACATGCTTGTAAATCAACATTGCTCTGTAGGAAAACTCATACACCAATAATTGTGTGTGCACACACACATGTAAATATGCACAGGTGAATACAAGTTCCAGACAACTCAAACTTGTGCTTGTAGTAGCTGCAGGTGGTTCTTGGAAGTTTAGCCATAGCAACCACATTGTTTTCACTAATTGGTGGCACCACCTAGTGGTGACACTGTAAATAAATCAGTTTTGTATTCTGACCTGTCAAAAGTTACAGTATCTGATGGTTGTTTATAGATCATAATTTGTACCCATGCATTTAAATCCTCTCTATTCCAAGTTCCTGTTAAAATAGACAAAGAGGCAAAAGAGGGAAAAATCCTATTCCACACCAGAAATCAATAAAAAAAATCAAATTACTGGCCCACAAACTTTAAGGAATTTCAACAAGATACAGTACAAATGGAGCCAAGCTGATGGGTGTATTGACTAAAGAAGGACATTCCTGGGAAATAATGGAGGATACGCCCCAGGAGAGCCTCCCTAAAGCCCCATAGTAGACAGCCAGGACTAGGAACAAGGCTGAGATGGGCATAAGCGGGAAACAAATTGAGCAACCTTGGGAACTGCGAATGCCTACTCACAGAGAAGGTAGCCAAGGCTCAATTCGTCTTTTGGTTTGCACAGAAAAGTAGGGACATTGGCCAGCAGGTTTCTAACCCAGGTGCTCGTGCCAGTTAGAGAAGGGGGGACATTCTTCCAGCCAACCTTGGACTACCTCAACAAATAGTGAAAACAAGTTGCAGAGCAGAACAGCAAATTTCTCTCCTGTTCTCAGAAGCTCTCCCTGCCCTAATCATGGTCGATGGGATCTCCCAATCTAGAAAACTAAACTGTAAATATTCCATTTTTCTTCTTTTCCCATTGCCTGGAACCAACATGTTTGAAAATGATCTATATATCTTTCAGAGGGCCCATTTCAAATCTCAATTCCAAACATATGTAGATCTAGGTCCCTCCATAAAGTGAACAAATATGTAATAATATCTAGACATACAAAAAAAGATGTAAGTTATTGTATCTTTATCATTAGGGTAACTAGAATCTAAGAAACAAAAACAGTAAAATTCCGTAATGTATATTGTAAATACAATTCCAAAAGTCAGTCTATGTATGAATATGGAAAATATGCAAAAAGAGGAAATTTATTTTCCAGTTAAAAACCAAATCTGGAAAGATTGCTTCGAGAACCTTCCGTATAACTCAGAAATAAATAAATAGATTAAAAGAGAGAGAAAGAAAAGAAAAATCCAGAAATCAAATACACCTATATAAGAGGCATTCCAGAAATAGAAAATAGAGCCCATGGAGAAACAATCATGAAAGAAATATAAAGAAAATTTCCTGACTTGAAGAATTAACTCCTTAGATCAAAAAGTGACTTAGTACTCAGCAAACTATCTATCTATCTACCTATCTATCTATTTAGAGACAGGGTCTCATTCTGTCACCCAGGCTGGAGTGCAGTGGCACAATCACAGTTGGCTCACTGCAGCCTCGACCTCCTGAGCTCAGGTGATCCTCCCACCTCAGCCTCTCAAGTAGCTGGGACTACAGGCAGATCCCATCATGCTGGCTAATTTTTTTTTTAATTTTTTTGTGGAGACAGCATTTTGCCATGTTGTCCAGGCTGGTCTTGAACTCCTGGGTTCAAGCAATCCTCCCAACTTGGCCTCCAAAGTGCTGCGATTATAGGTGTGAGCCACCACACCCCGCTTAAGGAAACTATTTAAAGAGGCCAGATCATCTAGTTATATCCAGGTAAAATTTTAACATTAAAACAATAAAGAGAAATCAAATGGTATAACCATCGTGGAAAACACTTTGAATTTTCATATAAAACTAAACACACTCTACCAGCTATTTACTGTTTCTAACTATTTACCAGCACTCACACTCCTTGGAATTTACCCAAATTAGCTGAAAACTTTTGTTCACACAGAAATCTGCATGTGGATGTTTATAGCAACTTTATTCATAATTGACAAAACTTGGAAGCAACTGAGATGGTGAATGGAAGCAGCAGGTGAATGGAAAAATAAACTGTGGTACACCAGACAATGGAACAGCACTCAGCACTAAAAAGAAATGAACTCTCAAGTCATGAAAAAACATGGAGGAAACTTAAATGCATATTGCTAAGTGAGAGAAGCCAATCTGAAAAGGCTACATGTGTGTGATTCCGTCTATTTAACATTCTGGAAAAGGCAAAACTATGGAGACAGTAGAAAGATCAGTGGTTGCCAGGGGCTGGAAGGAGGCAGGAGGTAGAGCACAGGGAATTTTTTAAGGCAGTGAAACTATTCTATAAAACACTATGATAGTGGATACATGTCATTTCGAAATTTGTCAAAATCCGTAGAATGTACAACACCAAGAGTGAACCCTAACGTGAACGATGGCCTTTGGGTGATGACGTGTCAACATAGAGTAGATTACAGCAAATGTACCTCTGTGTTGTGGAACACTGGTAATAGCGGAGGGGGGATTCATATGGGAAATCTCTGTAGTCGCCACTCAAATTTCCTGTGAACCTAAAACTGCTCTAAAAAATAAAGTCTACTTTTTTAAAAAACAAAAGGAGTAAAGAAAATAATCCTACAAACCACAACAGGAGCTGTTTGAACTGTTTCAAAAACTAAAGAGACCCTTTTTTATTTTTTAAATTCATATAACTTACTTTATAAAACTAGCGTAACCTGATACCAAATATAAGAATCATATCACAAAAACACTACAAATCTCAGAATTTTTTTTTTTTTTTAGACAGAATCTCGCTCTGTCGTCCAGACTGGAGTGCAGTGTCATGATCTTGGCTTACTGCAACCTCCGCCTCCCGGGTTCAAGCGATTCTCCTGCCTCAGTCTCCTGAGTAGCTGGGACTACAGGCACATGCCCCCACACCTGGCTAGTTTTTTGTATTTTTAGTAGAGATGGGGTTTCGCTGTGTTAGCCAAGATGGTCTCGATCTCTTGACCTCGTGATCTGCCTACCTCAGCTTTCCAAAGTGCTGGGAATACAGGCGTGAGCCTCCGCACCTGTCCCAAATCTCAGAATTCTAACAAATTTATGTTATATCCCTAGCAGAACATTGGGAGACGAACACGCCATAAAATAAATTTATTCTAGGAATGTGAGGGTGGTTTCATATTTTAAAAATATGTTGCAATTAATTATATTAATAGGTTAAAAAAGTAAAACCATATGATCATCTCAACAGATGTCAAAAAGTAGTTAATAAAATTCACTATGCATTCCTGATAAATACAGGGATACCTCATTTTTATTGTGCTTCACATATATTGCTTTCTTTTTTTTTTTTTTTTTTTCCTTTTAACGTATTGAAGGTTTGGGCTGGGCTCAGTGACTCATGCTTGTAATCCCAGCATTTTGGGAGGCCCAGGTGATGGATCACTTGAGGTCAGGAGTTTGAGGCCAGCCTGTCCAACATGGTGAGGCCAACCCCATCTCTACTAAAAATACAAAAATTAGCCAGGCATGGTGGCTTGCACCTGTAATCCCAACTACTCAGGAAGCTGAGGCACAATAATTGCTTGAACCCGGGAGGCAGAGATTGCAGTGAGCTGAGATTGCACCACTGCACTCCAACCTGGGTAACAGAGGGAGACTCTGTCTCAAAAATAAACAAAAACAAATTGAAGGTTTGTGGCAACCCACTTCGAGCAAGACTTTCGACACTATTTTCCAACAGCATGTGCTCACTTCATGTCCCTTTGTCACACATTTTAGTAATTCTCACCATATTTCAAATGTTTTCATCATTGTTGTATCTGTTATGGTAGCCCGTGGTCAGTGATCTTTGATATTACTATTGTAATTGTTTTGGGGCACCATGAACTGTACCCGTATAATATTATTCAATAAATGTTGTGTGTATTCTGGCTGCTTCACTGACTAGCCCTTCCTCCATCTCTCTTCCTCTCCTAGGGTTTTCCTATTCCCTAAGACACAACAATATCAAAATAAAGCCAATAAATAATCCTATAATGGCCTCTAAATGCTCAATGAAAGGAAAAGTCACGTCTCTCACTTCAAATCAAAAACTAGAAATTATTAACCTTAGTGAGGAAGGCATGTTGAATGCCAACACAGGCTGAAAGCAAAGCCTCTTGCGCCAAGCAGTTAGCCAGCTTGTGATTGCAAAGACAAAGTTCCTGAAGGAAACTAAAAGTCCTACTCCAGTGAATACATGAGTGATAAGAAGGCGAAACAACCTTATTGCCGATATGGAGAAAGTTTGAGTGGTCTGGATAAAAGGATAACCAGCCACAACATTCCCTGAAACCAAAGCCTAATCCAGAGCAATACCCTAACGCTCTTTATTTCTATGGAGGCTGAGAGAGGTGAGGACGCCGCAGAAGAAAAGTTCGATGCTAGCAGAGGCTTAAGGAAAGAAGCCATCTTGATAACATAAAAGTACAAGGTGAGGCAGCACTTGTACTTTTGTGATGTTGAAGCTACAGCAAGTTATCTAGAAGGTCTACCTAAAATACTCAATGAAGGTGGCTACACTAAATAACTGATTTTTAATGTAGATGAAGCAGTCTTCTATTGGAATAAGATGGTATCTAGGACTTTCACAGCTAGAGAGAAGTCAATGTCCGGCTTCAGAGCTTCAAAGGACAGGCTGACTCTCTTGTTAGGGGTTATTGCAGCTGATGACTTTATGTTGAAGCCAGTGCTCACTTACCATTCCCAAAATCCTAGGGCCCTTAAGAATTATGCTAAATCCACTCTATTGATTTATAGATGCCTGTGCTCTATAAAAGAAAAAACAAAGCCCAGATGACAGCACATCTGTTTACAGCATGGTTTACTGCATATTTTAAGCCCACTGTTGACACCTACTACTCAGAAAAGAAGATTCTTTTCCAAATATTACTGCTCATTGACAAATGCACCTGGTCATTCAAGAGCTCTGATGGAGATGTATAAGGAGATAAATGTTGTTTCCATGCCTGCTAACACAACTTCCATAATGCAGTTTATGAATCAAGGAGTAATTTCAATTTTCAAGTCATCTTATTTAAGAAATGCATTTTGTAAGGCTATAGCTGCCATACAGAGTGATTCCTTTGATGAATCTGGGCAAAGTAATCTTTTGTGAAAGGAAGGCTCAATCAACATGGCAAAATTTATTAACAACTTATTTTAAGAAATTGCCACAGCCACCTCAACCTTCAGCAATCACCACCTTGGTCAGTCAGCAGCCATCCACGTGAAGGCAAAGCCCTCTACCGGCGAAAATATTACAAATCACTGAAGACTCAGGTGATCATTAGCATTTTTTAGCAATAAGGTTTTTGTTTGTTTGTTTTTTTGAGATGGAGTCTCACTCTGTTGCCCAGGCCAGAGTGCAATGGTGTGGTCTCGGCTCACTGCAACCTCTGCCTCCGGGGTTCAAATGATTCTCCTGCCTCAGCCTCTGGAGTAGCTGGGACTACAGGTGCATGCCACCACACCCGGCTAATTTTTTGTTGTTGTTGTATTTTTAGTAGAGACGGGGTTCCGCTATGTTGGCCAGGCTGGTCTCGAACTCCTGACCTCATGATCCACCCGCCTCAGCCTCCCAAAGTGCTGGGATTACAGGTGTGAGCGACTGCACCCAGCCAATAACGTATTTTTAAATTAAGATATGTACTTTTTAGACATAATGCTATTGCACACATAACAGACTACAGGATAGTGTAAGCATAATTTTTTATGCACTAGGAAACCAAAAAATTGATGTGACTCACTTTATTGCAGTGGTTTGGAACTGAACCTGCAGTATCTCCAAGGTACTCCTGTGTTGCAAATGAGTAAAAAGAAAAAAAAAAAAGTGTACTATTAGGAGGATACTCTCTTAACATTATTAAAAGGAAAAATATCTCAAACCAGTAGTCAACATCATGATTAATGGTAAAAAAAAAAATAGGCCTGTAATCCCAGCACTTTGAGATTCCCAATGAAACCAGGAACAAGCTAGAATGCTTACTTCCACCATTTTTAGTTAGCTTAATACAATAACAACATATAATAAAAGGTAGAAATATTGGAGATGATCTGATTATGTATCTAGAAAACTTGAAAGAATATGCTGGAGAACTATTAACACTAATAAGAGTTAATTTAAACATTCAAATTTTTAAATAAAACTTAATTTAAAATTTTTACCAGGAGCAGTGGCTTATGCCCACAATCTCAGCACTTTGGGAGGCTGAAGTGGGCAGATCACTTGACGCCAGGAGTTCAAGACCACCCTGGCCAACATGATGAAACCCCATCTCTAAATAATAATAATAATAAATTTAGATTCTAAAATTAAAAAAATACAAAATCAGTGATTTTCCTACATAACAGTAATAACTAATTCAAAAACAGAATGAAGGCATTACTGATATTTAAAACAAAAAATATAAAACTTCTAAAAACAAACAAGAATAAATTTAACAAGAGATGTGGAAGACCAACATGAACAAAAGAAAAAGCAGCTCTTCACTGACAGCTATGAAAGAAGACCTAACTGAAGCGCCACACCGTGTGTCTGAAAGGGAGGAGCCTGTATTATAGTCCAGGCTACACTTCAGTGGATATGGCTCCTGTGAGACTTGCAAACAACCTGCCACAAGCATCTGTTAAATAAATTCTTATATGCTATAGAGGTAATATTTTTGAAAAGTATTAATATACTTTTTTTGAGATAGAATCTTGCTCTGTTGCCCAGGCTAGAGTGCAGTGGCATGATCAGAGCTCACTGCAGCCTCGACCTCCTGAGCACAAACAATCCTCCTGCCTCAGCCTCCCAAGTAGTTGGAACTCCAGTTGTGTGCCACCACGTCTGGCTAATTTTTTTATTCTTTGTAGAGAGGTGGTCTCGCTATGTTGCCTAGACTGATAACCTGCTTTTTAAAGTTACTTTTCCAAATATGTAAGTTTCTTCCTAGTTGTTGCAGAGCATTCGCCTGGAGAGAGAGTTGAATTATTACAAAAAGAATGTAAGGAGAAGGAGTTTAATATGCATGCAATCTTTGGCCTTCAAAATTGGCCTTTGCCCTGCAAGTTAAGCCAGTTTCCTAAGAGGATTTTCCAAATTCTTTTTTCTCTCCTTTTCAACACACTGAATCAAGAACCAAATAAGGACCCAGCCCATGCAGATCTCCCATAATGTAGAAAGCTCCCCTATTCCACATGCAACAGCCATGTAGCTGAAGTTTGAAGCTCTAAGGTAGACGGAGGCCATGATATCCAGGCCTGGGAGAAGCCTGGTTCCTTCTGGCCCCAAGGGATGATGGGAAGTAGAGAGAAGAGAGGCATGAAGTACAAAATGTGTGTGGCAGCTACTAGGGAGCTTCAAAAATAAATGGAGAAGGCTACAGGAAGACAGGGCTACAGGTGAATACACTGAGGCACTGATGTTATTTTGATGGGGAGTATGGTCTACAAAATCTAGGTATTCATGAAAATGTGACCTCATTTGTACATGCAGGGTGGTTAGTGCTGGCAATGTTTGTGTTACACATATAAACACACACAGACAGAAGTCTGAAGAGATACATGATGCAATCTTAACAGGGCTTCCTCTGAGCAGTGAGTTTGCAGGTGACTGCTTTTTATTTGGCATTTCTACATTTCTAAAACTTGCAACAATAAACATTTTACTTGTCTAATAATGAAAGCAACAAAAGTTATAGCACCTTTAGAAAAATATTCAGAAAGCATGCCCACCAAGTAGAACAGGTCTGCATCCCAGCCAAGTGATCCACCCCATTCACCAGCGAAGAGAGCAGCTAGACCCCAGAATAATAAGCTTCATTGGTGTCATTTTAAAGATGCTGACCGGGCGCAGTGGCTCATGCCTGTAATCCCAGGACTTTGGGAGGCAGATGGGGGTGGATTGCCTGAGCTCAAGAGTTTGCAACCAGCCTGGGCAACACAGTGAAAACCCGTCTCTACTAAAATACAGAAAAATTAGCCAGGTGTGGCGTCGTGTGTCTATGGTCTCAGTTACCGGGAGCCTGAGGCAGGAGAATTGCTTGAACCCGGGAGGCAGAGGTTGCCGTGAGCCAAGATCGCGCCACTGCACTCCAGCCTGGGTGACAGGGAGAGACTCTGTCTCGAAAAAAAAGAAAAAAAAAAAAAAAAAGATGCCAACCAGTGGAAGAGGTGTCCTAGATTCGCTGTCCTTGGGGATGTGTGGGAGCTGATTAATCTAAGGGGACTGCTTCTCCCACCCTCCCTGGACAGCATGTCCATGGGCTTTGAGACATGTACATGCAGTAAACACAGTGAACTTTCTTGAGCCTAAGTTTGCCCTCATGCACAAAGAAGGAAGAACTGGAGACAGATTGAATCTGTGCAGTCTAAGGTTTATTGCTCTCTGGATTTTCAAGTCTCTATAATTTTCTGAAATCATTATCTAAAGATAATTGTGACACTTAGAATTATATTCATTGATGTGACTAACATCGGTTGAACTAGACTCTGTGCCTGGTGCTGAGGCTGGGTAGAAAAAAGACAATCCATGCCTTCCAAGAGCTTTTTACCTAGGACAGGAGACAGAAATGTAAATTATTACAACACACTGCGTAAATTCTGGGACCTAAGTGTTCACAAGGAAAGCACAAAAGAAGTCATTCATAAGCAATAATCTCTTTTCCTTTTCCTCCCTAACTATTTTAATAATTGCTAGAATAATTACACTTTCAAATGTATCTCATTTAAATCTCACAACGTATTGTCCTGACATTACATAGGAGGCTTAGAGAGTTAAAGCTCTCACTGTTGCCGGGCACGGGGGCTCACACCTGTAATCCCAGCACTTTGGGAGGCCAAGGTGGGTGGATCACCTAAGGTCAGGAATTCGAGACCAGCCTGACCAACATGGCGAAGCTCCATTATCTACGAAAAATACAAAAGAATAGCCGGGTGTGGTGTCGAGCACCTGTAATCCCAACTACTTGGGAGGCGGAGGCAGGAGAATCGCTTGAACCCGGGAGGCAGAGGTTGCAGTGAGCCAAGATTGCGACACTGCACTCCAGCTTGGGGGATACAGTGAGATTCTGTCTCCAAAAATAAACAAATAAATAAATAAATAAAGCACCCACTCTGGGTCACGCAGCAGTAAACGACAGAGCCAGAATCAAGTGCAGACCTGCCTGACCCCAAAGCCTGCCTCTAACCCAGAACAACATTGTGCTAGACTGAGAGATGTAACTGAACATGATGCTTCACTCAGAAAGCTTGCTCTCTGATGGGAAAGAGAAGTCATGTCTCTGAGAATCCACAGGAGAGAAAATCAGGACACAGGCATAAGAGGATAATAAAGAGGAAAAGAAGGAAGCTTTCAAGTTCTTTTGCCCTGAAATTTGAAAAATCTCCTGATTAAGCTTTTGTAGAACAATGTTCAAAGAGATAATAATTTCCTGAGTGGGTTTTCAACCTATCCTACACACACATAAAAAGAAACACTTCTAAAAAGTAGACAATAATCAAAAAATGTTATGGGGTGATGGTTGGATAGACAAATTGATATATGATAAATGTAGCAAGCAGTTAGCAATTGTAGAGACCAGTGTTAAGTATATGGCTATTCAACTGTACAATTCTTTCAACCTTTCTGTGTGTTTGAAATATGTTTGAACTTTTCCCTATGTTTCAACCTTTCTATATGTTTGAAATATGAAGAAAACACACAAAAAATATTGGGAGAAAAAAGTGGACAATAGTTGTGGGAGAAAGTAAGTGAACAGAGCTTTCTAGTGCTGTCCAATATGGTACCCACTAGCCACATGGCTATTGGTCACTTGAAATGTGGCTAGTCTGAGTTAAGATTTCTGTAAGTTCCAAGTCTTTGCTATTGGGAATAGTGCTGCAATAAACATATGTGTGCATGTGTCTTTACAGCAGCATGATTTATAATCCTTTGGGTATGTACCCAGCATTGGGATGGCTGGGTCAAATGGTATTTCTAGTTCTAGATCCCTGAAATGTCCAACAATGATAGACTGGATTAAGAAAATGTGGCACATATGCACCATGGAATACTATGCAGCCATAAAAAATGATAAGTTCATATCCTTTGTAGGGACATGGACGAAGCTGGAAACCATCCTTCTCAGCAAACTATTGCAAGGACAAAAAACAAAACACTGCATGTTCTCACTCATAGGTGGGAATTGACAATGAGAACACTTGGACACAGGAAGGAGAACATCACACACTAGGGCCTGTTGTGGGGTGGGGGGAGGGGGGAGGGATAGCATTAGGAGATATACCTAATGTAAATGACAAGTTAATGGGTGTAGCACACAAACATGGCACATGTATACATATGTAACAAACCTGCACGTTGTGCACATGTGTCCTAGAACTTAAAGTATAATAATAAAAAAAAGATTTCTGTAAGTATAATATACACTCCAGGTTTCAAAGACTTAGTACACAAAAGAATGTAAAACACATCATTAGTAACTTTTAAATCTTGTCTACATGTTAAAATAATCGTATTTTTGATATATTTAGTGAAATAAAATGTTATTGAAATTCATTTCACCTGTTTCGTTTCACTTTTCTAGTGTGGCTACTAGAAAATTTTAAATTCTGTTGCTTGCATTGTATTTCTACTGAACAGTGGCACACCTCACACCTAGATGAATCAAACGTAGACACTGATCTCAGAGAGCAGAAGGTCTAGGTCCTGTGGGCAAAACAAGCCTAAAAATCATCAGATGATTTCAGCACACTGTAATCTCAGTGACTTTCTTGCTTGTGGATGTCCACTAGGTGTGTTTGGATTAGGCTTGGGGCATAACTACCTTCCTAGAGAATATTTGGAAATATGTGGGGGCATCTGGCATTATTGGGATGACTGGGTAAGTATTTAGTGTGCAGGATCCAAGCATGACAAATATCCTACAATGAGTGTGATGGTCCCAATGAGGAAGACTTGTCCTGCCCAAAACATCAGTAGTGCATCTGCTGAGAAACCCAAAAGTAGAGGGAAAGTAACACTCCCCTTTCTTTCCTCTGGTTGAGGACTCTGAGGTCTGTTCTCCATCCCACATTGGGGCAATATTATTATTTCTTTTTATTTATTTATTTATTATTTTATTTTATTTTTTTTATTTTTTATTTATTTTTTTATTTTTTTTAGATGGAGTCTTGCTCTGTCCTCCAGGCTGGAGCGCAGTGGCACAATCTCGGCTCACTGCAACCTCCGCCTCCTGGGTTCAAGCAATTCTCCTGCCTCAGCCTCCCGAGTAGCTGGGATTACAGGCACCTGCCACCACACCTGGCTGACTTTTTTTGTATTTTTAGTAGGGATGGGGTTTCAGTATGGTTGGCCAGGCTGGTCTTGATCTCCTAACCTCAGGGGATCCACCCACCTTGGCCTCCCAAAGTGCTAGTATTGTAGGCGTGAGCCACCGCACCTGGCCAGTAATATCATTATTTCTATGGAGTCAAGAACAAGGAACTTCTTGGGATACTGAGTCACATAATCCAATTCCACGCCTCCTTAAGGGTAAGAAAAACACCTGGGACAGTCAGGGACACCCAAGGGATTGACTTGCAGCAGGAAACCTGTCTGATTATGGAGATTGCCAATAGCAAGTTTCAATTAACCCAGACTAATTGGGCTTCTGGGAGGCTGTCCCCAGAGCTCAGCATGCCAGCCTCCAGCATCAGACCCTAAAGTGCCACGGTGGCAGAGCATTTCTGGGGATGGTACCCAATGAAAATGAGTCACTTCTCTGGTCTAATCTCAGGAGCTGGAGCTATGGGAGTTGGAGAGTGTGTGGGTGTCCCGTGTAACTCAGGTTGAAGGACTTGGAGTTCCCAAACCTCAGGAAATCCCAGAAAGCTTTGGTTGGGAACAGGTAAGGGTGTGAGGACTCAGACAGGAGAAGAGGATCACTGTCAGCTTGTGAAAGGATCAGAAATCCATTCCCAGGAGGAGGTTCAGAGGTCCAGGCAAGAGATGATGGATACCCATGTCACAGCAGTGGCAGAGAGAGCAGCAGGTGGAACAGATTTCAAATCCATATCTATTTTTGAGATGGAATTAAAAAGACTTTCTGAGTCATTTGATGAGGAGAACAGAAGCAAGAGCCAAGCATAATTCCTACGTATCTGGATTGGGCAACTGTGTGGTAAAACAGGCAGGAGTAACTTTTGGAGAAACTTGCCAGTGCAGGCGAAGAGAGAGATGAGGCAGCAGCTGAAAGAGAGAATTATGCCAAAGATTTTTACTTTAAAGGTGCAAGAAGATTGAGCTTTATATTCTCAGTAGAGTCACCAGAGGAGAGGGTCAGGACTCGCAGAATGAGGTCCCCACAGAAGGGAGAGGGATTAGAGTCAGGGAGAGGTGGAGTAGGACGTTTTGAGGTTGATGTTTTGTCTCAGTACCCAATGTCATGAGTCTCCCGTTCTCTAGAATCTTGACATGACCCTCCTTGGGCCTCACTTCTCTCTCTCTTTATACCCATATTAAATTTTTTTTTCTTGAGACAGGGTCTTGCTGTGTCACCCAGGCTAAGTGCAGGGGCACGATCACGGCTCACTGCAGCCTTGACCTCCCGGGCTCAAGCAGTCCTCCCACCTCAGTCCCCCGAATAGCTGGGACTGCAGATGTGTGCCACCATGCCTGGATGTGTGTGTGTGTGTGTCTGTGTGTGTGTGTGTGTGTGTGTGTGTGTATGTGTAGATAGGGTTTCACCATGTTGTCCAGGCTGGTCTCGAACTCCTGGGCTCAAGCAATCTGCCCGCCTCGACCTCCCAAGGTGCTGGGATTACAGGCGTGAGCCACTGCACCTGGCCAAAAAAAAAAAAATTTCTAAGCCTATGTGCTATGTACTAGAAAAGTCTAAAACACAAGACTAGTAACAGAAAAGTGGAAAGCAAACGGATACAAAAGATATATAATGTAGACTGAGTGCAGTGGCTCATGCCTGTTGTCCCAGGACGTTGGGAATCTGAGACAGGAAGATCACTTGAGGCCAGGAGTTTGAGACCAGCCTGGGCAACATGCCAAGACCCTGTCTCTGCAAAAAAATTTTTTTTAATTAGCCAGGCATAATGGCATATGCCTGTAGTCCCAGCTACTCAGGAGGCGGAGGTGGGAAGGCTGCTTGAACCCAGAAGGTCAAGGCTACAGTGAGCCATCTTCATGCCGCTGTACTCCAGTCTGGGCAACAGAGCAAGACTCTGTCTCAAAAGAAACAAAAAAAAAAAAAGGAAAGAAAAGAAAGAAAGAAAAAGAAAAAAGAAATATAGAGCAAATACTAATGAAAACTGGTATAATTATATTAATAATAAACAAAGTAAATTTTAAGGCCAAATGAGATAGAGTTTGTATGTAAATATAAAAGATAATTTTCACCAGGAAGATATACCAATTCTAGTCTCATATGCACCTAAAACATAGTCTCAAAATATGTAAAGCAAACACTTATAGAACTATCAGGAGAATTTCACAAATTCACAATGAATAAAAAATTCTAACACATATCTTTAAGTAATTCAGAGCCAAAAAGTCAGTAGATATTTAGATTTAAACAAATTAATTATAAAGTTTGATCAAATGAACATATACACGAACATTACCCTCAACAAACAAGACACATTATTTTCAAGCACACAGAATATATTTATGAAAAATGACCAGAAATCAAGTCATTAAGCAAGAATAAAAATGTTTTTTCCTATCGCTGCTATAACCAATAACAACAAAAAAAAAATCTTTTTAAAGATGGGTATCATACAAACCACATTCTCTGACCACAAGGAAATTACATTAGAAATTCAGCTAAAATCAATTTTAAAAATTAAAAGGTTTACACAAAAATATTATTTGTTGAGAAATTAAGAAATAAACACTTCTGAAATAATTAAAAGAAGTAACAATAGAAATTAGAAATTACTTGGAACCTGACAGAAACAAAATACTATATATCAAAGCTCATAAAAGTAAATGAAATAATCATTTATATTGGGAAAAAAGAAAGTCTGGGATTTAATGAGTTTAAAAATTGAAAAAAGACAAACAGAATAAATACAGGAAAATAAAAGAAAGGAAATAATTAAAATAAGAGCAGTTAACAAAACCAAAAATTGATTCTTTGAAAAGACTAATAGAATTAAGAAAGTTCAGGAAATATTTATTAAGAAACAAAAAGAAACCAGGCACAGTGGCTCACACCGATAATACCAGCATCTTGGGAGATAGAGGTGGGAGAATCACTTGAGCCCAAGAGTTCAAGACCAGCCTAGGCAACACAGTGAGACTCCATCATCACAAAAAAAAAATTTTTTAAATTTTTTAATTAGCTGGGCATGGTGGCACCTGCCTGCTGTCCCAACTACTAGGGAGGCTGGGGCAGGAGGATCATTTGAGCCCAGGAGTTTGAGGTTGCAGTGAACTGTGATCATGCCACTGCACTACAGCCTGGGTGAGAGAGCAAGACCTTGTCTCAAAAGGAAGAAAATAAAATAAAGAAGGAAAGAAAATAAGCAAAAAGAGTGAAAGCACAAATAAAATTTTTTAAAAAGAATATCACAGATACTTCATATATTTTAAAACAAATGAAAAGATATAGCAAGAGGAAGGAAGGAAACAAACACTGGAGTAGAAACTAATGAAATAGAGAATAGAAAAACAATAGAGAAAATTAACAAAATCACAAGTTTGGATTTTTTTTTTCTTTTTCTTTTTTTCTTTTTTTCTTTTTTTTTTTTTTCTTTTTTTTTTTTTTTTTTTTTTTGAGACAGGGTCTCACTCTGTCACCCAGGCTGGAGTGCAGTGGCACAATCTCAGTTACTGTAACCTCCACCTCCCAGGCTCAAGTAATCCTCCCACCTCAGCCTCCTGAGGAGCTAGGACTATAGGCCTACACCACCATGCCCAGTTAATTTTTGTATTTTTAGTAGAGATGGGGTTTTGCTGTGTTGGCCAGGCTGGTCTCGAACTCCTGACCTCAGGTAATCCACCTACTTCAACCTCCCAAAGTGCTGGGGTTACAGGTATGAGTCACCGTGCCTGGCCAAGTTGGATATTTTTAAAAATTAACTACATTTCAAATCTTTAGCTACATTAACCAAGAAAAAAAGAGAAAAGACTCTTTTTTCTTGTAAAAATTACTAGAACCAGAAATGAGAGACATCACTACCAATCTTACAGATATAAAAAAAAAAAATTATAAAAACACTATAACGATTGTGTACCAAAAAAAATAGATAACTTAGATGAAATGGACAACTTTCTAGGAAGGCAGAAATTACCAAAACTGACTCAAGAATAAATAAAAAATCTGAATAGACCTATAAAGAGATTAGATTAGTAATTTTAAAAACTACCCTACAAAGAAAAGTACAGGCCTACATAACTTCACTGGTGAATTTTACCAAACATTTAAAGCATTAATATGAATGTTTCACAAACTCTTCAAAAAATTAGAAGCAGATACCAAGAACATTTAATGGAAAAAGAACAGTGTTTTCAAGAAATGGTGCTTGGACACCTGGATATCCAAATGCAAAGAATAAAGTTGGACACTTACCATACACCAAATACAAAAATAGAATGAAGGTCTAAATGTAATAGCTAAAACTATAAAATTCTGGGAATAAAACATAAGCTCAAATCTTTATGATCTTGACTTTGGCAATGGAATCTTAAATATGATACCAAATACACAAGCAATAAAAGAAAAACTAGATAAATTGGACTTCATTAAAAATAAAGTTTTGTGCTCCAAATACACTATTAAGAAGTGAGAAGAGGCCGGGCATGGTGGCTCACATCTGTAATCCCAGGGAGGGATATTTCGGGAGGCCGAGGCAGATGGATCAACTGAGGTCAGGAGTTCAAGACCAGCCTGGGCAACATGGTGAAACCCCATCTCTACTAAAAATACAAAAATTAGCCAGCGAGGTGGCATGTGCCTGTAATCCCAGCTACTCGGGAGGCTGAGGCACAAGAATCGCTTGAACCCGGGAGGTGGAGATTGCAGTCAGCCAAGATCATGCCACTGCACTCCAGCCTGGGCAACAGAGCGAGACTCTGCCAACAAAAAAAAGAAAAAAAAAGTAAGAAGAGAATCCAAAGAATGGAAGAAAATATTTGCAAATAATATATCTGATAAGGGACTTATATGTAGAATATATAACTCTTACAATTCATTAATAAGAAGACAAACAACCCAACTTAAAAACAGGCAAAGGATTTGAATAGACATTTCTTCAAAGAAGATATAAAAATGACCAATAAGCACATGAAAAGATGTTCGATGTCATTAAACATCAGGATGCAAATCAAAACCACAATGAGATACCACTTCACACCCATTAGGATGACTAAAATCAAAAAGTCAGGTGATAGTAAGTATTGACAAGGATGTGGACAAGTCAGAAACCTCATACTCTCCTGGTGAGAATGTAAAATTGTGCAGCTGCTTTGGAAAACAGCCTGGCAGTTCCTCAAAAGGTTAAACAGAGTTACCACATGACCCAACAATTCCACTCCTAGATATACACCCAAGAGAAATGAAAATCTGTGTTCACACAAAAACTTGTACACAAATATTTATAGCAGCACTATTTGTAATCGCTAAAAGTGGAGACAACCCAAATATCTATCAACTAATGAATAGATAAATAAAATGTAGTATAGCTATACAATGAAATATTATTCAGCCATAAAAGGAATGAAGTATTGATACATGCTAGAACATAGATGAACCTTAAAAACAACATGCTAAGTGGAAAATCAGTTACAAAAAACATATATTATATGATTACATTTATATGAAACTTGAAGAATCAGCAAATTTATAGGGCTAGAAAGTAGGTTAGTGGTTGCTTAGGGATTGGAGGATGGGGGCACAGGAGGATAGCTACAGGGTACCAAATTTATTTTTGAGGTGATGAAAATGTTCTAAAGTTGCTTGTGGTGATGGCAGTTCGACTCTGTGAATATGCTAAAAATCTTTGAATTATACTCTTTATTTTATTTTATTTATTTATTTGTTTGTTTATTTTTGAGATGGGGTCTTACTCACTCTGTTGCCCAGGTTGGAGTGCAATGGCGCAATCTTGGCTCACTGCAAACTCCGCCTCCCGGGTTCAAGCGATTTTCCCACCTCAGCTTCCTGAATTGCTGGGATTACAGACCACCATACCTGGCTAATTTTTGTGTTTTTCATAGAGACAGGGTTTCACCATGTTGGCCAGGCTGGTCTCGAACTCCTGATCTCAGGTGATCTGCCCACCTCAGCCTCCCAAAGCGCTGGGATTACAGGTGTGAACCACTGCGACCAGCCCTGAATTGTACACTTAAAATGGCTGAATTGTATGGTATATCTCAATAAAGTTGTTCCCCCCAAAAAAAAACAAAAAAGAAAATATAACAACTTGAAAACCTAGATGAAGTAGAAAAAGTCCTAAAAATACATAATTTGCCTAAACTGATTTGTGATATGACAGAAAACTTATAACCATTTAAAAAATTGTCAGTAGTTAAAATCCTCCCACAAGGTGAACACTAGTTGCAAATAGGTCCAACTTGCACAAACTATCCCAGTATAGAAAAATATTATAAGCTAGCATAACCTTGAAACCAAAACCTGACCAGACCCTATAGAAAAGGAAAATTATGAGACAACAGCCTTTATGAATATATATGTAAATCCTGAAAACATATTAACAAATTAAATCCAGGAGTGTATGGAAAACCTTATAAATCATGACAAAGACAGATTTCTTCCGGTAATACAAAGGTGTTAGAAAATCAATTAACATAATTCATCATATTAAAAAAAACAAAGAGGAAAGATTACATTATCATCCCAATAGATGTGAAAACTAGTGGACAAAATTTAACATTCATTTATGATTTTAAAACTCTTAAAGAAAAAAATAAAATGAAGAACAGTAATATATTATGTCTTCATTTGGGTGAAAAATAAAGGGAGAATGTGTGTGTGTGTGTGTGTGTGTGCGTGTGAGTGTGATGACTGTCGTTACAGTGTCCAGAGCGGAGAACTAGGTTATGAGGTGACCTGAGTGGAAGGGAGAGTTTGTCTACATATCCTTTTCTGCCTTTTGAATATTGTGTCACAAAATTGAACAGACTATTAAAAATAAATTTTAACTTAACAATTAAATTACATTTGTAAAAAATGCTTAGCAAATTAGGAATTGAAAGAAACTTTCTTAACCTGATAAAGAATATCTAAATCAAACATCACTGATATTTGCAGCTGGGCATGCTGGCTCATGCCTGTAATAGCGCTTTGGGAGGCTGAGATGGAAGCATCCTTTGAGACCAGGAGTTCAAGACCAGCCTGGACAACATGATGAGATCCTGTCTCTACCAAAAACATTTTTTTTTTAATTAGCGGGACTTGATAGTGTGTGTCTGTAGTCCCTGCTGCTACTCAGGAAGCTGAGACAGGAGGATCACTTGAGCCCGGGAAATCAAAGCTACAATGAACCATGATCATGCCACTGCACTCCAGCCTGGGTGACAGAGCAAGGCCCTGTGTCAAATAAATAAATAGACAGATAAATAGATAAATAAAAGATACTTGAAAGCATTAAAGATCAAGAGCAAGACAAAACTGTAATCCCAGCACTTTGGGAGGCTGAGACAGGCAGATCACCTGAGGTCAAGAGTTTGAGACCACCCTGGCCAACATGGTGGAACCCAGCTCTACCAAAAATACAAAAATTAGCCGTGTATGATGGCACATGCCTGTACTCCCAGCTACTCAGGAGGCTGAGAGGCAGGAGAATCGCTTGAACATGGGAGGCAGAGGTTGCATTGAGCCAAGATCACATCATTGCACTCCAGCCTGGGTGACAGAGACTCTGTCACAAAAAAAAAAAAAAAAAAAAAAAAAAGCAAGACAAAGATGGCTGCTCTTACTACTTATTTTCAACATTATTCTCAAAGATCTTAGCCAGCACAGAGGCATAATAAAATATGTAAGAAGGAATACGGATTGAAAAGGAAGAAACAAACCTGTCATTATTTGCAGATGATGTTTGTCTACAAGAATATCCAAAATAGATAAATTACTACAATTAATGTGACAGTGGAGCAATAATCCAGGTCTTAAAATCAATAAACAAAAATAACAAAAATTAATTGCATTCTAGTATAACAACAATAAACCCTGAAAATGTTATTTCTAAAATTGATCCTATTTACAATAACATTAAAATATAAAAAACAGCTGTTCCAAAAATAACAAATGTACAGAACCTTTTAATGAGAAAATTTTTTTAATTTAATGAAATACATTTAAAGAAAATGAAAGTAAATGGAGCAATATACCATGTTTATGGACTGGAAGACTCAATATAAAAAAGATATAAGTTATCTCAAAATTGCTTTATAGATTCAAATCAATTCCAATCAAATTTCTGAAAAGTTTTTTTAGAATTTGTCAAGCTAATTTTAAAATTTGTAAGCAATCATCAAAGCATTCTTGTAAAGAGAATACCAAAGCAGGGATATTTGCCTTACCAGATAACAAGAATTATCCTAAAGCTCTTGTAATCAAGACGGTACAATATTGCTGCAATGATAGACAAATCGCCCACTTTAAACAAAGAACTCAAGGGCCAGGCCCTATTCTTTCCATTCTATCCGCTTGGAATTTCTATTATCTGGATTTGAAATGATGAATATATCTTTCACATTATCTAACATTTCTTTCCATATATTTCCCTTTTTATATCACATTTGGGAGTATTCATCAACTTGACCTTCTGGCTTGATAATCTACTCCTCAGGTGAACACATTTGAGGAGTGTATTATCATTAGAGGAACTAATTCACTGAGGTTTTTTGTTTGTTTTTGCCTTTATTTCAACAATCAACAGAATCTCTAATTGGTTTTTGTTTTCATATGAACTTATTGTTCCATGGATGAAAAATCCTTTCTTGTCCTTCCAGTGGTATAAATCACACTTCTTTCAAAGTCTTGTTTACTTTATTCATGGTTTTCTTCAACGTTAGTTTCTCTTTGTTGGATTTGGTTTCTCACTTTTATGATGTTAGTTTTCCTTCGGCGTGTGCTTATTCTTATTGTCAGGTTTATCTTTTTATTTAACGTTCCATATTGGCCTGTCTGTGGATGTGGTTTTCATTGACTATCTCCAGAAATTATAAATGGGAGGATATTGTTTGTGCCCCTCATCCCTTCAGAGATTTCTCTGAGTTTCAAGTTCAAGCATTGGCAATGACTGACTCCGCTTAAGGGCAAATATCTGTCATGCTCACTGCTTCAACCTGCCCACTTGCTGCGAATTAGAGTCCCTAACCAGCCATCATGATGGTTGCCCCAGGTCCCTCCTTCTTTTCCTTGTAACTGTTGCCTCTGAACTAAGAACGCCTCCAGAACCACTCCCCTTATTGCAGTAATCCCTTCCTTACTTTGTTTGGCTGTGGTTTCTTCCAACAATTCAATCTCATCTGCTTACCATTTTTCAGGAATTCCTGAACATTTCTTGTTGGCTGGTAGCACTTTCTCTTGCTTTTCAGCACTGTTAAGAATTTATTTTCTAAAATACCTAGGAATAAATTTAGCCAAGAAGATGAAAGATCTCTGCAAGGAAAACTATTAACCATTGATGAAAGAAATTGAAGAGGACACACAAAAAATAGAAAAAAAACCTCATGTTCATGGATGGAAAGAATTAATATTGCAAAAATGACCATACTACCAAAGCGACCTACATATTAAATGCAATCCCTATCAAAATACCAGAGACGCAAGATCTTACTTTCTGGACCAAATTTGGGACATAAGTTTCTGATTTATAAGTTTACTGATATGAAAAGCCATCCAAATTCATAAAAGTGAAACTACATTTGAGGGTTTCCCCTCATTGAAAATGACATAAAGATAATTATAAAGCTTAGAGAAAGGGACAAGTCAGTGAATGGACTGCTGGATTCTGAGAGAGTAGATTCTTTTAACATACATATGGTCTCTTTCCTCAGGGTCTCCTAGCAAACAGAAACTAACAGAACCCACAGAGGCAAAACAGATGGTTACATAACTCGGGCACACAGATTTTATGTCTACCAGATTCCTAGATCTGTGATCCTGCTGCCATAGGGAACTCCCTGGGCCTGAGCCCTGGAGCCCAGGATTTCACAGCTATTCCAAACCCCATCCCCAAAGATCACAGAGAAGAGCCTGATGGCCACCAGGGGGAGCCCAGAAGCTGATCAGTTCACCTGAAATCAATCCAGCATCCATGCGTGACAAGAATAAAACATAGGAAAGAAGAAGGGTTTATCCCAGAAATAAAAAGATAATTCAACATTAGGAAAAAAAAAACACGTTAATATAAATCACTTTATTAACATATTGAAAGGAGAGGAGCCATGTGGTCAGGACAAAATAAAAGACCTGAATTGATGGAAAGACAAAAGACAATGTTCTTGGATGAGAAAACTTGATTTTGTAGTGATGTCAATTCTGTCCCAAATTAGCCAACAAATTAAAAGCAAAATCCCAGGAGAATCTTTATGAAATGTGACAAGCTGATTGCAAAATTTATCTGAAAAAGAAAATGTGCAAGAACAGCCAAGAAATGATTCAAAAAGGCTGGTAAGAGAGGATTTGGCCTAGCAGATATCAATATAAAGCTATAAATCACTATAAAGCTATAGTAATTAAAACAGTGTGACATGAGGACAGAAAGAGACAATAAAATTTCTTTAGAACATAACACTGGGTCCAGAAAGAGACTAATAAATTTGTAAGAAATTCATATATGAGAAAGGTGGCATTTTTTAAATCAATGAGAAAAGAATGACCTTCATAATAAATTTTATTGTGGCAAGTAAATAAGCTTACTTATCCTACCTCACTGACTCAATAAGTAAATTCAAGATAAAATAAAAGTTAAATTGAAAAGTAAAACTTTTAAATCATTAGAAGAAAATACAAAAAGGAGACTGTACTTAAAACCTTGGGGATATTACACAAGAGACAAAAATGAAAAAGAAATTTGCTACCCCAAATAATTAAACTTCTATATAACAAAAGATATCATACACAAATAAAAAAGGTAACTGAAATAAAATGTTTGCCACATATGTAATACACAAAGAAACACTATAGAGAATATATAAAGAACTTCTAGAAATCAATATTTTCAAAATTAGAAAAATGAGCATAAAATATGAAGAGATAATCAACAGAAGAAAAATGTTAATAGCAAAAAATGACAAATAGAATTATTCTTAACATTTTTAGTGATCAGGGAAATGTAAAATAAAACAGCAAGATATCCTTTTTCACCCATTGTAATACAAAATTTAAAAGACTGAGGCCGGGTAAGGTGGCTCAA
This sequence comes from Macaca fascicularis, assembly GCF_037993035.2. NCBI lineage: Eukaryota > Metazoa > Chordata > Mammalia > Primates > Cercopithecidae > Macaca > Macaca fascicularis. The sequence continues at coordinate 63,517,102 of NC_088389.1, forward strand.
ACGTGTAATCCCAGCACTTTGGGAGGCTGAGGGGAGGAAAATCACTTGAGACCAGGCGTTCAAGACCAGCCTAGGCAAATAAAAAGACTCCATCTCTACAAAAAAATTAAAATAATCATCAGGGTGCACTGGCAAGCTCCTGTAGTCCTACTTATCCTACTTACTCGGGAACTGAGACGAGCGGATCACTTGCGCCCAAGAGTTCAAGGTTACAGTGAGCTATGATTGCACCACTGTGCTACAGCCTGGGCAAAAAGGCAAAATTCTGTCTCCTTAAAAATTTGATTTAATTTAATTTAAATTTTAAAATAAAAAATAAAAGACTGATAACACCCAGTATCAGTCAGGATATGGAGAAATGGGTACTGTTGTATTCTTGGTGGAGATTTAAATTAAGACAGCATTTCTGAGGGCAATTTAGGGCATCTTTCAACAATTTTAATAAACATACCTTCAATCCAATAACTTGCTGTCAAAATATCTATCCTAGAGAAGTATTTGTACATGTGCCAAAGAGTCATGTAAAATGATATGATTTGCAGCATTGTTTGCATGGCCAAAGAAAACATTAGATATAACCTAAATGTCTAACAACAGGAAATACTCAAATAAGCTATAATATATTCACACAATAGAATATTACATGTAACTTTTTTCTGTTGCTTGTTTTTGAGACGGAGTCTCGCTCTGTCACCCAGGCTGGAGTGCAGTGGCACAATCTCAGCTCACTGCAAGCTCTGCCTCCCAGGTTCACACCATTCTCCTGCCTCAGCCTCCCAAGTAGCTGGGACCACAGGTGCCCACTACCACGCTCGGCTAATTTTTTCTATTTTTCAGTAGAGACAGGGTTTCACCGTGCTAGCCAGGATGGTCTCGATCTCCTGATCTCATGATCCGCCCGCCTCGGCCTCCCAAAGTGCTGGGATTACAGGCATGAGCCACCACACCTGGCCCTACATATAACTTTCAAAGAAACAATTACATAAAAATATCTACGGTCAGGTGCAGTGACCCACCCCTATAATCCCAGCACTTTGGGAGGCCGAGGCAGGTGGATCACCTGAGGTCAAGAGTTTGAGACCAGCCTGACCAGCATGGTGAAACCCTGTCTCTACTAAAAATACAAAAATTAACCAGGTGTGGCGGTGCATGCCTGTGGTTCCAGCTACTTGGGAGGCTGAGGAGAATTGCTTGAACCTGGGAGCCGGAGGTTGCAGTGAGCCGAGATCACACCACTACACTCCAGCCTGGGTAGCAAGAGGGAAATTCCATCTCTCTCTCTCTCTCTCTCTCTCTCTCTATATATATATATATATATATATACATACATACATGTATATATATATATATATAGTGTGTGTATGTGTATAAATATATATAGAGAGAGAGAGAAAGTGTGTATGTATATATATACACAAGACATGGTATATTGTTAGAAGCAAGCCTCATATATTAAAGAAAGACACAGAGGATTTTAAAAGACTCAAAACTTTTAAAAATAAAAAAATACGATTTTTGAAATTAAAAAAATCAAATGGATGAATGAACATGATATCCTGGATTGGATCCAGGAACAGATAAAGGATGTTTGTGGGAAAACTGGGAAAATTTGAATAAGCCTATAGTTTAATTAATAGTGCCAATTATGTTTAGTTGTGCCACTGCTAATTTCTGAGTTTTGATAAACATTTCATGGCTATATAAGATGTTCACATTAGGAGAAGCTGGTTGAAAGTTATACAGGAAATCTACATCCTATCTTTAGAACTCTTCTGCCAATCTAAAATTATTTCAAAATTTAAAACAAATTTCAAATGTATTAGATGACATTAATAGCAGACTAGAACCTGCAGCAGAAAATATTAGTAAACTTGATACCATAGCAATATACATTAACCAAATAAAATAAAAAAATATATAAATAAATAAAGTATCAGTGAGCTTTGGGACTTCAAGTAGCCTAATATATGTACAACTAGAATCTCAGGAAAAGAAGCAATGGACAGAAAAAAAAAAAATGGGAAAAAAATGATCAAAATTTTTCCAAACTTAAAAAAAAGCCTACGAAATCATAGATCCAAGAATCTCAACAAAGCCCAAGCAGAAGAGCATGAAGACAGCGACACCAAGGCAAATTATAATACAATTGCTTTAATCAGTGGTAAAGAGAACATCTTAAAAGCAATCATAGAAAAAGACACGTTATATACAGAAGAACAAACATAAGAATGACGGCAGTCATTGTCAGAAACAATGCAAGCCAGAAGACAGTGGTGCAGTATCTTCAAAATGCTAAAAGGAAAATTCAGCTGTCAGAATTCTATACTGAGCAAAATACCTCTCAAAACCGAAGTTAAATAAAAATATTTTCAGACATACAAAATTTGAAAGACTTTATTACCAACAGACCAGATCTATAAGAATATTAAAAAGAAGTCCTTCAGGTGGAAGAAAAATGTTATCAGAAGGAAATACCTATCTATACCAGGCAATAAAGAGCTCTAGAAATGGTAAATAGGTGAATAAATATAAAATATTTTTACTCTAATTTTTAAACCTTTTAAAACATAACTTGGATGTGGCCAATAAGAAGCTAATAAATTTTTTAAAGGAAGGAATATATAACATAGTTGACTATTGGAAGCAAAAGTAATAAGGTATTATAGAATTTTAACAGATGTGGAATTACAATATATAACAACAATAGCTCAAAACCCAGAAGAGGCAAGGTGAAAGTGCACTGTTGCAACACTTATATACTATAGGTGAGGTGGTATTATATTAATTAAAGGTAGATTAAAAGGGGAACAAATAACAGATGGAACAATAGAAAACAAACAGCAAGATGAAATATTTAAATCCAACTATATCCCTGGTCATTTTTAATGTAATTTGTGTAAGCATCTAAATTAAAGGACAGAGATTGTCTGATTAATTTTTTAAAGATCCAGCCAGTCACGGTGGCTCACGCCTGTAATCCCAGCACTTTGGGAGGCCAAGGAGGGCGGATCATGAGGTCAGGAAATCGAGACCATCCTGGCCAACATGGTGAAACCCCGTCTTTACTAAAAATACAAAAATTAGCTGGGCATGGTGGTGCATGCCTGTCATCCCAGCTACTCGGAAGGCTGAGATGGGAGAATCGCTTGAACCCAGGGTGGAGGTTGCAGTGAGCTGAGGTCGCGCCACTGCACTCCAGCCTGGCGACATAGCAAGACTCCATCTCAAAAAAAAAAAAAAAATTAAAGATCCAACTCTATATTAATAGCAAAGTAGATATTAGAGCAAAAATATTAACAGGGATAAAGAGGGTTAGTTGAAAATGACAAAGATGTCAATTCGTCAGGATAACGTAACAGTCCTAAAAGCTTATATATCTAATGACAGAGCCTCAAAATACATAAAGCAAGACCTGACAGAACTGAAAGGAGGAACAGACAAATCTGTAATTGCAGCCAAAGATTTCAACATCCCTGTCTCAGTAGTTGAAAAATAAGTAAACAGAAAATTAGTAAGAATATAGGAGACTTGAACAATACTTTCATCCAACTTAATTGATATTTATAAAACCCTTCACCCAACAACAGCAGAACACCATGGAAAAAGACAGCTAAGGAGAATTCTCCTGAGGTCAAAACAAACCTCAAAGACTGGCCTCAAAAATACTCCTGCCCAAATGTAATTGAATCAGACTGTGGTGCAATGTATTCCCCAGCACATGATCAAAAACAATAAAGCAATCAGATGACAATGTGTGGAGCCTAACACTGGGTGTGATACCAGCAGAAGTAGATACTTTTACAAATAGATCAGGAAAAGCGACAGTCAAATGGCTCTGCTAAAACCACTGTTATCCCAGGGTGAATGTGCACATATGCAAGGCTATAGTCTCTAAGGAAAGACAGAGGCTTCATGCTGTGGGATAATAGACTAAATTAAATAGTCTAGCCAAGTCAGTAGTAAAGAAGTAAAAAATAACAAAAGCAAGCTACAAAGAGGGGTGGAAGATCGATATCTAGAGTGGCTACCATATATTACCAAAAATATAAAGTTTCAACAAAAAAATTATGAGTCATGCAAAGGAACAAGAAAGTATGCACACATGAAGGGGGAACACAGGCAAGAGAAACTGCCAGCCAAAGGCCTCAAGTCATATTTAGCCAATGAAGATTTCAAGCATCCACTATAACTATATTCAAAGAATTAAAGGAATTCATGCTTAAAGAACTAAAGGATCTACATATTTAGTACAACCCCTATCAAAATCCCAATGATGTTTTTGCAGAAATAGAAACATCCATCCTAAGATTCGTATGGAATCTCAAGGGACCTTGAGTAGTCAAAACAGCTTTGAAAAATAACAAAGCTGAAGGACTCACACTTCCTGATTTCAAAACTTACTACAAAGCTACAGTAATCAAAACAGTGTGGTACTGGCATAAAGACAGACACATAGACCAATGGAATAGAATGAAAAGCCCAGAAGTAAACCCTCATATCAAGTGATTTTTGTCAAGAGAAATTAGACTATTTATTTAGGAAGGGACAGTTTTTTTCAATAAATCATGCTGGGAAAATTAGATATCCACATGCAAAAGAGATTCTTTTGTAATGCCAAATACAAAAAAAAAAAAAAAAAAAAAATCAAAATGGACAAAAGACCTACCAAAAACTATCAAACTTTTAGAAGAAGTCACAGGGCAAAAACTTCATGAATTTGAATTTGGCAATAATTTCTTGGATATGACTCCAAAGGCAGAGGCAAAAAAAGAGAAAACAATCAACAAATTAGACTTCATGAAAATATTAAAATGTTGTGCATCACAAGACTATGTCAACAGAGTAAGAAGGCAACTCACAGAATGGGAGAAAATATTTATAAATTATATATCTGATGAGGGATTCACATCCATAATATAGAGAGAACTCTTAAAACCCAAAACAACAACAACAAAAGAAAAACAGTGCTATTAATAAAAGGGCAAATAACTTAAATAGACATTTCTCCAAAAATCTATACAAATGGATAATAAGCACATGAACAAATGTTTATTACTAAATCATTAAGGCAATGCAATCAAAACTACAATGAGATAAGATAGTCCATCTCACCCATTAGAATGGCTGCTATAAAAAAAAAAAAAAAAAAAAAAAAAACAGAAAATAACAAGTGTTGGTGAGACTATGGAGAAATTGGAACCCTTGTGCACTGTTGGTGGAAATATAAAATGGAAAACAGTATGGCAGTTTCTCAAAAAATTAAAAATAAAATTACTATATGATCCAGCAATTCTACCTCTGGTGAGGGGTGGGGGAGTAAAGGAAGCTATGGTGACAATTTCTCATCAAATAGAGAATATTAATAAAGAGATAGAAACTATTTTGAATGGAAATTCCAAAATTAAATGTACAATAACCAAAATGAAAAATTCACTTAGAGGTGTTCAACAGTAGATTTGAATTGGCAAAAGAATCATCAAACTTGAAGATAGATTGATAGAGATTATATAATCTGAAGAACAGAAAGAAAAAGGGATAAAGAAAAATGAACATAGCCTTAGGGAAATGTGAAACACCCTTAAGTGTACTAACATATGAGTGAGATAGGATTACCAGGAGAGAAGAGAAAGAAATGAACAGAAAAAGTATTAGAAGATATAATGATTGAAAACTTCCCAAATTTGTTGAAAAACATTACACATTGAAAACTTCCCAAATTTGTTGAAAAACATTACACATCCAAGAAACTCTACAAACTCAAAGAAACCCACCCCAGACATATAATAGTAAAAGTGCTTGAAAGACAAAGAGAAAACATTGACAGCAGTAAGAGACAAATAACTCATCACATACAAGGGAATGATAATAAGATTAGCAGCTGACTTCCTATGAGAAACAGTGGAAGCCAAAAGACAGCAGGCTGACATATTCAAAGTACTGAAAGAAAAGCCTGCCAACCAAAAATATTAAAAACAGAAAAACTATCTTTCAAAAACCACGGCAAAATAAAGACATACCTACATAAACAAAAACTAAGAGAATTCATTGCTAGCAGACCCACTTTACAAGAAATACTAAAAGAAATCCTCTAGGCTGAAAGCAAGCAAATACAGATGGAAATTCAAATGCACGTGATAGAACAAAGAGCACTGATAAAGATAACTATATGATTATAAAAGGCAGTTTTAAGTGCATATTTCTTATTTCTTCTCCTATTTTTTAAAGAAATTATATAAAACATTATATATATAATTATATTCTTGGAGAAAATGTATACTCTAAAAATTACAAAATATTGTTGAAAGAAATTAAAGAAGATCCAATTGGCTCATCGGCACGGTCATGGCAGGTGTGCTGAGGAAGACCACGGGCCTTGTGGGATTGGCTGTATGCAAGAGTCCACACAAGACAAGCAGCTAAAATCAGTCTGCTAAAATGTAAGAGGCTAAGAATATTGTACACAAAGATCCTTGATGTTCTTAAGCGAACCCCTAAAAAAGCAGCATATAGAAAGTATACAGAACAGATTGCAAATGAGAAGCTGGCTATAGTTAAAGCAGAACCAGACGTTAAACAATCAGAAGACCAACTTCAAGGTGTTCAAATAAAAGAGGTGATTCTTCAGGTTGAAAATGAACTAAGTCTGGCAAGAAAAATGATGCAGTGGAAACCATGGGAGATGTTCATGGAGGAGCCGCCTGCCAATCAATGGAAATGGCCAATGTAATTAATAAATGACTGATGGGTTGATGGGAAACTGAGATAATTAAATATTTTGTTATATTAAGAGCATATCCATATTATTGACATTTTATGATCAAGAAAAGAAATATAGAAAATATTTAAGAGACTTAAAATTGGTGATTATGGTAATACAGTCTTGTGAATCAATTTTTGATTTAAAAAGTATTCACACAAATTATTACAAAGATGATATTTCTTAGAACAGAGAGGTCATGGAAAGATTTGAAAATTAATTTTTAAAAATCCTACAGATCTTCAGTGCAGAGGCCATAATCCAAAAGTAAAGTTTCTTTAGTAGTATCTTCAATACATCATTAATTTTTTTATCATCCTAAAGAAGAAAAGGTCCTTAATTATTATTGTCTAAACAAATTTATAGATCACTGTTTAAAGTAAATAGTAAGAGTGAATATTTTCAAATGTGATAAAATAGCACATAAAATTTGAAATTATAGTTAACCTCCTTAACTGTGATCTTACGTATGTAAAGTAAAATTTAAGTATATAATTAGGCCAAGTGCGGTGGCTCACACCAGTAATCCTAGCATTTTGGGAGGCCAAGGCAGTTGGATCATTTGAGATCAGAAGTTCGAGACCAGCCTGACCAATATGGTGAAACCCCCATCTCTACCCAAAATACAAAAAAATTACCTGGGTATGATGGTGTGTGCTTGTGATCCCAGCTACTCGGGAGGCTGAGGTGGAAGGATCACTTGACCCCAAAAGGCAGAGGTTGCAGTGAGCCCAGATCACACTACTGCACCCTAGCCTGGGTATCAGAGCAAAACCCCATCTCAAAGAAAAAAAATTAAAATTAAAAATTAAAATTAAAATAGGCTAAAGAGCTGAATATACATTGCTCCAAAGAAGATATACAAATAGCCAATAAACACTTGAAAATATGTTCAACGTCATTAGCCATTAGAGAAATGCAAATCAAAATCACAATTAGATACCACTTCACTCTTACTATGACGGCTATACATATATAATTTTTTTTTTTGAGACAGGGTCTCACTCTGTCACCCAGGCTGGAGTAGGGTGGTATGAACATGGCTCACTGCAGCCCTCAACCTTCTGGGCTCAAGCTATTCTCCTGCCTCAGTCTCCCAAGTAGTGGGGACTACAGGCACATGCCACCACGCCCGGCTAATTTTTGTATTTTTTGTAGAGACGAGGTTTCACCATGTTGCCCAGGCTGGTCTTGAACTCCTGGTCTCAAGTGATCTGCCCACCTCAGCCTCCCAAAGTGCTGGGATTACAGGCGTGAGCCACCACATCCGGCCAAGACGGCTATAATTTAAAAAGCAGATAATAACAATTGTTGGTGAGGATGTGGAGAAATTGGAACCCTCATGTGTTGGGGAAATGTAAAATGGGAAAGTAAAATGATACTTTCCATTTTGGAAAATGGCAGTTCCCCAAAAATCTACACATAGAGTTTCTATATGACCCAGAAATTCCACTCCTAAGAAAATATTCAAGAAAGGCCGGGCGCAGTGGCTCACGCTTGTAATCCCAGCACTCTGGGAGGCCGAGGCGGGCGGATCACAAGGTCAGGAGATCGAGACCACGGTGAAACCCCATCTCTACTAAAAATACAAAAAATTAGCCGGGCGCGGTGGCGGGTGCCTGTAGTCCCAGCTACTCAGGAGGCTGAGGCAGGAGAATGGCGTGAACCCAGGAGGCAGAGCTTGCAGTGAGTCGAAATCGCACCACTGCACTCCAGCCTGGGCGACTCTCAAAAAAAAAAAAGAAAATATCCAAGAAAAACGAAAATATACATCCACACAAAAACTTGTACACAAATGTTCGTAGCAGCACTATTCATAATAGTCAAAAAGTGGAATCAACCCAATGTCTATCAACTGATGAATGGGCAGATGAAATGTAGTATATCCATACAATTGAATATTACTTAGCAATAAAAAGAAATTAAGTCCTGATACATGCTACAATATAGATGAACCTTGAAAACATTAAGCTAAGTAAGAGAAACCAGTCACAAAGGGAAACATATTTTATAATTTCATTTATATAAAATGTCCAGAATAGGCAGCTCAATAGAGACAACAAGTAGATTTCCTAAGACTGGAGGAGGTTGAGGGGAAAAGAGGAGTGACTGCTAAACAGTATGGGCTTTCTTTTGAAAGTGATAAACATGTTCTAAAATCAACTGTGGTGATACTCAAAACTATTGCATTGTACATTTTAAATTCGCCCATTGTACACTTTAAACTCCCCCATTTAAAGTGTACAATGCAACAGTTTTGTATTTGAGTTGTACATTTTAAACGGCGGAATTTAAATGGGCGGCTGCATGGTGTTTGAATTATAGCTCAATAAAGATGCTATTTTTAAAAAGAACTAACCATTGATTCGCACAACATGGATGACTCTCAAAATAATCACGCTGAGTGAAAGAAGCCAGATTTTAAAAAGAGTACATTCTGCATAATTCCCTTTATGTAAAATGCTAGAAAAGGAAAGTAATCTGCAGTTACAGAGAGCAAATCAGTGGTTGCCTGGTTGGGGAAGAAAGGAATGGATTACTAAGGAGCATGAGAAAAATTGTGGGTATATTAGATAAGTTCATTATCTTGATTGTGGTCATAGTTTCATGACTGTATACATTAAAACCAATCAAATTATATTATTTAAATATAGTTGTACATCAATCATCCTTCAATAAACCTGCAACAAAAAAGCATACTAAAAAGTCACAAGATTATTTATATGTATAGATATACATATATAATCACAAGACCTATTTCTATGTATAGATATACATACGCAAATGATCAGAAAAGTATCTGGATAGATATACACAAAACTAATAACAATAGTTACTTTTGGAAAAGTAAAAGTGTAAATTTATTTTGTGTAAATAAATAAAATTCTAATAAACTTCCTTTTACTTTTAAAATAGTGAAATAAAAATCTAACAACAATACCTAGTTCCAAAATAAAATGACCCTAATTTTTAAAGAGCCCCTTGACTGGGCGCAGTGGCTGACACCTGTAATCCCAGCACTTTGGGAGGCCAAGGCGGGAAGATAACTTGAGGTCAGGAGTTCGAGACCAGCCTGGCCAACAGGTGAAACTGTGTCTCCACTAAAAATACAAAAGTTAGCCAGGTGTGGTGGCGCATGCCCGCATGCCTGTGGTCCTAGCTACTCGGAAGGCTGAGGCAGGAGAATCGCTTGAACCCAGGAGGCGGACGTTGTAGTGAGCTAAGAATATGCCTGGGCAACAGAGGGAGACTCTGTCTCAAACATAATAATAATAATAAATATAAATAAATAAGTAAATAAAGAGACCGTTAAACCTGCAGAGACATGGACTCTGAAAACTGTCGAGAACCTCATGGAGGAACCATCAAGATGGATGCTCTGAGCACAGGGAAGAGGGACCAACTGGAGGAACCCAGTCACTGGCTGCCTGGGCAGACAGGCTTTGCATTGACTGAGGGAGATAGGATTCAAGGGTGGACAAGTCAGTGTCAGAGTTAACCCAGGGCCATGCTCCTGCCTCACTAGGTGGTGCTGAGCTAACCCCTTCACCCCTCTAGGGCAGTTCTCCCCCTGGACAGTGAGCATGGGTTATGATGGCCTTTAAGCACTTTCCTGCTCTGATAGTCTGTAATTCTGCTGTGCTTCTTCATCCAGTTCAGTTCACTCCCCCATTCACTTTCCTAGATTTTGCACTTTTGTAAGATCCCTGTGAGAGTTGAGCCAAGACCTCTAGCTCCTCACCTGGAAAGCAAGTCTGCCTATCATTTGTTCACTCACTCATTCATTTATTTTTACATTTATTTATTCATTGAGAATTGCTTATGTGTTCATTTAATTGCTCATCATCCATTCACATATTCATTCTGTAAACATTCCTGGGTCAGCACTGGCTGGGGCCTGGCCTAAGAGGATGGTTCCTGTCCCTTAGCCACTTTCTCCGACTTTTCCACACCAATTAAGATTTCTAAATAGATTCTTTGTAATTGGGTCTTTGGGACATTATCCCTGAGGCACCCCAAAGTTTCTAAGCTGGGCACATTTCCTCTCTTCCCTCTAAATTTCCTCAGGGATCGCACAGTCCCTTGGTGCACAGAGTGCTTTGAAAGGTACCACCTCCATATGGCCTGCCTGCTCCCTGGAAGCTGTCGGCTGAGATGGAGCTGGGCGCTACCAGGTCAGGGGGTCCCTGGCTGTCCACAGTAACCTACTGGCCTCTCCGTTTCCTAATTTTACCAAACCTGACACATTGCCAAGAAACCCACTGAATTCTAAGCAGTTTGTGTAATTCTGCCAAATTCCAAAAGTTCCGTTTAATTCTATCGAGTTGCAAACGCTTTGCTGAATTCTATGAAAGTTCAGCCATGTTTTCAGAGTTTGGAAAGCTGGGCTGGTGTGAAACTCCATGTCCCGTCCACCAGAATTCTCTATGTTTAGGAGGCTTGGGCTTCCTTCTTTGAACTGTGTCCCCCTGGCTCCAGAGAGAAAAGGTCCCTGGTCTCAAACCCTCTGAAACATCCTCCAGTGAGCCAAGGAAATGGATCCAGAGAGCCTGAAGGTGAGTGAGAAATGGGGATGTGAAGGCAGAGGAGGGAGTCAAGAGCCTGAGAAGAACAGGGGCCTTGGCTTCCCCCTCTGCTCGACTGTGCAACACTGGGCAAGCTTCTTCGCCTCGCTGGGCCTCGGTTTCTCCATGTCTAACAGGGGGGCAGTCCAGTTGATCTGTGAGACCCTTCCCAGCTCTGCCAAGGTGTCACCTAGGCAGGGACCAGCCCGTGTTTGGCATCCAGTGGCTCACTCCCAGTTTGCCTTAGCCACAGAACATCACAGCAAGACAGGAAGTCAGCCGTGGCCAGGCTGGCAGTCTCAGCTTGGCCTTCAGAACCTGGGAGAGGAGAGGAAGGGTGACATCCCTGCAGGCTGGCTGGGATAGGAAGCAGATAAGAAGTGAGGGAGAGGCCGGGCGCGGTGGCTCAAGCCTGTAATCCCAGCACTTTGGGAGGCCGAGACGGGCGGATCACGAGGTCAGGAGATCGAGACCATCCTGGTTAACACGGTGAAACCCCGTCTCTACTAAAAAATACAAAAAATTAGCCGGGCGCGGTGGTGGGCGCCTGTAGTCCCAGCTACTCGGGAGGCTGAGGCAGGAGAATGGCGTGAACCCGGGAGGCGGAGCTTGCAGTGAGCTGAGATCCGGCCACTGCACTCCAGCCCGGGCGACAGAGCGAGACTCTGTCTCAAAAAAAAAACAAAAACAAAGAAGTGAGGGAGAAAGGTGGGCATTATCCAAGAGGTCCAAACATAGGGCCACAGAGTGAAAAGGAGAGAAGGCTCGGCGCAGCCTTAGGGAGGACACAGGAAGGCTCCCTGTGGAGGTGCCATTTGAACTGGTTTTTCCGTAGCATTCTGCCAGGAGGGAGGTGGGGGCAGAAAGAACATCATGGGCTCTGCAGACAAAGCTTTCTGGCCCTGCTTTGGGAACCAGAGTCCACAACATCGGTCACGTTCCTCCTCCTCCCGCAGGCCCCACCCCCCGGCTGAAGGGCAGAAGGAAGAGCGGGGGGGCCCCAAGTCTTTTGCGGCTTGCCCCTGCTCCTGGGCTGCAGTGTCCTTCTGGGTTGTTGTAGGCAGGGTTTGCTCCCTTCCCTCAGAGCTGCCCCTTCCTAGAGATGCCCCTGCTGCCCCTCCTGGCCGTGGTTTCCACACGCCTCCTCCCAGGGACAAAGGCATCTGCCCAGCCCTCTGAAGCACCCTGGCCCCGGGTTCAAGGGGATGCACTACTGGAGCTGGATATGTGTGTGCACACATATGTGTAAGAGACAGTGAGCGGTACCTAATGTGTGTACGCTCATATGAATGACAACACAGGTACACACATGAGCCTATGTGTGGCTTATACTCACAGGCACACATTTGTGCACCTGTATGTCACACAGGTATTTGTGCATTCTCCTGTAGGTGAGTGCACATGTGGTGGCCTGTATGTATATTCCAATAGGTAGCCAACACTGCAGATGCTTCCTTGTGACTTTTGGGAATAAACTGTAGTACCTGGAACCAATGCAAAGAGGAAGTGGTGCCTAGCCAGCCACTGGGGCCTCATGATGCCATCTCTGTGTCGCACCCCAGCCCTGGCACAGTGCTTGTTTCTGTTTGTGCCCTGTTAAATGGGGGTCCCTCTCCAGGAACCCAGCCTCAGAGTTTCCCTGCTGGAAACTCCAAAGTCTTGAAGGAAACTTGTGGCTCACATATACCTGGGCCCATGGTGAGTCTGGACACAGTCATGTGAGACAAGACTTTTTCTCTCAGGCCCTAGGACTGGATCAGAGATCTTGCTGCAAGGCACCCCCGAACTCCCTGAGGGAGGGCCTCCGTGTGTGGGGTTAAGCTCTGAACCCTACACTTACACTCTGGGAGAAGAACGAGTAGCCATAGGGGCCACCTACCTGGAAACCTCATGAGTGGTGAAGGCCCAGTAAGACCTAGAGAGACTCCACTTGTGACCCTTCAAGTAGCCTGACAGCAGAAAGAAAGGAAGAAAAATATGTACAGGAGTAATGAGCTTCCTGTCACTAGAGGGAAGCAAACAGAAGCAGGATGAGGCTGGGTATGGGAGGTGGGGGGAGGGTGAGGCTGGGTATGGGAGGTGGGGGAAGGGTGAGGCTGGGTATGGGAGGGTGGGTGGAGAGTGAGGCTGGGTTTGGAGGTGTGGGGGGAGGGTGAGGCTGGGTATGGGAGAGTCAGGGAAGGGTGAGGCTAGGTATGAGAGACTGGGGGGAGAGTGAGGCTGGGTATGGAAGAGTTGGGAGAGAGTGAGGCTGGGTATGGGAGAGTTGGGGGAGGGGGACGCTGGGTATGAGAGAGTGGGGGGAGAGTGAGGCTGGGTATGGAAGAGTTGGGGGAGGGAGAGGCTGGGTATAGGAGAGTCGGGGGAGGGGGAGGCTGGGTATGGAAGAGTGGGGGAGGGGGAGGGGACTGGGTATGGGAGAGTTGGGGGAGGGGGAGGCTGGGTATGGGAGTCGGGGGAGGGGAGGCTGGGTATGGAAGAGTTGGGGGGGGCTGGGTATGGGAGTCGGGGGAGGGGGAGGCTGGGTATGGGAGAGTTGGGGGTCCTCTCTGCCTAGGAAGGGTTTGCACTCAGCAGCCTGGGAACACACCTGTCCTCGGTGGTCCCTCACATCTGGCACCACCTGGCATGTAGTAGGTCCTCAGTCACTTCCGGGTTCTGGGGTGAGTAAGTGAGGGAGGAATAAAAGATAGAAGTGGTCTCCTGTAAGGGAGGCACTGAGAGGAACTGTGCTCGGCCCAGGCTTTGGCATCATGTCCCATGGGAATTATGACATCGTGCCAGATACCCTGGAACACTAAAGAGAGGTGACTCATGCTCTTTTGCTGGTGAGAGGATAGTGGCAGCATGTGGGGCACAGATATCCATCTAGAATGGTAAAAGAACAAGCATTGTTTGAAACCTAATAGAAGCATACACCCACTCTGAGCATGGTGTATGTTAGGAGGGCTGGATTCTAGCTTCACCTCACCAGAGACCTGTTGTGTGACCTCAGCATCCCCATCTATACAATGGGAGATCCAACAAGTTGGCCTCTGGGCATGTTCCATGCTAATACCCTAGGAGTTCATGAAGTCAAAGCAACCCTGGCTCTGGCCCACAGAACAGAGGGGTTTGGAGCTGAGCCAAGAGCTCCATCAGACTTTAGCTGGGATACCCACAGGAAGGCAGATTATGAAGGTCCAATCCACAGAGGGTAGCTAATGAAACAGGCCCTGGGCAGGGGGCAGGGGAACATGCCCACCAACAGCCTTCAAGGTCAGCAGCCCCTCTGACACACAGCACGGTGTATGCTTTCTTCATGGACACTACAGTAGGCCTGAAGAGACAGGTCAGACCACTGCAGGCCGAGGACATTCCAGACAGTGGGAATAGCAAATGCGATGGCTCAGAGGCTTCCTTAAAGCCAGGAGAATCTCCACCTGCTCAGAGACCATCTAGCCCAATAGTTCCTCAAAGTGTGGTACCTGCACCAGCAGCAGAAGCATCACCCAGACCCACTGAGTCAGAAACTGGGTTTGGGGCCCAACAATCTGTTTTAAGAAATTTTCCAGGTGATTCTGGTGCATGTTAAAGTTTGAGAACTGTTGATCTAGCCCACTGTTTCCCAGACTATGTTCACAGAACACTTATCTGCAGTAGGTTAACGGGTGTTCTGTAAAAGGGGATCCATGATCAAATAAGTCTGGGGTACACATGTTCTACATTGCTTTGTGGGAGTCATAGATCACATTAGCATTTAAAGGCTCTGAGAAGTCCTGCAGTAAAGAGCTTTATTTTTTATTAATCAAATGTTGTCTCAAATTGGTTTTTCAGATTGCTTACTAATATTCTGATTAACATTCAGGGAATGCTGATCTAAATCAATCCTCACTTTTCACATGGAGAAACTGAGGCCTAGAGAGGGTAAAGGGATTGCCCGACGTCACAGAGAGCAAGTGTGGTAGTGCTGGAAAAGATCCTGACAGTCCATCTCGTCCCAGAAGGGGCTCTGTGAGCTTCCCCGCGCCCCGTACCCTCTCTCCTTTCATCCCAACTGTGGATCATCCCTTCAGAACTCTGCAGCATGCAGCCGCTCAATGGAACAGGGGTGTCCGCATTCTTTCTGAAAGGATTTTCTGGCTACCCAGCCCTAGAGCACCTGCTCTTCCCTCTGTGCTCCGTCATGTACCTGGTGACCCTGCTGGGGAACACAGCCATTGTGGCAGTGAGCGTGCTAGATGTCCACCTGCACACGCCCATGTACTTCTTCCTGGGCAACCTATCCACCCTGGACATCTGCTACACGTCCACCTTTGTGCCCCTGATGCTGGTCCACCTCCTGTCATCCCGGAAGACCATCTCCTTTACTGGCTGTGCCATCCAGATGTGTCTGAGCCTGTCCACGGGCTCCACGGAGTGCCTGCTGCTGGCTATCATGGCCTACGACCGCTACCTGGCCATCTGCCAGCCACTCAGGTACCACGTGCTCATGAACCACCGGCTCTGTGTGCTGCTGGTGGGAGCTGCCTGGGTCCTCTGCCTCCTCAAGTCGGTGACTGAGACAGTCATTGCCATGAGGCTGCCCTTCTGTGGCCACCACGTGGTCAGTCACTTCACCTGCGAGATCCTGGCAGTGCTGAAGCTGATGTGCGGTAACACATCGGTCAGCGAAGTCTTCCTGCTGGTGGGCTCCATCCTGCTGCTGCCTGTGCCCCTGGCATTCATTTGCCTGTCCTACTTGCTCATCCTGGCCACCATCCTGAGGGTGCCCTCGGCTCCTGGGCGCCGCAAAGCCTTCTCCACCTGCTCAGCACACCTGGCTGTGGTGCTGCTTTTCTACAGCACCATCATCTTCACGTACATGAAGCCCAAGAGCAAGGAAGCCCACATCTCTGATGAGGTCTTCACAGTCCTCTACGCCATGGTCACACCCATGTTGAACCCCATCATCTACAGCCTGAGGAACAAGGAGGTGAAGGAGGCCACCAAGAAGGCGTGGGGCAGGAGCTGGACCTCCAGGTGAGGGAGGGTGGGGCTCTGTACAGATGCAGGTTTCAGGTTAGTGGCTGAGGCCAGCATATGCCAATGCCAGTGAGGACGTGGCAGGGCTAGGGCTACCGGTCTGGTATCTTCATCCCAGCAAGGCAGCACCAAGTCCCGCCGATCCTGCCACAACCCTCAAATCACCCTCTGCTCCTGCCCCTGCCACTGCCATAGGTCAGCTCTCAGCATCACCCTGGCCTTCACACCCGCCTCCTGGCTGGTCCCAAGACTTCAGTCCTGTTCCTCCCTACAATCTCTCCTTCATGGGGCATCTTTTTGAAATGCACATGTGATTGTATCACTCTTCTCACTGAAATCCTTAGGTGGCTCCCCACTGTTCTCAGGACAAAGTGGAAGCTCTTCAGTGGGGCATTTGAGGCCCTCACAAGCTGGTCCTGCCTGACTGACTCCCCAGCCTTCCTCCCCTCCCACCCTATCTCCCTCCTCACAGCCTCACACACCAGCCAGATGTGACCCCCACATGCCCTGCACCGCCCAGCTCTGTGCTCTCCTTGGGTCCTCCCCACGAAGCAGCACCCCCTCCCCCATCCCCAGCACACTACTCCATATGTAAAAGGACTGACTGCCCGACCCTTCAGGCCCAGCTCAAACACCACCTCCACCAGGAAGCCACCCTGCCTTGCTCCTCTTGCTGTGCCTCTGTGTTTTCAGCATTACTCCAAGAGCAGGGAGTGTCAGATTCTTCCCTCTCCCAAGGCCCAGCCTTGCCCAACCCTAGGCCCTGCACAAGTGTCTTAGAGATATAAACATGTCAGTGTAGGGGTGACAATGGCAGAGCCTGGAGTTCTTCCCAAATCTGAGCAGAGCTGAGACGGAGTCCACAGATGACGGGAATGGCCTAGCCTCCCTGGTAGGTGAAAGTAGAGGCAGCGATGAGGCCTGTATTAGTCAGGGTTCTCTTAGAGGGACAGAACTAATAGAAGAGATATATATATTGATATATATATAAAGAGGAGTTTATTAAGTATTAACTTACATGATCACAAGGTTCCACAATAGGCTGTCTGTAAGCTGAGGAGCAAGGAAAGCCAGTCCAAGTCCCCAAACTGAAGAACTTGGAGTCCAATATTCAAGGGAAGGAAACATCCAGCACGGGAGAAAGATGTAGGCTGGGAGGCTAGGCCTGTCTCTCCTTTTTACAGTTTGCTGCCTGCTTTCTATTCACTGGAAACTGGTTAGATAGTGCCCACCAGATTAGGGTGGATCTGCCTTCCCCAGCCCATTGACTCACATGTGAATCTCTTTTGGCAACACCCACACAGAACACACCCAGGATTCATACTTTGTATCCCACAATCCAATCAAGTTGACACTCAGTATTAACCAAAACAAGGCCCAAAGTCCAAGATTCCCAGACCTGTCAGGCCCTGGGACACCAATCATCCAGCCAGAGCCTGGAGCCTCACCATTCCTCACACCTCACCCCACTCAGCAGCAGCAGCTTCCAGTGCCCCCTTTCCTGGGATCCAGGCCTCACCTGACTTGAGGGGGCTTGTTCTACCCATCCTCACCTCATGCCCTGGGACCCTGCCATAGCTGTCCCTGCCTGGTGCTCAGCCTCTTCCAGCTTTCCTTTCTGATGACTCAGTGGACAGGCAGTGGACATTGACCCAGATTCACAGAGTATTTCCATTCCCTGCCCTGCCCTCGCCTCTATGGTACCATCTGTACAACAGGAGCAGTGGGGTTGGCCTGTGAGCAGCAGTACCTTTCCTGCCCCCGGCTATAGGTAAGCACAGCTCCTGCATGATTCCCCTCCCAGGGCTTTCTCCCTGCTTCCTCTGCTGGCCAGAACAGAGGCACAGAGAAGCACAGCTGGAGGAGTGAGAGACACCCAAGCCTGTCTGACCACGCATGAGAGAAGGTTGTCAGCAGCCATGCCAGTGGCCATGCCATTCTGCTGGGCCTTGCATACATGACAGGAGTTTGGGTTTTATTCTGTGGGCTCTGGGGGTTTACAATCAGATTGATTTTTAGCAAGGTCACTAATTAGATACCATTCCCTCTCTTGTGTAACACAATGTCCACTGTTAGGTACTGTGTAGTGAGGTAGGCAGTGTCATACACTGCTGGTGGAAATGGGGATAATTTAATATGAACTTTCTAGAAAGTAAGTTGGAAATATGAATCAAGGGCCTTTAAAACTTCCAGACCCCTTGACCCCACACCTCTACTTCTAGGAATCTAGTCTAATAATAAAGGGCACAAAGATTTGGACATAAGGATATTAATAACAGCATTATTTGTAGTAACAAAAAAAAACTGTAATAATCTTAATGTTCAACCATAGAAGAATATTTAAACAAATCCTGGTGGAGTCCAGTGGTAGTATGTGATGCAGCCATTAAGAATCTTTTTTTTTTTTTTTTTTTTCCAAGACAGGGTCTCACTTGTTATCCAGGCTGGAATGCAGTGGTACAATCTTGGCTCACTGCAGCCTCAACTACCTGGGCCCAAGCAATTCTCCCACCTCAGCCATCTGAGGAGCTGGAACTACATGCATGCACCACCACGCCCAGCTAATTTATTTTTAATAGAGACAAGGTCTCACTATGTTGCCCAGGCTGGTCTTGAACTCCTAGGCTCAACTGATCCTCCCAGTTCAGTCTCCCAAAGTGCTGGGATTACAGGCGTGAACCACCATGCCTGGCCAGGAATCTTATTTTTTGAAGGGTATATGATAATGGGCAATGCTCATAATGTAACTAATAGAAAAAAAAAACAGAACACATAACACTGTATTTTAGTATGATCTCAATTTTAACTTTTTAAATATTTTTCTTACAGATCTCTGAATAAGTGGGTATCTAGGAAATACTGGAAAATGATGACCAAATATTAACTAACAGTTGTTTCCTTTGGGTGACAGGGTTACAGATAAATACTGGTTTTTAAATTATTATTTGTAATATTGTCCAATATTTCTATGATGACCATGACTTTGAACTTAAAAAATAATGGTATATGGAAGACCACCTTGCCCATACTACAGGACAGATGAGAAAGGCTTCCTCCTGAGGGCAGGGATGGGAGGAAGCTGCTGCAGGAAGCTGCTGCAGTCACCCAGTCCCTCAGTGAGGCCTGAGCCAGCTGGTCAGTAAAGGAGAGGGTGGCCCCAAGAAATATTGGGGAGATAGATATAGATGCAAAATAGTATTTGGGAGCTAGAGATACAATTTTTGGGATTACAGTTAACCCCTGAACAATATGGGAGTGAGGGGAGCCAACTCTCCTCATAGTAAAAAAAAATCCATGTATAACTTTTGACTCCCCCAAATCTTAACTACTAATAGCTTACCGTTGACTGGAAGCCTTATCAATAATATAAAAAGTCGACTAACACATAATTTGTATGTTATATGTTTTATGTGCTGCATTCTTACAATACAGCTAGAGAAAAGAGAATGTTATTAAGAAAATCATAAGGAAGAGGAATAGATTTCCTATCTATTAAACGAAGGTGGATCATCATAAAAGTCTTCATCATTGTCAACATCACGTTGAGTAGGTGGAGGAGGAGGAGGAAGAGGAGGGGCTAGTCTTGCTGTCTCAGGGGTGGCGGTTCATCCGAAAGTTTTTTCAAACTGTAGCAAATCTCAAAAAAATTCCCAATATATTATTTGAAAAATACAAGTATAAGTGAGTTCATGTTGTTCAAATCAATGTTATTCAAGGGTCAACTGTATATAGGTGTAAAATACTATTTGGGAGAGATATTTGGGATTATAGAGGTGGAGGAGGAAGAGTGAGGACCGTAGGTTGGTCCCGGGTTTCTGATTTATTTGGGGTGGACTGAGACACTGAGTGGGGAGGATGAGCACAGTAGATGGGGGAAGTGGGGAGATGGTGAGTTTGTCTTTGACCTGCTGAGTTCAGGGTATCCATGGGGGCAGCAAGAGGACAATATACTATGAGCATATAGAAAATAAACAGTAACAACCTTTCCATTTTTTACTTCGACCTATGTTCTTGATAAAAAATCCAGAAGACAAATCATAGCATCATAGGAAACTTTGCAACTTCTTATTGAAGGATGACTTTTAGTCTCTAAGCTGTGTCAAGTTGTTATTGTTTATTGTGAAAGGACAGGAAGGGGAGGGAAGGGAACAGGAATAAAGAAATCTGTAAAAACTTCCCTGACCTAACAAAGTCCCTCGCCTGTACTTGGTGTCTCCTACCTTACAAAGCAATTTACTTTAAGCTTCGATGAATCCAGGTCCGTACGGCAATCCTGGAAGGAGACACCCCATTCTACAACCCAGACACCCAGGCCTAGTGAAGCCAGGCTCATGGGCCTGGAGCCTATGGCATCCAAGGGGCAGAACTGCAATGTGACCCAGTCTTCAGATTCTCTGTTCACTCTCTCTCCTCTGCCCACTTTACCTCAGCAGGGCCCTCCTGGGGCAGGCCAAGGAACCTGGAGTCTCTGAAGCCCAGGTCCCACAGCTGCCAAGCCTGCACCTTTGTGTAGTTGCAGAGTTTGAACTTTAAATTGGACAGGGACCGTGAGTTCCCTGAGAGCAGGGAGCAAGCAGACTGTCTATGTGGCAGGGGAACAAGGGGCAGGTCTTGGGAGGCAGTGGCAGGGCGAGGTAGGGGGAACCTAGCCCATCCCAGCACCGTGCACTTGGTGGTAATGAACTCGGCACTTCCCAAACCTCAGCTCGCCTCACCTGGCTCCAGCTCCCTACAGACATTTAGGCCATGGCCAGTAGGTGGGAGGTAAGGAGAATTCATCTGACCCATTTCTTATTCTCATGAAATCATTTAAAACATTTAAAAGCCAAAATATTTGCTGGGGGACAGGGACAGGATGGTAATAATACCATCTACCGCTCACTGACTATTCACCAGTGCCAGGCTCTGTTCTAAGAGCTTTGCATGCTTCCTCTCACTGGATCCTTAAAACAAGCCCACAAGGAGATGCTGCCATCTCCATGGTACAGGTAAGGAAGCTGAGGCTGAGAACATTGTTAACAAGTGGAAGACCTGGGGCTTGGACCCTGGTCCTGTCTGACTCCAGGGCCATCCTCATTTTCTCTGCCACACAGCCAGAAAGCAGTGAAGCAGGAATCCCGGATCCAGGCTCTTCGGGGAAATTGTAACTGAAGCCTTCTTCTTATTATGCCCCTTTCTTTTCTTTTAAAATAATTTGTGAAGCCTAAAATAAGTATTAAGTGGTTAAAATTAGATTTACCAGACAATGAGACTGATATGACAGTTAGCTTGCAGAGTAACCCTGGGTCTATCAGACCTTAGGTTGGAAGTTGCTGGAAACATATGAGGAAATGTTTCAGAGATTACAGCGTACCAGAGATCACCTAATTGGCTCCACTTCTCAGAAGAGAAATCTGACCAAAGTCATACAGCAGAGGAGGAACAAAGGCCCCGATTCAAACCTGGGACCCGCCCTCCCAGTCCAGGGCTCATTCTAGGCATCACTCTGCCTCTTAAGAGACGTAAAACTGGGGAGTGAAACCAGGCAGTTATTTTCAGAGACACCCCAGGTCCTATCCCTCTGCGACTCTGATCTTCCAGGCCATGACCGAGCATGACACTGCGTGACACTGGTAGATGGCCGCTAGAGTAGCTTTCTGAGAGCCGTTGCACCCACACGCAGAGGGGCTGCTCAGCAGTAATTCTGGTTCTCTTCCTTCTGGGCAGGTGGTAGGATGTCACAGGGCCAGTGGGCTGTGGGCAGATATGACAAATGTCTGTTGTGGCTCAGAGCAGTGAACTGGTATGAGAGGCTCCAGTGTGTCCTTCCCCAGCCATAACCACTGGTGACGTCCCACAGGGTGGAGCCTCCATCTGCCAGCGGCTCTGAGAACTCTGAGCCACCTGGAAAGCCACAGTAGACATGTAGCATGAGAAATAAAACTTTGTCATGCTAGCCACTAAAATGACGAGGTTGTACGTTACTGTGACATAATTTAGCCCATCCCAACCCACCCACCAAGGGAACCAGCTCCTCTCTGATGTCCCAGCCTGTGCCCATGTTACAGGCAAAGCTGTTGGCAACGTGGTAAAATGGCATTTTCTGGACATAGAGTTATTTCCTTAGGGCCATAAGCCAATGGTTTCGTGTGCTGGTTCTAGTTTCCATGAATGTGTTACGATCAGACTCTTAAGTTGAGGAAAATCCACCATGTTACTGACGTAGCTCTTCAGAAAGAGCGGGTGTTTCTGCAAATAGGAGACTGGCACCCCCTAAAGCCCTTCTCCTAGCAATCACAATAGCTGCATCATTCTGTTGCGGTATATGTGTTGGAGGCGGAAGGGGGAATGGATTTTGAGGCAAGACCTTGGGTTCAGCATTCTTTGTTTGCTTTTTTAGAGAAAAGGACTCACTCTGTTGCCCAGGCTGGAGAGCAGTGGCATTATCATAGTTCACTGTAACCTCGAATTCCTGGGCTCAATCCTCCTCCCACCTCAGCCTTCTGAGTAGTTGGGTGCACAGGTGCAAACCACCATTTCTAGGATTGGGATTTTTGGCAGGACAACGCGGGATGTCAATAAACAGTTCAACTCAAATGGCAATCACTGACACCTCCTGGCTGCAGGTCACTGGAGGGTGACAGTGATGAAGGACACAGCCCTTTCACTGCAATAGCTAATAGTCTAGTCAGAGAGAGATATACAAGAAAAAGGAACTATAATGAAGGCAAAATGAATGTAAACTCTGCTAAAAGCTATGTGACCATCCTGTTGTCCAGGTAGTCAGTTTGTATGAAGCCATCTGAGAGAAGGCTGCGTGAGACAGTGGTGTGTGAACTGAGCCTTGAAGGATGAGTAGAAAAAAAAGGCACTCCAGCCTGAAGAAACTGCCCAAGAAGAAGGACGGGACTGGAGCACGCAGGCTTTGTCCAAAAGACGGGGAGTGGCCTGGTGAGGCTGCAGCAGTTGTGCGTGAGGGATGCAGTGGAGGCAAGGCAGGAGGATGGGCCACAGCCTACACAGAAAAGCCCTCAAATGCCTCCGCCATGCCCACTTGGTCTTACTGTTAGAGGTGTGAGTGATGAAGAAAAATGCAGTCAGGTGGTTTCCCACCCTTCACCTGCTGGAAACCCCCACATCTGTGTCCATTGTCAGAATTTGAGATGAACATAGTTCTTTCTGTAACAACACACCCATCAAAAACAAAGATCTTACAGTTCTGCTTTCCAGATTTCAGGCTTTACTTTGTCTTTACATCCCAGACGCAGAGAGAATCTCAGAGATCTAAAGCCCGGAGAGAGGAGGGGAGGTGTCCAAAGTCACCGAGTGAGTAAATGAATGACTACAAATTCCACGAGGGCAGGAGCCAGGTCTGCCTCTGCTGTATTCCCAGTACGTAGCCCAGGGCCTAACACATAGTAGGTGCTCAATAACTATTTGTTGAATGAGTGAATGAATGAGGCTTCACACTTGGGGAATTCTTTACTTTTTGCCAAGCCTCGCCAAGAAAAACCCTAACTATAGATGTTCACGTGGATCATAGTTAAAGGTCAGTTACTGACCAAGATTACCCAAGTGCCCCCTGTATGTTCCTGAAACTGTCCTTTAAGAATCACCCTGATTGACCGGGTGCAGTGGCTCACGCCTGTAATTCCAGCACTTTGGGAGGCCAAGGCGGGTGGATCACAAGGTCAGGAGATCTAGGCCATCCTGGCGAACACAGTGAAACTCCATTTCTACTAAAAATACAAAAAATTAGCCGGGCGTGGTGGCAGGCGCCTGTAGTCCCAGCTACTCGAGAGGCTGAGGCAGGAGAATGGTGTGAACCCAGGAGGTGGAGCTTGCAGTGAGCCGAGACCACGCCACTGTACTCCAGCCTGGGCGACACAGCCAGACTTTGTCTCAAAAAACAAAACAAAACAAAAAAAGAATCACCCTGATTCAGGGTAGAGGAAGGAAACCTGCACAGGCCCTGGAGAAAGCTGGTGTCATGGAGGACACTGGAGCCTTTGTCCAGGAGGTGGCTAGTACAGATGGAGCAGGCACCTGTAGCTGACGATGGATGCCGTCCTCCATCCAGCCTCAGTGACAGGTCATTGCACCCCCGGGGCAGCACCTTCAGGTGTATGTTTCCTCTGAGCTACACAGCATCCCAGTCTTCAAGGAGGAAGCTGAGTCTCAGAGAGGTCAAGTGTCTTGGTCAGTATCACACAGCTGGTCTGAGCTACAGCCAGGAGGCAAAGCTGGGTTTTGGAGTCATGCATTCACTATCTGTCAGGTGCCTGCAGTTCGCAGCACTTGCTGCGTGAGGTGCTGGTAGGAAGGAGGCAGACTCCTGACTTTAATGTGTAGTAGGGAAGACAGGTGCACCACACAGCACACAATGACACGGAGGGATGGCCAAGGGCGGTGGGAGCACAAGATGGGAGCAGGTAACAGCAAGGGGAAGGAGGGGGAGGAAAAGAGATGGTGCAGCACTGGGCTCTGGAGAATGGGCGGAACACTCCCCACTGGGGATGGGAGGAAAGACATGCCTCCATCTAGGACAAAGGTGCGGAGCTGGGAAAAGAGATGATTTCTTCAGGAAAGGGTGAGCCCTGCAACTCGAAAAATGGTGGATAAAAC
The DNA here is from genome assembly GCF_037993035.2 of Macaca fascicularis. NCBI lineage: Eukaryota > Metazoa > Chordata > Mammalia > Primates > Cercopithecidae > Macaca > Macaca fascicularis. Next base: position 63,542,032 of record NC_088389.1, read on the forward strand.
GAAACAGGAGGAATAAGAGAAAAAAGAAATCTAGCCCGGAAGGACAGACAAGGCTCCATCGCTGTCGCAAAGCACTGTCCTCACAACCAATCCAGGAGCGGGAGGGGAGAGGTGAATTATATCTTCTGAGTGATAGAAGTTCACACTCAGCTCCTATTTTTCCTTCAGACCAGGGACCACCTGGCCATAAGACGGTTTTCCAGTCCTAACAAGACTACTGTTCTCTGGGGACACCTGGGCTTCCTCCTATGAACACCTGACGCTGGCCTTTCCCGAGAAGTGAGAGCAGCTCTGCATGGCGATGGAGGTCACCTGGGAGAGACCACAGCCTCGCCCACTGCTCCCTTTGCAGAGCTGGTCACGACTGACCGCACCTCCACCAGATTCGTGTCTGGCTTCCCTCCTCGTGTGACATCATTGTATCATTTCTCCTACAAAGCAATATGGAAGCCAGAAAGTAAGTCACCTGGCTTTCATGACCAGAGTTCAATCCTGTGACCAGTAACTCTATTGAGACATGTATGTTCTTATGTGTCCTTTTAAAAAAAATTAATGAATAGTCCATGATTCCTTAAGGAGAGATGACCAGAAATCAAGCTTACACATCCTGTGGGGCTGAAATATTTGATCTTCATGGCCCAAAGGAACACTAGGTGAGCGTCATCCATTACCCACCTGCCTTCCGGAGCTCATCTCACTTGACTCAGGGAGTGGGGCAGCGCCTGTGACAGGTGTGGAATCCTTTTGTCCACTTATTTTCCTTACTGCTATAGCCCCAGCACCTGATACCTAGCATAGAATAGGTACTTAATATTTAGTGGATGGATAAATCTGAAATTCTATGGCCATAACTTGGTCATATGAAGCCGTAATGTAGAAAAGTTGCTTCCCGTTAATGGCCAAAAACACTTTGGATTCCAAAGGATCATTTTAAACATGAATCCTTCTCTGTTGTCTCCTCTGACCCCATCCTGGGGAGAGCGAGAGGAACCTAGGGAACTAGAATGTGCCCCATCCTCCCCTCAGTGATGTCCGCAGAACCGCAGCACTGAGAAGGCCAGCATGCAGATCTGAAGTCCAACTCCCTCATTATACAGATGGTGAAACTAAATTACGGAGAGGGAGGCTGACCTGCTGCAGCTCAGACATCAGGTCACTGGGCTCCCAGGCCACTTGCAGCTTTTTCCAAAAAGCTGGGTGGTCCAGATGGAAAAGGAGAGAGAATGAGATGAAGGGGGCAAACCAGACAGCTGTGACAGAATACGTCCTGCTGGGGCCACACAAGCACTGTAACCTGGAGGTGCTCCTGTCTGTGTTCTGCCTGGGCATCGACTCCATGAATGTGCTGGGGAATGCCCTCCTCATAGGGCTGAATGTGCTGCACCCTCACCTGCACAACCCCATGTACTTCTTTCTCAGCAACCTCTCCCTCATGGACATCTGCGGCACCTCCTCCTTTGTGCCTCTCATGCTAGTCAACTTCCTGGAAACCCGGAGGACTATCTCCTTCCCTGGCTGTGCCCTGCAGATGTACCTGACCCTGGCGCTGGGATCAACAGAGTGCCTGCTGCTGGCTGTGATGGCATATGACCATTATGTGGCTATCTGCCAGCCGCTTAGGTACCCAGAGCTCATGAGTGGGCAGACCTGCATGCGGATGGCAGTGCTGAGCTGGGGGACAGGCTTTGCCAACTCACTGCTACAGTCCATCCTTGTCTGGCGCCTCCCCTTCTGTGGCCACAACGTCATCAACTACTTCTTCTGTGAGATCTTGGCAGTGCTAAAACTGGCCTGTGGGGACATCTCCCTCAATGCGCTGGCATTAATGGTGGCCACACACTGGCCCCCCTCTTGCTCATCTGCCTGTCTTACCTTTTCATCCTGGTCGCCATCCTTAGGGTACCCTCTGCTGCAGGCCGGCACAAAGCCTTCTCCACCTGCTCAGCCCACCTCACAATGGTGGTGGTTTTTTATGGGACAATCTCCTTCATGTACTTCAAACCCAAGGCCAAGACCCCAACATGGATAAGATTGTCACATTGTTCTATGGGGTTGTGATGCTCTCACTGAACCCCATCATCTATAGCCTGAGGAACGCAGAGGTGAAAACTGCTGTCCTAGCTCTGCTGAGAGGAGGTCTGCTCTCCAGGAAAGCATCCCACTGCTACTGCTGCCCTCTGCCCCTGTCAGCCGGCATAGGCTAGGTTGTGCTGTGGTCATGACCTCAAACCTTCAGAGGCTTAAAGCCATTAAGGTTTGTTTCTTGCTCCTGCTGCAGGTCCACCAGAGGCTGGTGGGGCTTCTGCTCCACATCATGGTCTTCACCCCTCTGAGACTCAAGATGACAAAGCAGCTACCGTTGGGAACATTGCTGGTCACCATGACAAAAGGAAAAGGGAAAGTAACAAAGCCTGCACAGACTCTTAAAGCTTCTACTCAGAAGTGGGTGTGTTGCCTCCACCTACATTTCAGTGGCCAACACAATGGCAACAGGAAGGCACAGGACCACACCTATTGTGAAGGGGGAGAAGCACGCTATCGTGTCTGGACGGCAAAAGAGAGGGACAGAGAGATTTGTGAATGGCCTAATGACTACCACACCAGCTGACAGTGTCAACCCAAGAGCTATTGGAGGTTTGGTTTTCTTTATCCTGACCATCTATCCTTCACAGGTTGCTGCCAGGTTAATCATCCCAAGAAAGCTCTGGTTAGCTCACTTGTGGTAGCTTTATACTGAGTCAACCAAACTAGGTTAGAGGGTCTGGGTTAGTGTTAGCCACAGAGAAGTTTGCATGAGATTTGGAAGGCAAAAGTGGGCCAGCTGTGGTGGCTCATGCCTGTAATCCCAGCACTTTGGGAGACCGAGGTGGGCGGATCACCTGAGCCCAGGAGTTCGAGACCAGCCTGAGCAACATGATGAAACCCTGCCTCTACTAAAAATACAAGAAATTAGCCGGGTGTGGTGGTGCACCTGTAGTCCCAGCTACTACGCAGGATTGCCTGAACTTGGGAGGTGCAGGCTGCAGTGAGCTGAGATGCCGCCACTGCACACCAGCCTGGGTGACAGAGCAAGACTCCGTCTCAAAAAAAAAAAAAAAAAAAGAAAGAAAGAAAAAATGGAACAGCACCAGACACAGTGAGGGCACTCACATGTCGCTAATCTGCTGGCTCCCCGTTAGCACAGCCTGTCCAGTCCCCACCAGGACACTTCCTTCCACTGTGCTGAGTGCTGGACCAAGTGCAAGCTCCATGGCAAAGGTGCCAGCTTCTCCTGCAGGTCACCAGTCACTGAGATTGAAGGCACAAGGGCCAGGCACAGGTTCCAGTTTGTCCTCCTGGATTCTAGTGTGCCCTTACTGCCCCTCACTTCACACTCAGCCTTCTTTCCTAACTGCTGGCCCAGCTGAGCAGTAACAGCTTCAGGCCCAACACCAAATGCAGAGGTTAACAGTTTTGCACAGATTTCTCCAACTGCTCCCATGACTGTAAAGTTCTCGTGTTTTTATCACTCATAGTGGTTCTGTTACTTTGGTCAAACCCGGATTGATTCATCACTTTTCTGATCAAGGACTTTTGACAGCTCCCATTACCATTAAGTCCAAATTCTTCAGTTGAGTCCTCAAGGCCCTCCAGAATCTGCCCCCACCTGCTTCTTCAGCCTGATTTTCCACTACACCCTTCACATGGCTGTCCGCTCGCTACACTATCTGTACTGCCGCACCCCCATGTCTTTGTACCCTTGCACGTATTGTGCTGTTCTCTGATGATACCTGGGACTAGTTTTCAAAGCCAGGTTAGACATCATCTCTTTCATGCATCCTTTCCCATTGCACTTTAAGATCGTTCTCTTTACATCCTACAGCACTTTGTCAGATCTTCCACTTCACACTTGTCCCATCCAACTCGCATTCATGACACTTCACCACCGTGTGAGCTCCTTCAGGGCAGGATTCAGTCGGGTCTGGCTCATCTCTGTAGCTCCCACAGCACGTTCCCTGTGGAAGGGTTGCGGGACTGAATCATCACTCAGAAGCCTTCAGAACATCACCCTGTGGGGACTGAGCCCTGTGCTGCTGAACATGCCCCAGGCAGCTGCAGGTGCTCAGAAGTCTCAGTCCAGTCGTATGTACAGATACGTGCAAGGGTGCAGCAATATCTGTCAGCCACAGCCCTGTATTCAAGGCAAGGAAGGGCTGTTTGAATCTTGGGATCTCTCCCACTGAGACAGGTCAGGAGACAACCAAGGATCCCCATTTTGGAAGCCTGGAGACAGGCCTGGTTCAGCAGCTACGTCCAGCACTGTCATATTGCTGGCCCCTTTCCCTGCGGGAATCCCACATGCACCTCAAACTGTCCAAAGTGGAGCTCATCGTCCCCCGACCCAAAGTGGTGTCACCATCTCAGGGAATGGCACCACCACCCCCAATCAGAATATTACCATCATCCTAGGCTCTCTCATACCTCACCGCCCCACACATCCAGTCACCAAGTCCTAAAGAGTCCCTTCCTTTCCACCGACATTGCGTTAAGAAGGCTTCACCATTTCTCTCTCAAATGTTCCAATAGCTGTGTCACTGTACTTTGTCCTCCAAGGTCTCCCAAAGTCCATCCTCTGCCCCAGCCATCAAAACTCCAATCTGATCATGTTACTCTCCTGCTTAAATCTCTCCAGTGGCTCCTCATTTCCCATAGACTAAAGACTCAACCTCCACTTACCTATCCAACCACACCATTGGCTGCTTACCTCCACTATCCCACTCCACACACAAAAGCATGCGCATGTGCACCGGCCCAGGCACACTGAACTATTCAGTGCCCAGAGTAAATATCAGTCTTTCCTGCCTCTGCATGTCCTCTTGCTGTTCCCTCTCCATGTCCAAACACTTGGTGACCTTAAGCTAACATATGTTGGACCACATCACATACCAGACTAGGCACTATACAAGTGTTCTAAGAGCTTTACTGACTGAAGACCACATGGAATGATGAAAATCTCAGGGGAGGGATGCCATATGGACACTGGTGACCACAAAGAACACTCTCCCATTATCTTGGCATCATGGCAACTCAGTTAATCCTAGTTCAAATGTCCCTCTTCCAGGATGCCCCTTATGACCCCCCCTCACTGGGTGGGATGCACCCCAGCTCCATCTCCCACTTCAGAGCTTTCTGTACTCTCCCGACTCCGTCCAGAATCCCAGCTATATGGGTTCAAGCATCCCAGTGACATGGCTCTATACATCTTAATGTGGTATTTCTGATGTAGGAACAGTATTTTCTAAAATAGGAACAGACACGTAGCTCATATCCCCTTACTGCTTCTCACTACTTACTTGGCCACACCATTCTCTGCTCAGTGCCCCATGGAAGAGATGTGATTGCAGAAAGCAGATAACAAAGGCATGTTTGCCTGGCTTTTGGGGTTCAAAAGCCTAGGTCCTGAAGGGAACAGAAAAGGCTTAAGGCATAAATAAAATATTCGGGCTAGGCCGGGCGCAATGGCTCACGACTGTAATCCCGGCACTTTGGGAGGCTGAGGCAGGAGGATCACCTGAGGTCAGGAGTTCGAGAGCAGCCTGACCAACATGGAGAAACCCCATCTCTACTAAAAATACAAAAATTAGCTGAGCATGGTGGCGCATACCTCTAATCCCAGCTACTCGGGAGGCTGAGGCAGGAGAATCGCTTGAACCCGGGAAGCAGAGGTTGCAGTGAGCTGAGATCGGGCCATTGCACTCCAGCCTGGGCAATAAGAGCAAAACCTCTGTCTCAAAAAAAAAAAAAAAAAAGATTCAGGAGAAAACATTAAGTAAGGCTTCCTCACCTCCAATATTAACAAAAGGGAGAAAGAGAGAAGGGGAGAGAATGTAGTGAGAATACTGACACAGAGGGTACCAAAAGGGAGGGTCCCTGAGCCCCACATCCCAGGCTAAGATAGATTTGCAGGTTTTAAAAGATGCAGCAACTCATGCCTTGTGAAAACCCAGAACAGAAATGGCTTCAAGGCGTGTCTGCATAGCCAAGGCCTCAGACAACTTCACAGTTCTCCACATATGGCCCAGAAGTGGCAGAGAGAACCTTAGGACTGAGAGGGTTATGCAAATGGGAACAAGAAATCTCTCTGCATCCCAGATGAACTGTCTGGACCTCTGACTGGGGACCAGATGGAATGATGGAAATCTCAGGCATGGATGAAGTATGGACACTGGTGATCAGTAAGAATGCTCTCCCAACTTCTTGGCATTATGTAAGACCCTCAGAACTCAGCTATGACCCTCATGGGAAGAGAAGGAATCCCGAATAGACAAAAGATCTTTTCTGGCACTCAGGAAAAATGGGGGCTCAAAACAGAAGTTACATTCTTGTGATATTTCTTGCACACCTGAGATGTGTACCTGCTATTCCAATTTCCTGGGATCTCGGCTTCCTTCTGTGTTGGGTGTGGGCGTCATGAGGAAAGTCTGTCTCGCTGATTTAAACCATCTCAGCGTATGCATACACACACACACACACACACACACACAAACACACACACACCCCTCTCAGCTATTGCAAACTGGGCTCAATATGAATTGGGGAATGGACATTAGAAGGTGTTTAGAAATGAATGCAAGGCACAGATGAGCGTGATCAGACTGTGTACATGGCATGACAAAAGCCTCCAGCAGTAGCTCCCATCAGCCCTGCTGATTCCCTGAGGGGCCCTCTTTCCCCCATTCCCCACACCCCTGACCCCAGGGGTAAAAAAGGCAGCACAGAACCATTCTGAACCAATCATTCATTGGAGACACACAGACTCCACCTGTATCAAACGAGGATACCAGCCACCCAGACAGCCCCAGTCCCAGCTTCATCCATCCTGCAATCCCTCCTCCGCAGCACAGCACAGCCCAGACGCTGCCTCTGGAAAGGGAGCCTGAGGCCAGAGTTGCTGAGCCTCTGGGAAAATCTGGAAATTTGGTTTCCCCAAGATAGACTCCACCTCCTCTGGAATGATCCGTGTTCCTGACAGGGGTTTGTCTCCCTGGGAAGGAATCCATGTCTTGGGAAGGCTCCGTATCCCAGGAAAGGCTGCACACCTGCAGGAGGGACTCCTTGGTCCTGAGGGGCTCTGTGCCTGCATAGGCTCCAGTCCTTAAGAAGGACTCCATGATGCAGGGGGACTCCAGGCCCTCAGGAAGTTCTCCATGTCCTGGGAAGGGCTCCAGGTCCCTGGAAGAGTTCTGTGTCCTTGAGAAAGACTCCATGTCCTCAAGAAATACAGCCTGTCTCCTTCGAAGAGGGCTCCACGCCCCCAGAAAGAACTCTAGGAAGCGTCCATATCCCCCCAGGGCCAGGCCCAAAGCCCCTCTCAGCTGGCACAGATGCTGCTGACAGTGGCCCCTCCTGGGCCCACGAGGCCCAGCTCCTCCTGCTCGTTGATGCATAGCTGGTAACCACAGCCCCGGGCCCGGGCTCCAGAGGGGACCCGGTGGTCAGTCTTGGCACGAGGGGGCAGCAGGAAGCCCACACTGCCCGCAATGAGCATATGCCAAATGCTGTGAATGTAGAAGTAGTTGTCCCGGGTCTCCACAAAAGCATAAAGCAGGACGGCGCTGCCTGCAATAAGGCTGCCCGGGCACAAGTAGAAAAGCCAGCGGCGCCACGTGGGTGGGTAGCAGTGCCGGCGGCGGACGCTGCGTACTGTCTGGGGGAGACAGAGAAGTGGGGCTCAGGAATTCCAAGCCCTGGGACCCAAGCCACAGTTGGTCACTCTCAGGTTTCCTCTTTAGGTTGTGACCTAAAGACATCTTCTAAGACTGGAGCGGACACTGCCAGCAGCAGGTGATGATGACAGAGCTAAGCCCACCTTAAACTGGGGACCAGATACCTGGGGCCCCACACCCAAGTCCTGCTAGGACCCTCCCCCAACGTCCCTCCCCACCCTTACCCAGGCTGTGGCCAAGATCCCCAGGGCGAAGAGACTGGGTCCAAGCAGGTTCCAGAGTCCATGTCGGTCAAGCTGCAGAGCCATGGACAGCAGCATAGCTCCCAGCAAATACAGCACCTAGAGAAAGAGACTCCAGGGCTGGGCTAGGGCCAGGTGACAGACAGCACTCCAGGGGCTGGGTCAGAATCATGAGAGGCACTTGGAAATGCTCCCAGGGAGAGATCAGGAGTGGATTTCAAGAAGACTTGGCCATGGCTGTTCCCCAGGGCCCACTCTGGACTGACCTGCTTGACCACGGGCTGTAAACGAGCCATGGCAATGACAGTGACCCACACGGACATTAAGGAGCCCAGGAAATCACAGAACTGCAGCACATCGTAGTCCATGATGCAGAAAACCACGATGCCTGGCTGGTCACAGGCATGATAGAACTGAAGGAAGAAATGACAGGCATTGAGAGAACGTGAGGCAGAGGTCCAGGTCTACAAAACTGGAGGGGGTGGGCCCAGGGGTGGTGTGCTGCTGTCAGAGCAGCAGAGGTGAAAGGTCACAGATGAGAAGATCTGAGAAATGCCTGACTCCCCAAATCCTGAGAAGAATGTGGTAAGGAGGTCCAGTCTGCTGCATAGCTAGTATGTATCTGGCAGCCCTGACCCTGGTCCTGACCTTCCTAATCTTCCTGCTTCTGGAAGGTGTTGTGGAGAGTGCCCTGCCAGGGGGTTCTGATATCCTCAAATTGAAGCCAGTCCTGTCCCCATCTCCTCATGCTCACCATGGATCCCACCTATAATCCCCATCCCTGGCCCAAGCTCTGGGCTACCCAGAATCCAAATCTCCCCGCTATGTCCCAGTTTCCCCTGATAGCTCAGACTCTGAACTGGGCTTCACTCTCAGGCCTTCCACCAACTGACCCTCTTCATCCCCTCCCAGCAAATGTGGGGAGTGTGTGGCAGGTAAGAAAAAAGGCAGTCCCTAAGGCCATGGAGAGAGGCATGGCACTTCACACCATGGGGAAGAACATGGAGAGGGGACAGTGTCCACCCATCCTACATTCTGGAGAACATAGTGAAGAGTAGACTACTGAGGAGGTTCAAAGGGGATGCAGGGAACAGAAGTGGAATTGGATCAAACTCGACTGGACATCCTAATTAAGGAACCAAGCAAAGTCTGCCACTAGCTCCCTTGTCTGTAGTCCTGACCCACGTCCAGATTGTCTCTCTGGACAATGCCATGGCTTCCAGCATTCTGTGTTTCCTTATTTGTGAAAAAAGTTTTCTAGGGATAACTCTTTAGTGGCAGAGATGCCACCAAAAGAACTGGAAAACATACTCAAAGTCAGTCTCTAGAGACAAAAGATGAAAAAGAAATCGCTGTTTCCTTTGACCCTACTGAAGATGTCATCCAGTCATTCAAATTGCAAAAATTACAACTCCAACAGACAAATATGGAAAGGAAGAAGCTAGGATCTAAGAAAAAGAAAACAAAATGAAGAAGAAAACCTGGGATATGAATTGGCATCGGGAAACTTTGGGTTTGATTCCTTTAAATTTTAAGCTGCAAGACTCAAGCTTGTCTATCTATCTTCTTTCTTTTCCTTCACTTTGGAGGTAAATAATTTTGTTCCTGCAAGAAGAGACTGCCTTAGGATGAACATGTTTTAAGTGAGTGTTCCAGGCTTTCAAAAGGGCTTGTTATTTTGGGGACATGGTTCCCTTTTAATATACTGTTAAATTGAAAAAGTGAGTTCTTACTGGGAAATTTTCAGAGACTTTTCATGTAGGTCCATATCAACATTAGAATTATTTTTTTTAGATTGGATGCAGTGGCTCACGCCTATTAATCTCAGCATTTTGGGAGGATGAAGTGGGTGGATCACTTGAGCCCAGGAGCTCAAACCAGCCTGGGCAACATGGTGAAACCCCCATCTCTACAAAACATACAAAAATTAGCTGGGCATGGTGGTGTGTGCCTATAGTCCCAGCTACTTGGTGGGGAACAGGGAATTGGGGGTGGGGGCAGAAGGGGCTGAGGTGGGAGGATTGCTTGAGCCTAGAAGGTCAAGACTGCACTGAGCTATGATCATGCCACTGCACTTCACCCTGGGTGACAGAATGAGACCCTGTCTCAAAAATAAATAAATAAATAAAAATGGTTAAGTAATTAATGTTTGAATATGTCTAAGAGACTGGCTTATTTTTCAACTATTTATATGTGCTGATTCATTGGAAGTTAATTTAGTTCCTAAACAAATCAATATTTTGGTCTTTTTCTATTTTAGTTATAGGACATTGATTATTCTCTGCCCCCAAGACCAGACATAAGTACTATAGGCCACTAAATTACCCCAATACTGTTTTATGACTTGGATTTTATTTTAAAGCACTAATTTTACATCCAGGCTTAACCAAACACTGGCTCCATATGCTTCACTTTCAAGTATATAGAAAGAAATGCCCAGAAGTTTCTGGAAGAGGGATTTGTACTATATTTCAGATAAAGGAAGATATATATCAGCAGAAAAAAGGCAAAGCTGAATCACTAAACACTGAAGACACATCTAGGGGAATAATTAAGGGCTGACTTTCTCCTAGGAGTTTGCACTAAAAGAATAAAGAAAAATGGAGATATTATCTCCAGAGTGGAGAGGATTTGAAGAAATCATCTCACGAATATTTTACGACTGATTATCTTCCAAGTATACTAAAAGGTCAAAGAGATTGTTTTAGGTTGTGAAAAATCCACAGGGATAGAGTTAAATTAAAATTGTAGCATGAGGGAATTAGTCCACTAAAAATTGTGGACTAATTTTTAGATTGGCATTTGTTTTGTCAACATCAATAAAAAAGTAGAAGTGACACAGAAAAATCTGGGAATTTAAGAAAAAAAATTAGACTACAAACTAATCTAAGTTGATAACTTTCTCAGCTTTGGACATTATTTATGAAGCAATGTAGGGAAATTATCCTCACATTTTTTTCTGTGGAATTTTACATTTTTATAACAGTACATCTAATGCTCCAAAATGGGCTATCCAGGTACTGCAGAATGTGGACTATAAATGCAAACATAGTTAATCCATACCAATACTGGGATATAACGGAACTCGCTATTACTCCCTTATTTCCTGTTTTCTGCTTTCATTTTCTCTTGGAAAGAGTTACGGGATTTTGCCAAGGGATACTGAGAATGACCTGGGATGGTCTGAGGGATGTAAGGGGTAATGAGAAGGTGGCCTTGTAGCCAGGATGTCGGCAATCAGCAAGGACACCTGCACAGCCCCAGAATGCCAGCTCTGTCTGGGTCTTCTGAGATCTAATTATAAGGATTCAAGGAACACTGTGACGGATACACAGTTTGAACAGTATGGGTTCAAATTGCACAGCTAAAATTTTTGATATCTTTGCCCTGATGGTTTCTTATATTTGGCTTAGTTATATTTTCAGATCTCTTGACTGGCTCCTATCTTTTAAGAATTTGGTGAGAACAGCCAGGCGCGGTGTTCCCAGGGATTACAAAGCCTGTAATCCCAGCACTTTGGGAGGCCGAGACGGGCAGATCATGAGGTCAGGAGATCGAGACCACCCTGGCTAACACGGTGAAACCCTGTCTCTACTAAAAAATACAAAAAACTAGCTGGGCGAGGTGGCGGGCGCCTGTAGTCCCAGCTACTTGGGAAGCTGAGGCAGGAGAATGGCGTAAACCCTGGAGGCGGAGCTTGCAGTGAGCTGAGATCCGGCCACTGCACTCCAGCCTGGGCGACAGAGCAAGACTCCCTCTCAAAAAAACAAAACAAAACAAAGAATTTGGTGAGAACTACTAAACTGCGGCCATGCCTTTTTCTACATACTCCAGGCCTTAGGAGAAACTGAAGTCAGGTTAAAAGCATTTCAATGCATGCTCACTGCCCTAGTGCAAAGGGAGCAACATAGCTCATCTGTTACTTGCTAGGGATCTGGAGTCAGGCTCACCCAGATTCTAAGGTAGATACTCACCTTCTACCTCAGGCAAAATATTTAACTTTCCCTTATCTACAAAAAAAACGATGACAAGAATAAAAGCATGTATCAACTATTACAGTACTATTGTGAGGATTAAATTAGCAGTGTCTGAAACACAGCACATATTCAGTATATGTCATTTTGTTGTAAACATTACCTAAATTGTGTGCCTATATACAAAAATCAAATGCTAAGTTTGTGGCCTGTTTTTTTTTCAAAACATATTTTACATCTGTAAACTCCTGAATCCCTACTGTCTGCTCCTATGTCCCAGATAAGAATGAATTACTACTCCCAAGTGTAGACTGTCCTGGATTATTTGAAGACAAGGAAGATAACTGTCATCTCCTGTCCTAGTACTGACAACTGCAATTTGACCAATGGGCCCTTAAATGGACACTGCTGCAGAATGAAATAAGTCTAAGAATGGCAAGGAGGGACCACAGAGAACCTACAGGGAAAAGAGAAAACACAGCTTTATGTTCTGGGCCATGTGGAAAAGAACAGGAGTTAGAGCAGGGCTTTAGGCAACACCTCAAAGCCAGCAGCTTTTCCTTATTGCCTTACTTAAGACAATGGGAGCTTTTGGCCCAGTGCAGTGGCTCACGCCTGTAATCCCAGCACTTTGGGAGCCCAAGACAGGTGGTTCATGAGGTCAGGAGATTGAGACCAACTTGGCCAACATGGTGAAATCCTGTCTCTACCAAAAATACAAAAATTAGCTAGGTGTGGTGGTGTGCACCTGTAGTCCCAGCTACTCAGGAGGCTGAGTCAGGAGAATCACTTGAACCTGGGAGGCGGAGGTTGCAGTGAGCTAAGATCGCGCCACTGCACTCCAGCCTGGGCGACAGTGAGACTCTGTCTCAAAAAAAAAAAAAAAGGAAAGAAAGAAAGAAGGAAAGAAAGTGGGAGCTTTTTATGTGACTTGAGGCTCTCCCTGCTACAAGGAAGGTCTTTTCAGGTTGACAGACACTGTATCCAGATAAGGAAGAATCATCTAGCACTGAACACTCTGGAGCCAATCAGGATGCTTGTGTCAAGTCCAGAGAGTGAATATGCTCTCCCTACATGCTGCAGGCTACTGACACACTTAGGTAGGCTTACTAATTATGAATCACATTCGATCTGCATGTAGCCGAGAGTGGGCTGGTGGAACAGCTGTTGCTGGAGGATTTGGTGAGCCACAGTAGAAAGGGCATCTGGCAATACGAAAGAGAAACAGTGTCTAATATAAAAATAGAATGAGGCACTGTGGGAGCAGGCCTAAAAAGGGGCCAATCAAGCAAAACTGGGGTATGTGCTTCTCACCCAGCTTAAAGAGCCAAGATCTCTCTCTGCAGCATGGCTGCAGCCTCTTCTTCCTCATCTCTGGATGAATCTCCAGCAGGACCCAGGCCCCTCAGTTTCAGCACATTTGCCCCTGCTTTCTCCCAGATGAGAGGTATGATTTTTCTAATTTAGACATATGTCTGACCTAGTAATGCTGGACGCCAGGAAGGCCCGTTTTGGTTTCTGTGATATCCTTGCTGCCAAGGCCTGAGAGTCTGAAACCATCTAAGAGTTTTTGCAGTGCTCACATGCATGTCACATGGTGTCAAGAGCCTAGAGATGAGTTGAAAAGATTCCCAGATGTGACACTTCAGGGGTTAAAAAGTCTACTTGGGGGTTAAGTCATATCAGCAGGCTCATTTCTCTACCTTTCCTTATAGTTTCTGGACACTTGCTTATAATGAACTTTTCTGATTATGGAGGAGTGGGGAAAACACAGGAAAGAGATTGTGGCGATTCTGCAATGGGAATGGAGGGGTTTTAAACTATATTAATTTTCATCAAAATGCACTCCTTTGAGCTGGGATGTGATATGATACTGCCACATCTGACAATGCCTCAGGACATAGTTGAGTCTGTAAAGCTTCTCAGGACTCTGAAAGTCAGACTGTCCTATAATCCCCCAATACAGAGATCCCCTCTATCTTTCCAAAGTTCCCATGAGAAATCAAGGTGGCACGGCGACTGAATGGGGACACCATTTCAGACCACAGGAACGAACGTGCTAACAGTGTAGAAGTCCCCAGTGTGATGGAGAAGGGGAGCTCAGAGTAGCTAGCTCTCACATCATGGAAGAATGTGGTGAAGATGAAGACACTCCATGCAGAGGTGTGGGGGAAAGCACAGATTTCCTGCCCCCATACACAGAACACGGTGACTGTGTAGACACAAATCCATACTGTAGGCCAGTTTCTTGGCCCATGTGTTGAGTAAAGGTCCCCTCAGCCTTCAGGGTGGACAGAGTGTGGAACAGCTGGAGGCCCAAACTTACTTTATTAAGTTGCGAACAGTTTTGTTCATTTCCTCCAATGTGCCTTACAAAAACGACCCTTTTCTATGCATGATAGGTTGGGAAGCACTGCTGTCTCTGTCTGTAGAAGACACAGTGAAGGCACGTACATTCCCAAACCTTTGGAGAACGTGGTGGAAATACAGACTGTGACCCACCACCACTCACAAGCACCCAGTGATAAGATGCAGACACAGCCGCATACCGTGGAGAAGAACATGGTGAAGGTGTAGACAGCAGCTTCCAGCACATATCGACTCCGAATGGCCAGGACCACAGGTGGCAGAAACATGAGGTTGCTCAGGCAGAGCAGGAGTGTGGACAGCAGCTGGAATCCATAGGTGAGCGCATCTGCACTGTCGGTGCAGCCCCAGCCTCTCCACCCTGCGGTTGGGGAGGGAACAGGATGGAAGAGGCCAGACGGCAGCCATGGGCCTATGCCACTGCCCGTGGAGGGTGGTCTCACCCTGGCTCTGCCAAAGCCGTCCCCAATTCAGGCTGTGCACTCCCCTACTCCCGCCGCCTGCCCACAGGCCCACAGGTCCACCTCCAGTCCACCGCAGCCCGCTCACCGGCCTTGCACTCGCAGGCTGCATACAGATAGTTGTGTGTGCGCAGCAGCTTGCACTGGCCATAGGGCCCGCAGTCGTCCACGCATGGGGACAGGAAGGTGCGCATCCGCACCTCGGCCGTCGCGTTGCGGCACCGCACGAACCTGCGCACACACTCGCAGTCACCTGGGGCGCCGGGCCACCCCCGCCGAGTCCCGGTCCCAGCCCTGGCCCTGCCCCTCCCCGCTCACCGAGGCCCCACCCCGCACAGGGAGCGAAGGGCCAGGAACCAGGTCCCCGTCTGCGGGAATGGGATTCGCAGCCTGGCAACCCTGGTAGTGGCACTGACGGAGAGGAGGAAGCCGGCCAGGGACTCTGAAGGGAGAAGGAAGGGGTCAGTGAGAGGAAGGAGGGGTCAGGACCCAAGAACCCTCACCCACCTGCCCCCACTTCCCGGAACCCTGGCCTACCATTCCTCCATTCCATCCCTCCCCGCCTTCACCTCTGCCCGCCACCACCACCACCACCCCTACCACACTGCAGCTTCCTCTCCTCCCCCATTCCTCACCCCACCTTTGGAACAGGTCACTGCTGCATCCCCCAGGCTCAAGGGCACCTCGTGGGTCAAGCATCCAAACACCGTCACGTTTTCCTGGCGCACGGAGCTCTGGGGAGGGTAGGTATGGAGGTGAGGCCGCCACATCCTCCAGCTCCACCCACAGCCACCCTCGGACTCCCACCCCTGTTAACCCACACCTTCCAAGGACAGCCCATTCCTGCCGGTGCTCTGCACGCCAAAGCTGCCCTCTCACCTCCATTCTCAGAACAGAAAAACTGAAAAACAACAGATCCTCCACAGCAGAAATCTTTCAAGGACTGATGAGACGGCAAGGCCCAATTCTGAATCTGTTCTTTGGGCAGAAGTGTTTCAATTCTGTCCGAGCAAGAGAGAACACCCTCTTTTTCAGTCCTATCTAGCTCATTGAGGGGAAGGAGGGCTGTTGCCAGTTATAGAAACTAACTGTGGACAAAGGCAATTGTAAGGTTTTCCATCATCTTCACCTGGACCCCAAGACAGGCAGAGCATGAAGACACTCACTCCAATTCAGGTGAAATGATCCTAGGTACTGAACGGTGGTAACAGAATGCCCAAGAGATTAAATGTAGCAACATGGCTGGGATGAAAAGAAACCAGATAATCTGCAAGAGTAAATGTAAGGGGTTGTCTACAAGAATAAAGGTAACAGGATGCCATAAGCTCACCTCATTCAAGAAGGATTTGAGGCAGCTTACATAAAATAGAATACAATAAATGCCTGAGGGAAACTTAAAAATCAGGATAGGAAAATAAAGTCTGTCCCTAATGTAGGCCATATATTTGATACTGACTTCCAAGCAACCAAAGCAAAGGAAGTATAATGAGTTACCAGATTTGCAACTACATAATATAAAAGCTAATCAGAGTCTCTGGAGAATCACAGCATCCAAAGGGGAAGTTCTGAGATAAATTCTCATCAAAGCAGCACTGTGTGTTGTCATGCATCCTGTCCTCAGCCACAAGAGTGAGTTTCATACAACTTGCTTATATAACTTCCTTCAATGCAAGCCCGGGGCAATATGCCAAAGTATTACTCAGTGAAAGTCTTTCTAGGAGGGAGCCAAAGAAAAAAGTATATGCAGTTCTCTGATCCAAATGTCCAGTTCTTGATGCAAGGGGAGAAAAAAAATCAAAATATTTGAAGGAAATACCTTTCAGAATAAACAGAACAGGCTGAGGTGGGTAGCACGTGTCATAGAATGCAGATGATGGAATGTAAACAGATGCTCATTAAAGTGAATGGATGGGAATGCAGAGAGGGAAAGGGCTAGGCTTCTATTCTCAGGGTACTGAGGAAGAAACAACAAGTATGGGCAAGGCTGTCCTCTAATTCAGGGTCTACAGTTTCAAGGTCGAATCAAGATCTCACTGTCATTGCCCAGAGGCATGGCAATAAGCAAACACAAAATACATACAGTCTTAGCGAGAACAAAGAGAGAATTTGATTATGTAAATGAGAAATATATTCAGGGTGAATAAATGACTCTAACAGGACCACTAGAAAGTTCTAAGCCATGTCCCATAAAAGGCCACATGAAGCCACAGACCAGGCCTCAGGTTGGCTGATGGGAAAGTGGTCCCTGCCCTCAGAGCTGGAGGATAGTAGAGTTAAAAGGATCCCTGGCTGGGGGAACAGTATGTAAGTTATTGGATCAAAGCTAAGCTGAAGATATTCTCTAATGGGCCAGCATAGGGCTCCGCCCTCATCTCAGTCTTAATGCTGACAGTAATGACTAAGAAGTACAAAAAGTTGGCTTTGCAAGTATGTGAATTACACAAAGTGGAGAAGGCCCGAGTCCCAAACCAGTATTAGGCAATGCCTCAAGGAGGGACATAAATTCTTCCATTCAGGTTCAAAAATTCACTGCAAAAATACAATATGCGAATTGGCACCAAAATGTGTATGCCCCTTGATTACAACTAGAGAAACAAAGCAATTAATGGGGAAAAGAAATGGGAGGACATAAACCAAAAACAGCAGTGGGCCAGGCACAGTGGCTCACACTTGTAATCCCAACATGTTGGGAGGCCAAGGCAGGCAGATCAGCTGAGTCCAGGAGTTTGAGACCAGCCTGGGCAACATGGTGAAACCCAGTCTCTACTAAAAATACAAAACATTAGCTGGGTGTGGTGGTGCACTCCTGTAATCCCAGCTACTCTGGAGGCTGAGGCACAAGAATCGCTTGAACCCGGGAAGCGGAGGTTGCAGTGAGCCAAGATCACACCCCTACACTCCAACCTGGGCAACAGAGTGAGACTCTGTCTCAAAAAAAAAGTTAAACAGTTGCATTAGGGAGATATTTTCCCCTATTTTCCAAAGTTTGTATGTGATCCTATTACTCTTATAATTAAAAAAAAAAAAATGTGTACAACTGGTTTGAAGAAAATACAAAGGAAGGAAAAAGACCCAGGGATCTCAATTCACCACAAGCCCTAGGTGATCCCACAGTGTAATGCAGCTGCTGAAAAAAGTAACTCAATCTCAGGCAGCACAAATGCAAGTCTTGTTACCTGCCACCTCGATCAGACCACCTCAGATCACTTATTTCAGAGACACAGTGACTGCTAGAAGTATGACCAGGTGAAACAGTGAAGGAAGGGGAGAGATCCAAATACCAAGACCCCAAAGACACTGAGGTTCTTCAGCTTTTGGGAGGTTGGAGGTAACATCTGAAGGGCTGTAAAAATAGGACTGGGACGCAATAAATGTATCATACTAATGTAAGATATTAATAATAGGGAAAACGTGAGAGAGTGGGTATATGAGAACTTTGTGCTTTCTGTTCAACCTAAAACTGCTCTTAAAAAAATTAAGTCTATTGCTTTAAAAAAGAACAAGACAGAGATAGATTTACTGGAAATGGCTTCTGGATATGGCTTTTACCCACTGAATCAAAGATGAGTGGGTAAAAAATTCATGGAGACAGATTTTGATGGGATGTCAGGAATGCCTCTGGCAATCAGCACTATCCAAACATGAACTGCGTGGCCTCAAGAGGTGGTAAACTCCCCATCAAAGGAGATTTGCAAGAAAAGGTTAACAACTGCCATAGTGAAAGGCCAGTAATGAGCAGGAGGTGAGCCTACAAAACTGGGAAACCCCAGACACTGAGTCGACCTGGTTGACCTGCCCATCTGTAGCAGAGTCAATACTCCGAACATGTTTGTTGACCAGAATTGGGCTAAGTCATGGTCTCTAATTGTCAGGATGGGAGGGAGCAACCTGGATAGGCTTTTACCTCCTGGAGGAGGTAAAGACCCCAACACCCCTGGCACCTTTCCCTGCAAGCTCCCCGGGAGAGCAACCTCCCCACTCTCCATAAAGAGTACCGCGTTGAGCTGGAGCTCCAGGCTGAGGACGCCTCCACTGTCCAGCACTGGCAACAGCCTCATGGCGAACACGGCTGGGCGCTCAGGGGGAAGGGCCACACTGGGGCCAAAGAAGATGTAGAAGTGGACAGAGAAGGTGTCCAGCTCGTTGCGCAGAGTCGGGCGCACTGGCCAGCAGTGCTCGGGTGGGGATGTGGTCCCAGGCCCCTCCGCAGGGGTTCCAAGGGATGGTGGCTCTGGGGGCAGTGGCTGGTTGCCCAGTGACTGGGGCATGTTCATGGCAGCTCCAGGGACCAGGGCTCGAAGCAGGCCGGGCTGTGGGCACTCTGTGGGGCAGAGGAAACCAGAGCTTGGGCCTGCAGCCTTTACAGTCCTGAACTTACTCATAAACAGATCTGAGCTAGACAGGATTTCGCAAAGAGTGGGGAAGGATGAGAACTAGAATGCAATGTCCCTTGGGAGTGTGGGGCATCCAGGGTCATAGGGGTTTCCTAATGGTGACAGCTAACACAATACCACACTGGAGGGAACCGAGGTCATCTATCCCTCCCTAAAGGCAGTGAAGATGCTATTGAAACAGATATTAAGTATGACAGCCTGTCTCACTGACTTGCAAGGGCTTCGGCAAGGACAGTGTCCCAGAGGTCCTGGATGTCTCTGCCTACCCCAGGAAACTGAGAGATTAAATCAAAGAAAGTAATGAGGTCCTTTAGTTGTCTCAAGTCAGATGCAAAAAAAAAGTTATCTAAAAGCCTTCCAATAACTTGGAGCTCCAAGCGGGATGGCTTCAGGGAGTGTGAAGGAGCCTGGGTGGGGAAGGGGAAGTTGCAGGGATGTGGCAGAGGGCCACTGAACAGAGCCACCCCAAGTGACTTCCCAGCCACGGATATCTGCACAGACTAGGGCAAATGCAGGGGTTCTGACCTTGCAACCGCACACACAGCTGGAAGCGGATGGTCCTACCAGGGCCCCGGGATGATGTTTCCACACGCACGTAGACCCAGTGCCCCCAGGGAGGCAGTGCCAGCTCCAGCTGGCATCCCGAGGCACCTCCACAGGACACAGAGCTTGAGTTGTGCAGGGGTGGGGCTTTGGGACGCAGACGCAGTGACAGGGGGCAGGCAGATACCCCGCGGCCCCCCACACACGCCAGCTGTGCTGAAACCCTGTAAGTGAAGCTGGGCACAAAGACCCTGGGCAGAGGAGAGGTTGGGGGTAAGAAGGCAAAAACAGAGACGAGAGGAACACAGGGCAAGGGAAGCACTAGGAAGGAGGGGGCGTGGGGTGGGAAGGAGGCCTGTTCAGGTCTCCCGCTCTGTTCTGGGAGGGAGGGAGGCAGGGATCCCACCCAGGGACCAGGCAGGTAGGCGGAGAAGAGAGAACCCTGCAGCCTATTTGAGGCCAGAGAAGTGGGAAAGGACCAGGTGTGGGGAGTCTTTGACTTACTTGTAGAGTGCTGAGCGATTGTGTGGGGAGAGGGTTTGCTCTGAGGGCCGGCCAGGAACCAGTACAGCAACGTCCAGCAAACGCCGGACAATCAGCTGGGGCTGAAGGAGGTACTGACACTCATCCTGGAGACCCTGGGACAAAAGCAGGGGTAGCAGGAGAGGGAGAGACAGCAGGGGCGTGACTAAACCAAGGCAAACAGAACCTGCTGGGTGGGCCAGGGAGAAACCCCCACCCTGGCCACCACTCCCAGGACTCTAACCCAGGTCTCTCTAAACTCTAGGTCCTTCTTGCCTGAGCAGTCATTTCTGGTCATCTCTGTCCCACCTCAGTCTGCAAGGTCTGCTGGGATCCTCAGCACTGGCTAAGGTTTTGGGATTCAAACCAGGCCCTCCTGACAATCAGGCCTGGCTTGCCCCTTCTCCCAAGCTAACCTCTCCCCCTGAGCATTCTGGGCCAGCCCAGCAGCACTGTGATCTCCAACCAGCCCATTCCCGACCAGGCTCAGGAACTTAGAACACTGGCTCTTTTAGGCAAAGTGGGGTGGGGTGGAAAGCTCCTTCAAGGCCTCCAATCCAACCCCCTCACTCTCCCCGCCACCAATCTCAACCTTTAATTTCCTCTAGTCCCCACCCTGCCCCACTCCCACATGCTTGTCCAGCCTCTGCTTTCACACTCATTACACCCAGGTAATGAGCAGCCCTGCATAGGTAATGAGCGCTGGGCCACTCATTACCTTCCAGGCAACCTCAGACTATAAGCAGCTTGAGAACAGGAACTCTGTCCTATTTGATTTTTGTTCCTCTAGACACAGGGCCTCACATAGAGTGCATACCTCACAGATAAATGTTTGCTGAATTAACGAATCAGTAAATGGATCACAACATCTGGGGGAAGTGCTGACCTTGCTAAAGCCAAATCCTGTCATTTTTGATGCCCCTGCCCCAACTCTGCCTTCAGGAGACCCACTAGTCTGGTCCCTCAGCCTCAGACTGTGTTTCTTCTGCTGCTAAAGGATATCAACCATGTCTCCCCCAGCTTCGCTTCTGGAGAAAATCCCCAGCTCCTTCTCTGTTGACACCCCCTGGCCCGCACAGCCTCATCACTCTCCAGTGAGCACAGTCCCGTTTGTCGCAGTTCCTCTTCTGCAGCACGTGCAGCTATATGAGCCCTACAGACCTCACAGTTAAGGGGAAGTGGGGGCTCCTAATTAGGTCATACCTTCAAACTCTGTTCTGTGACAAAAGTTCCAGGCCCTGACATCCCACTGAGTTCCATGGCTCAGAACAAGCCAGTCAAGGCACTGACTTCCAGCAAAACTCGACAAGGCTAGAAGGTCTGTGCCTTTTGCATCCCCAGTGTCTAGTACACCATCTGGCACATACTAGGTGCTAAAATAGCTGTTAAAGAATGGGTGTCAAAAAGGGGGTCCCTTCAGAGAGCTCCTGAACCAACCTAGATGTTCAGGTTTGGTGTCAAACCCTAAGAACCAAAAGACTCTCACAAGTCACTGCATTGACCCCACCTCCTAAGGCAAGAATTACCACCATAATAATCTTGTAGTGAATGAGTCCCAAGGGTGGGGGCTCATGCTCCAGTGGTGGCCCATTTCCTTGCCAGACAGTCCAGGAACGCTTTGCTCCACGTTTTGGAGTTTTGCTTGTGTTTGATTCAATGAAAGATCAGTGGACATGACCTGTTTGGTTAAGATGTGCTCCTTCCTTCAACTGTGTAACGTGCCAGTCCCCCCTCTTCATGCGGAGGGAGTGTTTAGTCAGTGGAGACCAGGGGAGATGCAGGGAACCGTCACCCAGTGATGGGGCCAGAGAAAGAGCACCAGAAGTCAGGTCCTCAAGAGCTGCCAGGGCAGATGCCAAGTGAGAGTGTCCCAACTGAGCCAAGAGGCCAGAAGAACATCAGCAGTCGGGGAGGCCCAGGGCCCAGGCAAGGAAGTTCGAGAAATTAGGAGAGGCAAAAGTGAGACATGGATGGGCTACAGGCTGAAAGATGCTGGAGTGGAAGGCATGGTAGGTAGATTCCTAGAATGTCCTCATACGTACGGGCTGAGTTTCTTCAGAAAGACCTGAGCGGGGTGGCCAGTGCCAGACTCTGGGTGGGGCTTGCAGACTGAAGATGCCCAAAGACACTTAGCGTTCTCTGCGGGAATAGCGAGTGCACAGCTGAGCCCATGCCCACAGTCAGAAAGCACCCAATCAGTGTAGAAGCAAACGAGTGTTCAACAGACTTCAGGGGGCAAGGGTGAAAGCAGGAAGACCATTTATGAGGCTACTGTGGTAGCCCTGCAGAAAGCAGAGAAACTGTGCTGGAAGTGGAAATGAAGAACTGTAGATAAGTTCAGGGCATGCCTCAGAAGTAGTGTCAACAAGACTTTTTCTTTACAGATTGGTTGTGAGGAATCAGAAGAAAAGAAAAATCAAGGATTTGGGGCACTTAATTTGGGGCTTGAGCAATGGGTGGATGACAGTGCAATTTCCTGAGGAAGATCACAATAACTACAGAAAGCAGCAGCATGGACTGGGAGCAGTGAAATAGAAATTAAGGAGTTTTATAGTTTTAGCTTCACTTTGATTTGGTTTTATTAAATACTCTTTGAGACATTTCTTAGGCATCCAATTGGAGATGTCAAGTAAGCAGTGGGATATAAAGTCTGGGATTCAAAGAAATTAGGACTGGATGAATACTCTTGGAAGCATTAACATACAGACGGCATTTTAAACTATTGTGCTGGAACACCACGCAAGAGAATAGAAAAGTAAAAAAGGAGCTGTTCCAGGACCAAGCATTGGGCCACTACAACATGGAGATCAAGCAGAGGAGAGGCCAGGAAAGGAGACAGAGGAGTGGGCAGTGGGAAAACCATGACAGTTCTGTAAAGTCACAGAGGCCAAGAAGGGAAGGTGTTTCAAAAAGGAAAGAGTAATATAGGGAACTAGTTAACAGCTAGTTACTAGTTAACTCTGGGGAGGGGAATTAGAGACTGAAAGAAGGGAAGAGGAAAACTTACTTTCCACTGTATGTCTTTTGTACCTTTTGAATGTTGTACCAGGTGCACAGATTGCCTATTCAAACTATAAATAAAATAATTTAGGAGGAAGAGGAAAAGCAGCCGCACTATTAGCAGATTCTAACCACCTCTGCTGAGATATTGAGTCACGTGTGGTCTTAGTTGGTGGATTCAACAGAATCCTTTCTCCTGTACAACTGACTTCTTCACTTTCCTTGTAGTTGCTTTCATTATTTTACCTACTTTTTCAAATCTTAGACACAGGAAGAGGAAGGATAAGAAGAGAACCTGTGCTCTAAAGACATTTAGGAGTACTTTCCCCTTATGAGCCATTTGGGTGCCAAATGGTATCCACAACCCAAAGGCCAGCCCCTCAGAGCAGACTGGCAACTGGGCACCTTAGAATGAACACAGGATCCAAAACAGGAAAGGCAAGGAGATGGAGGCCAGGGACAGGACAGAAGTGGCTGGTAGGAAGAAGGTGACAGGGAAAGGAGGTGAAACAGCATCATGTGCCAGACTCTGCACTGAAGGCTAGGAATACATAGTAAATAACACAGACACAGGGTCTGGCAGAAGTGTGGGACTAGAGCTCATGAGGGTGGCCCAGATCAGGTAAGTCACTTCTTTTTCACAACCTTTCAGGGCTCCCTATCACGCTCAGGATACAGTTCCAATGTCAAGGCCCTTCATGATCTGGCCTCTGCTCATCCCTCTACCTTCCTCACCACCCCAAAACCAGCCCACACTGAACCACTTCAGTTCCTTCTAAACTTTGGGCCATGCTACTCCCACCACCTGGTATGCCCTTCCCTACCTTCTCAATCTCAGGCCTCGCCACTTAACAGTTTCCAATACCACCTCCACCACGCTAAGTTAGCCATCTCCCCTTTATCCTCCTAAAACATCTCCTGTATCTAACATGCATCTTATTTATTTCTGTGTCCCCAGCACACAACCCAAGGCCTGGCACAAAGCAGGTACTAAAGGACTGAGGCTAAAGGGAGATCTGAGTTCATCCCCAAAGCTGAGAAGGGCCCTAGAAACCACTGCCTTCTTATCGCTGGGACTCTTCAGTTCCCACCAAAGGATATCCCTAAACCCACATAAATTCCTGTGTTCGCCAAGCCTCACAGGAAGCATACCATAGTAGCAGGAGGAAACAAGTTGAGAAGATGGAGGAATGCTCTAGACAATGAACCCACAGGCTGGAATCCTGGAAATTAACCAGGATCTGGAGAGCTGAAGAACCCTTAGAGGACCATATAAGATTACAGAAGTTAATCTAATTCTTAGAAGGACCGACATAAGATCCTTGCCCCATCAACCTCTCAAACAGGCCTGGCGGAAGCACTACATCTCTCATGGCATCCAGACCCACTGCTGCTTGTGGGCAGAGCGGGATGGTCCTCTTCTGTCTAGCCTCACCACATACCTGGGGGAGCTCTGACCAGGATTCCAGTTCGGTACCAAGTTCCCCAGGCCCCACTTCCCATGTCTAGATGCAAATGTACATGTCAGGCCTAGTTCTTTTCTCACTGCCCAGCTCCCCCTTGGTCTGGGTACTTGAATCACCCTTTAGGGTCTGATCAGCTTTTCTCTGCACTACTATCTCCGTTCCCCACTGTCCCAATCTGATAGCCATAAGCAATCCTGACCACTTCTAACTGGGCCTCAGCTCCCACAATCCCAGCCCAGGCCTAGGCCCTAGGTTCCTGCTTACCTAGAAAGGTTTTTGGATAACTACAGCCAGGCTTCAGGAGGATTTTCCCTGTGAGTTCTCACAAAGTGGGTCAAGGATCAGAGTTAGGATAAGGAACATCCCTGTTGGGATTTTGCCAAAGACCTACGAAGAAGTTCCTTCTAACAGAAGAACCCTCAGTTCTGATGAGAGTCAAGGCCTACCTAGAACCTAGGGCCCCTTCCAAGCTAGCTCCCAACATGCTGTCCTTCAGCAGGCTCGCAGGCCTTGATGGGGAGTTCTTTTGCACATCCACATCAGTCTCAGGAAAAATGGCCGTCACTGAGGCCTAGAGACACTACCTCAGCCCTACTTCCCATCTCTGACAATAGCAGTTCCAGCACCCTTGTCCTTATGTGAGTCTCAGCTCATTCAAAGGCACTATTCACCACATTTCTGAGTGCTAGAGTCCTGTTCTTTAAATCCTCGCTCTGTTCTTGCTCGTTTATTCACCCTCACCACAGGCCCCATGCACATGGTCATCCCACGCTGACAACAGCCAGCTCAGTACACCCCCTGCTCCTCCTCCAGTGAACAGGAGTAGGAGACCTGTCTGGCCTAATCCATGAGAGTGGCAGGAAAACATTGTGGCATTTCCTTTCACTCCAAACCAGAGAGGCATCTGACCTTTGAACCTGCCCTTCAGTCTTTAACAACCTCTGTGAAATAAGTGCTTGGGGTGGCTGATATTTGGAGAAAAGTGAGGCAAAGGCCAGGATGGACACCAGCTGCCCAAAGCCTCCTTTTAGCAGGAAAGAGCTCCTCTTGTGGTCTTCTGAAGGGTGTAGGAAGCTGTCTGAAATTATGATGCAAGAGGAATGCATTCTCCCAGATGGATTAAAGGCTGGGCCGTGGGCTAAGAGAGTCTTCAGGGCTATTGTCAATCAAGATGTAGAATAAAACCAGTCCTGGGTGTGTGCAGCAGATTGGACCAGCCCATAGTTGGCTTCTGCTCACCTTGATTAACACTTGTGCCTTCCACTAGGAAGCGGCACTACTCCCCCATGCCAGAGCCTCTGACTCCAGATTCTCAACTTTCCCTTCAGCTTACCTGGACCCAGCATGTCCTCCTGGGTCTCCCAAGTTGCCTCCTCCAGATCATGGCCTCTGACCCACTAGGTGACCTGCTGGCCTTTAGCCATGCCCCACCCCAGCCACCCTTGTGCTGCTGCCCACCCTGACACAAGGCTGGCATGCCAGGGAGCCTGTGGGGGGAGTTTAGCAAAGATGGAAGGGCAGTTCTAGACCCCCGAGCCTGGGCAACATTAACCCACCTTGACAGAGATGTGGCCATGGGCCTGGGGAAGGTGGGCAGCCAAGAACCAGTCCCCAGGTAAGGGGCTGCTGACGTTAAAGATGCCTGAGGTGCGGTTGGGCAGTGTCCAGCTGAGGGTCAGTGAGAAAACCCCAGGCACAGCTGTGTCCCCTGGGAAGTGTGTATGCAGGGGATTGATGACAGGGGGTGCCCCGGACCGGAAATACCTGGGGGACCAGAATTAGGAGAGGAGAAAAGCAGGCAATGGGGTGGGAGGCAGGAAATGGAAGAAAGAAAGAACTGTCACTCATTACCGGTAAAACAAATAGATTCCCTATACTGACACATTCAACAAAGTGGTTCCAGGTCAGGGGCCACGGGTGAGAGATCAGCTCAAGCACTCGCACAGTCATACAGTAGTCCGGAAGTGGTCATGTGACAGAGGTCATGGCCCTCACTCAGTCACACTTCAATCTGGACGCGGGTTGGGGTCAGGGTCAGTTAAAATCACACTTTAGTCTGGAAAGTGGTCAGGGGTTGGAAGTGGGGTTGGGAAATTAACTCAGACACTCACACAGTCACACTTTGGTCTGGGCAGTGGTCCCCAAAGGTTCCCCCTTGCTCCTTGAAGATGATGAGGTTCCAAACAGCCAGGAATGTGTCCTCGGGAACATGGAAGTGGAAGAGCTCGGTGCTGGCAAAGGAGCGGAAAGGACTCAGCTTGCGGGGTGAGCAGGTGGAGTAATCAGTCAGGAAAAGGCCTCCTGGGAAGCAGGAGAGAGAGAGAAAGGAGCAGGGCAGGACAGAGGGCATTTCCATTAAGCAACAGGCATGCCAGTCCTCCTCACTGATAGCATCAACTCCACAAATGCTCTCGTCTGAACCAGGAACTAGGTTTCAGGCTGCAGATCTGAAACCTAGCCATCATCTGGTTTAATCCTTACGTTAATCTTATTTAAAAAAAAAAAACCCTCCTTTTACAGATAAGGAAACTGAGGCTCAGACCTAGATCAAACTGAGGATGCAAATCTAGCTCTCTCTAAATCCAAAACTAAGACCCTTTCTTTGATTTCACAGCTGCCCCTCACTTAGGAGCCATTTTCTCCACTTACCAAACTTAAAAAAAAACAGATGTGGGGAAGGTGTGTGTGTGTGTGTGTGTGTGTATCTTGGCATGGGCTCTTAAGTCACTAAGCAGGCTGGAACTCCACCTGTGGGGCTTGGGAGTCAGCATGGAACTGTGTAACTTCCTTGTTGATTTTCTTCCCTTCTCTGTTCCCCTGTGGTTAGGAGCAGTAAAAACCCTCAGCAGCCTCACAAGCGCTGCCTGTATACTGGCTCAGGGCAGGAGAGGGGAGGGGAAAGTGTGGTACGGCTGCCAGGGGCCTGCTTGGGTGGCAGAAGGACAGGAGTTGGCAGGCCACCATGAGAGTCCCCAGGAAAGGAGACTCATCAGGCCTCCCGGGTCAGAATGTACAGCTAGTAGGTGGGGGCCGGGGGAATGTTCTCCCAAAGGGAGGCCCAGTGAGGCAGTAAGTTGGTGACCCAGTGGATTTCAAGCCCCTTGGGAATCTTCAGAGCAGGCTGAGTTGGCAGGTGGGGAGGAAGTGGTCATCTCTCATTAAAATGCCAAGATACCTGATCATGATTGTCAGGAGCAGAGCCAAGGTAAGCAGAAGTCGTGTCAGCAGCTAGCCAGGCAAGGGACTAGAAGAGCTGTCACAGTGGAGGCAACCCAGTAGCCTCCGACTACTCTGGAGGGGCATTTTCAGCCAAGCAGGAAATACCCTTAGGGCTAACCTAGTCCAATTATCTCCCTCTCTGGAGATGGGAGAGATTAACTCCAAAAATGAGGTGTTTTTGAAATAAAAAAGAAAGGGAAAGGGAGGCTGCTGAAGGAGGAACGCTGAACCAGAGCAACCCCAGGAGTCACCCCAGAGAGCTGCCCTACATAGGTGGGGGCCATTGGAGGTCATGGTTACACTCAAGGACTAGTCTGTCCAGTTCAGACCACATGATCAGTTTCAACTGCCAAGAAGGAAAGCCTGCCACCTTGCAAGCTGAGCACTGCCCAGGAACCCAGAGAGGCTACCAGTGCAGCATTCAGAGAGTGACAGAGATGCATCCGAGAGGGATAAAGGTTACGGAACCCACTGATGGGGGAGACAGGTTTCCTAGGAACCCTAGCTGTGCTAAGTAGGAGGCAGAAGGCTAAGAGGTGAACAGCCTGGATACTATTGTTAGAAGAAATCAGAACTCTAGCACGCCTTCTGATGGGGTTAGGGAGGGGCTGTTCCTCCTCAAAGCTGGTACCAGGGATGGGTCATCTGATCAACCATTGCTACTGTTAGGAGAAATGTTGGTCAGTCTCTCAGTGCAGACCCTCAGAGGGCTAGTGGTGAAAAGTTTAATGACCTCTGGGAAACATGGACAGACAAGCACAAAGATGCTTGTAATTCAAAGGACCACGGTATGGCCTGGAGAACTGGGGAATTAGCTAAGCCATCCCCACGTGGCCAGGGGCTACAGAGGTCACAGAATAGGCCTGTGAGATAAAGGAGTGAGCAGCAGCTGGGAATGCTAGGAGGAACTTGGAAGAAGTTCTGAGGGCAGATGCTTGAAAAGGGTCCACAGCCCCATTCACTCCAAACTTTGGTTTGTGGTTTGAACAGGGCCTTTCAGAGCTGTGTCCAGAGGAAGCATGAGTAAGGCCCTTACCGAGTTCGGATGAACTTATTCCGGGTTCCCCAATATTTCTATGATGAAGCTAGGGTGATTCCGACCATCACCCACACCACACACGCACACCCCACACAACACATAGGCTGAGGCTAGCCCTGCTAGTAACAGCACTAGGTAGAATAAAAGCCCATTGTTTTTTGACTAGCAAGGCATGTGTGGGTCCTCAACTAAGCCCAAGGAAAAGATCCAAGGATCAGGAATGGGACCACTAGACCTAAGAGATAACTTCCATTCCTGAAATGAAACCGAAGCAACCAATAAGCACTATGCAGTCCTGTGCCATGATGATCCTATGACCCTGCCAGCCTCTTCTCAGACAAAACCCATTGCGACCATTAGGTCACAGAGCACCCTGCACTTAGGTCCAAAATTGCCAAGGCATTCACTATTAACAGCACTAAAGGCAGCCCTGCCTCCCTTTGGGTGGACTGGTACTCCTTTCCAACTTCATTACAATTCTCCCCAAAGCACCTGAACCCGCTTCTGGGCAACAGTATTTTTATCCACAACTTTCAGCTGTATATGCTCTGTGGCCATCAGTCACCCTGCTCTCCTCACCCGCCCAATGCTTGCTCAATGGCGCATGAAGCAGCCATGATGGCAGGGGATAGAAGCTAGGAACTTGGCTCAACAGCATAAACTCCCCGTTACCAAAACTGAAAACCTGACTGGCTACTGCCTCTGCCCAGTGCCCAACTTGACAGCAGCAATAATCAACACTGAGTGCCTCCACGGCTCCTTCCTTCAAGGGGACTGGCTGGGGGTGGATGGATAACTTATATTCGTTCCGGGAGGCACCCAACACTGCCCTCACCCTTGGAACTGTTGAGAAAGGGTCTCCAGCCCCATTCACAACTTCAGTGATCTGCTCATATGACGAGCAGGCAGAGCTGAAGAGGAATGTACATGGGCCACAACATGTCCCCTCCCCTTCATACCGTAACACAGGCGCTCAGAAGATACACTGGCTCACATGCACCCCACACACATGCATGTGTCTACACTCACCAACACACAAGCATGTACACACGCTGCCAGCCTTCCCACAATCCCTCAGTTACACACATAGACACGTAAGTGACCAGACATCTCTGCAGGGGCTGTGACCTTTCATGTGCATTCATCTCCTTAAGTTTGTACACTGAACCAGGCCCCCAGAGCTCACTCATACCCACTCTCCACCCCTAGCTGCTCTGTTGGCTGTTATTTCCTAAGACTCCATCAGGCACATCTCCATCCTAGAGTGACACACACCAGAGGTGGCTATGGACTTGGGCCATGAAGACTAGAGTCATTTCATGATGTAGCCATCTTCATGGCACATCCCCTAGACCAAGACACCCCCTCCTCCTCCCACATTCCACCCATTAAAATATTGGACCTCTCTCCTGTCCAAGTCACTTCCCCACTGGAGGGTGGCCCTTGACTGACGCCCAGCAAATAAGGAACAGTTTGTGGATAAAGCCCCCTTGTGGGCAGACTGGGGAGAAGGGAGGTTACGCTTTGAGCCTTTCCCCACTTGGGTCTGTTTTTCTATTAAGTATACATTACAGTGGAGAGAAAAAAAAAAAAAAAACCCACTAGTATGAGATAGGAATTAGGAAACCTTTTTTCTAGCCCCAGCACGCAGCCTATCACAAGCTACCTGAACTTGGACAAACTGCTCCCTCCCTGAGCCTCAGTTTCCCCATCTGTAAAATGGCCTCCGAGTTTCAGCCCTGCTCTAAAAGTATCAGGAATTATTCCTAGGCAAATCAATCTTCTTTGGAACAAGAATCATTACAAGAAGAAAACTCATTATAATGACAATTAATCCATATTCATCTGTTTGCTACATATTATCTTTAAAACTCTTCTTCATGCTGTTTGAATGCATTCCCAATATCTCAAAGGTTTAGGCTATATATTCCCAGACTGCACTAGGGGCTTCTGGTGTGGGACTGTCTCTCCCCCATCAAACTTTGTGAGCAGGGGCAAAGCCCACAAGATTTCCCTGGAAAAGCATGAGTCAAAGTGGGGTCAGGACAGACACCAGAAAATATCTTGGAGTCTCTGTCCTAGAAACTGTAAGCCACCTGCTGAGCCTCAAACCCAATTAATTACCACTCTTTTGACCCCGCCAATCCCTCTGTTCTGTAAGACTTCTCTCCTCTCTATTTCTCCCACTTGCTCCCCAGTGATCTAGTTCCCCAGGTCCCACCACTCCTGAATCTCTCCAGCCCACCCCTCCCTGCCGGAACCCCATTCCTGCCTCAATCTTCCCTGCTTCTGCACTCACCAGCCCCCGGGCCAAGGACAGAGAACAGCAACAGCAGCAATAGGGCTGGCGGCAGCTGAAACCCAGACTTGAGTCTAGGCTGGGAGAGGGGCAGAGTATAAGAGATGGGGGGGACTAGCGGGAGAGACTTGGGTAAACACAGAGATGAGGGCAAAAGCTGAGATAATGGGTTGGGCTGGGCTGGACACTGGGGCTTGAACAAGGGCAGGGAGTGGGATGGAAGGAGGGGCTGTGATGGGGACTGCAGCAAGGGACGGGGTTGAGCCAGGGCCTTAAGCAAACACTGGGAATGGGGTTGGGACAGGCCCTGGGCTGAGATTTGTGACAGGGGGTGGAACGAGGGCCGAGGCCGGGATGGGGGCCAGGCCAGGGGCAGGGACTGGAAGGGGGTCCTGGATGGAGACCCAGGCAGGGGTTGGGGCCGATTTGGGAAGCGGGGCGAGGGCGGGACTGGGGGCCAAGGCGGGGATCGGGATAGGACGAGGGGCCGGGACAAGGGCTGGGCCATGGCCCGGGGCGGGGGCGGGGCCGGACAGGCCAGCGCGGGGCGCTCGCAGAGCTGACCCGCGGCTCCGCTCCCCACCCCCGGGGGGTGACCTCCGGTGTCCTCACGGGCCCGGAGTTGGGGCCGGGGATCTGGGTGGGAGTTCAGGCCTGGGCGACTCCGGGCTGCGCTGAACCGGCGATAACCAGGCCCCGCGGCGGCGGCCTCGGCTTGACGTCAGCATGACGCCCCGCCCCCCCGGCCGGCTCAATTGGTCCCTGTCAGTAAAGCCCGCCCCCGCCCTACTCTATTGGTCTCCAACTTAGTCCTGCCGGGCTTCGAGGACACACAGACTCCGCCCCCGCCCCGCTACCCAAGACCCTGCCTTTCTCACCCAAGCACAGAGCCCGAGGTCCCCTCAGATCCTCACAGCCCCCAACGACCGGCCGACAGATGTCTCAAAGGAAACCTATCCTCACAATCCCAGACTCCCCCGGATATACGCACAGATCTCCGCAGATCCTACCCAGACACTCGCTCACAGAGATCCCGCAACACACACCCCACTTTTCAGAAGTAAACCCCCTGGGCTCGCCCCCTCGAGGCCCAATGCAAGCTCCTCAGGAGACCGCACCCACCGGGGAAGTGACTAGACCGCCGTTGCCACGGAGACTACTAGGCGTTCCAGTTGCCCTGGTGACCTGTGCCTACTCTCCTGGCCCGGGTTCCGGAGGCTTCAGTCAAGCTCCTCCCTCATTGGCCCTGGACCCCTTGTCCCTACCCACTTCCCCAGGTCATGCCAGAGCTCCTTTGCGAAGTTCTGCAGATAGCCAAGTCCCCTCCCCAGATAGCAGACTTTCAGGCAAGGCATTTCAACACGCAGGGCCTGCAGCTGGGGCACGTCCACAACCAAGAGCTTTCCCTCCCTGAGGATCAACACCTCCCCCTGTCATCCTAAGGCAAGGTCTTGACCTAAGGACTTGTAACAACCAAGCCAAAACCCAGAGGTAGGTAATTTCTCCAACAGCCCTCCCCCTCCTCCCCCTAAGACCTCTGTCTCTCTCCCACCCCTCAGTCCCTTCACATTCTGTACTTCTTGTTGTCGTTTGTTGTTGTTGTTGTTGTTGTTTGAGACAAAGTCTCGCTCTGTCCCCCAGGCTGGAATGCAGTGGTGTGATCTGGGCTCACTGCAACCTCCACCTCCCAGGTTCAAGTGATTTGCTTGCTTCAGCCTCCCCAGTAGCTGGGACTACAGGCACGGGCCACCATGCCCAGCTAATTTTTGTATTTTTCGTAGAGACGGGGTTTCACCATGTTGGCCAGGCTGGTCTCGAACTCCTGACCTCAAGTGATCCACCCGCCTTGGCCTCCCAAAGTTCTGGGATTACTGGCATGAGCCACCATGCCTGGCCCACATTCTGTACTTTTCATCCTTACTCTCCTCCTCCACCCAATTTCCTCCTCCCCTTCTCTTTCCCCTTCCTCACCTTCCATCCTCTGGTTCTCCACCCTTAGGCCCCTTTACTCTCTAGCTGACTCTGGTCATCTTCCTCCCCATAATCCTACCTCTGCCCCTAATTCCCTTCCCAAACGTCCACTTCAAAAAGGCTCTGATTAGTTTAAGGAGTGATATATCTAGTCTCTCTGGAACATGGGGGGAAATTAGGGAGCATGGAAATTTAAGGCAGGAATCCTCAGGCTGTGTTGAAAATGATGACAGGCCTTGAATGCCAGGGCCAAGAAATTTGGACTTAATCCTTTAGACTGAGTCATGGAATGTTTTTAAGCCACAAAGTGCCAGTGTTGGGTTTGCACTTTAGAAAGATCCTGACTGGGTCAGGAAGGAGGACTACATCCTTACAGGATAAATTAGGTATATCCCCCTCCCCACAGTATCCTAGGCTCACCCCAGCACAACATCAATTTATTTGTATTGCCATTGTTGGTTATTCGGTCTTTCTCTCAGACTCAGCTCAATCTAGAGCTTAGCACAGTGGCTCAGTAAAAGCATCAGATTAGGCTCTTTGTAAAAGTATAAGTTACATAAATCCATGAAAGAATGGGTGAATGGATTAAAATGCTGTGGATGGAAGTAGAGGGGCAAAGTTGTCACACAAAGGCTGAAGATGATGAGAACTTGAATAAAATTGGAAGGGAGAGGAGAGAATGCATTTGGGGAATATTTAGAAGATAGGAAATACAGTTATTGGTGCCTGTTTGAAGATGGAGTCTAAGGGAAAAGGAGAAGACTAGGATAATTCCCAAAGTTCAGTTTTGATGCCTATGGAAACACTCAGTTAGAAATGCCCAGCAGGGGCCAAGCATGGTGGCTCACTCCTGTAATCTCAGCACTTTGGGAGGCCAAGCAGGGCAGATCACCTGAGGTCAGGAGTTCAAGACCAGCCTGACCAACATGGTGAAACCCCGTCTCTACTAAAAATACAAACTTTAGCCGGGCATGGTGGCACATGCTTGTAATTCCAGTTACTCGTGAGGCTGAGGCAGGAGAATCACTTGAACCCAGGAGGAGGAGGTTGCAGTGAACTGAGATTGCGCCACTGCTCTCCAGTCTGGGCAACAGAGCGAGACTCCATCACAAAAGAAAAGAGAAGGGAAGGGAAGGGGGAAGAGAGAGGGGGAGGGCAGGGGAGGGGACAGGAGGGGACGGGAGGGGAGGGAAGGGAAGGGAAGGGAAGGCCAGCAGACAGGTGGATATGAGTGTGAAGTACAGAGGTTGAAAGAGGTCTGAGCTAGAAATTTGAATTTAGGAGTCATTGGTACACAACTGGAAGTAGTTGAAGCTTTGAACATGAATGACATCATTAAGGGAGGAAGATGTGTGTGGTGCTTAGACAAAACCAGGCTGCATGCAGAGTCTTGCCTTATGCGACATAGCATTCCCCTGCACTCTCAGGAGCCAACCCCAACTTTGGCTTGGTATTGCCAGTCTCTAAAACTCCATGGTCTGACCTCCAGGGTTTTACGCAATGCCAAGGACCCTGCTCTTGGACTGGCCAAGTGGCGGTGTTCAGACTCCCTCCTGGGACATGGTTCTCTGCTACCATCTACTGATGAGATTCTAACTACTTCAGTCTTTCAATCTTTAAATTCCACCTCCCTAACAAGCCACAGCAGCATGCCATATGAGGTCTGGACACATGGGTGAACCTCCTGGCATCACACTCTAAGACCCAGAGTTCATGTTGTTTCCCTCTGATATCTCAGGTGCACTGAGAATCTTATCCAAATTCCATAATGCACTGCGAACCCTGGGCTGTGCCCTGACTTACAGGCCCTCTATTTCCAAACTAATGAAGCCTGTACCCTGTTCTACCACTAGATGGAAGCAGATGAGATCACAGAAGAGCCTCATACCACCATGGATGCAGAGGAGCACCCCCTTTCAAAGGACCCCTCTGCTGAGGACTTACAGGAGAACCGTATCTCTGAAAGCTTCTTGGAGCCTTCCACCTCTGAGACCCCCTTAGAGCCCCATACCTCTGAATCCCCTTTGGTGCCATCCCCTTCCCAGATCCCCGTAGAGGCCTATTCCCCTGAAATCCATCAGGAGCCTTCCATCTCTGAGACTCCTTCAGGGACCCCTACCTATGAGGCTTCATTGGATAGTCCCATCTCAGTGGTACCAGAGAAACACCTTACTCTTCCTCCCCAATCACGAAACTATGTCTCTCTGTCTTCCTCTGATACTTTGAAGGAAGACCTCTCCTCTGAGTTTTCTTCCAATGAGGTCCCATGGACAAGGAGGTCTACCCATTTCTCTGAATCTGAGAGCCTTCCAGAACACTCTCCTTCAGGCCCTTCAGCCCAGGTCCAAATGGACGCATCTGAAAAGCAGGAGGAAGAAGCAGGAGTGGTTGAAAAGGGAGTAGATGCCAGTGACAGCACTGATCACACAGCCCAACCTGGACACCAACTAGGCAAGAAGAAGAAGAAGAAAGGAGTTAGCTGTAATTGCACCTGTCCTCTCCCCTGTCCTGTTCTCACTACTGTTCACTGTTCTTGACTTGCCCCAGGAGGAGGAGACTGGGTTACTCTTGGACACGGCCCCTTCTCTTAGTTTTAGGGCCTTCTCACTTCCCCCTGGTTACTCATCCCCTCCCATCCTAGGTTACACAGCCCGCCCAGTGGTCCCTGCTAAGCAAACAGAGCTGGTGGAAGTGGCTAAGGCAATGCATAGAGAGGAGTTTGGTGCTCAGGTGAACAATCTTTTCCAGTGGGAGAAGGATGCAGCCCTGAATGCCATCCAGACAGGTGAGCCCATGTGGCCTTACAGAGGCCTGTGACAGGCCCATGGGCATCCTCTAATCCAAAAGATCTGGGAACCTGAACATTCAGCAGATAGCTGCCCCTTTTGGAAATGGCAGTACCACCTGTGTGGAAAAGAAGCAGGCAAGTGGGCCAAGGAATACAAGGGTGGATGCAGACAAAAAGTGGGGAGATTCATATAAAGCCCAGGTAGAAACAGGTAGCTGAACTAAAATTATTAAAAACAGAAGGGTCATGGGCCCACCCCAGATATAGGGCCTAGAGAGCCTACAGACCCTAAAGCAGAGATGGCCCAGGACCCTGGACAGTCCCCAGGAGACTTGCTGTTCTGACATGACAAAGACCTTAGTCCCTTTGGTGGAACTCCATTAAAAGGCTGACACCCCTCCATGCCAGGCCCATGCTGGATGCCCAAAAGCTTTGAGTTCTGTTACCAAAGGGGAGAGCTGTGTCCTCTGGCCCTGCTGATTCCAAGCCTCAGCCTACGATTAGTCCTCCTGAAAGTCCTGTTAGTGGCATGCTGCGTACAGATGAACTTGTAAAAACATGCCATCCTGTGCATGAGCATGTCTACCTGTGTTATGGAAATTCGTATCTATAGGGATTACCTTCAGTAAGAGGGCCACCCTGACCTGCTATAAGGATTCAGGTCTTTCTAGACTGAATTCAATAGATGTTATGACATTTATTTCGGTCCTTCATACTTCCTTTCCCTTTATGATGGGAACAGAGCTCTGATGACAGGCCTAAAATATAAAGACAACCAAGTAATTCTAAATGCTTATCCCTCCTCCGTGAAATTTACTTTCCCCTTTCCCATGCAGGAACCCTCCACCTCCCTGCCCTTGCCCCCCCACCCCCACCCCGCCCTGCCACCGAGCCAAGAAAGTCATAGTGATCTCATTTGTTTCCCAGTCTCAATTCAGGCATTGAAATGGCTTTGTTTGCTATATTAACATATTCGGTTACTCTTATTTTCTTGCAAATTCTGGCTGGCAAGGTTGCTTACATCTGTAATCCCAAAACTTTGGGAGGCTGAGCCAGGAGGCTCACTTAATTGCCCAGGAGTTAAAGACCAGCCAGGATAAGATAGTGAGACCCCATCTCTACAAAAATAAAATAAAATAATCCAGGCATAATGGTGCACACCTGTAGCCCCAGCTACTTAGTAGGCTGAGGTGGGCGGATTACTTGAGCCCAGGAGGTCAAGGCTGCAGTGAGCCGTGATTGTGCCAGTATATTCCAGCCTGGGTGACAGAATGTCTCAAAAAAAAAAAAAATGCAGGATGTGTTCAGTTCTCTCATTCCCCTTCTTAGAACCTCCTGTCTACTCCCCACTCCTCAAGGCCACTGTATTTCTTTTTCTTCTTCAAATTGAACTTCTTCATCTTCCTGTTAAACAGGAAGTTTTATAAAGAAATTCGTGTCATTCAACCCTGAACAATTATATTTGAGGTCCCCTCCTAATAGTGGGGATGTTGAGTGCTGGGTAGTCCATAACAGTATATGTGATGTGTACAGAAATATCAAGTGTAACCTTTGTTTTTATTCATTCAACAAACATTTATTGAGCACCAACTATGTGCCAGGCATTGAGCTAGCTATGGAAGTGGTAATGCTGGTGGGGGTTCAAAGCCAAAATACTTGGCACTCTAATGAGAGATACCAATAAGTATAAGGACAATTATAATTCACTCTAATAATTGCTATAATCAAGGTTATCCTAGACTGCTGCGTGAGCAGGAAAAAAGGGGCATCTTATCTGGAGTGCTTGAGGAATAATAAGCCTTGGAAGGAATGACTTCTCAGCTGATATCTGTAAGATGAGTAAGAAGAGGTGGCCAAGTAAAGAGTGCTGTAAGATGAGACATGATAGGGTAAGGCACAGCAGGAATCTACAGCAATGCACTATGCCTGATGCATAGAGTGGTGGGGGAGAAGAGCCAGCTCTGCTCTAGAAGGGCAGAATTCTGTAGGCATTTCTGTGCCAAGCTAAAAGCTAGAATTATATCCTGAGGGCAACTGAGAGTCACTAGAAGGTTTTAAGTAGGACAATAACATGAGCGAATTTCTGTTTCTGAAAGATCACTCTGGCAATAGGCTAGACCGGAGAAAGACAAGACTGGAGTTGTGAGGCTAAGAGAGGAGGTATGGAAAGGCAAGTGAATACATTGTGAGGCAC
Source organism: Macaca fascicularis (assembly GCF_037993035.2). NCBI lineage: Eukaryota > Metazoa > Chordata > Mammalia > Primates > Cercopithecidae > Macaca > Macaca fascicularis. Next base: position 63,580,217 of record NC_088389.1, read on the forward strand.
TGGTCATAACCAGGTAAGAAGTAGATGGGCTTAGGAAGTAGACAGGTTCAAGAAATGCTAACAGGCTGAGCATGGTGGCTTGTACCTGTAATCCCAGCACTTTGGGAAGCCAAGGTGGGTGGATCATCTGAGGCCAGGAGTTTGAGACCAGCCTGGACAACATGGTGAAACCCTGTCTCTACTAAAAATACAAAAAATTAGCCAGGCATGGTGGTGGGCACCTGTAATGCCAGCTACTTGGGAGGCTGAGGCAGGAGAATTGCTTGAACCCGGGAGGTGGAGGTTGCAGTGAGCCGAGGTTGTACCACTACACTCCAGCCTGGGCAACAGAGCAAGACTCTGTCAAAAAAGAAAGAAAAGAGAAAAGAAAAGAAAAGCTAACAAAGTGAAACTGACCATTGGAACACTGGATGTATAGGATAAGAGAGAGGGAAATGCCTGGAATGCCACCTAAGTTTTGGCATAAGTAAGTGGTAGGATGATGGTGCCATTAACTGACTGCCTGGAAAAGGGTAGATGCTTGGTAGGCATGTGTTGGATGAACAGAGGACAAAGGATGAAAGCCAGGTTTGGAGGGAATAATTGGGCATAAGACATTTGAAGCGCTTATGAAACATGCTGGCCCAAGAATCTAGTAGACAGCTGGCCATACGGGTCTGAAGCTCGGGAGAAAGGGCTAGGCTGGAGACACTGTTCCTGTAAAGACAGCTGTGTGTTTTATGGAGCCATACTATGCATAAAGAGATGTCATCATGCAAATGTGCTTATGTGATTGTGGAACTGGACTGTGTTAGACAGAATCAAAACGGCATCCCAAACAACGTCTCCTCCTCCGCCAGGCCTTGTCCACCCACAACAGGAAGGGAGTTTGGAATCAAGACAGAGAGTAGAGGGTCCCACTGGAATCCACAGCCACCTTCCAATTGTCCCACTTTAAGAGCACTAACACTTGTAACAGAATCTGAAGTATAGTCACCAGTCTCCCTGTTCAAACTCCAGTCTTCTTCATCTGAATGCTGGGCACTGATTCCTACACTAGTGCTTGGACTTGACTCCCCTTCCCCGGGTACTCCGAGCAGGCCTTGATCTATGGGCCTCACCTCCTGCTTTTTTAATGTATCCTGCTACTCCAGACAGAATTCAGAACTCCTCTAGTGGAATCCTGGCTCCCGCCCACCCGCATTGTGACTGCCTATACCCTGCTCTCTCAACAAAGCCTCCCTGGTGTAAGGGGGCAGTGGCACTACAGGCAATCAGCATCGAGACAGAAGCAGCAAAGCCAAAAGCCACATCTAGACAGGCTTTAGATCCTGACAGACTATGGGTAAGACAAGAAAACTTAATCTGAGGCACGGAATTGTGAATTGTGGCCCTGACCAGAGTCAAAGACCAGACGATGCCACTCTTCTTATTCGTGTTACGGAGCCTCAGGGTTATGCCTGAATACTGGCTCTCTCTTCCTCTTGAAGGAATGAGCTCATTTGTTTAATCAGGCAATCTACATTCTCTCAGCAACCATTTTGTGCCAGGCCCTGTACTAGGATTAGAGATATGGGTGAAAAGACAGCTCCCTTGGAGAACTCATGGATTAATAGGAATAGAAGGGAATGGTCTATTATAATGCACTGTACTGCGATGGGAGTAGCACAAGGAGCTACGGATGGCAAGAGGAGGAGCCCAGACAGACAGGGGAAGTCAGGGACACCTTTTTAGTGGAGGTGACATTTCAGTTGAGCCTTTAATTGGGACTAAGAATCCTACACCTGGAGGTCCACTCCATGGGGCCTCATACAGGATTCTTGGCTAGAAGTTGGGGTACTCTCAGCTCTCATGGAGAATGAGAAAATCTGAATGGTGAGGAGCACCACCCTCACCTCAAGACTGGTCACGAAGTCAGGGATTCAGACCTCACTGCTGAACACCAGCTCTCAAGGGTTGTGACCTCTTACTGGTGCCTACTCTCAGGGACACTTCTTAGCCTCACTTTCCTTTCCACGCCTCCTTGCTTAGCCTCACAACGTATAATTTTTGGTCTTCACCGCTCATGACTGCTACCTACCCCTTTCTCCTGACCCTTGAAGAACCTTTGGCAGCCCTTCTTAGGTACATAGAGGGCACTGGGACAATAGCACCAGGAACACAGAGGGAGGTATTAAGGTACCAACCTGGAGACTTGAGAGGAAACCCTCCACCTACCTTCCAGCACCAGGGCTATCCAACCTCCTCCTCCTCTTCGGGACCTAGGAGCCAATCCCATTGTCCATACATCTGGCCAATCATCTTCCCTTTCCCTCACCTTAGACACTTCAAGAAAACAAAGCAAAGTTCAATCCCATTGTCTGTACACTTGGCCAATCATCTTCCCTTTCCCTCACCTTAGACACTTCAAGAAAACAAAGCAAAGTTGGGCTTTAGTGGGATCAGGAGAGGAGATGAGAATCCCTGTGGTCACAGAGAACTCAGTGAGATTCATGTTCAGCCTCAAACAAAATTTCATCTATAATCTTCCTGCTCAGAAACCAAAGACTCTCTTGAGTCATCTCTGGCAGGCTGACAGAGATGGAGTGGATCCTGGGTAGAAAGAGAACTGAAGACACTTGTGGGGTAATGAGAAAATCCCAAGGAAAAAGAAAATCTAAGGGGTAGAGGTGAGGACTTTCAGGTGGAGATAAAGATACCTGGGGGTGGGAGAGGTAAGTTCCCCCCACCCCCTCACCCCCATCAAGGGATAGGTAAGAACACTTTGGGGGAGCTTAGAATTTTTTTACTTCTCACTTTTCCTTATTAATCCTGCATACCTAGGTCTCTACATTGGCTGGCGCTGCCCCCATTACCTATGGGACTGTTTCCGGATTGGGGATGAGTCCAGATGCTTTTGTGGACACTTGTTGAGAGAGCACCGGATCATCTCAGGTAGGGGAGAACTGACCAGCCCCTCTTGAGTGTGGAGGAATAACTGTACTCTGTCATGTCTTGGGAAGTATGAGAGAGAGCATGTGGCTGGGGGCAGTGGCTCACCCCTGTAATCCCAGCACTTTGGGAGGCGGAAGCAGGCAGATCACAAGGTCAGGAGATCAAGACCATCCTGGCTAATATGATGAAACCCCGTCTCTACTAAAAAAAAAAAATAATAATACAAAAAATTAGCTGGGCATGGTGGCACGTGCCTGTAGTCCCAGCTACTCAGGAGGCTGAGGCAGGAGAGTCACTTGAAGCCAGGAGGTGGAAGTTGCAGTGAACTGAGATCATGCCACTGCACTCCAGCCTGGGTGACAGAGCAAAACTCTGTCTCAGAAAAAAAAAAAAGCATGTTTGAGTGCATGGGGGTGGCGGGGATGGAGGATGGGGTTGGCACAAGAAGGCAAGGTCCTATCAGATACTGGTCTAACCCTACCATCCATCCCCAATCCCACAGACATATCTGTGCCCTGCAAGGTGAGCCAGTGCCGCTGCCTCATGTTCTGCTTTATCCCATCACGCCCAGAGGAGGTGGGTGAGTTCTGGCTCAAGAGACGGGCCACCTTTGACCCCAAGGCCTGGAGGGCCCAATGTCGCTGCAAACACAGCCACGAAGAACATGCAGCCACTGGGCCCCATCCCTGCAGGCATCATGGTAACTTCTAGGGCAAAGAGGCATATTGGGAACAGGGTAGGTGGGGATAGGATGCAGTCTGGGGATAATGATGATGGGGAGCGAGTATGAGAGCCTTGGGCATGCGGTCACTGAGGAAGAGATGAGAATGTGATCAGCTCCTGGGGATACCACCATTTCCTAAACTCTTCTTGGTTGCAATTTTGCCCCAGGCTGTTGCTGCGGCTGTTTTGAGTCTAATTTCCTCTGTGCGGCCTGTGACCGGCGCTGGGAGGAACACGGGACTTTCTTTGAGACCCAGAGGACCCGGCGACGAGGAGGGAGACCTCACGGTGAGGCAGAAACCTGGGACAGGGGGCCATTCCGGGGTCTGTAGTCAGAAGGCCAGGCAGGAAGGCACTCCCATCCTCGACCATCCCCTCCAGGACTAGCGCGCTCCCTCAGCCCACCTCCCCACCCCCCACCTACCTGCATCCCACATCTGCACTGGTTTTCACCCCCAGGAGCAGACTATGTACCTTTTGCAGAGATGTCTGTGCTCCGAGAAGCCATCCTCAGCAACTCTGACTTCGAGGCCCTGCCGATACAGGGGCCCTCTGGCCTTCCCAGCTCCCACCCTAGTTCCCCGGGACTCCCTGCCTCACACAACCTCCAGCCTGGCCTCCCTTCTGACCCCCATACCTGACCCTTTCACCTCTGCTCTTCCCTCCTCCAGGGACAGACACTGTCAGCAACTGGCACAGGCCTTTGTGAGTCTGGCCCAGATCAGCAATAAAAGAGGAGTCACTGGAACCTGACTTGGCTCCATATGGGGCAGGTAGATCCCAGCCCAGGGAGAGACTGCCTAATAACTTAGAGTTGACACCTATTAGGCACAGGAGAAAGCCTGGATCTGGCCATCTGCCTCCATCACACCCACATTTAAGCTGCCTGCTTGAAGGAAAGTGGCTTCAAGGAAGCCAAAAGGGAGGAAGTTTCAAGAAGGATAGAGTGGGAAGTGATGTTAGATGCAGTTGGGGCACCAATAAGATAAAGACTGAAAAGTATCCATTGGGTTTTGCAGTTAGAAGATCTCTGGGAGCTTCAGAGAGTGCAGTTTCACACTGGTGCAGTGGAGGCAGGAGTCAAACAGCAGTGAGTTTCAAGGAGTCTCTTAAAGAAGCTTAAGTCAGACAATATCCAGAGGGAGTTGTGGAGTCAAGGAAGCACTTTCATAGACAGGAAAAGGGAAAGAGGCCAGTAGACTAAAGGACCTTGAAGGACCCAGAAGAGAGAGAAGAGATGCCTGGTGAGACAAGATCCCAGAGATGGAGGAAAGGGATGAGGTCAAAGCAGAGGTAAAGGGATTTGCTCTGGACAGGAGAAACACTACTTCCTATGACCAAGAGGAAGGAAGAGGATGGAGCCTTCCCAGAGTTTCAGGGAACAAGAACCTGTGGAAGTTCCCCTCTGATGGCTTCTATATGCCCTGTGAAGTAGGAGATAAGGCCAATGGCTGGGGGTCCAGGGGGAGAGGGATAAGAGTAGGGAGTAGGAGACAAGAGAAGAAAGGGGAAGGTTTGGGAAGGCTAATGTAGGGAACTGGAGAAAAACCTGATCAGTGGGTAGTTTAGGATTTGGGCACAGTTGGAAGTGAGAACCTAGTTAGAGGAGCAGAGAAGCCAAATATTTAATGGGTTGATGATGTGAGGATATCAGGGAGGATGATCAGGAAAAATAAGCAAAAGAAGGCGTGAGGATGTGAAGGGAGCATACGGTACCAACAGGGAAAGAAAGTGATGCCAGGAGGCAAATGTCAGATTGAAAAAGGGAGCAGTCAAAGGAAGAGAAGTCTCTAATGAGGTACAGTAGCAGATATAGGGGCAGGGGTTGAAGTACAGGAGACAGTGTTCAGAGGCTGCAGAGCATAACATCTTTCAGACGAGGGCAACTGTAGGTGATAAGTGCTTGGAGTAGAGAAGACTGTGGGCCAGGGATCAAAATCAGTGAATGTGGGAAGTGACTAGGAAGTCCATAGATTCTTATGGGAGTAGGAGATTCTAACACTAATAGGCTCTGTGACCCCACGCAAGTCACTGTCCCTCTTTAGGCTGAGTTTCTGAACCTGTAAAATAGGAATAACCTCTGTGTTGCCTGCTTTCTATGAGAACCAAAGAAATAACTAATTTCAAAGTGCTTTGTATCCACCTATCCTCCAGACTGGCTTCCTTCCTCTTCCTAGATCCCAGATCCACTTATCTCTTGCCCTTCTCCAGGACAATTCTAGGGTCTCCCAGTGTCCCAGAGGCACCACAAAGAACTGCAACCTCTGGGGCCCAGAAAAGAGGCCATTCTACATTTCCTCACAATTAGGGGGGCCATCTGTTCCTCCAAAGGAAGGAATGTAATCTGGACTGCTAGGATCCCTGGGGAAAATCACAGAATCAAATGTCTGCCCTTTGGAGGAGAAAGGACTTTCTAACAATAATACAGCTATACAAAAGAGATTGTACTATCTCTAGAAGAGAGTTCGCCGACAGTAGTTATAAGCGCCATGATAACCATTCACCTAAAACTAATTCAACTAATAGTCAACAATAGAGTTAGGATTACTCTATTAATACTCTATGATAAACTCATTGAAGGAAATAACAAGCAGCTAATACAAACTATATTTACATAGACTGTACAAATATGAAAAATTGATTACACATGGGTTAGTATCATATGAAATACATAGTATTACATATTGTGAAAAAATGACAGGAAACACCAGATGTTATTCATTCAACAACTACTGAGCACCTATATGTATCAGGCCATGTGTTAAAAAAAAAAAAAAAGAAAAAAGAAAAACCAAAGAAACACAGTGGTAACTTGTTCTATGTGATGTCATACTAAAACTTACTTAGTGTCTGAGAACATTAGTATTTTGTGACCCCCACGTTTCTTATGTCAAAAATATATATTCCAGCAGTGCAAACCTGACTCATTGAAAACGCCAGGCACCGGCCGGGTGCGGTGGCTCACACCTGTAATCCCAGCACTTTGGGAGGCCGAGGCGGGAGGATCATGAGGTCAGGAGATGGAGACCATCCTGGCTAACATGGTGAAACCTCGTCTCTACTAAAAATACAAAAAAATTAGCCAGGCGTGTTGGCGGGCTCCAGTAGTCCCAGCTACTGGGGAGGCTAAGGCAGGAGAATGGCGTGAACCCGGAAAGCGGAGCTTGCAGTGAGCCGAGATCGCGTCACTGCACTCCAGCCTGGGCGACAGAGCAAGACTCCGTCTCAAAAAAAAAAAAAAAAAAAAAAAAAAAAGCCAGGCACCGAGCTAACTGTATCACACACCTTTTCTGATTAGAAAAGAACAATGAATACATACTCCTTTGCTTATTATAATAGTTGTGCGGCAAGATAGGACACTCCTATCTCCGCCTGCTCAAAAAAAAAAAAAAAAACAAATGCAAAAACCACAGAATTTTTAACCTATAGAGTGAATGCGTTAACAAGAACATAGAATTAAGGAAGAATTTCCCTTAGATAAGTACATTAAAATCTCCAAAATGCTCAAGGGACTAAAACTGCCCTTGTGGAGAAAATGCTGCGCATCAGCCCCGCCAGTTAAAACAAATAAGCAAAAACAAAAAAACACACCTCATCCCCGTTCACCTTTAGCCCCATCCCGGGTGGTTCTTGGAGCCAATAAGCGCCGGAGGCCCCCAGAGCCCCGCCCTCCTCCTGGCCAAAGCAGCGAGAGGGTCTAAAATAGCCCTTTCTGCAGCAGGTGACGGAGCCACGCCCCCTTCCTCCCCGCGCACCAATAGGAACCAGACCTGAAGAGGACGAACCAAGAACGAAAAGCCCCACCCACTCGGGAGCCGCAACCTAGAAGCCAGGGTTGTGTATCAAATCCAACTAGGAGAAAATCCCACCTCCAGGCTCCTTAATCCTTCCAATGGAGCGGAAGTTTCGCTCACAGCGAAACTAGTTAGGGGATCCAATGGGAAAAGAACGTTCACACGGACTACAAGACGAAGCCAATGGAATGGAAAATTGTCCTCGCGTTGGTAGAAGCAGCCAATGAGATGAAAAGAGCCCGCCTCCAAAGTGGCTGCAGAGCCAATGGGACGAATCGTGCCCAGGGGCGCGCTCCAATGGGGTAGCAGGGCTCGCCCGGCCGCCGCTACCGCGCTTCCCAGCTCCCGGACTCCCCACCCCCGGCCGGCCGCGGAGCCGAGTGCTGACCCGGGTGAGAGATTCCCGCGGCTCCGGGAAGATGGCGGCAGTCGTGGTGCTGGCCACCGGGTTGCGCGCGGCGCGCAGAGCCGTGGCGGCCACGGGGGCGCGCGGGGGGCAGGTGAGAAGTGGCGCGGGAGCGAGTAGGGGGACCTGCGGGCTCCGAAGCCATCCGGGGCCAGGGCTCCCGAAGGCGCGCAGAGCCGCGCAGAGGTCCTGCCTGTGGCCTCTGCCCCTCCGAGGCACAAGCTCCGGGGCTGTGCGGTGAGGTCGAACTGGTGGCTGCAGAGAACGAACTAGTGATGATCCCCGCCCTGCGCAGGCCCGGTCGCCGAGGTCGGGACAAGGTCACTGCAGCGGCTGCCGCCTTCTTTCCACTGCCTGCAGCCCAGCTGGCCCGGTGCCCCCTGCAGGAAATGAGCTTTCTCTTCATGGAGCCAGTGCTCTGCCCTCCTCAGGCCTCTGGCCTCCTAATGAGCACTAGTGTTAACTTCTCTTCTGCACTTGCCAGAAGTGGCTGGGAGGTCAGAGAATTCATTCCCTCCCATTCTCCCCCAACGTGATGCACTGACGTCAGCCTTCTCTGAATCCCCTGGAAACTGGGACTGCCTTACCCGCAGTCCCCTGGGGCTAGGGAAGCAGAGATCACTTAGCTGAACTCTTATCTCCACTCATTCAAGGGACAAGAGTTAAAATTCAGAGTCACATGTGACACCCAGATGAGGGGTCAACTAGTGTCAAACAGGGCGATTGCATTAAAACCTAAATAAAACAGGCGACAAGGCTTAAAGATCAGAAAACAACGGAAATAAGTGGAAATGTACTAACAAGGTGATAGTGGAAAGAGATTCAAGCCATCGTAAGAGATTATGGAAACCACCCCTTTATTTTAGAAGCTGAGAGAAGGAATTTATCTGAGGTAATTCAGTGGTGTGGTAAGATAGGAACTGAGACCAAAATCCCCAGTATCTCATTCTAGATCCTTTCCCTAAACAGTGCTATATTTCATAGACATGTGAGCAGGAATCAACTGCACTGCTGAATCCTGGATAATAATACTGCCTGTTATCTAACCAGGTCCAGCACCATCTGGCCCTACCCTTTGCTGCTGGTGCTCTGAAATTCAGGAATTTTCCTCCTGGGTGGGAACCACAAATAGGTTCTTAGAAGGACGAAGTTAACAACTACCAGATCACAGGTTCTGCCAGCTCCCTCCTTTGAATATGGTCGATCTACCTTCAGGTCCGAGGAGCTGCAGGTGTGACTGATGGGAATGAAGTGGCCAAGGCCCAACAGGCAACTCCTGGGGGAGCAGCCCCAACCATCTTCTCCCGGATCCTGGACAGGAGCCTCCCAGCTGACATTCTTTATGAGGACCAGCAGGTGGGGTGCTCTTAGGACCCATCCCCTTAGGAATGTTGTTGATACCATCCACCCTGTTGAACTAATGTGGCCTCTGGCCTGTCACTGCCCCCAGTGTCTTGTATTCCGTGATGTGGCCCCTCAGGCTCCTGTGCACTTCCTGGTCATTCCTAAGAAGCCCATTCCTCGGATTAGCCAGGCTGAAGAAGACGACCAGCAGGTGGGAAGAACAGGGCCAGGGTTTGACTGGGAAGAGCCCTGGACCCAGCTAGAGGTCTTGCTCCCTATGAATGAAGCCACCTATGTCCCTCTGCTCTCCCTATAGCTTCTAGGACACCTACTCCTTGTGGCCAAGAAGATAGCAAAGGCTGAGGGCCTGGGAGATGGATACCGACTTGGTGAGTGACTTTTGGCCCTTGGTCCCTCACCTATGAATTCTCATTCCTACTTCGCAATATGATCTTCATTCTTTGACCTCTGCCATGATCCTGACTCCCTAACCCTAAGCTCAATTTCAGTGATCAACGATGGGAAGCTGGGTGCACAATCTGTGTATCATCTGCACATTCATGTACTTGGGGGCCGGCAGCTCCAGTGGCCTCCAGGTTGAACCTGCCAATTGACCAAAGGACACCAGACTCTGGATGCTTGGATGGAAAGGGAAAAATTGACCTTGTGATACTAATAAAACTGTTATCCTTTAATTATGCTCTCTTTAATATAAAATTTTATACCACAAAGGGGAAAGAAAACTGATTCAGGGCTATGATGCCCCTTGACTGGTCTGAGTGAAAGACACTGAGGAGGGTCCAACCTGTGGTTAAAGGTTGCCTGCAGATATGTAAGTCTTCTTGACAAGTGGTCCACCCTAGGTCAAGCTTCTAGAAAAGTTAACAGTAGGAATGAGCCTAAATGAGTAGGAAGAAACTGAAAGCCAGAAGAAACTGAAAGCCCATCCTGGCCCTTCTTCATAGGTCAAACCAGGTTCTAAGGGGGCTTAGGAGGAGGGCTGTCAATATGAGGATCTTTTATTAGAGGAGGAGTAATCACCCAAACAAAAAGCGGCTGCCTTTTCACTATTCCATGTCTCACCATTTTGCTCAAGCTAGTTTATTTTCAACCTTAACATTTGTTAAAGACCCTACTCACTTTTGAGAATGAACTAAGCAAACTAAAGGAAAGCTACTGATGCGTCTCTGCAAACACCAAGTAGGCTGTTACCTAATGCCACAGTCCTGTGCCTGTTTACAACATATCCCCATAAAGCATCACCTTAGAAAACCGCAAAGACTGTTCTGTTCGGGCGTGGAGGGGGAGGTCTTAAGCCAGCGGAACCCTAAAACCCAGTCTGAGGCGGATTGCCGCCGGGACCGGAAAGCGATCCTCCCTGACAGCACTAGGCTGAAGACTTCCGCCCCGCAGAGGACTTGCCTCCACCCCCACCTGCAAGTCCGCCTAGCTCTACTTCTGCGCAGGCTCCAGGAGTTGTTTGCTGTCTCTATGGCAACCCGGTAGCTGGAGTCTGAAGATGGAGACCAACGAGTCTACGGAGGGATCGCGGTCGCGGTGAGAGCCGCAGCTCTGGCTGCAGGCAGAAGGGGACGAGCAAGGTCAGCGGACTTCCTCTGCTGCGCTTTTGACAGCCTTGTCGTGTTTGCTTTCTTTCAGATCTTTAGACATACAGCCCAGCTCCGAAGGACTGGGGCCCACTTCGGAACCGTTTCCTTCTTCAGATGACAGTCCTAGGTCGGCCCTGGCAGCTGCAACCGCAGCAGCTGCAGCGGCTGCATCAGCTGCTGCAGCTACCGCAGCCTTCACCACCACCAAAGCAGCTGCATTATCTACAAAGACCCCAGCGCCCTGCTCTGAGTTCATGGAGCCATCCTCTGACCCCAGCCTTCTTGGGGAGCCCTGTGCGGGACCCAGCTTTACCCACAATATAGCCCATGGGAGTCTTGGCTTTGAGCCCGGCTATGTTTCCTGTATTGCTCAGGACCCTTGCACTACAACCGACCATAGTTCTAACTCTGACCTTGTTCCAGGCTCTAGCTCTGGGCCTGTTCTTGGCTCCAGCTCAGATGCTGGTCATGGCTCTGGCTCTGGCTCTGGTCCTGGTCATGGCTCTGTCCCTGGCTCTGGCTCTGGCTCTGGTCCTGGCTGTGGCTCTGTCCCTGTCTCTGGCTCTGGTCCTGGTCATGGCTCTGGCTCTCATCCTGGTCCTGCCTCTGGGCCTGGTCCAGGCACTGGCCCTGACTCTGAGCTCAGCCCCTCTATTCCTCCAGGGTTCAGAAACCTGGGGGCAGATCGAGTCCCTAACTATACCTCCGGGAGTCAGCACTGCCCCTGGGAGCCCCAGAAACAACCACCTTGGGAATTTTTGCAAGTTTTAGAACCGGGTACCCGAGGACTATGGAAACCCCCAGACATTAAAGGGAAGCCTACGATTCACTATGAAACATTGCCACGGGGCCAGTGCCTCCTCTACAACTGGGAGGAAGAGGTATTAAAGTTTTGGCCTGCTCCCTTTTCTTGAAGGCTGCCCTCAGTTTCTTAGGGGAGGCAGTAGTTCACATAAGGATGGGTACCAGAAGGGATATTATAGTCATTCAACTTGGGATCCACAGAGAGCCACCAACCACCTGGATCAAGTCCCAAGCATGCAGGATGGCTCTGAGAGTTTTTTCTTCCGACACGGACACCGGGGACTGCTGACTATGCAACTAAAGTCACCCATGCCCCGCAGCACCATCCAGAAAGACTCCTACCAGCCACCAGGAAATGTCTATTGGCCACTTCGAGGTGTGAAATGTGAGAGAGTGTAGGCCAGAACGAGTCCAATAGTCAGAGGGAAAAAGAGGAAGGAATTTCTGGTGGGGCTGTGGATTGTCCAATGGATATAAGGGCAGAACCCCCAAGGTCTTTCTTCCTTTTCTCAAGTTAGTTTCTTCTGGGCCTCCTTCTTAACCAGACCCCACCCTGCCCACCCCCCACCCTCTCACAGGGAAGCGTGAAGCCATGCTGGAGATGCTTCTGCAGCATCAGATCCGGTAAGGGATTGGGTAAAAGGGAAGAGGGAGGGGGAGGAGAAAAATTGGGTGAGAATGGCCTTGACACCTCTCGGGCTACATAGTAAAGAGGTACAGGCAGAACAGGAACCCACAAGGAAGCTCTTTGAGGTCGAGTCTGTGACACACCATGACTACCGAATGGAGCTGGTGCAATCAGGGACTCCTGCCCCAGCAAAGGTGAGAACCCACTCCCCACCCCCTGCCACTTGCACAGCTGGGCTCTGACAGGCTGTGGTCAAGTACCGGGCCCAGAGGTTGAGAGAGAGGGCTGAAGGCCAGGAGTTACTCAGTACCCTCCCTCACAGCCTCACGACTACCGCCAGGAGCAGCCTGAGACCTTCTGGATACAGAGGGCACCACAGCTACCGGTGTGTGAGGGTGACTAGGTATTGGGGGCAGAGCGGGGCAGGAAAGGTAGGGCAGAGTTGTTTTGTTCTGGCTTGGGGAAAGCGAGATCCATCCTCATCCTGGCACTCCTCCAGGGTGTCAGTAACATCAGGACATTGGATACACCTTTCCGGAAGAACTGCAGCTTCTCAACACCAGTACCCTTGTCTCTGGGGCAACTTTTGCCCTATGAACCTGAGAATTACCCCCACCAACTGGGAGAAATCTCTTCCCTTCCCTGTCAGAGAGGAAGGCTGGGTGGTGGAGGGGGTGAATGACTTCTGTCAGGGGTGAGGAGGGAAGTGGGATATGGAATATGGAATCTATTTCTGTCTGCACTAGAGAGGTCAGGAGGAAGTTAATTCTCACTGTACTTGAAGAGGCTTTACATAAAGGGTTCTCTCTCATCCCAAGACTGCTAATTTAGTGATTCTGTGAGTCACTGCGTGCATACCCCACAACCTTTCCTTGGGATTGCCCCATCCCACACTATGACATCAGAACTTTTTTTATTATTGTTTTATATTTGACCAAAATATTCTGGTTTAGATACAGATATTTACAGAAAGTAGGGAGGAAGGGGACCAAGCCAGAGAGGGACAGGTATATGTACAGGGCTGAGCTGCAGAGGGCTACAACTTCCATATAAGGTAGGTTTTTTGTGGCTGTTTTCCATTACATATGAAAATGTCCATTTCTGGTGTGTGCAGACATGGTGGCCACTGCCCACCCAGGTACCAGCAGCAGGAGACTGTCTGACTTGGGAAGAATGGGGGTTTACAGGAGTCCAGGAGGTCCTTTCCGCTCTCCTAAGAGCCAGTATGTTCGCATCTTTCCTTTTCCCTGGAAGTGGGAGAGTGGACAGGATTCAGATGCTTCAGCGTTAGTCCCTTTGTCTCCCTCTCTTTCCCCATGATTCCCATAATCACTTTCACCCCCCTTTCCCATGCCTCCCTCCCCATGGCCTGCCGTCACCTTCATTTCCACATCCCCCCGTAGCTCTAGCTGGAAGCATCCTAGCTCATCTAGGGCATCCTTGGTGGTAGAGGAGACATGGATCTTCAGCGCTGGGGTGGGTGGGATAGGGAGGATGATGGAAAAAGGAATCAAAGAAAAGGCAAAGAATTGGTGATACTGTATAGCACCGTGCCCAACCAACCATTCCAGGGAAGCTCCCAGACCTCCCAATGCATATCTATTAGAACCAAAATATGCCCAAGGATGCAACACTAAGGAACTGTGGTCTCTCAGATTAAGAGATTGGAGGAACTATGAAAAGAAGAAAAGGGCAAGATAAATTGAGGCCAACAGTGGGGTTGAGGGCTAGTGTCTTACCTTGACCATTAGACTCCATTCGAGAAGCAGTGTTCACTGTGTCTCCAAAAAGACAATAACGGGGCATCTTCAGGCCAACAACCCCAGCACAGACTGGCCCTATGAGAAGAAACAGGTTGGGAGAGTCTGGGAAAGGTGGAGATTAGGGCTGGAGTGAGACTCAGCCTTACCAGTATGGACCCCTATGCGTAGCCTCAGCTGGTCATGGGGTCGGTGGCGGATGCGAAAGGAAGAAACTGCATCTAGTAATGCTAGGGCCATACGAGCAATTTCTGGTGCATGCCGTTGACCATTTCGGCCTGGGAGGCCAGATACCACCATGTAAGCATCCCCAATCGTCTCCACCTGATTGAGAGGGGAATTAAAAGGTCACCTCTATTTGTATCCATGGGGATGGGAAAGAGTAGAGGGAGACAAGCTGGACATCATCCTGACATCCTGGAGGCCAGAATATTGACTAGAAAATAAGTGCCATGGTCCTGAGAGTCTAGGGGAGACGAGATGTCAAGGGAGTCTTTAAGTCCTCTTTCTCCACCCAGCACCTGGGGAATACTCAGTACACATTTGCTGAATGAATGAACACCCTGTCTGCAGCAGGACATGGACAAATAGGCTCTGCCATCAGGAAATGGGAAGCAAGACAACAGGCTAAACTCAAGAGGACAGAGGCTGGTAAGGAGGTAAAGCAGGCCCAATGAAATGACCAGACAGCCCAAACTGTCAGGAAGAAAGCAGGCATTTGATGCTGGTAATTGTACCAAAGGTATGTAAGAGAATGAATGTCATTGTTCTGCCACATGCCAAACAATGTTAGGCACTTTCTATACAACAAATCTATTATTCCCATCTTACAGATAAAACAACTGAGGCTCAGGGTGATTCTGTTACTTACCTATAAGGCCACATAGTTAGTAACAAGCCAATATTCAAATTCAGATGATTTTTACTCCCAAGGACAATAAATCCAACTCAATGACTTCAACAAAAAGTTTTACTTTTTAAAATATATTTTCCCTCACCCCACTAAATCAGTCTGGACCCACATCCTATATGATTCTTCCATGTCTGGAGAGGACTGGAGAGAAATGTTGGATTGGCTGCATTTATACTCCAGGGAGATAGGAGCTAAATCTCATGATGGTTCTAATTAGGGAAGCCAAAGGATTCACAAGAAATTCGACTGGAGTGTACAATGACAGTGCTGGAGCTACATCTGTTTACAAAGTACACTCCAGCACCAGGATGCTGGGACCCCTGGAGGGAAAGCTGATCATGGGGTGGGTAAGGTGTGTGGGGTTCAGGGAGACTGGCTTTCAAAGGGGGTCTCTATTAAAGAGTCTTCTATTGAAGAGCCACCCCAGCTCTCACCTTGTAGACATCAAAGTTGTCAATTATGGCATCAAAGCAGGTATACAGGTCATTAAGAAGTGTCACTACCTAAAAGGGATAGAAAAGCAGAGGCCCTGAAACTTGTACCCAACTTTCTAAGAATTCTTAACCCACGAGCCATCACAAGATGTGGGAACTCTAGAACAAACTCATCTTCCCTGTTATCAATGAGGATTCCCCAGGTCCCTACCCACCCAACCCCACCCGCTACCTCTCACCCATGGCTCTCACCTGCATGGGGGTGCTCTCTGCTGACAATGCTGTGAAGCCAACAATGTCACTGAAGTAGATGGTAACACTGTCAAAGGCCTCAGCCTGTACAGTCTCTCCCCGTTTTAACTGCTCTGCCACTGAACTAGGAAGCAAGGGTGCTGTGTGAGCCAAACTCCAAGAGAGTAGGAGCAGAAGAGAGAGGGAAGGTGCATGTGGCTGCAGCAGATATGAGCTGAAACAAGAAAGCTGGGCTTTGCAAGTGGGAGGGAGGAAAGTGGCTGGGAAGACATTACGGTCAAATGCAAGGTAAGGCGCACAAGTGGCAGGGGCTTTTGAGGAGATCCCTGTGCATGGGAGCTGTCTCAAGTTGGGACTGTTTTACATACACTTGCTGAAGCAAGGGCATGGTAGAGCAGTGTTGTAAGAAGGGATGGGAAGCCAGTAAGAAGGCAGCACAGCTGATGCAAAGACAGAATGACAGCAAAAAATCTATAGCCAGGGGGACTCCCTGTGGCCAGCAGCGTTCTGAGGGTCGGGAGGCAAGTTCGCAGGTGCCTGATGAGGCAGAGCCCAACAGAGCAGAATCCCAAAGGAAAATTCAGGAAGGGGGACAAAGTCTCACTGGGGTAGAATTTGGTAGAGCAAAGCCTCAGCCTTGCGTTTTTCCTCCAGATAGGCCTGTGTGCGTTCCTCCACCAGCTTCTCCAGGTTATTGGCATACTGTTCCATGCGCAGCAGGAGATTGTCCAATATGCTGGTGCCACCCTCCCTGTGGGGAGGCCAGGATATGGCACTTGCTCTAAGATTCTGAAGACTCCCAGGACTTCCTATCCAACCCACCCTCTGGTCCCACCTGCCCCACTTCATGCACTAGGACTAATGAGGCTTCTATCCCTGGGAAGCCCCTGCCCTATAATGCCCTCTCACTTGTTAAAGCGTCGAATGAAGCCCTTAATCTGTCCAAAGTCTGGCCGCTCAGCTGGGTCCTGAGCCCAACATCGCTCCATCAGCAAAACTAGCTCTTCATTCAGCTGGGTCCGGTCAATGCTTGGTCGGAAATATGGCCGCTGACCATTTCGTACCTTCTGGACAATCTCTGAGGGTGATCAAAGGTTTGGATGAGGAACTGAGTTCCCCCAGGAAGAAGAGGCTGTGGGTAGTGGATTGACTCTTACCTTTGGGGCTGAGGTCCAGGCCCTCCAAGTAGAAAGGACCACTGCGAAGTGCTATCTCCTGCAGGATGATCCCAAAGCTATAGACATCAGCCTTCTGCATGCCTGTGGTTGGCAAGGGGTTCCCACTGAGCAGTTCTGGGGCAGTCCACAGCTTCTCTGAAAAGAGGAAACAGGCTGGCCAGGTCCCCCAAAATGGGGTACCCCCAAGCCCACCTGGGCTCATCCCTATATTACTGTCACTCCACCTCCCTCTCCCACCATCCCTAGGTGGAAAGAGCAGCAATATATAAAGTGGGTTGTGGGGGTGGGCCTCACTGGCATAGAGGGCATGGCTGTCATCAGGTTCAGCAGTTGATCGGAAGCTGGCCAGGCCATAGTCTGTGATTTTGAGCACAAAACGACTATCCACCACACAGTTGGAGGACTTGAGACTCCCATGCGATGAAATAATGCTGTTGTGGAGAAAGGCCATGCCCTGCAAGGTACAGATCAAGTCATGGGACTAGATCATATCTGGCTTAGAATACCCTCTCTCCATGAGATGGGCGCTGGCTAGCTGTCTACAGATCTTAGGTCCACAAAAATAATAAGCTGATTTTGGAAGGCATCCTTTGCAGCTTCCACCCAAGGAAGCAGGAAGAACAGAAGAGTCATCTCTTCCTGGTATCATAAGCAGGACACAGGCACCCAGCCACCAGGGACAGGGAAAATGCTTAAAAAGATGGATAAGTGGAGCTACCAGTGACTACCCTGGAAAGGGCAGTCAATCTTGATTAGTGAAGAGAACAGAACTTGGGTGAAGACCAAAATGATATGACACCCATGGTGGCCTCAGATACCTGGCTACTAATTAGAAAGACATGACTTGAGACCCAGGTATCAAGAGTAGCTGGATATACCAAGGAAGACCAGTTGTAAACTTTAATGCATAACCATGTGTAGGTGGGCAAGTCCGGGTAGAGGAGGAATAAGATCTACTAGAGGGAATGCTGGATCAGAGAGAAAGTACAGAACATCATAAATCAGAAAAACCTAGAAAATGGACAAAATCTGCTAAGCCAGTGCAGAAGCCTAAAACTGCTGGCTCCGTGGGTCCACAGAGGGAAGAACATTTGCCTCTGAAGAGCTGAAAGACGGCCTTAAAGGCCGGGCTCAGTGGCTCATGCCTGTAATCCCAGCACTTTGGGAGGCCAAGGCTGGCAGATTGCTTGAGCCCAGCAGTTCAAGACGAGCCTGGGCAACATGGTGAAACCCCATCTCTACCAAAAATACAAAACTGAGCTGGGCACGGCAGCACACGCTGTGGTTCCAGCTACTCAGGAGGCTAAGGTGGGAGAATCACTTGAGCCCAGGAGGTCAAGGCTGCAGTGAGCAGTGATCTAGCCACTACACTGTAGCCTGGGCAACAGAATAAGACCCAGTCTCAGGAAAAAAAAAAAAAAAAAGTCTTAATGATGCTCCCCAAAAATGAAACCCTAGGAGCCACCCAAGTCAGTTCAGGTGAGACAGAAAGAGGATACAAGGTTCAATATGCTAATGAAAAACATTTTTGTCTAAATGTTTAGCTCTGGACTTAATTCATAACTCTAATGTCTAATCTCTAATCTCTATGAACTCTTCCTTTTTATTTCTTTTGGTATCAACAAAACTTTTGGGAATCTCTGAAGTTGTGAATTTACTTGTGTGGAAACTGTGCAAAGGATGCCTTCAAAAATCACAGGATTAGGCTTCTGGCTTTGTTGTAAATCACTTTTCCACCAAATCACTATTCTCTCAAGAGTCGTGTTTTTCTTATATTTATCATCACTCCTCTAGTTGAGCATGACATTGGCTTTACTAATATTTTATCTCTCACTTGATAGCAAATTTTCACACACAAAAAAATACTTTTTAAATAATTTCATGAGAAGTTAGCAGAAAACCAAAGCTAGCTTCAAATACAGCATGGGGTGATCCACTGGGATGCTCACTGGCTATGAGACTTATTTCAGAAAACCTGTACAACTCATGCAAGATTCTATTTTATGTTCCACAAATCCATGAGCCTCTGAGTCATTTGAATATAGCTGAAACCTAGTATAACAGAAGAGTACCAAAGGTTTTTAATACACTCTTCCTTGGTTTCTCTTAGTTCTACTATAAAAGTTCCTTTTTTAAATTTCAGTTTTCTGAACAAAAGGGCAGACATGCCCAAATATTGGTCAGAGAGTAAAATAATGAGAGGAAATATAGGCGATAAATATGTTCAGAGACCCCACTCATTTTATGAGCTCTTCGAGGTAAAAGAGATGATGGAAAGAGACCTGAGATATTTAAGACAGAAAGACAGAAACTCTCTACAGGGACAGGACTCCTTGTGGCAGGTAAAAGTCACTCTCCCAGTTATGAGTCCCAGACTCCTTATTTACCCATTATTACCCCCCCATGGGAATAAGGGGAGATGAGAGAACAGGACTTTCAGAGGACTAGAAGGAGAAAAACCACAATCAAAGAACAGTGGAAGTGATTTAAAAGTGGATGAACTTTTAAGGAGTGGGGAAGACTCACCTTAACAAGGTCATTAATGAGTGAATAACGAAACATCCAGTCCAAGTTGATGCTGTCATTTTCTAGAATATCCTGGTAAGTGACATGGAATAGATTATCTGTCCTGGTCCCACTAGCTATCACCTGACATAGAGTCAGTATAATTTTGGGTCTATCCTCCCCACCCCTGTCATAATCTCCTACACCTATCTCTCACCTGTAAACTCCCACGAGGACAATATTCAGTGACAATGCAAATGTTAGGAGGGTCTATGCAGGCGCCAATGAAGCGAGTGAGGTGGTTGAACTGAACATCTCTCATCTGGCAGAAAAAAACAATGGGAAGGATAAGAACATTGGAAGAGTTAAAAATTAGATACAGAAACTTACCACTACATACGAGGACCTTTCTCTTAGTTGTATCTACAATTTTTAAATCATTTATAAATCAACCCCTTGCCCGTCCAGCCAATTTTACTATTTCGTAGTTTTCCCCACTCCTCTTCCCCATCCCTGTTTACCCCTCACCCTCAACCCATCCTCCGTTACATACATGTTTGAGTTCGAACAGAACCTGCCGGGTTAGCTCAATGCGCTTCTTATTCACGTGTTTGATGGCGACAACATTTCCCTGATGGTGGGAGTGAAAGGGGAAAGGAAAATGAATATCGGAAGTTCTGGGTGCAAGGAAATGCTAGAGAGCAGTGGAAGCATCCAGGAGCTCAGCTGGGCACAGAGAGGGGGCTATGAGGGGCAGAGGTGCAGGGGCAGAGGTGGCAGATGGGGATGAGAAAGGATGAAATGGTGGGGACCAGAACAAGCAGATGACTGTTCACCTTGAAGTGACCGGTGTTGGCAAAGATCTGGTATTTCCCATGGGCTGTCATGAGCGAGCCGTAACTGGATCCCCGCTGGGGCCAAGGGCAACATGGAGGCGGAAGGATGAAAGGAACATTAGATGATGGTGGTAGTGCAGGGGCTATCATTACAAGCCAATGTGCTGGGAGAGATCCAGGGTAAGAAGGGACAGGAACTCAGAGGGAGGCAGAGGGACAGCTGAGACAAGGGCTCACCAGCGACAGTGTGAGGCGACTGCCTGCACCTTTGTGATAACGCTCTGAGTTGCCAAACTGCAGTTCTTCCCAGCGAATGCGCCACAACATGCTAGCCAGCTCCTTCTCCAGCATCAGCTTTCTGTAAGGACTGCACACCTCAGTTGACTGGCAAGCCAAATCCTGCCACCCCCAAGCCAACAGCGGGGTTGCAGGGGCTTCCCTGCAGCTCCTGAAGCTGCAACTGTTACACCTAAGATATAGGGCTGGAAGATGAGGCTGCATTCTCGGCATATCTGGCACATGCCCTATGCTCACTAACAAACACAGAGATTGGGGGTGAAAGTTCTTTCCTAAAAGAAGACCAATGGAAAATTCACCTTTGATCTTAACCCCACTGAAAAACACTAGTTAGTATATCCAGTCTAGAACCAAAAGTGGAACAAACACCTAGGCTAAAAGACAACTAAAGAGAGAGGCTAGAGAGGAAGACACTGTTGGATCTAAGAAACAACCAGCAAATTAAGAAACCTGCTACCCTATCCCACATTATAGTGACCACCTGGCTTCAGCCAGAGGCTGTGTGGCAGTGGGGGTAGGGAGTAGGTCAGCGGGAAACACAGAACTCACCGGAAAATTAGGAAGCTGGAAACACCAAACATGATGAAGGTGATTCCTGTGCCCAGAGCCACAATTGCCAGAGTTGAAAGTGGAGCTGAAGGGGAGATAGAGACCCTGAGGAAGACTGTGTGTGGACTTGGCAGAATGGAGAATGGGGTGCATAGGTGCATAGACAGATTCCTTGGGAGTAGGAAGAAATGAGGGAGGGATGCAGACGTAAAGGCAGAAGCACAGTTAAGAGTGGAGGGTCAGTGAGGGTGGAGACCATGAATGGAAAGCAAAGGGAGGAAGGTTGCTCCCAGTCCCTGCACACACCCACTTTTATCACAGGATGGGTCGTCCAAGTCAAAGGCACAGGGGGGATTGTCCGAGGGAGGAGCCCCCTTCACCCAGGGAATAGGCCGTCCCGTCCACCAAATCTGCTTCTCAGCTCCCGAGTAGTGGGCTGCAGGCTGTAAGGAAGCAAAAAGCTGGGCCCACAGGCCTACTCCCACCAGCCTCCTCCCCAGACCCCAGCTGTTTTGCTGCTTTTCTCCCCAGCCTACCACCCAGCCAGGATGCAGCACCAGCAGATAAAACAAGTCCCTCCTCTAGTACTTTTGGTTCTGCCCCCACTGAACCCTTGAAAGCTGAATTTTGCAAGGCCACACTCTCTTCCCTGCCTCCTCCCCCATCACCTGAAAGTCCCCAGAATCCAGGTCTCCCATGGCCCACAGGACAAAGTCAGTCTCCCGGTCATTGTTCTTGTCCATGACAACCAGTCCAGTTACACCTAAGATAGAAAAGAGTGTCCTTACTGTGAGTTCTACCCTGGGCTCCTCTCCCACTCACCCATGCCTATGGCTCCCTCAGAGTCTGCCCCTCCCTGATCTTGAGGTGTGGGCACCTCTGCCACATTCACTAACCCCCACTAAAGCTGTGGTGACCCTGACATCTGTTTCATCTTCAGCCCACTCTATTCCTGACGTCAGCCCTCAGACCCCCATCGACCCCTCTTCATTACCATGGTATCTTCGTCCCTGCATCTTCTCCACAATTCGAAGTCCATCCTCCCGGGTGCCTCCTTCCTGTATTGTCTCGTTCAGGACTTCAGCATATAGCAGGATCCCATCATAGAAACAGCCAGCGATGAGGTTCATCTGGGGGTGGCAACTTCAGCAGTACTCTCCAAATGTCCTGCAAGGCCCCTTGCCCACTCTCTGGGGTCTCCCTTCTACCTAGTCTCTCTACTGGTTTGCTTTCTTCCCTCCTCTCATTCCTAAAGTGCCATCCCTTCCTAACTACTCCCTAGAGCAGAAGGAAAAATCCTGGATGGAAGTGGATACCCCCCAAAGTTGGGCTTGCTCCACAGCCAAGACTTGATGCTGAGTTTGGGAGAGAAGCCCTTCCCCAAAGCCTGGTCTGACTCTCAGGAAGGGAGAGATCTACTTACCAGGGAAGGGCCCAGCTCCACACCAAAGTCTTCCCGGGCTCTTATCAGCAGACGATTCTGGAATTCCTGATACTCAGGATTTGGGGGTTCTCGGTATGTGATCACCAATACAGTCTGTACCAGCAGCATATGGGGAAGAGTGAACAGGATTCAAGATAGGCATTAGGGGAAGAGAAGATGCAGGACAGGGAAACTTGGTAAAATATACACAATATAAAATATACACGGGTGTGTCTGAAGGCTTTGAAAGGGCTACTAACCTCTGTGTGTGTGTGTGTGTGTGTGTGTGTGTGTGTGTGTGTGTGTGTGTGTGTGTGTGTTGTGTTTCATACATCTGGGAAGAGGGAGTGGCACTCCTCCTGAAAGGTAGATAGGACTGGTTCTGGGAAGGTGGAAACTGGCAAATAATAGTCAACCCCATCCCCAAAGCCCAGCCCAACATCTTCCAGAGCTCCCTTCCAGCATCCACGTTCCCGCCAGGCCACCACAGCTCACATTGCTCCTCTGTCCCATGTTTTCTGGGTATCTGCTCATGACTAAGGATAACACCCACCAACAGCTCCTCTCTGAGGTGTTAATCACTGTTAACGTCATCAGTAAAATACTGACATTGTCATTGGGCCACTTGAACACAGTGTCTCTGCCCAGTGAATTAAGAGAGATTTCAGGCCCTATGACAACTGAGGGAGATCCTTTGAGACAGTTATTCCACCTGTGAAGAGCTGTGTGCTCATCCATTTAACATGTGTGGAACACCTACCACAAACAGCACTGTCCTGCTCACTGAGTAACAGATGTGTCACAGTCACATGCCCACACACATTTCACAGGTAAGCAAATGACACGTGATCTCAGCCATGCACACATCTCACTGGAGCATGAGTCAGCATCTCTGTCTCTCACCGAAGTGCCTGCTTGGCTCCCATTAGTCTCACACGTTTCTCCTGCCTGAGCTGCTGGACCTCCCAGCCTCAGGCCCTGCCTCAGGCCACATAGTCACTGAGACCAACCTCTGCTCCAACAGGAAACTGGCATCACAACTTCAAGGAAAGACTTCAGTTCAATATATTTTGTGAAACGTGACTTTGTGAAATGATAATTTAAAATCTGGTCATTTCTCCCAGTTTTGTTTATTCTTGTCGTAGAAAGTACACATGGACCATAGAGGTACGCTGCACTAGACACATCACATATGGCCTATTATGTATCAATTCATTTCAGATAGGAAATAATAAAGTCTATTTCTAATATGCATTCATTACATTAGACTGCAGCTTGCCTCAAGATATCATTATTCTTCCTAGAGCATTTGGCTCCCTGATTACACACTTCTAATATTCTCCCAGTCTCAGGTAGAAATTTTTTAAAAAGACAAGGGAGGCCGGGCACAGTGGCTCACGCCTGTAATCCCAGCACTTTGGGAGGCTGAGGCGGGCGGATCACCTGAGGTCGGGAGTTCGAGACCAGCCTGACCAACATGGAGAAACTCCGTCTCTACTAAAAATACAAAAATTAGCCAGGCGTGGTGGCACATGCCTGTAATCCCAGTTACTCGGGAGGTTGAGGCAGGAGAATCACTTGAACCTGGGGGGCGGAGGTTGTGGTGAGCCGAGATCATGCCGTTACACTCCAGCCTGGGCAACAAGAGCGAAAAAAAAAAAAAAAAAGACAAGGGAACTGAGGAAAGGGTTGAAACAGTTCATTCAGTAGCACCTGTTCCAAGAATTAAAGAAAGAGGTAGAATATTTTTGACAAGCAATATAAAACGTTAGGAAAAGGCAGGGCGCGGTGCCTCACGTCTATAATCCCAGCACTTTGGGAGGCCAAGGTGGGCAGATCACGAGGTCAGGAGATCGAGATCATCCTGGCTAACACGGTGAAACCCCATCTCTACTAAAAATACAAAAAATTAGCTGGGCATGGTGGCGGGCGCCTGTAGTCCCAGCTACTTGGGAGACTGAGGCACAAGAATGGTGTGAACCCGGGAGGCAGAGCTTGCAGTGACCCAAGATCGCGCCACTGCACTCCAGCCTGCGTGACAGCGAGAGTCCATATCAAAAAAAAAAAAAAAAAAAAGTCAGGAAAAGAGCGAGAAAAGATCAGGTTCAACACAATTTATATTTCAATAAAGGCCGATGAAAAGTTTTTAACATATTTTTAACACAATTCTCTAGGTTGGCTGGTTTGCTAGGCTAGCAGTTATCAAACTTTTTGGTCTCATAATCACTTTGCACTCTTAAAAATTATTAAGGACCCCCAAATAAAGTTTATTTATGTGGACTATATCAGTATTGACCATCTTAGAAATTAAAACTGATAAATTTTGAAAATGCAAGAACACACAAGTACACCTTCTATAGCTGTCCAAGTGATGACATCATCATGCCATGTAACTTCTGGAAAACTTCACTACACAATCACAAAAGAACAAGCATGACAGGCAGATAAGATCTTAGTATTATTTTTAAATAGTTTTGACCCCATGGTCCCCCTAAACTGCTATGCTAGAACTGTTTTTGCTGTGGTTACTAGTTATAGTTGTAGTACCAAAAGACAAAAATGAAAAACAAACCAAAAAACCCCAACCTCAAACAGTTTCTGGGCTTGCTCAGGGGCTTGAGATTGTTTAGATTGTTTAGGATAATTGTGTCTCATTTCACAGTGGACCCCAGGTGGAAAAAACAAGCAAAGGCCACCACAAACGGGTGCAGTAGTGGGTGGGTGCCAGCAACACACCTAGGAAATGTACACCATCAGGAGGCACCTGCCTCTACCTGCGGACCCGCCCACTGAGACCTGCCCTGGCAACGGCAGGAGGGTGGTCAACGGTGGCCTGACAAGACGAGTGATCTCCAAGCCCTTGGTTTGGTGCTTTCTTCCATTCTTGCCACTGGTGCTCCCTGCATGTAACCCAATCTCATGCTGGTCATGTAGGTTATGACCTATGCCTGGGTTTCTAACCCTGCAGCCCTCCATTGACCAGCCTGGGCCTCTGGATCCTCAGAGCCTGGTCATTGCTTATTTAGTTCCACTCAATCTTTTCTTCCCTATCCTGGTTGATCACCTAGTTTACATTACTTGCCAGCTCTACTTCTGTCTAGATGAATCCCTCATCCTATCCCCCTCTCCCCAACACACACCTAATTCAATTCAGCAAATATGTGTTAAACACCTACTACATACTAGACATATGGAATATGAAGATGAGCATGATCCCTGCCCTGGGGCAGCTAGCTCTAAATGGGACAGAAAAATCATATCAACATACTTGATTTCAGAGCTCTCTCCCCAGTAGCCAGTATCAATACAGCATGAGCTAGGGCCTTTCCTTGAGCATGATACCCTCCTGGAAAAGCTGTGGGCATCTGCGTCAAGGCCTCCTTTCCTCTATTGCCACCTTTTCCAGGCTGGCCTGGTCTGGGACCTCAGAGGGCCAGTGTCTCTGGGAGAAGGGCTCTTGCTTGGCTGGAGCTAACTGCCCAACTTCCCTCAGCCCCTCCCCTGCTTCCACACTGGAAGGTGGGGGGGAGAGGCAGGGCACCTCATCACCCCTCAGCCCCACCTACCCAAAGCCTTGACCTTCCTGTCAGCATATTCCTGGCTGCCTAGTTCCCTTCGCTTGTGTTGCAGCAAAGGCTCCCTCTTTATTTCTGTCTGAATAATGCCCACAGTGAGGGGGAGAACTGAGAGTTAATTGATATAACTGATTATTGGATGACTAGATCCCTCCTCTCCCTACCCTTAATGCTGGGGACCCTTGGCTGGCCAATAATTCTCACAGAAGAAAGCGAGGCTTTTCTTCCACAAATAGAATACAGCCAGCAAGGCGCAGTGGCTCACGCCTGTAATCCCAGCACTTTGAGAGGCCAAGGCAAGAAGATCATTTGAGCCCAGGAATTTGAGACCGGCCTGGGCAATATGACAAGACCCCATCTCCACAAAAAATAAAAAATTAGATGGGCGTGGTGGCATATGACTGTAGTCCCAGCAACTCGGGAGGCTGAGGTGGGAGGATTGCTTCAGGCTGGAAGGTCAAGACTGCAGTGAGCAGCTGTGATCACACCACTGAACTCCAACCTGGGCAACGGAGTTGACTCAAAAAGAAAAAGGATATCACCAGGAAGGTTATGGAGTGCTCCCATCTGAGAGGGCCACAGATCTTCTGAAGTCCACACCAGCTGAGGTATAATCCCCTCGTTCTTCTCTTCATAGCACTCTATTCCTTTCCCCTTTATGTTTTAGTAACACATCACAATATGTTTCTACATTTGTATTTATTTTCTTACTTGTTTACTGCCTGCCCATCCTACCAAATGTAAACTCCAAAAAGGCAGGAGCTAAGTCTGGTATGCTCTCCCTTGTATGCCAGTACCTAGCACAGTGACTGGACATGATAGGTGCTCAGTAAATACTAATGAAATGAGTCAGCCTTCAAATAAATCAAACACTGACTGAATAATATGGTTAGTTCTATCATAGATGGAGTTAAGCAAAAGAGTAGGAAATTCAGTCCCACTTAGGGATTCTGGGATCATTTCCTAGAAGGGAAAATAACTGGTATGAATCTTAAAGAATATGGAAGCATTACCCAGACAAAGGTGAGAAGATTGTTTTAGGAAAACATTATAGCATAAACAAAACCTGTCCTGCCACTGCCCATATTCAAGTGTGACGATCACAGACTCATTCTCAGGCATGTAAACAGCTATGTCATCCACAGTCAGACACACACACTCGTCAGTCGCAACCAAATATATAATCACAGCCACATAAAACCTTACTCACTGGAGAAGAATGGCCACCCAGGTCCAGCCCTTATACACAGCTACTTAGGACCAAATAATCCCAGAGTTTAAAGGACCTTAAGGTTATCCCATAAGCCACCTCCCATCCTTCTTGGTAAAAAGGAGGGATATGGATAAATACATGGGAAACACTTACATGAGGGAAGGAAGAGCATTCCAGACAAAAGGAAAAAGAACATAAAGGCATAGGAGCAGGAAGGCCCTGGGGTTGGGGGAACTCAGAGAGGCCTGGTGGTTTGCAATTCTCAGCATGAGGGTACCAGGAGGTAAAACTGAAAAAGTGGTTTCAGAACAGACTGCAGAAGGTCTTAAATGTCACAATAAGGAGTCGGGATTTTATTCTCTAGAACACAAGTCACTGAAAGTTTTGAGCAGGAGTGAAATGAACAGAGTCATGCCAACATTCCCCACAAATTTTCTGAAATCTGAAATGCATTTCTTTCCATTCCTGCTATCATCGCACTAGTTCAAGCATATCACCTCACCCCCTTCTAACCTGTTACAATTGGTCTCACTGCCCCAGGTCTCCCTCTCTTCTAATCCTGAATTCTGTCACTACTGTATATTTATCTCCACACACACACACACACACACAAAAAGTCAAGGACCCCAAATTCAAGTCCTAGTGCATTAAGACTTAGAGGTCTCCTTAATTTGATTATACCTTTGCAACTTTATTTCCTGTATCTTCTTTAAGTGAACCCCTCATTCTTGTCAGGTCAGTATCTTCCTGCTCTCTCAAACACGCCCATTCCTATCTTTTTCTCTTTGCTCAGGATGCCTGGATCTCCTCTCCCACTCTATCTATGAATATGACATCTATCATTAAAGTCACAATAGGGTCTCACTTTCTGTATAAAAGTTTTCCCTAAACACAGCCCACATTGACTCTTCCTCCTCTGAGCCACTAAAGTTCTTAGTGTCTGTTCCAGGACACATAATCATACCCTTTCTCAAACTTTGTCTAACTGTACCAGAACGATGCCTCACCTCTCCATAAAGAGTGGAAGCCCACCCAAGGGTTAGGATCAAATCTTTTCCTGAACTTTTCTCCCCCACAATATAGCCTACTACTGGCACTTACGAAAGTCAGTGTTTTAGGATTTTGGAGGCAGCCAAAGTCAGTCTTGGCAGCAAGCACACTAAGGGTCACAAAAGTAGAGAAGTAAGAAAGGGTGACACTAGACTCAGAACACCTCTGTTCATTTTACTCCTGTGGCTCACAATTCCTCCCTGGTTCGTAGGGTTTCTGTGGGGTCTTGTGAGAGATAGGGAATTTCCAACGAAGCACCTCTTCCCCCTCCTCCTTCAGATTTGGCTCAAATGATACCTGAAAGGCCTCTCTGAGGGCCTGGGCCTGTTCCCGGGTGCGATTGTCCTGCCAGGGCCGGCCTGTAGCACGTGTGGGGCCTGCACGGAGACTCTCCCCAAAGACATCCAGGTAAAAGAAGACATAATCCCCATTGGTCAGATTCTCCCTCTGGGCCTGAAGCAGGATCTCATGCAGCATCTCCAGAGGGCCGCAGATATACACAACTGGGAGCAGGTACATGACAGAGGAGCACCCTGAGAAAGTATCCAGGTCCCCCACACAGCCCCCTCTCTGAATCACTGGGATGTCCCTCTTCAGCAAGAAAGAGAGTGCCCTAACCTATCAACCCCAAAGCAGATGCTCCACAGCCTGCACCCCTTGGAGTCCACCATAAGTACCCTGGGACCATATGGACCATCTGGCAGAAGTCAGAGCCTGTCCAGACCCCAGAGGAAGGGAGCTGTCACTCTCAAGCCCCTCCCTTTCCCAGAGCTTCCCTTGCTGCTCCCCACCCAACCTGCCTCACTCCCTGACTCTTCCCTGCCCTTCCCTGGGCTCAAAGGCACTGACAGCACAGATTTCTCAGTATGAGCTTTACCTGTCTTTCCCAAATCTGCTGAGCCTTGAGCCCGTTCATGGAGCCCTCATTATTTTTACACCACCAAGGGGTCTTGGCGCCCAGTCTGGGTGGTAGCTCTGATCACAGACAGGGCACATTTCAGAGTGGCCATCAATCACATTCACTACTCTAGGGCGCACACATTGCTCCTGAAACTTAATATCCCCTCATTTTCACATTCCACCTTGATACAAGCTTCACCCCTCATGCTCTCTTTTGCCTTGTTTGCATCTGCTTAGGGTGTTCACGAGCTCCCATCATGAAGCCTTGGCCCTCTCACAGGTGCTCTGTCCATGTGTGCTTCTTGATCCCAACCACCACATACAGCTGCTCAATGCTTATCTCCATCTACAGTTCCCCAGTGCTGAGCTTTAAGGACACAGCGACCCTCCTCCCCTGACCCTAAAATAGCCCGGGCCACACTCACTGCGCCCGTTGGCCCGGATGAAGTGGGTGGCCTGCTCAGGGCCCCCTGGCTCTCGGGCATACACCTGGTGCTGCACACTGAGGTTGCTGCCCTGCAGGGCCTCAAAGACGCCCTCGATGGTGAAGTAGTGAGGCCGGTCATCTGTGCGAGCATCCAGGTACAGCAAGGCAGCACGGGCAGTCCAATTGAAGTGCCCGTGCAGTGTCACCACAAACTCACCCAGCTTGGGAGCAGAGGGGCCAGTGCGAACCAGGGTACGATAATGGTCATTCTTAGCCGAAAAACCAGAGGCCACAGCACCCGCAGTCAGCAAGGGAAGGCGCCAATGGGAGGCAAAGCGGGCCACAGAGGCAGCAGGGTACACGCAACCAGGGCCTAACAGCAGGTCGGGGTCATGGTACAGCTTGAGGTCCACAGCGCTCAGTGGTGCCAGGTACTCAGAGCAGGCGCCTTCCAGTTCGGAGCTGACAAACCGCAGGTCCACGGGCAGTGCCCGGCCCAGCGCCTCCACAGCTAGTGCCACAGCGGGTCCCACCCGTGGCCAGGCCCAGGCATAGCTCAGGTTGTGTTCTGGCAGCACCACCGCCAGCGTCAAGTTCCGCGCCCCGGGAGGACGCACCCCACCTGCCAGGGCTGCCACCAACAGCAGGAGTGATGGCAGCGCCATGGGGATAAAGCAGCAGCCCCACCGCCCCCAGAACTTGGGGCTGCTCTGGCCTACAGGGGAGACACGAACACCCCCCAGCCTGGAGCCTGGGGAAGAAGGCCAGGAAGAGAAGGAGAAGTAGGCTAGGTAGGCTGGGATGCAAAAGGTGCTGGGGGCCAGGGAGAGGATAGAGAGATGGGAGGAAGGCGGGGGGCGGGCAAGGAGTGGGCTACCAGCCTAAGGCAAGGACTGAGGACTGAGAGCGGGGTGGCAGGGGGAGGGAGGCGCCGAGGGGTCCTGCGGCCGGGATGGGGACAGTGCGAGGTGAAGTAGCCTGATGAATCCAAAGCTGAGAAGGAAAAGGGGATCTGGGACTGGGATGGGGTGGGGGTGGGAGGCGGGTGGTTCAAAGAAACGGCCTGGGGGAACCTCACAGCTGAAAGGGCCGGGAGGGCAGGAGGACGCTGCGACACATAGGACCAAGGGGGTAAGGTGGGAGGGTGCCCGCGCCGCGGAAGGACGGACTGGGATCATGGGCAGGCGGGGAGCGAAGCGAGGCCTGGGCCGGAGGGCAGGGGAAGGCAGGGGTAAATCTCCCTGTGAAGACTTCTTCCGAAGCTCCTGCTTGGACTAACGGGCCCGGGCGCTGGTCCCATCCGGAGCTACGGCGGCCCCGCCCGTGTCCCCGCTCCTCTCTGCTCCGCTTCTCCTGGGCCCCGGCGGCCGGCCCTGCCCGGCGCTTCCTCCCGCCCCCCGCCTGGGCCCCGCGCGCGCCGCTCGCCCGGGTCAGGTCGCCTCGGCCCGGCCCGTCTCCGCTCGCTGCGCCGGCGGCCGAGTGCGACTCCCCCGGGCAGGCCGCCCGCCCCCGCCCCTCCCCCGCTGCCCCTCCTCCTCCCTCCCGGCCCCACCCTCCGGCGCCGGCTGCCTTCCCCCACCCCCCACCCGGGCGCTCCGGACCGCCAGGTCCCAAACCCACCCCGGTGAGCACTTGGGGGCTCCGCACCAAGGCCTCACCGACCAGCAGGATTCCCGGGCGCTCCCTCACTCTCAGGGCCTACCCCGGTCTCCCCCACGCCCCTGGTCCCCCCGCCGCCTCTCCTTCCATCTCACACACGCCGGCGACCCCAGGGTTTGTCCTCTTCCCCTCGCTTAGCCCGCTCTTCTTGGGTCTCCCCTGTGAACTCCCTGAGTCCCTCAGTGGCTCCAGTCTCCAGGAAGCAGTCGAGGATCCCCAGACGTGTGGTGTCCTCACCAGCCCCCCCACCTAGCAAACCATAGCGCCCTCCCGACGGCAGTGCCGCTTACTCCACCGAGGACCATGCCCGCTCCCTGGACGGGCCCCTCCAGCAGCCAGGGGCCCCTGCGCTACACTTCCCACCAGTCCTTAGAAAGTCCACGAGGCTCCTTCTTGCTTGGGACTCAACCCTAGGCCCCCCGCTGTCTCCATGACCCCCTGCCCTCCCCCTGTCCTCAGAGGCCCACCGCAGCCCGACCGGCTTCCTCCACACCATCTGCTCAGTCAGGGCCTCGATTTTCTTTTGTCTCCTGCACAGCGCGGGCTGGCGCCTGGGGAAAGCCTGTAACGGACGGGCGGGACACCCCCCCGCAGTGGAAGCCCATCCACCCTCTCCTGGGGTTCCACCTTGCTCCCAGGCTTCCAGCCTTAGGAAGCTCTCCCCGGGGCCCCCATATCTGGAGTGCCAATCTGACCCCAAGAACAGCTTGTGAGGGATGATCTCATGGTGGCTGAGAGGGACTGCTATGGGACCTTGGGGATTTTCCTCCAACTGTCATAAAGGACATGCACATAAGCCCATTCTCTGCCCGCGCTGAGAGCCACGGTTTCTCTCCCCCTTCAAGCTATTTCTCCAGAAATCACCAAGAGCGCTCTTGGAGCCCTGGAGTGGGGTGGGAGTGTATAGGGCGAGGATGGGCATGGTTTCCCTGAGATGAAGGCGACACCTAGTGGTTTGGGGGGGAAATTAAGGACAATGCTACTTTATCCTTAGGCACGGTATTTATTGAACACAGGCTGCCTAGCACAAGCTGTAACTGTGAATACAAAGAAAGCCGAATGATACAGCCCTTACCTTTGAGGAACATACATTTGCAATCCCTGGGGCAAGAGGCCAAGAGCAGACCGCCCCTGACAATGTTCTTGCCTCAAGCCCAGTAGAGAAGCCTCAGGACAGCTCCTTCTTTAACGCAGAGGGGTGGTAACTCTAGTTCCAGGCTCCCAATACTGTAGAGAAAAGGAATTTGTCCTATCTGGCCAAGGCAAAAAAAAAGGAACGGTCAAAAGAATGACGAGACAACATGAGAAATACTTTAGACCAAGTCAACCAAATAGAATAATTGATTTTTAAGCAACTACTCACTGTTTTATGAGACAAGCAAATCCAAAATGACAAAATTCCTGAAAGAATTACAGAATGGCAGGGCTAGGAGGAATCATATAACTATATTGTTTAGCCCTCTCATTTAAAGATAATTGAAAACCAAATCCCAGAGAGGAAAGTCGCAGTGTCCTTACTTGCTCCTCTCCCCCAATCCCATATGGCTTTTTAGTTGCAAAAGAGAGACTAAAATGCAGGTTTCATGGTCTCCAAGGAGAGGCTCTTTACAGATATTTTGCTGACTCATGGAACTTACCACAGAAAGCTGTGCTTACAGTATAATAGCTACCAAATACCCAGGTGAGTCTCTCTGGAACACCTGCAGCCCTCAGTGAGGATCAGCCACCACTACCACTGTCACCCCGACTCCTAAGCAAGTACAAGTGCATGATATGTCATTATTCTGAACATTAAGGACAATTCATTATGTTAGGGATTAAACATTCAAGCATCTTGCCTTTCCCTCTTCCTTCCAGTTGGCCACTTAACTAGAAAGTAGGAAGGGGCCAGGTGCAGTGGCTCTTGCCTGTAATGCCTATAATCTCTATTAAAAACCAAACAAATCAATCGGATATGGTGGCACGAACCTGTGGTCCCAGCTACTTGGGAGGCTAAGGTGGGGTGATCGCTTGAGCCCAGAGGATAGAGGCAGCCTGAGTGACAGCAAGATCCTGTCTCCAAAAAAAAAAAAAAAAAAAAAAAAGGAAGTGGAAGGAGCCTGGTGCAGTGGCTCACACCTATAATCCCAGCATTTTGGGAGGCCAAGGTGGGAGGATCGTTTGAGGTCAGGAGTTCAAGACTAGCCTGGCCAACAAGGTGAAACCTCATCTCTACTAAAAATAGAAAAATTAGCTGGGCACGGTGGCGGGCACCTGTAATCCCAGCTACTTGGGAGGCTGGGGCAGGAGAATCGCTTGAATCTGGGAGGCAGAGGTTGCAGTGAGCAGAGATCACACCACTGTGCAACGGAGCAAGACTCCATCTCAAAAAAAAAAAAAGAAAAAAAAAGAAAGAAAGAAAGAAAAAGAAAACACAAGTAAAAACTAAAAATCAATTTTAAAAGACAAAAGGGAAGTGGGAAGGAGTGGGGACATAAAAGATAAATCACCTAATGAGGTTTTTTATTAACATACAGTGAAAGGCTTTTGGTATTTATTTTTTCATGTTTGAGGGGAAGCTGAAAATATTAGATAAATGAGACCTTCGGTTATGTATATATCCCACTATCCAAGCTATCACTGCTCTCATTGATATGGACAATAATATTTTGGCTGTATTTGGTGACCCTGCTGCAATACATAGAAAACCTGGGAAATTTAGATTCTACTGGCCTAAGCAGCAACCAGCTAGGGTCCAACTTTCTCTTTGTAGCACTGTCATGGCCTTCTTCTACTTCATAGACAGATACCAGCTATAATTTCTTCTGGATAGGGTCAGTCAACACCTTATCTCTTTTTTTTTTTTTTTTCTTTTTTTTGAGACGGAGTCTCACTCTGTTACCCAGGCTGGAATGCAGTGGCACAATCTCGGCTCACTGCAACCTCCACCTCCCAGGTTCAAGTGATTCTCCCGCCTCAGTCTCCCAAGTAGCTGGAATTACAGGCACCCGCCACCACGCCTGGCTAATTTTTGTTTTTATTAGAGACAGTGTTTCACCATGTTGGCCAGCTGGTCTCAAACTCCTGACCTCAAGTGATCCACTCGCCTCAGATTCCCAAAGTGCTGGGATTACAGGCGTAAGCCACCATGCCCAGCCCCAAACACCTTATTTCTGATGCAGAACTAAACTGCAGAGCATCAAATTGGCCAGCTGCTAGAATCTCCTATGGTTTCCAAGCTGCCCTGTTCCTTCTTCAAAAGAAATCCTAATTCTGGTTTCACTCAGGCCAAAGGTGCCTTAAGACCCTAGCTGAGCTCTGCAACCACCATGGGATTCAGGCTCATGCTAATCTTCATGACAGGCTCTGATGCCCCAAACTGACAGCATTAAACGTTTTATAACTGACCTATATGTGCAGCTGAATCTGGATCCTCAGGTTTATTCTACACCAGATCATGCCTCCTAGGCCTACAGAAATCCAGAAAACAAAATATCTTCCAGACTTCTCTCTGCTGACCTGACTAGCAGAAATGGGCTTTGACTCCATGCAGTTGTCCCCTGCACACAGACAGACAGGTCCAAGAGAACCTGCCAACAGAGGGCAGAGAACAGCCATGGAAAGGTAGATCGAATAACGCAGGAAAGATACACTTCACAACACATCTCAATAGGAAAAGGAGAAAGTAATGTAGAAAAAGAAATGTAGTAAAGTATATAGAAAGCAAATACAGACTTTATTCAAATTCTGCATTCTTTACTTTAGCCCCATAAGGGAGAGACAGAATCCTGAAATCAGGTCAAACCTCTAGTTCCCCTCCAACTCCTACTTCCCTCCCAGCCATGCAGCAGTGCACAGTATGGTTGGAGATCTAAGATCCAGTTCATCTTCTCACAGATATTCAACAGCCTCAAAAGGCTGCTGTGGGCCAGGTGTGGTGGTTCATGCCTGTAATCCCAGCACTTTGAGAGGCCAAGGCAGGCAGATCACCTGAGGTCAGGAGTTCAAGATCAGCCTGGCCAACATGGCAAAACCCCATCTCTACTAAAAATACAAACTCCAGGCGTGGTGGCATGCACCTGTAATCCCAGCTACTCAGGAAGCTGAGGCAGGAGAATTGCTTGAACCCAGGAGGTGGAGGTTGCAGTGAGCTGAGATCGCACCTCTGCACTCCAGCCTGGGGGACAGAGCAAGTCTCTGTCTCAAAAAAAAAAAAAAAAAAAAAAAAAAGCAGGGGGATGGCACTGCTGTGATTGTTTAAAGGGTCAAGGGTTTTTACTTTGAATTCATACACATCTTTGTAAGTTCAAAATGTTTTCAAATCAGATCCCAGCTTCCAACTTACCTGAATAGATATATGTTTTAAAAGACAAACAGGTATCATATTCTAAGGACCAGAAATATCAGCTTTGTGAAAATACAGTCCAAACAAGTCATTTTCCCATGGAAATTGTTTCATAGACAGCCAATGATTCCTTAGAGAGGAATTTGAGAATCGTCAGGAGAAGCAACCACAAACATTTATTTTCTTGATGATTCAAGCTCCAGGTGAACCATATTTCACCTGTCTGCTCCATCCGGGCCTGGACCGGCACCTCTGTGAGTCTCCAGGAAGGCCCTGGTGGTCTTCTCTGCCGTCTCACACTTGGCCCATCTTCCTAGGTATATAGATTGTTTCCCTATTTTCCTATTCCACCCTTTGTCATTATTACCAACCCCAATAGTTATTTACGACCCCTTGGGAGTGTCCGATAGCATGAAGTCTCAAATATAATATTCCCTGAAATAATCTCCTCCCCACTCAATTTGAAATTCCACTTCACAAAATCTTTCACTGAAGAAAAAGTGGTAAGAGGCAAGTGGCAAGAGGGAAAGGTGTCCCCTTGCCTTTTAAGTCCTGCTAACTCCACAAATATCTGGCATAAAAAGAGGCAAAGGAAACATGGTTGTCACTGCTTCTAGAGACTGGAAATGCACTAGTCACTATTTTAATCTTCTGCTCTGTGTAGAATTTTCTATGGAAGCCAAAGACTGGGAAGAAGAGAAGAAATCTGAAGTAAAAATGGACAAAACTGTACTGCAATATGTCATGAAGAACAAAGAGAAGCTAAGCAGTAGTGATGTAAGATTGGTGGGCAGACAGACTGAAAGCAAGAAGAACCGTGAAGAGGTTCCTGGAGAAACCCAAGCCTGAAATGCTAAGTGCCTAATCTAGGATGATGGGATAGTAATGGAGAGAGGAACAAATCTAAGGTAATTTGAGGAAAGAAACAACAGGATTAGGTGGCCAACTGGATATCCAAGACGAAAAACAGTCAAAGGCAGGGGTTGCAAAGGCAAAGGTGGTCATAGGCCAGGCAGGAAATGCAAATGGGAGAAGGAGCTGAGTGGAGACTGGCAAGCCATGAACCCTGGCTCCATCTAAAGTGGATGCTGGCCCTGGGATGGAGCCCAGAGTGGCCAGTTCTTACTCCGTGTTCTCTCTGGGTCTCTCCAGTCTCACTTCCCTCCAGTCCAGCCTCCACGATATGTTCAGGTGCCAAGGCGACCTTTTGAAACAAAAACCTAATTATGTCATGTCACTGCTTAAAATCTTTAAATGGTCCCCCTTGGAGGCTATGTTTTTCACAGTTATTTTTAGCAGCAAAACTATTCCTTCAGATGAAAACGTACACGTAAAACAGAAAAAAGAAAAAAAAAAAACCCCAGCTGCTCCAGATGAAACAGTGGGGGTGGGCCCAGAAACCCTTCGCCTTCACCTCATTCTCAAACAGAACCCCTGAGGCACCTTCAGGGAACCTCTGGGCAGCAGCCTTCAAACAGTGGTAGCACAAAAAGGCTTTCCAGGGACTATGTTTGTGCAGATAGCTTTAAGGGAATCCATCTCCAGACCCTGAACTTCCTTATGTACTCAGTCCCAAAACTGATCTGCCTGAGAATGACCTGTGCTCACAACAGTTGTGCTGACAACAACCCTCCCAGTTTACAACAGAAAGGCATGTCCCTTCCCTAAGCCAAATTTTATTATGATGAATTATTCTAGGGTGTAAAAACTTTTGGAGCACCAAGAAAAAGGATATATACATCAAGTATTGGTCTAGGGAAATTTGTGAAGATGAATCAAAGTGCCTTCAATGAATGGGGCTTCCTGTCTTTCCCCACCATATCCATGTTCTGTGAAGAGTAAAGCTTGGCATTAAAATGGGGTGTTTTCAACTGAGCGGGGTGGTGTGTGCCTGTAGTTTCAGCTACTCAGGAGGCTAAGGCAGGAGGATCTCATGAGACTAGGAGTTCAAGTTTAGCTTGGGCAACATAGTGAGACCCTGTCTTCTGTTTTAAAAATATATAGAGATAAGGCAGGGCACAGTGGCTCACACCTGTAATCCCAGCACTTTGGGAGGCCGAGGCAGGTAGATCACAAGATCAGGAGTTCAAGACTAGCCTGGCCAAGAGACCAGCCTGGCCAATATGGTGAAACCCCATCTCTACTAAAAATACAAAAATTACCCGGGTGTGGTGACAGGCACCTGTAATCCCAGCTACTTGGGAGGCTGAGGGAGGAGAAGAATCACTTGAACCCAAGAGGCAGAGGTTGCAGTGAGCCGAAATAGTGCCATTGCACTCCAGCTTGGGTGACAAGAGCAAAACTCTGTCTCTAAATAAATAAATATATAAACATCCTATCTCTTACCACTTACAAAAGTCAACTCAAAATGGATTAAAGACTTAAATGTAAGGACTGAAAACCATGAAAGCACTAGAAAAAATTTCAGGAAAAACCCTTTATGACATTGGACTGGGCAAGGATTTTTTGGATAAGATTTCAAAGGCACAGGCAACCAAAGCAAAAATGACAAACGGGATTGGATTGCATCATATTAAAA
Source organism: Macaca fascicularis (assembly GCF_037993035.2). Lineage (NCBI taxonomy): Eukaryota > Metazoa > Chordata > Mammalia > Primates > Cercopithecidae > Macaca > Macaca fascicularis. Next base: position 63,618,273 of record NC_088389.1, read on the forward strand.
AGCTTCTTCACAGCAAAGGAAACGGTCAACAAAATGAAGAGGCAAGCTACAGAATGGAAGACAATATTTGCAACCTATACATCTAAACGGTTAATACCTAGACTATATAAGGAACTCAACAACTCAATAGCCAAAAAAAAAAAAAAAAAATCCCAAATAATATGATTTTTAAAATGGGCAAAATAGACATTTCTCAAAAGGACGCATACAAATGGCCAACAGGTATATGAAAAAATGCTCAATATCACTAATCATCAGGGAAATGCAAATCAAAACCTCAATTAGATATCATCTCATCCCAGTTGGAATGGCTATTATCAAAAAGACAAAAAGTAACAAATGCTCATAAGGATGTGGAGAAAGGAGAACTTTTATACTAGTGGGAACATAAATTAGTATAGTCATAATGAAAAACAGTATAGAGGTTTCTCAAAAAATTAAAAACAGAACTACCATATTATCCAGTAATCCCACTAGTGGGTATTTATGCAAAGGAAATAGTATGCTGAAGAAATGTCTGCACTCCCATGTTTATTGCAGCTCTATTCACAGTAGCCAAGATATGGTATCAACCCAAGTGTCCATCAACAGATGAATGGATAAAGATAATGTGGTATATTTACACAATGGAATACTATTCAGCCATAAAAAAAAAGAATGAATTCCTGTCATTTGCAGCAGCATAGATGAGCCTGGAGGACATTAAGTTAAGTAAAATAAGCCAGAAAGACAAACACCACAGGATCTCACTCATATGTGGAATCAAAAAAAAAAAAAAACCTGATCTCTTAGAAGTAAAGAGTAGAATAATTGTTACCAGAGGTTTGGAAGCATAGGTAGGAGGGGTGGATGGGTTGAGGTGGGCCAACTAGTACAAAGTCACAGATAGACAGGGGGAGTAAGTTCCAGTGTTCCATTGCACAATAGGGTGACTTTGGTTAACAATATTATTGTATTTTTCAAAATAGCTAGAAGAGAGGATTTTGAATGTTCCTACCACAAAGAAATGATAAATTTTTGAGCTACTAATTGCCTTAATTTGATAATTATACACTATACATGTATCAAAACATCACATTGTATTTCATAAGTATATATAATTATTGTCAATTAAAAATAAAATAAAAAGAGAAAATTAAACTGAAAAGTTTTACAAGCCACAAAAATACTTCAGCTACATTGAATAAAATCCATGAATAAAAAAATTAAGGGCTGGGCGCAGTGGCTCACACCCGTAATCCCAGCACTTTGGGAGGCTGAGGCCAGCAGATCATGAGGTCAGGAGATCGAGAACATCCTGGCTAACATGGTGAAACCCCGTCTCTACTAAAAATACAGAAAATTAGCCGAGCAAGGTGGCGGGCGCCTGTAGTCCCAGCTACTTGGGAGGCTGAGGCGGGAGAATGGTGTGAATCCGGGAGGCGGAGCTTGCAGTGAGCCAAGATTGCACCACTGTACTCCAGCCTGGGGGACAGAGTGAGACTCCGTCTCAAAACAAAATTAAGTAACTAGCCAGGCATGGTGGCTCACGCCTGTAATCCCAGCACTTTGGGAGGCTGAGGTGGGTGGATTACCTGAGGTCAGGAGTTTGAGACCAGCCTGACCAACATGGAGAAACCCCGTCTCTACTAATAATACAAAAATTAGCCAGGCGTGGTGGCGCATTCCTGTAATCACAGCTACTTGGGAGGTGAGACACAAGAATTGCTTGAACCTGGGAGGGGGAGGTTGCAATGAGCCGAGATCCACCATTGCACTCCAGCCTGGGCAACAAGAGAAAAACTCCATCTCAAAAAAAAAAAAAATTAACTTATTTCATAGTTGGTGTACTTTATTCAATAAAATAGTTAAAAGTCTACCTTATCTGGCCTGGCGCAGTGGCTCACACCTGTAATTCCAGCACTTTGGGAGGCCGAGGAGGGTGGATCACCTGAGGTCAGGAGTTTGAGACCCGCCTGACCAACATGGAGAAACCCCATCTCTACTAAAAATACAAAAAGTAGCCAGGCGTGGTGGCACATACCTGTGATCCCAGCTACTCGGGAGGCCGAAGCAGGAGAATCACTTGATTCCAGGAGGTAGAGATTGCAGTGAGCCGAGGTTGCGCCACTGCACTCCAGCCTGGGCAACAAAGCGAGACTCCGTCTCGAAAAACAAAAACAAAAACAAAAAATCTTGTAATAATAAAGTTAGATTTCAATTTAAAATTGTGTGAGTGGGTTATTATTTTAAGGAGCTCATGAACAAAAATGTTTGAGCTCTACAGCTCAAAATAACACTTTGAAAATCAGTGACTAAACAATGACTCTTGATGCTACCAAACCTAAATCTTCCTTCTAATAATTATTTTCTAACGGCACCTTTACTAACTTAAAATAAAATGCATAGATAATACAACCTATCTCTACACATAATTTCAAAACATCAATAAAATGTCCTAACTGTAATATAGAAGAGAAATAATAGCCAGGCATGGTGGCAGACGCCTGTAATCTCAGCTACTCGGGAGGCTGAGGCACAAGAATCCCTTGAACCTGGGAGGTGGAGGTTGCAGTGAGCCGAGATCACGCCACTGCACTCCAGCCTAGGCAACAGAGTGAGACTCTATCTCAAAAAAAAAAAAATAAAACTAGAGAAATAAAAGACAATAACTTATTTTTAAAAATAGGTATTTCAATATGTAAATGGTTGCATATAACTGTGATAGAACACCAAAGGAGGCACTCAACTAATTGTAATTAGATGCTTCCATCATCTAATTACAAGGAATGAACAAATTTTGATTTAAGAGATCAGAAGCCACTCCATAAAGAAAGATACGGCATTAAACACCAGTGTTAGGATAAGCAATAATAGACCAGATGTGTTTATATATAACACCCTACACAACTGTTTGGTGCAATATTTGAAGACTCTGCAGAACTCAGGATCTCTAAATCATGCCGAATGCAGGACATTTATTTGACACCTAAAAGGTATTGCCAGTGTCAAGGTACAAGGATTAACAACCAAAACAAGATAAAATTCCTTCTCTCATGGAATACATTCTTAATTATGTGGAACTGTCCTCACATTGCAGAGTCTAACATCTGTGGCCTCCAACTACTACAATGCCAGTAGCACCCACTCTCATCACTATAGCAACCAAGAAAATGCCCCCTTCCTCCCCACCACCTCCCGCCTGCCCTCCTCCCTCCTCCCCCCTGCCCCCACTACCTCCTGCACACCCACCACCTGCCAAAGTGCCCCTCCAGGAAAAGTACTACTGCTGTTCAGAGCCACTAGCCTGCAGGGTGGAGAACAAGAATCTCAGCCCACCAGGTGGTCCTGGCTCCATCTTCCTCTCCAGCCTCCTCTGCAGCCACATATGCCTTCTAAACATATAGAACTATCTATAATCCTCTAAGTGGGCCACGTTATTCCATGCCCATGGGTTTTCTGTCAGCCTGAAATGTTTTCTCTTCCCTTGCGTTCTAATTACTCTTCTTTGAGGCTTAATCAGGCCACTTTTCAATTTAATTTAATACATTGGTTTTAAAGTAGGTACTTTCTACCCCATTAGATTGTGCATTCCATGAGAAGGAATTTTATTGTCCTTAATCTTTGTACCTCACATTGGCAACACATTTTAGAATTCAAATAAATGTTTTCTTAATGGATATATGAGTATGGATGAAGGGATTCACTTTATTTTTATTTTTTTATTTGTATTTTGAGATGGAGTCTCACTCTGTCACCCAGGCTGGAGTGCAGTGGTGCCATCTCGGCTCACTGCAACCTCCATCCCCCGAGACTCAAGCAATCCTCCCACTTCAGCCTCCCAAGTAGCTGGGACCACAGACACACACCACCACACCTGGTTGCTTTCTTTTTTTTTTTTTTTTTTTTTTTTTGTATTTTTGTATTTTTGGTAGAGATGGAGTTTCACTACGTTGCCCAGGCTGATCTCGAACTCCTGAGCTCAAGTGATCCACCCTCCTCAGCCTCCCAAAGTGCTGGGATCACAGGTGTGAGCCACTGTGCCCAGCCAGGAATTCACTTTAAAAGAAAAAGAAATTCCTCTGAGACTTCAGGGAAAGGTGGGACAATGGATTCAGGGATAGATTTAGTGATGGATAAATTGAACTTATCTGTTGAGCATTGAGCTTGGTCAGGTATAAACATAATCTGCCACTCATCACAGTCTTCATCTGTGCCATGACAAATGTCTCTTTTGTACGTCTTCACAACATCATGGTCAGAGTCCATAACACTCTGCTCCCTTTTGGTTATTTAAAAACTCAGTCCAATATGGCTTAAAACTCCAGTCTCAGGTCCAATGCAGAACTCATCGTAAGCCATGGCTTAAGGAACCTGCGGTGGAGAGGAGAATATGATCCCTTCTATTGATTCTGCTCCTCCTCTTCTAGTTCTCTGGAAGGTTCTCCTGAAGGGTTTTAGCTCCTTGGTGGTTGGGAACTAAGACGAGGGAAGGGAGGAAAAGAACAACTCTCTTTTTATTTAACAAGCTAGTTATCACAAACCACTGTTTGCTGACAGTCCATGCCAAACTGCTGTTTGGCAGATGTCAAAATGCTATCTTTCTTGGGCACGGTGGTTCATGCCTGTAATCCCCAAGGCATTGGAAGGCTGAGGCAGGAGGATCACTTGAGCCCACGAGTTTGAGACCAGCCTGTGCAACATAGGGAGACCCTGTCTCTAAAACAATTTTTTTTTTTAATTAGCCAAATGTGGTGGCACATGCCTGCAGTCCCAGATACTCGGGAGGCTGAGGCAGGAGGATCACTTGTGCCCAAGAGATTCGGGCTGCAATGAGCCATGATCACAACACTACACTCCAGCCTGGGCAACAGACCCCATCTTTAAAAAGGCCCCCAAAGTTCTGGCTTCTAAGTTACCCTGACCCTTGCACTTCCCCCACTTCCCGCAGCCTAGGGATGACAGAAAGTTCCTAAGGTTGCTAATCTTCCCCCGCATTGCCTCACCTTCCCTTGAAAGGCTTCTCAGCTCTTCCACCACATTCACAGCCAGCTAATTCTCTGGATTAAATGCCCTCTGGTTTAAATGCTCAGAGTGAGTTCTGTTTTCCTGTTTGGACTCTAAATCTGGCAGCTAAATTAAAAAAAAAAAAATGAATTTACTGCACTGAGAGCAAAGACTCTGGCTCCAAAACTGCCAAGTTCAAGGCTCACTGCTATCAGTGTGGGTCCATCCAGATAGAGTAATATAGAGGAGTGAAGAGACAGAACTAATTTCCCTTTTCTCCCAAAGGAACACAGGAGAGAAAATGAATTTGGAGAAAAGAGAGAGAAAAGGGCATTATAAATTTCCTGCTTCCCAATCCTCGGGACAATATGGGGAGGGGGTTACTTAAAAAGACAAGGATGTGACTGAAGCCCCCCCCCCACCAAAAGTTGGGATGAGTCAAAGAGGGGAATTGACCTATATAAAAACCAAAAACACTAAAAAGATTATAGTACTCCCTTCCTCCAAACAAGAAATAAAAATAAAATCAATAAATTCAAATTTCCCCATAGCAACTACTTCCTTGTTTTTTGTTTGTTTTGTTTTGTTTTGTGTTTTTTGGTGGTTTGTTTGTTTGTTTGTTTTTTGAGAAGGAGTCTCGCTCTGTCGCTCAGGCTGGAGTGCAGCGGCCCGATCTCGGCTCACTGCAAGCTCCGCCTCCCGGGTTCACGCCATTCTCCTGCCTCAGCCTCCCGAGAGAGGGAGTCTCACCATGTTAGCCAGGATGGTCTTGATCTCCTGACCTCGTGATCCGCCCGCCTTGGCCTCCCAAAGTGCTGGGATTACAGGCGTGAGCCACTGTGCCCGGCCAACTACTTCCACGTTTTTAAAAACACATCAACATCCTTTCCTGGGCCGGGCGCGGTGGCTCACGCCTGTAATCCCAGCGCTTTGGGAGGCCGAGGCGGGCGGATCACAAGGTCAGGAGATCCAGACCACGGTGAAACCCCGTCTCTACTAAAAATACAAAAAATTAGCCGGGCGCGGTTGTGGGCGCCTGTAGTCCCAGCTACTCGGGAGGCTGAGGCAGGAGAATGGCCTGAACCAGGGAGGCGGAGCTTGCAGTGAGCCGAGATCGCGCCACTGCACTCCAGCCTGGGCGACAGAGCGAGACTCCGTCTCAAAAAAAAAAAACAAAAAAACAAAACAAACAAACAAAAAAAAAACATCCTTTCCTCCAAATCTATTTAGTACCACTGCTTTGCTGAGCCCCTAAAGGCACACACTTAGTCTGCCTACCGGGTCATCCAGCAAAAGGCCTGTGCAGCCTGCCCTGACCAGAACTCAGCACAATCAGTCTCTCAGGGAGGGAGGCCTTTGCTGCCAAGGGGGAGTAAGGTGCTGAAGCTAAGTCTCCTGAGGACCCAGCAGGGTTAGAACTGGGGTATGACCCCTTCAGAGTCCCATGTCCATTCAACCAAAACCAGAATAACCCAGATTAACCATTCACTTCATTCAACCAAATTATAATAATTTTTTACTGTTTTAATGAAATTTATCATCAAAGAATAAAGTTTTTGCACCAATACACATGTTTTTAAAGTGGCTTTAAAACTGAAATAACAATGGACTATTTTTTCACATTAAAAAAAGATCTTCAGAAATAATAATATGGGCCAGGCGTGGTGGCTCACACCTGCAACCCCAACATTGGGAGTCCAAGGCAGGAGGATTGCTTGAGCCCAGGAGTTCAAGACCAGCCTGGGCAAATAGCAAGACTCCGTCTCTTTTATTTATTTTAAAAATTAAATAAATAAATAATTTTTAAAAAGAAACCTGGGGTTGGGCTTGGTGGCTCACTCCTGTAATCCCAGCATTTTGGGGGGCCAAGGTGGATGGATCACCTGAGGTCAGGAGTTCAAGACCAGCCTGGCCAACATGGTGAAATCCCATCTCTACTAAACACACAAAAATTAACCAGGCCTGGTCCTCCCAGCAACTTGGGAGGCTGAGGCAGGAGAATCGCTTGAATCCAGGATGCAGAGGTTATAGTGAGCCAAAACAGCACCACTGCATTCCAGCCTGGGTGACAGAGCAAGCCTCCATCTCAAAAAAAAGAAAAAGGAAACCTGGAACAGTATAAATCAAAATGTTCAGAGTGATTGTCTCTTTAGCAACAGTATGTGCTAGAATATATTTATTTATTTATTTATTTATTTTCTTTTCTTTTCTTTCTTTTTACTTAAGTCAGGGTCTCGCTCTGTCACCCAGGCTGAGGGGCAGTAGTGCGATCTCGGCTCACTGCAGGCTCAACCTCCTGGGCTCAGGCAATCCTCTGTCTCAGCCTCCCGAGTAGCTGGGACTATGGGCATTCACCATCACACCTGGCTATTTGTTTTTTATTTTTTGTAGAGACAAGGTCTCACTATGTTGCCCAGGTTGGTCTTGAACTCCTGGGCTCCAGTGATCCTCCTGCCTCAGCCTCCCAAAGTGCTGGGATTACAGGTGTTAGCCACCATGCCTGGCTGTATTTTTCAATAATTATGTATTACTTTTGTAATAAGAAGCTACATGTGGGTTTTTTAAGGTACCACAAGGATGAAAGAATACCAAAGGAGTTTTTGTGAATGTCACTGAAATAGGTCTGTAGTCTCCACTTACCGAATACACCAGTAAAGTCTGAGAGTTTTACATATAAATTTGCAGCATATTTGTTTATAAAGAAATATCACTTTAGGCCGGGCATGGTGGCTCAAGCCTATAATCCTAGCACTTTGGGAGGCCGAGACGGGCGGATCATGAGGTCAGGAGATCGAGACCATCCTGGCTAAAACGGTGAAACCCCGTCTCTACTAAAAAATACAAAAAACTAGCCGGGTGAGGCGGCGGGCGCCTGTAGTCCCAGCTACTCGGGAGGCTGAGGCAGGAGAATGGCCTGAACCCGGGAGGCGGAGCTTGCAGTGAGCTGAGATCCGGCCACTGCGCTCCAGCCTGGGGGACAGAGCAAGACTCCGTCTCAAAAAAAAAAAAAAAAAAAAAAAGAAATATCACTTTAAAACACAACTTTATAGCTCTTTTATACAACCCCACCACAGTTAGTATGCAGCTCAAAAAATATTTGTTGAGTAGAATTGAGTAGTCTAGTATAAAATTTTTACAAATGATCTAGCTGAAGAAGAATACAGTGGAGTTGTTAGTTTGCATATGACAGTAAGTTCCTCCAGTTACACATCAGTCACATTTGATGTTACTGTCATCTACTTAAAACTCTTACCATGGTTTCTATAATAGCTCATACTCGTAGTCATCCTTCCATCTCAATATCCAGCTGATGTCTCCCCATGATGAAGATCCTCTTCTTCCTCTGAGCTCGAAGCTCCCAATCTCCAGGCTCTAGTCCTCAGATTTCTGCATTCTTCTTTCCACACTCATTTCCTTGGTGAGTTAATCCATAACCATGCCATCACCCGTCACCTTGATGCATATAACTGACAGTAGAAAATGACCTTGTTTCACTGGGTGTGGGCATATGTGTCATTGTCACTACATATGTAAGGTATCTCAAAATTGCACAACCGTAATTAATAGAATTTTGTAGTACAACTCCCCAAGGAAAAGACTGCTTGGAAGATTTGAGGAAGAGTTGTTGGCACAAATGGCAACTCCTGCCTCCCCTCCCCCAAAAGCAAATCAAATAAAAATAATACATAAATAGAAAAAAAGTGAGCAAAGTATGGGTTTAAAATTCTCAGGTTAATGGTGTTATACCTTGTTTGGGGAAGGAAGGAAGGAACTATGTAAATGCAATAATTGGCCAATGGAAGGTAGAGAAAAAAGGTCTTAGAGTCTACATTTTTAAAACTCACTTACATGAACAAAGTACCCATTTTTATCAATCACACCTTTGTTTTTTAATTTTTCTAGCAGTCAGTCCCAGCCAGCTGATCAGATTACTCTCGTGTACTCAGCTTTAAGGCAAACCTAACTGCCTCCCTTCTCTTCCAATCAGATTTCTCCCCTTAAGCTTCTCCTACATATAAATTACAAGCCACCACTTAAACCTAGGGTATGTTAAATTTAGGTCCTGAAATAAGCTAAGAGCTAGCCTCAGACCCAATTCATAGAACATAGAGATTATAGATTTTTGGAATTAGAAGACAGCAATTTTGGGCTAATTTTTCATCAATCTTAACTGAAGGGTAGAACTACTAACCTTAACATCTAGCTAATAAATATGTTTCAGACAAGCAATACAGGAGAGAAGGAGATGGTTAAGGAGAACAGAACTTCCAAGGCTCAGAACCACTAACACCTCTAGAAGGGGTAAAGGAAGCATCTAATCATATCTAGGCCAATAAAGCTGGGCTGTGTTCTGGGATGACTGCTTTTTAGGGCAGTGCGTAAGGACACAGATTCCGGGACTTGCCAGCCAAGCAGAGGAGTTACTGTAAATATTTGTTATGGAAGTTACTCCTCAGAAAAGGGGTGCTAGCCAAACTAAACCAAGATCAAGAGCCAAGGAGAATCAACTGGGCTAGAGAATCAGAGGGGCAAAGATAGAGGCACAGACACAGAAAAAAGTAAGGTCAGCTTCTAGGAAGTGATAAGAGGGCAACAAAATGAATGGGATGCTTCAGATCCAGAGACTGAAATTCATTCTGATCCTACCAAACCTCACCAGGTTAAAGGTTTACCTTGAAGGTATAATACACCTGTGTGAGCACCTGCTCTTTCCTCTGAACCCCTGCTACTTCCTGGAGTTCAGGTTTTCTTCTGATTTGACAGGCAGAAGGTTGCTGTGTTTATTAGGGAGAGGCTTAGGGGAGGCTGGGAGCTCCAGGTGTGCTCCTCTGATCCTCTGTAGCCTACCCACTCATTCAATTATTATAAGTAACCTGAGCATCTCCAGGAGTGCAGCCAAACACTCTGACACTCCCCTACAGCTGACTGTAGTGGTACACCCTCCATGACACCACACTGTCCAGGTTTTTTCCAACCACCTGGCAGCTGTTTCTCAGTCTCTTACCGATTCTTCCTTCTCTACCTGCCCCTGGGTTGATTGATGATCCTCAGGGATCTATTCTAGATTTTTTTTCCACTCAACTCTCTCTCTCTGTCTACGGTAATACCTAGGCCTGTTGCTCCAATAACCAATTTCTGTATGCCAAGAATGAATCGCTAGTCCATTTCTATCAGCTTTCAAATCATATATCTAATTGTCCACAGGATATCTTCACTTGATGTCTTGCAAGAACTTCGAACTCAACATCCAAACAAGACACATGATTTCCCTCCAAAATATATTCCCACCCAATGTTTTCCTACTCAGCAAAGGACACTATCATCCACATAGGTGCTCAGCCAAAAACCTCAATTATCCTTGAATTCTCCATCTCCCTCACTACTCTCCACATCTAAGCCTTGCTGGACATACCTCCAAAATATGCCCCAAATCTATCTTCTCTACTACCTCTACCCTATGCAGTTCAAACCACCATCATCCTTCATCTGGA